>NC_134152.1:23980000-25362500 GCF_033958435.1 Carettochelys insculpta
TTCCTGGATCTGAAGTTTCTTCAGAATCTTTTGTAACAAATAAACTAACTTTTTAGAAATTCCTAAACTAAATCACTAAGAAGACACATCAAAGCTCTCGTATGGTACGTTTCCTATAATCTCCAAAAATGGTGGTTTGAGCCAATAGCATATGCCTTCCGATCACAATCTTACTCTTATCATTGTCTTGCTCTGGAAGACTGGCACTTGGACTCCAATAGCAGGGGCAGTAAATGTAAGGTAGAGTGGAGAAAGCATCAGGTTTTATTTATTGTCCTCCATGATAAAATTCCTGAAATGCCTGATCCAAAGCCCCTTGAGGTCCAATGGAAGTGTTCCAACTGATTTCAATAATCAAATAGTAAGAGTGGGAGGAATTACATAATAAGGTTACCAAATACCAGATTAGTAACATGAGTGGAAAGTTAAATCTGATTTAAATTTAGTTTTTTTTTGTTTTTTTTTTTTTGGGTGAGAATGAAATAGAAGGATAAAACCTGTAAAATATCAAAGCCTAGGTCTGACAACTGCCTCTTGCTATACTGTTTAAGTAGCATTGCAATGTTTGGGCTGAAGACACATCGTAGAATCCTTCTCACGCCACCTTACTGTTGGAAACAGAGAGGGAGCTGTGCTAGTCTATACACTATCAAAACAAAAAGCAGTCAAGTAGCACTTTAAAGACCAGCAAAACAATTTATTAGGTGAGCTTTTGTGGGACAGGCCCACTTCTTCAGACCATAGCCACACCTGGCTATGGCCTAAAGAAGGGGGGTCTGTCCCATGAAAGCTCACCTCATTATTTTGCTAGTCTTTAAAGTGCTACTTGACTGCTTTTTATCTTGACATCTTACTATTAAACTGAGTGCCTCATAGCTATACATGTCAGGAGACCGAGGAGCAGTAAATAAATCAGAGCCAGAGCCTCTTTTTAATCTGTCCTGAATATCAGGTAACTGAGGATGAATTAAGAATTACCCAGTGTTACTCCTATTTGCAGAATGTGTGGTCGCATGCAGAGAAATAGGCTAAAATGAAACTTTCCTTATCAGTAGGACGGAATAGACAGACATCTTCCACAAGCAGGTAGAGAACAATAGCCTAGTGTCCCAGAGCTGCTGGTGTATGCCGAGGCCAGGAAAAGAGTGCCATACTAAAGCCTCCTAGGCCCTTGCTCCAGGACACGTTTTATTTGAAAATTAACATAATAGTTATTTCTCCAACCAAACCAGATTGCAGGGCCTTGGAGGTTTTCCCCATGCAGCCTTGTGCTGTGGAAAAAGGATTCATTCACCCTTTGCTGAAACTTCTGCTGAATCGTGACAACTTTTAATCCAATCCTAGCTGCTGCTGCTTGTCAAAAGCTTAAACAGCAGACTGCAAACACTCTTCAAAATAACCATAGAAAAAATCTATTAGTAGGAAGGAATTAATGGACCAGATTTTTAATAGGAGTCTTCCACAAAATGATACATTTGCCAAGGCAGAGGCATGAATGTCTGAGTGTACTTCATCAAGCTGAATGATAGACTAGTAACTAAAGCTTAACTGTCTTGTTACTTAATAAAAATGTAACCTCTTTTGAAGTGTAGTGATGGCCTGTACTGTTTAATTCCTGAAATCAGTAAATCCTGCAGTCAATGAATAGTGTGCCAATGTTCTGGCCCATGAACTATGCTGTTGCATTCATAAAATTAAGATCACAAACAGCATATTAAAACAAATCAGTGAAGATTACTTCCATTAATGGATCTTTCTTTTACTAAGATTTCTGAGAAACTGACATTTCAACAAATTTCAATATTTACAAAACAAATTTAAAAAAAAATTCTGTAATACATGAATTCTAAAGTATTTCACATTTAGACTAGTAGTACAGACAGCAATTTAGAGAGTAAACACTAGGAGCAATGGCTTTTGCTAATACTTTAGGAGGCAGTATAGCAGCATGGGCCAGGTCATTGATCCATCCGTTAGTGCCCCCACCTCTTTTTACGAGAGGCTGTGACTGCTGAAGGACAGCTATCATGATACAGGGCCAGCCTTGCACAAAACCACATTTAGTACAGGGAAAGATATCAAAATAGTAAGGCTGACAGTCAGTCTTAAGTTGGAAAATTATTGGTAATAAGTGATTACCATATGGTTAGGAAATTAGATTCCATAGTCTAACAGTGCAGAATTTGGTGCAGAACAGCAGCTTTATATCTGCTGAAGTATTTGCCTATTGGGTACTACTATTGGAGCCCTACACAGATACAACATTTGTTTCTGCATCCATATCTGCAGATGATACCTGTGTAGTTCCAGGGTTCTATCAGACAAGGTTACAAAACCTGAATGGACACACTACTGATCCAATTCAACATGGCAGTTATGTTTTTACCTTTCTGCCTGTTACCCTCAGACCTCTCAATTACTATTTGTTTCATGATTAGATTGCTTTTCTGTAGGTCTCTTTCCAGAGCACTGTACCTGAACTTTTCAAAGTAGAGCCACTATCATGAGTCCAAAGCCCCAACCATTGTACATTTGAGCTTTTAATTTGTAGTGTTTAATGGTAAAGGATTGCAAAGCATGTTAAATACTAGAATTACTTTTCCTAATGCTGAAATTTTACCTATTTATAGCATAAAGAAACACTAAACATTTCTCAAAGGGCGTGAAGAAACAGGGTATTCAAGTGAAACTGCAGGAGGAATATAGGAACCTTAAGCAAAATATTAAATTCAAGTTAGAATTGAACCAGGATGGTTGGACTTAATAGGTGAAAAGCAACACATCAGGGAATGGTGCTGGAGTCTGAGCAGGATAGAAATCCTGCTTTACAACAGATTAAACCATCCATTGTAAATGAGGAATCAGCTGTAGCAGTTATCAGAATTCTCTGCGTAGGCATTGGAATAATATGCTGGTGCAAATTTCCCTACTCTTGCAGCAAAAAAAAAAAAAAAAAAAAAAAATTAATGACCAAAAGTAGTCAAATCTGTGTTTTACATATCCTCTGGGAAATAGTCTCGATGATACAGTACTGTTTAGAACTATAGTGGATCACTGGATCAACAGTTGCAGAGTGAAACAGACCATTTGTTAGGTGGCTACTGATCTTTGAGCAGTAGTGTGACAGGCACAGATCTGTGAAGTTTGAGGATTTAGGGGCTCAAGCTATCAGTATCACCATGATTAGAAATCAGTTTCCTGTGGTTAGACCACCAACCCTGTCACACTTAATGCTACATAACTATATCCCTTCAAATATAAGGTTTAGAATTTCTGTGACATAAAGGGAGATTGGTTACTTAGCTGTGGGCAAGATAATGTTTAATATTTATATTACTACCATCATTAGGATTATTACAAATGAAGTTTTAAAAATTCCATTTACTCTTCACATTTCTCTGATTATGGACAAAAGTAAAGTAAGCCAGTTTTGTTTTTGTTAATAGTGCATTTTACAATCAGGTTGAGTGCTGCAATGTTTGTTTAAAGACAACTGTTTGCACTGGAATTTAAAGGAAAACTGTTGCAAGATTGTGTTAAGCTTTTTGACTTTTTATTAAAAAAAGGTGCAAAAATTTGAGTAGAAATGGTCCTTTTAAGGGTCATCCACATTGCAGGTGGGTATTTTTCCATATGAAATAGTTATTCCACTAGAATATAACCACTCCTTTTTCAGAGTAGAATATTACTAATTAATTAAAAGTCAAACCTTGCATAATTTTAATAGCTTTATGCTGACACCATGCAAATTATTCAATGTGGACAGCAAGCAAAGAATACAACATGTGCCTAAGCTCTTAGAGGATAAATATTTATTATCTATTTATAACCTAAGACATCTTAAACAAAATAATGCAATACACTATCATTTTATACAGTCAAACATATTCTTAGTATTAAGGCAACAGCTGCATTATTCTTTTTAATAAAAGTGCAGGTTTTTTTCTTTTACATATTTACTAAACCATATATGCAGACTTAACCACAAACTTATCCAAGATATTTTTGCATAGTATAGATGTGTTTTGATAAAATCTTTAGTATTCAGGTAGCTACAGTAATCAAACTTCCTCCATGCTTTTATAACCATGTTCCTAAGAAAAGCATGTGTAAAATTCAAGCCAAAATTCTCAAACATTTTAACCCAGAGCAATTACCTCATTTAGAAAGGAAATCGAGTATTAAAATCAGAAATCCACTCTCTATTTTCCTACTGTACAATAATTACATTTAAATAACATTAGCCTTTGCAAATCCCATTGCTAAACATGGTGTTCACAAGGAATAAAAATATTTTCATGAATGTGTTATATTCATCGAATTACTGGTGCTGATCTATCATTTGTAACTGTTGGTCGGAGTTTCACAGTGGCAAAAGGATTTTCTCCGCTGTGAAAAGAAATATAAAATTATTGCAGGTGTGATGGCAAGACAATGTTATGAGTAGCATGACAATAAAAGTAACTCTCACAAGTTACCAGTCAGTAAAGCACTCACTCAGGTACATCCTTGTGTTTAAATCCATACTTCTTCAGTAAAGCATGTAAAGGATACATGTGAGTACTTTGCTGACTAGAGGCTATCCTCTGCCTGCACTTGTTTCAGGATGTTATTTAGATGTCCCCTCCCTTCCCTTTGAGTTTTTAGTAAACAGTTTCTATTTATCCAAAACCACAAGGAATTAAATGCTGCAGTAACACTGTACTGTGCAGCAACTTAGAACTGAAATATACATTTTCTTCTCTGTACTGAGTTTTACATGAAGAATGAGTATTTCAACTACAAGACACTATGCAATTATTTTTAACTTAATTAAAATAAAAAAAGATGTTTATGGATTTAGTTAGAGGGTTCTTAACAGAGCAAACACTTTTTCATCTATGTAACCCAAGCAGCTTTTACTTCCAGCATCTGGAACTTCTATAAAGCTGGTTGAAGCAGGAGTGACAGCTTTTTTCCCCCAAGCTTGTGTGTTTCCTATGTTTAACCCCAAAACTATAAACTTGACCCTGTTTCCTTTCCTGTAATGGGAAAAGTCCCATGCCTTTATTGGGGCTTCCACAAGGGACTGTTTAATTGCAGTGTACATGTTCAAGCTTGTGCTGCAGGCTCTAAGATGCTGTTAAGTGAGCTGACCTCACAGTGTTTAAGTGCAATGAAGATACACCCTAAGAGTCTTCATGGCATTAGGGAGTCATCAGCCTGCTCTGAAGTGAAAGCATGGAACACATTGCAAACCAGCAGAGGAAGTGAAAAACATGAGATTGTCCCTTATTTTCCTTTTGAGATAATGATCAAATACTACTGCATTAACCTGTAAGTGCTACTTTAATATCTGTTTTATTTAATTATAAGATAAACAGAACATACCTTAGGAAAGGTGGTTTTGTAATGCCATTCATATCAGGTTTCTGCTAAAGAAAGGATATAATCACTATTAAAGCATTTATCACATCAACTCTGAAAATTGTTAAGAAAGATAAGCTACCTACTTGCAGCTGTTTGATAGTAAAAAATATATATACACGTGTATTAAATAGTCCCAACATTTACTATTCCACATTATATGGCTGCACAATGAAATACTCAGCCAACAAGAAAGGCCAATAGCAAGTCAAATGCAGAGGGTTAAGGAAGAGAAAAGCCAGCAAGACCAATGTTTGAGTATCAAACTTAGATAATTAAATTATCTCAACACCCAAATGCACATAATACAAATATATGATGAAGACCCACTAAGATCATCACTTATAAGGTTACTGTTCTACTGTTTTCAAATGTAAGGTCTGTGTGTAAGTGCTAGTTGAGCATATTATAAATAATTTCAGGAGTTATAAAAACACATTGGAACAAAATCAATAACCACATATCAACTAAAGGAGATTCTAAAATGGCTTGAGAGAAATCTACTGATCTGACAGAGAAGTATCCCAAGATGCTATACATCTATTGCAGCATATTGCAATTAATTCTTCTAAATTTGTGAGCTTCATTACTTAAAGCAGTCATAGACATAACACAATATGTAAAATACTAGTGATTACAGTAAGATGTTATTCTGTGAATTGCTGGTCTGGAGCAGCTCAGCTAAAAGAATACAAATGCATATTTTAGATGCTATTTCTATAAACAGGATGTCATCAGTATATCCAGTGGATACAATGTGAAATCATGTAAAAAGTAATGAAATCATCTACTTTAATAGCAGGTTTGAAATTAAAAGTAAACAGGGATCCAGTTCTGATCTATTTGCACTCTAGCCTCGTTTACTTAAATGTAGCTACTGTAGACTAAAAAGGAACAAGTTCAGAATCAGATCCTTTCAACTACTCTTGCAGTGAATAAAATATTGTACATGCTTCTATTCCTTCTGGACTATCTGTAATGGTTTGATGCAATAAAAAAAAGGGAAATAATTTTAATAGTTGTATCTTTACCATTTCATTAGTATTAACTTGCATATTTAAATATGATAAAATATTACCATATGGCTATATCAGTTACTGTACACTACTTCACCTTCTGAAATTCATATTGGATTGTGAAGTTCAGCTAATTACACAAAAGGTGGCAGTATTGCACTGCCGTAATGTTATAATAGCCATTTTTATAGCTGGGATAGGGAAAGCTATCAAACATTTCAGACACATGTCTGCAACATTTTCTGGAGCCATTAAACTATTTCCTCCCTTCACACCACCTATTAGGGAGAAAAACTAGACTAGATCAACTGTGTAAGTCAAGGCATAAATCGGTTCAATACATTTAAACTGGAAAATAAACTATCTTGTTGCTTCCAAAAGTTGTCAATAGAAGAACAAAATGGCAGTTCAAAAATGATAAATTGCAGTTACTAAAATGAAGTTATCGTTTTACATCTGAATACAAACACTGTGCGTTTAATAAAATTACACGTGTCCTCATTTGGTTTATGCTATGCATTTGCGTTGTATGGATATTCTAGATGTTCAATTTTTTAAGTATATACAATTAGAAAGAAAATTGGATGGCTAAACACGGGCCTATAAAACCTTTATATTTACATACATTAAACTGTTGTATGAACTTAGTTTAACCTAGATGTACAAGGTCTAAATTTACCATTATAGATAAAAAGATATTTAGGGCTCCATACTCATTTAGGCCACAATTTGGCAAGATACTTAAGCATATGGCTAACTTTGTGTGTCTGGGCAGCCCCACCGAAGTCAATGAGATTACCTCGGCATGTATTTAAATACCTTGGTGTAGCAAAGCCTGAATCAAGAGTTGTTTTTATTAAGCAACCCTTCCCCCATTAAGATGAAGTATTTTTAAAACCTGGCCTGCTATACTAATCCTTTTATGTGGATTTCTTCTGTAAGGACTATTGCTGCATGAGGCAGAAAGATTAACTTTCATTGCCTCAGCTGTAAACCAACAGAGAAGCAAAACCACAATACCTTAGCCACTAAGCTACCCATGTGTCAGTCAAAGTACTCCAATGAATTAAATTGTGGTTCATTATTAACTGTGCTCATACTGTTACATATTATTCCATTGGAACACTCACTGAATATTAAAGACTATTCTGAATTGTGATATTACATGGAACGTGTTCCCATCTTTCATAGACACAGGGTTAAAATAACTGCCACAGAAGCGTGAAGGACAAGCAGTGAGTAACTGCACTGTGCTTCCCTTTCCCTGAACACGTACAAGTTCCCAGTGTGAGCTCCACTTGGTTTGAAATCCATAGGTTCTTTTAGGCCAAGGAGATGGAGTAGGCCAGGGGCATAAAACACAGCTGGCTTGTCTTCTGATATAGAGAGAAATCACTGCCACTTACACCTACCCCTTTTGGAGTGAAGAGGTCATGGGCAGTTATGTGGACATTGCAGAAATGTTGCGGACAACCCTTTGGGTGCAACCTGAAGCCCACTGGGGGTTGTATATGCAGCGCATGCAGTCCCTCTCTGCTTCTTTCCCCTGTGCCTTTAGTGCCTTGGGGCCCTATAGTTAGTTACTCTCTCTCCCCGGCTCCCAGCACTTCCAAAGTGTTTGAATCAGCTGATTTGAGCTCTGTTCCTGCCCTTCTCACTCACTTCAAGAGCATGAACACCGTGAATGGGGAGCAAGAGGAAGAAATGGGGACAGAACTTGAATCAGCTGTTTCTCAGTGCTTTAGAAATGCTGGGGAGGAGGGACGCAGGGACACAGGGCACACTCAGTGGAGGAGGCAGGGAAGAGGCCAAATGGGGGTTTGAGGAAGGGTCTGGAGTTAGGGTGGGGTGGAGCAGAGAGGAGGGTCAAGTAGCCCCTGACAAAATGAGACATTATATACATTTAAAAAGCAAGGGCACGTGAGGTGCATGCAGATTGCACGCAACTTTGTGAGAGCTGTGTGTTTCCCTCTGTTTCCTTGGCCGCGTCTACACGTGCACGCTACTTCGAAGTAGCGGTGCCAACTTCGAAATAGCGCCCGTCATGGCTACACGTGTTGGGCGCTATTTCGAAGTTGAAATCGATGTTAGGTGGCGAGACGTCGAAGTCGCTAACCCCATGAGGGGATGGGAATAGCGCCCTACTTCAAAGTTGAATGTCGAAGTAGGGCATGTGTAGACGATCCGCGTCCTGCAACATCGAAATAGTGGGGTCCGCCATGGCAGCCATCAGCTGAGGGGTTGAGAGACGCTCTCTCTCCAGCCCCTGCGGGGCTCTATGGTCATCGTGTGCAGCAGCCCTTAGCTCAGGGCTTCTGGCTGCTGCTGCGGCAGCTGGGGATCCATGCTGCATGCACAGGGTCTGCAACCAGTTGTCGGCTCTGTGGATCTTGTGTTGTTTAGTGCAACTGTGTCTGGGAGGGGCCCTTTAAGGGAGCGGCTTGCTGTTGAGTCCGCCTTGTGACCCTGTCTGCAGCTGTTCCTGGCACCCTTATTTCGATGTGTGCTACTTTGGCGTGTAGACGTTCCCTCGCAGTGCCTATTTCGATGTGGTGCTGCCCAACGTCGAAGTTGAACGTCGACGTTGCCAGCCCTGGAGGACGTGTAGACGTTATTCATCGAAATAGCTTATTTTGATGTCGCTACATCGCAATCAGCTATTTCGATGTAGCGTGCACATGTAGACGTAGCCATTATGTCATATTTGCCGGCAACTTGATTTGCCCATAATAATGAATTTCTTTGTGTTGAAAAGTCATGATAAAGGAGGAGAATCAGGCACAATATAGTTAATCTTATTTTTGGGATTGTGGTTAATGCACATCCCCGATTTCAATCTGAGATGAAAGAGGGCCACTCATGTGGCCCACTCAGTAGCCTTAGTTGCCCTTCGCTTAGAGGCATCCTAGACAGCAATGAAGATCGCATCCCCAGGAGCTATAGAGCTCACTTTTCCCAATGTACATTTAGTATCCATAGGGCTTGCCTGAGAGGCTATAAATCCATCTTTCCCTTATAGAGGAGCGTGCCAGAATTTTACAGGAGCTGTTCTCTTCCTCTCTGTTTTTCTGTCCAATGATAGCACGGAGGCCACTATCATGTTTATTAGTTTATTTTAAATCACCTAAAATGAATGATCTCTAAAGTCACTGGAGTTAAACTAAGCATCTGAAATACTACACAGCACAATGCTGCTGAGACAACTTAAATAGTGCCAATAATTTAACAGAACTACAGTAAGTCACCTCTTTTCTTGTCACATAGCAAAGAACTCAATGTCCTGCATACTTAGCAACTTCCACTGTGCTAATAAATCTTTAAACTATTGCTAACGTGATTATAGTCTAAGAACAAGTTGATCTAGTAGGACTCACCAGATAGCCACAGAATAAATGAACCAATATATAATTCTGACGCTACATAATTGTTAAGGCTCATTTATTCTTTATCCAAAAATGAAAACAGCAAGCGTATCATAATATAGGTGCTTTGTTCACATAATTATTTTGGAAGTCCCTAGATTATGGTAGTACCTCAGTGGTACAGGCACCTTGGGAAGGGCAACAGTTTGTAACTCTGAACAAAACATTCAGAAGTTTAGAACTCAATATTAACATAGAACAGCTGTGAGGTAGTGGAGAAAGGAGTGCCTGGCATCCTAGGAGCTAAAGGAAGTCTGTGGGCCCAGCTAGCCCTGCTCTGCTTTATCTGAAATCAATACCAGGTATGTAGTTGGGAGAAAAAGGAAGGAGTCTGACTCAGTTTGGGGCTGACTAATGAGGAAGCAGGAGGTTGGTTTGGCCGTCTGAAGGCACAAACCAGAGCCTGTCCACCCAGCAGCCCTGGGAGCAAGTAACTCCCATCTCCACCCCACTGGTCTGAAATGCGTGGATGCCTGCAGTCCCTGCGTAACAGGAGACAGGTGCCAGGCTGCAGCCTCATTCTTAGCTCCCCTGGGGCTGGTCAGTTTGCTGGCTCCCAGAGTGGAAGGGAGCCAGGAACCAGGGGCAGCCTGCAAGAGGAGGGGAACCAGGAAGCAGGGGCAGTCTGGCTCCCACCTCCCCTCCACTCCTTGGAGCTTCTCCCTATCTTTCCCCAGCTGCATGACTGTCAGCTGCGTGGCTGGGGGAAGGCACAGAGAAGGGGCTCTTAGCTTGCCAAGCTGCCTGCATCTGCGGGCAGCTAGGCAGGCTGACAGCTGCAGAGCAGCTTCAGGTTGTGCCTAACTCATGTTAAAGCAAGTTACTCGCATCTTGAAGCTGCGTATTTCAAGGGTTTACTGTACACCTAAGTGCCCTGTGAGAAGCGATCATATAAGAAAACAGAATAATGTGTTGAACTACTGGTTTCTTTTTAAGCTTGTAGTTCCAGTAGATACACCAGTACCTTTCTCCTATTTTCTGCACATTGCAAATTAGTATCTGAAAATACATACATACATAAGTAGAAAAGTCATACACAAGTGAATATGTAACATATTAAAATGTTTTTATATAGGTTTTTTAAACTCCCCTTTAATGTAATAGGCCAATATTTTAATATCCAGATTAATTTCAGTATATATATTGTAACAAGGCACCATTTGTTTGGATTCCCCCCCTCCAATAAAAATCTATAAATATCATACAAAAGATGCTTTCTATAAACTTTAGGTATCTTTGGTAATTACATAAAAACACAAACCACATCAGAAAAACAAAATGAGCAGCAAATGTCACTATGTATCGGAAATAATCAGGTAGCCCTTTTACAGCAATTTTAAAAAATTCCTATTCACAAGCAATATGTTAGACCAAAACCTCCAATGCTGCTACCATGACTATGCTTCTAACCCAGTGAGAACTAGCACAAGTACACATGCACATCCAGGAGAATCACACATCTGCTCCTTAGCATAGTCTTTGTGAGACACTTACTTTTAAGGGGAAGTACTGAATTATTTATGAAATTTTCTCATTTGTCAGGGAATCTCTGAATTTTTGCATCTGCAAGTGACACGTTTTCGGTTGTCACGACAAGTAATTTTTCTTGTGTATGAATATTCTCGTGAAACACATAAGCAAGACAACTGAGGATGAACATGAAGCTCATTGCATTGGATAACATATGTGGTAATAGAGGACGTTTCCAGGAGAACTTTGCTACTGGACATCTGGCAAATCTTGACAATTAATTCGTCAAAAAAATACTGTTTCTTCCTCAAGGAAAAATCAGAATTTTCTCCCTCCTTTCTGGGCATGTCAGACTTCATTATTTCACATGTGACTGATCGCCTTCCCTGCCACACTTTATTATTTTATAATTAAAGGAAATAGTCCGACTTTCAGATAGATCATCCTAACTTGTATTTATAACTAATTAATATATTCAATGCAAATCTTTTTGCTTGAGTTCACATCTTCAAAATAATACTATTGTGATATTTTGGATAACATTTACTGATTGTTTCTTAAATCATTATTAAAAATAGTATTTACTAGTTCATAAATCTCCAGAAATATTGCTCATACTCTATATTTTTGAGATACATGTGGACAGAAAACCACAAATATATATATATACAGACATAAATATATGCAGTAATCTATTTTATCTGACCTAAAAAGGTGCCTACCACCATTGTATGTAGGCACTTGTACATACCTATATGAATAGATTAATTAAAAAAGAGAGACACACACACACCTATCTGGTAAAGACTGGTTTTTGATCCCATATGAAAGTTACTGCTCTTGACTATTGCTACTATCATATACATATGATAACTGAATATTTCAGTTTCTGCTTTTCATTTCCCCAGAAGAATGTTCTGAGACTCCTCTATTTCACATTGCTACAATATAAGATTTACATGAGTATTCTCATTTCTACTATATGTGCCAGCGGATCACTTAGCAAGCACAAACATGACACCTATGGTGCTAATTAAGTTTACTGTAGTTATAAAATATTTAATTCAGTCCTATTAATTTTCTGTTTATTTCTTGTGCAGTAACTAAACATGCATTTTGTTTTGTTATTCATTTGCAACAGAATGGTATGCAACATGGAATATAAGGAAACTCACTATGGAATTACACACTTATCCAGTCTGGCATCTTACTGAGCAGCTGCATCTCGGTTTCAGCAGAGCTTCTACTAGTGCCTTATGGGCTACGTCTACACGTGCCCCAAACTTCGAAATGGCCACGCAAATGGCCATTTCGAAGTTTACTAATGAAGCGCTGAAATGCATATTCAGCGCTTCTTTAGCATGCGGGCGGCAGCTATTCCCAAATAAGGGGACTTCGAAGTAGGCGGGGTCCTTTCCAAAAGGAGCCCCGTCTGGACGAGACGCGCGGCGGCAAGCCGCGTCAATTTCGAAGCGCCGCTGCCGCCCGCATGCTAATGAAGCGCTGAATATGCATTTCAGCGCTTCATTAGTAAACTTCGAAATGGCCATTTGCGTGGCCATTTTGAGGTTTGGGGCACGTGTAGACACAGCCATGGACTGTTATATTAAAGCAGCTTTTTTCCCCCCTCAAAGCGTGTATTCTGCTTCAGGAATTTTGGGAAACAATCTGAGCAAAATCATTTATGAGAATTAGGTGTACAGTAATCAAGATAAATAATTAAATCTGAATACAAATGATTTAACTATCGAGCTTACAAATTAATAGATAAAAAATGCAGCTCATTCAGTCGTGTGTTTATAGGATATAGGACTTAATGTGAAGGTCTAAATCCTCCCCCTGGCCAGTGTAGGATTTTTTTTTTTTTTTTATAGACTATGAGTAACATTCTGCCATTAGTTATACCCACACAATACCATTAACTTATACGGGGCCTCAAAGCCATTTCTGAAGGCAGAATGTGGCTTATCACTCTCAATTACTCGGACTAGTGCAATTTTTAAACAACATAAGTGATGAGCTTTGCAGAGTCTCCTTGAAGGAAGTCAGGGCTGCAAATTAGAAAGGAAAGTGGAAGGAAGTCTGCCTAGAACTCTTGATATTGCTGACGATGCCTGCAGCAGAACCAATTGGGTGACAAAGTCCTAAAAAACTCAGCAGTGAGCCTTTGGAAGAGGTTTGGAGAGGGAGGAGCTGATACACTTAAAACCTGGGAAGAGACTGTGGTAAAGGCTCTGAACCAGGGCAGATAGGAAGTGGTCCGGGGTGGAGCAAAGGGTCGCTTTTGTCAGGCCTTGACTGCTTATTGTAAAGGCACAGGACTGGTACTCACCAGAGAAGGAGGGAGTGGGACTGCTGTCCCACTACTAGCCTACTGAAAAAGGTGCTGAGGAAAGGACTACTGAAACCTCTTGATCCAAATGGCAAGGCCTAGTGAGTCCAGAGGTGGACTGAAGGACTAGTGTAAGGCCATGGGCTATTATTTGTTAGACAGAACGGGTGGACCTACCTGTGACTTGGCTGGAGGGCTGAGTTACAAGAATCACCCCACCATGGGGCTACAATGGCTATCAGCAGGGAGTGTTAAACACTTGCTACACTGCACTATGCCCAGATACAAAAAGGTGTGCTAACAAATGAGGCACATGTATATGTAAAGTTCAAGAACAAACAAGACAGGACACTACACTGAGCCTGCGCATTCAGTCAGGTGGCCTGACTAATGATAAGAATGGAAAAGAACAGGTGGACCGGAGATAACTGATTAAATGCTATGCAATTTTACTCACAGGAGCTGTGTTTTCTGGTCTGGCCACCGGTGGTTTAATAGTAGTAGTTTTGGAAAAATCTGCTCTCATATCTGAAGTTATGCCTGTTTGTAAGGATCCCAAATAATCTGGTGGTGGGAGGACAACACCACCTTTGTCTGCTAGGTTTATAGAGCTGATACTTCTGATTGGTGCAGGGCTAAAAGGTGGGGGGAAAACACATAACTTAATTAAAACAAGAAATGTTACTGGTTTGGGCCCTAATGCAGAAAAGAACATTAAAAACATGCTTAGCTTTTAATACACGAATCACCCCATTGAATTCAGTGGGACTACTCACGTGCTTAAAGTGTTTTAATAGCTATGGGTCTTTGGGTAGAAGAAGATGGTATGTAATCAAGGGATATAAGAAAGAACATACAAAGTTAGGAAATACTTAGAACAATAACACTCTAGGAGAAATCAGTTTAAAAAGAAAAAAAGTTCATGAGAAAATATGTGACTGAATTTCGAGGGTCTTTGTCCAGCCAGAAGAAAAAAGCTTAATGGTTCCTACTGTGTTTGGCTTATGAGAGCAGGAAAGGGGGATGGATTTAACTGAGTGGAGGCAAGCAGGAGTACAGAAAGTGACCAGAGAAGATGGGGTCACCAATTTATCATGCGCATTGGGGAGGAGAGGGTGAGGAAGACAGAAAGATTTAGAAAGTGAATTCTGGAAGGACTTCTCTCTTTCATCTGTTATCAGCAAGCAGACCTCACCTTCCCACCCCTGGTAACAGTGTCGGAGTGGTTATTTTAAGATTGGCTGGGTGCACCACTGGGACAAAGACTTTTTGTAAAGCTTAAAAGATCTTTAAACAGTTCAAACCGCAACTAACAATATTACCTTGGCACTGGGACATGTACTGTTTCATCAGATGGCTCTTCCAGTAGTTTTGTGTATGATGATGGAAACCATCCTTTCCTACAAAAGAAAAAAAATGGACAACCTGATATAATTACTAGATGATTTGTATTTTATCTGATGGCACTGAAAGGAAGAGAAGGCTAAACAAGGCTGAGTGAAGTTTTAGCTTTTGTGCCTGGCTTTTGGTGATACTGTTTTCTGGGGATTTTGCATGGCACATTTGCCTTCAGGGTAACACTTTCCTGACTGCTGAACCCCCTCAGAATTCCCAAGCAACAATACTGAGCAGAGAACTAAAACACACTTGCTCATAGACAAAATAGAATAAGTAGTATTTGTTTTGCTGATCCTGCAATCAGGTAATACGTAGATTGACTTACACTTTAGTCATGTCATGTTCCCCATAAAGCCAGCCATCCTTTTCTTCAGCTATAAGAAGTGTGATGACATCTCCCTGTTTAAAGCTAAGTAATGTCTTGTTAGCGCCAGCAGTATGTGGAAAGATAGTTTTTACTTTCTGCCTTTTCATTATGTTCAGTCCTGTGGCAACAGAAGTTGAACGTGATAAACTGGTATCATCCGAATTACCTGTAATTAAAATAAATAAATAAAATAAAATAAATAAATAAATAAAATCAATGTGACAATAATCACAGGGTAACAGAGCAAAATGGGTGCCTAAAAGAGACAGGTACTACAACGTTTCGCCAAACAGCATAAAGTATCTATTGCTCTAGCTCAACAGTTTCCAGTTAAAATCTTCAATACTGAGACTTGCAAATAATTAACATTAGCACAATATTCCTTCTGCTAAGTACTATGGCTATTGCAATAACTTTAAATTAGTAAATGTAAAACAGGTACAGAGTTTAATTACCTCAATGGGTTTTCTTCAGTGACTGAAAGTTGCTAAAGTACACATTGATGAGAAATCATACATACAGATGCAAATTTTTTGTTCCATAAGATTTTTAATTGTGTTCCCAAACTAAGGACCTAAAACTCTGATTTTTCACATGTACCAAGCACACAGTTTCAGTACAAGTCAGTGAAAGTTTCAGTTGTTTGACACCACTAAAAAGTCAGGCCATTACTGTGACTACAGTGATATGTGAAATTATTGTCAATGACATAACGGCGACACCTAATAAATGGTTTGTGTTTGCTTGTTTCTGAGCAGAAGATTCATGCATTATTTTGATTACCTTGGAGAACTCTGTGCATTCTTTAACTTGCCCTTGGTTTTTTTTCCACCTCCCCATCAGGATATAATTTAGAGATACTATTTTAATAACGCTACAACACATCCTGATTTTGATGAGATTTCCAAATCTTAACAGGATTTTCCATCCGAGCACAGAGAAAATTTAAACAATGCAGTATTTGTTCATTTTCACTAATTGAATGCACTGAAATAATCATTCAAATTAAGAGAATGAGTTAAATTAGAAAAGTTAGTAATTTCCATTTGACTTCAAAAAATGCAACACCAATATACCAAGAATAAAAAGTGACAGTCATGTGACTGACTGAACACTTAATTTGATGAATATGATACTTAAAACTTCTATCACAATTTCACTAGAGAATTTCAAGAGCTTTACAAGCATGAAATCAATGTCCTTCAGCACTGTATTTCTATTTTTCACCATTTTATAGTTGGGGAAGTTAAGGCAATGAGAACTTAAGCATGGGATTTTCAATGTCTCTGTTAGCTTTAATCTACCACCATTGGGTGCTTTTGAAAATCCCCTTTTGTGTCTTGCTTACAATTAATCAGGAAGTAATGGGCAGAGATTAATAGAGCCCTGCAAATCCACAGATATCCATTTTACATCTGCATCTAGACCATGTATGTGGATCATGGATTGGATATGGATACAAATTTTGTATCTGCATATGGCTCTAGAGATTACAACAGACTCTAAATATCCTGAACTATGCTTTTACCACAAAACATCTTTTCCCCTTCTGAATTTTTCTTATTAAACAGTAATGATATCTTTTTACTAAGAATACTGACATTTTGGAATGACAATTCTGCCTTCCCCCATAATTTTTCTGCATGCCTCCTGGAATGCCAAAGATATAATTTCATATATATATATTGATTATTTAGTAGCCAAGACAGCATGCCATCTATCAAACACTAGTGTATGTCATTTGTACTTACTGTATATCAGTACCAAGATGAAAGTGAAGTCTATCTTTCAACAAGTAAGAACTCACCTGCTGAATTATTTAAACTTGCCAAAGGAACCTTTTGAACTGTTGGTGGATTGTTAAACATGTCAATTAAAGGACTCGTAAATGCTCTACCAGTAGGAGCAGGAGGTACTCTTCCAACCTACAAATGCAAAGATTTTTTTTTTAAGATGTTAGCATAATAACAAAAAGACAGGGACCTCTTTAGATTATTTGCAGCACTGAAGTTTAAAAGGTAATAACTGAATATTCTTATATTGTACAGGTTTCAAATTTTGCAAGGTCCTTAGCTGTCCAATTTCTTCAAATGGAAAAAAAATCAACTTAGAAAACTCCTCTGCCACCTCACTCATAGGGGCTGCCAAGAAATATAAGACCCTTTTTCCATATGATCTCCGGCTGAGATCCAGTTCTGGGAAAAATAATGTTCAGTAACACTTAAGTTTCTGCCTGAAACTCAAGTGAAGAGATATTATACAACAGTCACTGTGTATTTGAATACACTTGCAACACAGGGCACTTAAGTGTACTATGATTTATTTCAAAGGAATTTATTTCTGAATTAAAAAAACCTATCAAAGTTATTTTCAAATGATTGAAAAGAGAGTAACAATGATATATCTGATAATATATATAGCACCCAGAATGTAATTGAATGGAATATTAAAGTTAGAAACTGGGCTGAGTTCTACAATTGGGTCTGTGGGGAAGATCCTTGCATCCACATGTATCCCCACTGGAGCCAATGGGGCTTAGTCTAGATAAGTTTATATGATGGATCTATTCACTGGACAGAGGCTCCAGTTCGCAAATGATTCTAGAATCATAATTCAGGTTATTTGTTATGGCTTTTGAGTCCAAATGTTTTTGTACATAAAAGATCAGGGAAGTCAATCCAACCTTGAGAACTTGTAATGAATGCGTACCATATTATTTCTCTCTGGTACCGGTGAAGGTTGTGGAGTCCCTGAGATTGGAGTGGAACCAGGTGTCTTCATGTCTTCTATCATGTTCACAACTTTTTCTGGCACTTGTGTGGCATCACTACATGTTTCCACCCATCCAGGCAACTTGTACTGAAGTAAATCTGCACACTGTAACCAATAAAAAGGTTACGTAATACTAATTTTTTGTTAAAGCACTGGAACTGTAATGGGCCATATCTTTCTTTAATTACATGAGTGCAACTTCAGTGAGATATATGGGGTTGAAAGTGACAGGAACAGTAAAAATTAGCCTGCTACAAATATTCTTGCTAGGCAGTCTTTAGATACTAATTTAAAGCAATGATATGTGCTAGAAATAACTGCCCAATAGAAAGGGTGAGGTATTGGAATATTGTTTCATCCGTAGGTTCCCAAACTGGGGGGTGCACCCCCTGGGGGGGGGCATGAGGCGACCCAGTCCCCCTGTCAATTCCTCCCATCCCAAGAAAGAACCCACTCTGGTGTTATCTCCTGTGAAAATGGAGGTAGCGCTGGCTTCCTGAGGCATGGGGGAGGGAGAGCTCCTCAGCTGCATCCCAGAGCCGGCATCTCGGGATGCACAGGTGCTGCCTCCCCTCCCCAAACAGCTGGTGCATTTCCTGAAAAGCCTGGTTCTGTTGCCTGCTGCATTCCTGTGCCGGGGGGTAGGAACCCCAGGTCTGTGCCAGCTCCAACTGCTCGGGCCCTGCATGCCCTGCTTCTCGCTCCCCATGGCAGCCATACACTGCTGTTTGGGGAAGAGAAGCAGTGCACACACTTCTTGAGACCGTGGACATGGCACGCAGCTGTGGGGTGTGCAGCTGAGGAAACCCCAGGTACCAGCTGAGCTGTCCCCACCCTCACCCAGATCCCCACATGTACTCTGTCCCCCTGCCCAGACCCCCACAAGTATTCTGCACCTCTGCGCAGACCCCCAAGAGTACCCTGCCCAGACACCCACAAGTATGCAGCTCTCCTGCCCACAAAATTATTTTTATAGATTTTTTTTAAATTAATATACCATGGCTGTGATTAAGAAAAGGAAGTACAATAAAGACTGCATTAGGTATGGCTACGCTGTCATGGGGAAAAAAAAGGGATCAATCATCCTCAATGCATAGTATGCCACACCGTTCTCAGTGATGACACCTTGGGCTTGTCTACACTTGTCCCCATCTTCGAAGGGGACATGTTAATCAGGGTGATGGGAGATTACTAATGAAGTGCTGCAGTGAATATGCAGCACTTCATTAAGCTAATTTTTCCCCATAGCAACTTCAAAGTGCCAGCATGCGTGTAGCCACGGGCACTTCAAAATGCCCACATTACTTTGATGTGCCTTTACTCCCCAAAATATCGAGGAGTAAAGGCACTTCAAAGTAGCGCAGGCGCTTTGAAGTTGCCGCAGGGGAGAATTAGCCTAATGAAGTGCTGCATATTCACCGCAGCACTTCATTAGTAATCTCCCATCACCCTGATTAACATGCCCCCTTCAAAGTTGGGGCAAGCGTAGACCCAGCCCTTGAGGGACGCTTGACAAAGAAACACAGCGCTTTGACAGACAAACCAGAGGAGTTTTTTGCTGCTAACCTTCAAAATCTGAAACACATGAAGCTGTACGCTACTGCAGCTTTTTATCAAATGTTGGCCAAAGCAGGAGAAGCATCTTATGAACAGTCATTGCTTATTGCTAAAGCCAAGAAAGCGCACATAATTGGTGAAACTCTTGTGAAGTCTTGCTTGCTGAAAGCAGCTGATATTGTGCTTGGTGTCAAAAGCAGGAAAAAAAATATTGGAAATTCTGCTTTCTGACAATTCTGTGAAAAGTCGCATCTATGACTTGGTGAAAGATCTTAAACTTCAAGTTGTGGAGGCAGTGTTGGCTTCTCCTTTTTTTGTAATTCAGTGCAACGATACCACTGATGCAGTACAGTGCAGCCAGCTGCTTGTCTATGTTCGATTCATTAACAATGGAGTTGTGAAAGAACTGCTTTTTTCAAAGGAATCAACGACCACATCAAATGTTTCTGATGTTATCAAAACGATTTTTGACTTTTCTTTAAAAAAAGACTGTCACGGGGAAAACTGGTTGGTCTATGAACACATGGTGCTCCAGCAATGGATTTATGACATTGATTACGGCTGGATTTTTTTCTTTCACTAAACACAGACAAGCGTTGGCTGCAAAAACCCTTCCAGATGACCTAAGTGACTCCATTGAATTTGGCCATCAAAGTGTCAATTTTGAGAAGAACACAGTGCTTTAAATATGAGACTTTTTCTTGCTGTTTGGCCATATTTGGGAAGGGCTCACAAAACTGTTGTTTCACACAGAGGTGCAATGACTTTCCATAAGTAACATACTTTCTAGATTGTTCCAATTGAAAGACGAAATGGAAATTTTCCTTGAGCAACAGGAAAAAGCAGAGTTATATCAGGCATTTATGGACCAAACGTTTCAGCTTTTACTGGCATATCTTTTGGACATTTTTGAATCTTTGAACAAGCTCAATTTGATGCTGTAAGGAAACAATGTTTGCAAACATTACAGTGCACCACCATGCCAAAGGGTTTACAGAAAAAATCCAGTTTTGGAAACATTGAACACAACCTCAGATGCTTAACTTTTCATCTTTTGCAACATTTTCATCACTTGCTGAAAATAAAGGTTTTCAAGAACTTTGTAAAGAGGAATTTTTGATAAGATGTTACCCAACATAATTGAAAGTTGGAGAAGAGGTGCTATGTATGATTCTTCTGTTTTCATCAATGTACCTCCATGAACAAATCTTTTCAAGTTTAGTCACATAAAAATGAAACAAAGAAATTGACAGGATGTTGAAAACTATTTGCATTGTGCATTTTCATCTTTTAAACATAGGATTTCTCAAATCGTGAAGAAAACACAGCATCATCCTTCTCATTAAATTCATTTTGTTTCTGCTATTTCGGATGTTAAATTACATTTTTATTAAATTTTTAGACCAAGAAAAACTATATGCGCTTATTTTTAATTTTAAATAAAAAAATTTATACCAAGCTTTTGTGTCTATTTTAAATTATGAATTGCATTTTTTGTTAAAAGGGGGCATGGATGATGGTAAACAAGATTGGGGGGAATGAGAGTTTCTCAAAAATCAAAGAGGTGGCATGATGCTGAAAAGTCTGGGAACCACTGCTGTCATCCATAGATCTTTAAATAACATTTACTTTCTGGTAATAGTAACCCATTACTTCTTGTAGCAATGTAATTAACAGAACACACTACATTAAATGCATTTTAACTTGCTCACGATACAATTTTTCATGCACTACATAATGTATTTTATATTTATCATTTATAGACCTGATCATACTTGTAGGCAGTGAGTTTGGCTTCACCTCAATAGGCCCAATGAGCTTCACGTTGCCCAATTAGGCCTTACGAATGTTTGCATTCAAGCCATCTAGATTTCCAGACACACTGACCTGCTTATGATAGAAGTGCATGTGCTGAGTTAAACTGCAATGCTTGTCAACCAGAAAACAGAATCTTCTTTTTTCTTCACGTAGAGCTTCTTTGCAGCCTTCAGCAATAAATCTTTGAATCTCACTCTGTCGAGAACTCACATTTTCCAAATACTAAATAATAATAATAATTCATAAATTAATAATGAAGTATGTGCACACTATTCATGAGTTTGACTTTTCTTATCGAATCCTACTTATCTACGCATATCTTGTTTCTTTACGCAATTATTTTAAGAAATTTAGTAATCTAACTTCCTTCATGAAAAGGAACATGAACTTTTTGCTTTAAACATCTCTTTTACATTTCAGACCATGCATATCAAAAAGACAAACTGTGTATCAGTAATCATCCACAGATTAGAAACAAAAACAATACTTATACCCTGAAAAGAGAAACAACTTTTAGTTTTCACACAACTGAAACAGATCATAGTATTACTTCGAACTAACAGCAAATGGGCAAAGCAAATCAATTTGTGTATTTTTTTTAAACACTTAGTATGCTATTTTTTATCTCACAAGTTCTTTCTCTGGACTTCCATCAGTGTTTCCGAAGTATAAAGATATATGTTCCCACAAAATCACTGTGAAACATCAAATTATCACTACACCTCTGTTTTATGGATCGGGAACTGAGTCAGAGAGATTGAGACTTGACTGAGGTCATCAAGAAAGTCTATGACAGACATGGAAGCTAAACTTTGATCTTCTGAATTACAGTCTAGTACCTTAACCACAAAATAATGGCTCCTCTACTGAACTTGCATTAGTGTACAAAAAATCTAGCAACAATAGTTAAACATTAAGTTCAATATACTTGGCCGAAATGACAACTAATTTACAAAGAAAAACAATGAAAATATAGGATAAAGAAAAAAAAGAACAACCAACATGAAATAATATTTTGGAGTATAAACTTTCGTGGACAAAGACCCGCTTCATCAGATGCATCTGATGAAGCGGGTCTTTGCCCACGAAAGCTTATGCTCCAAAATATGTCAGTCTATAAGGTGCCACAGGACTTCTTGCTGTTTTTGAAGATACAGACTAACTCGGCTACCTCTCTGATACTTGTCAACATGAAATGAAGACCAAAGGAAGTAAGTGCACAGGAAACTGCAAATAAACAAGTATTTTTGTAGATCAGATACATACAAAACATTTCTATTAACATTGTACTGTCAATTCAAAAACAATATAATCTACCTGTTTAGTTTTCACATTGTTAGTACTTTTTATTTAGCTTCGAAACAGTAATGTTTTTAATGGGATTATTAGGTAATACTAAATGTTGACAATATTTTTAGCATAATACTTTTCAAATTTAAGGCTTCCAAAGCACTACAAAAACTTTAAATGTGAGACCAACACCACCCTGGTCTAACGTCACCCACTATTGTTGGCACATGCAATTGTTACATGTACACAGAGAGCTAACATCCATCGTCTACAAAAGATTACCAGGTGATAAGTTAATGACTACAAATAGTCCAGAGTTTTATGTCTCCCCTTGAAGATGCCAACACAGTATTTCCCAGTAGAATACTGAAACTCCCTGCATCTGTTCTCCCACTTGCTCCACTGGAACTGTGCTACATGGTGTAAAGGGAGTGGGGATTGGAGATACAATGAGAAAGAGAGTATTTGTCAGTTGGAGGAGGAGGAGAGGGTATGATTAAGTGAGAGAGTCTACTAGTCCTGATTTTCTGCCATGAGTGTAATGCAAATCTGTCCTCCTGCAGCTTTGTGTTATGCTGAGGCCAAGCACAACTCAATCAGGGAGCTCTGACTGCCTCTATCAACCCACCTCAGCCCTTCATTGTGTCTAAACTTGCTTAGGCACAGAAAGAATAAAACCCTGAATGGACTGGAACAATAATAAATCCCAATTATCCTTGTTGGCACAAGTAATAATATTCAGATGACCTACACTTGGTGTTGATCATAAATCCAGTAGTCAGAAATCCAACAACCCACGGTTAATTGCTAGTGCAAAAATAGAGGCTAGGTATAAAACAAAATCCAGGGCTGGATGCGACAAAGCGTAAATCAATCAGTGGGACTCCATGTAATGAGTATAGAATAGAACCCCAAACCTTAACGTCAGTTTTTTGATTACATATGCAAGTAATCTCCTTAACCCAAGATAATTTGGGAAAAATCAAAAGTAACAATTAACTTTTTGAAATTCTTCTCCTTACCTGTTGCCAAACAACAAATAATAGGAATTATTCTACATGGCAATAGCGAAATACATTGCAGTCATAAAAATCAAGGTCAATTTTAGAAATCTATTTAAATATTTTAGAGTGCATCTGTCTTTCTGTGCTACATTTGTTCAAGAACTTCTCTTACACCATAAGAGCTATGACCATGAAATTTGGTAGGCAGCTTCCTTTTACCCTAACTGAAACCAAAGTTAGACTTTGGTTGTGCCTGGAAAGTGCATGAAACTCCATGGTTTTCCAGAATGTGGAAAGAGAGGGGCACTAAGAGGAGTTACACCATACTTCAGACAAACCACTGGGGGCAATGACTGCAGGGAACAGCAATTCTGCAGTGGGGGCAGATGCAGCAGGAAAACAGCGGTGAGATGGAAACCAGGCTCTCAACCCTGCCTGCTTCTATATGGGTAAGTATCAGGGGGTACTTCAATACCTCACCTCACAGCTCGGCTATGCTGCCACACGGGAAACCCTGCTATCCCTCCGCTAACCACCCGCCCCCATATAGCTCCCTGAGATCTGGGGCCAGGCCTTTTTCCCCCTTCCCCAAGGACAGGCTGGGGACAGGAAACAAAGCTGCACCTCTGCCACTTTGGTCAGGGGGTGAGAAAAAAGAACATGGCCTCAGCCCTGCCCTCCCCACCCCTCAACTCCCTGCCTTCCTAGCCAGAGTCAGGCAAAAGAGCCACAGCCCCAGCCCCAGCCCCAGCCCCAGCCCAGCCCCGAGCAATGCCAGGTAAATTGGCTAATCAGGCTATAAAGTGGATTGTATGATTTCACTATTAACCAGTTTCCCTAAACAGGACAGAAGACAAAAGTCAACAAGAAGAGTGATTAAACACAAACCTCAGTTTCCTTATTCTCGTATTTCATTGCATTTCTTCCACCTTGACTTTTCCTCCTGATTTTTTTCAGCTCAGCCTGAGATTTCTCCAATGAATCTAACTTGCTTCTGTGTTCGGTTTGGTATCTCTTTAAAGTTGCCTGCAAACCAAACATTTAAGTATCTTAGAGTGCACTGAACAATACAGCTACCTGAGCACTAATGCAGGCATCTAAGAAAAACTCTATATTGTCAGGATGAACATGATTAACATTAATGCTACAAATGTGTCAATTACTTTTCTCCCCTCCATGTTGGTAAATCTAGTTCAAAACAAAGTTCCATTCTTAAGTCATTGTCCAGCCATACTGAAAGGAGAACAGGAGATACCTGGTATGGATTTAATCAGGCTGCAACTTTATTATTAGACATCTGGGACTACCCAATCAATAGCAGTGTATAATGCAGATAACCACCTGTTTATTTTGTAACAGAAGACAGGGCTCCACCAGCTCCCCTTCTTTTTCCATCCAAGTTCCTCAAGCACATCTATTGCTGAGAATTTACCATACCAGGGGGCTTTTACCAGCTCCCTCTTTTTTCCATCCAGGTCCCTCCAGCAAATCCACTGTCAGGGTCTTATGACTTCCCCACGCTACCTGCTCGTGGGTGGGGTAAGGTGGGCTACAGGAAACGGGAGTTGGCTTCCTGCCCTTACAACCATAGGAGCCCAAACCCCACATCATTCCATTCCTTTAACCAGCATCTCCCTTTTGCCTCCTTTACCAGGCTATTTATCTGATCACTGAAAACTTTCCTTATGATACCTGCACAGGCCATGCAGCCCACTTACTAAGTTGTGACATATGCCCTACCATACCTTTTATGCTCACCACATAGGTCTTCCCTGACACCTGCTGTGGGGAAAGCAAAAAAAGTCCCACTTCATTGAAGACAATATGTTGGTGAGGAAAAAAAAATCCTTCTCAGCCCTCTAATAAGTAGCAATTAGCACAATGGCCACAACAAGGTTCTTGCCCACTCTCATAATCATACCTAACGGGGAGAGAGGATGGATGCTGCCTTACCTGCTGTGTAGAGAAAGGGCTTTCCAGTGCCAGGACTTTGCATCTTTAAAGCCTTCTGATCTTACATTTCCAGTCAAAGCTGACTTACCACCTCCCTTTCTGCAGCAGTTTCTGACCTGTCTTCTCTCCACTCTTCTGTCCTTCCCCTCCCTCAAAGCACCGCCGCCTTTGTCTGGCAAGCCTGAACACTGGCCCCCTTGTTTTCAGTAGGGGTGGGGAGGTGTCACTCCAGAATTTTCATTTTACAACTAAATGAAAAATGTTACTAATTTTTTTATTTAAGATTTATATAATATTTTCTAATATGGAGTTGTACATTACAGAATACAGTAGACCCCTGAGTTATGTGAGGGTTGCATTCCTGCACCCTCTTGCATAACTTGAATTTCACGCAAGTTGGGCGGGGGAGCCAGGCAGCAGCCTGGCTCCTAGTTTGCCTGGGTTTGTGGGAGCTGGAAGAAGCAGGGGAGAAGCCTGCCACAGCAGCTGTCTGCCCTCCTAGCTCCCCCAGCTGGTGGAGCTGAATGGGCAGACGGCTGCTGCAGTTCTGCTTCTCCCTGCTGGGGGAAGCAGGGGAAAAGCTGCGCCGCAGCAGCTGGGAGAAGCCACGCTGCAGCAACTGTGCCTGCCTAGCTCCCCCAGCTGCTGTGGTGCAGCTTCTCCCCTGCTTCCCCCAGATGGCAGAGAAGCTTGTCCCTGGCTTCTCCCAGGTGGGGGAAGCTGGGGGCTGGAATGGGGAGCTGCACTCCTTTTGATTTATGCTTAACTTGCTTATTTGGGGTTTACTGTAACTTCTTAATTAAAACAAAGAAGTGGAAAATGACCCTCGGACGTTAAAGATCAAATTCTATATATGATCCTTTTGTAAATTATTTTTAAAAGGCACAAACAACTGCTATAGCTACACACAGTATAAACAAATGCATGATCTTTCTTTTCTGGTATTAAATTCAGTGTACTTACATTCATATATTTTACATCCAATTCTGTTTTCTTCTCCAGTTCAGATATAATCTCTTTATGAAATTTTTTGAACTTTAAAATTAAGCAAGAGATAATGTTATTAAAATGTAAAGAAAAACTTTTTATTTCAAAAGGGTTAGATACAGTAAAATATACTTACACTTTCCTCTAGACTGTCATTAAGTTTCTTGTTTGTACTTGATATCTCTATAAGAACATTTCCTGTGGATAAACAAACACCCATTTTTCTTGTTTATTTAGAGATGTTTGAAATTGGCATTGTACAGAAGACGGATGATTCTTTTATAATTAACAGTACAAAATGAACTAAGAATTTAAGTAGGGCATTTTCTTGCAGTTGTTAATCATGGCAATCATATTCTGAATGAAATAATTTTATCTGACCACAATTTTACCAAACAGCTTACATGACTTGAATAATCAACGATCTATTAACGTGGAAGCAACTCTGAACCTTCCAATAGCACTTGGTTTGTCAGACAGACATGATAGCTCAAGAGCACTTCAAGGTATTCCTCTCGTACAGGAACTGAGCATATTGCCTCTGTAGTCGTCACTGGTTTTGCTAGTCAAGGGAACAAGGCACAAAACCTGGAGTTCATGGCAGTTATTTACTCTGTGTTCAAAAACTAGAATAATTATAATTCTCACTAAATGTTAGCCAATTGCTTCCACAGAGCCTACAGGAGAAATTCTCATATTTGGTTGACTGAGCTGTAAACAATGGCATGTAGCTGATCTGATCTGGCAAATCACTAACGTCACTGGCAAAACTCCCATTGATTTCATTGGTGCAGGGTCGTATTTATCCTCCTCACTTACTTATTTCTTATTATGTTGCTATTCATATCCCTCTTGTCCCAAAATACCAGCCAATACCACCTGTTCATCGGCTTCTCCCACAACTATCTTAACGTCTTCCTGCATAGTGCCTTATGTGCTTGGAACATCCTTCTTGACCCAGTCAGCAAGCTATTGTCCTTTCTTCCTTCTTTCAAGCCCACTTCAAATGCAGCTACATGAAATCAATCAACAAGGATAAAATCCACAAAGGCTTTGAAGATAAAAGACACTGTCCAATATAACACAATACAAATAACCACCTCCTCTGCCAAATAAAAAACCTCCACAATCCCTGTTAGTAATCTGAACCCATGAAGCGGGGGACATATCTAGCCTATGTAACTGTGTGAACATACTGTTCATACTCTTATCTCCTTACATTCCCTGCCTTATTATTTGCCATGATATATTTTGTTTTGGACTTAAATCAGGCTGAACTAGAAACCATTTTGGGGTAGGGGTGTAGGCAGCAACTATAAAGCTCCTAGTACACAGAACACAATGGAACCTATGCTATAGAATGTAAAATATGGAGAGAATAAAGAGAATTTAAAAACAGATTATAGCAAGAAAGTTGTGAACTGGAATTCATATTCAAATTTGACACATTAATAGGTGGTATGAACAGAGACATCAATTACATCACCCATTACAAGGACTGCTTCCCTGCCTTTGATGCTTGTAATTATCTCAGGCAGGACACTTAACATCCCCCATCCCCTCTGCCACCTACTTCAGTCCTATGTAATTGATTTGTCAGTTTTATAGCAATTTTTTTTTGTTTGGTCCTCTGTACTTGTAAATGTCAGTCTGTATTGGAAATGAGATTGATCTGATGAAGTGGGTCTGTTCAACGAAAGCTCATCACTGAATAAATCATGTTGTTAGTCTCTAAAGTGCTACATTTCTGCTGCTTTTTTTAAGGGAGAAAGTTATGCATCTCCCTCTTCTGTTGCACTGACCATTAGGATTGCTTGATGGAATTTGGAAGATGGAGAGCTAAGAATGCTGTGGACACAGCTGAGCTTAATTCCATCTGGAAGGAAAAATCCCCAGTTGGAGGATCCCCATTGTACTCATATCTTGCAGGTGGGAGAGCAGAGCTAGTGTTAACAGGATTTTCATGTATGTGTTTTTCTGGGTCATTACATCCACCTGACAGAATGCTGTGATTGTTGCTTTGGGTGTTCTCTGTTTGTCGGGGGTAAATACCTTGTGAGGTAAGAGTTGCTATAGTAACTGGTTATTTCGTGTACCATAGAAAAAGTAAATACAGTGCAGTTACATAAATATACTTCTATAGTAAGCAGATGGCATAAGAAAGTGAACCTGTTATTTCAGGGGTGGACAAACTTTCTTTTCTGTAGTATTCCTATTAACAGAACTCTATCTTCACAAATATTGTAAATGTTACACTGGTAAACTCAAACAAAAAGTTACATTAAACTGGGGAAACCATGTAGATGTTTATCAATAATTTAAAGAGAAAGGAATATTTCTAAAGGAAACTAAAAGTGAAATTTAAATTTTAAGTTACACATAAAACTATTTGAAAAACATGTACATAATGGCAGGGAATGAGAAAGAAAAGACAGTATATTTGTTTTGAAAGGCATTTAAACTTGTCTGTGCAAACTTCTTCTACATACTTACTTCTGCTCCTTAGGAGAGCATGGAGATTTGCGAACACAGCAACGTACTTAACTAATGGTTTGCATAACTGTAAAGATTAATACAGTAGACCCTAGAGCTTTAAGTACTGACAGCTATTCAACAACATTGGGTGGTGGCTCATTCTCTCCTCACCTTTTACACACCCTTCCTCTGGTTTCACCTCCCACCACCATGCAAATGTTTAGTAAACCAACTCATTCTTCTGGTGCATCAAGAATGGAAAACCTGATGTCTGTCTTTTTTTTTTCTGCTTATCTGAAACAACACTAAGGCTGACTGCAGCCCTGACAGTTTTAGAAAGGCTGAATTCTTGGATAGAAATGCACTTCTTCACCCTTATTACAACAAAGTATACTGTCAAAATTTATCTGGAAATAAATTTTTATGTTATGTGTTATATTAAAAGTTTGCACTGGTTTAGTTTGCAAATTTATTTTCTTCATGTTTGTGGTCAGAACATGCAACACTACATTTTTTTAAAAGTAATATGTTTAAAGACTAATGACCATCTGCTAAATAACAATTTTCCTCTTTTTTAAGAAAATTCAACTAAACATGAATCCATTCTTCACTACAGAGTTAAAATTAGTTCCCTGCCAGAATCCCCTCATTGCCAACAGTAATCCAGCACCACTCAGATGTATGGGCTCACCCATTTCATTTCCTGTTTTATGTTCTGAGTCAATATTTGGACCAAAAACCCATAGTAAGTGCACTGTAAGCTAGTAAGATGAAAAGTATAGACCAAAATCTTCCTCTGGTATGAATCTAGAGTACATCCACTGATTTCAAATTAGGCCCTGTGCTGATAAGTGATACTTTAAAAAGAATTTGGCATCGTCTTAGGTTATCAATATCAATGGAAATTAGTTATCTAAGTGACTAACTAACTTTAGATGACTGAGCAAAGAGGTGAGCAAAGCAGCATCTCAATACTTCTAAAAATCCATCGTACATGGAGAAAATATATAGACTAAAACTGCTCACAAGTATGTGTTCAATTTTCTTGTTATTTCAGATAAAAATCAATAAAATTAATACACCACTGTACTTACAAAGCATGTGCCGAGAGTGTTACGCAGGAAAGAGAGGAAAACAATGCCTACCTCACAAAATTTACAGTAACTTTTAGCACAGTATCTCAAACTGTTTTACACAAAGAAAACAATCTTTTCCCCATTTTACGGTTGGAGCAACTGAGCCATCTAATGTACTCTGAAAGCTCACAGGCCAGTATGACACTATCATATTAATTTGTAATTCATAGGAATCTAAGGGTCATAGTGGACCACAAGCTAAATGAGTCAGCAGTGTGAGACAGTTGCAAAAAACCTAAACATAATTGTGACATGTGTTAACAGGAGAGTTGTATGTAAGGCAAGAGAAGTGATTAGGCCTCAGCTGGCATAGTGTGCCCAGTTCTGGGCACCAAATATCAAGAAAGATGTGGATAAATTGGAAAAGGTCTAGAGAAAAGCAACAAAAAATGATTAAAGGTCTAGAAAATATGGCCTATGAGGAAAGACTGAAAGAATTGGGTTTGTTTAGTTTTGAAAACAGAAGACTGAGAGTCGATAACAGCTTTCAAGTATGTAAAAAATTATTATGAGGAAGAGGGAGTAAAACTGTTCTCTTTAATCTGCAATGATCAGATAAGAAGGAATGGGTTTAAACTGCAGCAAGAACTTACTCACTTTTGTGCAGTAACGATAGTTCTCTGAGATGTGTCCCTGCGGTTGCTCCACGTAGATGTCAGAGCATCCCTGCAATGCAGATCAGAACGCTTTACAGAGCAGTGCCCTCTCCCTACTGTGTGCACCCAAGAGCAGCCTGACATCACTGGGCTGAAAAGAGTGTGTGTGGCACAGTCCTCCTCTGTTCCTCTTCTACCTGAAGTTCTTAGAGACTCCAAGTAGAGGGGAGGCAGGGAGCATCGTGGAGTACCCACAGGGACACATCACAGAGAACTCTAGTTAAAGCACAAAAGTGAGTAGCTTCTCCTTCAAGTGTTCCCTGCAGGTGCTCCACATATGTGACTCCACAGCAGTACCCCTACGCTGCTGGTGGGTATTGGAGTCTTTAAGTAGAATGATGTAAAACAGCATCTGCCAGGTTAGTGATAGGTACTGGCCCTTTGTGCAGTGTGTAATGCTTTGTGAACATGATGTGAGGACGAAGTGGCCGCTCTAAAGATGTCCATCAGAGGGACATTGCTAAGGAAGGCAGTTGTGGCCATCACTGGCATCGAATGGGCTCTAATGGTCTGTGGTGGCTGCTTGCTTCCTAGTTGGTATGCAGTGCGAATGGAACCTGCAATCCACTTGGATAGGTGCTCTGCTGAAACAGCTGTTCCCGCACGGGGCCCCAAGCATGCCACAGAGTTTGTCCAACTTCCTGTTTGGCTTGGTTCTATCAAGGAAAAAAAGCGAGAGCACATCTAACATAGAGTGCGTGCAATACAGCCTCTCTAGGAGAGGAGTGAGGGTTAGGGAAGTAAGTGGGTAAGTATATGGGTTCATTCACATGAACCTCAGATATGACCTTGGGGAGAAATCCCAGGTGAGCTCTCAGTAGCACCGTGTCTTTGGTGAAAACAGCAAAAGGTGGGTCAGCCATGAGTGCTGCAATCTCACCAACCCTTCTGGCTGACGTAATGGCTACTAGGAAAGCCACCTGCATGGACACGCACAGAAGGGGTATTGTGGCAAACGTATCAAATGGAGGTCTTGTCAATGTATCTAGGATCAAGTTCAGGTCACATGGCAGTACCGGAGGGCACAGACTTGGGCAAACCTTTTGTAACCCTGTCAAGAAACTTTTCACCATCAGGTGACTGAAAGTAGAACGGTTCCCTGAGTCATGGAAAGCTGTAATTGCAGCCAGATGCACCCTAACAGAGCTGAGAGGCCTGTATCACTGAGATCCATAAAGTAATCAAGCAAGGTGGGTTTTGAAGCAGAACCAGGATGAAGATTGCGGATCACACACCATTGCTGAAAGTGTGCCCATTTCTTAGTATAGGTATTTCTAGTGGAAGGGTGATGGCTATTTATAAGGATATTTTTGACCCTGTTCAAACAGGTAAGTTCTTCATCATGGAACCATGGAGGAGCCATGCCGCGAATTTCAAGGTTTTGATACTGGGATGAAATGTGGTGCCGTGGTGCTGAGTGAGAAGGTTTGGCACTATTGGGAGAGGGATCAGTTGGTCAACTGACAGAGCAAGTAAGGAAACCAGGGTTGTCTGAGCCAATCAGTATTATGGTTGCTCAGTCTGCCCTGATTTTGTTGCTCTCCCTGGCGATAAGTGGAATTGTAGGAAAGGTGTAGAGAAGGGAAGCTGTCCAGTGAATCACGAATGCATCCTCCTGTGATCTCCTGCCTATTCCTGACCTGGACCAAAAGCTGTGGCACTTGCGATTGTGTGGAGTTGCAAAGAGGTCTATTGCTGGTGAGCCCCATTTGTGGAATACGGAGAGCAGTATGATGGTATCAGTTTCCCATTTGTGCTGATCTGAGAAATACCTGCTCAGCCTGTCCACCCTGGTATTCTGTTCCCCGGATACGTATGTTGCTGTCAGAGTTACCCAGTTCTTTATGCATCAATTCCATAATCTGAATGCCTCGGTACATAGAGAGCATGACTGGGCACCCCCTACCAATTCACATAAAACATAGTGGACATGTCGTCCATGAGGACATGAATAGTTTTGCCCCTTATCAACATGAGGAAATGGGTGCCGGCTCTTTGAACAGCCCTGAGCTCCACGGTATTGATATGAAGGAATCTCTTGTGATGAGCCCATGTGTCCTGGATTGAGGATGTGTCACAGTGGGCCCCCAGCCCATGAGAGAGGCATCTGTAGTTATAGTTACAGAAGGCTCTGGGGGGATGGAAAGGTATGCTCCCAAGGAGGTTTATTGAGGATGTCCACCAGTCGAGTGACTGTAGCACCAACAGAGGAAGAGTTAGGGTTTTCAACAATCTGTGGTGGGTCAGTATGTAGTTGCAGGCGAACCAGTGTTGAAAGCAGAGCATATGGGACTTGCAAATGGGACTACGAATGTGGTGGCAGCCATGTACCCCAGCAGCTGGAGGCAAGTTCAAGCCATAGTAAAGGGGGGCTGTTTGACCATGTGGACAAGGTTGCAGATTGCCTGGAACCTGTGAGCAGGTAAGTAGGCTCTAGCTGAAACCGAATCTAGGAGAGCTCCTATGAACTCTAGGCTCTGTGTCACCTCAAAGTGGACTTCTGTAGGTTTCCAAGGAGGCCAAGCCTGGGAAAAACATTTCCTGGTCCTAGTTATCATAAGGGCAGTTTGGTGGTAAGTAGAACCCTCAATTAGACAGTCATCTAAATAAGGAAAAAATAACATTCTGCCTTCTGAGGTACACTGTGACCATGGGCAAGTGTTGTGGAGAAAACTTGCAGGGTCGTAGAAAGTCTGAAAGGGAGGACCTTGTTTTGAAAGTGGTCCTGACCCCACCGTAAAACCAAGGAACCTCCTGTGGGAAGGGTGAATGGTCACATGAAAATAAGCGTCCTGAAGGGCGAGGAGTGAGAACCAGTCCTCTTCATCTAGTGCTGGAATGATAGCCTGCAAAGTTACCATCTTGAACTTTGTACTGAGAATGAATCTGTTCAGTTCCCTGAGGTCTAAGACAGGCCTCTATCCCCCTGGATTTCTTGGCTGTCAGGAAATAGTTGGAATAAAAACCCTTGCTCCTGTGTTTGTTGGGGAGGGTTCTATTACCCCTAACGTAAGAAGTTTCTGCACTTCTGTCTGTAGAAGGGGCTCGTGAGATGGGTACCTGAAGAGGGACAGGGTAGGGAGGTTGGGGGGGGATTGTTCATAAAAAGAATAGTGTAGCCTTCTCTGATGATATCGAAGATCCATTTGTTGGATGTAATCTGGGTCCACTGATGGTAGAAGTGCCTCAGATGATGATGAAAAGTGGGCCCTGAATCCACTAGAATTAAAGGTGGTTGCTCGGACCCCCGACCAAGCCATCAAATTTGATGCTTTTGGGAGGTAGGGTGAGGTGTAGATGACTGGCCCTGATGTGTCCACCTCCTGTTCCATTTGTTTTTAGGCTTATTATCGTATTGCCTATGCTGTTGCCTGTAATAAGGGTAGTTTTGCTCTTTAGCCCCATGAAAGAGCATGTACTTGTGCCTCTTGCTAGAAGGGGAGTACATTCCCAGCATGCACAGTGTTGCCCTGTAGTCTTTCATAGACTGTAGCATCTCATCAGTCGTGCTGGAGAACAGCTGCTTTCTATCAAAGGGGAGGTCTTCCACCTTTGACTGGATTTCGTGCGGAAAAGCTGAGGACAGGAGCTGTGCCGCCCTGCACATAACTATCACAGTGGCAGTTGTTCTAGAAGCTGTGTCAGCCATGTCCACTGCTGCCTGAAGGGCAGATTTAGCAATTGAGAAGCCCTCCTTAATTACAGACTGCAGGATAGGGTGTTTAATGTCTGACAAGTCCTGTAGCAGGTCTTGTAATTTGCTGTAATTTGTATGGTCATAGCTGTCTAAAAGAGCGGTATAGTTCACTATTCTGTACTGTGGGGTGGCTGAAGAGTTTCCTTGCGCCCGAAGGAATCTAAGTGCTCATGTTCCCTATCAGAGGAAGTAGATTTAAACTGAGGATTTCTGGTTTACCGAATCCACCAAGGAGTTGGACTGTGGATGTGAAAAGAGAAAATCCAATACTTTCTGTCCACACTACGATTGGTGGGCGGGATAGAAGCCAGTGCTTTCCAAAGAACCTCAGAGGGTTCAAGGATTGTTTCATTAATATATAGGGCTATTTTGGAGGGTGCACATGGCTGCAGGATTGTGAACAGCCTATATTGTTCATCTTGCACCTCCTGAAGGGTGACGTCCTGGGATTGGGCGACACTTTTAAAGAGGCCTTGAAAGTGTTTTAGTTCATCAGCTGGAGAAGAGGGGGAATCTGAAAAACCGCCTCATCCCAAATAGGCCTGTCACCCTTGGAAGAAGTCTCAGAGTCTGAGTGAGGTAAATATTCCATGGCGTTAGAAATTGTCTGTGAGACACTAAACAACAGATTAGCTGGTGATGACTGTGCTGACATTTTAGGAAGGTATCCAGGCATACTCTCATGCTGAGAAGTAGCATGCCTAGAGCGGTGCGTGTGGGATGATCAAGGCCGATGCATATGCCAGGCATCTCATGAACCCCACTGCAGTGGAAACTGTTAAGTGGGGTATGGCCATGGCTGGTGTGCCCAGAATGGGGGAGACTGATATTGAAAGTCCCTATACAAATGCCATGATGAGGCGAATGGGCTCGTGAATGACTCGCCCTATGCCTGCTACCGTCTTTGTATTACAATGAAGGTGAGGGTGAGTGAGCACCGTATGAGGTGCCAGCATGTTTATGCCCCACAGAATCCAGTGGGAACACAAACAGTGTTGAGTGTAGCTGAGGTGAGTTATGGGTACGTCACGTCTTTCGTTGTGCCTTCTTATGTCTGACCACTTGGTCCAAAGTGGTAGCCGAGGCAGTGAGCATTGCCAGTGGAGGCATATATAGCCTTTCAGTAGCAGATGCCTCACAGGCGCCTGTTGGTTTGGGTTGCCTGGCCTCTCAATGGTACCTGACATAATTGGCACTGGAAAGTGTGAACGGCTGCCAGCAGCTTGGATAGAGAGCAAGCCGCTGACGCTGTCCCAGAGTGAGAGCCTCTGCAGGGCAACGTAGCTACCCCCATCTGAGGGCTTTCACTGCACCTGTGTATCATTTGGCGTGCCCCTAGATGAGACGGACTTTTGCAAAAGTAGCACTTTCAAGCACAGTTCCTGTTCTTTCCGTGCCCTGGCCAGCATACCCTGGCAATGGGGGCACATAGAAATGCGATGGAATTCATCCAAGCATTCTAGGCATGAGGCATGCCCATCAGACAAGGGCATAGTGCCTCATAGAATTAGGCACGGAATAAAAAGGGTAGCTATCTCTTTAAGACATGAGCTGTTTGTGAGAGGGAAAAAGAGCCACTGCTGCAGCTCCGCAGCAGCTGCCGCTCCACTGAAAGAAAAAAAACTTTTGGTGAGGTAAAAAAGAACAAAAATTGATTAAATATCATAAATAAAAGAGAAAGGATGGAGGCTAAACAAAGACCTCTGACTTTGCAATCAGCAAAGCAAGAGCTGCTCTGAGTCCGTCCGCAGTCGAGGGCAGGAGAAAAGAAATGAGGAGGTCTGTGCCGTGCAATCTCCCCTCAGCCTGGTGATGTCACCGGCTGCTCCTGCACACACGTGGCACTGCTCTATAAAGCGTTCCGATCCGCAGCGCAGGGACGCACTGACACCTACGTGGAACACCTGCAGGGAATACTCGAAGGAGAAGGAAGACTGAGGTTGGACATTAGGAAAAAATCCTCCTGTAAGGGTGGCTAACCACTGGAACAAATTGCCTATGGAGGCTGTGAAATCTCCATCATTGGAGGTGTTTAGGACCAGATTAGACAGGCATCTCTCAGGGGTTGTCTAGATTAGAGGTCTGGTTGCAACCTAGGATCTACCCTACCCTTCCCCAAACCTCTACCCATTCCATTCTCCCCTATCTTCATCCCTTGCTGTCCCCTACTCTCAGGGCTTTTTTTCTGGTGGAACGCACCGGAATGGAGTTGCGGCACCTTTCTTCTGTTAGAACACCAGAAAAATTTTCACCATCAGTGCTGCAGCAGCACGGGGACCAGCGCAGGAGCTGCTGTTGGTCCCACAGCAGCAGGAGGACTGTGACAGGAGCCTCCGTCATCCTGCAGCAGCACAAGGACCAGGGCAGTAGCCCCCATCACTCCTGCAGAAGCGCAGGGACTGGACCAGGAGCCCACGCTGCCCTGCAGCAGTGCAGGAACCAGGGCATTAAAACTGAACATCCTAACCCCTATGAGCAATCATCAGCCTTGAGTTCCGGCACGTTTTTTTCTAGGAAAAGAAAAAAGCACTGCCTGCTCTCATTCACCTTCGCTGGGCCAAGACAGGAGGTGTGGGCTGTGGGTCAGAGCGGAGATGTCTAGCTGCAGGAGGAAGTGAGGGTTGCCAGCTCTGGAAGGGACTTGAGGTGCAGGAGGGCACTTCAGGCTGGGGAAGAATGTTGGGATGAAGGATGGGGTGTGGTCTCTGGCAGGGAGCTCCGGAGTATTGGGGAGCTGGTGGGGGGTTTGAGATGCCAGCTCTGGGGGAGGGAGTTATAGCTGGGACTGGAGTGTAGGCCAGGGTGTGAGATGCCAGCTCTCTTCTGGAAGTGCTTAAAAACAGGTGGCTCCAAACTGGGAGTGCAGCAGTGCTCAGACAGGCTGCCTGCCTGTCATGAAGCCATGCCACCCCCAGAAGCAGTCAGGTGCAGGCTCATCTCTGCGTTCCTCTTGGTGGTAGGTGGACAGCATGTCTCCACACACTGCCTCCACTCCTGCACTATTCTTATAGCTCCTATTGGTCAGGAGCCGGTCATTGGGAGGTGCAGGATTGAGCAGCTTGCAGAAACATGCTTCTTGGAGCAGCACGGAGCCAGGGCAGGCAGGCATCCTGTCAGAGCCCTGCCGCATTTTAATGGTCCTGCTGCACTTTAATAGTCCAAAGAGCACAATCAACTGGCTCAGGCTCGAGGATCAACCAGCTGATCCCAATTGATGGGTTGGCAACTCTTGCTCTAGATGGTGCTTGGTCCTGCCATAAGTGCAGGGGACTGGATTTAATGACCTCTCGAGGTACTTTCAGTTCTATGTTTCTTTGATCTTGGCTTCTGAGACCAAAACTGAGTTCTTCTCACCTCATTCCTTTGGTAACACCTGTGCAATCCCATTCTCATCACATAGGCTTACAGAGGTGCAGTGAATTGGAACTCAAACAAATTTCTTAAGGAAACATAAAATGGAATAGAATCCCATTATCTTAGCTCTGTTTTTCTGTAAAGCTAATATGAAAAATATTCATTTTAATAAAGCAAACCGATATGATGCTCTAGAAAAAATCTGAATAATCTGTACTTCATTTTTCAGAGCAGATCTGCATTTGAAAGAAACTTTCTTAGAAGAAATAGATTGAGCCTCACCTTAAAAGCCTATAGACAAGCATACCACTCTTTTGGGCTCGTTTACACTTTGTTTTTGCACCATTAAACAAGCTGATTTAGGCTGTGTCTACACCATGAGATAAAAACCAAATTTCAAACAGTTACCTCAATAATAAAATGTCACTGTATTCACAGTTAATACTATTATCTTGATTTACTGACCCATAATACTGATTACAAAATTTGGGTATTATGGGACGGGTAAAGGCCCAATTTCGAATTTCAAATCGCAAATCAAGGCTAGTGTGAAAGCGCCATGTCCTTAATTTGAATTTATTAGCCTCCAGAAGTGTCCTGTATGTATCCCACAAAGCTATATGGTGACCCTCCATGTATGGCCACTTTGTTGTATGCTGCTCTCCAACCAGGTGCACCGGAAGGAGGACACAGGAAACCTGTGAAGTTTTGACTGAATTTGAATTAGAATTCAGCAGCCCAGCTCTGCAGATATAAAGGGTGCCCACTATGAAAAAATTCCCTTGCCCATAGCATCACACTGCATAAGTAGCCATCGCACCACAATCGGTAGCAATTGCACTGTTAGTCCTCCAGTGCAATCATAAGCACTCAGGCTAGTGATCTGCTTAGTACTTCTCAGAGTCACAAGAGAGCCCCAGCATGGAGCCATCAGGATATTCAGGATTGTCTTGCAATTTGGGGAGACCAACAGATGGCGAAGAGACTTCAGGTGGCCAAGAGAAATGCAGCAATCTATGATCAGATGTCACGCAAGATGATCGCCCAAGGTTACTTCTAGGACTCAATGCAACGTCAGGTGAAGGTGAAAGAACTCCAGCAGACCTATCAAAAAGTCCAGGAAGCCAACCAGTGGTTAGGGGCAGCTCCATGGATCTGCAGCTATCATCAGCAGCTGCACATGCTTATGGGGAGTGACCCAACCATGGAGGCTGGTTTGAACACTTCTGGAGACTTTGGTATGGAGTTCGGGGTGAGCCCAGAGGAGTCAGGTGGCCTGGAGGAAGAGAGCAACAGGCAGGAGGAAGCGGGCAATGAGCAGGGGACAGAGGAAGTTGTGCCAGATAGCCCAGAGCTCTTCACCATAGACCTCAAACTGGTGGGCTCCTCCATGCTGGTCCCCAAGCTCGTGGACCAAGTGGTTTGGGTGAATATTTATTCTGCCTGCTAGAAGTGGGTTGGGGGTGAGTATAGCTATATGGTTGTATATGGGTACAGGTTTGCTAGCTATGGTTCTATGCCCCTCAGAACAGTGTGTTAATGTTCCTTGGGATGGAGCATTTCTCTTTTTTGGACATCTCTTCAAAGGCCTCATCCAGACACTCTTGTATTTTTTTCCACGAGGCTCTTGGGCAGGCCTGACTTGTTGCAGCTTCCACGGTAGCACACCTTGCCACACCACGCAATCAGATAGTGATCTGATGTCCTGATGCCACACAGCATTTTAGCAAATTTTCCCGGCTTTTGGTCACACCGCACGAGTAGGTGTTCTTTCTCCATATCTGTTAGTTTTAGGAGGGTTATGTCATTTTTGGCAACTTGCAGCAGCATGGGAATTTGCATTTTTTTTTTAAAACATGCTTCCTGCCCCTTTGCATTTGACTGCAGCAGCCGATGGGTAGTCTGTTCTCTGCCCCCCAACATGTTTTGCAGGCTCTGCTGGGCTTCTCCCTGGCCCTAATGTCCCTTTCCATCCAGCATTTCTTTTCATTTTTCAGAAATCCCCTGCACCCTGTGGCTGCTGTGCACTGCTGAGTGTTTCCCCTCCCATGTGTCTTTTCCCCCAGCATTTCTTTTCATTTTTCAGAAATCCTCTGTGCCTCGCAGCTGCGGTACACTATTGGGCATCTCCCCTCCCATGCCCCTTTACATCCAGTGTTTCTTTGGATTATTTATTTTAGTTTCTTTACATTTCTTTCATTATACATTGAATGCCCCCTCCCCACAGATGTCCATGCGACTGTAATCAAACCCCTCCCCACCATGAGGCTTGATCACTGGGGAGGATTGCTCCAGGAACGGCCAAAAATTTTTTTTCCCCTGCCACAGGACACCCCGCAGGATACCTGGCTAGAATGCCTGGAAGCTACTCCTGCTTTGCAGCCCTCCCCTTCCTCTGAAAAGCAGACAATTGCTTATAGCTCACCATGTCCACAAAGAAATGTACTGGATAAGTGATGACAAATGATGTATTGTGAAATGCACGCTTACTATGCCATACTTAACAAGCCTTCAGTGTCTTTCAAAAAGTTAACTTTCTCTGATAGTAGACACAGAGACCCATTGATTCTACCTCAAAGCACACTATGGGAACTGTATCTTAATTTTGACTTTCGTATTTCAGAGCTAGTGCCCTGGGTATCAGAAAAGACCAGAAGGTGAAATAAGTGCAACAAGATCTTATCCTGCAGCATATGGAAAAGACTGAGGCAGAGCACACCAAGCTGACAAAGGATGTTGCTCAGTGGCATCATAGTCAAGCTGAGTTTCACCAGAGAATGACTGAATGCTCCAGCAGCAGCAAGTGGCAAAGCAGAGTGAGGCTGCCGCAAAGCTTGTAACAGCCATTACAGAGCAAACAGAGCTTCTGTGCTCCCTGCTGCAGAGGGACTCCCAACACAGCAGTGCAGAAACTGATACCTGCTGGCTGCAGTCCACTGAGGAGAGGTCGCCCACCCCCATCATCACAGTCCCTGAATGCAGGGAGGGAGGACAAAGATAACCTGCCACTCCAGCCCCAATGACCACTGGAAAAGGCTATTCAAGCACCCTTGAGAAGGCTTCTTTTCCCAGACACTTAAACCCTTCCTCCTGCCAAAATAAAATAATTCTTTTGAGCTCAGTGTGATTTTGTGGCATGCAGGAGTGTGTGTGTGGAGGGGGAGGGGAAATACAAATCAAACTGGACGGCTGGGGGAGGGCTGAAGGCACAGCTGCCCGCTGATACTTCCTGGTCCCCAGCAGACGCACAGCTGAGGGAACCGGGTGTTTGGGGGAGGGTTGAAGGCACAGCAGCCCCCCACATGCATTATAACTTAACCCCTCCCACCAAGTAAAAACATCCATTCATTAAGACACGGTATGATTTATTGGCATTACGTTAGAGAAATACATGGGTAGCATGTGCATTACAGATCATTCATGACGCCATTTTTTAAAGCATCCCTTATTGCTGCTGCCTCAGCATGGCTACTGGTGGATGGTTGTGTAGATGGCTGAGAGTAAGCCCTGCCTATGGCCTCCACTACAGAATTCCAGACGGACGGGAAAGTCTTCTGCCTAGATTCAGATACGTTGTGCAAAATAATTCATGCTGTAATCATGGTGGGGACATTATCTGCAGAAAGTTCCAAAGTGCCAATAAACATCTGAACCTCACTTTTAAATGGCCAAAGCACATTCCAGCATTCCACCACCATTCTGCACCTCCTGAGTCTGTGACTGAAGTTTTCCTTGCTGGGGTCCAGGGCTCTTTTGTAGGGCTTCACAAGGCAAGGGAGCAGAGGGTAAGCAGGGTCACCCAATAAAACAACAGGCATCTCCACATCGCCAACTATGATTTTCTGACCAGGGAAAAAAGTCTCATCCAGGAGCTTTCTGTACAGTCCAGGATTTCAGAATACAGGCGCATTGTCAACCCTCCTTGCCCAACCAATGTTCATGTTGGTGAAATGACCTTTGTCATCCCCTGCAACACCATCGAGAAGTACCCCTTTCAGCTTATATACTCCAAAGCCAGATGGGCTAGGCCGATGATGGGGATGTGCATACCATCTATTGCCCCTCCACAGTTAGGAAACCCCTGGGCAGCAAAATCATCCACTATTGCTTGTGCATCTCCCAGGGTCACAGTCTTCCTAAGGAAATGCCGACAGATTGCATGGGTCACCTCCATCACCACGGACCCCACTGTAGATCTGTCCACCCTGAACTGATTTGCCACTGACCAGTAAATGTTGGGTGTTGCAAACTTCCACAGTGTGATTGCCACTGCCACTCACTTCTGAACCGTTAAAGCCAGCCTCATTCTTGTGTTGCTGTGCTTCAGGGCAGGTGCCAGCACATCACAAAGTTCCATAAAAGTGGACTTGTGCATGTGAAAGTTCTGCACCTACTGCTGATTGTCCCAGGACTCCAAAACAATGTGATCCCACCAGTGTATGCTGGTCTCCTGAGTCCAAAACCATCGCTCCACTGTCAGCAACGAATCCAAGGCAACAAGCATTTGAGAGTTCTTGGACTGCATTTGGGAGATTTGCTCTATGAAACCATCATTGTCCTCAGCAGCAGAAGCAGTACCATTATGATACTGTACCATCACAGAGCTTTGTAACTGAAGGAAAAATTGCCAAAACGATGTGCACTATAAGTTGAAGCATTTGGGGATCCATGCTTATACTGGAGTGCAGCAGCAGAAAAGGGTGCAATCTCCAATTTGTTTTTGTGTGGCTACTGGTGCTCTGAATTCTGGGACAGTGCTTTGAATTCTGGGATTCAAATATGAAAAACTCACAATCAACTGGGGCTAAAGCACTGTGGAATATGTACGCACAATGCACTGCTCACACTGTTGAACTTGCATGGGGAAATGGGGACACAGAGACGCAACATGAAAAAAAGGTGGGTCGAATTTCAAGAAGCTCTGTAGACAATTTGATTTCATAATATCAAGGTTAAATAATCAAATGTATTAAAAATCAAATTCATCTCATAGCGTAGGCGCAGCTTCAGTTAAAATGCAATCCCCCAGTGTGGTCACACATTGATTTAAAAGTTTCAGAATGATTTCAGCTTATGTTAATTGTTTCTAATATGAGAAATAATTTAATCTAAAGACAAAAATAGATCATTTTTAATTTATATTATGTAAACTATGTAAGCCACTTGAACATGCTCTGAAAATTCTGAATGCTACACCAGAATAAACAAACGTCATAAAATATCACTGAAGAGAACATTTAAATACTATTTCTATTAAAGAGCACTGTTCTGGAAATACTTTAAGACTACATTAGTAATATTTTCCAAAATGCTGGGAAAGTAGTCTTGAAATAACTAAATTATTTCACTGATCCATCTCCTGTTATCTCATCCATGGCGGTTCTTGTCCCCTTAAATACGAAGCACCTCACCACTTTCATTTCCTTAGGCATGTAAAGAAGAGACTAACTCAGTCATAGGTTAAAAAGGGAGACAACGAAGTATTTTTAGATTTCATTTATATTATGCTGGTTCCCGTCTATCAAATTACTCTTTGTCCAAGTGGAAGAATTTTATGGTGAAAGAAAGCTTGAAGTAAAGTCCTTTGAACCCATTAGTTCCCCAAAAGGTGAACTGGATAATAGAATGCATCAAAGAAATAAAACTAAACAAACAAATATTAATATTTGTGACATGATTATCACTCTTTTAAAGGAGATTTATTGCATGAAGATGTTTGACCAAAAGGACCGCTGTATCCACATCCTACACTCAAGTGTAATATTTGTCCAAAGGAATGTGTTATAAGAAGCCCAGGTTAGGAGTTACAACAGCAAAGCATTGCAAAGTGTGCAAGGTTACAGGGTGTTTGGTGACCCAAACCCTCACTGGTCTGGATTGCACCCCAGAATGTGATAATAGGTATAGTGCACAAGACCATTCTTTGAAGGCAAAAAAGAAGTTGAATTTAATCACAATGGAGATTAACATGGACCATTAAAATGAAAATGAAAAATACTGCAGCACGAATAACTGTTTGCAGAAAGACTAACTACATTTGATCCTAATATATCTGGCCCAAATACGGCTCTAATTAAAAAAGAAAAAAAAGAATATTTATGGAAGTAACTTCTAGCATACATATGAATCAGTAAGACTAGGGCAAATTTCCCCTTTTCCTGGCATTAATGCACTGTAGATAACAAGCAAAGAGTAGCCATTCAGTATTTCATGTTATAAAACAACATTGACATTGCAGGCTATGTCTACACAGTGATTGCTATTTCGGGAAACAAATGTATCAATTTTATCAGTACAGTCATAGGGACTATATCTGAAGACCAATATTGGAAAAAAATTCAAAAAGTTTTGCTTTCAGCGGATAGTCCTACTAGTTGGACAGCTGGACTCCAATCTCTGTAGAGAGGTTAAAAATTAGAAATAGACTAAATAAGAATGTCACTTCAAACTACTTTCAAAAAGATTTAAAATTAGGACAGGTTTGGCTTAAAAACAACGGTTTTGTAAAAGTAAGTTTTCAAAAAGACTAAAAAAACATTTCCATAATATAAACAACGAATTAAAATTTTTCAATAAGAACTGATTAAAAACATCCCAGAAAAATCCCAAAATCAGTAGTTGAAACCAGTATTATGCTTTAACTCTCTAATATACAAAATATGAGACGCAGTAGAAACTGTTAGAAAAATTACACTGACAAGTCTGCTCTCACTTTGGAAACGGAGAAAAAAATTAAATTGGACCCTGACTGTTCAAATACTTACACACAGACTTTACACACTGTAATTCCACTGAGTTTAGTAGAACTATTTACAGTGAGTTGAGTTAAGCATACTTGTAAATTTTCACAATCTTAGCCTAAGATTTTTAAAATTTTCAGTTTCAGTACTTGAACTTGTTATATTTGCTTTTCAAAAATATATGCTTTTGAACTGGCAGTATCCTTTGAACTCAAAGAGCAACACATACTAAAGTTACTTTTCAAATAAGCTATTTCTTTTAATTGCCTTTTTTTCAAGAGGCAGATGAGTGTCTGTAAAAGTAAGAAAAAGCTCGTCTGTGGAGATGCTTGAAATAAGAATAGCTGAGACAAATGCTGAAAGCACTACAAGCTTACTGGTCAAAAAAGACATTTTAGTGTCCAATACATCTTTAAAGTTACATCCAATAATGGAATAAAAATTAATTTAATTTTTCACATAGCAGAAGGGTCAGTAAATAACTGGAAAAAAAAATCAAAATTTGAAACCACAGCCCTTAATCCTGTAACTGGATCCACAATTACAATTTCCATCCCAAGGAGAGAGACACTGAAGCAACAGTAACAGAGTAAGCCGTGCTAGTCTATACACTATCAAAACAAAAAGCAGTCAAGTAGCACTTTAAAGACTAGCAAAATAGTTTATTAGGTGAGCTTTCGTGGGACAGACCCACTTCTTCAGACCATAGCCAGACCACAACAGACTCAATATTTAAGATACAGAGAACCAAAAACAGTAAGCAAGGAGGACAAATCAGAAAAAGATAATCAAGGTGAGCAAATCAGAGAGTGGAGGGGTGGGGGGGAAGATCATGAATTAGACTGAGTTAAGTATGCAGACGAGCCCCTACAGAGACTCAGAAAGTTCACATCACGATTTAAACCATGTGTTAATGTTCCGAATTTGAATATAAATGTCGATTCGTCCACTTCCCTTTCTACAAAGGACCGATAATTTCTTTTCAGTAACACACATACCTTGAGGTCATTGACAGAATGCCCCATTCCATTAAAATGTTGACTAACTGGTTTGTGGATCTGGAGTGTTTTGATGTCTGTTTTGTGCCCGTTGACCCTTTGTCTAAGGGAGTTAGAAGTCTGTTCAATATACAAAGCATCTGGGCTTTGTTGGCACATGATGGCATATATGATGTTAGTAAAGGAGCATGAGAAAGTGCCCGTGATTCTGTGAGTAACCTGGTTAGGTCCAGTGATGGTATTTCCAGAGAAGATATGTGGACAAAGCTGGCAGCGGGCTTTGTTGCAGGGAAAGGTTCCAGGACTGGTGTTCCTGGGGTATAGACTGTGGCTGTTAGTAAGGATCCTCATGAGGTTGGGAGGTTGTCTGTAGGAGAGAACAGGCATGTCACCCAGGGCCTTCTGAAGTGTAGCATCCTGATTAAGAATAGGTTGTAGGTCTTTAATAATTTGTTGCAGTCATCTGAGTTGGGGGCTGTAATTGATGACCAGTGGTGTTCTGTTCTTGGCTTTTTTGGGCTGATCTTGGAGTAGCTGGTTTCTGGGTATGCGTCTGGCCCTGTCGATTTGTTTTTTTACTTCTCCTGGTGGGTAATTCAGGTTTATGAATATTTGGTAAAGTTCTTGTAGTTTTTGGTCTCTGTCAGTTGGATCAGAGCAAATGCGATTATACCTAAGAGCTTGACTGTAAACAATGGATGTAGTCACGTGTGCAGGATGGAAACTAGAAGGGTGTAGATAAGTATAGCGATCAGTAGGTTTTCGGTACAGTGTGGTACTGATCAGACCATCCTTGATTAGTACTGTAGTGTCCAGGAAATGTATCTCTTGCATGTTGTAATCGAGGCATAAGTTGATGGTGGGGTGTAGATTGTTAAAGTCTCTGTGGAATTCTTCTAGAGCCTCTGTACCATGGGTCCAAATCATAAAGATGTCATCAATGTATCTTAAGTAGAGGAGTGGTAATAGGGGACGAGAGCTGAGGAATCATTGTTCCAGGTCAGCCATAAATATATTAGCATATTGTGGGGCCATGCGGGTGCCCATAGCAGTTCCACTAATCTGGAGGTATAAATTGTCCCCAAAACGGAAATGATTTTGCGTTAACACATCCTATTGAAGAATAAGGGCCATAGTTGTGATGATGACTTTCAAAAGGTGATGGCTCCTTGGGCAAAATGGGTCCTAGTCCCCCACCCTCTGTGCCTTTTAAATCTTTTCAATTTTGTTAACATTCCAGATGGAGTCAAATATACAAGCCTTACGGGCCACTTCCTCACATGCAAACAGTTCTTTTTGACTTGTTTGCAGTTGACCACATAATAAAAGCAGGTACGCTTTGTTTTTTAAAAAATGATGTAGCAATTATTGGCTTATAAATAATCTCAATGCTTGAATGGCATCCCTTTAGCTGTACAAGTGCTTTATATGGAGCTGGTTTTGAAGCACAAATACTTTTCTCAAAATTTGTTCTCAAGTTACATTAGCCATCATGTTTCAAATTATTTTAAAATAAGCTGTTTTAAAAAGCTGTTAAAACTCAGACAATTTGCCTCCTTTAAAATGTCTGAATTCTTTTAAAACATCTGAGTTCGATTTCGTATACACATGCTGATTTTTGAATTACTTGAATCAGCGGTGAGCTACTTTAATAAGATAATATAACTATTTAATTACAGAAATCCTAAATGTTTTAAATATTTGGACAGCTCTTTGCATTTGATTCCTAAGAAAAGCTCCACAGTCTTCTTAACTCCACAAAGCCCTGGAAGCTGCCCAAGACTAAGCATATTGCCTCAATGTCCAAAGATTTCAAACAGCAAGTTAAGCAGGACTGTAATCATCTGAATAAGTGGGACTTACTCACCAAAGCTCATGACTTAATACATGTGTTCATCTCCAAGGTGCTTCATGACTGTTTCTTATTTGTAAAGCTATAGACGATCAAGGCTACACCTCTGTGTTACTAATTTTGTGGAGCGGGTTCCAGTGCTCTGAGGAACTTGTGATGCTTCTCTCTCTCCAGAGAGCTTTATTCTTGATTCTGGTGAGTAAAAAGACTGATCTTCCACAACAGACTCCACCCCCCGCCAATAAAATTCTTCTGGAAAAAGGCAGCAGTAATCCATTCACTTGCATATGCATGCTCGGCCCTCTTTCACAGGCCTGATTTGACTCTCAGTATTGTTAACAAAAACACAACAACCCCCACTCATCCCTCACTTTACGAGCACAATTGGTTCCCAACTCATAGGCAGAAACTCATAAGAGGGACACTAAATTCCTACTAAATTACATGTAAATGTCTCTGCTTAGTTCCTAGGGCTCCCAGCTCGGGCAAGAAGTGGCAGCAGATGGTGCTGCTTTTGAAAGGAGAGCGAACCTTGGGTTGGGAAGGGTTAAAGGATGAGGGTAGTTTGGGGCCGTGAGCAGAAGGGAGGGTTAAAATCTAGTGGCGGAGTGGGGCTGGGGTTCAGGTTGCTGTGATTTGGGGCCGGCGAGGGGTGTGTGTGTGTGTGTGTCGGGCTGCAGGGGTCAGGCGGCGGGGGCACCTGGCTGCGGGCCGGTAAGGGGGTCTTGCTGCCACGGTTTGAGGCCACGGGGGGCTGGCAGAGGTCGGGCCAGTGGTGTTACAGTTGGAGAAGGGATGTCTGGACGCGGGGGTTACAGTTGGTGGGGGGTCTGGCTGCAGGAGTTGGGGGCGGGGGGCTGGCCACGGGGCTGCGCAGGGTAGGGGCAGCCATGGAGTGGTTTGGCCGTGGGGCCGTGGCAGGTACAGGTGGCCACAGAGCGGTCTGGACACAGGGGGTACCGGTGGTGTGGAGTGGTTTGGCTGTAGGGCCACAGGGGTTACAAATGGCGGGGGAGGTCTGGCCTCAGGGCCAGCAGGCTGCAGGGCCACAGGGTGTGCAGGCAGCCGTGAGCTCACGCTGCAGGGCCCGCAGGGGGGTCAGGCTGTAGGGCTGCCAGGGGTACAGGTGGCAGGGGGAGGGTTCAAGCTGTTGGGTCAGTAAGGGGGTCTGGCTGCTGCAGTTTAGGGCTGCAGGGGGTGTGTGTCAGGCAGTGGAGAGGGTCTGGCTGCGGGGCCAGTAGGGATGTCAGGCTGCCGCAGTTTAGGGCTGCAGGGTGTGTGTGTCAGGCAGTGGAGAGGGTCTGGCTGCGGGGCCAGCAGGGATGTCAGGCTGCCACAGTTTGGGGCTGCGGGGAGTGCAGGCACCAGTGGGGTGTCAGGCTGTGGGGCCAGCAAGAGGTCAGGCTGCAGCGGGTTGGAGCTGGGGAGCTGACGGGGTGGCAGATATGGGGGGGGTTGGAGCTGTGGGGAGGTGGTAAGGCTCGAATGAGCAGGGGAAGTTCACTTGTAGAGCGAACTAGGGTAGGTAAGTGTGTCCCTCATTTAAGCAAGTACTTGTAAATGAAGTATTCATTTAACGAGGGAGGAGTGTACTTCTGGTTTTGTCATCGAAAGGTTTTTTTGCTGAGAGTTTTGAGGAATTTGCACATTTCTAATGGTAGGTGTACACTGAAAATAACAGTCTGCAGCTGGCACATGCCAGCTGTCTTAGGCTCACAGGTCTTGGACTAATGGACTGTTTAACTGCTGTGTAAATATTTGGGCATGAACTACAGCTGTGGCACTAGTACCTTCCTACCACACCGGATCTTAGAGCCTGAGCATCTACAACATAATTCAACAGCCTCTTAGCCTGAGCCTTGTGAGTCAGCTGACACAGGCCAGCCAGACGTGTCTAAGAGCAGCATAGACCTAATCTAAAAGAGTGAAAGGAACTGAACTAAGAATATAACTTCACTACAAAATTGACTTATCTATACTTTATTTACTTCTCTGGAAGTAGCCTAGCTTGAATGAGAGTGGCAATGCAGCAAAATAACACTGAAGATGCTGTGTCCTCACCACACAGGCATAATTCATTACACTGCTTCTAGCCACTATTCTAGCAATTGGACTATACATCGCTCTAAGAGTTAGGAAAGCAGCTGAAGAATCCTGCCACCCAAAATTCTTCTGCTGTCTCTCAAATAGTGTAGCCAACTGCATCACAACTCCTCTAAAGCCTGATCCTAACAGTGGACAACAACCTATTTCTGCTACAAGTTACTACTTTAGTTCAATTGGAAGTGGTTGTAGATATGAAGGTCCTTTGTACAACTCCGATGACCACAGAAAGGTGGGAAAGCAACAGTATGTCATGAACAAATATCACAATGCATGTGCATATGAAAGCAGAATTAAAGTTGTATTGCTAACTCATTGCATTCTCATTTTAGTTTAGTTCTGAATGCTTTACCCTTGCAAGTCAATGTTCTCTTAAAGGTGGTAGGTCTACCCAGTTGCTGGGAGTGAGTTCTACAGCCTGGGCTGACGAGCTTTTGTTTCCAGGTTTTAATGCTAACATGCTAAAAATAGCACTGTAGCTGTTCTGACTCAGGCAGTGAAGCATAGGGAGGAATATACGGTTCAGTGTCCAAGTTCCAGCCTGAGCATTGAAACAACCTCTGCAAGGCTATTTTAACATGCTAATCTGAGACCTGCTAACACAAGTCCGTCAATATGGGATGAGAGTCATTCCTAGCAGTTGTGTTGAAATACCCAAATGGCCCAAGGAATGCCAACATGATCCCCTGGGAAAGCTTATAGGTGCTTAGCACAGCTACATGCAACTAAAACAACACAACTGGTGCTACGTAACCAAAATAATTAGAATATTTTACACGAATTGTAGATGAAAATGTTGAAGAATGGGAGGAATATCTATTTTATGGATCATTCAGTTTAACTTCATTAGATCTGACCTACTAAACGGATTAAATAAACTGAAAATGCTTTATACACAATATAATGATGATGATCCATTTACAGATAGTCACTCCCATACAACTACTAGTGAGAAAAATAAAATATTCATAATGAAGACTTAACTGAACTTTCTACTGAGCCAAATCAGGAACATTGTCCCAAAAATCAATCTTACTATTTTTAAACATCCATGAAAGACACTTGTTAGCTTACAATATTCAGAGGGAATTTGTATTTTATTTCCTTCTGTCAAGATTTTCTGCTAACTCAACTTTTTGCCATTGTGATTTGGTTTTTCAGTAATTCTCTCAAACTTCTCCATCAACTTTTCACTATGTAAAGACTGCAGGACAGGCCTTTTTAAAGTTCCACAGTATTGTTTTGTTTGTTTTTTTTTTTAAAAAGAGAGAGAGATAGAGAGAGAGAGAGACCAGAAGTAGTAGACCATAAGATACTTTTACCCAATGGAAAATCAAATAGAGTTAAATAAACATAAAGTTCACCTTGTCTTAAATGTTAAGGTTCCAGTTAGTAAAGAAAAGCAAAGCAGTTGTCCTATAAATAATGAATGAAAAACAACAAGGTTGTTTTTCCCAACTGTCACACCATTGCTAATTACTTTAGAAATTGCTGTAGCCATATTTTTGTTAAAATATACAGGAAATGCTTTACATTAATACAGGTAAAAAGTTGACAATTTATATAGCCCTAAAAATATTATATGGAATGGCTTTGCATGTTGGAGCTCTAATCTTGCTAAACAAACAAGAGTCTTGTAATCATTACACAGAAGAGGTACAATAGAAAATAAAGTTACATACAACATAACTGGAGGCCTGAACATGCCTACATGATGCCTTGCTGTTCTTTACACCAGTGTTTCCCGATTTTATTTGGCCACAAAACCCTTTTAAACTTGAAAGAATTTCGCTCAACCTCAATAACAGTCTTATATATGGAGCTGAAAAAGTAGACCACAAATAAGTAAGGATAATAATAAACAAATGCTAAGCCCCAATCCCTTGCCCCCGGCCTCAGGATTAACACACCTCAGCACCAAACCAGCCCCAGGGACTAACCCATCCACCGAAAGAGTCCCCCAGCCTAACCTCACCTGAACAATCTCCACCCAAGTTAGCTCTGTTACATCACTCAACCTGGTGGATAAACCTACCTTAGCTACCGGTGCTCCTCTGACTCTAGTCCTGAGGGCCCAATTTCATTGGCTGCCCTATGGCAATGGGAGAGGACAGTTGCAGCCAATGAAAGGCAAGAACGATGCAGGAACAGCAGGAATCATCTAGGTCCCTTTCCGCATTGCCTTTGGCACTACCTGCCCCACCCCCATTGCATGCGTGCTGACTACTTTGTGAGTGAGGGGCTGGAACTCAATTCACTTGCTTTAAAGGCTGGATCCCTCCCACTGTCCTGCTGGCTGTTAAACCAATTAAATGCAGTTCTGTTTCAGTGGTGGCAGGGCAGGGAGCCTCACAGGAGCCAGCGGCAGCAGCGTCCAGAACCAGATATGACTTCTTAAAGAGCTACAGGTTGCCAACAGCTGATCATAGTCAATTTATGTTTGTCATCGTTCAATTTTTAAATACAAGAAATCATGTGACTATACTATATTTGTATTCAGTCACCCATGTGATCCACACTCCCTGAGAGTGAGTACAGAGATTTACGGTGGTACATAACAGGCAATCACACCACTGACTGTGTCACAATGCTGAGTAGTGACATCATCATCCCCACTCCCTGGCTAAACTGGCATTACATAGGGACACTTACCATGGCAAACACAAATGAATATTGTTTCTAATAAAATTCATAAATGCTTAAATATTAATTATTTTTAAATCATAAAATGTTATTAAGGAATTTTCTCACAGAACCCTTATTTTCATGTTGCAGAACCCTGGGGTTCTGCAGAACACCATTTGGGAAACACTGCTTTAGACAAACACAAAAGCAATAATACATAGATAAGATGGTCTCTGCTTTTGCAGTATGACCCGGACAAGTAATGCACACCTAATAGCAAGAGACAAAGGTTTCCTGTGTGCGCTCTCTCTCTCTATGCATATATGAAACAGAAGTGATACCTATAAGCTGTAATGTGGTTCTGTACTGGGTGATTTGGTCCAGTTTTAATATTGGAGCCCTCTGCATATCAGTTTCCTAGCCCCTGCATTGTCAGAAACATCTAATAATGAAGAAATTGATTAACCACACATAATATAAAATGTCAATTAGCAGAGTCCTAAACATTGTCTTCTCTTAGGACGTACACATCCACAGTTTCCTGATTAGATCACATATTCTTCATACAAGATAAAATACAGACAGGCCTTGTCTAGTACTTAAAAATGTTAACTCTTTAATAAAAACATGGATTGATATAATCTACGTCTCCTTTTTTATCCTATTAGATTTTCCTATAAGAGATATTCCAACAGCACACACTACACCTAACAGAATGAAAGCTTAAATGCAATTGCATATGTACATGCATTCAGTTACTTCCCAATGCATTCCCAGAATAATACTGGGAAGGAAATGCATACTATCAAATGTGGGCAACTATGCACATATGTACAGCTCTCTGGGAGTGACTTAGGCTACGTCTACACTATGAAATAAATTCAAATATATTAAAATTGCTTTTGTCATGCTGGATTTTGAAATCACCTCCCCAGAAAGTCAATTTATTGCTGCTGCACTCAATTGCCAAACATTGACTGTTACAGCAGTGCATTGTGGGAACCTATTTTACAGTGCCCTCAGCCCCGTAGTAGTCTGGGTATTTTCACTGGTGCAGCATGGGGAAAAAAATGCCCTGCAAATGGTTGTGGGTATTTGATGTCATCTTCCCACATTGTATTGTCCTCCCATAGAAAACAAATGGCCATTTTTCCCGAAGGAAAGAAGGAAAAGTAGGGCATCAACAAAGATCACCAAATTAGTGGAAATCTCTTGCTTCTATACCTGAATTGCTTTTTATAACTGAATTATCAAAGATTTTACAAAAAGCAGCAAGCATCTGCAATGGGCTTAAAGTGCAGCAAGGTGGTTTTGTCTGTGTCTTCTCAGCTGCCCCTCCAGTCACTTTTCCCTGCGTTAAGGGGGCCAAAGCCTGAAGAAAGAGGAGGACAGAAAAGGTTAGGAAAAAAATGATTAGCTTCCCACTTCATTACACAGAGTTGTCCAACGTGGGGAAAGGGGCTTGCCAAATTTCAATAAGCAGTGCTGCTCAGGTGGGGGGGGGCATCCCCAATTGACTGTTGGGGGGGCAGACTCCCTCATCCCTTGAGGGGGGTTGGGTGGATCGGAGGATGAAGGACCAGTTGATATGGTCCCTTCAGTGTTGCTAAGTGGGTGGGTGGGGACAGCCCCAATTGTGTGGTGGCTGGTCCCCCTCATTGCCATAAGGGGGTATGGTGTTTGTGGCTGCAGAACCAGTTAACGTAGCCCCCTGGTGGCATCAAGCCCCCGAAAATTTTAGCTGCTGAGGGAGATTTCCTCCTGGCAGCAGCAAGCCCCCCAAAATCTGTGGGGGCATGGGAGTGGGGTCTGTGGCTGCAGAGCCAATTGAAATAGTCCTTCCAGTGGCAGCAAGCCCCCCAAAATCTTTGGAAGTGAAAGGGTGTGGGGCCCGTGGCTGCAGAGACAGTTGATGTGGTCCCCCCAGCAGCAGCAAGCCTCTGAAAACCTTAGTCACCGGGGCAGATTTTTCCCTTGGTGGCAGCAAGCCCACGAAAATATTTCCCATCTTTGGAGCCCTCACTGCATGCAAGCCAGGACATGGTGATGCCTGGCAGCATGGTCAGCATTGAACAGCAGGCACATCCTTTTATTGGGTCAGGGACAGACCCATGTGATGTGGCTGGGTGCAGGAAAGACCCCGAATGCATGGTGCCTGTGGGGGAGGGAGGGCTGCACAAATGTAAACTGCAGAAAAGAAGTTTTTTGGCCTCTCACACAAGCATGACCCCTCACTCCCCAACAGCCTAGCTACCATGTGATGTGGTGGAGCAGGGGCTGGTGCCAGCACTGAAACACAAATCCAAATGCTCAGCTTGCAGAGGTAGAGACAAAATTATGAACTCTGCGTTGGGGCTATTTTTTTTAAATGGGTAGATTCACTCACAGCAATGACAGCAAAGAAAGAAAGAAAAGTTTCTCAACCTCTCATACAAGCATGATCCCACAGCCATGGGCTTCCTGGTGCCAAATTCAAATTCACAGGCTTCCTATTACCTAGTTCCCATGTACCTGGAGAGCAGCAGAGATGGAAGCAGCCAGAGTGGAAGACTTGGGGCATTGTGGATATAGCCTGGACACCTCTGGAGGCTACTGAAGTCTATTCATAGACATGGCACTTCCACGCTAGCCTTCATTCGCATTTTTAAATTTGAACTTGATGCTACACCCAGCCACTTTCAATGACATTATGATATTAACCTTAGTGCTAAACCTAAAATTGAGCTGATGGTATTTACAGTGAAAACTGACACATTGTTTTAAAAAAAAAATTGAACTGTCTTAAATTCAACTTTATTATGTTGTGTAGACATAGCAAAACACGTCCTACAAAAGATACTCAATACTTCAATCTAAATGTTTGACCATACCCTGTTTGAACAATCCTCAGCATTCAAAGAGCTGCCAGAGGGAACACACCTAAATATTACATTCAGACATGCTCTGCTGTGAATCTGCATCTACACGCCCTAGACACGCACACAAACAAGGAACACACCAAAGTGTTGTGTGGCTCCCCGGTTTAGATGTCACACGCAGAAGCAGCAGTTGATCCAGTGGGGATTATTTTATTCCATCTAGTACAGATGTGATAAACTGACTGCCAAGCACTCGCCTATTGATGCTGGTACTTAACAGAATGAGACGCCTAGGTGGAACTGAAGGGAGATTGTTTGTCATCGATCCATCACAGTGAAGACATCATGGTAAGCAGTCCTAAGTATGGTGACTTCAGCTTTTCTACTTATGTAGTTGAAGTTGTGTAACTTAGATTGATGGCACACAGTAGGGTAGACGGGGCTCATTTCTGTTTAACATCAGAAAATAAAATCTCTAGCAGTCCATGGTCCTTTTCATATTGAAGAGCAGTATAAATTTCTTTCTGTTTTCTCTGCTGTTAGCACTCTCTTCCCCAACCTCTGTGCTCCTGGAGTTGGTTTCAGTGGGCTACAGGTGTTACCAATATTAAAAAATTCACGTTTTACAATGAAAATCTTAAATCTGAACTTAAAAAAATGTAGCTGTGGGTGGAACAAACTTGATTCTCCTGTAACCTTTGAAGAACTAGCTGTAGCAGCGGAAGCTTTTAGCATGCGCACCATTAGTGTGGCTGGTTAACTCCATCACTATGTGCACTTATCACAGACTTTGTGTTCGAGTAAGGGAAGGATCACATAATCTGAAGGAAAATGAGGGGTACTTTGATCTTAAATTAGTGGTAGTTTGTCCTACTCCACTGTGCAGTGTCTGGTCTGAGGATGTTAGCATCATCCCTCATGTTCCAGGCTAACTGCAGTTTACAATTAGCTGACTGTGGCTGAGGACTATTCGCTAGGGCTGTGTTTACACTAGCCCAAATCTTCGAAAGGCCATTTCGAAGACTACTAATGAGGTGCTTAAATGCATATTCAGTGCCTCATTAGCATGCTGCTGCCCGCAGCTCTTTGAATAAGGGGATTTCAAAGTTGGTGGGGTCCTTTCGAAAAGGACCCCCATCTGGACGAGCCATTTTGAAGATCTGAGCTAGTGTAGACATAGTCTAGCTGTATTATCTTGCTTGGGGCTCTCTTCCTGCTAGCAATGAACAATCAGTCCTGTGGTACCTTAGAGACTAACAAATTTATTAAGTCATCAGTTTTCATGGGTAAAACCACTTCATCAAATGAATGGTGTTTTTTTCTGTGGCAGAATGGGATAATAGTCCAGGGGTAGATGACGTTGGGTCTGGCTAAAACAATGCCAGTGAAGGAGTCAGCATGTTGCAGTCAGGATTGCTGCTGAACCAGTGCCAGCCCAGTCTGCCACTTTTAGGGCCCTGGGCTGGGATACAGTAGAGCGGGTGGGCCTCCTCTCTGTCACCCCAGTCTCTGAGTGGCAGTCGTCTGCCGTTCCTGGACAAAACACCGTCACTTGTCAGGTCTCTGCCAGAGCAAGGAGACCTAATGACTCCCTGAGCTGCTTACTGCCCTGAGCTAGGGTCTGGACTTACTGACTGCCTCCTGGGTCTGAGCACTGGCTCAAGCATCTGAACAATTTTGCTGCCTTACCGAGCTGGGGCATATTGACAGTTTCCCTCAGCCCGAGTCAAGCCTGAATCCCTGAACTGTTTGTTGCCCTGCCCTGCAGCAAGGTCTGAGCCAGACTGTTTACCTATTCTACCTGTTTGTGGTGAGCTGGGTAGCCTTCCTCTGACCCTGAGTGGAATCACTATAGGTAAGTAGATAGAGAATTTTTTTTTAACCACCTGAAAGTAAATGGGCTGAATACCTCTCAAGCTGACATTTACTTGTAGACAGGACATGTTGATAAAGTTACTGGAATTTTTTCCTTTATCTTTGCAGGTCACCTTTAGAACAGTTTTATTTGTTTTATTTTATTAAACATGCCAGTATACGTTTAATCACAAGCAAACCAAATTCTGGGAAACCAGTTCAGACATGCATATTATCAGACCACAATTAGTCACCACTGGCACTCCTTGCTGGTGGCAGACAACATAAGTTCTACGACAGAGATCCTGCAGGTCATGTATAAAGTGTATTGGCAAAATCAGTGAGGAAGCTCACAAGAGGTCCAGTTATTTTCTGCATTACAACAGTGTAAGTCCAGATTAACTACTAAAATCTCTGAAGTTGCACAGTTTTTTTTTTTTTTTTTTAAACACAAGGGTGTCTGACAGCAGAATTTGACCTCATTTTTATGTTTGATTCTACTAAGCATTCATATCCTCATATTTCAATTACTTAAGTGTGTCCTAGCTAAAAGCCTTACATGGCTTTAAAAACGTACACTCCTTTGTTTCTGAAAGGGTTGACTGCCATTTACAGGGCTTTTTTTAAAAAGTGAAAGCTATTTTTTCCAGATTCCCAAGATGTATTAGTGATTATTCCAATGTTCTGAACTTTTGTATTTCTACATGTGCTTTATCAGAAGTCAAAATGGAAAAATTCCAAGAGGAATGTCTTATTAACAATGAAAATAAAGATGATGTATATTAAAAATCTCAGTATAAAGTGCTCTGGGTTTGAGTTAAGGCTGGAATGCCCTTCTTAAACCCTTACTTACAATACAAACATTGCATAATTACTTGAGGATAATAGGCGATTAGTCCAATGATTAACTTCAGCATCACTAAGGAGCACTCAAAACTCAAGTCTTCTGTAGACTATCCTCTACAAAAGAAAGGGCTAAGAACACTTTTTGTATTTGGCCCTGCAATACCTAAAAGTGATTTTTTAAAGAGGAAAAGCCATTGGAAATTCTGTAAGAGGCACGCTTTCTGTGCTTTCTAATTAAAGTAAACTTTCATATCCGGCAGCCCCAGAATCAGGTGGTCACTGGATATACGAATATTCTTGATAGTAGAGAGGTATACCTAGTAATGCATAACACTAAAGAAAAACAAGATTAGATATTAAGAAAAAAAATTTATGCAGAGTATTTTATTTACCAACAACAGTAGTATTGTTGTACACTGTAAACTTATACTGTATTTATTTGTATTTACTTTCACTATACTGTACTTATGGAAAACATAAAATTTGCTGAATGTTAAAATTACAGTTATTTGAGAGTTCTGGATGATAGAATGCTGGATATGGAAGAGTTAACTGTAGTTCTTTAAAGGAATAAAGTTAAAGACATAACTAGACTTCTAGCTGTCTTTTATGTGCATTTTTATGGAATTCATAGTATTTTAAAATTCTTGTGTATTTGTATTATAGCACAGAAACTCACAAGACTTCCTGTAAATGACTATATCATGAACTGTTTGCTTTCTACTGTTTGCTCTTCTACCACTCCCTCAGTTTGAACATAAAACATGAAGTCACACAACAGTGGCTTCAGAATAAGTAAGTAAAATACGTGAGAAAGCACAATAACCAATATTCACACTTAAGAACAGCTTAACTGTTACTGTCTTCTGCCACAGGAAAAACACAAACGAACAAACAAAAAACCCACAATTCAATTCCCTCATCAGGTGGATCCTTGTATTAACAAGTAGAGTCACAGAAAGCTTTCAGTTCTGTGTTAGTTTTCCATACATAGGATTTTAGAGGAGACTCTTTTTACAGCAGAAATTAAAGTAGGCAATCAATTTTGTCAATTTTCTGTATTTCTTGAAGTATATTTGCGGTATCATATAATGCTTCTCTCTTACAACCTACCTCCTCTGGCTTAATTAGGCAATGAAGTTATAACCTTTGTTGGAAACAAACGGTTGTTATGGAAATATTTATTGCAATATATTTTGTCAAATTAATATTATGACTTTACTGCTCGCAGAATGAGAATACTGATAGGGTGTCTGGAAATTTAGCTCAAATGACAGAGAAACCCATGAAACTTACACCATTGTAAAAATAAGTATACCATCACAGATGAATATTTTCTGGAATTTTATGTCTCTCTCAAATGGTGAATTTCAAAGAGGATATAATATTCTTAATATCTGTCGAAGATCATAGAAGAAACCTTAGAATGGGGTTTAGAGTTTCAAATGTATGATTCTCAGATAAACAAGATCTGATGGTCTTAATGTATCATGTCCTGATATAACCACCTCAATGTTCTGCTCTCTGAAATCCAACATTGATATCTAAAATGGAATTAAAATCTGCTACAGTGCTATGTAGCCCTGAGTATGACAAACTCTGAAAAAATTATGCATAACTATAGGTGCACAAGGCCAGGAGAAACCAGATTACAGTTATAAAAGCACTACCTTAAATCTGGAGTACAAAATGTAATATATTAGTATTTCAGCATGAGATATTTAAACAACAGTACACCTCAGTGACATTGACAGACTTGCCAAGCCCCTGGGCAAGCTGAGGGAGGGCTGGCTTTGCATCCTTGGGAGGGGCAGAGCCTCAAGCAAAGGTGCAGAGCTGGGGCTAGCCTCCCCAGGGTAGCCTCATGTGGGGCTCTGGTGGCCCCAGAGCGGCAGCAATGGCTGGGAGCCCCAGGCCATTTTGAATTGATAGACTCCAAGGCACCTGCCTCCTTTGTCCATCTCCTTTCCCACCGCCAACCAGTGGGTTTGATACATCTAAAAATTAAATACAGGTCTCAAGTATATGTAGTACCTTTCTTCTACCTATTATACACAGTACAATAAAATTAATGCATTGTAGCTTGAATCATTAGCTATTCCTGATTTCCCTTATAAAATAAGTGACCACTCTTGATTTTTTTTCACTTTTTAAAAAATTAACTTACTGGCATCCCTGATTCATTTAGTCCTGTTGATGAACATTTTTGTAGTTCCTCATGTTTAAGATATCTAGTCAGATAAACAGCATGACGTAGCCCAGAAGCAGCCTGGGGAGAAACACTGCAGTATAAAACATTTTGGGTGTGGGGGGCATGATGGGATGACTCATAGGGAATACATGTATCATATTTTACTGTACACTGCTGAGTTTTGTTTAGCTCTCCTACAAAATCCGACTAGATAACCTGAGGTCAACTCTTTCAGAGGCATCTATGCCTGCCGAAAAGCAAGTGAAGAACTACAGAAGGTATTTCCTGTTTAAACTCATAACCAAGGAGAGAGGCTACATGAGTTGGCCAAGAAAAAAAATAAACACAGTGAACTTCATGCAAAGAGATATAGTGAATATTGGAACACAGATAAGTGTCCAGCTTGTGAAATGGGCATTTCTCCTAGGACTGAAACTACAGGACATGTGGAGTCATCTACTGCATTTCAAAGACAAATTTTGCTTTTGAGAAGTATTTTTGGAAGTAGTATTATGGAGGGTAAATTTGCAGTGTCATGGTGAAGTGCACTAGGCTGACCAGTCACCCCAACTTTCCCTTCAGTAAGTGGCTTCTACAAGGTCCACCACCTGAGCAACTCCTTCCAGTACCTCACTATCCTTTTTAGTTCAGCAAACATCCAATCGGGAAGGAAAAGTATCATAAGATGTACTTTAATTAAATGGGATTTTCAGTTTTACTTACCCAATTCTTTAGAAACTGGAGATGCAGTTGCTATTTCTCCAATCTTTGCTACGCCATCAAAATATGCTTTTCCAGCCAGTATCATAGCTATAGGGAAGACAACAACAGTACTCAACTTGTGTTGCACTTAAAAAATTGAGTACCTTATGAATTACCATCTCTCACATGTACCCCGGAAGAGTGGATAACATTTTTATAATAACTGCAGAGTTCCAAAGAGGGTGAACACCCTTAGTTCTCTAACTTTTCGGAATTATTTCAGGGTGTTCTCTGAACCCCATGCAGCACCTGCTGGAGTCCATGGAAAGACTTCAACTTCAAATGAGGAGGGAACAGCCCCCAACAGTAGTAAATTACATCTATTAATAGGCAATAAAATTCCCAAAAGGCAAACTGTTTTTAAACTACATAAATATATACAATAACCAAACTGACTTCTACGTTCTGTCCTACTAATTTAGATTCACATGCCCCTTTAGTTCCTTTTAATGGACACATGGAAAAATTATACTCCATTGATTGGATTACTGAATTTGAATTGAAATGGATTTAAGTGTTTTACGAATATGGAGTATTGCAGCAGACTGGTCTCATTGCTTTGCAAATAGCAAAGCATGTTACTACACAGGAAGCCTACTTTTAAAAGCAGTTATGGGGCTCTAAAACTTAACGTTAGGAAAGAATTAGGACTTGTCTACCCTTGCCCTCAACTTTGAAGGGGGCATGTTAATCAGGACAATGGGAGATTAGTAATGAATAAAAGGAGTGGTGCAAACTGCAAGGAGCCCCTCTAAGCAAACACTGAGGGTTCAAGAGCCTACTCATGTAAATCAATTCTTATACAAACAGCTTCACTGAAGTCAGTAGGTATATGTCACATGAAAAAAAGTTTGAGTTGGTGGACAACTAATTTACTTATTTCAATTTTAATTAGATTTAGGTTACACCTACATGAGAGATATTTTCCTAGCAAAACTGGACTTTTGTTGGGAAAAAACGTGGAACGTCTACACACAAAATGCGCTTTGTCGACAGCTTGTCGACATAACCCAGCACATCTGCCAGCAGCATTATACCTCTCCCCGTTTAGGTATAACGCCTCTCTCAAACAGGGGTCTGTTGACAAAATAGCCATATAGTCGCTTTGGAGCCCTTCCATCAACAGACAGGGCTTCCAGTTCACCAGGCAGCCTTGTTTGCAGAGCTTCTGGTCAGCTATTCCGTTGACAGGGGGCTGGGCAGTCTGGCTGCTCTCTGTCAACAGAGCAGATTGCTCTTCAATCTGCTTTTATGTGTAGGTGCAATTTGTCGACAGAAGTTTGGCTGAGAAATCCCTTCTGACAGTGACATATCTCAACAGAGGCTTCTCGTGTGGACGTAACCTTAAAACGTGACACTACAAATTAATTTTTTTTTGATCCAGTCAAATCCTGCAAATCTTACTCACACAAGTACTCCCACTGACCTCATGGGCTATTTGCATGGGTAAAGAACACGTAGTAAGGGTTGGCAAGTCATTTTTCCATGCATTTCTACAGAGACTTAAGATATTAAAACATATAATTTTTTAACCCTGATACTATTTCTACATTTTCACTAAGCTTACAAATTGAAAATTGATTAGTCAGGTATTTTTTATTAGTAATTGATTAGTCAGGTATTTTTCATGCAACAGCACTGTGGTGAAATGCTTGAGATATAAATGCTGCAGCCAAAATCTTATTTTCACTGACTTAAATAAAAATACAGAGACCGAAAATAGAAATGATGGATTTAACATGCAAATTGAATTTAGGATTAATATATGGTTTCTAACATCTTTAAACAGAAAACAAAATTTAATAAAAACAGTTAATAAATTTATAATTGAATTTAAAAATTAGATAGACTTACCATTAACAGCTTTCTCATAATTTTTTCCCAGGTTTATTAAATTCCTTAGCCCAGGATTGAACTGTTCCATAACATTCTGATGATCAGAAAAAAAAAAAAGTCATATTGTAACAAAGGAAACTCAGTGCCAGCAATAACAACTACATAAAAATGATGATTTGAGTCTCCACTGTATAAGCCAACACATGTCTACCTTGCAATTAAAAACCTGTGGTTGGCCTGAGTTAGCTGACTCGGGCTTATGAGGCTCAGGCTAGGGAGATGTTCAATTTCAGTGTACAGCAGGTGTCTCAAGCTCACAGCCTAGGGGCCACCTGTAGCCTGAGAATCAATCTGGTCTGCAAACAGCTGCTGGTACACGAGTCCTTGCAGCCCAGGGCAGGGTGTCCAGACCCTTCCCCAACTCCAGCGCCTTGCTCCTCCTGCCATGCCATCTCCTCCCCACATTGCGCACTTTCCCTCAAGCCCCCCTCCCCTGAGGGACGCAGCCTTAGGGATTAGCAGGGGCCTGGCGTGTGGTGGCAGCAGTAGTCAAGTCCCCTGCACTCACCACAGCAGCCGGAGCTGTGAGGAAATGGAACAACACAGTGGATACTGCTCTGCTGTTATCTCGCCCACCAGCCCAAACACTTCACTTCACCACAGGATTTCTTGTTGTTTTTGAGGTAAAATAGCAGCGATTATCAAACTGTCATTCACAATTCAGGACAATAGGTGCATTGGTCCAATTTAGAAAAAAGTAACCAGACACAAATTTAATAGCCATTTTTAAAGCCCCAATATTTTAGAAATTTCTCCTCCCTTCACTGACAAATGGACAGAGAACAACAACATTTTTCTTCAGACCAAGATTTTCAAAAGTGGCCATTTATTTTCAGAGTTAAAAGCTTACATAAACCTTGAAGAGGGTCTGATTTTTCAGAACATGCAAATCCTTGGTGTATCCGGCATTTGAAGGTATCTCAAAATGGGTAGTAAAATGGAGGCTGTCAATATTATTAATTACTTTTTTAAAAAAGTTGGCTTCAGTTTAGCTACTTGGTAGCTTGCTTGAACAGTACTCCAGTGGATTTATGTGGTGGTGATAGTTTAGCTGTAATTCAGATAGTCAGCCAATTTATGTTTAAAAAGAAAAGGAAAAAAGCACAAGAGGTAATAAATTGACCTTTATTCTCTATTCATGCTAAACTTCCACTGTAAACAGTACTTATGCCTGAGCAAGCAACATGGGACTGGCTAGATGTTACCATATTACTAGTTATTTTAAGCCAAATAATTTCAATATTAGAACTCGTTTTCTTCTTGTATGTTATTTTCCATATATTTTAGATAAGTCTGTCTGTTTGATGAAGAACTCTGCCCAAATGGCAAGAACTAAGACCACCATATTCAGTATACTGTTTCCTCTTATCATAACTTAAAGAAATGTAAGAGCTTGGTTGTGCCAGGAAACCAGGATGTGCTTGGAATGGTATTATATCTCATAAAACCAAAAAGACAGAGTCAGAATCACCAAAGCAAGTACAGTCCTCAAAAGTGACATAACTGAACAAATGCTGAAAGAGACTGAACCAAGACAAGCTAGAAAAACAGAATGAAGTTGGGGTAGGATTGTTTCTCAATAAACTTTACAGAAGAGATAAATTAGAAAAATTTGGAGTAGCGCTGTCTTTGGGCACACCTAATCAATGCTCTTGCAAGAAAATGTTATTGGAAATCAAACTGACTACAGACTTTTTTGTTTTGTTAAAACAGTGAATGATAAGAGTTTATAGGAATGAAGAAAAAAATACGTGATGGAATCCCCGTTTTTAAAAAATTAAATGGAAAAGTAACACTTCTTAAAAAAGAAATCTGAAAATAAAATTAAATTAATAAAAACACTATTTGTGAAAAATACAATAGTTTAAATAAAGAATGTACATTTTCCTTTTATTGTCAAAAACAACTTCATAGAATTAAAGACCCAAGAAATGCCAAATAAATCTGTTAATATATGGATGTTTAAGAATTCATCATCATCATCAACCACCATGGGTTCTATGCCCATTAGTCTTCAATGCCTACCCTCACTATTTCCTTACCTCTTTCCCTGTCTAGTGCAGAGTGGCTTAGTTTCTGTAGACTAGCTCTGCACCAATGTACTACAAATTTAAATTATCTGAAGATCTCTACAACCCCTTATTATGCCAAACAATGCTGGAACTGAAATACCACACTAGAAAGAAAATGAAATGGAGATAAATATAAAAGTTGTGTTAGTTCTGCACTATCACTTTTAAGTTGAATAATTTTAAAATATAAACATTCTCATGTAAAATCTCCCATCATTTTCAGATGTCTTCTCTGTGATGCTCAAGAAACCCAGCTGCTCAAAGGGGTCTTTGAGTAAGCCTACAGAACCCTAAAGCTCGATTGCAAATTGCTAGATACAAAGATCAATTATGTATCTGAAAAATCACATAGTAACTGAAAAAAGACATTTGACCTGAAGCACTTGTAGTTTGTTAGATATTAAACAGATGTAATTTGAAAAATGTGTTCTAAATAAACTCTGTGGCTGAGTCTACACTAGCAAGTACTTTCAAAATATCCAGCAAAGCGTCTACACACAAAAAGTGTTCTTTCAAAATTAAATGGAAAGAATGCAGTGCTCCTTTTGAAAGTACTCTTCCACTCCCATTTCAGGAAGAATGCCTTCCTTAGAAAAAAAATGTAAGTAGATGCTCCACGGGCCCCTTTTTATTTTTTTGAAAGAGCAGTCCTCCTGGGACCTGATTTTTCGATCCCTGGCCCATTCTTTCAAAAGAGCGGGGGCTGTGCAGACACTCTCTTTCAAAAGAGTGGCTCACTCTTTTGATCCACTTTTTTGTATGTGGACATGCTCTTTTGAAAGGTTCTTTTGGAAGATCTCTTCCAGAAGGACTTCTTTCAAAAGATCACTGTAATGTAGATACAGCCCTTCTGTTTAAAAGAAAGATCAGATAGCAACAATCTTAATGTTTTGTGAGTTGTTCCAGTAATAATGTGTGTGTTGAACTAGCAAATGTATGTCTATTAGTACATGCATGGACCAGGAGAATATGATAAGAACATTTTAAAAATAATTTGAGAAAAAATAATCACATTTTCATCTTTTCAGATAAGGTTATTCAGACAATATATGTTTTTACAAAGCATGAATCAATAATGAAATCTAGTCACTTGATAAACTGACGAAGGAGTTAAAATTGGTTTTTCACGTTTCCCCAACGCTTATTGTTTTATGGTCTTTTTATTCCTAAAAAAGACCCCGATACCAAATAGAAGAAACTATCTGACTGACTACCTATGAGAAATTATGGAAGTGACTGATGCATACAAAGCTGTCAAATAGAGGACAGAAAAAAAATAATTTTCCCTAAATTGTTTTGTTTTAAATTGTTTTGTCTTCAGTGTTTCTGATAACATCACAGAATATTTTCAAACTCACTTTTTATGCATACTGTAGTCACATATTCTACTGGTAATGCTTTAAATATACTTGCCTGTTTATATTTTATTGGTATGAGAAAGTTACAGGGAGTAGATACTGCAGTACTTAAGCACAGTGGTTACTGAAAGCACACTGTAACATAAGAAGCATAAGCAAACGCATGGCAGTGACTAATGTCATATAACGCCTTGTCAGACAAGTCTGTTTTGTAATACATGCTGTAATTATTAGTTTCTGTTCACACACTTAAAAGAATTTTTTAACAGAATTAGGCTTCATCCACCACTAATTCACCACGTCGATGTTAGAAATAACAAGATTTAAATAAATATCTTAACTTTTCCCTTTCCAGAAATGCAAAAACATTTTATTTAACAAAGATGTACACACACTCTCATACACACAGAGCCAAGGAATATATTTATTTTTCTCTTTTATACAAAGTAAGCCCAGGTATTCTCATTACTAGCAAACTAGAGTAGGGAAATACTGATTTCCAACGCCTCCCTTTGGTAGGGCAACATAACCACTTCCCTCCAGCATGCAGTTGCTAGGCACACAATCAAAAAACCTACTTTTAGTACTTGTAAAGTTCGCAGCTATTGCCGTGAGTCTGACCTTCCACTTCTGTGCAATAGTATTGAAAAGTCTGTGATCTGCAACTGCAGTACCATTAGTCCTTATCCTTCTTTGATACATTTCAATTTGTTTACCCTCTCCTAGAAACAGAGAAGTCAAGGGCAGAGTTTCCTTAATTTTTTCCATCTCTGGGGAGAATATAAGGGGGTGTGCACCACTAGCATAAACACACTAGCTATAAGTATCGGAGGGGTAGCTGTGTTAGTCTGCATCTGATGAAGAGAGTCTGTGCTCACGAAAGCTCATGCTCAAAACTTTTCTGTTAGTCTGTAAGGTGCCACAGGACCCTTCGTTGCTGTTACACTAGCTATAGGTGCTGTGGGTTTTCTGCTAATCAGCTGGGCAGTACCTGAATCTCTGCTGGTCAAGTGTGCAACTTACAGGGAACACTGGTCATAGTTTTTTTTTCCCCCATCTGTAAGTAGATTCCAGTACTGCTAATCACTAGACTTTATTGACTCTCAGCAGACATTGACAAGCATAGGCAAGATTATGACACAAGAATAAGACCCCATAAATACAGAGTGTTTTCAAGAAGAGTTCTGATATATCACCTGTTCTGCTAATGGTATATGAGAGGCTATGGGGAAAGATAGAAAATTTGGTCTACTTTAATGGAAAACACACAACTTTTATGTACTAGAGCCAGGTTTGTAGCTGGAAGCCTTTGCATAGTCAAAGTAGTTGATTGTCACCAGAAGTGCCACAGCCCAGTCTCTAGACTTGAATGCTTGAGGAATGGAGACAGGGCACTCCCAACAATGTTCTATGCGCTGGAATATGCTTATCTGATTCAATGCATTGGCTACAGTTAAGCTCATCTATGCCAAATAGAACAGTTGGTGGGAATGTTCAGCAATATTTTGAGGGGACTGAGAAAAGAAAACTTGAAGTCTACTTAAGTTTGTTATCTGACTGTAACTTATGCATCTTATATTTAACTTTTCCTACTCTGTGATTGTCTGGGGGGTATTAAACTGGGGTTTCTTCTGTTGGGCAGGAGGGAAAAACAGAAGGAACCCTACAACCTTAAAAAAAACTTCAAGACAAACAAAAATCCGATCTGTTTATGCAACTTGATTTGTGAAGTGTTTGAGTGTATTTATACACTCCTTGTCTCATTCTGCAGAAGTGCCACAAAAATGGATAATATTTTTCAAAAAGAAAATGGCTTTATCTCTGGAGTTATCTTCAAAGCTGATGGGAGTTCCAACTGATCAGCATTTCTCAAGGTCAGGGCTAAATTTTGTGGTAAGTATTAGTATTTTACACGTTGCTAAGATATCTAATATTTTTAAAACAACAGCTTTATTTTTGTTGAACGCTAGAAGTAGCAGAAAAGTCACGCAGGGATAAACTACTAGGTTAAAAAGCAGAGCATGCTTTTTTAACAGAATCGAAGTTTATTATAAAGAAGTTATAAAACAACCTATTGAAAAGAACCAAGAAAATGAATGTGACAAATGTCATTAGTCACTTTTCACAAATGTTTAATGTAAAAGTTCATTTTGACTTCACAAATTAGAGTGAAAAAAACAAAGCAGAATCTTGGGAAAAAATCAGCTTGCCAAAACTTTACTGTTTAAAGGAGAAACCAGTCAGGCTGACAGATTCACCACGCAATTAGTGAAGATGGGGGAGGAGGGAGGGAGGGATGCAGCTACATGCCCCTAGTCTCACCCATGTGGCCCTCAGCACTGCCTTGGAGCATGAGGTGCAGGGCTCTGACCACATTTAAAGGGCCCAGGGCTCCACTGCTCCTGCAGTAGTTGGCATCTTCAAGAAATGGGTCCTTTTGAAATGCTGGGCCCTGGGGCTATTGCTCCTTTCCCCTTCCCACAGCCATTGGCAGACTGTGAGAAACACATTAAAGCATGTTTTCAGTATGATTCAAATATAAACTTTCCTGGAAAAGATCAGGAATACCTGACCCATGTGAAACCTAGGTCCTGATGAAGTATTAATTTGGCAAAACTCCACTGTTGTCAACACAGGGGCTTATTTTAAATTTAGGTGGAATTTGGCTCCTACCTCTACAGATTTCAGCCTGAAAGTGTCTTACATTTTTAAACAAACTTTAAAGAAATGTATTTTAGGTTTCAATAGGAGAAGACAATTGTTTTGATTAAATACATTTAAGCTTCTTCAACTGATTTTAGTTTGCTTTTAAAATGAATGTGGCAGGCAATCCATAAACTAATCAAAAACAACAAGAAGTCCTGTGGCACCTTATAGACTACCAGATATTTTGGAGCGTAAGCTTCCGTGGGCAAAGACATGCTTTGTCAGATGCATGACAGCTCGTGCATCTGATGAAGCAGGTTTTTGCCCACGAAATCTTACGCTCCAAAATATCTGGTAGTCTATAAGTTGCCACAGGACTTCTTGTTTTCGAAGATACAGACTAACTCGGCTACCTCTCTGATACTTGTCATAATATAATCACTAGTCTGTTCTTTCTTTCATTTTAAAGGAATACAAAATAACTATTGGCAAGATTCTTAACTATACATGTATACTTATACATTTACATAACAAACCATTATTGTTTATCAAGAAAGTATTATTTAAAATTCTGTACACTACCAGAAGAACCTAATACCTCCCAGAATAAACAGCGTATTTTAAAAATTGTATAAATATGTATGTACAGTGATTTCTACAGCTTTCAGGACATTTATATACAGTTTTAAATCAAGGATTAAAAATAAACACCAATAAACTATAGGAACCATCACGCATCAGGAGGTGCTATAAACCTCATAAGCCACAAGAGAACAGCACAAGTGGCTTGCGCAGTCACTAGAACATAGAAATGTTATTATAGCTTTCTAATTTAATGCTTTCTTATCATTTTTCATACTATGCGATCCGATGATTCATTGGCAGTTTTACCCTATACTGCCCCTGACATGGAGTCATATCAACAGTAGTAGCCATACAACAAATGAATGGCATAGTCTACCTGGGACCACACAATGCTGTCTACTCTCACTAAAGAGTCCCCTGATTCACAGGTGCAACATCACTTCAGTAAACGATTCGGGTTGTGTGCTATGAAGAAAACTGTATGCTATCAGTCATAAGATATCACCTGAGCTGGACAAACATTGGGATCTCTTACCCTTTAAAACATGGACTTCCATACCGCCAAGTTTCATGCTGCTTGTACCACTGTAACACATATACAAAAGCTACGTAATGCCTAAACAATAAGAGGGCAAGATTAATTGTCAATTTTCCCTCTAAATTTCTTTGCTTTTGTTAATTTGTGGTTGAACTTGGCTGTGTAATAATAGTGCTTAACTTCATATTGAGTAATTAAACATGTATTTAAAGGACATCTGATACATGGATAACAAGATCAGTACAGTACAAGAGAGTCACAATGTCAAACAGACAAGCAAAAAAAACTTTTAATTTCTCTTCTAATATAATTCAGTTCCCCTTTCAGTTATCATGTTTAAGTATGAAAGCCTATAAGGTCCTGCAAGCCACACAGCCCTCCATTTCACAATTCCTGTAGTCTTGTTACAATCCAGTATTTGTAAACTTACAATTAACCTTCAGAGCTTCATCCTGCAAACCCTTTCTCATGAAAATGATCTTGTTAGTAATACTCATTCTGTGAGTAAAGGGTTTGCTAATTTATGGTCTATGACATCAGTAATCATCATGTATATAGAAACTGTGTAAGAGACAGGACGAGATAGATCATGTATAAATAGAAGCTCTCTCCTCTACAAAGAGCCAGATCTTCCATCCAATAAATGTAACGGTAACTTGGTCCAAATGTGGTATGTTTAAATATTTAGTTACAGGTGCTGGATCTAGGGGTGCTGGAGATGTGGTACTACTCCATGCATGGCTGCAAGTGGTTTCCATCATGTACAGGATTTACTGTTTTGTTCAAGGACTGCCAGCACCCGCACCATACTGATTGTTCCAGCATTCCTGCCCCAGCGATCAAACAGAAAAATACAAGATGCCAACACAAGTGGACTAACTGCAAGAAAAAAAGGCTATAGGATCAGCCTGAAGTATGTGAAAGTAACAAAACAATTATTGGGTGGGGGGAGGGGGAACCTTCAGGAAACATTCTGAGGGACTATAAATGGAAAATTAAACAGGTTTTCAAAATTATTAAAACATACTTTGGCATATTATTTTACGCATGAATGTATATGAAAGAAAGACTAGAAATCCTTCATTTGGGCTCTATGGTGCAAATGCACATATGTAACTTGACTCAGAAAAAAGCATTTTTGCTAACCTGAGCACTTTCTCTGGTGAGACACAGTATGCAAAATGAAGATTATGGGGCAAACTCATCTTAGCCAAAACTTTGATTTTAAACAGTTTTTTTTCCTGAGTGAGAATTAAAGAATTTGACTCAGTATGATTAAACTCAGTGCCTGTGCCTACACTAGAGAGTTTTTCAACATAACTCAGGGAGCATCTACACACATAAAACATTCTGTCGACAGTCTTCACAGAATTCTGCATTTGTCTCAACAGTGTTATCCCTCGAAAATTTGAGGAATAATGCTTCTGTCAACAGAAGTGCAGCACAGACACTTCTCTCAACAGAGAGGGCTTCCAGTTCACCAGGAGCCTTCGGTCAGCCATTCTGTTGGCAACAGATTTGCTCTGTCAATCTGCTTTTGTGTGTAGATGCACTCTGTCAAAAGAGTTTCTGTTGAAACAACTGTGTCGACAGATGCTTCTAGTGTGGACATAGCAGTGTGTTTAAACAAAGACATGCACAAAGTCGAAGTACAGAACTTTTAATGTATGTAGGTGTTGAATTGGGAAAAGGCAGAGTTTCGAAATAACTAGGTAAAGCTAATGTAGAGAAAAAAAACATTCTGCAAACACCAAAACATAGATGTGTTTTCTTAAAATCACTAGAACTGGACTGTCATTCATCGCTCAAATACTTCTAAATGAGTGTTATTTGCAACTACACATATACATTTTCCCAAAATATATTTTGTATCCTCTAGATGTTGATTTATTACAGATTTTAGCACATACTGATCATGTTAAGTGCAGTTGTAACAAAAAAATTTTAAAAAGAAAAATTTCACACCCTACACGTGAATGTACACATAACTAATTAGTATCCAGACATAAAAATGGTAAAGCATAGCCCCATTTATGAAACCAGATCCACAAGGATGGATTCCTCTGTTGATCTGTAACAGTAGTTACACTGGGAGTATGCATACCAACATCCACTAATTTTTCATGGATTTATCACAAAACAAAGACCAAAACAGCAATGCAAGTCATAAACCTAGTCAAAAACAGAGAAAACTCATTGCAAACTCTGGTCTGGCTATGGTCTGAAGAAGTGGGTCTGTCCCTCGAAAGCTCACCTAATAAACTATTTTGCTAGTCTTTAAAGTGCTACTTGACCACTTTTTGTTTTCACGGCACAATGTATTTTAATTAATACTATACTGTCTGTCATCTGAAATTAAACAAGGTCAACCAAATAGCTTTAAGTTACCATAAAAGTTTTCTGAACAATTTTTGTGTACAGTATTCAGTTAAAAATCCACATATTCTTCTGCATTCATGGAGAAACCTTGCTAAGCTGCAGGCTGGTCAAGGCAAGAGATTCTACATGGAGACATAAGTATCTCATAGAACTGCGAGGGACCTTCGGAGGTCATGGAGCCCAGTCCCCTGCCCTCACAGCCAGGACCTAACCACGAGAGGGTTCTTTTTTTTTTTGTTAAGTCTGCTTGCCCTAGATCCTGAAGGCCTGAACTCACAACCCCGGGTTTAGCAGGCTAATGCACAAACCACTGAGCTATCCCGCCCCCGGAAAGTGGTGCTCTCTGAGGGGTGTGCGCGCGCGCCCACACGGGGGTGCCCCAGCTGCTCGGTTGCTTGAGGGGTGGGTGTGTTTATCCACCTCGAGACGCCCCAGCGGCCCGCTCCTCTGGGGGAGTGGGGCGCGCGCATATGTGTGCGCGTACACGCCGGGGTGCCCCAGCTACTTGGTTCCCGGAGGGGGGGGGGGAGGTGCGTGAGCGTGCGCGCGCCCCCGCTCCAGGCTGCCCCGAGAGCCGGCGGGACGCGTTGTAAGCGCTCCCCTGGGGCTGCCCCTCGCACCAGGTTAGGTCGCCGACTGCCCCTCACCTTGTAGGTGCTCTCGGTCAGCTTGTTCACCTCCTCGGGATCCCGAGACATGGTGCCGGCGGTAGCGCCTCGGCCAGCGGGGACGGGGGAGGAAGCGGCGGCTCTGGGGAATCCGGCCGAGGAGGCAAGCGGGAAAATAAACTTTCTCCTCGGGAAGCTGCTCCGGCGCCAGTCTCCGCCCGGCCGCCCCCAGGAAAGTCCCGCACCCGACGGTTCCGCTGCTACCTTCGCCCAAACTGTCCAACTCGCAGAACCCGAGAGCCCAGCCCGGCCCGGCCCGGCAGCGCTCCCGGGGCGGAGCCTGCGAGGTGCGGCCGCCTGACGCAGCAGGGCCCGCCGGCCGGGCGGGGCGGGTAGAGCAGACGGCTCCGCTTCACCTGAGCCGCCGAGGCCTCGGGCCCCGCCTCGCCTGCCCCGCCCGAGCTGCTGCGTGGCGCGCGGCCGGTGCCCAGGCAAAGTCACCCCAGGGCGCCACGACAGCGAGGCCGCCCGGCGACCTTCCAGGCGAGGACGCCACACATAGGGGCCGGAGGGGGGTAGTGCCTGGGGCCTTATGGCCGGGTGTGTTGCGGGGGGGAAGTGGCGCCTCAGTCGTTTTTGATGGGGCGGGACGCTCCGCTCTGCTCCGCTCCTCGGACTCTGAGAAGTGGTCAAGGGGCTGCACTCGTCTGTGATCTCCGGGGCAGGGGTGCGGGAAGGAGACTGGCTGCAGAAGGGAGCTGCGGGGGATTGGATGGGTGAGGGGAGGGGGTCGTGACCTGGTGGAGGGGTGTAGGAGGGGTTGCAGGGCCTGGGAGTTGTTAGTGACCCAGGAAGTTCCCATTGCTTTTCAGCCACTAGGAGCTGTGAGATTGTACTGGGGATAAGGGCAGCCCACGGAGCCCCTCTCACACCAGGGTGCAGACACACATGGCCCTTGTAGCCAGCCACTTTGAGCAGCATGTCAGGGCGTAGCATGCAGGCTCCTACTGGACCGTGCGGGGAGCTGGGTCCAGGGGCTGTATTTTGTCTGCCCCAGTCTGTGCACTCCATCCTTGCAGTATTTGAGCACATCACCAAGGTGAACAGATTTGTTTTCACAGCACTTGGGAGGCAAGGAAGGGTTACAGGTCTCTCCCCATAATATCTAAGGTATTGCGGCACAAGAAGAGTTGAGTTACTCACAGTCACCCAGCCTGCTAACAGGGTGGAGGGGGGATTAACGGGGCAATTGCCCTGAGAGCTGGTGTTTCAAAGGAGCCTGGAGCTCTGGCCACTCCCAATGTAGCAGCAGTGGCTGCCAGAGCTCCAGGCCTCTTTGAAACACCTCTGCATTGCTGTTCCACACAACTTGGGGTCAGGGGAAGGTGTGGTGCGAAGGGCTGACTGCCCTAGGCATGGCTCTTTCCACCCTTAGCTATGGCTCTTCTGGGGGAGCAGAGCCAGGCCCATCTCCCCTCTTGCCCCCGGGTCCATCATGACTGTTGTCCCTGCTGTCCAGACTTGGTCTCAAACCTAGATGTCATGACACCCTTTCCAGTGCCTTACCAGCAGGACCACCTCACCCGTCCCTGAGTTAATTTAGGGTTGTGTAAAAAATGCAATGGTAGGTGATACTCTCTTCCACCCTCAGCTGAGGAAAGAGACTCAGGAGGTTTTCTAACAATAAGGGGAGGTTTTCCTTTTCAAAACAAATGAAGTGAAAGGGGTGAGACGATTGGGAGTTTATTTTGCAAAGTGGAGGGGGTTGAGGCCCTGGTGTCCACGTTAGGCACATTTCTTTAAACTGCTATTCTTCACTTGGCCAATGAGGTTATTTCTTGAGCACTAACTGGAGGGAAGAAGGTTTGGAATGGTCTACAGATATTTGCAGTATGTAAACATCAAGAATGGAGAAGAATTAGAATCTTAAAATGTAATGGGAAGTTGTGAGATGAAATTAAGCTTAGGACAGGAGCAGGAAAGTCTTCCAGATAAAACAATGTAAACTGTCTCACAGGGGAAGTGACTTAAACTACATGGCTTTGGACATTTATAACTTTGCAGAACACTATCAGTTGAACCTCTATCTATCAGCACAACCTCTATCTATCAGCACCCTGGAGACGTGACCGGTGCTGCATTAGAGAATTTGCTGAACCACAGAAAGTCAATATTGTCTAGCAGCATAGCCAACAGTTAGGGTAAATTGCAGCTAAATAACAACACAGAACACTGAAAGCCAGGCTGTAAACAAACTTTATGTGACTACGGGAAACTTGGCCAAATCCATGATAAGTGGATATCGAGCTAGTTAAAAGTCATCATGGACTATGGATGTTGCTACACAAGATAGTCCTGGAGTAAAGAGGTTCAACCTGTGGTAAATGTATAGTAGGGAACAAGGCAGCCTTGGCGAGAAATAGTACTGAATAGCTTAATACTTCTATCTCTAGAATCTCTGGTTAGCTGGTTACAATCAGCAGAACTCCACTAAAGTCAAACAAGCAGGCCTGCTGACTTTGGGGCAAGGAGGGGGCAAAGGGGGTTGACAAGGGGCAAGGAGGGAGCTCCAGGCCCCTTGGAATTGATGCAGCAGCAACAGCGCATGTGCCTGGCAGGAGATGAGCAGTGCAACAGGCCAGGCAGCACTGAGGGATGATTGTCCTAGGCCTCGCTCCTTGCACTCTTGTCCCCATTCTTTCTGGGGCATGGAGCCAGGGCTCCTCCCACCTTTTCCTGGGGCCCGCTGCCAGTGTCAGTGCCATTGCAAGCAAGGTATGCCAATATACAGCATTAGAAGAGCTGACCCTACTATTCTCTTTTTATCATTTCATTGACACAATGGCAAACTCCCCAGTCCTACTTTATATTTAGGACTCTTGTATATTAGAGGTCATATGAATTGGTGGGGGTGCTCACTGCTTTCAACAAAGTTCATGTCCCTGAAACTTGATCTGACCCTTCTATATAATCTAGACTGCAGACTCAGTGCCACTTTTCCATCATTCATGAGTTTCTAAAAATGATGTTCCAAATCAGAAGGCGTTTATATTCAAGCTACACAGGTTTTTAGTTAAAACTTGTTAATTTTTGCTACATCTATCTCTTTAAATATTGGGCTTCTCCATATGGTAGTGTCTCATTGGTTTTCATACCACCTTGTTGCTGTGGTGAGATCACAAGAGGCAAACAACAAAAATTGGACTTCGAACATGAATGCAAATGTTGGACTCTGATATAGGAGGAGACTGTTACCAGGTTTCAAGAGCCGTAAAATGGATTTCTCTCATGGTGTTTATGCCTTTATTTCTTACTGCTTCGAAACAGTGAGCTGAGAGAGCATTATCATGAGTAAAACAACCATGGAAGGAACAGAGGCAGGTATGTGGGGCGCTTCCCATCCTTCCGAGCAAAGTCTTCACAAGCCTCTGGAATTTATTGTTATGATACATACAGTTTATAGTATTGTCCTGATAACTGTTCTTCATAATTTTTGGCCCAATTCTACAGTCCTTACTCACAGTGAGCGATACAAGCACTACATACAAGTAATTCAGTTGAGCCTAATGGGGCTATTTGTGTGAATATGGGTGAAGAATCATACATCTTTCTGCCTGCTGGATTTCAAAATGCTTTGCAACTGGAGAAGCACATTCTGCTTAACTGTTCCATGAGTGTTCAAAGCAGGTACTTGGATGAAAGGGTGCAGACAAAACCCCCACCTTGCATCCTGGAACAGCAGTCCTGGCATGCAAGTCACTGAAAAGGAGATGAGGCCATGGCTCATTTTCCCGATATTGCATCAGCCATTGGAACTGGTAGGTACATGGGGGGAAGTATGCTGTATCCTTTAGGGCTTTTCTATACTAAGTGGAAGATGGCCCCAGTGAAGGTCGATCTTCCAGAGTTCGATTTTGCATATCTGGCGAAGACGCGGCAAAATCGATCCCTCTGGGGTCAGCAGTTGACCCTGTACTCCACGTGATAGCATGGAATAAGAGAGGTTGATGCGAGTGTATAGAGGCTAGGTTTTCATTTGGGAAACAAGTAGATTCTGATGTGTCAATTCTAGCTATGCAAATACTGTAACTGGAATTGCATATCTGAAATAGACTTACTTCCCTAATATAGACTTAGCCTAAAAGACTGTAGCCATGATTCAAGTATCTGAATACACTGGGGAGTGCTAAGACACTCTCTAGGTCAATTTGAGTCTATATTTAATTAGCATGGGAGAGCCCCGATATATAAATTAGCTGTGCACTTAGATCCTGATTGTCGTTTACACTTAATCTCTTTACATCACTCTGGCAGTCTAAAGGGAACTTGAAATCTTTTGTGTAAATGAGAATCTGGCTCCCGGGGTTTACTTCACATACTACTGAAGTGCAATCACTTTTACGTCACATGTGAATTCCAGCCGCAGATACGATTTGCAGGTCATATAGATAAATCTATACTAGCTGTAATCTAGCAAGCTTGCTAAAAATAGAAGCAAGAATGGGAAGGTGTGGACTTCATCGTGGATTGCACAAGTGAGTACATACCAAAAGGAACAAGGAAACAGACTTCTGCAGCCCTCACTGAAGCCAGAACTTTCATGTCTGTTTTAGCAAAGTAGCAGGCTACACCTAGCTGCAAATCACAGCTGGGGTTGTAGTGAATTGTACCCTTAGTCTATGTCTAGACTGCACACTTTTTCTGGGAGACCTGAGATCTCTTGGAAGATGTCTGCTGCATGCAAACAACGTGCACTTTTCTGAGACCACTGTCAGAAAAGTGGATGTGTTCTGCTGACATCCCTGTACATCTCATGCAACGAGGCGAAAGGGATGTTCTGGCAGGAAGCAGTGGGTGGTTTGAAGCCACAAGTTCTATTCCCACTTCACCTCTGTCCATGTATCATGGGGGGAGGTTTGAGCATTGGCCTTAGAGGGCAGGGGAATGGGCTCAATGACCTTCTATGGTCCCTTACAGCTCTACGAGATGTGTATCTCCATATATTCTTTTTTTAGATGTGGCATAGGGGCTTTTCCCCAACACTCAGCCCTGTGTGGGGGGGCCAAATCTTAGGAGAACCTCTCCCGACAAAACTGTTGGCAAAAGATACTCAACTTGCAATGCCCAATTTGCTTATCTTTTTCCTGATGTTTCCCCATAGTGTAGCCTAAGTCTTAGAATGGTAGATAACAATAACACAGAGAAACTATAAAAACAACTTAAGGCATGAAGTATAGAATAGTCATGTCCAAAAAACGATAACCAGTAGGAGGGATTTAGATTGGTAGTACTAGAATAAGAACCTGAATTTATTTATATACGTTCACCTTCAGTATCAGATTTTAAAGATTTTAAATTTTTATTGTTCTCAGCAAAACCTTATTAAATACACCAGAAAATGAAAGTATTGATATCTAGGATGAGAGGAATCGATCAGTTCTGTTAAGGCTTCACTTGTGCTTACTCTCAACATTCACTGGTAAGTTGCATTGTTGGTCACTCCTTAAAAATGTCACTGCATGTAACACAGGATAAACAGATGGTTTTGGTCAGTTGCACCCAAATTTTGGATGTCTATGGCTACGTCTACACGTGCAGCCAACATCGAAATAGTCTATTTCGATGAATAACGTCTACACGTCCTCCAGGGCCGACAACGTCGATGTTCAACTTCGACGTTGCTCAGCCCAACATCGAAATAGGCGCAGCGAGGGAACGTCTACACGTCAAAGTAGCACACATCGAAATAGGGATGCCAGGCACAGCTGCAGACAGGGTCACAGGGCGGACTCAACAGCAAGCCGCTCCCTTAAAGGGCCCCTCCCAGACACAGTTGCACTAAACAACACAAGATACACAGAGCTGACAACTGGTTGCAGACCCTGTGCCTGCAGCATAGATCCTCAGCTGCCGCAGAAGCAGCCAGAAGCCCTGGGCTAAGGGCTGCTGCCCACGGTGACCATAGAGCCCCGCAGGGGCTGGAGAGAGAGCATCTCTCAACCCCCCCAGCTGATGGCCGCCATGGAGGACCCAGCAATTTCGACGTTGCGGGACGCGGATCGTCTACACGGTCCCTACTTCGACGTTGAACGTCGAAGTAGGGCGCTATTCCTATCTCCTCATGAGGTTAGCGACTTCGACGTCTTGCCGCCTAACGTCGAAGTTGGTGCCACTACTTCGAAGTAGCGTGCACGTGTAGACGCAGCTTATATGTGTATTCCTAAAATACCTTTTTGCATTTTTAATAGTTGTGTTTTCAGGGTTTTATTGAAGACCATATTTCACATTAGCTTACCAAAACATGGACATTATTCTATTTTTAGTTTCTCCACTGTTCAGATAACCATATTTTGCACTGGAATTTATATTAACAGAAGGTACAACATTTTATTTTTTTCTGTGTAAACATTTCAGAAATATAAAACAAAAAAGAGAGGTAAATTAAAATTTAGATGCAAAAGCAAATCATATTGCAGGGTGAACGGATCAAAAAGGATCAAAACATTTTAAAGATAAGAAATATCACAAAGGTAACTGTAGATGGCAATGAGGGGATGATGTTGCTATTAATCCATAAAATAAGTATAAAACAAAATGGGTACATCTATCCTAAGAACTAACTTTGAAGTTAGGCACTCCTTCGAAGTAGCCACCAGAGAGTCTACACACATTTTTCCCTTATTTCAAAGTTAACTTTGAAGTAGGGAGCCCAACTTTGAAGTCCTTACTCCATTCCTGGGAATGGAGTACTGCCCTACTTCATGTATGTACTTGTATGTACTTGTACTTCGAAGTAAGCAACTTTGAAGTTATTTTTGGAGTGTAGGCACAGCCAATGAAAGAATGAAAATAACGGAAGAGATAAAAATGGAAAATATACTCAAAGTTAAGTTTTGAAGGCTGGCTTATATTTCAAAGACATGAATACTAAAAATGCTTTCTTCAGTATCTTGGAATGATTGTTGAAAGTACTTTATAGAATTAATATTTTGAAATGTTACCTTTTTATTGGAAAGAAAACTGCATTTTGACATTAGGTTTCAAAATAAATTTTTTTTATGGAATTTTTGTTTTATGGTGATAAATATTACTTCTAACAAATCTAGTAAATATTTTTACATGCAGCATTTGGAAAAGTTTACAATATGCTACTTGTTCATTTTTTTTTTACTTTTAAAAAAATCTCTACTGCTCTGAATAATAAATGGTAGTATTGTTCAGATTTAGTTTACTATAAATGTATTTTAGCAAACAACATAAAAAGCCTTACATGAAATCTGGAAGTCTGCTCTAATTGTATATTTTCAAATTCCCCGACATTGTGGGACAGAAAGTCCCCCATTCACACAGAAAGCTCCTGATAGAAATAACAGTGGCAGCTGAAATTGAGAACAAAGCTTTACTGTAGTATATACTTCTGTATTTTGATCTTTGATTATAGAGATATAGAGCTGTTGGTCTCAAACTGAGTGAGATCAGAATTGGTGAAATAGGTCTGTTCAGCAAGTTCCTTAAGCATGCTTTTAAATCTAAGCACCTGAGTTGTCCTACAGGAATTAAAATTAGGCATGTACTTAAGTGTTTATGCCAAATCAGACTGAATGCTCATTGCCTTGCAGGTTCGAGCCCTTAGGCCGTGCCTACACTACCTCCCTACTTGGAAGGGAGGATGGTACGTAGGGTGTTGGGATTTTATTAATAAAGTGCTGCGCTGCACATGCAGCACTTCATTAAGCAAATTCCCCCCCACAGCAAGTCCGAAGTGTTAAACTTTGAAGTGTCAGCTCGCAGCTAGCCGTGGCTAACCTGCAGGTACTTTGAAGTGCCTGGGCAACTTCAAAGTCCCTTTATTCCTCAAAATTTTGAGGAGTACCTGTGGGTGAGCTGCGGCTAGACACAAGCTGGTACTTCGAAGTTTAACACTTCGGAGTTGCTGCGGGGGGGAATTTGCTTAATGAATTGATGCATATGTAGCACAGCACTTCTTTAATTTAAATTTCCAACACTCTACTTACCATCCTCGTGTTGAAGTAGGGAGGTAGTGTAGATAAACCCCAATGAGTGAATCTTGCTTGGTGCACTGCCTGTGTACAAATATCAAAATACATCATATTGTTTTGGACATTCTGTCCCATATCAATATTTAGGATAGTGGTTCTCAACCAGAGGAATACATGCCCCTGCGCGTATGCAGCGGTCTTCTCGTGGTACATTATCTCGTCTATATTTTTGCCTGGTTTACATAAAAAAGCAGTAGAGAAGTCACTACAAACTAAAATTTTGTACTCATAGAGACAATTTATATTCTAATAGATTTCTTTTGTAATTCCGTAAGTTAAAAATGAGAAGCAAATTTTCAGTGAGTGTGCTGTGACACTTTTGTATTTTTATGTCTGATTTTATAAGTAGTATTAAAGTGAGGTGAAAACAAATCAAACATCTGCAAGAGATACAGTAGACTGAAAAGGCTGAGAGCCACTGATTTAGAGATAGGTGTTGGCTTCCTTCTGGCCATGGGGATACTCAACCCCTCTCTCCACCCAAAGCCCAGCCCTCACTTCTTCTTCCAGATCCAAACTCCACCTCTTCCCCTCCCCACCCTTTAGCATACCCTGTCTTCACTCCTCCTCCATCCTCCACAGCTTCCTGCATGACACAAAACAACTGATTTCAGAAGGCAGTAGGTGGTGGAAGGGATGAGGGAGTTGGCTGCTAGTGGGCACTAAGTACTCACTAATTTCTTCCATGGTGTTCCAGTCCCTGAGCACTTGTGGAGATGGCACCTATAGATTTATTGCAAACATTTTTCAAAAGTGGCCTCTGATTTTGGGTGCTGCAGTTTTTGAGCTTGCAACTCCACATCCATCTTGGGCCCAATTTTGAAATGTTTGAAGCATTCATGATTTTCCCTGAATTTAATTTATGGGTATTAAGCCATTTTGAAACTCCTGGCCAAAGTGTCTCTCAGAAAAAGATGACACCCAAAATCAGACGACTTTCTGAAAAATTTGGTTTACTGAAATGCAGTATTTTGAATCTTTGTGTTATGCCATTAATATGCTTATATCTGCAGAGTAACAACATTGTAACAGCAGAGATATCAGAAGGAAATAAATTACACCTCATTATCTGAAAACCCAATTAATATTAATGCAGGTGGAGCTGTATCACTGGTGCCTGCATATTTTAGAGAGTACTAGTGACACCTCATTTCAGTCTTGCAGCTTCCACCTCTTTTTCAAATTACACCTACCTGCAGCACAGCTAAGGGAGGAGAGGAAGCCTGTCATATTATTTTAAAGATACCTAAGAGACATTATCTTATTTTGTTTGAATGAAGTCTCCTCCATAATGTTCCTAATCTTTGAATGCAAATTATGGTCCAGAATTTCTGATTGATACATTCATCAGAGAGGTAGCCGTGTTAGTCTCTGTCTTCAAAAACAACAAGAAGTCCTGTGCATGCATCTGATAAAGTGAGTCTTTGCCCATGAAAGCTTATGCTCCAAAATATCTGTTAGTCTATAAGGTGCCACAGGACTTCTTGTTGTTTTTGATTGTGGGCTAAAAGACACTCACACTGATTGAACTGTAGAATTGGGACTAAAGTACTGAACCAAAATGAACTAGGATATTCACTCCTCTCACAAAGTCAATCCCTCTCTGCATTATTTTAAATAAATTTAGGAAAGTTCCTATGGAAATTGTAAATTTGAACAGACTTGCTGCTGAAATATTGTATCCATAGAACTGTTATAGCTTGAGCAGCAATTGTGAAAGCCTTGTTAATTTGTCAATTTGTCACAGTTTTTTTAAGTGTAAGGGGGAAGTATTAGAATTGATGTCTACTGAAAAAATAAGTTTCTTGTTAAACAAATGATATACAATATAGTAAAATATGGAATTCCTAAAAGTTAATTGAATGTAATACTTATGCTTTCTTGAAATGTCCTACAATTGTTGACAAAAACAAATACTCATTTAAAAACTATTTAACCATATGTGACCCATTCAGTTCAGCTCATCATTAAATCTTCAGCATGTGTTTTACACTGATAAATACAACTGTTAGTAATCACCCAAATTGCTGTTCAGCAGCAATGGCATATGCATGGTAGAGCCAGCTGTGGCTTATTTCATTCCCTGTGGTCATTAGCTTAATTAAGAAAAAAGTGTACACAGCACTTTTAATTTGTAATATGAAGTGATAGTCAAATTCTACAATCAGAATAACACTTTACAATCTGGAATTTGAAGGAATTGTGTCAAGCTCATGGTTTTAAATGTTGACTTGTTCTAGAATAAGTTCTCTTTCCAACCTTTTGAACAATATGTTTTGAATTAAAAAAATGTTATTTTTTAACTCCTGTTCCATTGATGCTTACAAAGATTTTTTTAGGTAGTTTCTCTTCTACTGGGTGTACTGGGACACAAACTTAGTATGGTCATGCTGCTGTTAAATGACATAGTGAATAAACTTTCTGAAGGACTCACTGAGCATCTGATGAAGCGGGTCTTTGCCCACGAAAGCTTATGCTCCAATATATCTGTTAGTCTATAAGGTGTCACAGGACTTCTTACTGTTTTTCAAGATACAGACTAACTCGACTACCCTTGATACTTTTTTTAACAGAGAGGTAGCTGTGTTAGTCTGTATTCTGTCAAAAAAAAAAAAAAAGACAATCATGTAGCACTTTAAAGAAGAACAAAATAATTTATTAGGTGACAAGCTTTTGTGGGACAGACCCACTTCTTTAGATCTGTAGTCTTTCCAGAACAGACTCAATATATAAAGCACAGAGGTCCAAAAATTGTTATCAAGGTTGACAAATCAGAAACATTGTTATCAAGGTCAGCAAATCAGGTAGAAGAGCGAGGTGAGGGGTTGAGGAAGTTAGGTGTCAAATTTGAATATGAATGTTAGTTCCAAACATTCTCTCTGTAGACAGTTGTTATAGTCTCTTTTCTCCAGCACACAAACTGTCAGGTCTTTAACAGAATGGCCCACTCCATTAAGGTGCTGGCTGACAGGTTCGTGTACATTCATCCCTCACTCTACGAGCACAATTGGTTCCCAACTTGGTGCTTGTAGGCGAAAACTCGTAAGAGGGACACTAAAGTCTCATTAGAATACACGTAAAAGTCTCTGATTGGTTCCTAGAGCTCGACAAAGGAGTGGCGGCAGGTGGCGCTGCTTTTGAAAGGTAAGTGAACCTTGGGTTTGGGAGTTGGAAAAGGTTAAAGGCTGGGGGCAGTGTGGGGTCATGAGTGGGAGGGAAGGTTAAAACCTGGTGGCCGGTTGGGTCTGTGGGGTGGGTTCAGGCTGCTGAAGGTTGAGTGTGTGGTGGCTGTGGGGGAGTGTCAGGCTGTGGCAGGTTAGGTCCACTGGGCTGGCGGGGACAGGAGGTGGAGGGTCAGGCTGCCTTATGCGGGTGTCAGGCTGCCGCGGGCTAGCAGAGGTATGGGGTCAGGCTGCCACAGGGCCGCGGGGGTCAGGCTGTTGTGGGGCTGGCAGAGGGCGCGGGGGGGTCAGGCTGCCATGGGCCGGCAGAGGGCCGGGGGGTCAGGCTGCCATGGGCGGGCAGAGGGTGGGGGGGGGGGTCAGGCTGCCACGGCCCTGCAGAGGGCAGGGGGCTCAGGGTGCCACCGGCCAGCAGAGGGTGGGGTGGGGTCAGGCTGCGCGGGCTGGCAGAGGGTGGGGGGCAGGTGTCAGGCTGCCACGGGCTGGCAGAGGTATGGGGTCAGGCTGCCGTAGGCCAGCAGAGGGCAGGGGGGTGAGGGTGCTGCGGGGTTGGCTTAGGTGCGGGGTCAGGCTGCCTCAGGGCAGGGATGGCAGGCTGCTGCGCATGCGGGTTTCGGGGTGGGGGTGGAGGGGCAGGCTGTGGTAGGTTGGGGCCGGGGGGCTGGCAGGGGTGGTCAGGCAGCGGGAGTAAGGCTTGCATTAGTTGGGGGGAAGTTCACTTGTAGAGTGAACAAAGATAAGTAAACCTGTCTCTCGTTTAAGTGAGTACTTGTAAGTAAAGTACTCGTTTAAGGAGGGATGAGTGTATTTAGAGATTTTTGATGTCTGCTCTGTGTCCATGCATTCTTGGGTGAAGAGTGTTTGCAGTTTGCCCAGTGTATGTAGTGCATGGGCATTGCTGGCACATGATGGCCTATATAACATTAGTTGAGAAACAAGAGAATGTGCCTCTGATTCTGTAATTAATGTGGTTAGTTCCAGTGCTGGTATCTCCAGAATGATATGTGGACAAAATTGGCAACGGGGCTTTTTGCAAGAAAAGTTCCTCTGATACTTTGTTACTGAGCATAATGGGTTGGATTCTACTCTCTCGTTAGCTTTATACATTAGTTCAGAGGAGTTATTTCATTTTCAAACTTATACAAGTGTGGGCAAAATTAGCCCCCCTGTGTCTTCTGGTGTCGTTCCCATGAGTGGTTGGTGAGTGGAACATGGGACAATTTATCTGTGACTTACAGCTCAATCCTGCAAGCTGTTGAACAACAGGCCTCTGATCTAGCAAAGCATTTAAAGATGTGCTTAACTTTAAGCACATGAGTAGTATTATTGACTTCTTGGGAAAAGGAGAGTTTCAAACAGCTGTAGAATGCTACTTCTTCCAACACACCCTTTAAATGGGGTTATGCTGTCATGACTTTGCATCCTGAAAACTACATTTTGTTCAGATAAGACTCACAGGTCTATTTTTAGCCAGCTGTTGGACATCTATGTTTTTGCTATCTTAGTAGTCTCTCTTAGCAAATTACTTTGGGAATGTAAAAAGAAATGATAGCATACTGATTTCTCCATTGTGATATCTTCTTTTCAGACTGGAAATATGTTATCCAGATCATCAAGAGTGAGTTTTTTTCCATGGTATTTTTTATACTTGCACAAGATACTTTGAATTTGCCCAGGATGAGGCACTTTGACAGGGCACAATGGTGGCTGTTACCACTCATTGGAACTACAGATCCTAAGCAGATCTGCGGATAATTGAGTGACTTAATTTTCCAGAACTGATAAACCAGCACTTTATGCAAGTGCTGTATTTCTTTTGTTTTATCAGCTGTAACCACTAGATGGCAAGCATGCTGTACATAACAGAACCAAATATGATTTTATATAATGCCCTTCATGCTCTAGTGTTTCAAAAAGTGCTTTTCAAATTAACAGTAGGCAAATAGAGCAGCCATTATGTTGCTCACACACAGTACTGGACTTTTTTCTGAGAAAGGAAATATTGTTAGGTTGCTGATGTTATCACTGCTTGTCTAAAAAGTACCTTGACATTTTTAACTTTCCAGTGGAAGTCAACCTTGGACAGCAAATTCAAATCCTGGTTAGGGACTTTACTTTCCGGACTTCTAGACTACTGATGTGAATGCTTCCACATAAACCATGCCAACACTGTACTATTTAGAGTAAGTACATGTTCATTCTTCCCTTTTATAGTCTATCAAATGGAAGTTTAACTATCTAAAAACATGTATAAACTGTTTTTGCCTGAAGGAAAATAAAGAGTATTGCAGATAAAGGTAAGATACACATTACGCTACTCTGACTGCTTGCAACTGCATGCCTATTATATAGAGTTGTGAATAAAGGATTTGAAATATAGTATGTTATAGGCCCCAGTCAGGGAATTTGATTCTATAAGGCTAAGCATTGTGTACACACACACATCCATCCACCCCCTTATAGCTATCGTCAAAAGAGTCCACATACATTGGATCAAGGCTCTGCTAATCCTAACTATTATTTTAAGGTGACATCAAATAAACAATGAATATTAGGATATTTATTCTGTCATTTTCTTCATATAAAAGTAACAAAATCCCATGAAACCTTTTTTTTTTTTGAGGGCGGGTTATCAAATATTTTTAACAGTAAAAGTATCACCTTGGTTTCACTTCAGTAACAAAGCCTTCAAGAAAACATTCCATGTCAACGTGTCTGAAATGAACCCTATCCAAAGTACCTGGAGATAACACTGGGCAGAAATTAGATTTTTAAAGTTCATTCAGAAAAGGCATGTGACAGGACAAGGACTTTCCTCATCTGAAAGCTTACAGGCTCAGCATTGCACTAGTAAATCTGACTGCTGGACATTGTGCCCCAGGCTGTGTAGACATCACCAAATCTCTGAAAATACAGCTTGATATCATACCCAGATTCAGAATTGTATCATTAAATACCCATTCAATGATTGTCTGCTCTAGCACATATATCCCCACTAACTAGTCAGAGGGAGACACATAGATCATGAGTATCACTGAACCATGGCCAGATTGAATTTACCAATTCATGGGGGTCTTCAGAACCTTTCAAAGACATACTTGAAATCTTGCAAGTCATTATCAGGGGTAGCCTATAGCTCTTGAATCATTCTCATAGCTTGGAAAGAATTTTGGGATAATGCTAAGGCCTGAAATGAACACCTGACTGTATGAAAGAACTTCCAGGCTTCAGCATATCTCAGAAACAATGGGCTGCATTGAACCATTTTAGAACACTGCATGGCAGATGCTGTCATCTCATACACCTCTGGCAGATGAAAGACAATGCACAATGGGACTGCAGCCATCAGTCAAAAACTAAGGATCAAATTGTAAATTGGTGCACCCTTTGATTGTCTGTCACTTCTTATTAAATTTACACCAAATCATTTCTGAAGCTACTCACTGGCTCATTAATCTGGGCTTGGTTATTTTAATGTTTCTAAACACCTCTTTTGCCCAGTGTTGCAGTCCTAAACCTGGAGGTAAAGAATGGCACTAGAATATTGATTTTTCTTTAACATAAATTATGTGGCAGAAGCATAGGTCCTGAGGCCAGGCTGCCGGGTCAGGTTCCTGTCTGCCATGGGCTGTAAATCTGGGGCTAGAGCCCAGCTCTGCTATGTCTACAAGCTGCTGGCATAATGCTGAGCCAGCCAGGGTCTACTGATTCTGTTAAGGTTTTTATCTCAGGCCAGAGGAATCCTGGAGTGGGAAAGTGGGAGTCAGCCCATGTAGAACACAGCTAAGTGGAGCTTGCTTAGGACAAATACTGGGGTCCAGTGCTTTGCAGCCTTTACTGAGAGGGATCTGAAGGTGTCAACTCAACAGTACTTGGTTACCTAGAGGGTTTGGCCACAGCCTGTAGGAGGATGCTGCACCTCTGGCTCTGCTAGGAGCCCTGTCCCCTATGCCAAAAGAAGCAGTTTGACAAAGTAGCCATACTGGCTATGGATCATGCAGCAGAGCATCCAGATCCCTCTGGAACCCACGGGGCTAACCCTGGAACTGCCTTAAAAGCGTATATCCTAATACTGTATATGGCTACGTCTACACGTGAAGCCAACATCGAAATAGCTTATTTCGATGTAGCAACATCGAAATAGGCTATTTCGATGAATAACGTCTACACGTCCTCCAGGGCTGGCAACGTCGATGTTCAACTTCGACGTTGCGCGGCACCACATCGAAATAGGCGCTGCGAGGGAACGTCTACACGCCAAAGTAGCACACGTCGAAATAAGGGTGCCAGGCACAGCTGCAGACAGGGTCACAGGGCGGACTCAACAGCAAGCCGCTCCCTTAAAGGGCCCCTCCCAGACACAGTTGCACTAAACAACACAAGATACACAGAGCTGACAACTGGTTGCAGACCCTGTGCCTGCAGCATGGATCCCCAGCTGCCGCAGCAGCAGCCAGAAGCCCTGGGCTAAGGGCTGCTGCCCACGGTGACCATAGAGCCCGGCAGGGGCTGGAGAGAGAGCATCTCTCAACCTCCCAGCTGATGGCCACCATGGAGGACCCAGCAATTTCGACGTTGCAGGACGCGGATCGTCTACACGGTCCCTACTTCGACGTTCAACGTCGAAGTAGGGCGCTATTCCGATCCCCTCATGAGGTTAGCGACTTCGACGTCTCGCCGCCTAACGTCGAAGTTAACTTCGAAATAGCGCCCGACGCATGTAGCCGCGACGGGCGCTATTTTGAAGTTAGTGCCGCTACTTTGAAGTAGCGTGCACGTGTAGACACAGCTTATATGTGCAGTCTATCCAGCGTACCTATATGTATTTTGTTTGGGCAGTGCCCACTACATTTTTGAACCTAAAATTACCTGCACCAAGTTTGATAAATTTCCTAATTTACCTATTCCCATAAACATTTGTGGGAATTAAATGTGTTTTTCAAAAGGGAAATATAAAATGAGTTCTGATGAAGACCTACCAATACAAGCTATAAATTCCAGTGACTCAATGGCTTTAGAATCTACTCAACAGTGTGTTCAGTGTTAAAATGCTGTGGACCAAATTTGCCATCAATGTTTAGACAATGGTTCCCATTGCCTTAATTGGGGCTACTTGGGCATGAAAATACAGGATTTGGTCCCATGTAAAAAAATGAATGCTTTAGCTATTAGGGGCCTTTTAGGCTACACTTTGCCCTCAGCTATGTCAGGGCTTGCCAGCGACCCAGGCTGAGTCTGTTGGTGTTACAAGCGGAGACTCATCTTGGACGAACTGCTTGGAGGTCTCCAAAGCTCAGGGATGTACAACAACCCAGGTCCACCGGTGTTACATGTATGTTCAGAGAGAACTTGTGTTTCAAGGGAACTCAATAGCTATGTCTACACTACAGCAATCTGTTGACAAGTTTTTGTCAGAAGATGAAAAGTGATCCGCTCTATCGCCAGAGAGCAGCTGGACTGCCCGGCCACACTCTCGACAGAATGGCCAACCGGAAGCACAGCACACAGTGCTGCCCAGTGTCCCAGCAGCTCAGTCTGTTCACAGAGGGTCCTGGGGCATCCATGCTTGCTTTCTGTCAAGAGATTCTGTTGAGAGAGGCGTTCTGTCTTCTGGGGGAATAGCAGAATACTATCAACAAAAGTGCCACACTCTGTCAATTTACTGTCGATAGAACACATTTATAATGTGGACGCTCAATGAGTTTTGTTGACAAAATACCAGTTTTGTCAATAAAACTCTCTAGTGTAGATGTAGCCAGTGAGTGCTTTTCTATTGACCTCCATAGGTCAAGATGTCACCTTGATTCTTTTGTCTCGAGCTTTCAGTAACATTAAATGCTATTTTAAGGGAAAACAAGTTTTCAAGAGCTTCCTGCTACACTAATGAAATAGTGTTCTGATGTCATCAATTGACATATATTTCCTCTTCCATTCTGAAATGTCAACAGGCAGGTATTGAACATTCCACATTTTCATTACCTACTGAACATCAGTTGAGTATACAGCATGGATAGATGGAATGTTTTTGTAAAGTCATTTTCCATTAGCGTCAAACAAGGTACATATTTTTCCATCTTAGATCATACATAAAGTCATCGGAATTGTTCCCTGCCCACATCATTATTATTATAGTGCTACCTAGCAACTAAAAGTAAAAAAAGCATCTTACAGGGAAAAGCTGGGCCTGAGCTGCTAAACTCAGGTTTGAATTTGGATCTGAATTTTGTGAGAGATCAGGTTTGTTTGGATTTTGTTTCAGTCTTCTCACTTTATTTTACCAGTAGAACCAGCTAGAAATTGTGTGTATTCTGTAAACAACATTCACAAACTAAGGACACTCAAAACAGAGGATGCGACAAATAGAACAAAGGGTTACCGTATTTATCCGCTCAATATAAAAATGAAGGTCCAGGGCTTCCCCTTGGTGGGAAGACCAACAGAGGGAGTAGAAATATAATGTCCCCAGTGCAGAGAGGTTCTTTTGATCAAGCTACTAAAGGTTGAACCTTTCTTGTCTGGCACCCTCAGGACCTAACCTGGTACCCAACAAAAGAATTTGCTGGACAACTGGAGGTCAATATTGTCTAGCACACTACCAACACTTTCACTGCTTAATGGGCTCTTTGAAGAATATTTAGGGGTAAGTTACAGCTAAACAACAGCACAGAACACTGGGGTATATCTACACAGTGCTCCACCCAGTGTTGCTGCTGGCAGAGCTATGCAAAATGAACTTCTTGGGATTGCAAATGGCGTGCCGTTTGCATACTCCCAAAGCTCATTACCATAGCCCTGCGAGAATTCAGCATCGGCAGAAGGGGGTGCCGGCACTAGAGGCTGTGTGGATGTGCCTCTGCTGGCTAAACCCCCCTCTGTTGCCAGTCTCTTATGCTTCAAATGTTTGAGGCATAAGGAACTGGTGACAGAGAGGGTTTAGTCGGCAGAGGTACGACCACATGGCCTCGGCAGTGCCGGCACCCTCTTCTGATGCCAAACTCTCGCGGGGCTATCGTAATGAGCTTCAGGAATATGCAAATGGCACACCATTTGCAATCCATGAGAAGCTCATTTTGCATAGCTCTGCTGGCAGTGGCACTGGGCAGAGCACTGTGTAGACCCAGCCTGAGAGTCAGGACTGGTGGCTGTAAACAAACTTTATGGAACCACAGGAAAGTTGGCCACACCCATGATAAGTGGCCATTCAGCTAAGTAAATCATGCTGGAGTACAAAGGTTGCTGGCTGAGAGAGTTCCAGATTAGAGAGATTCAACCTGTAGAGGGTACTTTCTCCCTGCAAAATTAACACCTCCTTAAACTTGTGACTCCTCAAATATCATTTCACCTCTTTTCAAAGATTGCAGTCACCTTCCAGAAATGTAACATGACCTGAATAAGTCAAATTCAATTATACACAATAATCCAGATGTAAAAATAGAGCCCATCATTGTGAAGCTCTTACTTTTTTTAAAGGTGTGTGAAAATTTGAGTTTCAAGCTACATAAACAACAGAATGAGGCAGTTTGGTCTCCCAAGATGCTTAACATACCTATGGTATGTATATTCAGTGGAGTGAAATAAGCCTGGGGTTGTGTCTTTCCTACTGCTGTCTCTTGTTTTCATTTATTTAAGTCAGGCTCTTAGGCTACAAAACATAAATGAGTTTTGCTGACAAAAACCCAATTTTTGTTGACAAAAGTGGTGGAACGTCCACACACAAAATGTGTTTTGTCAACAGTTTGTTGACAAAACTCAGCACTTGCACGGGCAGCATTCTGCCTCTCAGCCAGTATTCAAAAAAACTGTGTGGATGCTCTGGGGGACCTTCTCTCAAAAGACAGGGCATCCAGAACAATGGGCAGCCCTGTCTGCTGTGCTTCTGGCTGCATGTTTTGTCAAGAAAATGGCCAGGAAATCTGGTTGCTTTGTCAAGAGAATTGAGCGCTCTTTTGATTGGCTTTTGTGTGTGGCTGCACTCTGTCGACAGAAGTTTTCTCAGGTAATCTCTTCTAATAATGACTTCCTTCAACTGAGTGCTGTAGTGTAACCATAGCCTTAGCGTACTCGTCTCATTTTGATTTCTTGCAGATTTACTCGTATAACTCCCTACACATCAACATGAGAATAAAATATGTGCACTCTAGAGAAAATAATTAAATGAATCACTAAAGCATAAAATGCTCAGGTTAAAATGCTTAAATATGCCATTTGGTGCAGCTCTATATGACAGTGTACTTTTCATCAGCCCAAAATAAGGATCCAGAATCCTGTCAGGCTATTCTGACTTTCATTGTCATTAACAAGAATTGCGCTGAAGAAAGGATACCAATGCAGCTTTAACACTACTGTCTGGGATGCTGCAATACTCACACAGTTTCTGAAAATGTCCATGTAGCTGAGAGAAAGTGTTATCCTTATAAAATTAGTAATAATTACCCTGGCCAGCGAAGTAGCACTACTTGTAACACACAGAGTTTTGAATTACTAATGCAGAAGTTGTAGTACCTTTTCATAAGGTACCTACAGTCAGATAGGAGCGTTAATTTATTGACATAGCAGGTACCAGAGTAAAATGTTACTGGAAGATGTAGCAATGACAGCCTAGTATGGCTATGATCTGACGAAGTGGGTCTGTCCCATGAAAACTCATCAACTAATAACTTATTTTGTTAGTCTTTAAAGCGCTCCTAGACTGCTTTTTCGTTTTCACAGTATATGGACTAGCATGGCTATCTCTCTGTTACTATTTAACACAAGTATGCTCATTGACAAAGAAGGAAATGAACTAATAGTCAAGTACAAGCAGTTGTGAAGCAATTCAAATACTTAGTATACACTATATGAATATTACAGCTATTATGGGACTGAAAATGTCTTTTCTCTAATATGGTGTTTCTCAATTTTATTCGGCCATGGAACCCTTTTAAAATCAAAATAGTTTTGCGGAATCCCTAATAACAGTCTTATATATGGAGCTGAAAAATTAGACCACAGGTAAGTAAAGATAGTAACAAACAAGTGCTAAACAAGGTAGACAGTCTGCCCCCCCATCCCCAGGCTTAACCCCTCTCAGCCCCAAACCCTCCCACCCCCATCCCCAGGATTAACCTGCCTCAGCCTCAAACTGGCCCCAGTCGTAGCCAAGGAAAGGCAAGGATGATGCAGGAATCACAGTATCCCTCTGACTCCCTTTCTGAATAGCCTTTGGCTCCCCGTCCCATTCCCATTGTGCACGCACCAACTACTTTCTTCAGCTCCCTGCCCAGCCACCGATCAAATAATGGAACTAAATGCAGTTGGACTAATGGCTGGATCCCTCCCACTGCCCAGTAAACCAATTAAATTTAGTTTTACTGTTTCAGTGGTGGCAGGGCAAGGAGCCATAGAAGAGTCAGCAGCAGCAGCGTCTGGAGCCACAAATGACTCCTTATAAGAGCTACATGGAGCTCCGGAGCCACTGGTTGCTGACCCCCTGATCATATTCAATTTATATGTGTCGTGGTTAAATTTTTAAATACAAGAAGTCATGTGATTATGCTATATCTGTATTCAGTCACCCACGTGATCCATGCTCCCTGAGAGTGAGTACGGGAATTTATGGTGGTATATAACAGGCGATTGCACCACTGACCGATTGCATGCAGAGCACTGAGTAGCGACCTCATCATCTCCACTGTCTGGCTAAGCTGGCATTACACAGGGCACTTACCGTAGTAAACCCAAATGAAAATTTTTTAAATAAAATGAACAAATACTTAAATATTGATTATTATTTTTAAATAATAAAACATTATTGTAATGGAATTTTCTCATGGAACTCTTAGTTTCACTTCACGGAACCTGTGGTTGCATAAAACACCATTTGGGAAACACTGCTGTAACAAAAGGAACCAGCATGATAATGAGAGGCTGAAAGACCTAAGCTCCTATGCCATTGTGGTACCCACCTTTTCAGACCCATATGCCTTTTTGTGCCCCTTCCTGCCACTTCTCAAAAACATAATGGTGTTATTTTGAAAATATGCTCTTAAATTCTCTGTGCCTAAATTTAACCATATAGAATTGGTACAGTAATATTTATTATCTAGCTAGCTGGACGCTGTGAGGTTCACTAATTAATATATGTGACATGCTTTGATATCTTCTAATAAAAGGTGTTACATAAGAATAAAAGATTATTCTGAGGCTAAGAAATTGAAGGGGACAATTGGCGCTCCTTCCTTAAGCTAACAATGTTGTACTGAAAATGGCTTTTGAAGCATCACTTAGAATCTGAGTCACAACCGTGATATTATTTAAATAAATATCTAATTTTCTATTTATAATAGAATAAGTCAAAGGATTCTGGAGTCCCTCTGGTCTCGGTAGTCAAAGCTCTCCCTGGAACTGGCCATGATTGAGAGATCATCATCTAAGATCAAAACCTCTGGTGACTGCCATGTCTAACTGAAGTTACATCACTGTTCACAGAAGCAAGATGGATCACGACCTAAATCCAAAATTTATTGCTTGAATTAACTTTCCTTCATGAACACAGTGTAAAAATAAAATACACACAGATCATGTATCTTACTACTGCTAACTGGGAAGAAAGGGAGGAAGAAAGAGTTATAGCTATGTAATTGTTAGGAGGCATTCACATACTAGGGTGGTGGGTGTCAGAGAAAAAAATTAGATATGTTACAAAAAAATGTTAGTGAGTTGACATAATGTTTATATCCATTCTGACAAACTGGATTTTAATGCTTTGGCTCACAGAGGAAAATGATAAATAGATTAAGCTACAGGACATTGTTGATTCACACTTCCTCTTATATCAAGTCTCTATGTAATAGAGATTTTGAACAGATTCTACACTCCTTCAGTTTCACAGCTAGAATCAATTTAGCAGATCCACACAAAGTGTGAGAAACTAATAAGCTTTTCTCATCCTTAAGTCACTTTTGCGTCATCCTGTCCATTTCCCACCCAAAAAAAAAAGAGGAAAAAAAAATCCCACCTTGATGCAGACGACAGGCTTTGGGTTAGAGAAATCTAATGTTAATTAACATTTATAGTCATGGTGAGTTGTGCAAATGTAACTTCAGTGATGAAGAAAATTGATATGGCAACATCGATCTAAAATAGAGAAGATAAAGGCCTATTTGAAGGATGTATTTTTCTGCAGAAAGAGGAAATCCCTGGATTTAACCTAAAAGTGAAAGAAATGAACTTTTGGGCACCTAGAAAAGATAACATTGATTTTAAAGGGTAAAATAAAATAAAAAACAATGGACATAATTTGAACATAAATTGAAAAATCTATTTCATATAACTAAAGATGTCTTGTAATAATAAAAAAAATGGTGAAAGGAATTATTTCCCATCTCTTTTGCAAGCTCAAAACAATAAACAGATAACACTCCACCTAATTGGGAGCCACTTTGACTCTGATCCCCAGATTCTTGTGTACATACTTCTTGCAATGGTCCTCTGAATGTACTCAGGAAAATATGCCCACAGGAGGTATTGCAGAATCAGAGACCAAGCCAATGATAGAGTATGAAGCAGTGGATCACATTATCTCCCACTTGTCACATTATTTAATTACAGTTTTTATTTTCTCTCCTTTTTTTTTAAATGTGAAATAATCATATTTTGAAATTTCTGAAATATGTATTTCTTGATTCTGGAAAAAATATTCCCAGAGAGGTAACATTTGTTGTTTATTTATTTATTTTTGCAGCATAGTCTTTTTATTGCTGTGACTGTGTTTCAGATTAGACAGATGAAGCTTGGTAGAATTCAGTGCAGTAGTTAGTTGAGGGCAGTCATGGAGTCAGCTTAACCCAAGGATACAGATGGCTACAGAAAGTGTGGGCGAAAACCTGGTGTGACATGCCAGAGTACAGTCTGGACTAATGATCAGCTGTGTCGTCTCTGCCCTCTGATCTGGGGTGGCCTTTACAATGGTTTGCCACTGAAGCCTGTGAGCTGGAGTGCTCCCAAACAACCTTTAGCATGCAAGTCACTCCCAGCTATCTCTATGTGTACACTGCAGCCAGCCAGCAATGCTTTGGCTCTCACCAGCTTTTGATTATACTGCAGGTGATCCCAATATATGCCCACTCTTGGATTCTCCCGCCCCCACCCCCAAATATATGTGTTCTGTATTGTACAGCCCTTTCCTGGACAGTACATGTTGATATGAAGTCTGTTAATTCTTTAATAGAAATAATACACAAACTACTTGCCACCTCTTATGGAGTGCCCACTCTGGAGAAAGATCGGTAAAGGTGGCCTGAGGTTGTTGGCATCATCTTAAACACACTGGAGTAGATCAAACAATGAAACGAATTGAATAACAACAAAGGTGCACAGTCCCTCCCACCCTGGGCCAGCCCCAGGGAGAAGGCTGTGGTCAGCACTACTTCCTGCCCTGAGCCCCTCCTCACTCCCTGCTCTAACTCCTTGAACCCAACCATGTCCTGAGCCCCTCTTTAACCCCCAACCCCACAGCTTCTCGCCTTGAGGCCTCCCACACCCTCAACCCCCTGCCCTGAAGGAGCCAAGCAATGCCCAGTAAGTCTTCTAGTTAAGTATAAACAGAAGGGTTTAAGTGGTTGCAAACAGAGGCAGATCCAAGTCAGTTATTATATTAAAATGCAAAACTCCAGCTAATCCTAGCCCACTAGGAAATTTGTTTAATGAAAATTCTTACCCTAAAACAGTTGTTCTAAACAACTCTTTCACAAGCTAGGAAGCCTCCTAGCAGGGGTCCAATCATTCCCCCTGTGTTTCCAGCAAGCATCTTAAGTGGTCAGTGGGAGTGGGGAGGTGTCTTCTGAACTGCCCCTGTTGTTTGGTTTCCCCCCTTATATCCCACTGCTCAAAGTGGGAAGTCTTTAGGCTCAGTTCAAACTTTTCTCACCTTGAGAAGAAAAGTACCAGATCCAAAATGAGTTTCAGCCTTACGTGGCCTGGCCACATGTCTTTTTAGGACCAACCACAGTTTATATGTATATAAACCAGATCTTCGAAAAAACCCTTCTTCCCGGAACAAAATAGGAAGAAGGGTTCTTTCAAAGGTGGGTTTGTTTTCGAAACAGCACCATCTACACTGCGTTTTTTCTGTTGAAAGACTCTCTTATGAAAAGAGATTATGCAAATGAACCACAAGATATGTAATTCAGCACCTTATTTGCATTTTCAATTTTCCTCATTTGCATTCCTTTTTCAAAAGAGGAATGCAAGTGTAGACATAGCCCCTCTGTGTGGAATGGACACAGATTTCAGTGGGACAAACTGGGCCTGTAGAAGTATCATGGATATTGTTATATAACGCCCCAAACAAAACATCAGAAAGACTAAGTTAAGTAGAATGGTAGAAGAGCTTTTTCACACCAAAAAAAGTATTTTTAAAAAAATCACAATCCAGCCCAAGCACTTCTAACTGAACGGACTGTAAACTCTGCAAAGGTATTGAATGGTATTTAGGAGAGCTAGCAATAAGTTTAGAGAACAAGAAGTTACCAAATGATCTTTGTAAGCACATGAGACACAGAAGGCTTTTAGGAGAGTAGGTAGTCCACAACGAAAGATAACAAGGAAATGGAAGAAGAGTTAAATGCCTCCTTTCCCCCACATCTGTTTACTGAGGATAATAGTTACCCTGGGGATTACTTTTAGGGTGGTGAAACCGAGACAAAATGAAAGAGAAAGTAGGTGAAGAAGTTGCAATAAATCCCCCAAAGCAGTTGATGCTTTCTGAGAGTTTTAAAGCAATGAGCCGTCAAAGTACTTGAATGAACAAAACTATATTTTATCATTAAAATGGTTACTGTACCAAAGAGGCGAAGAGGGGAGAACTTTGTAGTCATTTTGAAAAAAGATAATAGTGTGACCCCAGGAATTATAGAACGGTGAATCTTAGTTCAGTACCAGGAAAATAGTTGAGAAGCTCAAAGAGTTAACAAAAAGGCACCTATATGTCTAACAATGACAGGGACATATCAGCATGGCTTCTGTAAGGGTAAATCGTGTCTGTTTAACCTCTAAGAATTGTTAAGCGGTTTAACAGACTGCAGGGTAAAGGAGAACTGTTTGGTATAATTTATTGAAACTTTCAAAAACCTTTTGATAAATTCTCCCACATGAAGCTATTAGGAAACTCAAAAATCACTGAGTCAATGGGAAAGTTCTGTCACAGATTCAAAATTGATTAAGATATAGCAAGTAGTGACGACTAATTCTCTGTTTAGAGCGAGGTCAAGAGCAGGGTGACTCAGAGCTCTGTAGTATGACTGATATATTACGTTAACTTTCTGGAAGAGGGGTGAATAGCAAGATAGAGACACTTTTTCATGACAAAATCATTTAGATTAGGCATGACGAGGAAAGACTATGAGGAACTCCAGGAGAAAGTAATAAAATGTCAGATTAAATCCAGTTCAGACAAGTGCATGGTAATGAAAATGTAAATCACTTGTACAGGCTGGATTCTAAATTAGTTCTAGGGACAATTGCATGATACTATATTGGATTATTTGTGAAACAGTATTATGGTGATGTAATTAAAGACAGTGACAGAGCATAAACTACTCCTGGGGGGATTCCCTGCCATGAGAAATGGGGGAGCAGAAGTCTGTGGGGAACACATGCTCCTTCCGCACATGAGCAGTGAGTTCTAGGGCACATAGTGTCTGGACCCCAGGAATATTCTGGGCCCTGAGCTCAGCATCCACCAAATTTCAGCCCCATATGTTGCCCCATGTGCTCCTTCCTGTGCATGCCCCAGCCTGCTGCCACCCCCAGGCACTGTAAAATGGCCCCCAGACCCCTGCCAATACCACTGGCAGTGCAGTGGGGCTACAGTGGCTTCCTATGCTGCACTCCCATAGGCTGCCGGCACATCCTTGTGGCCCCCAGGGGGCTGTTACCACATGCTGCCCCACCCCAAGCACTCCTGCTATGGCCAATGGGAAGCTGCAGGGATGGTTCCTGTGGGTAGCAGCACATGGAAACCACTACACCCTCCTGCCTAGGAGCCATTGCCACAGAGGGGTGTCCTAGTTAAGAGCTGTACCACCCCCTGCTGCACCCACTCCCGTACTGCACCTCTTCCCCACTTCACCCCCTCTCCTCCTGTCCACAAATTCCCTCCTACATTCCCTCAAGCCTCCAGATTCCCTCCCTAGCCTGCCCCTCTCACAGCTGCCTGCATACCCACTCCTGGCCCCAACCCAGAGCCTACACCCAGCACCCAGCCAGAAGCTGGAAGCCTGCACCCCAGATCCTCTCTTGCACTCCCAGAGCCCAACTCTTCCCCCTAACTCCCTCCCAGAGCCTTAGGCAGGTGGGGGTGGACTTTGCGTGGGGCAAGAACGTGGTCTCTGGGTATTCTGGGGTATTCTGGGCACCACCAACATTTCTGCAAGCCTGCTGCCCGCTACTTCTGTGGCAGCTTTGGTGCATCTGTAGCCTGGGAGCAGCCAGCAGCAGAGAGTGGATTATCCCAGGAGACAGAAGGGAGGTTGGGTATGTGTTCATGCTTCCATGGAGAGATTAAGGGGGCGGGGGCTGCGTGCCAGTGAAACAAGGAGGCCTGTAGCACTTGAAAGACTAACAACAAATAATTATTAGGGGACAGACCCGCTTCTTCAGATCAGGAAATTATCAGAATTTTTGAGGACTGAATCCTGGAATTATGCTGAATTTGACAAGACTGCTTTCTTGTTTTATAAAGATGCAGACTAGCACAGCTACCTCTCTGTGGCTGTATGCCAATGAGTGAGCGAGACACTTTCTGTCTCTCCCATCCCCGTTGCATGGCAGCTGAGGGTTGTGTGAGGCAGGCTTTCTCCCCGAGGCAGAGCAGAAAGGTAACAGCTAAGCAGGCAGGCTGCTAATGTTTAGTGTGAAGGAGCCTTATTGTTAACGACAGTAATGGAATCCTTGGCTAGAAAGGTCTATGTGCTTTCTCTGTCTTTCTTTTTCCTGTGCCAGGGAGCCTAGATTACAGCTTGGGGCTATTTTACTTATCCATTTAAATAACTATAGGACAAGGATTAGCAAAACTGCCTGACTTGCTTGTGTGAAAGTGAACAATTTAAAGTGACATTCCACTTCAGGGATGGGCAATAGTTTCTGATGGGGGCCCACTACATCAATTTGGTAAGTGGTCTTGGGCTGCTGTCTTCCATTATATTAACGGGGGAGGTGCAGGGTCTGGGACGGAGGTTGGGTGCTGAAGGGAACCTGAGTAAGGGATTGGGAATTCAGGAGTGGGTGTGGTCTCGGGGGTGGGGGTGGTGTTTGGGCAAAGAAAGAGGGTTGTGACTTGAGGCAGGGCACTGGGGTGCTGGGTCCAGAAGGGGGTCTGGGTGCAGGAGAGTATTGAGACCTGGAGGAGGGGTTTAGGGTCTGAGAGGGGGTTGTGGCCTGGAGGAGGGATGTAGGAGGGGGTGCAGAAGTTTAGGTTGTGACCTGGGGCAACAGATAGGGGTGCAGGGTCTGTGAATGGGTCTGGATGCCGGAGCAGGGGTACAGAGTGTGATGGGGTCCAGAGGTCCCCAAGCACTGTACCCCATCCACAGGCAGGAGTGACCCTCATTCAGCAGGTAGAACAGGAAGTTTATCAGTCAACAGAGGAACAGCTCAGTACAGAGGTGTCAGTACAGCAGGCAGAGACAGTCATTCCAACTCATCCTGGGGAGAGGAGCCCGAGGGGTGCCCCAGCTGGGGTCTAGCTTCTCACTCAGCCAAACAGGCTGCCTTCCAACTCTCCCTTCCCCCAGCTTCTAACTGTGGCCTCCAACTCAAACCCAGCTTGGCTCCTCCCTGCTCTTTGTTCAGGACAGAGGTGTTACCTGCCTGCCTAGGTTACAGACCCAGGGGGTCATTCTTAGCCGCTGTGAGCTGCTCTGCCATCTCACACACATCCAGCCTGACTCTCACATGCACTCCCCACTCTATCACACAGAGGGTTTGGGTTACATGGAGTAGTAGTGCAGGAAGGGGACACAGGTTTGGGAGATGAGACGGGCTCAGGTACCAGAAGGAGGCTCTGGCCAGGAGGTGCTTACCTGGGCAGCTCCTAGCTGGCTCCTTAGCCAGATGCCCTCCCTTCAATGTGCCAACACATGCTCAGAGCAGCCACAGGGGCCTTATGTACTGCTCTGAACAGAATGCTGAGAGGGCACGGGGCGAGGTACTTCATATATCGTCTGTCCTGGAAACCAGCCAATGGGACCTGCAAAATTTTGCTGGGGGTGGGGCTAGTGTAAGAAGCTCCTCCCACCTCTATTGGGCTTGCAGAGTTCACAGAGCCTTGCAGTTAGCTTTTCTGAGCACAAAACGGGATGGGCAGACAGGGAGCCAGCTGAGGCTCCCATAGGCAAGATCTAGTAGCTTGGAGGTCCAGATCCAGCCCACAGGCCATATTTTGACCAGCCTTCTACTTTATAGTACACCAAACACCAAAATAAAAGTAAAGTAATTTAAATGAAAAGCCAGGATTATAACTAGAATGCAGGAAGTTGATTGCAAAGTATTTGTAACATAACTTTCATGTTTTCAGGAAATGCTGAACAGTCATTGCTATTTTTGTTCTGTGTTATAGTTTAAATAAATTGTCACAATAAGTGAAACTGATGCGATTATATTGCATTACAGTAAACTCTCTTTTAACCAGCATTCAAACACCCGGACTTCTCTGTTAACTGGCATTTTGTCGCAGCCGGAGGCTCCGTTGGTCTCCCACCCACAGCAGCTCCCTGTGCAGCACAGCACCCTGCCCAGACTGGCTCCCCGCACAGCGCAGCCATGCTCAAGCTGCCCAGAGCATGCCTGGCGCAGCAAGGTGCAAGCCTCCCAAAGCGGCTCCCCACATGGTGCGGTGCAGCGCCCCACCCAGAGCATTTGGAACTTCTCACATATCCAGCATATTGCAATATCTGGCAATCTCCTGGGCCTGGGGCTGCTGGATATCAAAGAGGTTGCTGTATTTTGATAGATAAATCATGCAGAATTTTGTAGAATTTTAGATTTTTTTTTGATGGAGAATTTTGGATTTTTGGTGCAGAACTTTGTGTTTTTTGGCACAGAATTCTCCCAGGAGTAGTAAGTACAGAGAGGAATAGTTACTGTTGAATTGCATATTTGGTCTAAGTTGTTTGCATTTATGATATTTGTGCATTCGTAGTTGTGACTGTGCACACTGTTCCAGATGAGAAAACCCTGCTGGATCAGTGCCACCCCATGCTGTCACAAAGCACCACCCGCGAGGAGTAATTTGCAGGATCAGGGAGTACATTGTAAACTTCAGAGTGTGGGGCAATATTTTTGTATGTTAATGTAACTTTTTTTTCAAGGGGGAAAAAGCAGAGAAACCCCCCTCCCCACTGGAGATGGTAAGCTTGTGGAGTTTACAAGCTCATTAAGAGTTCTCAATGGATTTACAAAGTAATGCGGGAAACTGACTACCTCAGAGATAAACTTTCATCATTCCTTCTGCTTCTGAATCAAAATCTTTTTATATAGAAAAATATTGCTGCCATGAAAATGTCCTGTGTGGATGTGGTGGGGCCTCAAGCCCCACGCCTCTTAGGAGGACTTCCCTGCTGTCCTCAGGCCCCTGTGACATAATCCATATTTCCTCAGTCAGGCCTCAGTGGCCTTGTCAGTGGTTCCCCTTCCTTGGGGTCACTGGGGTAGGAGTAGGGGAGTTCAGGCCCTCCCTCTCCAGCAAGCTCCAGCCCAGGGCCCTGTCGGTGGTGGGTGTGCCTCCCCAGCCACCAGCTCTGCAGGGATCCCCACTGCAACACGCTTAGCTCCCAAGTTACCTCCTGGTTCCCTGCCCTAGGAGGCTTCCTCGCCTGTCTCAGATGAGGCACACTGCTCCAACTCTGGCTGATCCTCCCTGTGCTGCTGCTGCTGCTGCTCCCAAGTTCTACAGGAGCTCCTTCTCCCCTGGTGGCCAGCCTCAACTGACTGGCCTGCCTGGTCTTTATACCTGGGCTGCTGTTGGAGCATACCCAGCAGAGCCACAGGGGAGGGGCCTTTTCCACCCAGCAAGACTGGCCCCGACCCTCTTGGCTCGTGTGGGGTTGGTACACCCTGTCACAGTGGGCATTAGCTATCATGCAAATGCCATATGGAGCTCCCAACATCAGGAAAAGTTACTTCCATATGTTCACAAAAATAAGATCTGAAACTTCTGAAATAGAGAGGTAGCCATGTTAGTCTGTAGTGTCACAAAACAAAAAAGCAGTCCTGTAGCACCTTAAAACCAACAACATTTTATTTATTAGATGATGAGCTTATGTCGGACAGACCCCCACTTCTTCAGATCAATACTCTCCAAATCTGAAGGGACAGATACTGAACTTCTGGAAAATGTGGAGCACTCCTATACCTTGGAAATCATCTTTCTGCTAAAATTGACATTGATGTAGGAATCAAGCATCATCTGAGTTGTGCAAGCTCTGCTTTCGCCCACCTGAGAGAAAGGGTCTTTGGGAACCAGGACATCTATCCCAAGACAAAGCTCCTTGTATACCATGCAGTGATTGTTCCAATGCTACTGTATGCATGTAAAACCTGGACAACGTACAAGCAACATTTGAAGGCACTTGAACAATATCATCAACGCTGCCTCAGGAAAATCCTAAATATATCTTGGGAGGATAGGCACATGAACATTAGCATCTTGGAAGAGTCAAACATGAATAGCATCGAATCCATTATCATTAATCAACAGCTTCATTGGATTGGTCACATGGTTCGGATGTCTGATCAGAGAGTCCCAAAACAGATTCTGTTTTCCGAATTGAAGGGGGGACAGAGGAGGGATGGGAGCTAGTGGAAACGATATAAAGGCATGCTGAAGGCGTACATGAAAAAGTGCAGCATTGGTGTTGACACTTGGGAGAACCTTGCCTAGGACCATCCCCAGTGGAGCATCTGCGGTAATCTGTGATGGGGTGGCGCAATTTGAGAGGTCCTGCCATAGTGCAGACAAGGAGAGGTGGAAAAGCAAAAAAGAGCATCAAAAACTGCCCTGTGCCCCTCCAACAGCTACCAACACCTGCCTCTTCTGTGATAAGATCTGAGGCTCCAGAATTGGACTGAATCAGCCATTAACTCATTCACAAATAGGAAGGTGACACGAAAACTTCCTACTCGTTATCGAGTGACCACCAAGGTACATAGCATAGCTCCTATGGGAGACGGGTCCAAGACTGCATCTTAACATGAATTAATACTCTTGCCTCTGGAATTTTATTAGCCTTTTAGGAGCATATTATGAACACATCTGTGACAGGCGCTTCCCAATGCTTTATGAAATATGCTAATGAACAGTGCTTTTTTTTGTGCCGGGACTTGTCAGTACTGAGTACCGGTGCCTCAGCAACCCTAGCAATGGGACTGGCTGAGGGAGTGGGGGCGGGGAGCTGACTGAGTATCTGCACCTCTTTTTTTACAAAAAAGGCACTGCTTTTGAATATGGGTAAGAGGAAAATGCTTTATGCAAAATAGTTCTTGTAAAGTATCATTTGAGAAGTTTTAATCTGCTGAACCTGTATATTCCATTTGTGCACATGCATCATTCCTGCAACAGAGAGGTAGCATGTCAGTCTGTATCCCAATAAAACAAAAAAGTAGTCATGCATCACTTTAAAGATTAACAAAATAATTTATTAGGTGATGAGCTTTCCACATGACTGCTTTCTTCTTTTGTTAGGATACAGACTAACATGGCTGCCTCTCTGGTACTATTCATCATGCAAGGTGCTACATTTAGCTATTTGGAATGGAGATCCATCAACTATATGAAAACCCTTGCACAGATCCGGACAGACGTCATCTTCTCTCCAAGTGCAAAAAGATGGACATCCTACCCAAGGGACTGAAAGGGGAAAAACCCATTACAAACTGAAGAAGTGGGTCTATCACCTAATAAACTATTTTGTTAGTCTTTAAAGTGATACATGACCACTTTTTTGTTTTATCATTCCTGTATTTAAAGTTAGAAATGGGGAATTATTTGCACCTGTTTTACTAATTTAGACATGTTAAGTGTGGGCTATTAAAGGCACTTCAGAAACTTGATGGTTCATTGATAAGGCCAATGATCTGTAAGTGGGTTGGTTTTTCCTGTGAACCAGCAAATAGGTGAGGCTCAGAATCCCCTGAGGAAGCCTGATTTCAGCAGATATAATGGACTAGCTTATTTGCTACTCTCAAATTGCTCACAGAATTCCCAGTAGTAAATGCAGGAGTTCACGAATGGATTAAGACGTAATAGTTAAATGTTAGTTGGATAGATCTGTGTTTTTAAAGTATCCTCAAATATGGAGAAGAGTTGAAGAATTTGCAAATCTACCCCAGACAAATGCAAATAATGAAATAACTAGCTTATGCTAGTTAAAACAATCATATAGTTGTTTATGTACAGACCCACTGATGGGGGGAGGAGAGGGAAGAGGCAGCTGCCCTGGGACCCAGTGATTCAAAGAGGCCCAGGATTCCTTGCTGCTGCAGAAACACATGGAGCCCCTGGCCCTTTAAATGGCAGCCGAAGCATCACACTGAACATTCCATTCAGCATTGAGAGGTGGGCCCTGCCCCTTCAACCTGAGGTCACACCCCTTCAGAGGGCGCAGAGCTGGGACCCCTCACACCTTGCTCAGGGGGCCACAAAAGCTGTTTCCTCCCCTCCCCCTTTGCTTATGTAGTGCCTTTGATTTCTCATTTGCAGTTACTGGGATATAGGGCTGCTCTAGGTTGTTCTCTACCTGCCATTTATTTATGGCTGTGTCTAGACTAGCCCCCAACTTTGAAGGGGGCATGCTAATTAGGGTGTTGGGAGATTACTACTGAAGTGCTGTGGTGCATATGCAGCACTTCATTAGGCTAAATCTCCCCTGTGGGAACTTCAAAGCGTCAAACTTCGAAGTTCCGGCTTGCCTGTAGCCGCGGGTCAGCCACGGGTACTTCGAAGTTCCCACGCTACTTCGTCCCTTTACTCCTCAAAGCTTTGACGGGGAAAGGGACTTTGAAGTAGCACAGACACTTTGAAGTTTCACACTTCGAAGTTGCCATGGGGGAGATTTAGCCTAATGAAGTGCTGCATATGCACCGCAGCACTTCATTAGTAATCTCCCAACACCCTAATTACCATGCCCCCTTTGAAGTTGGGGGTGAGGCTAGACACAGCCCATACGATAAAAGCCACTAAACTTAAAAAATTAAAGTTTGGCCTAATGACCCCTACATTTGTCTTCCTCTTCTATTCAACAGATATAATCTACTATCATGAAATATAAATCCTATGGGGTGAATACTATTGAGCTGCTACAAAATAATAAGCTACAAGGCAGTCAAATTTAGCTTCAAATGGTGTTTATCCTGCAGTAATTTTAGCAGTAGTTGGATACCAAGATATCTTTAAAAAATTGGGTGTGTGACAATTATGCACAATTCAGCCACCACTGAACAACTCCTGTGTGATTTTTAGAAGCTGTTTTTGTCAGTAAACCTCCTGGATCCCACAATTCAAAAGAAAAAAAAATGCCTTTCAATTTATTAGCAGAGAAGGCAGATGGCATAAAAGGATTCACACCATCAATGCCCATGGCAAATTCATTTTCCTCTTGCTGACCTGATTCATCAACAGGTGACACAATACAGCCGATGAAGTGAGGAAAAATAATAGTGATACTATTAAGTTCTAAGGTACCAAAACCAGAGCCATAAAAGAGAAGGGACCATTGGTGCAGTTGCACTGAAAGAAGAGGTGATCTACTAGAGAAAAATTATGAATACAAAGTCACAATGATCACATTTATAGAGACGAATTCATAAAATCCTAGAGAGAACTTTTGTTACAAAGCATGGTCTGGAGGTGTGGTATTTAAAAAATGTTTTCCTTTGAGTGATTATGCACATATAGATTCCACAGCAGGTATACAAGTTCTCAATGCATTCAAGAGGACTTTTTTTTCCTTTTACCACCAGTACCCCTGGGCAACACATATCCCTGCTGTCCTTGAGCTTTCAGTTCAGCCATTATGATATCTTTGCTCCCGACACTGGGATTTCAAAGTAAACAAACAAACAAAAAAGCAAAAGCCCCTTGATTATTTTGATAAACAGTGAATATCTAAAAATCCAACAATGAACAACTGATATCTAAATAGCAAGTCAGGAAGAGAGTGGTACAAATACACGTGTAAAGTGTGAGGAAATAGAATATGTACAAAGTTTGTGAATGTCCTGCAGTAAACAAGTATCATATTACAAATCACTGTGTGCATGTTTCTTAAAATAGGGATTACAAAAATTATAGTTTGACATTATTTATTTAGTGAGGACTGTCTAGCATTCACATGCACTGTGGCTCTTGAATTACTGAGTTTTTACCAAATTAAAAAAAAGATGGCTGTTCTTGCTAATTTGGTTACTCACCCCTGCCCTATACAGGTACAAGTGAAGAAAGAGTTAAGGAGCAACTCCAGGTTCAGAAAGCCCCTCCCAGGCAACCCTACTGGCCATGCTCATAGTGAAGGCTGAGAGCTCAAAAGGGAGCAGCTTTGCTCAGTTAGGGTGGATGGAGTGGGGAGCAGTTGTGTGCTAAGAATGCTTGCTGAGAAGCTGCGGAGACTCCATGTGGCAGGGCCAGTGCTTGCTGTCAGACCAGTCCAAGCCTGTCCATTTCAGAGCTCAATGACAATGAGATGTGACTGCATATGTACATTAGTAACAATGTTTGTAGTTCATCTTTTTAACTTCAGATACAGGAATGATACATGCATTCAAATAGGATATACATATTCAGCAGATTAAAACAAAAAGCCGTCAAGTAGCAGTTTAAAGACTAACAAAATAATTTATTAGGTGAGCTTTTGTGGGACAGACCCACTTCTTCAGACCATAGCCATACCAGAACAGACTCAACATTTAAGGCACAGAGAACCAAAAATAGTAAGCAAGGTGGACAAATCAGAAAAAAACTATCAAGGTGAGCAAATCAGAGAGTAGTGGGGTGGGCAGTGGGGGAGTCAAGGCTTAGTTTAAGCCAAGTATGCACAAGAGCCCCTATAATGACCCTGAAAAGTCACATCCCAGTTCAACCCACGTGTTAATGTGTCGAATTTGAATATAAAAAAGAGTTCAGCAGCCTCTCTTTCAAGACTGTTGTGAAAATTCCTCTTCAATAAGACTATCATGGCTTTCTCTCTGTTACTATTCAGCGGATAGTAACCTTTCCAATAAGTCACATGAAGTATCTTGCATAAAGCACATTCCAGTTATGTCATATTCATATCCATAAGCATATTTCCATAAAGCACATGGAATGCCCTGTCATACTTTCTGCTTTTGAAACCAAGGAATATATTTGATCTGAACGTGCACAAAGAATAACAAAACTGAAAAAAAATCTCACCAGAATAGTAACGCATTAAAATGGAAGACTAAACTATCTGATTACATACATATAGTGAAGATTATCCAACATTCTGCATGTATTTGTCCTACCTTTGAAATTTACAATTTGTCCACCCCTTCCTTAGGATGTAACAAATCAGTTTTGTGAGAAAACATGCTGTAGAGTAATAACCTAATTAGGTTGGTTTATTTCAAAAATGATATGGCTGTTTGTATAAATATATTTTACTACAGTGCATAAGAAGAGAAAGTAGAAAAGAAATACAGATGGGTCTTTTGTTTCAAGTGCAGGTAGACAGGATATCACAGTCACCATTTATTGCTCAATGTTTTGCAGTATACTACACCAGTTGTATCTTCTCATGCCAAAGCTTCATGTCCCTTGTGAGACGAGTCAGAAGAAAGGCAGTATTATCTGGATTTTGTTTATGAAATCCAGAGGGGATCTTATGCCAAAGCAGCAGTTTGCCCAGGAAAGGCATGTATTCATATCAGAAAACAGGTATAAGCCATGTGACTTCAAGCTTAAGGGCGGTGACGCTTAGATTGTGACACTTTAATGTGTTTCCTGTGGCTCTTTGTAGCACATGATATTAAATCACTGCATGATTATTAACCAGTCAGGATGATTTTACTATGTTATTAACTAATTAAGGTATCAACTTGCACTAAGTTATTCATGTATTTGCTATGAGAACATATATAATATATAATTAGAGTTTGTGCATCTGTCTGTCTGTCTCAGAGTCTATCCATATGCCTGTGAGTCCATTTGTTCAAGAATTCCTCTTAAATGGTAAGAGCTAGGACCACCAAACTGGGAATGCAACTTCCTCTTATCATAACTTAATATAAGGTCAGAGGTTGTGCCAGGAAAATGGGATGTGTCTGGAATAGGATTGTTTTCCATAACCTGGGAAGGGAGAAGGCTGCTAGGAGGGACAGTTATAAATTACAGTGAACACAGGGGGGGTGGCTGTATCAGTAAAAGATTGGCCAGCTGGGGAAAATGCTCTGAATGTTGCCAGTGACTGTCTAAGGGTAAGGCTCCTGCGCTGGTGCTGGCCATGGTTGTGCCTCCACCATTGGTTGACCTCCCATGCCACAAAGGAGGAGCCCAAGCCTCTGCCTCCCATCCCACTACTGGGGTACTGGGGGAGCCCAAACAACTTTTCCCCTCCCTCAGCTCCAAAGACACGTGTGGGGAGGGAGGCCAGGTGGGCAGTGCAGCCTCCATCTCTATGGGTGTCCCAGGTATCTGCTGCCACCAGACCAGCATGGCCCTGGCACCCCTGAACAGTTACTGCCAGACCAGTGCTGCACTGACTGCCCCTGCAGAGCCACTGCAGCAGCACCCCAGTTGCTCCAGAAGCCACCTCTGCAGAAGGCCCAGGTGAGCTCCTCACAAGACCTCCCAACCCCCTATCCTAATCCTGCACCCCCACTCTTGCCCTGAGCTCCCCACACCACACCCCCGCTGCCCTGAGCACTCACCAAATTTGGTATGGAGCTTCTTTATATCATAACTTTAAAGCAAGATCAGGCTTTGGTTGTGCCAGGATAATAGGATGTACGTGGAATGCAGTTGTCTCTAGAGGGTTGTGTTAGCAGGGATATTCATACTTACCCATGACCACAGATGGGCAGCAGCACCCACCACCTTGGCCTGTCCCAGGGAATAGCTGCTGGCTACTATGAGACCCCCTGTCACTCTGGGCCAGCCTCACAGAGTGTCGCCTGCACAGCCCCTCCTTGTGCCCAGACCCGGCCCAGGGATTGCCAGCAGGCAGCCTGCGTGGCTCCCCCATGCCCCTGGAATGGGCCCATGGAGAAGCCAGTGGCCATGTGCTGCAATGAGTGCTCCACTCTCCTTCCAACCCCCTGCACTGATTCCAGCACCCACATCTCCTGCCCTGAGCCCGTCCTCACCCTTGGCCCTGACTCCTGGCTCAAGCCACCCACATCCCCAAGCCCCTGTCCTGACTTCTGCACCCCTCACCTCTCCAGTCCCCTGCCCTGAAGGACCCAAGCAATGCCAAGTAAGTCTTCTAGTGCATGTGTGTATGTGTGTGTATACATAGATGCAAACACACATACACACACAGGCCTGCTGAGTGAGACAGGGTGCAAAGGAGGCAATTGCTCCAGGGCCAAGCATTTCAAAGGCGCCCAGAGCCCTAGCTGCTACTGCTGCTGAAGTAGCAGCAGTGGCTGGAGATCTGGACCCCTTTGAAATGACACAGCAGTGCTGCTGCACCACGCTGCGCAGTTCTGAAGGAGAAGTTGGGACTGCGCTGCAGCCTGAGCGGCACTAATGGCTGATTGACTTGGGCCATGCCCCCTCCACCCTAGGCTCCACCCCTTCCAGTGGCACAGAGCTGGGATCCTCCTCCTACCTTGCTCCTGGTCTCATGGTGGTTGTTGGCTCCATGGTACTCAGACAAAATGTCTCCCCTGTCATTCACACTACTGTGGCTCTTTCGGGTAATGTTGATTGCTAATTTGGCTTCTGAACTACTGAGGACTGTGTCAGTGCCTTAGAGGGCAGGGATCTTGCTACTATCATCTGTTGGTAAATAAAGAGCAACCAAAAGCATCTTCACAAGCTATTTACTTAGTGCAGGGGTCAGCTACTTTTGTCCCATGACCCACAAGGGTCATCTGCTGGTGGACCTTGAGATAAATGTAAATAATGTCTTGTGGCCTGCCAGTGAATTATCCTAATGGGCTGTGTGCTGAAATTTGCTGGCCTTGAACTCCAAACAGGGGTTTCCTTTTCTCTTAAATGAAGACAAGATAATGCTGTGGTAAGGTGTGGCATGCATTATCTTGACACTGAGCCATTACAGCAACATAAAGGAGCTGGTTAAGAGACAGGAAACGCAGGGTAGGAATAAATGGTAAATTTTCACAATGGAAGGGGGTAACTAGTGGCGTTCCCCAAGGGTCAGTCTTGGGACCAATCTTGTTCAACTTATTCGTCAATGATCTAGAGAAAGGGGTAAGCAGTGAGGTGGCAAAGTTTGCAGATGACACCAAACTGTTGAGGATAGTCAAAACCAAAGCAGACTGTGAAGAACTTCAAAAAGATCTCAGCAAGCTGAGTGACTGGGCAGCAAAATGGCAAATTAAATTTAATGTGGGTAAGTGTAAGGTAATGCACATTGGGAAAAATAACCCCAATTATACATACAATATGATGGGGGCAAATTTAGCTACAACAGATCAGGAAAGGGATCTTGGAATTATAGTGGATAGTTCTCTGAAAACATCCACGCAGTGTGCAGTGGCAGTCAGTGAAGCAAACAGGATGTTAGGAATAATTAAAAAAGGGATAGAAAAAAAGACGAAGAATATCTTACTTCCCCTATATAAAACTATGGTACGCCCACATCTTGAGTACTGCGTGCAGATGTGGTCTCCTCACCTCAAAAAAGATATATTGGCATTAGAAAAGGTTCAGAAAAGGGCAACTAAAATGATTAAGGGTTTGGAACGGGTCCCATATGAGGAGAGGTTAGAGAGACTGGGACTCTTCAGTCTAGAAAAGAGGAGACTGAGGGGCGATATGATAGAGGTATATAAAATCATGAATGGTGTGGAGAAAGTGAATACAGAAAAGTTATTTACTTGTTCCCATAATATAAGAACTAGAGGACACCAAATAAAATTAATGGGTAGCAGGTTCAAAACCAATAAAAGAAAGTTTTTCTTCACACAGCGCACAGTCAACCTGTGGAACTCCTTACCAGAGGACGCTGTGAAGGTCAGGACTCTAACAGAGTTTAAAAAAGAGCTCGATAAATTTTTGGAGGTTAGGTCCATAGATGGGTATTAGCAAGGGGTAAGGTATGGTGCCTAGCCTTTTGTCGCAGGTGGGAGATGGATGGCAGGAGACAAATCGCTTGATCATTGTCTTCGGTTCACCTCCACTAGGGCACCTGGCATTGGCTACTGTTGGCAGACAGGATACTGGGCTAGACGGACCTTTGGTCTGACCCAGTATGGACATTCTTATGAGGCAGGAAAGGAGTCTCTTTCACATTATATAACTTATTTTTCTAGGCCTGCATGGGAAATGGAGCTCAGTTTGTATCCAAACTAATTCCAGGGTGTCTTATATCAGGTAAAGTTGCCAACCCTGTAATGGTATTCTTTGGCTGCTGTTTAGAAACGCATACAATGCCATTCTTCTTTTTTTTTCCTTTTCATGTACTTATTTTTGTGCAATGTTGATTTGCCACTTAAAAACAACTTACCAGAACACTGTAAGAATAGAGGTTCAGTTACAAGCATGAGACTGACTGAGCGGAAGAGGAGATATTATATATTTGTATGGGAGTGACTAAGCCTCTAATTATGCCCAAAAGTCTGAGCCATATCTGGGTGAGTTGAATACTCATGCAGTTAGCAAAAGCGCTGCCTTGAGTGCTTATTAAACATTACACATTCTATTTTAAGATTGAGGTTTTCACATACTGGAAGCTCCAGGCTCAGAACAAGGGAATTGAAAGTATGTTGTTGAATATATGAGAGAAAGAGAAGTTATTGTTCATGTTGCCAGGCCTCAGGATAACTTTTTAAGTTAGGCAGTAAAGAAATACACAGTTAAGAAATGTGTGTGTCTACACTAGAGAGTTTTGTAGACAAAACTGGGGTTTTGTCTACAAAACTTGTGGAGCATCTACACACAAAATGAGGTTTGTCGACAGAAACTGTCAACAAAAAAGCTGAGTAGATGCACTGGAGGGCCCTTTTGTTAACACAGCAGATCAAAAGATTGATCTACTTTTATGTGTAGACAGGATCTGTTGACAGAAGTTTTGTTGGAGCAGCTCTTCCGGCAGTAACTTCTGTAGACAGATGCTTCTAGTGTAGCCATAACAATTTAGGACAAGTACAGTCTATTCCAAATTCACCTATCAGATATTGCACTCTTAGCTTGGAGACTAATGAACTCAGTTTTGAAACAAAGGGGAGATGCAGCCTCTATGACTTTTGATACAATAAAAGTACTTCTATGGCCCTATTCTGTAGCCTTTACACCGAGTAGCATTTATTCACCCGAGTTTTCTCATTGGAGCTTAAATGACCACATGCATAAGTGCTACCCTGTGTGCCTGAGTTACAGAAGTGTACTCTGATGGGGCATACCAACCCCACACCGGGATTCCAAGAGTTAACCCTGCTCACTTAGTGGAGGAACCCCTCCTCCCCCCCAAGTTCTGCTGGGCATGCTCCAGCTGGAAGCCAGGTATAAAAGCCTGCAGAGTAGCTCAGTATGAGCTGATCTCTGATGGAGGAGGGTGTTCCATGTTAATTCCTGAAGAGGAACCTCCTGCACACAAGGATGCTGATGCTATGTAAACACATGCAGACATTCCAGCCTAGGACAGCATCAAGGTGGGAGAAATGGGGAACCCAGTACTAAAGAGACATGGAGATTCAGGTAGGAAGTGACCCAGGGGAATTTTATAGGTGATGGTAGACGTAGAAGAACAGCGTGGTGTTGTGCATTGGGAGACCCTCAGTTGGGACCCTGTGCAGAGGGTGGTCTGAGTCCTCCTCCTTCCTCCTGTCCACCGCTTCCCAAGGTGGTGAATTTGTACCACATGTTACTGACTTTGGCTCTTAGGCCATATTTCCCTGCAGAAGGAGTGCACTATTACTGACTCTGGCTGTTAGGCTGCCCTGCCCTGTGGGCACTGTTACTGACTTTGGCTTCTAGGCCATACTGCAGGAGGGTCATGCTGTTATTGACACTGGCCAGTAGGCTGTGCAGCTGTGCAAGAGGAGGACGTTGTAATTTACTCTGACCATTAGCTGGTGCAGCCCTGAGGAGGAATGGGGCTTTGCTGTTGATGCCGGCTGCCTGGCCATACTGTCTGGGTAATCAAGACTGTGGGATGAAGACCCAGATTATTGAGTCATGTTGGGTTGAGCTCAACTGCAGGGCCTTAGAGAACATAGCCTTCTTCTAGAGGATGGGTGTACCAACCCTATGCAATTGGTAGAGAAAGTGGGCAATGACTGAGCCTTGAAAGAGGTATCCAGAATCAAAAGCTGGAACCCATGAAGTTTTTGAAATGGCTAATGGACAATCAGGAGCAACAGGCTGTGGAACAGCAACAACTGCAGGAATAGCTGCTTCAATATTTTGTTTCACAGCAACAGCTGCCAGTGGCATCACGACATGAGTAGCAGTAACAGTGACTATAGAAGCTGGCAACGCAACAACAGATCCAACCAGGAGAAATGGTTCAGCAGATGGTGTCTGTTTAGTGACCCACTCCAGCCTCCTACCATAGCTTGGCTGGAGACGGGGCTGGGGATAGCTTGATGGGGTTACCCATACTCCTGACCAGGAATAGGCCCAGTGATGACCTGGGGACCCATCTTCTTACATTTGAACAGGTCACCACTGCTGCAAATCAAGGTAGACATCTGGTCCAAACAGGTGTCAACCCTAAAGCTTATCATCGGCTACTCCACTGCCGAATGGTATCTGCTGGGGAAACATGACGAGGGTCGTAGCCCAACAGGGGCAGGCTTGCTACTGGTGATGTCTGGAGCCAGAACGCCACACAGGGCACATGCTGTGGCTTTAGAACAATTAATTCAAACCCAGCTGTCTGGGGGAAAGAGTGGGTGTGATAGCACCAGCCAGAAACCCACACTGAGCCTGTCTTGATCACTGAGGACGACATGGCTGTGGAAGAATCAGACTGTCATAAACTGGGAAGACTCAGTCGCAAAAAGCCACTTGGCTGTGGTGTCCACAAGCCTGAGGAAGGTGTAACACTGGCACTCCCAGAACACCAGCACCAGGGATTGAACCAGTGATCATAGGGGCTGAAGCCCTGTGTTCTACTGCATGAACTAAAGGTCAGCTGGCTCTCAAGCACAGACTTCACTTACCCTAGTATGAGGTCTCTGTGCCTCTGGGTACTCCAAAGGGAACTCATACCCGGCTGCTCCTAGTCACAAGGGCACCCCATGTCAGGGACCCTACTGGGACCATCCCTGCATGGGCAAGAGAAGGCCGAAGAAGTGGCCCAGAGGCTCGCCAGGATACAGTGCCTTCAGGATCAAATCACAACTGCTGTTGTGAGTGTGGCCAGGAGGGACATTTCCAGAGAGAGTGCCCATTTATGGACTGTAATTATGGACAAGTATAGGTGACAGGGGATATGGGTGAAAGAAGGATATGGGCAAAAACTTAGTTCCCATCTTCAGTGAACGGGACACTACCCACTGCCCAGGTTGACTCTGTGCAGTCAAACACTGGTCTAGTCCAGCTTCTGGGCACATTTGGTACACCTGTACACTTGCAGTGTATCTGTAGGGATGTGGGATCCTATCTGACCACCTGGGTGAAACTGGAAGCTAGTCAGCACATAAGATAGTGCTTGGCTGTGGTGGTTCCAAAGATAGATTGCTTGGCGGTGTGTGACATGGACCTCCTGCGGGGGTGGAGTGCACTCCATCTGGCGGCTCCTCCCCGGAGGGCTGGAGCTGCACTGCCCTACTGGCTGGACCTGGCCAGTGGCTGCTCCCTGGGAGGGAGACATGGCAGCAGGACCACTGGGCAGTGCATCTACCCCAACCCTTGGGTCCAGTGCTGGGGATGAGGGCTGGGGAGGGGGAGTGGTAGGGTTGAGGCTTTGTGGCAAGGAGGCCGTTTCCTCATGGCCGTTGGCCTGTAACATGCAGAGACTAGGCCCCAGCTGGCCACTCTCTTACTGGTGTGGCTGCCCCCCTGTGGTCACCATGCAATATAAGAGTCTTCTGCACTCACTACCCCCTGTGATAATTGGGGAGCAAAACTGTTCCTGCTCTTAGACCTCTCCCTTTCTGTTTCTCATTAAACAATCAGATTCCAGGCACATCCCATTATTATGGCACAGCCAAGCCCTTACCTTGCTTTATCTTGCGATAAGAGGAAGCTGTGTATCAACTTTGGTGGCCCTAGCTCTTTTCGCTTAGGAGGAGTTCTTGAGCAAACAGATGGACAGACGCATTTCTGAAATATAGAGTAGATGATTGAGCCGAGACTGTTCAAGGAACGCAGTACAACTGGGGAACAAAAACAAGCACATTTATGCCTGGACAGTGGGTTTTGTTATTATTCCCTTCCTTGGAGTTTACACAGCTGGCTAAGTGGCAGGGACCCTTTGTGGTGCTGAGCAAAGTGGGATATGTGACTATGACATGTGTCTGTTAGGGCTCCAGAGAATATGCTTGTTTATCATGTGAACCTCCTCAGGGCCTGGAAGAAATGAGGGTTGGGACCTGGTGGAGAGGGCAGAGCCAGGTTCCCTTACTTCCCACCCACTACTGCCTCCCAAGGTGGTGAACCTGCACCCTGTGTTACTAACTCTGGCCACTGTGCTGACTGCCCTGTGCAAAGAGGGCACTCTTACTGACTCTGGCTGCTGGGCCTCACTGCTCAGTACAAGAATGGGGTTTTGCTATTGACTCCGGCTGCCGGGCCAGATTGTCAGGATAGTCAGGACTTTGGGGTGAAGACTCAGACTAAGGAATCGTGTGGAGCTGAGCCCAACCACAGGGTTTTAAAATATGTGGCCTGCTACTAAAGGAAGAGGGGTATACCAACTCTGTGACAAGGACCTTAATGAATAAAGCCTCACAGCACCACTGTGAGGTAGTTACATACTGTATAATTCTACTTGTGCAGATGGAAAAACTGAGGCACAGAGGTGAAGTGACTTAATGACATATAAGTGCCTAATGACATAAAAAGTTTGTGACAAAGCCAGGAAGTGAATTCAAATAGTCCACCAGCTGGTCCTGCGCTGTTGCCATGGGACCATCCTTCCTCTTTATTTAAAGAAGTACTTTTTATAGCGCTCATAGACAGTAAAATCATTGACATATTTGAGATAAAATAGATGTTGCTTGCACTGTGTATTGTTTATTTCAAGGACAGAATGAGAATCTGTGAAACAATACCATAAACAGTATATTTAAACATAGTTCTCTTCACAATGATGCTAGGGCACTTTCATCTCCTGAAAGTAAAAACAATTAAAGATCTGCTTTTTCCCCCCTGTAACTTGGTTCCAAGTGTCCTTAAAAAGAAATTGTCAGAGGTGAAATGCTGCTGAGGGCCACACCATCCTGCTTGTCTGCTTCCATTTTCAGACCAAGTGCCTCATGATTCACACATCACTTCCTTGTATTGCATTAGAATTAGTAATAATTGCTCACAGAGGTAATCTGGTGCACCAGAAAGGAAGAGGAGAGGGCAAAATAAGTGTCTAATACCAAAAACAACAGGAAGTCCTGTGGCATCTTATAGACTAGCCGATATTTTGGAGCATAAGCTTTCATGGGCAAAGACCCACTTCGTCAGATACAGCTGATGAAGCGGGTCTTTGCCCATGAAAGCTAATGCTCCAAAACATCTGTTAGTCTACAAGGTGCCACAGGACTTCTTGCTGTTTTTGAAGGTACAGACTAACTTGGCTACCTCTCTATTTGTCTTACACCAGTTGTTCAACTTGCCTGATGTATTAGAATACAGAGGTGACTACTGCAGGGATTCCGGGGATGGGGCAGCACTGGCCATGTGCTCCTGCCCTGCCCCTCCCCCACCCATGCCCCACCATGCTCCACTCCCTCCTGACCCAGGCTCCACTCTTCTCCATTCCAGCCATGCTCCGCCCCTGTTCCCCTCCCTCTACCTGTTCTGTCCACGCCCATCTCTTCCCACTGAAATGCATGCTGCTTCCAAGGAGTGTAGGGGCAGCCTGCACCACCTCCGTTGGAATGTATCATTTGTGGGAAGCGTTGGGGTTGCAAAAGATTTCACAGGAAAATAATTCAGAGCCACTAGTTACACCAACTCTTTTGGTTATGGCTGAATAACTCTAACTTCCCAACAGGACAGAACTTCTTAATACAATTGCTGCCGCTGACATACACATGTGACAGACTTTATCTTGAAGGCAAAGCTTTATCAGTAATTTTGGAGCTATAACTCTAGCAGATGGTACAACAATTTAAATAAGACAAACAAGCTCATTGTTCTGCCACAGACTTCGCAGATAAGAATAGCAGAAGCAATAAAACTAATAAAAGGTGCAGGGCCTTTTGGAAAGATTTATAGATAAAACGGATTTGACAAAGCTAGTCAATCTAAAAAAACCCAACAACCCACAAATTAAACAGTGGAACAGCTTTTCTTAAAATGTAACGATCCAGGCAAACAGATGAATGTAGGAGGTATCAGATAAATCAGCTGTTATCTCCTCTTTAAAAATCACTTATTTTAAAAGGGATTATTAGTGCTTTTTTTAAAAAAATGTTGGGGGCTTTTAGAATTTAACTTAGAAGAAATTGTCTGAAAACTAAGTGTTTTTTTCTTCTCCATTTTATTTATTTATAAAAGTGAAACAAGCACCTGTTGCCAAAGCTGTGGATAGATTTACATAATAAAAACATTGTGTCAACACTTCATAATACGCTGACAACAGTTGGGAGTTGAAACAGATGATCCTCAAACAACAGTAAATTATTTATTATTATTTCATTATTATTATTATTATTTCGTATTTGGCATTCCATTATCCAAGACTCTCAAATAACTGGCATTTTAACTGTAAGTGAATTTTAGTTACATTATCCATAAGTACAGTATAGTGAAAGTAAATACAAATAAATACAGTAAGTTTACAGTGTACAATACTACAGTTGTTGGTAAATAAAGTACTCTGCATACATTTTGTTTGTTTCTCAGGCTCCGCCTACACTTACCAAAAACTTTGAAAGGGCCATGCTAATGGCCAGATCGAAGAATACTAATGAGGCACTGAAATGCATATTCAATGTCTCATTAGCATGCCACCAGCCACAGCACTTTGAAATTGCCATATTTCACTCCCGTGCAGCTCGTCTACTCGGGAGTCCTTTTTGAAAGGACCCCACCAACGTCGAAATCCACTTATTCCTATGAGCTCATATGTGGATTTTCAGGAAAAGTATTGCTATTGTTCAAGATTCTTTAAAACATATCATTGAAAATTTACTGGCAGATCATAATCCCCCCACCACACACACCTTAACCATTTTGTAATTAATTTCTAACTCACTGATGGGACAAACTGGAATATAGGTTGTACGTCCCTGGCTGGCATGGTCAGGCCTGACCAGTCCTGAACAAGAGATTTTGCTGGATGAGGGGAAGTTTCCTGCCACTGGTCCCCAAGCCACCAACCCCCTTCTACCACCCCACTGGGCTGCTCACCAATCTGGTGCTGTATGGGTGCCTTGGCCTAGGTTGCTGTTGGAGCTCCCACTTATGTTGCTAAACTGCTGGGGGACAACAGCTCCAGCTCCGGCCCAACAGGCTCCAGCCCCACAGGGCTGCCTGAGGATGTGGGCTGCAGCTTGTCCTCCTGCTCAGCACTCTGATCTAGGAACATCCCTGCTCCTGCTGGATGAAGGATGTTGTCAGACCAGGGAGTGCCACTTGTAGGAGGTGCAACCTGTACTGTATTTCTTCTCTGTAAATGGTAATGGTCTTTACTTTCAATTTCCCCAAGTGTCTCAGAAGCCTGAGCCAGTTTAAAGATTTTCTGTTGTAAAACAAAAACAGGAGTCAATACTCAGCTGGCTCTCCCTCCCCGCAGACACTCTGGCAGCTGGGGCTGCTGAGGTGCCTGCACTCAGTACTGGCAAGTACTGGCACAAAAGAAAGCCCTGCTACAGCCCATAGGCTGTCGCAAAACTTAAGCAGCTTAAAATACTTTGCAATCTGCTTGCTTGCAGTAATGCCAATAGTGACTTTGTGGTGAAAGCAAACTGGCATAGATATTACTGAACCATTAAGAAAACATTGAATATATTTGCCAGTAAGAATTACTTCTACAGACATATGTCTTTTCCTCAGATGACTCATGTTTTAAAAATAAGTGATGGAGGCAGGGGTATTAACAGTAAATGCCATTTAAGTCTTATTGTGGCCCAGTTTTAAAATGAGGTCTATTACTAGGATGTTTAGATTGACACTTATGAAGATAGGACCAAAGGCAACTTGCCTCTTCCTCAGCACTGAATGTTCTGGAGAAAGTAGAACTACTGATGTTCACTGCATGGTGGAAGGAAGGGCTGTAGAGAAGCCTTATAAAATGTCAAGTTCAAGTCAAGTTCAAGCTTCTTTCGAAAGAAAACATGTGTAGGCACTCCATGGGGCCCTTCTTTCAAAAGAGGAGTCCTCATGGCACTGGATTTTTTCAACCCCTGGCCTGTTCTTTCTTTCAATGCCTGGCCCATTCTCTCTATCAAAAGAGCAGATCAATCTTTCAATCTGCTTTTTTGTGTTGGACGCACTCTGAAGTGTTTTCAGAACAGATCTTCAGGAAGAACTTATTTTGAAGGATCTCTGTAGTGTAGATGTAGCATTTCTGTGCTTAAATGAATACATTCAATAACATTACCTTTTATTTACTGGGAACTTCCTCACTCTAGCCGTGTCTACACGTGCACGCTACTTCGAAGTAGCGGCACTAACTTCGAAATAGCGCCTGTCACGGCTACACGTGTTGGGTGCTATTTCGATGTTAACATCGACGTTAGGCGGCGAGACGTCGAAGCCGCTAACCCCATGAGGGGATGGGAATAGCGCCCTACTTCGAAGTTGAACATCGAAGTAGGGCACGTGTAGCCGATCCGCGTCCCGCACCATCGAAATAGCGGGGTCCGCCATGGTGGCCATCAGCTGAGAGGTTGAGAGACGCTCTCTCTCCAGCCCCTGCGGGGCTCTATGGTCACTGTGTTCAGCAGCCCTTAGCCCAGGGCTTCTGGCTGCTGCTGCTGCAGCTGCGGATCCATGCTGCATGCACAGGGTCTGCAACCAGTTGTCAGCTCTGTGGATCTTGTGTTGTTTAGTGCAAGTGTGTCTGGGAGGGGCCCTTTAAGGGAGCGGCTTGCTGTTGAGTCTGCCCTGTGATCTTGTCTGCAGCTGTGCCTGGCACCCTTATTTCGATGTGTGCTACTTTGGTGTGTAGACGTTCCCTCGCAGTGCCTATTTCGATGTGGTGCTCCGCAACGTCGATGTTGAACGTCGACGTTGCCAGCCCTGGAGGACGTGTAGACGTTATTCATCAAAATAGCCTATTTCGATGTCGCTACATCGAAATAAGCTACTTCGATGTAGGCTTCACTTGTAGACGTAGCCACTTACTGCCTCAGATGGTATGTGAATGTATGTAAAAAACCACACACAGTTATACCAGTGGTATCACATAGTTCTGCACATTTGTTTTGTATGCTGTTTGGTATAAAAACGATCTATATTTACTATGGCAACTACTTCATCAAGTTACAAATATACTACTTATAAGGTGCTGGCCATCTGCTTCACAAATTGCACACATCAAATTCATGTGATGTGAAAATCCCTTTAGTGTCGCAACATTGTAAAGGAGAAAATGATAGGTGATAATTGTCTTTTTCATTTGTGGTCGTGATCCTGGATTCATGATTGAACCACTGTAGCTATAAGGGGGTCTGCTGAAGTTATTGGGAATAAGCATAGGGATCTCTCTCTCCCTCTGTATTCTACTATCAACACAAAGGGTACGTCTAGATGGGCAGCCTCTGTTGACAGAATTCGCTGTTGACAGAGAAACCTTGGCAGTACCTCTGTTCACAGCTTGTGTCTACACATAAAAGCAGATCAAAAGAACACTCTGCTCTGTTGACAGAGAGCAGCCACACTGATCGGTCCTCTCTCGACAGAACAGCTGACTGGAAGCTTTGCAAACAAGGCTGCCTGGGAAACTAGAAGCCCTCTCTGTTGACAGAAGTGTCTACATGGGCACTCTGTTGACAGAGGTGCTCTTCCTGATTGGGAAGAAAGATAACGCTGTTGACTGGACAGCTGAATTTTGTCGACAAACTCTTGACAGAGCTATTTAGCTGTGTAGACGCTTGTTGAGTTTTGTCGACAAAAGGGCTGTTCTGTTAACAGAAGCCGCCCGGGTAGATGAAGCCAAAAAAATTAAAAGAATGCCAAGGCTGCAAAGTCAGGCACTGGAAATGTAGGCAGCATCAGAATTAAGGCTGCCTTTCAACTTTGATTCATCCCCCTTATGCATATGTATTATGGCAGACTTAATTACAAGATCACATGCTAGTTTTTTTTCTACAGGACTCTTGCCCCTCATTCAGTGCACAAAATGGACATTGCTTATTAATTGGACAGCTATTCAATACTTCATTTTATCCTCACCGTTCAATACGTGACTCCATGCCACCCGTATTTACTGTGCTTTATTTAGACCCTGCTCTGAAGAATTATTGATTTCCTCATGGGAATTTAGATGGCATTCATCACTGAGATCAACTGAGAGCTTCACAAACATTAACGAATTTATTTTCATAGTACCCCTTTGAGATAAAATGATATTATTATTCCCGTTTTACAGATGTAGACATCAATGTAAACATATACACTAATATTCAGAGCTCTCCCTACCAAAGTCAAAAATATACCCTCATTTTCAGAGTTGGTGCCCTCCACAGCCAAGGGAGAATAGCCAATCCCCAGGGGAGGTCCATAGAGACAGACGCTGCAGGTGTGGTATGGGGGTTACCAGCTTTCCGGGACCAGATGGATCAGATACCATTGCTGTTTGGTCCAGGAGAGTTGGCAACTCTGGAATAGGGCATGCAGAGACCCTCACCTGCAGCCACAGGGCAGTAAGTGAGAGGTGCAGGTGGCATTGGGTGACATGAGCAGATGCTGGAGGAGCAGCAGACAGCAGACATGAGACTTTTCGTGAGGTCTCCAAAGATGAACAACAGCTGGGAGCTATGCTTGGAACATAGTGGGTTTGTCTAGACTACCACCTTCCTTTGAAGGTGTGATGGAGTGGGGGATACCTGTGTGTGTGTGTGTGGCTCACAGAGGGTGTGGGGCTCCTGCTGAGGGTAACCCTGACGACCAGGTAACACCTTTGTACTGCAGACAAAGGAGGAGGTGGAGCCTGAGGGGTTTGAATTGGAACTGGAAGTTGCAAGCAGTTAGTCTGGGCTGAGGGAGAGAGAGACAAAGAAGGGGGCAAGGCCCCAGCTCTGGGGGCCCCTCGGGGCCTCCTCTCCCCAACATGAATTGGACTGGCTGTCTCTGCCGGCTGTACTGACTCCTCTGTACAATGCTGTGTCCTATCGGCTAATAAACCCGCTGTTCTCCTGCTAAGTGAGAGACTCTCCTGCCTACGGCCGGGGTGCAGAGCTTGGGGGACCCCAGAACCCCATCACACTGGTGTCAGGAGTGGGATGTTCTGCACCCCGAGGATGGAGCAGCCAGCAGTAAGTGACCGGGGCCCCGGAAGAAGTGGGGCCTGCGAGACCCAGGTGTGCTGAAGGGCAGTGAGGTGCAGTTCCCCAAGGCGGAGGGGCCTGCGGCTGAACCCAAGCAACTGCGGTTGTGGTCCTCGAGAGGGGGTGTCACACCCGAGGAGGGGTTACTCCTGGGAATCTGTTGGAGTCGGTCCCAGAAGGTGGAGGGGCCGAGAGCCCAACCCCCAGGAACAAGTGACCCCTGAGGAGGCTGACGCTGAATGAGTCCTTCCCAAGACAGGGTGCTCATGGTCCCTGAGAGCGGGTGTCACACTGAAGAAGGGGTTCCGCTGGGAGTCTGTTGGAGTCGGTCCCAGAGGGCAGAGGGGCCTATGGCCTAACCCCGGGCAGCTTGTGACCCGCAAGAAGCCTGGCACACTGAAGGGATTCTTCCAGGAATTGTGGGGTGCAGAGGGCATCAGCCTAAGAGCCTGCAACCACGCTGAGCAACTCCGCTGTGAAGTGGCAGCACCTGGAAACCGAATCAAAATTAAAGAAGCTGGACAAGGCAGCGTGGATGTGCAGTGGCGGAGCTAAGGGCTGGGAAGAATCCTGCAGAGGTGAGCCCGGATTGGGGCAGGGAACCCTGGACTGCCTGGAGCTCTGAACCAAGTGGCCTGCCACAGCTCAAGGAGGGAAGGAGCGATTCCAACCCATCATCTACTAGTGGCCAAGACAGACCTGCAAAAAGTTTTCCAGGCCTGGGCCGAGGAAGGTGCCTGTGTGTCTGTGCAGGAAAGCAGCTAATCCACTGGGAATGGCAAGTTGTCTGTGAGAGAAGCTGCTTCACCTTCTGTGTGTGTGTGGAGACCAGCCGGGGGGCTGGGACAAAGGAGAAAGTGTCTCCCATTGTCTGTCTGTGTTGAACAGCAGCAGCAGCCTGGGAAGAGAGCAGAGCCTGCGTTTGGAAAAGATGCCAATAAGGAAAGTAGCCCATTGTCTGAGGAAGATTCCCCAGCCTGGGGTGGCTGGAGAAGAAACCACCAAAAAAGAGCATTCCAGGTGTGTCTCTAAATCCAGCCATGGGGGCTGAAGCAGAGGGAATGGCTCTGGGATGGGCAGTGGTATCCCTGCTAAGGACACTGGTCCTTGGTGCAAGAAAAGTGCTTCTGCTTTTGGGGAAGTGAATCCTTTGCCTGAGCCTGTGGGGGCTCAAGATGGAGCCAAGATCCCAGAGCTGGATCTGAGGGCAGCTGAAGCCCAGATGGGAAGTGGGCCTGCCTCTGTGTCTCTCAGGGGGGATGATGCTTTAACGTGGTCTAATCCAGTTAGTATCATCAGGGAATCCCAAAAACCAGACGATTCTGGTACTTGTTCTTTGCCTAATGCTGAGGTGTTACTGGGAGGGGGTGAGAGGACTCTGTCCTACCAGAGTCATCCTCTCGCCAGGACACAAGAACAGACAGGCAATGAAGTTACGCTAACTGATGAAAATAAAGGAGCTGGTAGCAGAAGGGAGGAAAGGGATCCTAACCTTCTGTCCGGTGGTACTGGCTGTCTGTCTGGAGGGGGATTACGTGGGAATCTGCCTAATGGGCCAGAAGTGATCCTGGGTGTAGGTAAAACCCAGGAGCTGGTTGTGGCTCAAAGGAACAGTGCCCCCGTGGAGGCAGACAGGGGTAAGTTATTGTTTGGGAAAGCTCTTAAGCAAGAGAATTTCCCTGAAACTTTTCCTGACCCGTCTGTGGGAACTGCAAAAAATGGGAGTGAGGTGAAGGTGAGTAAACAAAAAAGGTGCTTGTCTGTAAGAGCCAGAGCAGCCCTTTGCCTGGGGAGAAGTTGTTTCAGCTCCTGATGGCCAGGATCTGCCTGAGTGTAAAACCACTGGCTGTGCTCTGGAAGGGTCCAAAGCAGGCAGTGTAAAAGTTTCTCAGAAATTGGAAGTTGGTGCAAGTAAGGTGAAAACTATCAGGGAATGTAAGCAGCCCTGTGAGAACCAAGTAAAACAGCTGCACAGTCAGTCTCTGTAGGATGCAGGAGAGGTTCAGCAATTCCCCATCTCCAGATGCTAGAAACACTTATATTCTTATACTGGACTCCACTTCTAATTCCATGAAGAGGCAGTAGTTGAAGGGGGAAGGACAAAGGAGCTGTGGTCCGGGTGGGCCAGTAAGGGATAAACAGGGATTCCTCCATGTGAATTCTGCATCTGGGACTCACAAAACAACTCTCAAAAAGCAGTTTGGTTTACAAATTTCCAGGCTGGCTGGGAGGGGCCGTCTCCCTGAGATCATCAATGGCCCAGCTCTTGTTAAAAGGGAGGACACAGCCAAAAAAATCAAATTTCCACCCCAGGGGGCAAGGGAGAAGATTAAAACTTAATGGTGCTAAAAAAGGCCTCAGCCATTTATCCCCAAAATACCGGATTCTCAAGGATGTTGCACAAAGGTTGTGGTCTACCAAAGAGCAACGTAAATGTACAGTTGCAATGGGTTTGTTCTGTTACTCACGCTAACTGCTGTAACCAAGGGGTGCTGCTACCAAAAGCTGTAAAATTGTACCATGTACTAAATGTTTGGAAAGAGCCATTCAACTTAATAACATTAATGTAAAAGCATAAGTTGTATGTTAAAGGAGTCTGTAACTCTAAAATGTCACCATTGTTCCCTGTAACTAGTCTTGCAACCTCTCACATAAGGAGAAACATTCCAAACCTATTGTGTGGCATGGAAGGGAAAACTAAGGCACACAGCCATTGTGGTGGTCTGGCTAAATGCCAAGGGTGGAAAGCATTTGTACCTTCCTTTACTGGACTGTAACTAAATTCCAAACATTGGCTAAAGCAGCTGTATGAACTGGTGGGCAAACAGGGCAGGGCCCAAACCAAAAAAAAACTATTTAATCTGTTGGTGCTGCAGCATCTGTATGGGCTCTGCCTGCCCAACTTAAGAACGTGGCTAATGAACCAAAAACAAAAGCAGGAAAACCAACCAACCTAAGGAAACTAAAGGAACTTGCCCGGCTGCATCACATAAAAAGGGCCAATACCAAGCTCCTAAGTTGAAGCCTCCCCCAGCAGGATTATAACATAAAGGTGGTGCACATCAAGGGGAGCACTAAGGGTGCAGCCAATGCCCAATCACAAGGGAAGGGCCCCGAACTTCCCCAGGTCACTGGCTGAGTGACCCCGCTCAGTTCGGTCTGAAAGGGGGGAGAGGTGTGATGGAGTGGGGGATACCTGTGTGTGTGTGTGTGGCTCACAGAGGGTGTGGGGCTCCTGCTGAGGGTAACCCTGACGACCAGGTAACACCTTTGTACTGCAGACAAAGGAGGAGGTGGAGCCTGAGGGGTTTGAATTGGAACTGGAAGTTGCAAGCAGTTAGTCTGGGCTGAGGGAGAGAGAGACAAAGAAGGGGGCAAGGCCCCAGCTCTGGGGGCCCCTCGGGGCCTCCTCTCCCCAACATGAATTGGACTGGCTGTCTCTGCCGGCTGTACTGACTCCTCTGTACAATGCTGTGTCCTATCGGCTAATAAACCCGCTGTTCTCCTGCTAAGTAAGAGACTCTCCTGCCTACGGCCGGGGTGCAAAGCTTGGGGGACCCCAGAACCCCATCACAGAAGGAAGGACGGTAATTATGGTGTTGGGAGTTTACTAATGAAGTGCTGCCCTGCATAGGCAGCACTTCATTAAGCAAATTCCCCCCTGTGGCAACTCTGAAGTTTAAAACTTCGAAGTACCTGTTTGTGTCTAGCTGCGGCGCACCCGCTGGTACTTGGAAGTGCTGGGGCACCTTCGAAGTCCCCTTACTCCTCTGAAAAGTCCTGGGTACCTCAAATTGGCACCCAAAATAGTGGATTCTTTTGATCTTAATCTCTGTGCCTCAGCTACTCCCCTATAACATGGGGACAATAATGCCGCAAGCTCACCTTGCAGGGGTGAGTTGAAAAGAAATTCATTAATATTTGTAAAGAGCTCAGATACAATATCAATGAGCTCCGCAGAGAAAGCCCATGAGGAAAACAGCAATTCTGTCTTCCAAGCTGAGTATGAATTGTGTAATGTAAACAAGGCACAGAACCTTACCTTGAATAATGAGGAAAAACAAAATATTGAATAGCTGCTCATTAACTGAGCACCATCCACCCTGCATTCTAAGTGAGGCAGGAGTGCTGTGGAAAAATGCGTATCTGAGCATATATCTAAAGATTGAATCATGAGGCATTTGGACAAGGGGCCTGAATTAAGGTTACACAGGCAACCTTAATCCCAGGATTTCCTAGTTTTTGAGTGCTTAACTTAACCTAAGTAGTGCTCTTTCAACACAGTTTTTTGCCTGTAATACACATCAAGATTAACAAATAGCCTTCCTTATGTATTCTGTTTGGGAGACCTGTTTGTCAAGAGATAGTGGGAGAATTCATACAGTTTCCTTTGGACTAGTTTTAATCCTTCGTAAGTGGCATCTCCCATTATGGTAGGCAGAGCTGATCAGTGCAGGGATTGCAGTGGGGACACTGGCCATGCCCCCTGCCCTGCCCACGCCCCACCTTTTCTCTGCTCATGCCCTTACCTTCCCACCCTGCTCTGCCCATGCCACACCCGTTTGCCATCCAGGCTCCTTCCCTTCTGCCCCTGCTCTGACCTCATCCACCTCTTCCCAGGGAAATGCCACTCAGCTTCCAGCGGGTGCATGGGCAGTCCTATCCTGTGTGGCCTAGAAATAGCGATTTCAGGCCATGCCACTGCAGAGAAGGCGTAGGGCTGCCCCCTTATTCATCAGAAGCTTCACAGTGCTCACAGTGGGTGCGTGTGGAGGACATATGGGGGGTGCATGTGACCTCCTTTGCACTCCTCACATATTGCCTGCGACTGTAGGTTTGTAACTGCGGCAGCCCATTCTGTAAAAACCTCAGCTAATCATTTTGTAGAGGCGTAGGACTTTTGATCCACCCAGGACACCATATTGTCCTTCCAGAACAATATGGTCTCATATTTTTTGGTCTCATGCTCTTGTGCCATCAGCTTTCCTTTCCAATCACCATAAATGTGCATTGTCCTCTGAACCTCTTAAAATGTTTTCTGCAAATTGAATCTTTCTTTTCACAAGATCTCTAATTAGCAGCTGGTTAGTTCCAGTAATAGCCACTACTTTTTAGTAACAGAAAGATTGCTGTGCTTGTCTATATACTATCAAAACAAAAAAGTAGTCCAGTAGCACTTTAAAGACTAACAAAATAATTTATTAGGTGATGAGCTTTCCTGGGACACACAACTTTTCAGTAAAACACTGACTTTCAGGTCTTAACCGAATGGCCCACTCCATTAAAATGCTGGCTGACAGGTTTGTGAATCAGGAGCGTTTTTATGTCTGTTTTATGCCCATTAATTCTTTTTCTAAGAGAGTTTGAAGTCTGTCCAATATGCAAAGCATGTGGGCATTGTTGGCACATGATGGCATATATGACATTAGTTGAGCAACATGAGAACGTGCCTGTGATTCTCTGACTAACCTGGTTAGGTCCAATGATGGTACCTCCAGAATAGATATGTGGACAAAGCTGGCAACAGCACTTGTTGCAAGGAGAAGTTCCAGGATTGGTATTCTTGTGGTATAGTCAGGGGTTGTTGGTGAGAATCCTCATAAGGTTGGGAGGTTGTCTGTAGGAGAGAACAGGCCTGTCACCCAGGGCCTTCTGGAGTGTGGCATCCTGATTAAGGACAGGTTGTAGGTCTTTAATAATGCACTGCAGTGGTTTGAGTTGGGGGCTGTAGGTAATGACTGGTGGTGTTCTCTTATTGGCTTTTTTGGGCCTGTCTTGGAGTAGCTGGTCTCTGGGTATTCATCTGGCCCTGTTGATTTGTTTTTTTATTTCTTCTGGGGGGTGATTCAGGTTTATGAATATTTGGTAGAGATCTTGTAGTTTTTGGTCTCTGTCGGTAGGATCAGAGCAAATGTGATTGTACCTAAGGGCTTGACTGTAAACAATGGATCTAGTTGTGTGTGCAGGATGGAAGCAAGAAGCATGCAGGTAAGTATAGTGGTCCGTGGGTTTCTGGTTGAGCGTGGTACTGATCAGGCCATCATTGATTTGCACTGAAGTGTCCAGGAAATGTATCTCTTGCTTGGAGTAGTTGAGGCATAAGTTGATGGTGGGGTGTAGATTGTTAAAATCTCTGTGGAATTCTTCTAGAATCTCTATACCATGGGTCCAAATCATAAAAATGACATCGATGTATCATAAGAAAAGGAGAAGTAAGAGGGGACGAGAGCTGAGGAATCGTTGTTCCAGGTCAGCCATAAATATATTAGCATATTGTGGGGCCATGCGGGTGCCCATAGCAGTTCCACTAATCTAGAGGCACAAATTGTCCCTAAATCTTTAGTTTGTATACAGTCTATCTATGACATTTTCAGAATTCTTGTATTGCATCATAATTTGAATCAGGGCTTAAATTTAGCCAGAGCTGTCCAGAATGGAGTTCTGGTAAATATTTTCAAATCTATGAGGCAGGAGTCCCAAACCTCTCATGTTCAATTAATACTCTGAGAATTTATGCCCTGGTTGTAGTTTCTTTATTATCAATTTGAATGTCCATGTTTCACAGCTGTAATTTAACACAGGACAAATATATTTTTTTTATAATTGGAATTTAGTTTGCAGATTTATGTCTCTTCTCATCAGATGTTTATTCTTCCAGAATGTTTCTTTCACACTTGGTATTCTGGTGCTGACTTCAGTGCCAGATCTTTGATTTTCTCTACTGATGCATCCTAAATAGCAATGATTTCTCACTTGCTATATGGTTGTCTCAATCTTACATGATTTTCCAGGATTCTTACATACCACTATGTTTTTTGTCTTGTCCACATTCAACTCCTAACCACATACTTTACTATGTTATACAACCTACACTAATTTCATCAAACCTCCTGAATCAGCCAACAGCACTAGTATATGTGTAACAAATGTTCACTCATTTCTCATTCATCTTGATACCTTCTTCTGTTCTTATTAATTTTAAGCAAACACTCACTATAAATGTTGAATAAAGTTGGTGATATTATACTTCAATGTCTCACTCCTCTCTTGATCTCCATTAGACTTTCATTTTCATCTCCCAGTATAATCACCTTATGATCCCAGTGTAATTCTTTCTTCACTCAGAGTTCATATCAATCAGTCCTTACAAATCTGAACATAATGAGAAATTTGTACAAGTAGATTCTGCCAAATGCCTTTTGGATGTCAGAGAAACATAAGTATGTAGTGTTTTTTTCCCATTTCAATTGATTTTTCTTATGAGTGTCACCCTTCTATTAATGGCAGGTGACCACAAAAATGGCCAGGTTCAGTTCCTAGGGGATTCCTTCAATACAGCAACCTACCTGGCTCAAGCCCCCACCCTGGGACAATCTCGCCCACCCTGCTGGGTGCGTGTAAAGGCAGTTCTTCCCCTCTTGGAAGCACAGAGTATGAGATAGAAACAGCTTGTTTAATAACAATAGCCTAACACAAATTTACACAGTGACGCATGCAGTATTCCTAAACAAAGGAAAGGAAAACAGTGAAGTGTGGCACTGCCCTCAGAGTCTGCTGAGCCAAGTTCCTTGCTTAGTGCTCTTTATCTGCACACTCCCACCTCAACTCTCAACTCTCCACTCACAGTGCGGTCTGGTCCAAACCAACCCAGAGTTCACAGGTACATCAGCATGGAGTCTCTTGCCACACAGGGGCAGGATCACCTGCCGGCCACTTGCCTTTTGCTCCTACTGTTCACCTCTAGCAGGCTGCTTGCCTCCTACTTTGCTGATTTGGCTAGAGGTATAACCCAGTGATTTCAGCTGCTTCAGCTCTGGGCCTAGCCACAAGAATCTCAGTACCCACCAGGGTGGATACTCACAGAATAACTACAGACCCCAGCACTGGTCTGGGCTTCATGCCTATCTCTGAACTCAGGTGGGGAAAAAGACTAGTCAAACCAGACACGGCTGTATGGCCAAAAGGCTCCCAGTCAGCTGCTTCAATCAGTACCACCTTCTACTCCACAGTACTCTGATGGGGGGAATCTCTGTGGGATCCACATCTTGCACAGTGATGATGGCTGCCCTGCATCCCCATAATAATTCATGCATTGGTTATATTCCACAATTCCTAGACTGGGTGATAACATAAGTTGTGACTTTACAACAACAAATTGTTTACAATAGGTAAAACACCACTGTTTCATCTGCTACCTAGCAAGTCTTGAAAACAAAGCAACTATTTACATAGACACATGCTGAAACTCTTCCCCTTCCACGTAAGTGAGCTCTAAAGAACGCTTTCCTCAAATTCCTGCTTCCACATTCCTTACATGAGTTTCAAGTTTATTGCCCCCATCCACATTTGAAGGTTTATTGTTGATCACTTATTTCCTTATCAACATGCAAAAGTGTCTTGCAGGCACGTGACACCAGGCTGATTTGTTCTGTAGTCTTTACAACTTGTAGTATTGCTTTCCTTCCCCAGGATTTGGATACAGAGTGAGGTTGTAAAATCTCACGGCAATTCTCCTTACTCAAACATATTCTTGATTACCATTGATAAGGCTTTCAAGCCTTCATATCCTATACTTTTTAACAATTCAGTTGATATTCCATCACAGCCTAATGATTTTCTATTCAGAATTATTTTATTGCTGCCATGGTTCCAACCGTTATTGGTATGTTTATTTGACTGATCTTCGGTTGATGTTTTTCAGGTCTACATCACCATATTTTCCCTTGATATATTCTTGCTATCTCTTGTTCATGTCTTTAGGGTCTGTCAAATATCACCCACTTTCATCCTGTGGGCTCATACCAATAACCTTTATCCTGTAATTAAAGGTACTTATCTTTTGATGTCTCACTTACTTTGCTTTCTTTGCCCAGTTGTTCATTTTCTTTGCAATTCTCAATCAGCCATTCAGACTTTGCTAAATCTATGGCCAGAGCCACACTACAACAGAAGATAGACCTGCTGAAGATTGATCTTCTAGGGTTTCATTTTGCGCATGTACAAAATGACGCTCCCAAGGGGTCGATATCGACCCCTGTACTTCTTGCAGTAGGTGAGGAATAAGGAAGGTTGATGGGAGAAATGCTTCCATCAGCCTTCCTCTGTGTGGACAGATATGGAATTTGAGTGTGGATAAATCGACTTCAGCTACTCAATTGGCTTAGCTAAAATTGTGTATTGATGGTCAACTTCTATGTCTAATATAAACATAGCATATATTTATTATTTGTCAGTTTATCTAGTCTTTGGTATTCCTTTTTTTTCTGTGATCCATCTTTGTGCCTTTACCTTCCTTCTTTTGTCCATAAGAGCAATGATTCCATCTGCTATCTGTGGGCTTTCTTAGCTAGTAACTTCTTCCCAACGTGTTTTTTGCAGCTTCCTCAATAGCATCATTCAGATATCCCAAGTTACTTGCTTTTAGGTTTTTATTAGTGATCTGCAACACTTTTGTCTTGATAGTGCCTTTGCATCTCATGATTCCTGAGCAATTCAAGGTTCCATCCCAGACAGCATTTGGCTTTCTGTAACTTTATGCGTTTGGTATTGATGAAGCTGACTATCAATCTGTGATTTGGTCCATAATCTACACTTGGTCTATCCTTAACATTCCTATTATTATTTCTGTACCTACTATTGATCATGGTAAAATAAATTTGTTTTTTATTCCTCCCTCATTACTCCCGTGTATGTGGTACATTTTCTTTTTTGTTCAGCATAAGTATTGCAGATAATTAGTGAGGAGGAAGACGTCTGAATTGGAATTCATTTACGAAGTTGAGACATTTAGCCTGGGTCTGAAGAGAAATCTTAACTACTTTATGCATTACAAGGGCAATTTCTCCATCTTTGATATGTGCAGGAATGGGATACATCCTACTTAATTTGCTTCATTAACTGGTCCTACTAGTGACAGGTAAACACTATATTCTTTTTTTCCACTCCATTCATATAAGGAAGTGGGTTTTCCCACAAAAGCACATGACCTCATAAATTTGTCAGTCTCTAAAGTGACGAAGGACAGATTGTTCTTTGTGCAGATAATGAAATCAGAGTTCTTGAAATATTGCATGAATCTTTCTCCCATTTCTTTCACCAAGATCAAATAAGCCAATAACACAGATACTCCTTCCTTTCCTACTTTTGCATTCTAGTCTCTCATAAGAATTATGACTGCCTTTCTTTCCGCTACTGATTTTCATTGCTTCTTCAGTGACTTTCATAGACTTTTTTTTGACATCCTCACCAGAATCTGTAGGGGTTGGGCCAGACACTTGAATAATCATATCTTTAAGATGTCCTTCACTACATATTCAGATGATAGAGTTATAGCTGTAAGGATCAAACAAGTGAATCTATCTACTATAATTACCACTCCTCTCCTACTTTTATATCCACCTCCACTGACAACTCTGCATTCTTTGCTGCTTGGATGACTTATGACAAAGTCATCTTGACCTCTCCAGAATGTTTTACTTAGTTACCTATTTGCAACCTTAGTCTTTCCATTTCTCTTTATGTATTGGCTAGTTTCCCAGATTGATGATGCAGTCCTTTTACATATTAGGCATTGATCCCTGCAATTGCTAATTTCATATGTGTGATGGGGTGGAATAGGCCAAAGGCCTCCTGCTGGTGGCTTCAGGGTCCTGCCACAACCCTCACAGAAAGAGAGCAGTGGAGAGTTCCTCCAACCAAGCTACGATGGCTGCAGGAGAAGCAGCTAGTCTAGGGGTGGCTAACCAGGTAGGGAGTAAGAGCCATGGGCAGAGTGCAAATAGCACATCTTATAGAATCATAGAATCATAGAAGAGTAGGACTGGAAGGGACCTCGAGAGGCCATTGAGTCCAGCCCCCTGCCCTCATGGCAGGACCAAGCACTTTCTAGACCATCCCTGAAAGCCATCTATCTAACCTCTTCTTAAATATCTCTAGTGATTGGGATTCTGCCACCTCCCTTGGCAATTTGTTCCAGTGTTTGATCACCCTGACAGTTAGGAACTTTTTCCTAATGTCCAACCTGAACCTCCCCTGCTGCAATTTAAGTCCATTGCCTCTTGTTCTATCCTCAGAGGCAAGGAAGAACAAGTTCCCTCCCTCTGCCTTATGACACCCTTTTAGATACCTGAAAACTGCTATCATGTCCCCCCTCAATCTTCTCTTTTCCAAACTAAACAAGCCCAGTTCTTTCAGCCTTTCTTCATAGGTCATGTTCTCTAGACCTTTGATCATTCTCGTTGCTCTCCTCTGGACCCTCTCCAATTTCTCCACATCCTTCCTGAACTGTGGTGCCCAGAACTGGACATAATACTCCAGCTGAGGCCTAACCAGCGCAGAGTAGAAAGGGAGAATGACTTCTTGTGTTTTGTTCACAACACACCTGTTAATGCATCCTAGAATCATGTTTGCTTTTTTTGCAACCGCATCACACTGTTGACTCATATTTAGCTTGTGGTCCACTATAACCCCTAGATCCCTTTCTGCTGTACTCATTCCTAGGCAGTCCTTTCCCATTCTGTATGTGTGACACTGATTGTTTCTTCCTAAGTGGAGCACTTTGCATTTGTCCTTATTTAACTTCATCCTGTTTACCTCAGCCCATTTCTCCAGTTTATCTAGATCCTTTTGAATTATGACCCTGTCCTCCAAAGAAGTTGCAACCCCTCCCAGCTTGGTATCATCTGCAAACTTGATAAGTGTACTTTCTATGTCAATATCTAAATCGTTAATGAAGATATTGAACAGAACCGGTCCTAAAACAGACCCCTGCGGAACCCCACTAGTTATACTTTTCCAGCAGGATTGAAAACCATTAATAACTACTGTCTGGGTACGGTTACCCAGCCTGTTGTTCACCCACCTTATAGTAGCCCCATCTAAGTTGTATTTGAGTAGTTTATTGATAAGTATATTATGTGAGACCGTGTCAAATGCTTTACTGAAGTCTAAGTATACCACATCCACCGATTCTCCCTTATCCACAAGGCTCGTTATTCTATTAAAGAAAGCTATTAGATTGGTTTGACATGATCTGTTTTTAACAAAGCCATGCTGGCTGTTCCCTATCACCTTACCACCTTCCAATTGCTTGCAGATGATTTCTTTCATGACCTGCTCCATTAGCTTTCCTGGCACAGAAGTTAAGCTGACTGGCCTGTAGTTTCCCGGGTTATTCTTGTTCTTCTAGCTATCTATCTAAAAATAATTATCTAAGACGTGGCTCAATTCCCTCCCACTCCTCCAGAACCAGGCACCCCCAGTTCCCCACCATAACCCAATCCCCACCCCTCCCCCAGATCCAGGCACCCACAGCCTTCCTGCTCTAACTCAATGCCCTCCCACTCCCCCAGAGCCAGGAACCGCCAGTTCCCTTGCTCTAACTCAATGCCCTCCCCATCCTTCAGAGCCAGGTATTTCCAGCCCCTCCCCTCCCCCGTCTATCTCAATGCCCTTGATTCACCAGAGCTGCCACCGCCACCACCACCACTGCCACCATGCACTTCTCCCACCAAGCACTGGGCTGTGTGAGCAGAGTGGTGGCCAGCACTCCTGGCACACAGCTCCAAGGAGAAGCTGCATTTTAATGGCTCAAACAGCAGCATGTATCTCGAGATCCATTGGTTGGCCACCCTGAACCAATTAGCGAGGTTGCAGGGAATAGCCAATGAGGGCCAAGCAGGCCAAGCACAGCAAGATGAGCACAGGGGAGGGCTTTCTGCCTTGCGGTGCAAGGTCATTGGCCTTTGTGAGATATAAGCAAGGACAAAAAGCCATTTTTGGGCATCTTTTATTAGACAGGTGCCATGCCACTAGGGGCTGTAGTGAGGAGTCCTGGGCAACTGGTCCCCTGCCAGCCTGGAAAGATACCAGACCACCGTTGCCCTCCGACCCCAGCCTAGGGATTTGAAGAACCCAAAAATGAACAGGGATGAGTCTGGGAGGGTTTATCCATGGCTTAGGGGCTGAAATGGAGGGTGAGGGCTAATGGGGTGGGGGGGCTGTATTGATAGTGGGTCCTGAGCAGATGGGTGAGTTCTGGGAAGGTGAACCAAGAGTGGTGGGAATCAGTGGGGAAGGGGGTGGGCTGAACTGAACTGAGTGTGTTGATAAAGGGAGCTGAAACAAGGGGCATTAGTTAGGGACAGAACTGTTAAACACTATGAGGCAGGAAAACAGCTTGTTAGAAGAGAGGCAAATGTGGGGCTGAGTGCTCCTGAGGCAGTGAACATATCCTCCGGTATACATAGGAGAGTGAGCGACACCAATTGTCACATGCCACCCTGTGAGCACAGGCAGGGGAAGTCCAAAATCAAGAGACTGACCTGAAAAACACAAAACAGGCTGAAACTCTCTAGTCTGGCACCCTTGCCACCTGACCAGTGCTGAACAAGAAAATTTGCTGGACCACAGGAGGTCAATATTGTCTAGCAGCATCACCAAAACTTCCCCTGCTTACTGGGCTCTTAGAAGACATTTAGGGGTAAATTATAGCTATAGCACAGAACACTGAGACCCAGGACTCTTGGCTGGGACTATGTGAATCTTGGCCACACCCATAAGAAGAGGTCATCCAAATAATGAAAATCATGCTGGATTACGGATGTTGCTGGATGAAAGTGTGCCAGACTAGAGAGGTTCAACCTGTGCAATCTTTTAAAAAATGTTGTGATTTTGGGGGTTCATCTACTTATTTTTGATCTGTTGATATTGGCAATACTAACATGTTTAAACTTTCACTGCCTTATGATACATATTTGTTCTTCATCTTGTTCCTGCTGATCACTTGCAAACAATAATCCTTATAATAGAAATCCTTGTGTGGTCATTTCAGGTGTGCTACATACATTTCTTATAAAGTTTCTCTTCATTTGTGTTTTCCCTACAACTGTCACGATCTCATTTTAGTTTTATTATCTACTGTAAATCAGATTCTACTACCTTGGCACAATAAATGGGAATATATTTCGTAAGATTTTTCTCATTCTGAGAAATCCATTTGTTTTGCATTATTTTACAAAACAATCAGTGCTATCATTTGTTCAGTTTTTATGCCATCATGGCACTGCACAGTATACAAAAATAGACAGCATGTACCTGTAGTGAGTCAGTATGGCCTCCTGCAGACCCCGAGGCAGGGGAGGCTATGCAGAGGCCCTGGTGGGCGGGGCCGGAGTCAGGAGACCAGAGGCCCGCCCCTCAGAGGGCGGGGCCAAGGGCTAGAAGAGCCAAAGGCGGGACTCAGGACCCATTTGGGCCTGGGCCTCCGGGCAGGGAGGACGTGCCTGCACGAGCTCCTCGGCACCAAAGGGAGAGGGCCTGCGGCCGCCCAGCCAGGCCAGAGGAGCAGGCCCCCAGAGGCTCCAAGCAACCCCAGGTCCATATGCCCCAAGGAGACTACCCGGACTCCCGGACCTACCAGGACCTTCCCGCCGGCGCAGACCCCCCGCCTTGGAAGAGGCCCCAGGAGCGGGCTGCCCCAGCGTCCCGGCGGATCCTTACAGCACGCAGACCCAGGATCGCCTTGCGTCTCCTGTATTGCTGCCGCCTGACTACCCTAACGACATTGTTATGGACGACTGGCCGGAGCCCCCGAGGGTGGATGACCCGGAGGAGACCGACCTAGGGGGGCCCCCTCGACCAGATGGACTGGGACCTTCCGCCAGCAGAGGGTGAGGTAGGAAGTGGCCCGGGGAACGACGCTCACGAACCCATGGCAGTGTGTTGCGGTCTGGATCCCCACTGCCGGGGTGACGTGTGAGCGACCCCCAGGGCCCCGGGCGGGTCACAGTGGAGTGGGAGGGCCTGCGACCCCCTACGCCCCTCCCTGACAGGGCCAGCCTGCGCTGGGCCTGCGCTTAAATCCCTTGTGTTGCTGCCCCGCCCCAAACTGAGGGCTGGGCCTGTGGTTGTATCTTGTGTTGCTGCCCCGCCCCAAACTGAGGGCTGGGCCTGTGGTTGTATCTTGTGTTGCTGCCCCGCCCCAAACTGAGGGCTGGGCCTGTGGTTGTATCTTGTGTTGCTGTCCCGCCCCAAACTGAGGGCTGGGCCTGTGGTTGTATCTTGTGTTGCTGTCCCGCCCCAAACTGAGGGCTGGGCCCAGAACTGTGCTAGTACTTGGGACTGCTGCCCTACCCTGAACTGAGGGCCGGGCCTAGAACGGTACTATTACCTGTAAACTGCTGCCCTGCCCTGGACTGAGGGCTGGGCCCAGAACTATACTACTCTTGTGAACTGCGGCCCCGCCCTGGGTTGAGGGCTGGGGCCTGTATGGTGTTGTAGCGGTGAGCCGCTGACCACCCGAACTGAGTACGGGCTGGTGTTCTAACCCCTTTTTGCTGCCGCCCACCCTAGGCCAAGGGGCTGGGCGTCTCTGGACGTGTTACAGTACCCCAAAGGAAAATGGTTTTCTCCTTATAAATCTACATATTGTGTTTGCCTATGTGGAGTCTAATCAATGTCCCATCAATGTCAGTGGGAGACTTTCTATTAAGTAAAGGTATAAGGACAAACCCTTATCTAGCATAAATCAGCATAACTCAGTTGATTTCCATGGATTTAGAACATCTGAGGATTTCATACATCATGGTGGTGTTATTACTATTGGTTTATTTAAGCATTGGAAGTTCAGTGCTGTGCAGAACAGCAAAGACATGTGCCCTGACCTAATGCCCTAACTTCAGTGGAGTTCCTTTAAACTTTCACCAGTGTAACTGAACTCAGAATTTGACTTCTTAGATATAAACTAGTATGGGGCATATCTTTGTCTCCTATCTGCTTGCTTTGAAACATGTTCACAGTTCAAAGCTGGTAGAAAGCTAGCCGGTCCTGCTGATTGGGAATTCCTGGATAGAGGGAATGCCCAGGCAACACAGAGACAACAGAGAGAGTCATGCCAGAAAAAAGATATTGAAAAGGATTTGGCAGGAGTGCTCTCATGCTTGGGTGATCGTTAGCTGCTGGAATGGCTGCTTGTGCTGGCTCGTAACAACACCCAATTTACAGCATCACTAAAGCTGTGCTGTGTTGCGCTCACATCAGATTAACCCTGGGACTGGGGGAAGGTGGAGAAGAGAAACAAAGGTGACTTAAAGTCGCTGTTGACACCCTGCCTCTTCTCTCAGCTATACTGCAGGAAGCTTGACTTATGTTAAAGACTCAGTCCCTGTGGTTTGTAACTTTAGCTTGAAAAAGCAGAGGTATATTCATATTTGAATGAGCACTATTTTGCATGCAAACCTTCCAGGCATCAAGATGAGAATATTCTCCAAGGTGTATTGTTACTGCTTCAAGTACATGGCTTTGCAATTCATTAAATTTTTCTCTCTTGCATGGAAATGTTGGCTCATGGAAAAAAATGTAAGGTAAGTCTATAGAATAACATGTATAACCAGAATGCAGTGCTTTCTGTTTGTTTCATTCTAGTTACTATGCAATTGGTGAATTAATGTGAATATCATCGAAAGAAAAAGACTTCCTAAGTCCTTTTAGTCTCATGGAAAGGATATTACAAATGCTAACTTTACAAAACTTTTATTATATCGTTATAAAATTCCCAGAATCACTACTAAGTGGGAAAATTATAGTAGTTTATCTCACCTGTTCTTTGAGAGCTAAAATGGCTTCCTGTTTGTTTCTGAGTGAAAGTCAGTGCATTGACTTTGGTTTATAAAGTCCAAAATGCCTTCCCCACCCCACCACATGTACCTCTAGGGCAGCTGTGATTAACTGGGGTTTGAGGAAACAATTACTAGATTTAAATGGCTGAGAGATGGGAGTTCTCTGATGAGAACACCTATCTCTCTTGAAGTTGCTTCCTCAACTTGTTTGACAGACTCTGAATTTTAGCCTTGTGTTTTGCCTATAGGGGGAATTCTTCTTCTTCTTTCTTTTTTTTTTTTTTTTCCCTTTTCGGATGGAGACGGGCGGGGGAACTGAAGGAAGTCTTTACTTTTTACTTTCGTGTCATCTTTCACATTAAATATTTTGCATATGTTGAAGAATGGGCCCATTGTTTTCTTACTTACCCAAGAATACACCATGGCCAAATGTATTAAGCTGAATAGCATTATGGAGTGTAGAATGGAAGGGAGAAGAGACTTGGAGACAGTTGATACATTTAATAAAATACAAACTGCATACAAATGTAATGCCTCTGGCTGCTGTAAGTGCCTGTAGGTAACCTATTCAGCCCAGGCGGTATGACTCGCTAGCTAGTAGAAAATCACTGTGAGAGGAAAAGGATTAACATACATTTGTATGTGGTTTATGGTTTCATTCATATCTGGGATCTTCATTCTTACAGTGCAGTTTTGTGATATCTCGATCTTTTAATTGCAAAGGATATCTCCATGGAAATCCAGATATTAGGTCTCTTCTCCTGCAGCAATGACTGTCTTTCAATTGACTTCAGTGAGCTTTGGATCCAGCTCAGAGTGAAGGTTTGGCAACAGGAAAGTTCAGATGTGTATCATAAATATTACAAGGAGAAAAATGGTGTCCGGCTCTATAGATTTTGACCTGGCTGTTATCTGTGAGATGGAGCTGGAGGGCTGCAGCTCCTTGCACATGCCTGCTTCCATCATAGTTGGGGTTAAAAGAGACTGCCTGTGGTAGCAGGAAGGATGTGAATACAATGGAGAGGGTCCAGTGGAGGGCGACCAAAATGATTAGGGGGCTGGAGCATATGACCTATGAAAAAGGTTGAGGGAATTGGGTCTGTTTAGTCTGCAGAAGAGAAGACTGAGGGGGGACTTGATAACAGCCTTCAACTTACTGAAGGGAGGTTGCAAAGAGGCTGGAGAGAGGCTGTTCACAGTGGTCACGTATGGCAGAACACAGAACAATGGTCTCAAGTTGTGGTTGGGAAGGTCCAGGTTGAACATTAGGAAAAACTTTTTCACTAGGAGGGTGGTGAAGCATTGGAATGATCTATCCAGGGAAGTAGTGGAGTCTCCATCCCTGGAGGTGTTTAAGTCTCACCTCGACAAAGCCCTGGCTGGGCTGATCTGATGGGTTTGGCCCTGCCAAGGACAGGGGGCTGGACTTGATGGCTCTTGTTAGGTCTCTTCCAGCTCTATTGTTCTATGATTCTATGAGTCTTGCTTCTCTTTGCTTACTCTTTCATTAGTGATTTATCGTGAGGAAGGGCTGTAGGTTTAAGCCCAAGTGTCCTATTGAAATTAGGCCTTAGAAAATCAGTGCAAGATTTTTCTCAGTTTCGTACAAGATACGTAGTTTTCTCAGTTTCATACAAGATACAAGAGCAGGCAGAAAACCTCTGTAATCACATAGTTTTGTATTTTTCCAACCATTCCAGATAACTTTACAAATGACACACACATGCCTACTTCCCCCATCACAGCATACATCTGGAATTTATTATGAAGATGCCAAGTTTGGTCCACCCTTTCACTGCGCTTACCTAAATCTCTCTTCTTTAAGGGGAAGTTATTCTTCCACCTGTTTCCTTTAAAAAAGCAACCAGGTTCAGAGAGACCAAGGGTATGTCTACACGTACCTGGTTGAAGCATCAATCTCCTGGAATTTGATTGCACACATCTGGTAGAGACGTGTGAAATAGAACTCTCTGGGGTTTTCAGTCAACCCTCTGCACTCTTGCTCTTGTGAGGAGTAAGGGAGGTCGGGAGGAGAAATGGTCTCATTGACCTCCCTCAGTAAGGACAGACCTTACAGTCGACTGCATATATGTTGATTCTAGCTACACAATTGCCATAGCTAGAATTGTGTATCTGCAGTCAATTGTAAGGTCTAGTGTAGACCAAGACCAAGACCAAAGGGCTGATTATGACCCACCTCCTTGTGCAACCATTTCACAGCTGTGCAAAGAATGTAACTTCTTCAGAAGTGCTTTACATGAGGAAATTAGGGCGGTATAATTATGTTGCTTGGAGATGTGAAAAATTCACATCCCTGAGCGACAGCTGATCTGAGGTAGAGTAGGGTGTAGGAGTAGGCTGGGGGTGGGGGATCTGGGTGGGAAGAGTGTAAGAGATGGGTGGGAGGGAGTGCTGGAGGGCTTGGGGCGGGAGGCTTGGAAGGGAGGAATCAGGGTGTGTGTCTGGGAAGAAGGGGTCAGGAACAGGGTACAGATGGGGAATTTGGGCAGGAGAGGACTGCAGGAGGAAGGTGTAGGGTCTGGGCGGAATGGGGTGAAGGATTCGGCGTGCTGGGTCTGGGAGGCAGGGTCATGGCAGAGTGAGGGATCAGTGAGGGATGATGCAGGTGGGGATGAGATGCGGGGTCTCGATGGGATGGCTCTGTGCACCTCCCCACCCTGCTCCCAGGCACGACCCTCCACTACTGTGATTGGCTGGAATTCTGGCCAATCAGTGCAGCAGAAGGAAGTCTTTGAGAAGGCTGCCAAGGCTGCTGCTTCCCCCACTCCCTTCTCTGGGCTAGGAGAACAGTAGCAACTGGCAGCAGAGCCTGGACCCACTTCCTGCCCCCAGACCCCAGGCTCTGTCAGAGCCAGCAGTCTGGATTTGGACTGTGGCTTTCCTGATCCAGCCTGCGAGGTTTGGGACTCCAAATCCTCCATCCCGCTGCGGGTCAGATGTTATGGAGGGGAGTCCTGAGTCATGCGGTCCAGATGAAGACAAGCTGTGGTCCAGATGCAGACCCAATCTGGGCCCAAATTTCTGCCTACTTTAAGTTGTAAAGAATTTTTATTCTTTTGCCTTTGATCTTTCACAGAATCATTGAATGCTAGAACTTGAAGAAACCTCAAGAGCTTATGAAGCCCAGATCCTTGCACTCATGACAGGACCAAACACTGTCTAGATCATCCCTTGCTGCAGCTTAAGCCCATTGCTTCTTGTCCCATCATCAGAGGCTAAGGAGAATAATTTTCTCCTTCCTTCTTGTAACAACCTTTTAGGTACTTGAAACTGTTAACATGTCGCCTCTCTGTCTTCTCTTTTCTGAACTAAACAAGCCCAGTTCTTTCAATCTTTCCTTATAGGTCATGACTTCTAGACCTCTGATCATTTTTGTTGCTCTTCTCTGGACCTTTTCCCACTTGTCCACATCTTTCTTGAAATGTGGCACCCAGAACTGGACACAGTACTCCAGTTGAGGCCTAATCAGTGTTTATGTTTTAACAAAAGCAACTATTTTATGGTCAAGGTTTCTTTTATGGGGAGAAAAGAGTTGTCTCTCTCCTGTTCAGATGTAACATGTTCATATGTGGTTGTTTCACAGATGTATATCTTCAGTTTGATTTATTTGCTTCTAACTACGCTTCTGTAATGAATTTGATCTCTTCATTTCTACTCTGATTACATTCACTTTATTCTGCAGGGGCTTTCCTTTTTTGTTTCTGTACTCATATCTTATTGATAATCAGTAGTAGTGTGGGCCAGTATCAAATAGAAGGCAAGTATTTGAATTGTTTAGTGCTGGGAAACTTACCATAAAGCACAACTATCACCAGATGGTGGATTTAAAGGTACAGGTAGAGGGAAAATGTGAAAAATGTGTCATTCCTTTAAATAGAATTACTTTTGCTGTAATAATAACACATTTTAATCCACTCAAGAAGATGTAATGACTAAGATGACCCTATGGGAATGAGAACTTTTTTATCCTACACAATTTAAGTATTTCACTCTTGAAAGTTAGGATGTTTCATAATGTTTTAGCTGTTTTGAATTAAAGGGGACTACTTAAGAACACAAGAATGGTCATATTGGGTCACACCAAAGGTCCATCCAGCCCAGTATCCTCTCTGCCAACAGTGGCCAATGCCAGGTGCCCCTGAGGGAGTGGACAGAACAGGTATGATCAAGTGATCTCTCTCCTGTCATCTGTCTCCAGCCTCTGTCAACAGAGGCCAGGGACACCATTCCTTACCTATCCTAGCTAATAGCCAACAAGGGACCTAACCTCCATGAATTTATCTAGCTCTTTTTAAAACTCTGTTATAATCCTAGCTTTCACAGCCTCCTCTGGCAAGGAATTCCACAGACTGACTGTGTGCTGTGTGAAGAACTTCCTTTTATTTGTTTAAAACCTGCTGCCCCTTAATTTCATTTGGTGTCCTCTAGTTCTGATATTATGGGAACAAGTAAATAATTTTTCCTTGTTCATTTTCTCCACACCACACATAATTTTATATACCTCTATCATATCCCCCTTAGTCTCCTCTTTTTTAAGCTAGAAGAGACCTAGTCTCTTTAATCTATCTTCATAGGGGACCCATTTCAACCCCTAATAATTGTAGTTACCCTTTTCGGAACCTTTTCTAATGCAAATATATCTTTTTTGAGATGAAGAAACCACATTTGTGTGCAGTATTCAAGATGTGGGCATACCATGGTTTTCTATAAGGGCAATAAGATGCTCTCCGTCTTATTCTCTATCCCCTTTTTAATGACTCCTAACATCCTGTTTGCTTTTTTGACTGCTGCCACACACTGTATGGATGTTTTCAGAGAGCTATCCATGATGATTCCAAGATCTTTTTCCTGTTGAGTTTTAGCTAAATTAGCCCCCACCATACAGTATGTATAGTTGGGGTTATTTTTTCCAATGTTCATTACTTTAAATTTTCCACGCTGAATTTCATTTGCCATTTTATTGCCCAATCACTTAGTTTTGTGAGATGTCTTTGAAGTTCTTCACAGTCTGCTTTGGTCTTAACTATCTTGGGCAGTTTAGTAGCATCTGCAAACTTTGCCACCTCAGAGTTTATTTCTTTCTCCAGATAGTTGATGAATAAGTTGAATAGGATTGATTCTAGGACTGAACTTTGGGGAACGCCACTAGTTATCCCTCTTCATTCTGAAAATTTACCGTTTATTCCCACACTCCATTCCCTGCCTTTTAACCAGTATTCAGTCCACAAAAGGGTCTTCCTTCTTATCTCATGACAACTTAATTTACATAAGAGCCTTTGGTGAGGGATCTTGTCAAAGACTTTTTGGAAATACAAGTGCACTGTATCTACTGAATCCCCCTTATCTACATGTCTGTTGACCTCTTCAAAGAACTCTAACAGATTAGTAAGCCATGATTTTCCTTTACAGAAACCACATTGACTTTCTCCCAACAAATTATGTTCTTCCATGTGTCTGACAGTTATATTCTTTACTATGTTTTCCACTAGTTCACCTCCAGAACCCTTTTTTAAATATTGGTGTTACGTTAGCCGTCTTCCAGTCCTTGGGTACAGAAGCAGATTTAAAGGATAGTTTACAAACCACAGTTAACAGTTCTGCAATTTCACATCTGAACTTTCAGAACTCTGGAGTGAATGCCATCTGGTCCCAGTGACTTGTTACTGTTAAGTTTACCAATCAGTTCCAAAACGTCCTCTAATGACTCCTCAATCTCAGACAATTTCTCAGATTTGTTACCTGCAAAGAATGGCTCAGGAGTGGGAATTTCCCTAACATCCTCAGTTGTGAAGACTGAAGCAAAGAATTCACTAAGTTTCTCTGCAATGGCTTTGTCATCTTTGAGTGCTACTTTTGCATCACGATCGTCTAGGGGCCCCACTGGTTGTTTAGCAGACTGCCTGCTTCTGATGTACTTAAAAAACTTTTTGGTATTGCTTTTTGAGTTTTTGGCTAGCCATTCTTCAAACTTCATTTCCCATAATTTACAAATATAAAGAGCAAGGATGATTGGTTCAGCATAGCAGCTACAAGCGGATCATCACTTTCCATTGTGAAGGCTCTTAATGAGCTATAGCAGCACAGCTCTAAAACCAAGAAAATATTGACCACTTGCGGTTGTATTGACCTGGCAATGCTATAAATCATTAAAACTCATGTACTGTATATGCGAGACACAAAAGATGGATAGCTTCATTGTTACACTCAGCCAAAACATCTGTCTCATTAATATTAAATGAAAGTGCTTTCAATTGTTAAGAAAATATTACTATAAAATGTATGAGTAAAATGATCACCTCTTTAATATACTGTTATGAAACTCCCTGCACTGAGGGAGGGAGATTTACCTTTGCTATATCTTATGTGGGTGTGAAAGATAATGGGAGTATAAATTTGTGCATGATACTAAAAGGTATGTTTTAGTATCTCTTCATGAGATTAATATTGCATTTTAGTATTGATTGCTTGTGCATTCAAGAGATGAATAATTCCATTTGTTAATTTTTGCCTTATTCATCAAAATCAATTGAACACATTCTAATTATGTGACTTTTGAAAGCAGAAAATGTTATTAGCCTATTGTTCTGAAATAACAAAATTATTCCATATTAATTTTACTATTGACTTTTAAAGCTCAATTTTTGTTGCATAGCCCTACACTTTTTATTAGCTACATTACTTGGTTTTGGTTTTATTTTAGATATTGATGCTCTGCAGAAATAAGTATGCCTGTCAATTAATTGAAGTTAACTCACGCAATTAATTAAAAATAATCATGATTAATTGTTTTAATCACACTGTTAAACGTATGATGACATTTGACATTATTCAAAATGTTTGGATGTTTTTCTACATTTTCAAATACATTGGTATCAATTACAACACAAATTACAAAAGTGTCCAATGCTTACTTTCAATTGTTTTATTACAAATATTTGCATGGTTGAAATGATACACAAAAGAAAGTATTTTTGGCAGTTCACCTCATACAAATACTTTTTTGCAATCTCTTTGCTGTGAAAGTGCAACTTACAAATGCAGATTTTTTTTTTTTGTTAGGTAACTGAAGGCAGCACTGGAAGGTGTTTGTGTGGTAAATATGGCTATATCTACACATGCCTGTCCCTTTCAGAAGAGGCACGTAAATAAAGCACGTAAAGAGTCATGTAGATATGAATATTCAGCACCTCATTTACATAAAGGTGGCCACCTGGAGTGTCAAAAGTACTGTTTTGAATTGCAAACTAGCTGTGTAGGCAGGTTTCCTGTGAAAGAGAAACCCGATTTTGAAAACACCCGTCTTCCCAACTTTTTTGGGGAAGAAGGGTGCTTTCAAAATCAGGGTTTCTTTTCAAAGGAAGCCCATCTACATAGCTAGCTGGCTACTCCAGACAGCTATGGGTCAGTCACCAGTCAGTTTTGAGCAGCAAAATCGACCATTGGACTCAAGTTCATGGAAGTATACGGGTCCATCAATCATATCCTGTTCTGAAAGGCTGTGACTCTGGGCAATGCGAGTGAAAATGTGGATGGCTTTGCACAGATGGGCTTCTTTAACAGCAGAGTGGCAATAGGTGGTACACATATTCTGGTTCTGGTATCAGACCACCTAGCCTCTGAGTGCATTAATCAAAAGGTATATTTCTTTAGGTTGCTCCACGTGCTTGTGGATGACTATGTGGCCTTAACACAGATGGATTTGGAAAGGTTCATGACACATGCATCTTCTGGAACAGAGGCTTCTTCAGGAAGCTGCAAGCAGGGACTTTCTTTATGGACCAGATCACTGTAGGGGAAGTCAAAATGTCCACTGCAATCCTGAGAAACCCCATCTTCCCATTAACGCCATAGCTAATGAAGCCATGCTGTGGCAGCCTTGACAAGGACCGATTCAACACCAGGCTGAGCAAGCGCAGAATGAGGGTGGAGTATGCTTTTGGCTATCTAAAAGCTGCTGGCAATGTCTGTATGGAAAGTTGGACTGGGCTGATGACAACTTTCCTATGGTTATAGCCACCTGCTGTACCTTCCATAATAGTTGTGAAGGCTTCACTCAGATCTGCATCTCTGAGGCTCAATATCCATAGAATCATAGAACAATAGAGCTGGAAGAGACCTAAAAAAGCCATCAAGTCCAGCCCTCTTCCCTAAGCAGGACCGAACCCATCAGATCAGCCCAGCCAGGGCTTTGTCGAGATGAGACTTAAACACCTTCAGGGATGGAGACTCCACTACTTCCCTGGGTAGACCATTCCAATGCTTCACCACCCTCCTAGTGAAAAAGTTTTTCCTAATGTTCAACCTGGACCTTCCCAACCACAACTTGAGACCTTTGGTCTGTGTTCTGGCATCTGTGACCACTGTGAACAGCCTCGCTCCAGCCTCTTTGCAACCTCCCTTCAGTAAGTTGAAGGCTGTTATCAAAAGCTTTGCTAAAGTCAAAATAAATCACATCCATTGATTTTTCCCCTATCCACAGAGCCAGTTATCTCATCGTAGAAACTAATCAGATTGGTCAGGCATGACTTGCCCTTCATGAATCCATGCTGACTATTCCTGATCACTTTCCCCTCCTCCAAGTGCCTCAAAATGACTTCCTTGAGGAGCCCCTCCATGATTTTTCCAGGGACTGATGTAAGGCTGACCGGCCTATAGTTCACTGGATCATCCTTCTTCCCTTTTTTAAAGATGGGCACTACACTTGCCTTGTTCGAATCATGCGGGATCTCTCCCGATCTCCATGACTTTTCAAAGATAACGGCCAAGGGCGCGTCAATGACATATGCCAACTCCCTCAGAACCCTCGGATGAATTAGGTCCGGGCCCATGGATTTATGTACATTTAGCTTTTTTAGATAGCTCATAACCTGTTCTTTTCCCACCAAAAGCTGTCCACCTTCATCCCACAATGCATCATGTATCAGATTAGTCCGGCAGCTGTCCTTGTCTGTGAACACAGAGGCAAAGAAAGCATTAAGTACTTCAGCTTTCCCTACATCATCTGTCACTGGGTTACCTCCCTCATCCAGTAGGGGCCCCACGCCCTCTCTGATCACCTTCTTCTTGGTAACATGCCTGTAGAAACTTTTCTTGTTATCCTTCACATTCCTCACGAGTCGCAATTCCAGTTGTGCTTTTGCCTTCCTGATAACTGCCCTACATTCTCGAGCTATACATTTATATCCCTCCCTAGACATCTGTCCAAGTTTCCACTTTTTGTAAGCTCCTTTTTTGCGCCTAAGTTTTCCAAGGATTTCCCCAGTAAGCCAGTCTGGTCTCCTACCATATTTACTTCTCCTGCTGCACATTGCGATGGTTTCTATCTGCACCTTCAATAGGGCTTCCTTAAAATACTGCCAGTTTTCCTGGACTCCTTTTCCCTTTATGGTAGAATCCCAGGGGATTCTGCCCATCAGGTTCCCAAGGTCTGCTGTTCTGAAGTCCAAGGTGTGTAATTTACTGCTCTCTTTCCCTTCCTTTGGTCAGGATCCTGAAGTCTACCATCTCATGATCACTGCTTCCCAGGTTGTCACCCACCTCTACCTTCCCTATTAGTTCCTCCCTGTCTGTAAGCAGCAGGTCGAGCCTCACATGACCTCTGGTCGGGTCCTTCAGCACTTGCCCCAAGAAGCGATCCCCAACATTCTCCAGAAACTTCCTGGCCTGCTTGTGTAACACCTTATTGGTCTCCCAACAGATGTCAGGGTAATTAAAGTCTCCCACAATAATGAGAACCTGTGATACGGAAACTTCTCTCAGTTGTCCAAAAAAAGCCTCATCTACCTCATCATCCTGATTTGGTGGCCTGTAGCAGACACCAACCACCACATCTCCAGTGCTGCCTACACCACTAAGCTTGACCCATAGATTCTCAACAGGCTTTTCTCCCTCTATGTACTGGAGTTCCGAGCAATCATAGTGCTCTCTTACGTACAGTGCAACCCCTCCTCGTTTTCTCCCTTGCCTGTTCTTCCTGAGCAGTTTATACCCTTTCATGACAGCACTGAGCCTGAGCTTGAACAGCTTGAGATCAGGGCTATTAAAGGGACACAGCATAGAGACATAATGATCAAGGATGCCACCAAGCAATAGGTCCTCTTTACTTTTCTGAGGCCTCTTTCTTGACCTGCACCAGCTGTTCAGCCAATGATAACAAGGAAGGATAGAATCCCAAACCTAAATCTGAGAAGCCAAAATGCAACATTTCAGAGGCACCTTTGTTAGCACTGGACAGTGCGCTGACAAGGCCCATTTTATTCACAACCACTGTTCATGTTCCTGTCGCCAACTGGCTCTTCCAGCACAAGTGCACATAAGACACAAGACACATAAAATGGTGAGTTAACCACTGGGGCAGGGGAATTCATTGTTGCAGGGCCTTACTGTAGTCTGGGCACACACGTCTTGGGGAGAGCCAGCACTGTAGGGGGAGCCCTAGAATCATTAATATCCACACATTTTGTACCAGTAATGTTCATTCTGGAAGATATTTTGCTATTGAAGGTAAGCAGGGAGAGTCTTCTGCAAGGCTGCAGCTTTCTATCCTTGCCCTTACACACAGGGGTGGAAGGTTTGTAGAAATGTTGATGGTGCCCAGAATGTGCAGACACTGCACACTTCCCACACTCAAACTCTGTCCCCTCCTCCTACCTGCCTAAGGCTCTGAGAGGGAATCTGGGTGGGGGAGGAATGTGGGCTGTAGGTGGGAGTTGGGGGATTGGGGTACCGGAGACATGCAGGCTCTGGGAGGGAATCTGGGTTCAGGAGAGGGTGAGGGGTATAGGCTCTGCAGTCTCTGGCCTAGGGCAAGGAATGAGGGCTCCTGGCTGCAAGCATGGGGAGGTAGTTTGGAGGCAGGACAAGAGGGTTGGCAGAAGAGAATGCAGGGTCTGGATAGAGTGGGGTCCACAAGGAGATATTGTAATTTCTATGGCTTGAGTGTAGTCCATCAAGCTCTCAAATGGAACCCACAAGGAAATGGAAGAGGAAGAGGAAGACCTTGGACAACATGGAGAAGATTTACTGAGAATGAAGGACAGCAACTGGGGTACCCCTGGAGTCAGCAAGAAGCTTTGTCCTGAGACAGAGTGTAGTGGAGGAGATGATGCTCTACTCAGAGTACAAGGGTGTAAGTCATAACAGAAATCTATAAAATGATGAATGGTATAGAAAAATTGAATAGAGATCTTAAATGAAATTAATGGGAAGCAGATTTCAAACAAAAGGAAAGCTGTTTTTCACAGTCAACCTATGGAACTTGTTGCTGGAGGATGTTGTGAGAGCCAAGGCTATCACAGGATCCAAAACAGAACTAGATAAATTCATGGAGAATAAGTCCATTAGTGGTAATAAGCCAGAGTGGGCAGGGATCTAACACTATGTCCTGCAAGTCTCTCTCCCTTGTTTGCCAAAAGCTGGGAATGGATGAGGGGATGAACCACTCAGTGGTTGCCTGCTATGTTCATTCCCTTTGAAGCACCTACCTTTTGCTGCTGTCAGAAGACAGGATGCTGGGACAAATGGACCTTTAGTCAGATCCAGTATGGTCACTCTGATGTTATTACATAGAATCCAGAAGTAGCTCCCCTGCTGTAATCCACTAGACCCCACTCCCCTCCCAGAACTGAGGTAGAACCCAGGAGTTCTGATAGGGTCTCTCCACAGAGCTAGTAACAAAGTAAGAATATAGATTAAAATTCTAAACCTAACAGTGCCCTTAAGTCACCTGCCACAAGGGCTACGCCAACACTAGGGGAAGACTTCAAAATGGCAGTGCTAATGGCCAAAGCAGAGAATACTAACGAGGTGCTGAAATGAATATTCAGAGCCTAATTAGCATGATGCTGGCCTTGGCCCTTTGAAAGTGCTGCGTTTCGATAGCGTATGGCTCGTCTATCCGGGGTCCTTTACGAACGAACCCAGCAAATGTCGAAATCCCCTTATTCCTATCAGCTGATAGGATTTTGACCTTTGCAGGGTCCTTTTGAAAAGGACCCCTATGTAGATGAGCCACGCGTGAGCGAAACACAGAACTTTTGAAGTGCCGTGGCCAGCAGCGTGCTAACGAGACACTCAATATTCATTTCAGCACTTCATTAGTATTCTCCAATTTGGCCATTAGCATGGCCATTTTGAAGTTTTCCCCTAGTGTAGACATAGCCAAGATGTCAGAACATGTTCTTATTAGAGCTGAGTGGGTGTAATATTTGTCTTTGTTTTATATAGGAATCAGATACAGGGCTCCTTTTAGCTAACTGCTAAATTTTCTACCAGAAAACTAGAATTTTCAAGTGCCTAAGTAGCCTCTGGAATCATGGTTAATGATGTCCTCAAACCCAAATCTGAAATGGTGCCCCTGACGCCCATGAATAACACTTTATTTCTTATCTGAAGATTATTTCATTTATCAGGAAATTATACATGGACTCTTCCCTTCTTATATTTTCCTAGCTGTTTTAGACAGCTTAAATGCAAGCAATGCTTTGCCTTTTCTAGATTTCTGTAAGACCAACCTTAACTACAATTTGATATGGGGGCAACCTATGCTGTGACTTTCTTCTTAACAATTCCTTAAAACTCCTGCTCTTCATATTGAAAAGGAAGAAACGACTCAAGGTTAACTGTCCTTCCAAAGTTAAGAGGGTTTTGGAAGTGAAACGTGCTACAAAACTTTTGATCCCAGTCAATGGAGCATACACTTCATTTTGCTTTACTTGGAAGTGGTATATGCCAAAAAGCATCATGCTTTCAGTTAGCTTTTTAGAGTAGGTCCTATCCAGATAGGTATCTTTCCTTCTTTATAGAATGGTTTTTCATTTTTTCTTCTCTACATCATCCATGTTCACTGTACATCAGCGTCCCATGTCAGTATTTAATAAAAAGACTTTCACAATATCCTCTCCCCCTCCATATAATCTGTGAAAAGCCCAATGTATTCTCCAGAGGGAAGAGGAGAGGAACTGAACAATCTATTCATTTGTTTTCCCATTTAAATTTTCTCACGAACATAACAGACAGAAAATCCCAGAGTCTCCTGGGGTAGCCACATGAGTCTGTAACTTTGAATACAACAAGCAGTCTTGGGAGAAGGCCACACCGCTTGGCAAACAGTTTGTGTACTTTGTGGAAAATACTCCTATTGGTTATGTGGTCCTGGATCGTACGTCCGAGGGTTCTGTCTTTACAATTTGGAATACGAGAGAATGGTGTGCAGATGGTTAGCAAGGGAAGAGCTGTGGAAAATGTTTTGAAAATATTTGACACCTCCATTCCAAAGACAAATATTAGTTCCTCCGAAGTATTTTTATGAGCCCTTGTAATAAATCATTTCCCTCCCCTCAAATTTTTCGTTAAGTACGTGGCTTTGATACATTTGTAACCCTTCTGCCGGGTAGAGCCAGCAGCAGCCAGGGACAGGTGCAATATGTAGGGCAGGATAAGCAACCTCTGGCACATGTGCCAAGAGTGGCACACGAGTTGACTTTCGGTGGCATGTGAGGTGGGAGCTCAGCCCCACCCCTCCTCCCTCATGCAGCCAGGAGCTTGCTTAAAGCTGTGCCGCCTGTAGACCCACAAAAGACCACTAATGCTGCCAACCACCACCTAAACGGTAAAGCTCTGCATCTTTATTTATTTCTTAATGAAGCTGTTGTAAGTTAGACTATTAGTGACTTTAAAAAGTGTCATTGGCACTCAGACCGTACATAGAGGTCAAAAGGTCAAATTTCGTCACTCCACTTTGGAAAGGCTGCTGACCTAAGAGTTCCTCTCCATCCATCCAACACTGAAACGGCTCGAGCTCCCACTCAGTTACCTGAGCAATTCATGTGCCACCATGGGGTGCCTCTAAGAGGCGATGATTCCCCATTGGCAAGCACAGGGTCTGAGGGTAGCAAAGACACTTTTAATAAAAAGGTAAGGAAGTAACTTGGCATTAAGCTGGGAAAACAGCACAAACAGTGTTCATAAACAAAATCTTCAGCAAAAGTCCGATCCCAAGTAGGTTGGGCAGTGTCCTCTTCCTCTCAGGTTCTTAAGTCCAGCAACCAAAGTGTCCCCTTCGCATGCCCAATCTTTCTTTGCACCCCTCTCAAGGTTGCTGCCTTTGGTCAAGGCGGTTCCAGAGTTCAAAGGTGCCTCTGCAGGGCTCGCCTCCCATCCTGAGGAGGGGAGGTGAAGCAGCCTCTTACTCACTCCCCTGGTCACTCGACATCTGCCTGCTTATTGCTCTCCACCACCGCCCTGCTGGCCTCTCACTGGGCTGCTGCCACACTGTTGCTCCCATCAGCTCTCCTGAGGGCCATGCTGCTTCATGATCACTGCTGCTGGTCACTACTTCCACCAGCTTGTGGTGGATTTGGCTCTGGGCAAAGCTCAGAAATTTCAGCTCTTGGCCCAGAGCACAGTCCAACCACAAGTCTCTAGCATTGACTGTAGTAAATTTAAAAGAATAAAAGAGACTCCCCATGGAGCTTGTTTTAGCTCTGTCACTGAACAATGGTGGAAAACAGATTGAACCAGTCTTTCAGCTCACCCCTACAGGGCACGTAGCATGCTGGCTCAAGATCCTGCCCTCGTCATCCATTTTACAGAGCTCTGAAAAGGTGTCCGTTGTGCCTCCAAGGTTGTTTAAATAGACAGTGTCTCCTTTTGAAAACGGTTCAACACAGCCTGTGTTTTCTGTATTCCCACAATGATTAGAAACAGTACAATTGATATTAACACAATTTGTGCCCCAATGCCAGCTAAGTCGATTACAATGAGAAAAATACCACTCCATCATCTGAATATCTAACACATATAGCAAAGCAGGAGTAAACTGTATTACTAGCTGCACCCAGGGTTGCTCTCTCATCCTAGCAAGCTGCAGTGGAAGCAAACCTTCATATCCGACTTACACATTATATGCTGTGGCTTGGGAAGAAAGCAGCAACACAAATTTGTTGTCTTGCACCATTCCAAAGAGGTGCTAGAACAGGAAATTTATATGGAAGCAGAGTTGACTTTGTAAATTGTGGTGAGTAGGGGGTGCTCCTAATCCAGCATCTCCAGGAGTGATCCATTCTCCTTTTGTTGATCCCTCAAGGTAGCCCAGGTTTTACATTTGCAAATGGCAATTGCTTCAGTATCTTTGTTCCTTTCTAATTACTTAGGGTCTGAGTCTGAAAATGGCTGCATCTCATTTTCCTTATTCTTATACAAATTCAACAAGATTGTCCTGTTGGATAGTCTGAAGAATGGGTAATAATATTATTTAGCACTTATATTGTGCTTTTCTTGTTCAAAGAACTGTATAAACATTAACTAATTAATCAGAATAGGTTTAATGAATAACATTCTTCTTCTTTAGCCTTTGACTCACTGTAGCTTCTCATTATGGTAATGAAAACAATTTTTATTTGTATGATGTAAGAAGCCATCTGGACTACAAGGCCAACAGAAATGTTTGCATATAAGTTGATATATGAGCTCAGTCCAACACATTGTTGGAAGAAAATTTAATATAATGAATTAAGCTGAAATTGACTTAGTTCATACAAGTGCCCATTATTACAGGTTTTTAATTTTGTTAGGGAACTGTTGGAAGCTGCATCTTTAGATGCAGATGAAGTTATTAATAAATGTTTGAAAGATCATTATAGTACCGCAATGATTAAATTCATGAAGCTTTCATTTACACAGGGTATTGTTTTAGAGGTATGCAGATGGGTAGTAAAGATTTTCCCAATATTCTTCAAATGTTGAATTTGGTTGGTATAAACACATTCAGAAAGAAAGATTTATAAATGTGTCTGAACTACCAACAATAACACTAGAATTGATGCAAAAATACTGTAAGATTACCAGAAAGAACAGAAAACAGAATTTGATTTTCTGCAGAAATTTTTGTTCGTAGATTTTAAGGTCAGTAAAAATGTTCTTTATGAGCATCTAGTCTAATCATCTGCAGAATCCAGGATTTAGATTCCATCCAGTGGTTTTAGTAGTGAACCCAGTAACTTGTGGTTGAAGTATAGGTTGAACATTGCTTTTAGGAAGATATTAGATCTTGATTTGAAAACTATGTGCTGGAGAATTTGCCATGTGCTGGGATGATCTGTTCCAATGATTAATTACCCTCATTGTTATCCGTTAACAATTTGCATTTCAGCTTCTGCATAGGGTATCTTGTTATGTTCATTTTACTAGACTAAAGAGCTGTCTGGGATCTGATATATATGTTCTCCTTATCTTGGTGGTAGACTGTGATCATGTTGATTCACATTTTTCTTCAATGAGCTAAGTAGACTGAGCTCCTTTAGAATCTCATTGTAAGGTTTTTCAGGATCCTATCATAACCACCACTACTAATGACAATTCCCCATTAATGATTAATTTTAAAAACCTGTCAGTTAGCTAGTTTTTAACCTGTTAAAATATGCCATCTTGATTTTGACTAGGTCTAGTCTTTTAATGAATGGTAATAAATAAATGCTTTACACAGATCCAAAAAATTTATATTAATACGGGTCACAGTTTACAAGACTCATATCTTTGTCAAAGAATGTTGTTAAGTTCATTTGACAAGATCTACTGCCCAGGAATCCTATTGACTGATATTAATTATATTTTTACCATTCAGACCCATTATTGATAACACTTTATCGGCCATTCCATTATTTCACCTGGGAGCAATGTTACATGTGGTGGCCTGTAGTTACCAATATCATCCTATTTACCTATTTAAAATATTGTTACAATACTGAGGCTGTGGCCACTCTATAGTAATACGGCACTTTGGAATATGCTAATGAGGCACTGGTATGAATATGCAGCAACTCACTTGCATAATGGCTGCCACACGCGCTTTGAAACCTTTCAAAACGCACTCTGCCTGTGTAGCTGAGGGCCTTTCAAAACAAACCCCCTGATTTCGAAAGCCCCTTCTTCCCAAAACCAGATGGGAAAAAGGGGCTTTCAAAATCAGGGTTTTCGTTTCGAAAGGCCCTGGGCTACATGGGCAGTGTGAGTTTTGAAACCGGCAGTTTCAAAGTACACATGGCCAACATTATGCTAATGAGATGCTGCATATTCATACCAGCCCCTCATTAGCATATTGCAAAGTGCCACATGACCATAGCACCTCTGAAAGGAGGGGCTAGTGTGGCCACATCCTGAGTCTCTTACAATCTTCTGGAGCATTCCCAGGTGGCTTTATTCTACAGATAGTATACTGGTTTTCTGCAAGAATGTACACAGCTAGGACAATGTTAAATGGCCTGGGATATGTCTACCTGATGGACCATCTCTCTCCTTCTGACATACTTGCTGATGTGCCCAGCATTGTTCAGGTCCTTAACTCAATTGTTTTTTTTTCCCTTTAGGAAATGAAAGAAAAATGTACATCTCAGGCAAGACACTTAACATCCCCCACCTGTCACCCACTCCTTCTAATCATTTATTTGATATATCAGTTTTTATTGAAATGTTTGGACCTCTGTGCTATATATATGGGTATGGACTGGAAATTGTATAGATCTGAAGAAGTGGGTCTGTCCCACAAAAGGTCATCACCTAATAAATAATTTTGTTAGTCTTTAAAGTGCTACATGACTGCTGGTTTGTTTTCTTAGAATACAGACTAACACAGCTACCTCTCTGTTATTATGCTTTATTTTAACAATTGTATGTTTCAAAAATACAGTGATATTAATTTTTATTTTGGATTACTTCAAAGTGGATTGTTAATATTTGTGTGGGGTTTCTTTAGTAAATTTTTTAAAACTGGAATTCCATCAAGCATATTTTTTTCTTCATCACTACGAACTCTTATCATTCACCATGTTTTGAAAAAAACAAAGGGTCTGTAGTGAGCCAACAGCCACCACAGGCCCCTGAGCCAAGTGGGAGGGGAGCCTGGCTCTGCAACTCCGCAGGGCCAAGGGAAGAAGGGGCGGAACCAAGGGCAGTTGCCCTCATTGCTGCCAGGGGCCCGTGGTGGCTGTCGGCCCACTACAAACCCTTTTTTCTCCCCACAGCGTGGAGCAGAAGAGCAGCCCTGCTGGCGCTTTGAAGTGACCTGGAGCTCTGGCCACCACCACTGCTGAAGTAGCAGAGAGGATGGCGGCTGGAGCTCCAGATCCCCTTGAAAGCCTGGGCCCTGGGGAAACTGCCCTCTTTGGTCCCCACTGTTGGCAAGTGTGGCTGCTCTACTCTTGCCAGAAGGGGTTAAAGCAGGCTGTAGGGAGCCTGCACAGAGCCCCAGTCGATCAGAGAGAGGCTTGTAGTAAGCCAATGAGAGGGTGGCTTATTGAAGCAGCCCTGATATAAGAGGAATTGGGTCCTGACCAGGGATGATTCAGGGCTGGTTTCCAAGAGGAATAGCTTTAAGAGAGAGCAGTGCTGGGCAGGCTCAGGAGTGTGGGAAGAGGCTCCAGCCTGTTATCTGCCAGGCTGCAGGCCTTGAAATAAGGGACAGGAAAGTGCAAAGATCAGTTGCCTAGGGAACAGGAGGCATGTAAGGGAGAGAGAAGGCAGGACGAGGCTAGTGCAAGAAGGTCCCTGGGCTGGGAACGATAGTATTGGGTGGGCCTGGGTCTTCCCCCTTAAACCACACTTTCCCCCCAGGGAGAGTGGCCTATACAGACTGTGGCTTGCCTCTGAGGCAGGGGGCTAGATTTTAGGGCTGCAGTTGGCCACAGTAGCAGATGAGACTGAGGATTGCTGATACCACCAGAAGGAGTTGAGAGACTGCATAGTGGACAGTGTCCCGATGAGGACTTTGTGGTCCATGAAGCAAAGTAGGACAAGAGTCAGATAACGGAGCAGAGAGACAATGGGCAAGACACTGGCCACAAGGGGCATACTGCTGAGGATTGAGCTAATTCCCAGAGTGACCAGCAGGAGGCACCATGGCAGTGAGTTGCACCCCCGTACATGGACATTGTCAATTTTGTTTTCAATAATTTTTTTTCTAATTTTCAAACCTTAAACATTGATTTAGCTGTGGCAAAACACGGCACTACTCCAAATATCTCTGTTTTCTCTCTTTTCTGTCAGGTGTATTAAGAAGCAATCATTTCCAGGTTCATCCTGTTTTTCTGGCTCATCTTAGTTCAGTTTTTTTCAACATTCACTCAGTTATGTCAAATTCGAGGACGGTATTTGATTTGGTGATTCCGTCTCTCTCTGTTTGGTTTTATGAGAGGCAATCCCATTCCAAACATATCCAATTTTCCTGGCACAACCAAATCCTTATGTTGCTTTAAGTTATGGTAAGTGGAAGCTGTATGCCAAATTTCGTGGACCCAACTCTTACCATTTAGGAGGAGTTCTTGATCAAATAGACAATCAGACAAACTCTATAATATATAGTAGGTTTAACTAACTATGATTAACAGGGGTGCTTGAGCTGTATCTCCCAGTATTATGGAAGAGAAGAGAGTAGTTGGGGCATTCTGTGTGAAGGCCACAGCACTCTGGAACATCTACCCCGTTGTATTGAAATGTAATGACCTTCAGGACTTGCTGCAAAAGCCCTCTGTTTGTTAGGTGTGGCTGTCCGGCCAAGTAGAGCTATTTGTTACTGAAATCCACACAGCTATTTAGGCACCTAAATCCAGATTTAGATGCCTAAATCCCATTTTTAGACATCTAAATCCCCTACTGTAATTCACAAAACTCCTGTATGCTCACAGCTGCCTCCCTTTAGGCATCCAGATGTCTATAGCCCACCTAAGTCTAGAACTATTCATGAGCAAGGTGACGACTGGTGTTCACCTGCCTAACTTGCCCCATAGGTCTAATCCACTGAGCATCCTCTGGGTGCATCCAGACCCCGCTTTAAACCTGGCTGGAGGAGAAGGCAGTACTGCTGCCACTGGCTGCCTTATAATTTTCCCCCAGAAGTTAGATTACTCAGATGGGATGTGGGAGACCCAGATTAATTTCCCAGCTCCCAGGCAAAGGGAAAGAATGCATGTGAACAAAGATCGCCTATCTGTTAGAAAAGTGCTCTAACCACTGAGATATGAGATATTCTATTGTGGGTCTCTCTGATGGGGTGAACCAAGCCTGCACTGGTCAGGCAGGGGATAGCCATCTACTTTGGGCCCAAAAGGCCATGACACTTTGCCCTTGCTGGGCATGCTCCTGCTGAAGGAATATATACAAGAAAGCTACTCAGCTCAGGCTGGGCTGGCTGAGGAGGAGATTAGACGTATGCTGTGTGTTCTCTTGAAAAAACCACCAAGATTTCAAGCTGCCCTGACTACACTGTACCAGTTGACCGCAGTGGGGACACGAACCACTGACAGGTGAGGAGATGCCTGAGGCAGTCATGAGGGTAGGAAGCAACCCAGGGTACATATTGGGAAACAGAGAGACCTAAAGCCACCGCCGGGGCAGGAGGTAGAGATGGATGGAGAATGTGTTGATTTGTTTTCCAGGTCCCTGGATTAGAACATGGTGTAGTAGGATGGGGCTGGATTCCCCACCTTGCACATACACCTGGGTGCTATAGTCAGAGACTAGTTGTGGTAGATGATACAGCCACAGCCATGGACTGTTGATGCTCAGCCTTACTGTCTAGGACTACTGACAGCAGGTGCTACTGCCTTGGACGCTTGCTGTTAGGCCTTGTTGCCCGGGTGGCTCTAGGAACCCTTACCATTAGACATCGCGACTGCAGAAGAAGGTGCAAACCCTCCTGGAACATCATCAACCTCTGTGGCAGGCTCTCTGACCCTCCTGTTCCAAAGTGGATAAATAATAAAAGAGACTGGGACAGAGGGACTTGAACCAGGAATTTCTACCCTTTACATCCCAAACCCTTCAGCTACAGAGTCATATACACTGGGCCTCTCTCTCTCTTTCTGGCCCAATCACTCTCTCTATATTCATCCAAAGAGCAATAGCTTCAGCAGGGGAGGCTGGGGGGGACCCCACGTCAGCATGTCCCATAGCCAGTGGTGAGAGCACTTTTCTGATAGGTGGAAGACCTGTATTCATAACCTTTCCCCCTCTGCCAGAGAGGGAGTACTTGTAGAGTTGACTTGCTTAGGCGAGGAGCCACCTTTTGAGGACTGCCTTTTAAGGCCCCTAGCTCTCCCCATTCATTGGAGTGGGAGCCGAAGCACCTATCTTTGTATTGCAATATTGTTTCTGTGATTTTTCGAGACTGAGCATCACAGTGCCTTTGTGGATTCCATCAAGAGGGCCATTCAACTCCTTTCCATTCCCAGATCCCCACTAGCTATCATCAAAACACTCAGCTGTGCTAATTTCCCAAACACCTCCTGGCCTCCTTGATGAGTGTGGGGAATAGGCTCCTTGGGCCTTGCTACACAAGACTGATCTCAGGAGGCTGATGGAATTGACATGCATCTGGGGAAGGTGGGGGCTGCTCTGCACTCCCAGAAGGGGTGGGGCCATGGGTGGAAGGGGAGGCGCTGGGGGTTACCCTCCCTCCAGCCAGCACTTTAGCATCGCCCAGAGGTCCCTGCCAATGGCTCTGGTGGCAATTTAAAGGGCCCTGGGCTCCGTCTGATCTCAGGTCCTGGGGCAGTTGTCCCCATTCTCTGCCCCCATTGCCAGGCCTGACTGATCTTCCACTTCAGGATCCTTCCCCCATATCAACTTCCTTTTCTCCCCATCGAGAAACATCATACATGGAGCTGCAGAACACTTGGCATCTGTCCATGTGCCAGCCTCTGAAAACATGGGCCATGTGGCACTTGAAAACCACAGTAGGTCAGTCTTTTAGCAGTCTCTCTCCTACATACTTACAGGCAATCGGCCAAAACATCAGCTGTGTATGAGAGGCACTGAGGGCAGCTGATGGGGGAAAAGTGTGAAAGTGGCTTGATATCACCCTTACCGGCTCTGATTCTAGTGCTGGTCTGTACTGGGACAGAATCCTGATGCACATTAGAAACTGTAGTAATGTATATGCTCTGGAAATGGCCCCATGGGGCTGTAACTGCAGTTGCAGATTGCAGTGTGTTAAGGGGTCTTGTCCCTGCCTCCTTTTCCTTGCCTATTCTCCTTGAATCTTCAGTAGCAGAGACAGGTGGTACAGACCACTGGCTCTCAAGCAGGGGCACACATAGCCCTGGAGGTAAACAGAGGCCTTCCAGGGCATACTCAACTCATTCAGATCAGTGTTGGTCACTGAGGGTTTCAGCCTTCACGGGGCCACAGGCAGGGTTTCAAAAAAGAGGATACCCCTGAGTGGGCGTGTTATCTGTAACAGTATCTACCAACTCACCTTGTATTAAGGTACTATACATACTATAACACATTAATTCAACATGAATTGGTAGCTACTGATACAGATCCACTCCTTCTCAGGGGCGTCCTCTTTTTTTATATGGTAACCCTAGTCACAGGTCAGGTTTAGGGGGATTACAAGTGCAGGGCCGGCATTTGGGGAAGCCAAGCGGGGCAACTGTCCCAGTTCTCAAACCATAAGGGGCCCCATGAAACTAAGTTACTTGCTTTAGCCCCACTGCCTGGGTCTTGGGTTTCAGCCCCACCACCTGGAGTTCTGACTTCTGACAAGATGCAGAAGTAAAAAACAGACTCATGTACCACAGAGACGTGTAAGTACCATATTTCTATTCCAATTGACTTATCTTGTTATTTTATAGTGAAAATGGCTAACTCTGGAATTTTTCAGCAACAGCGCGCTGAGGGATTTTGGTGTTTTTTATGTCAGATGTTGTAAGCAAGTAGTGTTTTAAGTGAGGGGATGCGGGACAAGTCAGACTTCGCAAGGGATCCCTTTGTTTGGGAACATTGAGAGCTAGAGCTACATTTATGGCACCAGAAGAATTCTCTTGGGGTTGACATTTTGTTTGCTTTGTACTGCTGAACAAAATAGCAGTTGAAATATAGCCTTTCGCTGAGCTATAACAGAGTGTGATTGTTGTAAACGTGTAATCAGCACCCATTCTAACATCAATATTTTAATCCAACAGCAGTGAATGCATTTCCTTATTCATGCCCACAGTGTGCTCTTCTTCTGACTTATTCCTAATGCAATGGTCATTTGACTTCTAGAGACTTAATCTCCTTGTGTGTGACCTCAGTTTCAGCTTGGGGAGTGCTTAGAAACATTTAATCTGATTTGTCAGATCAGCGGAAAGACGTTTACATAATACAGTATAAAGAATGTGCTCTGGTATTACTTAAATCAGATAGGGGAGTTTAAATTAATTCTTAACAGTTTTCTGCTTAGCATTTCAGCTTTATTAAACTCTGATCCATGTTAGCATATTTTAAAAATACATGCAGCCCTACGAATTAGGCATGTCATGTTGTTGGTATATAGTCATTTCTGAATATACAAGGAGACTAAAAATGGCTGTGTCACTCAGGTAGCAGCTACTAGCTTGTCTGTCACCTAAATCTATTGAACTTGGTACACATATATTTTTGTATTGAGAGCATCAAGGATGCTGAGCATAGAGTGGTGACTCTGCCTACACCCTTCCTGGATTCGAGACTAGAGATCTTCAATAGTCTCTCTAGAAACTTCAGTGCTAAACTCTGATTTTCAGTTTATTCATCAGTAAAATGGGTATAAGCTTATTTTGATTTCTGCCTCACTGGAAGTCAGCATGTTCCTCAAGGCATGACATAACTTTGTTTCCAAAAACTGTACTCCGCTCGTACATTGATACATACTTCACCAGCACTATAGTGTCCAGGTATCTCTCCATGAATTTAAAATAGCCATTTTTTCTTTGACGTGTGGCTTGTTTTAAGGGTAGTTTTAAAGATAAAAAGTACAGCTGAGGGAATCATTTGTAGCAAATCATTTTTAATGAATTTCGTTTTTGCTGCCGGTGAAATGTCCACAAACAAATGCAAATGTTCTCAATTTTGTCTTTGAAATGTTGATGAATTTCAGTTACTCTATAGCCTGCTGATCAAATCTACAACTTTGGTGTTTTTAGTCCTATTAATCAGACATTTTTATTTCATAATTGGATAAGTAATTATTATAATACAGGTTCTGAGGTGAATGCTTAAAAAGAAGTGGAGGGGACTGACCCAGCTGGGAGATAGAACAGAGCAGTCTGCTGTGTCACTCTACTTCCCATGGCTCATACAACTGTGGTGAATGTGGTGACCCTGCTGCTACCCTGTACCAGGTTCCCCAGGTAATCCCCCAGGTCACCCTGGGCTCCCTGGGCTAACCTCAATATAGGGGACCATACTCTTCACAGAAGGGCTGGGGTGGCTGCTTTGAAGCCTCCCAGTGTGAAGGGCATGTGGCTGTCTCGCTGAACTGTCCTATGGATGGGGCAGCTCTGACTGTCAGAAGTCAAGTCTTTTGGGTAGAGGCAATACATGGGGGAAGCTTGTATGGTTATGTGCCTCCCCTCCCCATTCGCTGTTTGCTTGTACTGAGCATGCTCACATGGACTGAGCATGCTCAGTAATACTGCTGCAACCGGCTGCCCTTATTGTGCCTTCCCCAACCTGCATTTGCAGATATGGGTCATCTCTGGTTTTGGGTAAAAACCAGGAACAAGGCAGAGCTGGGTCTAGAAACCATATTAAAGACCCAGTTAACCTTGTGTCTAGACTACTTCACATTCTAAAACATTTTCAAATCAGAGAGTAATAAGAGATTGAAATGTCCCTTACTATCTTCTGACCAACCACCTAACAGCTATAAGAAGGCTACTACTGGCTGAACCTCTCTAGTCCAGGCAGGGCCAGAGGAGCTCCAGCAGCCCTGGAGCTGGGAGCCAGCTGGGGTGCAGAGCTTTGATGGTAGCTGCAGACACAGGGACCTGGCTGGGGCCAGGGGAATCCCAGCAGTCCTGGGGCTGGGAGCCAGGTGAGGTACGGAGCCCCACCACCAGCTTCAGCCATGGGGACCAGGCCAGGGGAAGCCTGGCAGCTCCAGTCCCAGGGATGTCCCTTGGGGACCCGGCCAGGGCCAAAGGAACCCTGGCAGGGGCTGGGAACTGGCAGGGGCATGGAGCTCTGCCGGCAGCCCTGGGGCTGGAAGCCGGCAGTTCCAGCTCCAGGGGAACCCTGTCTGGGTCCCCAGGGCCAGGATCTGGCCAGGGCGCAGAGCTCTGCTGGCAGGTCCTGCCTGGGGGACCTGGCCAGAGTGGGATGGATGGATGAATAGACAGTCACCTCTCCTTTTATAATAGCAGAGATTAAGTGACTTATTTATGGGTTGTGTATAAATACGTATGTATGTATGCTTGAAATATGGTCTTAAAATGTATTTTGAAAGTAATGCATAAATCAAATATGCCCTAGATAACAGAATGGAGATTTACTTTTCTGACCAGCTCAATTTGAGGCAGAGAACAATACAAATAGATGTACATTTAAGGCTAACAAAGCAAACACGCTCACGTGGCAGAGAAAATAGTGCAGAGGGCACACTGGGAGACACAATTTGCATCCTCAGGAAATCCTCCTGGCTCGTGGGCGATAGATTTCAGAAAATAAAAGTCATTCTTGTTATCCTTCACTTTGGGGGCAGAAGGAACAGCACTCTCTTATTCCATGAATGCTGTATCCTCTTGCCAGAAGGCCTGGAGCCCTTGGAGGCTTGATGGAAGAGAGGAAGCTGTTTAGGCAAAGATTGCATTTTGCTAAATTTAACAGGAAAACATGTTTTGTTTTATTTTGTTTGCAATTACTTTTTGCTTCTGTTACTGCTGCTTAGTATCACTTGAATTTCTGTTATTTGTTAATACAATTATTCTTAATTTTACTATAATCCATCTCAGTGTCATATCAAAGTATGGAGAGAGTTCTCAGCTAACCTAGCAGGGTGATATGTACGTTATCTCTTGGGGCGCAGTAACCTTAACTTTTGTGAGTGACCAGTAAAAGGGACAAGACACAACAGAAAGAGATCTCTGAACTCAGGGAGTAGAATTCACTGATTGCTACTTGTGAGGCACAGTTAAGATTGGCAGAGCCTTGAGTTTGCTGGTGAACCAGACAGCAGATTTATGTGGCAGGGAGCTGATATACAACTTAATCTCCAGCAAAGTTCGCCTTTGCACAGACCTGAGGAGAACATAACACAATGGTTCTGGATTGCCTTGAGAACGTCATAGCCAAGTTCTTAGTGTGACATAACATTTGATAGATGGCATCTCCAGCACTGTTGTTCTCATGACGTCTCTGCTGAGTCATTGGCTTATTGTTGACTGGTGGAATAGCACCACTTATTGAATCACCAGAATCACTTCTTGCAGCAGGGAGAGTTTTCCTTCCACCCAAGTGCTGACTGATAACTGACCCTGCTTAGCTTGTGTGATATGACGTACTCATATCCTGAGCAACTTTGAATGACTCAAACCTTACAATTTTAAGTTTGATGTTATAAAGGGCATTTGGCACAAAGTCTCAGCTGCTCTCTTTTTAGTAAGGTATTTTTATAATGAAACATACATCAAGTAGAAAGAACTCTAAAAACCATGTAAGGTATATGCAAGGGTACAGTCAGATTCTCATTAATATGAATGGTCTGTCTTTATTTGCTAATGCCTATTGCATGTGCTATCATCACAATGAGCACTAACCACTGCATTGGACTAACTAGTCTGCACCACTTTTACCTGACAGGTTGTGTTTATTTATTGCACATTTCCATGCTAGAGAATATAACCAGTAAAGGAAATCAATATTACAAGGCTCAGGAGTGGATTGTGGCATTACCACAAGCCATGGGGCAAGGGGCAAGTAGCTGTGCTGTTCGAAGAGCAGAATGGGACCCAAACTGTGACACAGAGTAACAGTCATGTCGCTGCTTTCTAGCCATTGCCAGGGACAACTAACCTGTAGCATCCTGAAAGTCCATGGCTATCCAACTTTATAGCCTCAAGTATTCACATCTGCAGATGTCAGTGTGGATAGCCACAGCTTGTTTTTGCTGGTGCAGATGGAGATGCAGTTTTTTTTATCCATGCAGGGCTCTACTAACCTGCACCCCTCTTTACACAAGCAAAGATTATAGACCTAGAACTGTCAATACAGTGTGTCTGTCAGCGTGTTGAGTGTGTATGTTAGCTGGCAAAGTTTAGTCTTGGGGCTTGAGCCAGTGCCCTGGGCCTTGCTAGGTCCACACCCTGGTTTGGGGTGGGGCAATAAACAAACAACAGTTCAGTTTAGTGTACTCGCAAGGCAGAGGGCTGGCAAACCCAGTCGTGTGCCTACAATGGCAAGAGGCAGAGACTGCCACTCACAGGTTAGGAGTGGCAGGGATGTTCAGGCCCGCCCAATATTGCGATATTTCAAAGCATCCCTTACTCCTCCTGCAACGAGGAGTAAAGGATACCGAAATTGTACACTCTTTATTTTGGAAAAATATTTTGAAATAATGGGCACATTTCACAGACACAGAGTACCAAGGTGTCCTGAAATAGCTCTGCCATGAAGACATAGCCTACGGTCCCTATCTCCCTCTGTTTACACTATTTCTTATGGGGGGCGGGATTCCTTATTATATGTCATTTTGCTCTAAGTCTTAACTTTACGATCTCTATACCCAATGAATATCGAACTATACCCCTGTAGTTCAGTTAAATCTTTTAACAGTCCCTCCTGCCTAATGTGGGCTTTACTTTTTAATTAAGTGTAATTCCGCACTTTGCTAGGTGAATAAAGCAGACACTGACTTTTTTAAGCAGATCTTCTCAGACTTCATTTATCAGGCTCTGGGAACCCTTGAACTATTTTGTGATTATTCTTTTTACCTTCTCTAGTTAAAAGAATGTTCTTTTTTTTCAATCTATGCTCTCTTAGACTGTTACAAAGCCATTCATTTTTTCTGTCTATAAGAACCAGTACACAAATCCTTTTTCATGCCAATGGTTCAGTGTGTTTTATAACTACATCATAGCAGCTCCCCTGTCAAGCTAAGAGCTTCTTTACCTATATTGCCATTGCTAGGATTTCCTAATTGGTTTCTTATTCATAGAACTTTAATCCTACAGGGTTAAATGGCTCTAGGGTTGGATGATGCAGTATAGAGCTTTTCATGGTCTCTGACCCCTTATTAATTGTTAGATCTTCATGTAATAGGTATCTTTGTTGGCTTCATTAGTAGAGGGGCAAAGGATTGCATTGTCTGAAGACAAAATTTACATTAGGGATGGCTCTCCTTAGCTCATACTGTCCCAGAAGCATCTGTTTTGAAATTATTTAAGGTTTCAGCTAAGTGTTGGCTTCAGTGAAACAATGATTAGGGAAGGATTAGAATTAAATATAGATCCTTAGAGGCAGAGAATAACTTTGTGGTTTTGCAGTCTAGGTCGATTTTCCAAAATAGTATTTGACATTTGTAGAATCAGTTTGCTTTTTTATGGGTATTATCTGTTCATATGAACTTTTACAGGAGCTAGGGTATTTCCAAAGCATGTGAAATGGTGCTGCAGCTCTCCCATTTTCTGTGGCAAGGGTCAGCAACCTTTCTGAGGTGAAGTGCCAAAAATTGACCTTTGACCTCTGCGTATAGCCTGAGTGTTGGTGATACTTTTAAAAGTCATTAATAGTTCTACTTACAACTGGCAGAGTAGCCTTCTTGTGACCCCAGGCCCTGGAGAACGCGCTCTGCCCCATGCTTCGGCAAGGACTCTGGCCCCACACTCTGGCAGAGGCCCAGCTGCAGCTCCACATGGGTTCTGCTGGCCCCCTGCTGTGGTGGGGTCTCCAGCTCCCTTAAGGGCTGCATGGGGGCATGAGGGATGGGGCAGAGCTACCACTGTGTGCCACTCTAAATCAGCTCGTGTGCCAAGAGTGGCAAGCATGCTGGAGGGTTACCACACCCTTTCTATGGTGTGAAACAGAAAACTGAAGGCTAATTAGTTTGTATGCTGGTGCATGTCAGCAGCAATTATCTTCATTAAGAAGTAATTTCTGGAACTCCTAAACTGTTAAATCATTGTCTATGTGTCTATGTCTATGTGTGTGAGTACACCTAAAATTGCAACGTATGTGATCTACTGCCAAATCTGGTGCAAATTTTATATAATAATTCAAGTTGGGCAGGCAGATTTTAAAACCACACACCTTGGTTTAAATAAAATATCCTTATGCTTGACAACCTGGGGGGAGATTTTGCTTTTTAGTATATAAAATAGAGATGGATTGAGCAGGCAATGTTCAGATCAGGAGACTGATTAAATTTAGACTAGATTTTGAAATAGAGTCTAGGTCACAGTTTGAATTCAAAGTTGAAATTGAGGGTTGATTGCAACGGTGCTGAGATATCACATCTCGGCCTACACACCTGGTTAGCTGCAAATTTTCTCCCTTTTGTGTAATCTTCTCTCTAATACTAAAACTAATCATAAGACATTATGTCTGTCAGTTTCTGAATTTACTACTGTTAATGGACAGTTTAATGGACAGTTTAAAATCTGCTTTAAAATATTTCATGAGTGTGTTGGTGAAGATTATAATATATTATATATTATAATATCACATCTAAAAACATTCATTCCCCCCACCGCCCCCCATTGCCCCAGGTTGCCTTTGGGCATAGAGGCACAGTGTAAAAGTATTGCATAGGGCCCCATAAATCTTAAGGATGGCGCTGTCCTCATTCACCAGAATTATCTTCTAGTTTTACATCCATTTTTCTGTGGCTGGGTCTACACGTGCCCCTTCCTTTAGAAAGGGGCATGTTAATGAGCAGGTTTAAAAGATGCTAATGAGGCACTGCAATGAATATGCAGCACCTCATTAGCATAATGGCGGCCGTGGCGATTCGCAAGTGCAGCTTTTCGAATCGTGCACCGCCCATGGAGACGGGACCTTCCGAAAGGACCTCCCCCAGTTTTCGAAAACCCTTCTTCCGATCACAGATAGGAAGAAGGGCTTTCAAAAACTGGGGGGTGGGTCCTTTCAGAAGGTCCCATCTCCATGGGTGGCGCGTGATTCGAAAAGCCGCACTTTTGAATCGCCGTGGCCGCCATTATGCTAATGAGGCGCTGCATATTCATTGCAGTGCCTCATTTGCATCTTTCGAACCTGCTCATTAACATGCCCCTTTCGAAAGGAAGGGGCACGTATAGACCCAGCATCTATGTTTTATTATAAACAGGCAAGGAGGAGAATCAGAAAACTCAATTAATTAAAGGAAAGACTAATAATAGAAAAGACAAAGTGTCGGCAGAGATAATTATTTCAAAATATATTATGTGAATTGCAAATGCAGTGCTCCATCTAAAAAATTATTATTAAAATATTTTATCTGTATTACTTAGTGGGTTTATTTTCAGGGGCTCGGATCCAACATTCCTTTTTTGAGCTTTAGTACTCAAATACCTTCTGGTATCACAGATCAGTTGAGTAGTAGGTAGTAGATATTCCCTGGTGTATACTGTACTAGACTAGATGATTTAATGCAGTGATGGGCAGCTTAAGCTAGTGAGTCATCTCAGTGGGCCAGAAGATTGTCATAACCAAGACATTCTCTTGGAAGAGAGTAGTTTTGCTAACTGTACTTGCGTCCCTAGAATTCTCAGTGTGTGCCCATTGAACAACGGTATCACTTTTCTTGGATGAAGAGGGAGCACACAGCTCTCACAGTCAATCATAAGTTAATGATATCACAGAACTGGAAGGGACCTTGATGTCATCAGGTCCAATCTTTTCCCTGCCCTCACAGCAGGACCTATCACCTCACCTGACAGATTTTTTTTTTGTTTTTGTTTTTTAATTCAACCTGTCCCAGACCTTGGAAAGGCCCCCTTAAGGATTCAACTCACAACCTTGGGTAAACAAGGCCAATGCCCTAATCACAGAACTATTTAATTCTGTGGGCAAGCAGCAGGCATTGTACTTCATGTACCCTTGCTTATGTGTGTGTCACTTTAGTAATTCTGATAGTTTAAGAACTTATGGTTGGAAACCAGAGGAATGAGGCACCCCTCCATCATGTGAGCAATTGTATACAAAACGTCTGGTAGACAACACTTAGAACCCCAGTGAGCTGCATGTGGCCTTCTGCCCATCACTGACCTACTGGATTCTTCCGTCTTATGAATCTAAACTAGTCTGGAGTAATCTACTTAAAGTTAGGAAGATTTTTGAACCTCTCTTCTTGAAAACTTCACAACCTCTGACACTAAAATGATATTTTCTAGGTGCAAAAGGGCTTAATTAGCTCATATGCCTATCTATCACCCCAAATTCTCACACTGTGGTGCTAAAAGCTGTGTAGTTTAGATACAGCCTTACAAAGGATTAGAGCATGGGTTCCCAACCTTTTCACAAGTGCAGACTTGCCATCATACCCCAAACTGTTTGTGGACCCCCATCAAAGCCAATTCTAGCCACTATGTCCACTTAATTAAATGAAAAAGGAAACCACAACATATATTTTTGGACAGCAATGAATAACATTGAGAGATATTTTATTTAAAAGTAATAATTGATTGTAGTTTTGCAATTTGTTTAAAACTTATTTTCTCTGATCATTTTTATTTGCAATGATACAAAATTCCTTAAAATAGTTAAGTCCAAAGTTAACTGCAAAGAGTTAAAAAGGAATCTCAGAAAACTGGCTGACTGGGCAACACAATGGCAGATGGAATTCACTCTGGATAAATGCAAAGTAATGCATATGGAAAAATATAATCCCAACTGTACATACAAAATAGGGCATGAGAGGATCTAAAGTAGCTGTTACCACTCAAGAAAGCGATCTTGGAATCATTGTGGCTAGTTCCTCTGAAATCATCTGCTCAGTGTTCAGTGGCAATCTAAAAATCTAACAATATTGGGAATCATTAGGAAAGGAATAGTTACTTGAATAGAAAATACTATATTTTGAGTAATATCGTATCTGCAAATTTTGCCACCTTCGTGTTTACTCCTTTTTCAAAATAATTTGTAAATAAGATGAACAGTACTAGTACCAGTGCACACCCCTGGAACACACCATATTTTAGTCTTACTCTTCCCCCTATACTTTAAGTGGAGCAATATTTTCACAATCATCTAACAATCTTTCAATTACTTGCACGACAATGCTTTTGTTAGCTAATCATCCTTCCTCCCTCCTTTATAAGCAAACTCCCCGCTGCAAAGGCAAAGCTAGGAACAGCAGAAGCATTGTTGCAATTAAGAACTGCCTCTGGGGCTAGGGCATAAACTTTAAGCAAACCTCAAGTATGAGGTTCCAGGGTTTAAACTCTTTTGGGGGGCCTACAGCCCCTCCTTGCCCCTGCCCCTTGGCTTTCCTGCAACCGTGAAGGATCTAATGTGAAATGGATGTCCAAATCCAAAATGGAGCTAAGACTCCAATGTAGATATAGCTCACTTTGTCAGACAGCATATCTGCCCACTTAATCTTGAGACAAGAGAAGTGTGAGTGGTTAGCTTAAACAGCACTGATTTTCAGGTTTATTGAAGAAAAAATATACATCTGCGGATTTTGCCTTGTTCATCTGTCTTCATTCTAAATGGCAAATGTGTTGCTATATGTGAATGAAAAGCGCTGCACCACGTAAATAATGCATGCAAAGCCTACACACACCATTTTATATTTTTAAAACTGAGCCAGCTTTTTGTCTTTTAGATGCATCACATCATTACATTGCACTCTGCACCTGCCAAATGCTGTAACAGACAATATCTTTATTCATCATTCATATAACCGCTCTGCAAACTGAGTACTCACAATGGAGGGATTTCTGAGCAGCTAGCAGGATTTTAGTACATTAGCTAAATACAGGTGTTCCAGGATTGCCTGTTCTTCATAAGTACCAAAATCTTTGTTCCCAATGTATAAGGCATGTTAATGCATTCATGAGACTGATTAATACAGTCATTTTAATATGCTTGCGATTGCTGATTTACAACTATGTGCATTTGGGACGACTCAGGGCTCTCAGATACCACTAGAAGAGGTACCTTACCTAAGCAAATTTACCATTCACCCTGTTTTTGTGAAACATGTCTATGAGTTTGAAAGTTCAAAGCAAGTACTTTATATTTTTCTGCCATTTCACTGGAATAAATGGATGTTTCTACTGAAAACTGCTGCCAAGGAACATATGCATGTAGGCAGCACTGAAAAGGCTGATTTATTTACTTTTGCACACAGCCTACTTCTCCTGTTATAGTCACTCACAGCCTGTGTTATTAGCAGGGAAAAAGCTTCTATGGGAAAAAAGTGTTGAAAGGGAAGCAAACCCCTATGGCTGTGTCTACACTTGCATTCTTCTTTCGAAAGAGGTATACAAATGAGGGAAATTGAAAATGCAAATAAGGTGCAGATTTGCATATCTGGCACTCTATCTGCATAATCTTATTACAAAATAACTTCTTTTGAAAGAAGAAAACCAGTGTAGACACTACTTTTTCGAAAGCAAATCCCATCTTTGAAAGAATCCTTCCCATAAAAAAAGGGAAGATGGATTCTTTCGAAGATGGGGTTTACTTTCAAAAAAGCAGTGTTTACACTGGTTTTCGTCTTTGAAAGAAGCTATTTTGAAATAAGAATATGCAAACGAGGTTCCAGATATGCAAATCTGCACCTTGTTTGCATTTTCAATTTCCCTCATTTGTATACCTTCTTCGAAAGAGGAATGCAAGTGTAGACACAGCCCTATGCCTCAGGCATATACCAGCCTCCAGCTGGTGTGGGTTGGAAGGGTATCTTCCCTGCAGATAGGTCATGGAGTCACAGGCCTGGTCTACACTAGGGAACAAAGTCAGTCCCAGATATGCAATGCTAGCTATGCCTTTAACATTGCTAGAATCAACATATCAGGATTCAGAGAGGTGGCTGTGTTAGTCTGTAGCTTCAAGAACAACAAAAAGTCTTGTGGCACCTTATAGACTAACAGATATTTTGGAGCATAAGCTTTCATGGGCAAAGACCCACTTCATCAGATGCATGAGTGGGGATTGATTTTGTTCCTCAGTGAAGATCGGGTGTCTTTGGGCTTGCGCCAATATCCCCTCCTTCATGTGACAGTGTGGAGTAGCAGGGTTGATGGCCAACCCCAGAGATAATGATTTTGCCACTTTATCGCAGATGTGGCAAAACTGAACTCCAGAGAATCAATAGCAGTGTGTTGAATGCCAGAAAAGTATCGACATAGAGTTCACAGCCAGCCAAGACGACCAATCACAGAATCTGACCTCCTGTATCTCCTGGGCTGCTAGAATCATCCATCACTTGCACACTAAATGCAACACCTGAATTATGTCAACGTATCAGAACCTGCAAGAAACTAGGCTATTATGTGCTACAGGCAGAGAATAGGCAGGAGACCGATGCACTGAATCTGCTGCAGTGGCAGGAAAATGATTACATACCCAAGTAATCCTGACATCTGACCTCTACCCACCTGTTGCAGGGGATGGTAACAGCCCCTAAGGTCACTGCCAATCTAAGCAGGGGAGAAAAAAAAATCTGTTCTGGTTCCTACCCATAGTGAAGACCCTGAACCTGTAAGCAAGAATGAGTCAGCCTAGCTCCTGAGAAAAAAACTATTCAGGGCCACTTCAGAGCCCTGACCCTGGGTAAGATCAAAAACTTATCTCTGTCACTAACAGAATATATTAACTCGCCCACCTTGTTACTCTAATATCCTGGGACCAACAGCAGTACTCGTAGATATACAACTTGGCAGGCAGAGAGAATATTCTTCTTCTTCTTGCAGTGGCTGCAAGTCCTCATGGATTAACTATTCTATTGTCATGCTGTTGCAGTATATGATCAGGCGAGCATACAATATAAAAAGCTCTGCTAAGCTGATTTAATAGTCTAGTATTGTGGTATAAATTTGGGGCTAATACTGCACAATAGTCCCAAAAATCAAGTGCAGCCAGCCTTTTTCAGGTTGAATCCTTAGCCTTTAGCCAAAAGATTTAACCCATCAGGCAGCAGGGATTCTAACAGCAGGCGTATTGAATGGTGGTCTGCAGTTACCACGTCACAGTGTTATCTTTAGACATGTGACAATTTTATAGAACCAGCAGTGACATCCAACACCCTATGGGTAAAGTTGTCCATGCAGCAGGTTTCCCGTTTACATCACAGTGGTCTTCCATGTTTGCAGGCCACTCCACTTTCCACAACCCAGGGAGGAGCTCGGTGTCAAAAGACACTTTCCTGGGATGTTTACCTAATATTCTATTAGGCACCAGCAAAGAAAAATGGTACAATGCAAAACTGCTATTAGACCATAAGAAATTTTATATCTAATTTTTGGAAATTCTCCGTCAATCATTATGAACCAAGCTCACAAGCATGGCTCTTCTTCTATTTCAAAATCAGTCCAATCTGTCCCCACTTGTCTAATAGTGAGGACAAATTGTGCCTCCCATTAGATCTGCGACACCTCACTGACTTCAGAGAAGTTGCATGTGCATGGGGTAAGTGAGAGCAGAATTTGAACCCGTGACACTCCAGCACTTTTAATACTAAAAACACACTATGGCATTTGGTGCTCTGAGCTTGTAATTCGCTTTGACGTGGCCTTAGAAGAGTCCTTTATCTTGTCTGCCTTCCATAAAATGAGGCTAAACATAACGACTTCACAGTACTATTGTGAAGATTAATAAATGCATGCTAGAATTTTGAAAATAACAGTATAAACATTTTTGTTATAAGACACCAATTTAGCTTTTTCTTTTTGCTTTTTTAAAAGAAGGAACAAGCAACCTAGGCACTCGAGGTATTGACAGATCTTGCATAGATTTGCACATTAGTCAACAGAGGAATTAACAACAGACATAGAAATAGTAAATTCTGAAAAGATTACATAATTCTGGATCTATGAATTTAAAATACAAGCAGGCATATTGCACATTCCAAGAGAAGGGATGATACAGACTTCACCTTGACCACACTGTTAATTTTAGAATCTAAAATGAGTCTTCATTCTTGTAAGTAAAGAACTGATGTTAACAAGAAACAAACAAATCATATATGACCATGTTTTCCAAATCTTGATAAAACATTTCAGTTAAAAGCAATGCACAATAAACCAGATCAGATTTCAATTAAATTAGATCATGTCTGATGTTTGTTCTTTGGATGGAGGAGAAAGAAGTGATGCACAGAAAAATCCTATGTAGCTTGATAGCAGTTTCAAAAGTAACCTAATAGCAATGAGTTGTAGTATTTGCTTAGCATCACCATTTTAACATAAATGATTCTGCTGCTAACCCTCTATCTGCAGTTCCTTTCTTGAGCTGTCTCTTCTTTAAAACCTAAATGAAATTCTAGTCAAAGAAAGTTGCTTTCATTTCCTGGCAACACGATCATGTAATGTGACTCAGTATTCCATAGTGTCTGCAAATGGAACTGAATCTGATAATGGCATGTTAAGGAGAGGCTCATGGTCCTGTTGAAGTCAGTGGGGGTTTGCATCACTGGCTTCAAGGAGAACTAGATTAGGCCCTACGTAAAGGGCAAGAAATTCTGCAGGAGCAAAGTTTCAGTGATAAATGGGGATTCAGAACTGCTGGGGGATACTTTTACATGCAGTTGCGCAATGTATTCAGACTGAGGATTTTAAAATCTTTTATTTAAGACATTCTCTCCCTTCCTTACTTAAGCAGGGGCACAGTCAACTTTTTTATTTGCAGAGCAGAGGCACTGGAGACAATTAATAAAATAGTTGCTGAAAATGGCTTCACAGAGTAGTTCTGTATCATAAATAAATTTGTCCTCTTTTAATAAAAGTGAGATAGAGGAATTTCTGTTCCAAACTCAGTGTTTCATTGCTTAATGCAGTCCTCACATTTTTGTGTGGTCAGGAGGCTGAAGCCCCCAGTTTCCTAAATCCATGTTAAGTGTGGAAGAACCTCTTGAGAAAATGGCCATGATTTCGTAGTAGAGCAAGATGCTTAGCTATGGGTCTATGGTAGCTCCTGCTCTCTGGACATCGATTGCCTCAGGCTGCTGATTCTCTGCTTGCCAAAACATTGCAGATCTTTGCCATTTCTCATGGTTCCTGGGAAGGCAAAAGCCTCTGCTTTGTGTCCTGCCAGTTACTGTGTTCTGTCTCTGTTTCATCATGAGGCAAAACCTGCCTGCGTCCTATCAAAGCCATGAAGAGTGGCTGCAGGGGCTGGGATTTTACTAAGTGGTGCTCTGCATGGAGGGAATTGGGGCTGGTGGCATGGACCACATATGGAGGAGGACCAGACAGTTCAGGTGCTACTTCCTGCAATGGCATCATGGGGGCAAGGAGGCAACAGCCAGCATGAGAAGAGCTGGAAGGGAAGAGGTAACTCCAGAGCCTCTCCTGTTCCAGAGGTGCTGCCCAGCTGCTGTGCTTTCCAAGGCAGCCTCTGGCCGTGCTGCCTGGGAGAGGGGATGCTGCCCAACGCAGCGCAGCACAATGGGACGAAGCTCCAGCCTGTGAGGTAATGTGCTGGGAAGCGGGGAGAAAGGGATGGGATGGGCAGAGTACATGGGCCCCTGTGGTGGTGCCTCCAGGCCTGTGCCTCTTTGGACGACCTTCCCACTGTCCTCAAGACCCCGTGACCTAATCCATATCCCCTCAGCCAGGCCCAGTCAGTGGTCCCACTTCCTCAGGGTCACTGGAGTCGGGGCAGGGGAGCTTGGACCTTCCCTCTCCACCAAGCTTCAGCCCAGGGCCCTGTCAGTGGTGGGTGTGTCTCCCCAGCCACCACCTCAACATGCTGAGCTCCTGGGTTACCTCCTGGTTCCCTGCCCTGGGTTCTTCCTATGCTATTCCAGACACTGTGCGCGGTCCCAGCTCTGGCTGCATCTCCTTGAGCTGCTGCTGCTGCTGCTGCTGCTGCTGCTTTCACGTGGTGGTGGTCCCACCTCTGGCAGGTGTTGCTCCCAAGCTGCAGCAGGAGCTCCTCCTCCCCTGGTGGCCAGCCCCAACTGAGTGGCCTCCCAAGCCTTTATACCTGGGCTGCAGTTGCAACACACTCAGCAGGGCTGTGGGGGAGGGGCCTTTCCACACCCCTCTGGCTAGTGTGGGGTTGGTACACCCCATCACAGCCCAGACACAGAGAGGAGTCATGTGGGGGGTTCATGGGGTCCCCTTTGGCTGGTGCTCCCTTTGTGTCGCTCCCCACTAGTCACCTCTGGTTGGTGGATCCACAACTACACAGACCCATTGGCTCTGCTGCACAAAGAGGAGCAGTTGTGGAGTGGAAGCAAATTCCTCCTCTGCTGGTTCCTGGGGAACATGGCAGCAGGCAGACTTTTAACTGGGGCTGTGTGCTCAATTAGCATTTGAATCAACAATTGCCAATGGGAAGAGATAGCCAATTCTTACACTATGGCGCCGAGGGGAATGCATGAACATTTCTGCCTCTGCCCAGAATGCTGTACCAAGACATGTTGGGAGGGCTAGAGGCAGCAATTCATCTTGCCTTGCTTTCATTTCATTCATTTCATTGCACATATCACTTGATTATGTCTAGACTGGTTCTTGGCAACTAATAGTTCTCCAGTAATTGGTATGCTAACAATTATTTCTTTCATAATATGCTATTTGTACAATGACAAATCTTTTAATGATACTGTAATATCTCAGAGGCAGAATGAACCAGAAGGAAGGACCCAGGGATTTCTGTTAACACAGCGTGCACATAGTTGAGTGTCCATGGCCATGGGAATTTGCTATGAAATGGTATAAAAATGAGGGGAAAAAGCACAAGCCTGCTGGTTTCAGTTCATGTGAGAATTGGCCTCAATGACTCCAAGTACAGTAGACCCCGAAGATACACACACTTGAGTTGAGCATATCTCAAGTTAATGTGACTCTGAGGAGCTGTTTCCCCACTCCTGGCAGTGATGGCGGCTGAGATGCTGCCACTGACGGGAGTGGCTGCCGCCCCTGACAGGAGCAGAGAAACTGCTTGTCAGGAGAAACTGGCCTGTCGGGAGCAGTGAGAGTCAGGCTGCCACCCCTAACAGGAGTGGTTTCCCAGCTGAGTTTATTAATGGTTTATGTATAACTTTGGACCAGGGCTTCTCTGCAGCTACAGGGGTGCCACAATTTTGCTAGGAACTCAGAAGAGTAGCAGGTGATTAAGTTGCATTGCTTAGGCTCCAAGCACCTCCTAAGAGACACATGAGGAGGCGTGCGTATACTGGTTCAGACAGGGTTTTCCAGAGATCAATGGACTAAAAAAAAACACTTTTGATGTGCAAAAGTTGCATATAATGGATCCAGCAAACCTTGTGTGAGGGTTGGAAAGGCTGTGGATTACTAGGATCTCATAAGACAGATGGGTGACCTCTGGTAAGCTGTTCACATCTGCAGCGAGGTGTTGTGGCCGCCCCCCTGACTCAGAGGTGGAGGAGGCTGCTCAGAGACCGTGGTGGGCGGGTCCGGAGCCAGAACACCTGGGCTCCGCCCCTCAGAGGGCAGCACCTAGGGCTGGGGGGGGCCGGGGCAAGGCTTGAGGCTCATTAAAGGCCTGGCCTCCAAGCAGAGCAGAGGGCTCTGAGCAGGCTCCTGGGCATCAGGACTCGGGGGACCTGGTGCAGACTGGCCAGCCAGCAAGAGCTACCTCCCAGCTGCCCAGAACAGCCTGGGCAGCTGCAGCCAAGCCTGCTGTTGGGCCAGTACCCTGACTTCCCTGATCTACCAGGGCCCTCGCACCTGTGGCGGGCCCCCTCCCCCGAGGCCCTGCCAGGGCCGGAGAGTTTGTGCGTGACCAGTTACCCTGGGGTCCCAGAGGAGCACAGTCCTGGAGTCCTACCTGACGCCCACAGCGCTGAGACCTCTGACTGTCTGGAGCCCACGGTCCTGCCCCCAGTGGACCACCTGAATGACGTCGAGATGTCCAACTGGCCAGACCTACTGAGGGACACCTACCCAGAAGAGACCCACCAGCCTGGGCCAGCTGACCAACCCGACTGGTACCCAGCGCCGGTGGAGGTCGAGGTAGGAAGTGGCCTGCGGAACACTCCCCCTGAGCCCATGGTGGTGTGCTGTGGTCTGGATCCCCACTACCAAGCTCAAGGTGAGAGTGATCATTAGGGCCCCGGTCTGGGATGCACTGGAGTGGGAAGGCCTTCGTGCCCCTACCCCACCTCCCTGGAGGGGCAGCCCCTTGCCTCTCCTGAGTCACCCTGTTTCGTGGCTAGTTGTTTGCCTGCTGCCCTGCCCCAAACGGAGGGCCAGGCTTCCAAACTGTTTGGCTGTCTGCTGCCCCGCCCGGAACTGAGGGCCAGGCTTCCTAACTGCGGGCTTGCCTCGAGCTGTCCCTTAAAGGGGATAAGGATCCAGGGTTGGCCAGACGCAGAGGGGCAAGCTGTGACGGCCTGCGTTGCCTAGAAGGGGCGACTGCCATGGGCAGAGGTCGTTACGTGTATAAAAGAACTGTTATTATTTTTCATGTTTTCCCTGTAATGCTTTGTAATGTAACCTTCAGAACAATGGTGCTTGCTTAAAAAGAAATGCACTGTAACTTGTAACTGTTGGAAATACAAGTATCAGGGGGTAGCCATGTTCATTTGTATCCGCAAAAACAACGAGAAGTCCTGTGGCACCTTATAGATAAACTAACAGCTTTATTGGAGCATAAGCTTTTGTGGGCAAAGACCCACTTCATCAATTGCAATCTGACATGTGATGAATCGAGTCCTTGCTCACAAAAACTTATGCTCCAATAAATCTGTTAGTCTATAAGGTGCCACAGGACTTCTAGTCATCTTTGTTGGAAATACACTGGTCATAGGCCTCGGTGAGGAAGCAAGACTCAGACACGGGGCTTGGCTTGCTGGAGGTATCACAGAGTAAGGCAGGGAGCTGTGCAGCCTAAAGCCTGGTTGAAAGGGAGAAGGCCAAGGGTCCCTGCCCAGAGACAGCTGAAAACCCAAGACCTGACTGGGTACTCTTGGAGTGGACCACATCAAGGGGCAAACCAGAGGCATTTACACTGAAACTAAGACAGGCAAGAAAAGCAGAAACAAGAAAGGGCACAGACCTTAATGCGTGGTGTTAGGGCTGCTCATATCATTGTTCTTGGCCTTAGTGAAGCACAGCTTTGGCACCCTTCCTCATATATAGTTGGGAAGAAGGTGCAGTTCTGCAGCTTTGTTTAGGGTGACCATCTGTCTCATTTTATCCAAGACAGTCCCTTATTTAAGCTGTCTCACAGGCATCCCGACTTTAAGAAAATGGGCAAATTTTTGCTGTTGTGCCCTATTCCCCAACACCCCATGGAGGCAGCTCTGACTGCTGGTGAGCTCTGACATGGGGTGGCTGCCTCATTCCCTGGTGCCTCTCTGCTGTGAGATTGCAGAGCCCCTGTCCTCCACTCCCCCTCATCAGGAGGCTGTGGAGTCCCCATCCCAGGTGCCTCATTGTGGGGCAGCTGCCTTCAACACTGAGGAGCCATGACATGGAACAGCAGCCCCCCATCGCTGGAGCGTGGTGTCCCATATGTGCCATAGGGCAATGTGGTCACCCTAGCTTTGTTACCTCAGCATGTTAGTCATCAGAGCTGGCTCAGGATCAATGGGGGAAATAAACTACAGGTTGAACCTCTCCAGTCTGGCACTCTCTCATCTGGCAACATCTGTAATCTGGCATGATTTTAGTTAGCTGGACAGCCACTTATCATGGGTGTGACCAAGTTTTCTGTGGTCCCATAAAGTTTGTTTCTATCCACCAGCCCTGGCTCTGTGTTCTATGTTATTATCACCTGTAATTTGCCCCTAAATGTCTTCTAAGAGCCCAATAAGCAGGGAAAGTGTTGGAAATGCCGCCAGACAATATTGACCTCCCGTGGTCTGAGAAATTCTCTGGTTAGGCACCAGTCAGGTCCTAAGGGTGCCAGACGAGAGGGGTTTTAACCTGTACATCTTTCCCCAGGCAGCAGTGAATGACTTCCTCTGGAAACAAAGATGTACTAGTGGGGAGAACTGTAGCTTTGAGGAACAATCCCTCTGCAATGCTGATATAATTGAGCCAATTATTGCCTGCTCCTACAAAGAGGTCTGCCTGGGCAAAGCCCTAATCCCATTGACTCCAGATGACTTCAGTGAGATCTGCTCATGCTGATCTGCAGACCAGTCAGTGCCCCTCTGCCAAACTTCAGAACGGCAAACTACGAGATTTTGTACTTTTCCTTTCAAGCTGGAAAACTCGCCCCAAAGCAATCCTATTTTTGAGTGGGAAAAGTTGGTTTTTTTTTTCCCCCCACAATTTTGCAAGCAAATCTGTTTGCACAGAAATACGTTGTTTTTTTTTAACTTTTAGGTCTATTTTTTAACCATTTTGCATCTATTTTGTGGGGGAAAATTATAAGATCGGAGTCAGAAGCAGTGTATTTTGAGAGTAGCATTTTACTAAACAGTGGCTGCAATGACTGGGTCTGAGTCATCAGTACATTAGCGCCTCCATTTAATTTAATAGAGGGAAGCTGGTGAATTGAATACCAGGCAGTGTGCTCAAGGGAGTTACATGAGCTGAAAACTGTAGCAACACCATGTGGAGTCCAACCTATTACTTCAAGATTGTACTTACATCAAGTGGTATATTTTGAGATGATTACATAAGGGCAAAATCTCACAACTACAGAAACCCCACAAATGCTGGGGAATCATGCTGAATAGGGAGAAGTCTATTTTCTCCTCTGTAATTTAACCTGAACTACTATTTAATTCCATGTTATGTCAGAAGCCGGAATGGCTTTACGCACTAGTGCAATTGCATTGAATTCAGTGGCATTGGTCTGGGCTGTTCCCACCAGCATATGAGAGAGGAGAACCAGGTCTATTACAGTGATTATCATCCTAAGTGCAAAACAAACAGCGGAAATGTAGCACTTTGAAGACTAACAAAATGATTTATTCGCTGATGAACTTCTGTGGGACAGACCCACTTCATCAGATCAATCTCATTTCCAGTACAGACTGACATTTATAAGTACAGAGGACCAAAAAAAATTGAAATAAAAACCCTAACTGCAGTTCATTCTACTGCTTGTAAATTACAAGAAATGTTGAACCATTCAGGCAGCTTTGTTTTCTTCACTTGACATATGGCTGGATTCAGAAAACAAGGTTTCTGCAATCTGCAGTGTCACCTCCCTGAGAGTCTTCAAGGACTTGTGGTTCTATTGAAATTACAAGAAAAAAAAATAGTTAACTTCACTGCCATGTTCTACTATTACTGAAGTACATCTTACGGTTAGTGGAGAGGAAATGTATGCGCCTTTTAATATGTGACTCTTGCATGTTACATTTCAGCTGCAGCATTTACTGCTGGTTTGGATTAAATGGATGTAATTCCCTGACCTGGTTCTCAAGTGTGAAGGAAACAAACAAACAACTCCTGAATACCCTCCCACATGTGGGCCTGCAAATGAGAAGCAGAAAAAAGACACTTCCCCCAACTTCCCTCAAGCTCCAGCTCCGCTTCACCCCTGTGCCAGGCTCCCCACCTTGGTAATCCCTGACGCTGGGTCACTCAGGAGCCAGGGTGCCATGTGGGGTAGGGGAGAAGGCGGGGTGGTGGTTTGAAGGGGCACAGCTTGGAGGACAGGCTTGGATATGCCTCCCCCAGACTGCCAGGTCTCCTGGACCGAATTGCAAATACTCTCTGGCACCTAGATGGCCCACAGGCTGGGAGTTTGAGATCCCTGACCTAAACCAATAGGAAAACCTAAGGGTATAGCCTTATAAGTGTAATGCAGGGGTCAGCAACCCCCTGCACAGGTTCCAAAGTGGTACATGAACTGATTTTCATTGGCACATGAGGCAGGAGTTCAGCCCTCCCCACCTCCCCCACGCAGCCAGGAACTTGCTCAAAGCCAGGTCGCCTCTAGATTAACAAAAGACCGGCTAATGCTACCAACCACCACCTAAACGGTAAAGTGCTGCATCTTTATTTATTTATTTATGAATGAAGCTGTAGTAAATAGGATTTTTAGTGACTTTAAAAAGTATCACCAGCACTTGGAAAGTGCATAGAGGTCAAAAGGTCAAATGTCATCACTCTGCCTCGGAAAGGTTGCTGACCCTTGGTATAATGGTTAATATGTCCCTGGAAGTTATGGTCCTGCGGTCTTCTGTTGAAACCTACCATGTGACCCAGCCTAAGCAATCCATGTCCAACCCAAGTAATCCTAGTCCAACTTCAAACTCCAAATGCCTACAATAAAAATATCACAAGAGAATTTATTGAGTAAGAACTGTTTGCAGAAATGACTTGGCAGCAGCACTAAAACAGCAAATATGAGAAAATCTGGATCTGATTGGGTGTATCTGTACCACAGCTGGAAGTTTGCCTCATAAACTGAGCAGCCAGACACACACCACCTCTGCTTGAGCTCATGAACTAAAAAGAGCAGTGTGATGTGGCAGCAAAGGCTAACCACTCAAATGCATGGTCACCTAAGCTCTTTTGTCTGCATTTGGGTGGCTACGCCCATGCTGTAAGGTGCACCGTGGTGTTTTTAGCACCCTTGTTCAAGCAAAACTAGGATGTGTGTCTACCCAGGCTGACGTCGCCCCCAAGATGCGATAGGAGAAATTCATGAACAAAAAGAGACAAAATGCATAGGAATAAGTTCATAACTTATTCTTGTGGTGGTGGAAAAGTGATTAAATAGCTGCATATGAAGGAAATTGCCTCCAGACCATTAGAGAAACTGTTATGATCTCTGCATATATACAGTCCATAATGTTCTATTATTATTATTATTTTTATTATATTAATGCCTAGATGCCATAGTCATGGATCCCATTGTATTAGGAGCTCTACAAACACAGAATAAAAAGATAATCTCGTCCTCAAAAAGCTTACACTCCATGCGTGGAGGGCCACTCTGCCGCCTGGGGAGCTGAGCACCCTGCCTGTAGCCCGCCCATACTCCATCCATGTTCTGCCCCAGGCACCACCCTCACTCTGCCCAGCCTACACCTCCTCTCCACTGTCTCCCTGCTCTTTGTCCTCCCCCTCCTTCTCTTTGCTAATCACTTCCAGCCAAATCTTGGAACCCAAATGTCGCTAATGAAATTTGAAAAAAACACTCTTCTGCAATTTCTTTCCAAGGAAAATGGAACATGTTTTCCTCTGCCTGCCAGATTGTGAAGACTGGACATGCAGAAGGTACCTAATTAAAAGCACCAAATTTGGGGATAAAAAAGCTTTTGATATACCCTGAAGTTTGCCAGAGATTATTTTGCAAAACTTTATAGTAAGGGCAAGTCAGCTGTCCTACTGAATACAATATTAAATAATATGCTCTTTGCTCTTTTACAGTTTTTTACATTTTACATTTTCTTGAACAGTATTTCTGTATTTTAAATGTACTCTTACACCTCCATAAAGAAATCGTTCCAAATTACTACATATTTAATGCACTTAAGCAAAGACATTATTTTAAAATAATCAGTCAGAGCAGTTTAGTTTGTTCATAACAATGTTCATTACTTTTAGAAAAAGGAAACACAAATTTATTTTGTGTGTTTCCCATAACAATAGAGACTAATTTGTCCAACTATCTAGAAGAAAAGGGGTGCCGTGCATTTGAAGAGAGAAAGATTATAGCAGGGATGGACAGAAAGGACAGGAAGACTTTGGAATTAAGTGCTTGAACTACAGTAATTAATAAGTATAGATATAGGTATCGATATATAGCTGTGGGTTTTTTGAAGAATTTATTTTAAAAAGCCTACATTTCTGAAGATCCAAGCATTTAAGTCTAAAGATGACTACTCAGCTTGTGCAGCTAAGAATCTATGCAAGGATTTTTTAGAGAAGTGATTTTTATAATCTTCAGCAACTAATTAATGAAATATTCAATGCAAATTTTAAAATAAGGTCCTGTAGATTAACAGTTTCTGAGTAAATATTACAATAATGCACAGCTATTTTTGTTAGTAAATTCAGAAACTGATAGTCAATACATCCAGGTTAGCAAATGCTTATTAAAAGGCATAATTACCAACGGATGGCTCTTTTAACAGGTTCAGTATTATGCTAATAGATCTGGCAAGCTGGAAGGCTTTCCATTTTTAAGTTACGAGGTACGCTCTGGAGGAAAACTCACAGGGCTGCAACAGCCTGCTGTGGGAGCTTGCAGGAAGAGTCAGAACAGGGATAGCAAGAGGAGAGAGGTTGGGCGCTAAGATCCAGTAGAACGAATGACGTCTCTTGCCTCTTATAAGTGCCATCTAAGTCACAGACAGATGGATGAGATACAAGAAACAGGCCTACTGATTGGGGTGGAGTTCAAAGGGGGTAGTTGCCCTGGGGCCTGGTGATTCAAAGTGGCCTAAGTTTCCCTGTTGCCATCGTAGCTACTGTGGCAGTGGCTGGAGCCCCAGTCTCTTTAAGTCACTCTGACCACTCCAGGCATACTCCAGGCAGCACTGAGGGTGGTCTGGGCAGGGCTGAGGGCTCACTGTCCCAGGCCCCACCCTTTCCAGCTGAGGCTCTGCCCCTTCTGGGAATGCAGAGCCAGCCCCACACACATCTTGCTTAGGGGCCCCCCGGTGGGCTGTCAGCTCCTCTGACAAGGAAACAATCATGCAATATTGGTCAACATGATAGTCGGAGGTATCATCATGCTAAAAGTCTAACTATTGTCAAGATTTTTGTAGGCATTATGACAAAGAAGAAGGAGGCGTTCGAAGGCAAATAATGAGATGGTGTTGAAAATTGTGCAGGGATCTCCTTCAAAGTATATGGGTTGGGGGTTGGCAGGGCAGACCTTGCATTTGGAGATTGGGGCAAGGAGTTAAGGTTGAGGGGGTGGGGACGGAAGCATAGAGAGAGCAAATCAACCACCAAATCAGTGGAAAACAGGGAAGACATGGCTGACAGCAGATAAAATATCACCATTACTGGTGGGTGGGGGGTATCACAAAGACGCTGAGTGACAGGGTTATGTTGAAAGACATCAGGTGAGGGTTAGAGAAGAAAAATGCTTAGCAAGAGAGAACAGATGACTGATAAGCATCATGTATGAAAGAGTCAACTACAGTTGAAAATGTGAAAAACAAATGTCTTCCAAAATGTGTCTAGGCAAAGGATAAAATACATTAAAATGACAAATATTGTTTTTAAGTCTGAATGTTATGCCCTTTTAAGATAAATGCCAGACATATCATTCAATCCCCTATTTATGCTTATCTCCATGTATCGGGAAGCTGACATCCCATAAAACAATTATAATTATAGTATTATTAGCATTATAAATGCTAAAGTTCCCAGGAGTTCTAAAGGCACTGAAAGCAATTATAATGAAAGATTGCCTTAACAGCTAGGTTTCTGGTCTCACCCAAGGGCCCATAGTGTTTGCTAGTGAAACTGGTGGGAATTAATTGCCTAAAAAAATGTTTTTGTCATTGGAAGATGGCTACTGGCTGAAAACAACTCTTTATGGGATAGGGTCAAGTTTGACTAGTTTTCTGATTTGAAAAAAATTGAAAGAAGTCTGAAAGAGTTAAAATATCCCATTTTGACAAATTTAGATTGAAAAAAATAATTTTTAGTTCAAAATGAGTTTTTCAAAATATTAATTAATTTAAATTTAAAAGGTCAAAAAGGTTGAAATAAAAATAAAATATTTTGATTTCACCTGATCAAAGAATTTTTTCAGATTACAGGTTCATGAAGTTGTGAGGGTTTTTTGTTTGTTTGTTTGATTGATTTTTCATCCTGATTAGAGGCCAGGCAATGTTTTTGAAATCTCAAAATCTGATGGGAGGTTCAGTAATCATTATCACCTCAGTTCTCCCTTTACTATGCTCAAGTCAATAGACTACTCATAGTAGTAAGCACAATGCATGATGGTGTTTTAGGACTGGTTCTTATGTACAGAGATTGTTTAGCACCTCAATAGATTTTTCACTCTCTTGTAGGAATAGCTTATTCTCTGGAAAATTTCTCCAGTCCCTGCTTAGTTTGGTTAAGGAAGCTTGGGTTCTCTCTCTCTCTCTCTCTCTCTCTCTCTCTTTCTCTCTCTCTCTGTGTGTGTGTGTGTGTGTGTGTGTGTGTGTGTACATACATCACAGTTTCTATGGTACATCCTTCCCACTACAGCACATGAGTGTTTCTGTGGTGAGATTTCAGATGTGGGAACTCAGTTGAGATGCAGAGCTATTCTATTGACTTGCATGGGAAGGCAGAACAAGGGAGTTTTGGTAAATCAAACCTAGGACAATAGGGGGTTGAGAGTGTATTTAAGGGAAGAGAGGAACAGGGATGAGGGCTAGAAGCAGCCAAGTTCATTGGGAGGTTTGGACTGAGATCTGTTAATGGAAGTTAATATTGAAGCCCAAGTTCAGGAAGGCGTATGTTTCGACCTGATGCAGTGCCTACACTGCTTACCATTTCCATTTCTCTTTGTGGTACCTTTTCACACATTTTGAGGAGGATGGGAGACAGGGAAATTTTATTAAGTACAGAGTAGTATAAACAAGAATCTCTTAGGCATCTCTCTGCGTCCATTTCCAGTTTGGTGGGATCAAATGAAAACCATCTCCACATCATCTTTGGGTTGGAAAACCTATTGAGATTTGTCGTATCCACCATTTAGTGTGGGGGTGGAGCACGAGGGTGAGAAGTGTCCAGCTGTTTCCCAGGCACAGTTCTAAGTCAGACTGGCTGGCTGCAAGTCATGCAGCCAACTCAGATGGTGCGGAGGGATTCAGCTGCAGTGGTTCCTAAGGCTGGAGCCTGACAGGGAGGCCCAGACAACTAGAGGTGGACAGGAAGCTCCCTCCCACAGGATGTGCTTCAGGAAAGCCTGAGAGGCAGCTGCTTAGGCTGCCCTCAGTACCTGGAATATACACTGGGCAACAGGAGGGATGGGGTGCCCCATATACTGGGTGAGCACCAATGGTCCACCCCATCCTTCCAGTTGTAGTCCAAGAGGTCTCCAAGGATTGGAGATGAGGGCTAGAGGCAGCCAAGCCAGGTGGTACAAGCCAGGATCAATCTCTGGCAGATGGAGGAATCTGTGTTATCAGCTTACTAAGACTGAGCATGTGTAGGATGGGTTCCAAGAAGAGATCCTCTCTCTTGGTGACAGTTACTGTGGACCTGGTCACTGGGGATAGCATCCAGCTTCTGAGGAGAAGACCAACAGTTTGAAGAGGTCTCATGGGAGATTTCTCAGAGAGAGGTAGTAGGACTGTCACCTGTATTGTAGCTTCCAGAGATGGCAGAGGAAGGTGCATGCAAATGCACTCCACGCCAGCTCCCTGCACAATAAAGGAGTTTCTGCAGGGCCTGGAGATGGAATACACGGACTGGACTGCAGAGGCAGGGCTGGTTGGAGCACTTCCAAGGGAATAAAAGACAGTTGGTGATTCAGTCAATGGCCTTATGGTCTTTGGATCCCTTATGTCCTGATGTCTCAGCCAGGACAATGTCTTTAGCAGAATTATGCTAAAGAGGATGCTAACGTAGGAGCTCCTAGTTACCTTTGGTCATTAATGATACCATGGTGCTTTTCGTCCATTGATTTTCTTTCCTTTCTTTCCTAAATCATTGTGCATCATGTTAAATAACATTCTACCCTAAAAACAGCTGCAGTTCAGGGATAGATAGAGGAAACTCTATGGATCCTATCTTTAACTCAGAAGGGCAAGAGGAAGCTAAATTAGTGTTTGCAAAGCACTCTTAGAATCTCTGGCAAGAAGTGCAACGGGTAATTACTAATTTATTATTTAAGAAAACAATCCCAGCCAAAGAAAAAAGCCAGTTGGTATCACTGAAGCATGATTAAGTTTAGGTCAGCTTTCGGACTTCTTGAAAATGGTTTTGGAGAGAAAATTCAGTCTGAACACTAATGCTCTATCTCTGTATTGTTTCCAGCTTTTAAAACTTCAGAAATTTCATTAGTTTTCCATCAAAAGCAGAAAGAGAGATTTGGACAGATTCCTCTCTTGTGTAAGCTTATGTAAATGAGAGAAATTTCATGAAAGTCAGCAGTGTCACATGGTATAAAATCCCAGGTCAGAGAAGGATTTTTGTGATTGAAAAGATGAAAGGTGCTACCTCCAAATTACTGGTTAGATGAACAGTTCACGCTGACATCTGTATTAATGGTGATCAGTGGATCACTAAGGGTCTGTGACTGGGGCAATCTTCCGAATTTTCTGGTACAGCCTGAAACTGTTCTGGGCTCTATCAGTCTGCATCCCGTGGAACATACTATTCCTAATTCATTTTCTCTTGTGCAATTTAAAGGAACACTTGGATGTTATGACCCCTGTCGGCAAAATGCTTTCAGACCCTCCTGATTGGCTCCAGATTAATTACAGAATTCTCTTGCTTAATTCAGCATGAAGCCATTCTTGTTTTCTTAAGATGTATATATAAGTCCACTGAATATCTGGCAACAAATATATGAGACGTATTGAATTATCATTGGGAGATACCTTTTGAACAAGCAGTAACAGGAGAAATAAATATTGCATTCATGCCTGTCTCAGGTGTGTCTACCCTGGAAAAAAAGGGGAACATAAGCTTTCCACCTTAAAATAGTTTCAGTGATTATAGATGGGAAATGCATAAAAGTTGTAACCATTCCCCTTGTCTGAAAAAACAATGACGAGAAAATGAAGGAAATTGTTGAGGGGGGGAAGGGACCTTGTAAAGTTGGCTTGAGACTTGCCAAGTAAAATGATGAATGACCGTGCAACTGGCTTGCTGTAACTGTAGGGAAAAGTGAAGGCCTGTGCTAGCTCACCTAATCTCACTGTTGTATTAAGGTTGACAAATCAGTGTGGTAGTTTATGAGCATGAATGTTGAAGGAAAGAAGCCATCATAGCATATATTGCCTTAAAGCAGGAGTGGGCAAACTTTTTGCCCTGAGGGCGACATCTTGGTATGGAAATTGTACAGAGGGCCATGAGCATTCACAACATTGGGGCTGGGGTGCAGGAGGTGGGGGTGAGGGCTCTGGGGAGGGGCCAGAAATGAGGAGTTCAGGGTGCAGGAAGGAGGCTCTGGGCTGGGCCATCAGGTGCAGGATCTGAGCTGTGCTTATGTAAAGCAGACTCTGGAAGCAGGGACCCAACGTCTCTCTGGGCTCCCACACAGAGGCAGGGCCACACGGCTCTGCACACTGCCCTGTCTGCAGGCACTGCCCCCAGGGCTCCCGCTAGCTGTGGTTCCCAGCAAGTGGAAGCTGCACTTGGGAGAGGGGGCAGCATAGAGAGCTCCTGGCTGGCCCTGTTTCTCAGAGCCACAGAATGTGTGAAATAGGGCAGGGCAAGGCAAGCCCACCAACCCATTCACATAAGAACATAAGAACGGCTGTACTGGGTCAGACCAAAGGTCCATCCAGCCCAATATCCTGTCTGCCAACAGTGGCCGATACCAGGTGCCCCAGAGGGAATGGACTGAACAGGTATCAATCAAGCAATCTCTTTCCTGCCATCTGTCTCCAGCTTCTTACAAACAGAGGCTAGGAACATCATTCCTTACCCATCCTAGCCAACACCCATTAGTGGACCTAGCCTCCACGAATTTATCTAGCTTTTAAACCCTGTTGTAGTCCTAGCCTTCACAGATTCCTCTGTCAAGGAGTTCCATCAGTTGACTGTGCGCTGTGTGAGGAAGAACTTCCTTTTATTTGTTTTAAACCTGTTGCCCATTAATTTTATTTGGTGTCCTCTAGTTTTTATATTATGAGAACAAGCAAATAATTTTTCCTTGTTCACTTTCTCCACATCACTCATAATTTTATATACCTCTATCCTATCCCCCCTTAGTCTCCTCTTTTTGTTCCTTTAATCTCTACATATGGAACACGTTTCAAAGCCCTAATCATTTTAGCTGCCCTTTTCTGAACCTTTTCTAATGTCAATATATCTTTTTTGAGATGAGGAGACCACATCTGTACGCAGTATTCAAGATGTGGGCGTACCATGGTATTATATTAGGGCAATAAGATATTCTCTGTGTTTTTCTCTATCCCTTTTTTAATGATTCCTAACATACTGTTCGAATTTTTGACTGCCGCTGAACACTGCATGGATGTTTTCAGAGAAGGCAGAGGGAGCATGAGGGCTGGATTAAAAAATCTGATGGGCTGGAAGTGGTCTGCAGCTCATAGATTGCCCACTTGGACTACAATCATGTGGGTGTGAAGTGGTACTTGGAGATGTCCTGTAATCCTCCCCTCCCCATTTCTGCACTGGCCAACAGATGACTTAATGGGTCCCTTCCAGACACTATCAATGAGACAGAGAATTCAGCATCTCTGTAAGCCGTTCTATTGGGAGTCACAGAAAAATGGCAATACTTTTATATTTAAAGGGGATGATGCTTATTAAAATGAACACAGTCTAGAACATCCAGGTAAAGTAGCTTTTTTCATAAAGCTAGATATTTAGATACTTTATTTGATATGAAGAATTAGAGAGGGGGCACCATTATAATAATGATTGATAGAACTATAAATCATGAGTTAAAGCAAGTGAAACTGAATGGATGATAAGCACAGTTCAGAGATAACGACTTCTGTTCCTCTGATTTTCATGAAGTGCATGGGATACTCTAGGAATTAATGCCACATCTGACAGTACTCAGAATTTTTATCCATATTTATAATATTCTCAGCATATCTATGGAAAGTCTCAGATCAAGGAGGAAATAATAGACAATAAAGTTTAAAACAAATAACTGCAGAATAATGCAGATTGTGAGTCTTTATTTCATAAGTCAGTGTCATGCACTATGGGAGAAGGAAGGCATGACAGAAGCCCTAAGACAAGCAGAGCTGCAGCATTACCAAAGGGCAAGCATTAGAAAGTTGAAAAATTAATCTCAGTACATGGAATTGTGACTGAGAAAGCCTGAAAGTAACCCCCGGTCTTGAAACTCAAAAGCTGAAAGAAAACAATGGTACCTTTGGTCAGACTGAAGCTGGTGCAGCCAGAGAAAAGATGTAAGTAAATCAAAATGCAATTTAACTGAAAAGACAGCAGGAAATGCAGCCAATAGCACTACCAGTCACAACAGTGCTAGCAACTGCGTCGGCGGCAGATCTGGTTAACATTGAGGGAAGTATAAGTAACGCTTATTAAATGAAGATCTATTTCAGAGGATGCTTACTTCCCCTGGACATTGCATTTTTTTCAATGTACACGTCCCTTTTTGAGGCTAAGGCTATTAGTAATGACCTATGACGTTGACTTACAATGTTCCACCAATTCCAAGTGGCTAGCAGTAAAATCTTGTACCGAAAATCAGAGAGAAGCCACAACAATGCAGGACATGTGGCTCTCACCATCCTTTTATGAGGACATAGACTGATGGTGTGAGCTAACTGAATACACAGGGAGATGCCTGAATCACTGGCAAAACCTCCAAATGTGTCTACTCTTTATGTGGGGTCTAGCCTAGCAAAGTGCTGAAAATACCTCAAAGCCCACTAGAGCTAATCAGAGCTAAAGGTACGACCAGTGGGGCCGACAGCCATCACAGGTCCTGAGGCAAAATGGGAGGTGGGGCCTGGCTCTGCAACTGGGAAGGGATACGGCCAAGGGTGGAAGGGACGGGGCCATGGACAGTCATCCTTAGTGCTGCCAGGACCGTGGTGCTGGGCCCCCCATGGCCAGGCAGAGCAGCACTACTGGCACTTCAAAGGGCACGGTGCTCCAGCAGTGCAAAGTAGCAGCAGTGGCTGGAACTCTGGACCCCGTTAACTACCAAGCTCCAAGACAATTACCTCCCTTCACCCATCAGCAGGCCTAGGTAAGCCGTATATGAAAGGACTGGACCACACACAATTAGATGTAGTCCCTGATCATACTAAGAATGAAACTCACCCATTCTCACATATGCACCAGTGCCTGTAGTTTTACATCCCAAGGTGTGAGTCTCATCTCCCAGCCCTTTATACACAAAAGTGATCATCACAGTGAACTAGTATCAGTGGAGAACTCGGCTGAGCAAAATATTTTAAAATTTTAATGCTGTATAGTATTTGTCTGGGGTTTCCTAAACAGCCACACTGCTGTCTGTGGCCACTTTTCTCAGCAGCCACAATCAGTTGTGCCATGAAGAAGACAAAGTACCATCATGAAGTCCTCAGAAAAATCCTCAGAGGCTAAAATTGGCCTTTCAGTTGACTCTCTTTAGCCTGCTCATTGTGGTCTGAGGACTTCTTGCTTCTTCCTTCAGTATTTCCTGATCGTACTGCATTACCTTTCATTTACAATGATGGCAGGGATCGAGTCTTTTCCTTTTCTAAAGGCTCAGCACTGCAGTCAGTACTGATGCCTTTTACTGACAGAAATCAGATGAAAGTGGTGAAAAAGATCTGACTGTGTCCTGAGCCTCATTAACAGCAGCTGAAACTTAGGAGTTCCCAGTATTTGTGCCCTATGCCATATGGGCACTTGGACTTGTTCTCATTCTGTGTTGCTTTCACTTACTTTAGATCCCAAGTATTGTATTTATCATGTAAGTTACCTTTACCAAGAGGTAATATCTGATTAAACTCTATGTGCAAGAAATAGTAGTGCTGAGAACTAGCTAACTTTTCCTCCTTTGAACTGCCTCATTCTTAAATCTCTGTGTCATCACTACCATCTTTTTAATCAGCAGGAGAGGTGATTGCTGAGCCTTTTCCAGCTGTTAAATATGATACCTCTGAATCACTCTGTGCATTCAAACCTGGAAAGTGAAAGAGCAGGACTGGCAATTAAACCCCTTGTAACGCATTGTAGATCACTACACGGAGTTCCTGAATTATGCCAATTATATACACCAGACTAGATTTTTGAGACCATACCCTACATAATTGGAACTTTTTACCTACGCACAATTTATTTGTGTAAATGAGACAAAGGAATGGAAAATTCAAACTCTGTACCTAAGTTAATAAATCTTACAACAACCTAAATTTTCTGCTACTCATTGGCACTGAGCAATGCCTGTGTATTTTACGAAGGAAAATGTTTAAAATGTTATTGGTGAAAAATTAAATAAAAAAACCTTTTGCTCCTTCTCCTTGAAAGATTCCAAGCCCTGATTTTGATTCTAAAAGGTGAATGTATCCAATCAGCACACAAAACCTATACCATGTGACTTATGTGACCAATCACAACTAATCCATATCACTCACTCAGAAAGGTGAATGCTCTTAGTGAATTGCTTGTGATCAGTCCATAGAGTAAGGAAACAAACACACCTCACCACACAGGCATATGTTCCATGAGTGACTCCAAGTAATAAATAAAGTGGAAGAAATTGTGATCAGCTTGCTAGTAGGAAGGGGCTAGATTAATTGAATAAATGATTCAGTCCCCCTCCTTACAATTTTGACTATAGAATCACTATGGTAGCTAACAACAAGAAGCCCTGTGGCACCTTATAGACTAATAGATATTTTGGACCGTAAGCTTTCGTGGGCAAAGACCCACTTCATCAGATGAACGAAGTGGGTCTTTGCCCACGAAAGCATGTGCTTCAAAATATCTGTTAGTCTATAAGGTGCCACAGGACTTCTTGTTGTTCTCGAAGGTACAGACTAACATGGCTACCTCTCTGATACTATGGTAGCTAATAATCCCAGATGATAATGGGATTGGTTCATATTTAAAACTCTCCAGTCCTAAGGAAATAAATAGATGACGAAGGATCTTAGCATTGTACAAACAGATTAAATTAATTGGATTTTAATGTACTGACATCTACTCAACTTAAAAATGACTAGCTAATTGAACTGCCTTATCTCTGTGCATCATTACTATAAATCTTTCAGATACCCTTATGGGAGTTTAGACTTTGACTTATTAGTCCTGAGTTGTGCAGGTTTTTGTTGTTGTTGTTGGTTGTTTGGGTTTTTTTGTTTTTTTGGGATTTTTTTGTCTTTTGTCAAAGTTGTTAAATCTGAGAACTGTGAAAAATCATCTGTCAAAGCAGAGGTACAAGATGTCTACTGTTAATATCTCCTTGGCCTTTAATCCTGTTTTTCCAGTTTGTGTGAGTTAACTCAGGTTTCAATCAGATAAAGACAAGTAAGATTTTTTTTCCTGCCCTCCAGACAGCTAGTCAGACAATCAGTGATTTTTTTCACACTACTCACAAACTCATTTAGACCTTTGTCCAGACTGGATGAGGCACAGCAAGGATCAGAACATGCTGTTTCATAGTCAAAGATATTTTTCACAGACTGAAATGCAAGGATTATCAAGAGGTTATTTTTCAGTTCATTTGGAAATATCAGGAAATTCATTTTCTACTGGACAATTTTGTTGCATTAAGAAATGAAAAGATTCTACTCAAGTCTGTTGAACAAATGAATTATGCTATTGTTTCATAACACTTAGAATGGTATCAACCAATTTTAGTTAAATGCAAAACACCAAACATTTGCAAGTTTCATCACTACTAATCTATGTGTTCCCCTAGCAAACATACATCAGCCTAAGAAAGAAATGTATTATCTGTTATGTCATTGTGTGGTAGAACAGGATGTGTAAGATATCAAAGAAACAACTGAAACTGAATAGACCAATTAGTGATAGGATCAGATCTCACTGACCCAGCAGCAATTATCTTATGCATTACAATGACAATTTCCCCGCCTTTGATATTCGCAGGGATGGAAGGCATCCCACTTAATTAATAGACACTTGCAGAGGTTTTTTTCCCCTCTTCCCTTCACTCCCTGTCTTCACCCTTCCCCTTTCTTCCCCCAATTCATAATTTTTCTCTTTTTTTTAGTTCTATAAGTTCTGCTTCTCTCTATTATCAGTTATTCTCGAGATCTGAAGAAATGGGTTTGTCCCACGAAAGCTCATCACCTAATAAATAATACTGTTAGTATCTAAGGTGCTACAGGACTGCTTTTTTGTTTTGTGAAGACAGACTAACATGGCTACCTTTCTGAGACTTGGTAAATGACAAGACACATCAGAGGGATGAAACATGGATAGGAAGGACGAAGCAGTAATGGTATTAGGAGTACTGAGAAGTTCTTCTGGAGTCACCCCAGTGGAAACGAAACCACAGTCTGGCCAAGTGTTCATGCAGTACATTTAAATCCGTTTTGACAAGTCTTATCCGAAAAAGAATAGACCATTTAACCGTTTGTCACACAGGTAAGCTTGTAGTTGCTGAAATAGCCTGATGGAAGGTAATGAGTGAAATGCTGGCTTCATAGAAATCAGTGGCAGAACATCAGTGGAAACAGGATTTCACCCAGCATGTCTACTTGCACAAGTAAATGTTCACCAGGGTAAACCAGCTTCCACAATCTGGCCTTGAAATTTAACTATAAAGTAGATCACATCTTAGGTGCAGAAACTATTGCTAAAATGTAAGAAATTCACAATCTGTAGTTCTCCAGTTATTTCTTTTCTCATCTGGTAAGTCTGCGTCAGTGTAGATGCCTTTTGGTAAGACTAGTGTGTTTTAAAAGGGCCTTCAATTAATTCAGACAATGACTCCCCTCTCCCCCCCTTGCAAACCAAGAGGCTCTTTTGTTGCACTCATTAGAACTAGAGACGAATTCTACTGAGTCACTCTAGCGTCATCACAGGACACCTGATGCTATGGCATTTCAAATGTCATATGGGTCCAGACGTAATCTCTAATTGTCAGTCACAGAGTGAAACATGGAAATAGTGAAAAGAGGAAAAAAACCCTGTAGATATATCTCAAGGTTACCACTATACTTCTGAAAGAATGGAAAACCTAACTTCCCTACATGAAAGCTTTAGCTTCCATAGTAATGTTCTGTAGCTGAAAGGCATAAGAGGTTTTTTTTTTCCTGTTTTTTTTCTCTTAGATTTCTAATTCACACAAGTTCTCTTTTTTCATCCTTTATATGACAAAATGGGGGCACAGTTTGAATAGCATTCTCAACTGTGGCTGCTAGACATAAATTCAAGTGTATAGTCATGGGAGGAAGGGATCTTAGTGATAAGTTTTTGGAATTTAAAAAGAAATCCCATGAACATGGGACCTGGTGGTGAATTAATGATCTATGTGTATTTGTGATATTGACCCCCTTGTCAACATCACAGTCATAGTCCACTACCTACTCTGGGGACAAAATTCTACCATCTATGAAAGGGGAAACCTCAGGTGTTGCTTTAAGGCAACTTTGGGTTGGGGTAGCAAAAAGGATTTACCAAGGGTCAAGGCTCAAAGGTCCACCAAAGCAGAGCCACTATGTGAGTCATAGTAATTATAGAGATGGTAGCTAAATGCATTTACAGATGAAGTAGCCCAAAGTAATCCATTCAGTTATCAGGCAAAACAGTGAGGCCCCTAAAAATTAGGCAGATTCACTAATTATGAATCTATACAAATGTCAAAGCTACTACACTGCTAGCTATAATCCTGGCTACAATGGTGCTGATGGTGTTAACAATGAGAAGTAGAGCAGAAGAGAGGAAAGCATTTTCTAGTCTTGCAGTTGCATCTCAGCAGAAGTTACATACCAACTGAGTTACTCCATCTTTCTGCAAAGGGAGATGGTTCACAGGACATATCTATCTTGCTATGTAGTGAAGGAACAGAGACAAGGAGCTTTGAGAAAGTACTTGTATGTTGTGTCATATTCTGAACTTATGAGACATGGCATGTTGCAATAGTTCATAATATGTATCTGAAGATTTTAAATGTATGCCATGAAATGGATTTTCTACATCATGTGGCAAATCCTGGCTATGTCTAGATTACAGGGATTTGATATCTTCCAGCAAAAACTTCTGTCGACAGATTGTGGCCAAACTGCCAAGTGGATCACAAGAGCAATCCACTCTGTCAACAGAGTGGCCAGACTGCCTGGCTGCTCTATTGGCAAAAAGGCCAACCAGAAGTACAGCAGACAGAGCTATCCGGTGTCCCGGAAGCCCTGTCTGTCAACAGAGGGTCCCCTGGAGTGTCTAGAACCGCTTTCGGTTGACAGATCTTTGGCAGAGGCTTGATTCCTCACAGGGAGCAGAATAAGACTGTCACAAAAGTGCTGCATTCTGTCAACTTACTGTGGGAATCTGGACATGCCATGGGGTTTGTCAGCAAAACGTCCATTTTGCTGACAAAACCCTCTAGTTAGACATGGTCATTGAGAGTTGTACACCAGCTCCTACTAGCTGTGTCTACACGTGCACGCTACTTCGAAGTAGTGGCACTAACTTCGAAATAGCGCCCGTCGCGGCTACACGCGTCGGGCGCTATTTCGAAGTTAACATCAACGTTAGGCGGCGAGACATCGAAGTCGCTAACCTCATGAGGGGATTGGAATAGCGCCCTACTTCGGCGTTCAACATCGAAGTAGGGACCGTGTAGACGATCCACATCCCGCAACGTTGAAATTGCCGGGTCCTCCATGGCGGCCATCAGCTGGGGGGTTGAGAGATGCTCTCTCTCCAGCCCCTGCGGGGCTCTATGGTCACCGTGGGCAGCAGCCCTTAGCCCAGGGCTTCTGGCTGCTGCTGCGGCAGCTGGGGATCCACGCTGCAGGCACAGGGTCTGCAACCAGTTGTCGGCTCTGTGGATCTTGTGGTGTTTAGTGCAACTGTGTCTGGGAGGGGCCCTTTAAGGGAGCGGCTTGCTGTTGAGTCCGCCCTGTGACCCTGTCTGCAGCTGTGCCTGGCACCCTTATTTCGATGTGTGCTACTTTGGCGTGTAGACGTACCCTCGCAGCGCCTATTTCGATGTGGTGCCGCTCAACGTCAAAGTTGAACATCGACGTTGCCAGCCCTGGAGGACGTGTAGACGTTATTCATCGAAATAGCCTATTTCGATGTTGCTACATCGAAATAAGCTATTTTGATGTTGGCTTCACGTGTAGACGTAGCCACTGACTTCAAGGGAATTTGCCTGCTTCAAAATATCTGTTAGTCTATAAGGTGCCACAAGACTTCTTGTTGTTCTTGAAGCTACAGACTAACACAGCTACCTCTCTGATATTAATAACAACCATGTAACACCAAGTGATTAAGGCCCTCCGAATCTGGTCCCCATGTAAACTACTTTTCTTCTGAACAAAAAAGCAGTCAAATAGCACTTTACAGACTAACAAAATAATTTATTAGGCGAGCTTTCGTGGGACAGATCCACTTCTTCAGACCATAGACATACCAGAATAGAAGAAGTGGGTCTGTCCCACGAAAGCTTGCCTAATAAATTATTTTGTTAGTCTTTAAAGTGCTACTTGACTGCTTTTTTGTTTTGATAGTATATAGACTAGCACAGCTCCCTCTCTGTTTCTACTTCTGTATTTTGTAAAGCTGGTGGGTTTTTTTTTAAATATTTGGGCTGCATTAGGAAGGCAACCAGTCTTGAAGCGGCAGACCCAATGGTTTACTGTATGGTGATTTGTATTATTAGCTGAAAAATCTGCACTGAGTTCCAGACACAGTCCCATGTTCCTATCAAAAATCCGTGATAGGGTACAAGAACACTATAGACAGAAAGATCATTTGTTGCATGCCTCATGGTCTTTGAATATAATCAATAGCATTCACACTTATTGCACTGGTCAGCTCTAAGGGATCTCATGCTTTGCCTCTCTCTGTTGGAAGGGAGTTGACTGTGATTCTGGATCTTGAAGGGTGGGAGTCATTAAGTGAGGGAAAATGAGAGAAAAGGAATAGGTATCCATAAGTGTAAGAGAAACCTGACCCTGTTAAAATTAATGGCAAAACTCCCATTAATGTGAGTAGGACCAGGATTTTACCAAGTTTTTACAGATCAGAACAGTACTGAGAACTGAAATAATGTTCTCCCTTCCCTGTTAGTTTCTTATAATATTTTCACATTACTTTATCAATAAAAAGAACTTCTAATATAGGGATGGGCTGAAATTAAGCCCATTTCTGAGCATCTCTACATCTTACAAATTTCAAACCCAAATCCAAGCCTCAAAGCAGACTCTTTCTCTATAACGTGATGAACTCAAAACCTCGGATCTAAAAAACATCCTCCACATCCTGTAGATAACTTACAAGGCTCAAAATAAAGATTCTGAACTGAATTGTGTTGCTCAGACACATCTCTAAACAGAAACCAAAATGTTTTTTATTCAATCTGAAGAATATTTTCAAGGTTAAGCAAGGATACTGTTTATCGCTTCGATCGTCTTAGTTGAGCACATTATCAAGGACACTGAGCTAAATTCACATGTTAAAGCTTTGTCACTGGAGTAGCTCTATTGACTTTGCTGGAGTGAGAACTGAGATGAATTTGTTTGTTACACTTTTGTTGGAAAACGAAATGATGGATTTTCTATGAATGACTCGAATCATTCAAGAACCAAAGAAAAGCTTTCTTAATAAATGTAATTTTTCCCCCTGAGATTACTGGCTTCAACATGAACTTTACAATAAATGTATCTTTACAATGTAATAATAAAAACCTAAACCTCTGCCTTTCTTTCCAAGAAACATATTACTTTAATTTAAGCATTATGGAAAACACTAGCTGCTTTAGAGACAAAGGGCCAGATTTTCCTAAGATCTATTAATCTCGCATTCATGCACCAAAGTGAAATGGTGAGGTTTTTAAATGCATTCAGCATTTAGTAGCACCCATGTCTGCTGAGATGCTGAGCTATTTTGAAAATCTATCTGACAGAATTTCCTGAATCATTTTAGTGAAATAGACTCTTTTTTCTATCCATAGGTTTCCAAACTCAGTGCCATTTATGATTCTAATAATCTTTCCTTCCTTTGGACAGCCTGCCTTATTCTAAAATTAAGATTCAATATCAAGCGTCCGCTCTATAAATCTTGACACTGAACTCAGGAGGAATCAATTTCTCCTGATAATTATGTATGTGCTGTGGTTTGGCTAATCACATTCTAAAGATAGGACTGGATTACGTTAATTCTTAATATTAACCTGTCACTGGAGACATCAGAAACCAAAGAGAGGAAGACATTTGATATGCATAACCTCTAGCAGTTATCATCATTGGCCTAGTTAGGACCTTCTTAGATATTCATATATTAAAGAACATATTTATTATTATTGGTTTTAGAGTAATGTGTACAATATAGGCACCAGACGAGATCAGGCCCCATTATGCTAGAAGAGGGACAAATATCTAGTCAGAAATAATAACTGCCTAGGAAGATTTACAATTTAAAAAGACAACACAGACAAAGAGTGTTGTTACAGGGGGACACTGGCCTTTAAGTAAGGATACATCTTATCAAATGGCAGCCTGTAGCAAATTGTTCACAGGCTGGGCCGACTGCCTCAGGCCATCACGCTAAAAAAAAGCTGAGTAGACATTCGAGAACAACAAGAAGTCTTGTGGCACCTTATAAACTAGCAGATATTTTGGAGCATAAGCAGATGCAACTGATGAAGCGGGTCTTTGACCACGAAAGCTTATGCTCCAAAATATCTGTTAGTTTATAAGGTGCCACAAGACTTCTTGTTCTTGAAGCTACAGACTAACACGGCTACCTCTCTGATACTTGTGTAGACATTGTGCCTTGGATTAGGACCCAGGCTTTGACACCCCCCGTAGGCTTCGGGGCCTAACCTACATTGTCTGACCAGCTATTTTTAGTGCCAGAACATGAGCCCGTTGACCTTTAGTCTTATCAGTCTCTAGCCCCTAGGACTTGTTGTGTGGATGTGCCCTGGAAGGAATCTGGGTCACCGCACCAGTAATCATTAGTTGCCTCCAAATTGGGCTTAAAAGGGATCTGAGCCCTCATGGGAGAGACACCTCTTGAGAGAGGGTTACCTCAGACAGTCAGTCAGGGAAGATGATTGCTCCCCCAGACCAGGGTGGTGGTGGAAAGTCCTGAAAGGAAGTTGGTTGGTTCCTGGGAGAATGCTGCAGAGATGAAAGAGCTGCAGAGGGAGCTCTTTGCTGATATCTAAGCAGGAGAGTCAAAACTGAGTCAGACCAGCCTGGAGGCTTCCAGGAGCACTTCTATATTGGACAGCTGTAAAGGGAACTGGGGAAACTCCCCCTGTGAGGATGGATTTCCAGAAGAGAGGCTGGGGGTGGGGCAGGGTCCTGCTGAGAAGATTGGAATTCCTCTCTAGCTGGAGTGGCTGGAGTGTGTGTCTTGGCAGAGATACGGAAGAGGTGCGACCGGGAGCCTTGGTGTAGTGGACGATATCAGAGTAGGGTATGGAGGGACTCCCTGCGGAGAAGCTGCTGTCAGTGCCTGCGGAAAGAGCAGGATTCTTTATAAGGTCTGCTCTAGAGTAGGAAGAGCAATACCTAATTGGTGGGCTGTGGGAAATGGACTACGGTGGCAACTTCTTGCTCAGGATTATTTAATCTACATTTTGGGGAATTACCAGGCCCCAAGGAAGGGTGTCACTTTAGGCAAAGAGAGTTGTTGTGTTGTAACTAAGGACTCTGGAAGGACAACTGAAGGAGGGTGCACCAGATAGTACCATCCTGTTCCTGGTGGAAGAAAGGAAGGAATGATAGCCCTACTGTGCAGAGGGAGAAATGAGGCAGAGAGATGGAGAGTAACATTTTCAAAAGTCAATTTTTTAAAAGGTATTTAGATGTCTAAATTTGCAGATAGGTGGTCAGAGGGATTTTCAAGAGTCTGGTCTAGCCTAGACCCTCTGCCTGCCCCACCGCCACCACACCGCACAGAGAAGTGGGCTGTTGGGCCCTGTTTGTCTACGAACAGCTGTTTGAGAACTCAAATCCCTGCATCCACTACTGCACCCTATCACCTTACCCCACTACCTTCTGCACTCAATCTCCATCCCAGCTCCTGCTCCTCCTCCATTAGTACCTTGGAAAAGTGCAGCCCTTGACCACTTACCAAATTTTTGGAATGCCCCCCTGCCCCCATCAAAAATGATTGCCAACCCCGGCCTAAGCTGCTTCTGAAAATCCCATTTGGTGCCTCAGGATATCTTTAGGTGCCTAAATACCTTCTGCAAGAGAGACCTCAGAGAGGTAGACATTGAGCTGGACAACTGGGAAGAACTAGCAGATGACCGCAGCAGATGGAGGCAGGGGTTACACAAGGGCCTTCAGAAGGGCGAGATGAAGATCAAGCTAGCAGAGGAGAAGCGAGTGCACAGAAAGCACAATAAAGACTTGCCAGACACCCACTACATCTGCAAGAGATGCAGCAAGGACTGTCACTCTCGTGTGGGTCTTCATAGTCACAATAGATGCTGTAAATGAAGTCCTCAATTGAAACTTTAAAGGGTGCGATCCATAGTCTATGCAGACTGAAGGATGCCTACTACTATAGCACTGAAGCACTCAGATGGGGTGACAGAACGCTGGGCAACAGCAGCTGGACCAGCCCGCTGGTCACTCCAATGCTCATTAATTACTCTACAGCAGACCAGATTAAGAAGAGCTGTTCCTTGCTGGTGGGCTCTGGAGAACTAATAGACTAGTTAGGACATTAGACATGTCACACAGGCATAGCAGGGAAGTGGGAAAGTATGTAGAGGGGAGAGAGATCAATTACTCTTCCCTGCCTGCTTCAGGAGCGGAGGACTCCTTAGGACTATAGAGGTGAAGCCATATAGTATATAAGGATGGTGGAGATTAATATGGTAAATAAACTGCACCATGTGTCTCACCATCAAAAAGGTCTCTGAACTGTTTGTAGGCTTGAACAGAGACAAAAGTAGGGAGACCATCTGTCCAGTTTTTCCCAGAAGAGTCCCTTATTTAAGCTGTACCACAGGCATCCCCACTTTTTAAAGAAAATGGGCAAATTGTCCCTTATTTTGTGGGGTTCTGTTCCCCAGCACCCAGTGTCTCAGGGTGGCAGCCTCTGCTGCTAGGGACCCCCCCACTGCAGGGCAGCTGTCCAATTCCCTGGCACCCTGTGCCTTGGAGCAGCACCCCCATTGTCAGGGATCTCCTCTGTGGGAAGGCTGCCCTGTTACCTGGTGCCCTGTGCCTTGTGGCAGCAGCTCCTGCTGCAGGGGAGCTCCTCCATGGGGAAGCTGCCCCATTCCCTGGCACCCCATGGTATTGGGGCCCACTGCCAGCAAGCTCTGCCTTGTACCCTGGTGCCCCATACCTAGGGGATGCAGTTCCTGCTGCCAGGAAGCCCCTCCATGGGATAGCTGCCCCATTCCCTGGCAATCAGTGGACCCTGTGACAGAGTTCTAAATCCATTTTCAAATGTGACTGAGAACATAAGATCTAAGTGCCATTGACTTTCAATAACACAGGCACCTAAGGATATGTCTACACTGTAATTTGACACCATGTCTGGCCTGTGCCTGCTGACTTGGGCTCACAGAACTCAGGCTGAGAGGTAGTCCAACTGCAAAGTGGCCATTCTGGCTTGGACTGCAACTCAGACTCTGGGACCCTCCCACTTTGCAGGGCTTCCAACACCACAAGCCTGGATTATTTGGCCTGGGACATCCGTGGGTTTTTAACTGCAGTGTAGACACACTGTATGTGATTACATCGCCTCTGAAAAATGGCATAGGTCATGAAACACTGAGCTCAGCAATGCTTAAATACTTTGAGAAATTTGGACTTAAATCTCATCGAAAGTCAGTTAATCTTCGGAGTGCCTAAGTCACCATCAAAATGGGTCCTTTTGAAAAAGTGACCCTTAGTGCCTTTCCCTGCATTCACAGCTCCTGACTCTGAGTCCAGCACCGTAACCATACTACCATCCAAATTCTTTTTAGAGTCCAGATGCATTTTAAAAAATCCTTATTAAAGTTCTGGTCTTAGCCCTTTTAAATTGTGCATCAAAGATAAAGAATGATAGCAGGCTGAATGCAAATGCTGTATCTGAAGAGAGTAAAACCCTTTTGAAGGCAGGAGAAATTGTCACAGTTAAATTAAAAATTAAGAAGCCATACTGTGGGCTGTAGAGAAGTAAGGTTGTGAGACAGTCCTCAGAGTCAAGAAGTTTTAGAATCATTTTGACTGCAACAATAATCTGACTCTGCGCCTGCAACCAACACTTATCCCCTGGTGAAATATATAGTCATGGTGCATGGACACCTTACCTCTCATTTAAGAGCAGAAAAATATTTTCCTCTCAATTGGCCTTATTGAAACAGCTCCAATGATTAACTATTGAACTTGCTTGAGCCTTATCATCTAAATTACAAATTGGTGGCAAAGCAGCAGACTTCTATTTGGGTTCGGTTGTTTCCAAGCCAATAAACAATTGATGCATATTAGTGACTCAAAATGAAGATTTATGCGCTCTTAAACATCAAAACAACCGCTGTGGTTGCCGATAGTTCACTTAATAAATATTTATCTCACTTAAGGTCTTAGAATCTACAAAATGGGGTTATTTTAGTACAGAAATGCCAAAGGAAAAATATGGATAACATTAGTGAGGAATATGGCAATTACTAGACTCTCTCTCTCTCTTCACCCTACCTCCCTCACTCCATGGACTCTGCCATTTCTTATATTCCCTATGTTAGGATATTTTGGTATCTTGTTGACCTTCTCTGTCAAAATGAAAGATACAGCGCAGTTCTGTAATATGAGTGAAGGCTTTTGTTCTCATAACCAATGTACGGCCATACACTTTACTGTACTCCAGAAGTCAGACATGCAGTGCTTACTACTGGTGGTGGCATTCTGTCCCAGTCTGCCTGAATGAGTGATTAGCTCTGTGCTCAAAATCCATTTACAAATAAAGAAGAGCCAGAAACAAATCCTCAGATCCAAACACTGCCAGAGGCAGTGGATTGAGGAGGTTTCAGTATTTCTCCTTCTACACCTGGCGTGGGTCAAACCAAAACACCTCTCATCTTCAGAGCTAGGATTCAAAATCTGGATGTGAAATTTGAAAAGCTGGCCTGTCATTAGTTACAGTGCAGTCATTCCATAGAGTACCACCAGCTTTCCTGCTAAGGATTGAGGAACCAGCTGTAAAAGAGAAAACTACCTATACCACAAAAGCTCAGATTTAGTCAAACTCAAACTTTGCTTACAGAGAGGAAAAATTTGGTAAGTTAGTTATGTATGTGTCTTTGGACTCCTTGACTTTCTTTAGACTCTGGGGAAAAAAGATATTGAGATAATATGTTGATCTCCAAGTACTTACAGGATCCTCTCCATAATATCTAAGTGTTTATTCTTACCAGGAAGCAGTGGAAAGCATTGCAAAATTGGGTCCCCCATGCTTTAAGGAAATTAGCTGTATATATATGTGTGTGTATGTGTGCATGTGCACATATGTTACTCTTGTATATGCAATTAGAAATATGACATTTGAATCTGGTTTTGATTCTAAATGTGCTAAGGAGGAGCATTATTTGTGCCCTGAAACCTAAATGGCTCAGTGATCAAGTCAATGATCTGTGAATAATTTTGTTTGTCCTGTAAGCCCAAACTGTTGGTCCTAGAAAGACATGTGACCATGCCACATGGTATTGAAACCTATTTGGGATTTGGTACTTTTTCACTCAAGGCTGAAAAGTTTGAACTGAGCACAAAAAACACCTGCCTCGGGCAAAAGGAATATCGGAGGAGAAAACCAAACAATAGGGACGGTTTCCAGGAGACCTTCCCCACACCTTACCATCTAAGGCCGTGTCTACACATGCCCCAAACTTCGAAATGGCCATGCAAATGGCCATTTCAAAGTTTACTAATGAAGTGCTGAAATGCATATTCAGCGCTTCATTAGCATGCGGGCTGCCGCGGCGCTTCGAAATTGATGCGCCTTGCCACCGCGCGGCGCGTCCAGACAGGGCTCCTTTTCGAAAGGACGCCACCTACTTCGAAGTCCCCTTATTGCCATCGGGAATAAGTATGCCCATCGGGAATAAGGGGACTTCGAAGTAGGCGGCGTCCTTTCGAAAAGGAGCCCCGTCTGGAAGCGCCGCGCGGTGGCAAGGCGCATCAATTTCGAAGCGCCGCGGCAGCCCGCATGCTAATGAAGTGCTGAATATGCATTTCAGCGCTTCATTAGTAAACTTCGAAATGGCCATTTGCATGGCCATTTCGAAGTTTGGGGCATGTGTAGACGTAGCCTAAGATGCCTGCTGGAAATACCTAAGACTGAACAATGGGAAGGATCTGATCCAAGCCAGAAGGCTGCTTTGGTTGTGAAATGAATGTTTAGAACAATTGTTTAGTGAAAGAATTCACATGCAACAAGTTTCTTAGTGGATTACAAGTAGCTAAGCATTTTATGCTAATTTTAATTTAGTAACCTCCATTATCTGACTGTTTTGACTTGCAACCACTTAAATCCTACTTTTTGTACTCAGTAAAAACACTTGTATTTATTGCCAAGCCCAGTGTCAATAATTGGAACTGGAGGGGGTTGAGGGAGCAACCACTGTGCGTATCTTTCATTGATAAAGAGGAAGAACACCCTTATAAGCGTTCTCTGTGAAAAACTTTCACACAAAGTAAGATGGATTTGTGTGGGGTTTTGGTCCCTTTTAGGGTTGATTTACTGGGTGCTGAGCCTTTAGAACTGAGTCTTCACAGAGCTAAATTGGTTCAGTGTCCGTGTTACTCTGCAGTGGGCAGTAACCCCAATTCCGTGCCTTATCTAGAGGAGACCAGAGGATCTGGCCCAACAGGACAGGATGATGCGGAGCCCCAAAGAGCAAGAAGGCATTCATCAGTGGCATGATCAGCACACCAAGGGACTACCCTCAGGGGACTTCTCTGATTCACCCTATCACAATATATTCCTACTCCAGTCCAAACCAGGAAGCAGTGGAAAACACACAAGAATGTGCCCCCAGACAAGAAAGGTTACTGTGGATGTTACTTAAATCAATTGTGCAAACTTTCTCTTCTTGAATGAGTAAGCCCAGAATCATATCTTTGTTGTATGACTTAAGGATGACCCTGGGTAGCATTAGCTAATGTGATTCTCAGTCAAACAGGATGTTGCTAAAGGAATTTATGGCTCAGTTAGTATCAGCAAGCAATTCTTTTGGACTTCATTCAGAAGTCAGATACCGTCATATTATTATTGATAAACACTTCTTGAAACTCCATAATACATTCTGAAAAATCTAGCAATTCACACATTAATCAAACAGAGCTATAGATCTTTCACAGTACCTAGGCATTACTAAACATTTATTAGTTACATGGTTTACTGTAAACAAAGTTTGAATCTGGCTTTGATTCTAAAAATGCTAATGAGGGCCATTACTTGAACCTGAATTGTTCAGTGATCAAAATCTTTAATTTTACACTTAAATATTTTAAAATGAACTTGCTTTACAGCATGCATGCTAGAGGTACACTCTTTTCTTATGTTATAGCATCATGTAGAAGAACCTGTATTTAGGTATAAAACCCTCACTCAATTTCAACATTAGCAAAATACAGATAATATTTACCTACAACAGATACACAGGAGGCTTGTAATGATTCCTTAGTTCATGTTTGTACATGGCTTTGAAATTGTAAAATACTTGATCAATAAAAGTATCCAGGTAAATATAAAAAATGAGCACCTAGAAAATATGTGTACAATTTGTTATCTTGGACTAGGCACTCAAGTTTAAAATGTTGCCCTGTTAGACAATTATAATGTTATTTTACTGAAAACATTCTTTTATGATCTTCCCTCCCACCAGCCCCCAAATTGCTCGCTAATGTCAGTGCTAAGACATTGTGGTAATGATATTAAAGTCATAACAGCATTCATGGGACCAAATCATCTTTGGTATATCTCCCCTTAACTCAGTGCAAGAAACCAGGAATATACGTAGCTTAGTATAATCCAAAATATAAAAGAAACTAACTTAAAGTTCAGTAGGAAAGAGCTACAAGACAGCTCAATACCACTGTCTAAAATTGCTGGCTGCGATCTGTTGGTAGTGGGGGTCAAGCATTTGACATCTTTGGAAGAACTGTATGCTGGAGGAGGGTGCATTCAGGGAAGGATAAAAAATGGTCATAGATGATCCTTGGGCCCCTTCCAGGTGTGGACTGTTCATTCTCCATCATTGTATAACATTGTTCTCTCTCAGGTTGATGAACTTCCACAGTCTTGTGAAGGCACTAGTCGTTGTAGGATGTTTTTCAGATACACTCATCCCTCGCTCTACGAGCACAATTGGTTCCCCTTTGTGCTTGTAGGTGAAAACTTGTAAGAGGGACACTAAATTACTATTAAAATATATGTTAAAGTCTCTGATTGGTTCCTAGAGCTGGGCAAAGGCGTGGCAGCAGGTGGCCCTGGTTTTGAAAGGTAAGTGAACCTTGGGTTGGGGGGGTTGGAGAGGGTTAAAGGCTGGGGACAGTTTGGGGCAATGAGTGGGAGGGAGGGTTAAAACCTGGTGGCTGGTTGGGTCCGTGGGACGGGTGGGGGGAGTTTCAGGCTGCTGAAGGTTGGGTGTGTGGTTCAGCATGGCGGGCGGGGGCGGGGGTCAGGCTGTGGTGGGTTAGGTCTGTTGGGCTGGCAGGGAGGGGAGGCAGGGGTCAGCCTGCTGCAGGGCTAGTCTGCGGGGCTGGCATGGGTGGGGCTCAGGCTGCCACAGAGGGGCATGGGTCAGGCTGCTGCATGGCAGGCGGCAGGGTATCAGGCTGCTACGGGTTGGGGCCGTGCGGCTGGCAGGGGGTCAGACTAGGGCAGGTTGGAGCCAGGGGACAGGATTAGTCTCGTATTAGCAGGGGAGTTCACTCATAGAGTGAACAAAGGTAAGTAAACATGTCCCTCGTTTAAGCGAGTCCCCTTTAGTAAAGTACTCGTTTAATGAGGGATGAGTGTATTTCTCATTTCCTGAGTTCCTGTATTCTGTTTCCTGAGTTGGAGGAAGGACAGAGGAGTGTTCAGAGCCAGAGGAAGCAATATAAGGACATGCTGAAGGCACACATGAAAAAGTGCAGCATCAGTTTTGACACTTGGGAGAACCTTGCCCAAGACCAACCCCAGTGGAGAATCTGTGGTAATCCATGAGGGGGTGGTACAATTTGAGAGGTCCTGCTGCAGTGCAGAGAAGGAGAGGATGAGAAGAAAAGAGCATCAAAAACTGCCCCGCACCCTTCCGACAGCTACCAACACCTGCCCCTTCTATGATAAGATCTGTGGCTCCAGAATCTGGCTGATCAGCCATCAATGGACTTACAAATAGGAGGGTGACATAAAGACATAATACTCATTATTGAGTGAACACCAAGTGAGCAGCAGGGTTTGTAGATGGAAAGGATATTCAGAGAATAAAGTGGATAGAAAGTCCCAGTTCCCAGATAGGAAGATGAGGAATTCTATGAATGTACTACTTTAGTATCATGCTTTGTTTGCATTTGCACAAGTTGAACCTCTCTAGTCTGGCACTCTCTGGTCTGGCAAAATCCATGGTCCAGCATGATTTTAGTTAGCTTGTTATTCACTTATCCAGGATGTGGCCAAGTTTTCCACAGTCCCATAAAGTTTGTTGACAGACACCAGTCCTGGGTCTCAGTGTTCTGTGCTGTTATTTAGCTGTAATTTACCCCTAAATATCTTTTAAAAGTCCAATAAGCAGTGGAAGTGTTGGTAATGCTGCTAGACAATATTGACCTCCTGTGGTTTGGCAAATTCTCTGGTTTGGCACCAGTCAGGGTGCCAGACTAGAGCATGTACTGAGAGTCTCTGGGACTGCGTACTGAGGCCTTCAAGCTCTCACGAGAGAGAATGGCCCACTGAAAGCAATGCAGCTACAGTTTATGGATCATTTGCAGCATCATTTCCTATAGCTGAAATTCATGATCTTTGGCATATCAGAAAAATTCCCTTTCTCTTAACACTTCAAATAGGAAGGTGTTTCCAATTTGAAGGGCAAAATAATGTGAACAGTATGCACCTGTCAAGCTACATAAGCAAACCTAGGAAGATAGATTGTGTATGCGATGAAAGGACTATACATGTTAAAATATTGCTGCTGCCTAGTATGATAAACTTTTTCCCACAGACTATAGCATTCGTATTTCAAGGCATAAGTGGCCAGTCAGTTTAGAACAAATGAAAGGAAACATTAATTTAGAGCGCCTGCATTCACACTGTGAAGTTTGCTGCTGGCTGTTGGCTCTCTTCCTGCACCTGCAAAGTCAATGGGAGATTTGCCATTCACTTCAATGGCAGCCAGATTAAGGGCCATGGGAAAAGACATGGTTTGAGACTGCCATTTCAAAATGATCCCAGACCTAAATTTTGGGCATTACATTCAGATGAAATATAGCAATTTTAGTCCTGCATAGATACTCATTGGCGCTGCAATTGGAACTTAATGGTGAAATAATATGAAAACATTTAATACTGCATAATGTGAACATATTTAATATGCTATCTTATTACATTTGAAATATTTCTTTGATTGAATTTCATTTAACATATTTTTTCTAGAGACTTTAGAATCAATCTTTTAAGCATATTGTGTATCCAATCTCTTGTTAGATGAGATACCTATATACTTAAATTGCTCAAAAATATTCAGTTTGATCTTGTTAAATCATGAAAGAATTAACACACCCTATGTCACTTGGATGTAATTATGAAGCAGCAACCTTGCACATCACAGAATTTATATTATAAGCAGGCCATCCAATCAATTGTATGGGCATTCAATTTTATATGCTTGTAATAATTTCATTTAATGTTAATGCAATTCTTTGCCAAACATTATTTTTGTTTGCTGGCTTTGTAATAGAAATAACAATTCTTTTTATACATAGTAGTAGAGATGTCAACACCAACTGCCCTTGAACAGATTTTTTTAAAAATAAGGGGTGAATAAGTGTGTATCTGGTATGATGCATTGCAACAGCTGTTAATGTTGTGCCTGTATTGTAGTACCAACTTGAAGCTCACTGAAATACTCTTTGCTCTTTCCCATGCTGTTGCACTTACAGGCATAGAGTACCACACAAACATCCATCAGATACTTAGTATACATTTTTAAATTCATGCTTTTAATAATGAATGCTCTTTAATAGTTTGCATCTTCACAGTTGAATACAGACATGACCCAATTACTCTTTACCTAGTCTGAAGACATGGCATTATTATGCTAAAACGGTGTACCCCTGGGGAAATGCAGAGGTCTTGCAGAAGGCACATCAACTCATTTAGCTAGCTATTTGCCTAGTTTTACAATAGGCTGCATAAAAAGCACTAGTGAAGTGAGTACAAACTGAAATTTCACCAGTAATTTGTTTACACTGAATTGTAAATACAGTATACTTATTCCACTTGATTTATTTTTAATTATATGGCAAAAATGAGAAATTAAGCAATTTTAAAGTAATAGTGTATTTTTATATGTGACTTTTTAAAGCAAGTAGCTTTTGAATGAGGTGAAATTTGGGGATACAAAAGAAAAATCAGACTCCTGCAAGGGGTATAGTAGTCTGGAAAAATTGAGAGCCACTGCCCTAGAAATTGTAATATTCTGTATGAAATACCTGATCCTGGTCCACTGGGGGCAGGGGCAGGGAGGGAAGAGGGCATCTTCTCCAGAGCCCTGTGATTTAAAAAATTGTGGAACTCTGGGTTGCTACTGCTGAGGGCTGGCTGGGGGATGTATGACACAGTCCCACTGGCACTGAGGGCTAGCTGCTCTTTAGCCTGGCCCTTTACTCCTGAAGCTCCTGCCCCTCCAGGGGGCTTAGACTCAAGGCTCCCCCGCCACACACATTGCTAAGAGCCCAGGAAAATCTGCATCCACCCTGACTCGATCTGGAGCCCACTGCTGTCAGCGGAAAGACTTAGTTTTGATAGATTTAGGATCAGGTCCCAATGCGTTAATTGAGGAGAAAATTTAATTCAGAAAGGGCATTTAAGCGTGCACTTAAGTCCCAGTGAAACTAATGCTTTCCTGACTAGGATTGTCTTAAGTGAATGACAAGAAGAGCTTTTCTGAATTGGGTTCTAAGGCTTCCTCCTTGAAGAAGAGTCACTGTGGGAGCCCTTCAGCAGTCTGTGGGTGATGGGCATGCCTGGGCTTATAATAGTCATGCCTAGACACACTGACATGCAAGTAATTCACCACTCTGAACAATTCACCAGGCAACACAAAATTGACTGAAGAAAGGGGAAGTCCCTGGTATTAGGGCAAAGCTAAAGGCTACATCTATACTACAGTGATCCATGGAAATAAATTCTCCCAGAAGATCTCTTCCAATAAAACTTCTTTAGAAACAGCACGTCCACACACACAAAAGCATACTGAAAACAAACAAACAAACCCTGCTCTTTCGATACAGAACGTCCACTCAGTCCATCCACACCACCAGGGATCAAAAACTCCAGCACCATGAGGACTGCTCTTTTGAAAAAAGGGCCCCTCGGGCACCTACACACAGTTTTTTTTCTGAAAGAATCTCTTGAGAAAAGGTGCTGTTCCTTATCGGGGACAGGAGGAGGCCCACTGGAAGAAGTGCTGGGTTCTTCCGATTTAATATGGAAAGACCAAATTTTGTCCATGTCTGCACTAGCCTCCTCCTTTTGGAGGGGGCACGTTAACTAGGGACTTCAGCAGATGCTTATGATGTGCTGCCATGAATATGCAACGCCTCATGAGCATAATGGCGGCCGCCCACGAGTCGGAAGTGCCACTTTCGAAACACATGCCACCTGTGTAGGCAGTGGCCTTTTGAAAGGACCCCCCGACTTCAAAAGGCCATTCTTCCCAAAACCAAATGGGAAGAAGGGGCTTTGGGAGAAAGGGAACTTCGAAGTATCTGGGGCTACAGGGCTTGCTGCTGCTTTGAAGTTAGCAACTTCCAAGTTCCCCTGGTGTGAATTAGGCTAATAAGGTGCTGCATATGCAGTGCAGCACCTCATTGCTATGCACCAACTGGGCTCATTACGTGCCCCCTTCGAAGGAGGGGCCTAGTGTGGACAAGCCCATAGTGTTTTCTCCCTAGGGTAACTCAAGACAGACCTTAGGGCTGCCCACCCACCACTCCCAGTGACCCTCCCCGCCCGGCCTTCTGAGCCTTTATCTCGCCCGACAAACCAGAGACAAGGCTGCGCATCCACCCATCACCAAACCCCTTTGGAGACGCATGGCCCCAAGGGACACGGGAGGCTTAAAGTAGGCACATAGCAGGGCGCGCATCGCAGCGGCGGCACAGCGAGCCGGTGGCTTGGAGACGAGAGCGCCCTGCTGTGCTTTCCCGGGGCAGCCTGGATCCAGCGCATGAGCCGCCACCTACCGTGCGCCCAAGAGGCGCAGCCTAGCCCCGGGCTAGCGGCTCTGCCCTGGGCCCGGCTCAAAGTCTCCGCCCTGACAGGCAGCCAATGGGAAGTCTCCGCCGTTACGGGCAGCCAATGGGAAGTCTCCGCGGCCTCCCACACTCGCTCGGGCGCCTTCAGGCGCTGGGGACCGCGAGGCGTCAGCCCGCGCCCCAACCAACCAGCGCCCGCCGGACCCGGACCCGCCGCCCGCTCCCCATTTAAGAACCCGCCAGCCGGAGCCGAGTGCGGGAGTCGGGCCGGCGCGGGCTTGGGTCCGGGTCTGACGGCGGAGGAGGGAGCGGGAAGTGCCGGGTCCCGCTGTCCCAGGCGCTGCGGAGAGCTCCGCGTTGGGTCTGAGCCCCACCAGGTGCCCCCTAAGGGGTCCCCATCGGCGCGGCTCGCCCCGGGGCAGTGCGCCCCCTGAGCCAGCATGCTGGCTCTCCTGGCGGGCTTGCTGTTCTCCCTCGCCTCCGGGGCCAGCTGGCGGGGAGTGCGGGGCCAGGAGAGCCCACCGGGCAGCCGCTTCGTGTGCACCTCGCTGCCGCCGGACGCTGCCCCCTCGGGCTGCCCGGTGCCCATGCCGGGCGGCGCCCTCCCGTCCGAGGAGGAGCTGAAGGCCACCGTGCTGCAGCTGCGGGAGACCATCCTGCAGCAGAAGGAGACCATTGGCAACCAGCGGGAGACCATCCGGGAGCTGACCGGCAAGCTGAACCGCTGCGAGAACTCCCCCGGCCCCGACGGCAAGTCCGCCGCCGGAGGCTGGAGGAAAGAGTTGGGTAAAGGCAAAGACACCATGGGGGACCTGCCCCGGGACCCCGCCCAGGTCATCGACCAGCTGAGCCGGACAATGCAGACGCTCAAGGACCGGCTGGAGAACCTGGAGGTAGGCGAGGTTCAGGGACAAGCCTGGGTGGGAGCTGTCCCTGGTACTGAACCCGGGGCGGCTCCCCGGTGGATGGGCGGACAGCGCTTTTCACCCGAGCTGGCATCTCCGCAGCTGTCCCAGGTGCCAGGGAGGAGCGAATAATCCGCCAGGGACTGATGTCACCCACTGCAACCAAACGGGTATCTCTCCGGAGGGCAATTAACTCAGCTGCTCCGAGTCCAGGCTGGAAGGAACAGGCACCTTCCGGGCAGCAACAGATGGGGTCCAGGCCAAAACCTTTATTTAGTTAGGCTCTGGGTCTAGATTTTCCTCCCTCTTTTCTTAGGGGCAACTCTAAAATACACCCTAAGTGCGGTGGGAGGGATCCGGGGCCCTTCTCGTGCGTGGAAAAAGACCTAGAAGCATGTACTGTCCTTTGCTGGTCCAAAGCACCCTGTATTCAAAAGCTGTTGCTTTAGCCCCTGTGCTGGCTAGATGTTCGGCTGCTCATGGATTCTTGGTGCTGGCTTAAAGAGGAGACAAATAAGTCACCCAGCAGGCAGGACAACAGGAAAGTGATTTGGTTGTTGGTTTTTATTGAAAGGAACTTAGACACAGTAGCCCTCTTACTATGTCTCTGCCCTTAAAACATACGGGAAGAGATTTGTGAGGTTTATTTTACAGCTTTGAGGAGCTTAGTATCCGGTGTTAGTAGTTCTAAATCTCCACTGGACAGTAATGAGAACTTGCCAGCGTAGGGCTTGGAATGTGATGCTGACATTTCCGGCCTCATGACCTTGACCTACAGTGCTGAACAGAACAACACAAAGGCCTTGGGGAAAGTGGCATGGTGCAAGTCATAAAGATAACACCATGCTTTAGTGAGAGCTGGTCTGGGGTGACAGCAAGTCATTCCAATAATACAAAGGCTCTCATTGACTGCTGTAATTTTTGGAGCAGGCTCCCAGTTAGATAGAGCGCTTGTGCCAACATTTTACTTGGATAGAAACATTCCCAAACAGAGTGTTTGTGGCTGTCCCCCCACCTGCTACACCAGACCATGGCAAAATTCAAGATATTTTCTCCCTGATATATGTGATCCTCAAGAGGATTTGAACTGATTTGTTAAAATTTCATGTCACTTCAGCTATTACAAGCTGTCTGTTAACCAGAATGGCTGTGGAATCCATTTCAGTAACAGATCAAACCCTCTGCTACTGAACACTTTTTTTCCCAAGGCACTTCCCCATCGGTTTCTACCCCACAGAGGCTGCAGTGCTAGGGCTGTGCTTGCTGCTGAAGATGAGGGTTTCCTAGAATCACACCTTCTAAAGTGTTCTGGGACTGCCCCACAATATGATCCATTGAGCTCAAAGGAGGCAGGAAAGTTAATATAGTAATGGGTACCTTCTTTAAAAATGATTGCCCAGAGCAGTTTGGGGATCTAGCCCACCACCTTGAAAACTCTCCAGCCCACAGAAAGCTTGGTTCTCTAGTGCAGTGCTTGTGGCCAAACATCTTCTCTTGCTTAGAGGAAGGGCAGACTGCTCCCTGGGATAGAAGCTTGACACAAGGACTTTGCTAACCTGACAGCTAAAGAGCAGATTGTGGTTCAGAAAAGATGACTCTCAGGTGAATTTGAAAAGACTTGGTCTGACTTTTTAGAAATTTTTGATTACATTCCTAGCAGATAGAAACTGAGATGCTGTTCTTCTCTCTCCTCTGCCCTATTCCTTCCTTACTTTACCTTCCCTTTCCATTCCTTTGCTTTTGTCTTCTCTCGGTCTCTGTCCCTCTAACTTTGGAAGAGAAGATTCCATTAAAAGAGGGGCTGCTTCTTCATGGACAGCTTTCAAAGCTTTTCCTGTTTCATGTAGCACAGTCAGTCTCTTACTATTCTGCTGTTCATTGAAGCATCTGATGATAGCATTAAAATTTAGGTGGCAGGAGGGGAAGGAAAGCTCCCACAATAAAATGCCTGTAGAAGAAAAAACTCTTGGTCTCTAGCAGTAATTTAAGAAAACCAGGTGTTTGGTTTTTGTTTAAAAAGTATCCCACTGTGCTAACTTTCACAATGGGTCACCTTCACAGTTGATTTGATGAAATAGCCTATTTACCAAGCTAATGTACTCAAAAGGTCTATTTTGATTACTTTACAAGTAGGTTAATATCATTTTGATTTAATTTACTCTGTTTCTAATTAACCCAGCAATGTCATTTTGAATTAGTTGAATAGATTTTTTTATTTAATTAGCACCATGTAGCTTTTTGAGGAGCATCAAGTTTGGTTTTCTGCATTTATGTTGTAGAATTGTCTTTCTTAAAGGTATTAACTTTCAGTGATATGAAACAAAGCATGAAATGAGTGAATCGTTCAACAAATATGTTGCTTTTGAATAAATGAGTTTTTTTGTGAATCAGATGAGAGCTTTGAACATGACATGTTTTTAGCCTTTCTGTTACATTTTCAGAAGAGATTAGCATTCTGGATTTGAAAACTGCTTTTTTCCCCTTGGTCACAAGCAAACCTACATCTCTCAATTTCTGCTTTTCAGAAGTGGCATAAAATCTTTTATTTTTTCCTTGAAGCACCAACTCCGAGCCAATGTGTCACATGCAGCCCTGCCTAATGAGCTTCGAGAGATGCTCCAAAGGAGGCTTGGAGACCTAGAGCGCCAGCTTTTAAGCAAAGTGGCTGAACTGGAAGATGAGAAATCCCTGCTTCATAATGAAACTTCAGCCCATCGGCAAAAGACAGAAACAGCCCTGAGTGCATTGCTAGAAAGAGTTTCTGAATTAGAAAAAGGTAATTTGGGAACAGAACTTTAAGCTTTCCCTGCCTGTTGCTATTTAGTCCCCTTCTTCCCCATTCTGTTGTTGTACTGGTATGCTAACCCTTAAGAAACAGAACCTGCTCTTGTGCTGGGGGACTGGACTATGTCTCTGGAGATTTGGTTTCAATTCCTGCCTCTGTCGTAGACTGACTTGAGAATTCACTTTGTGAATAGATGTTCCCATCTCTAACCCGTTTGAAGACAAACCCCATAACTTTTGATAGAAGCTAAGATATCTATAGATGAAGGGGCCATGTCAATGGAGAAGGAAGAAAAGGGAATTCTTAGCATAAAGTGTTCTTGTCACTCTTTGTCATCAGCATGCATACTTTTCAGCACAGGTGAAGTTAGTGAACACAGATTGCCTACTGACAGCTGCTGCAGCTAGCTTTGGCCTCTAGATCTGCTACCACTAATTAGACCCTCTCTGGTTTTTTTTGTTGAGTACACCAAGGCAAAACTTCCAGTTTTCATCAGTGGTGAATACGCTGAGATTCAGCAGACCTTGAAACCTGTGTCCTATCCCAAATATGCAACCTTCAGGTTTTATAGTGGATTATGTGCAATGCCACTGGGGGACACTCTTAATCCTAATCATTTAATCAGATACTTAGATTCACTATTACTGGGACACTGCATGTGTGACTACAGTCCATTTATTTAACTTACAAATGCGTGTGGCAATGAACTACAGTATGAAACCAAGGACAATATACTTACAGAACGAAATGCATAGTATTATATTACCCTTAAAAATGTTTATAAGAGTAGCACAGGTCTGGATGATGGCTGGCTTGCCTGAATGAGCTGCCTGCAAACACACACATCTCATGAATTTTAAACTACAGACTAATGGATCCATTTGTTTAGTAATGGGCATGTTCTTTTCAAACAGATGTCTAACTGTTGGTCACTTAACATTGCAGGGGACTGAACTTGATAACCTCTCCTGGTCCCTTCTAGTTCTAATAGTTGATGATTTTTCCCAATATAAAACCTATAGTCTGAATGACAGTGAAATGTCTGAGATGCAGCAAGCCCAGAACAGAGAACCCTTCCAAATTAACAAGTTTCTCTAGAGCTGCAGTGTCCAATACGTCTGCCACATGTTGTGAATAGGACACTGCATTGTGGCAAATACTGGAGTGGCCAACCTGCGGCTCTTAGAGCTTTTTTAATGTGGCTTCTCCTGAGAGCCACCCGCAGGGAGTGCCATCCTCCTGCTCCGTGCATGCGCCCCACCACTTGGCAGGAGAAGCACGTGGCAGTGGTCCCAGTGAACTGCCAGCATTGAATTAGAATGGGGTGGGGGGGCTAGGGGTGCCTGGCTCTGAGGGAGGGTGAGGACATTTAATTTGTGTGTGGGAGGGTGAATGTGGTAAATATGAAAGACAACAACCACAAGAGTGGCAGTCTTTGAATTTCTATTGGACACCGCTACTCTAAAACATTTTTAATGAATATTATGCCCATAAAAGTGTCTTGAATTGCAAACTCTCTGACTTATGTAGTATTAGGCTTGAAATACTGTGTTCTTGTAGGATATAGGTCTTCAGTGAGAGGAGTCAATGAGGGGCCTATATCCAGTGTTATAACTCTTTGTGAGACTAGAAACACCTGAGAAAAGTTTCAGAAAAGCTGCTCCCCCAGAGATTTCTGAGAAGTTGAAGTGTTTGGAGCCCACAGATTAGGGAGAGAGAGGGTGGTTTGTTTTTTTTTTTTTTTAAATCCTGGTGTTTTTCTCTGTGATTTTGATGCACCTCACTCAGCATTTCCAGTGCTGCACTTTTTGTCCTATAAAGTGGAGGATAATACTTATAATGTTTAATTCTCAGGGCTGTTGAGAAATGCAGTCCATTAATATTTGCAAAGCCCTTTGGGATGTTCTAATGAACAGAGCACTAGAAGTGCAAAGTATTAATAATTTATTTCAAATGCTGATCCATTTGTAGTCTATTTCTGGGCAATAGATTGTCAGTTGTCCACAGTACTATAAACTCTCAGTGGACCTTACGTTTGTCCTGGCAGAAGATTTTGTAAGGAGTTGTAGGAGATGATGGAAGAATTCTGTCTGGCTCTTGATTTTTTTTCTGTTGCAGATGATTCTGGACTCCAAGAACTTGTCTGTCTGGGGTAATGAGTGCTATGGGGGTGTGATTTCTAAAGCATATCAACATGTGGCTCATTAATTGATCAGTATAGACCATGCTGGGGTACACAAGCGTACTGACAAGAGGAAGCAAAGGGGTTGTTGCCGTGGGGCCTGCATTTCAAAGGGGCCTGGAGCTCCAGATGCCACCACTGCTACTTGGCAGTGGTGGTGGCTGGAGCTCTGTGCCCCTTTTGAAGTGCCACAGAAGCACTGCTTCACATGGTTTTGACAGAAGGGGCAGGGCAGCACTGCTGTTTAGGCAGCATTAAGGGCTGACTACTCCAGGCCCCGCCTCTTCCACCCTCGGCCCCACCCCTTGTGAGGGGCACAGAGCTGGGCCCCCCTGCCACCTTGCCCCAGGGCATACAGTGGCTCTTGGCCCCCCCAATGCACACCAAGTACTCTGTAGGGCATTTTAACATAGTGGTCAGTTAAAATGCTCTAGGCAACATTTAGTTAGACTGCAAGCCACTGTCTCTTATTATGCATATGAAACTTAGCACCTACCACTGCATCTGTAAATGTCTTTGTTAGTTATCCTAGACTGCCTGACACTTGCCAGGCTAAAACCCTGTGTTTTGTTTTACCAAACAATTACCCTTTTGGGGTTTGAAATTTTCCGTGTCAGACTGAATGGCTTTGGCTGATGTTCAAAAAAATCTAACCCTAGCTAATACTGATGATAGGAGAAAATACGCTTATTTGTTCATGTTATATTCTAGCTCTAATGCTCCATGCTTTGGAGAAGGGTCTTGAAATTTGTCAGGGGCATGGCCTTTGTGTCAAAGATGTGCCTTTTGATACCCTCTGAAAATCTGGACAAATTCCACATCTTTCAAAAATCAGTGGCTACAGTTACACTAGTGAGTTTTGCCAGCAGAACCCCAGTTTTGTCACCAAAACTCCCAGTGCATTTACACACAAAATATGGGTTTTGTTGACAGTATGTCAACAAAACCTAGCACGTTCACCAATAGCCCTATGCCTCAAAGCCACGAGGCATAACATCTTCATTGACAGATGTGTGTAAATGCCCCCAGGGGACTTCTCTTGATAGACAGGGCATCCAGGACAATGGGCAGCCCTGACTGCTGTGCTTCCAGGTGCCTGTTTTGTCAAGAGGGCAGCCAGGCAGTCCAGCTGCTCTGTCCATAGAGCCCAGCGCTCTTCCAATTGGCATTTGTGTATGTCCATACTCTATCAACAGAAGTTTTGTCAGGAAAGCTCTTCAGACAGTGACTTCTGTCTACAGATCTCTATAGTGTAACCATAGCCAGTGTGTACATAGTATCAGCGGGGTAGTCATGTTAGTCTGCAGCATCAAAAAAAAAAATAGAAAAATAAAAGCAGTTCTGTAGCACCTTAAGGACTAACAAATTTATTTATTAGGTAATGAGCTTTCATGGGTAAGATCCACTTCTGCTCCAGAATCTGGTACAGTGGGTCTTACCCACAAAAGCTCTTTACCTAATAAATAAAATTGTTGGTCTTTCAGATGCTACAGGACTGCTGTTTTTTTTCAGTGTGCACATAGTCAGTGGAGAACCATTTGACTTATAGCGGTTAAATTTTTGAAGATCCCATCCTCACAGAGAATGTTTGAGCCTCAGAGCACCTACTGATCAGACTGTGCATCCACTATCCTCTGAGACACTGAGTATGTCCCCCTAGCTACAAGGGTGAAGCTGGACTTTCCCTGGCATCCTTGCTCCCAGCTGCTTTGCGCATGGCTGGGGACAGGCAGGGAGACTGAGATCAGGATGCCTGTCTCTCCTGTGCTCTCCCACCTTTTCCTGGCTGCTAACAAGGGGAATGTGAAGGAGGAAGCCATGTAAACTGAACTCACAGGGGACAAAAACTGGCCTAGGGAAGGGAAAGGTGTAGATTAGGGCAAGAAATCTGAAAGTGGCTCTGAAAGGAGGGGAGAGAAACTTGGAATGGGTGGGGAAGGAGAGTTGGCCTGGGAGACCATGAGAAATGGGGTGGAGGGGGAGAACCAGAACCAGAAGGTCAGGGGAACACAGATTGAGTCTGGCTGGACAAGCAGACTGGGACTTAGAACCAGTGTGTCAGCAAATTGGAGGTAACAGGGACAGAGGGGCAGGGAAACAGATCTGAGCAGGAACTGAGGTGTGGGTGGGAGCACCTGGATTGGCTGGTCAGGAGACTGGGGCAAGAGACAGTGCAGGGGGTGGTTATGGGTAGTGGGAGGCTGAGATTGGATCACTGACCTGAAGAGGGAGACCAGGGCCTGGGAGACAGTGGAGGGGTTAGGTCAGAGGACGGGGTGGCACTAGGCTTGGCAAGGAGTTTAAGTGTGGGAAGGGAGAGAGATGGGGAGTGGGGTTGGGGGGGTCACAGCTGAGACCTAGGGCTGACTGGACAAGGAGGCTAGACCTGAGATGAGAATACTGAGTAATGGAGACTGGGAATGGTAAGGAAGGAAAATGAGTCACAGGTGAGGAAGAGAGAAGAGTAGGACAGGGAAGCAGCTCAAGCTTCTGGAAACAAGCACAGAAGAGTCAGTGCCCACTAGAGCACAGCCCCCTCCAGGGCCTGCAATAGGACTCACCATTCCTGAATCTCTCCATTCCCCTGCTGGCAGCTAATGTCTGGGATACACACTGGTCAAGAGTCTCCACCCTCTCCAGTGCTGGGCCACACAGTGCTGGGGTGGGCAGTAGGTGAATGCCCCTGTGGGGAGGGGCAGTGGGTCTCCACGTGCTGTCTGCAACCACAAGCACTGCCCCTGCAGCTTCCATTGGCTAGAAACTGGTGCTGTTTGTGGGTGTAGCACACAGAGACCCACTACCCCTCTGCCCCAAGGGGTGTTCAGAGCCATGCTTGCCAGGAGCCTCCAACTGTGGCACTGCCAGGAACAGTGTGGTCAGGGCTGCAGCAACCTGAGCACCCCACTGGGCCATAGGACATTATTCCTTTGGCCCCAGCCTGGGGGGTCATGGTGGGAAGAAGGGAAATGTTTGAGGGATCCGACGAGGCTGCAGGCTGTATTTTTGCCCCTTCCTGACATACCAAATTGCCGTCAATTACTTTGTTAGCACAAACAGCAGAGATCTGTGTGAAGAATCTAAAAGTTCCTTACAGATTTGGATGCCAGGGGGTACAATTACTGGGTGTTTTTTTGCAGTTTGCTATTTTTAAAAGCCCTAGGAAATTACCCCCTTCCCCCACAACCCATGTTAAAAGAACGTTATTGAGGTTGCAAAGTCAAGCAAATGAGCAGAAATGACCAGTGCAGGGATATTAATGGGGGAAACTGACCTCATGCCCCATCCACTCCCCCACCTGCTCTGCCCCCACCTGCCCCTTCCTGCAGAAGCACTGTGCCTCTTCTGCTAAGTGCGGGGCAGTCCCCCGCTTTCCCTGGAGGAGTGCAAGCTAGGAAGCTTGTGCTACTTTTGGGCTGTGCCCTTCTGGGGGAGGGGCAGGGCCACCTCCACAATCACTGGAAGAGGCATGGTGCTGATGGTGAGTGCAGGCATTGTGGGGGTGACACTGGCAATTTGCATGGGCCCCCGGTGCATGCCTTACATATCAACCATGCACACAAGTTAGGAAATACCAGAACTCAAGTTGTACAAGCAACCCTAATTTGGCCCCCTTTGTGCATAATGGGCTAGGATACAGGCTTTCATTGTATGTTCACATGCTATATTTTCTGCCTGATCCTTGCCTTTTTCAGTGCTTGGACTAGACCGTCTCTGGGGATGAATCAGGGTTGGGTAGTGAAGGAAGCTGTTACAGAAATTGGAAGCTGTGAGTAAATGAGGACTTCAGGAAAAATAAAGACAGTCTCATGGATAAGACAATTGTATATTGCTCTGGAGCAGGCGATTGCTGTGAATTTCATTCCTGTTTCCTATGTGCAAGTCAAACCAACCCTTTTGTAGGGAGTCATGAATTGTTTTCCTCATTTTTCTGGGCACCCAACTGGACCCTGGGGTCTAATTAGCAGAATTGCACAGCACTCACAGCTCTAACTGCAGGCAAAGGGAGCTGGGTTTTCTGTCTGCATGGTAAGTATTAGAATTCATTGAAAATATTGTGATGCAATTTTCCATGGGACAATGTCATTTAATCAATACATTGAGATTTTGTAGTAACGTTTTTTTTTTGTTGAAGATAGGAAAGTTAAAATTTAATTCAGTCAATTTTGTTTTGACTATATTATACAACATAATGTTGATATATTGATGTAATACAAGAGACATATTAAAAGTGGAAATAAACAAATCAGCGTTATCTAACAGAAATGTTTAGATGCTGCCAATTTTTATGATTTTCATTCTTCAATAAGCTTCAAACTGTTTTCATTCCAGTTCAGAATGAATCTTTTAAAAAAACTTCCCATGGAATGGAAATACCACTTTCCAATCAGACTTACTATGCACTATGAAAAATCTGGATCTTATCACTTTAAATTGGGCTCCCAAACCCAGTGGTCATTCTTTTGAGTTTGATGCTCGACTGTAAAAGAGAGATAATGAGACTTTCTCAGCTAGTAGGGGGTTTGTAAAGATAAATTGGAGAAGTACACACAGGGTGTGCCTAAACAGCTAAGTTATTTCAGATTAATGTCTGCTACTCCAAAATAACTTTGCGGGTGTTTACACAGTGCAACTAGTATTTCAAAATAATTTCAAAATAGTGAACAACATGTTTTGAATTCTTTGTAGAATATCCCTCATTCCACGAGGAACAGTGCATATTTCAAAATAGGCATTTCAAAATAGGGGCTGTGTAGATAGGGAAGAGAGCCTATTTCAAAATAGACTCTATTGTATCTGGATGCTGTATTTCAAAATAGCTGAGCGCTATTTCAGTATGCATTTTGTATGTAGATGCACTATTCTGAAATAAGCTATTCTGGAAAATCTCTTCTAGAATCGCTTTGTTCTGAAATAATTTTGCTGTGTAGACATAGCTTCAGAGATAACAATGAGCACCATAGAATAGGCTCCAGGGGAAATAATTTAGTTTGTAGAACTGCCTTTGAATAATTAGCACTAGGCCACCTCTTGGACAAAGAGAATAAAAATATTGAATGGCTGCTTATTGAATACTGTGCACAGAAAGAAGCAGGAGTCCTCCGGAAAAATAGCATGTTGACAGAGAGTGGCCAGACTGTCCAGACTTCTCTCGACAGAGTGGCTGACTGGAAGCACAGCAGATAGGGCTTTCTGGTGGACTGGAAGGCTTGTCTGTTGACAGATGGCTCTCAGAATGTCCATACAGCCTTTTTGTCGACAGATTCTGTCAAGAAAGGTGCTCCATTGTGAGGGAGAGGCAGAGGGCTGTTGACAGAATTCAGTAGAACCCATTTCTAGTGTGGACACTCTGCGGGTTTTATTGACAAAATGCCTGTTTTGATGTAGCTTAGGGGACCAAATTCAGGTTGTCTGTGCAGCCTCAGTGTACTTTGAACAATGCTTGTGCGTAATTCCTTTTTTATAACTTTTATGTCTTAACAATGACTTCCTCTTTAGATAAGAAGAGACTGTCATTTAAAACACACGTAAAGCTTTTTCTCTTGCTCTAACCATAGGTAGCAGTGCTTTTAAATCACCGGATGAATTCAAGGTCTCCCTCCCTCTCCGCACAAATTATTTATACGGGAAGATCAAGAAGACTCTGCCAGAGCTGTATGCCTTCACTGTGTGCTTGTGGCTGAGGTCAAGTGCTTCTCCAGGGATTGGCACACCGTTCTCCTATGCTGTCCCTGGGCAGGCTAATGAAATTGTGCTGATAGAGTGGGGGAATAATCCAATCGAATTGCTGATTAATGACAAGGTGAAAACTAACTTCTTCTCTTTCTTGCTTATGCAGCCTAGGTAAACAGAGGTATTTTATGGCCTGATTCTGCACGAGAAAAATTGGTAACTTTCCATTGACTTCAGTGGCAACAAGCTCAGGGCACTAAAGTTTAAAATAATAAACGCGCACACTTTCACAGAATGGCATTGAATGAAATCAGATGATGCTTTCGTTCACAAGAACGAGGGTGATATGATATTTCTGGATATGTTTCACCTATGCTTGTACACTGAAATGATAAACATTCAGATACAGTGGGTCTGAGTCTCCTTTCATTCATGCCAGTTTGAATCAGGAGCAAACACAATCTTTAATGCTAAATCAGTTTGGAGCCTATGCAAAACAGATTCTAGTCAAACTAATGATCTTTTAAAATGAATGGGACTTTAGTAGATCTGAATGAAACTGGCATAAAATTTAATCAAAGAGCAAAGAGAATAAGGCTTATGTCAATACATTTTTTTTTAATTCTGACTAATCAGTCTTCAATTTGACACTCTTTCTACTGTTGCTTTTGTCTATAAGAAGTTTAATTGTCAAGGGGCCTCATTTACAACATGTCAGCCATGCATTAAAGGTGCTGAGCACATGGCAGAAGAAGCCTGAGAAGAAAAGATATGCTAAAACACAACTTGAAAAAAAAATTTTTTAATGCTAAGTACCCTGAATAGCTCCCCCACACACCTCAGTTTGGGCTATGTGTCAAAAGAAATTGATTTAGAACTCATAAACCTCAGATTAAGTCATTAAGCTACTTACCTGACCAAAAAAATTAGGTTTTTCAATGAGGGTTGAAGAGAAGTTTGTCACAACTTGGCATCAGACACTGTACTTGTGTGGACTTTTTAATGTCTAAAACATCTAATCCCGGGGAGTGTAGTGGTGGGGTTGCTAAGATACCTATATTACAAGTCAAATGGCTTGTGGTCATGCAGAGGGTTAAGAAATGCTTATTAAAATACCTTGTTAATATTTGTGGCAGGTGGGGGATTTGAAGGAGGTTAAAACTCGCTTATATCTAATAGTAAAATGTCCCCATATGTAGGCTTGTGAGCCTATGCTGTAAACTGCTTGAGTGAGGCTAAAAATATAATCCTGCATTAAGGGCTGATTCAAAGTCCATGGATGCCATTGAGTCTTTCTGTTGACTTCATTGGGCTTTGGATTGTGCCCATGAAAGGGGCCTAATCCTGTGCCCTTTGAAGTCTATGGGAACTTGACTACGGACAGAGTAAATAGGAGGGGCTCAATCTTTCTCAGCAAATAGAACACAGTAGTATTTTCTACAAAAGCCATGGGATTGGAGATGGACAATCCTAGCGCAAAAATTGACTGGAAGGTTAAAATTAAGCGTTAAGGGATTTGAACAACAGCAAAGAAATGTTATGGACTAACATGTAGCCTCAGCTGGATGGGGGGTGGCCTAGGCTTTCATACCTGTGGTATTGAGCCAGAGCAGTAGCAGCAAACAAGTCTCTATCTGTGAATTCTCAGGGCACAACGCACCTCCACACCTCTGTTCAATGAGATGAGTCTCTTGTTAGCCATTTTCAGTAAAGTAGGAAACCTGGAACAATGTGGAATGATGGGACCGAAAGTCTGCTACAGGACACACATTCTGTGAGGAGACTAGAATAGTGATGAATCACAACAACAGACTGGTACTGCAGACTCGGGTCTCCAACATTCATTGTTGTTATCTATATATAGGTTGCTCAGCTCCCTCTGTTTATCAGTGATGGAAAGTGGCATCATATCTGCATCACATGGACGACTCGAGATGGCATGTGGGAGGCTTTTCAGGATGGAGAGAAACTCGGCACTGGGGAAAATTTAGCCCCTTGGCACCCAGTTAAACCTGGTGGGGTCCTGATTTTGGGTCAGGAGCAGGTGAGTTGAAGAAAAATGGTTCTTTTGTAGAGTAAAAATAACCAAATCTCTCCCCCTTCTGTAAAAGCAGAAATTAAAGCAAAACCAATTGTCCACAAATAAATTAATTTGGAATTCAAAGGACTGTTATCCAGGTATAAAATACCATTCCCTCTCCACCACGTGTGGTGTCTGAGGTGCAGGAACAAGCAACAGATATTTGAGGGAGTCCGTACAGGTTAAACCTCTCTTGTTCAGTACTGGTCACGTCCTGAGGTTGTCAGACAAGAGAATTTGCTGGACTACACAAGGTCAATATTGTCTAGCAGCATTACCAACAGTTCCACTGCTTGCAAGGCTCTTCGAAGACATTTGGGGTAATTTAGAGCTCAAGATCAGCACGTAACATAGAGTCAAGACCAGTGGCTGTAAACAAACTTCATGGGACCACAGGAAACTTGGCCGCACACATAAGTGGTTGTCTGGCTAACTAAAATCATGCCACACTGCGGATGTTGCTGGATGAGCAAGTTCTAGATGAGAAAGGTTCAACCTGTAACTGTTACCTTTATCAAATACATAATGAAATATTTCCTGTCGCAAGTCCTTAACTTCATGATAAACTAAGGAGCACGGGGTCTGTTACTTTTGGGACCGATCTCACTAATGTCTTGAATATGAATCCTTTGAAATGGATGGTGGATAGCTAGAGACATGCTTAATACTCTATGGCAGTGTTTCCCAGACAGTGTTCCATGGAACCCCGGGGTTCTGCGACATGAAAATAAGGGTTCCACAAGAAAATTCCATTACAATAGCTGATGCCTCTGCAGCTCCCTGCCTTGTCCTCACGGAAACAGAAGAACTAAATGTAATCAGTTTAACAGCTGGCAGGGTGGTGGGAGGGATCTGGCCATTAGGCCAACAGAATTTAGTTCCATTATTTCAGCCTCAGCAGGGCAGGCTGCAGAGACCTCCCTCACTTGTCCTGCTACCTGAGTGGCCACACCCCTCTGCTGGGTGCAGCTCGGCTCAGCCTCTCCCGCAGAACACCTCCACTCCAGCCTTCCTTCCACAGAGCATACATGGCCATCCAGCGTAGGCTCCCCAGCGAGTGCCACAAATGGGTTAGTCTTGGGGGCCTGTCTGGGGCTGTGGCAGGTTAATCCTGGGGGTGGGGGAGGCATGATTGGGGCTGAGGTGGGTTAAGACTGGGGATGGGGGTGTGGGTTTGGGGCTGAGAGGGATTAAGCCTGGGGATGGAAGGTGAGTTTGCAGGATGCAGGGGGTAAAGCTTGGGGATATGGGGATAGATTTGGGGGCTGAGGGCTGAAGTAGATAAGGCCTGGAGATGGGGGTGGGTTTGGGGGCTGAAGGAGGTAGAGCCTGGGAATGGGGTTCTGCAATTCTTTCGAGTTTAAAAGGGTTCTGTGGACAAATTAAATTGGGAAACACTGCTGTATGGAAATAGGCTGACTTGGACCAGTTATTGGATCTGAACATAGTGATGAGTAACTGCCTGCAATTGCAGCTGCCGTGCCTCTAGTCTCAGGGCCAAATTTTGCCTGGCTCTTTAGGGAGAGAGCACATGGAGCTTCTCCCGTCATCTTCACAAGTAGACCATTGGCACTGTTGTGCTGTGAATGCATAGAGGAGTCCAACTGTTACAGCAACTGAGCAGTGAACCCAAGGGGCATAAGGGGGATGCTTGTGTCTATGTCTAGGATCCCTTCCTGTCCTGCTCCAGAGACCAACCCCCAGGGGGGCTGAAACACATGCTGTGCCTCTGTCAAGGGACAGTATAGGCCCCTCTTTCCTGTAAGACTCAGAGCTCCCCATTTATGCTTTTGGACTAGGGTCAGAACCCCCCGATCACTGGCTGCACAATTACTTGTTACTAATCAACCCATTACAAACTGTGATATTTTAATATTGGCAACAGCTTTTACTAATTTGTTTTGTAAGTCCCAGGAAGATCTCTTGCTATGAAATTTGCAAATATTACCTAAGGCGTAAATTAAAGGATTTTGTGATCTGCTTATGAACTGAATAGGAAGTGAGAGTCCATGAAATGCATTGTCTGTAAATTAATCGCTCAGCTCCATCATTAGAGCAAATGCAAAGATAGTGACTTAGAGAATTTAATTTTTAGTATGGGAAGTATAAGATGAGAACTCCCAAGAAAAGCTACTGCTAACTGTATATCAGCAATAGCTGTAACAGTGGTTTCACTCCAACTTGCCCAGGTTCAAAACTGGATTGGATCGTGTGATTAATTTTGTCCTAATTCTGTTTCCAACAGATGCTTGTCCTTGGCCATGTCATAGTCACAACATAGTAGGTGTTCAAGTTCAGCATTAAAGCACTGGCAGAGCTCTGCTGTGATGCTTTCCCTCTGCTGACTCCTACTATAGCTGGATCCAGGCTGTACTATCAACTTGATGTACAATCATGCTACCTCAGCATAGCTCTCTACCTCGTGCTAGTGGCTGGACAGTTTAAGGAGTGAGACTGCTATTAACTCCACCATGATGGGATTAGTTCTTTAACCAAGACAATAGCAGCTATGGTCTTTGAAATCCAGAGGTCCTGGTTCAATCCTGCAGATGAGGTCTGGGGCATGCCTAAAGGCTCAATCCAGCACCCTTTACACATGCATAGTTATTGCTGAACTTAACAAAACCTAGTCTGGGCAAGGATTTCTCAGTCAGGCCTTCAATTAGCTTTACATTTTAAGGCCAACAATGTATGTGTCTTACTGTAATAGGTGGGCATGGTAGCTCCTCTGAATGTACAATGCAGGTCTGTTGGAAATGGCATTCATGTCCTCGTGATACTGCACACCCACTTGTTGAGACATAAGCTTGTGAATGTTTGAAAGAGCACTGGTTTATGAAAGGTTAAAGCCCATTTAAAAATTTTCTCAATGACTTGCATTTGCATTTCATCTATTGTTGGTAATGTGAGTGGCTTCTTTTAAAAAAAGAACACAGAAAACCTTGTTCAACTAATTCTAATTTTTTATATGCATAAAGGATACGGTTGGAGGAAGATTCGATGCAACCCAAGCCTTTGTTGGGGAGATGAGCCAGTTCAATATATGGGACAGGGTCTTAAAAGCAGAAGACATCATGAGTATTGCTAACTGCTCTACCAACATGCCTGGCAACATCATACCCTGGGTTGATAACAACGTTGATGTGTTTGGAGGTGCAACGAAATGGCCCGTGGAGACATGTGAAGAGCGTTTGCTCGATTTATAGCTACAATCATTTTTCTAGTTAAGTGCTCCATTTTATTAGGACAATTTCTTGTCAGGTCTGTCACATTTTTCCCCCACCAAACACATAGGGAAAAAATCCTAAGTAAACTGCTTGGGTACAGATGAAAGGTGGTAGTTATTGGAATGAATCTGGAAGATGATAGGCACATGTTGGCTTAGATAGCAGTTGTTGTCTTAAGGCTGATCCAGAGCTACCTACTGAGTTCAATGGACTTTGGATCAGGCCCTTGCTCAGTACATTCATTCTTCTGTGGGAATAACTTTTGCAAATATGTTATCTATATCAAGTGGCAGAATTGCTCCTCTCTGATAACATGTGGTTCAAACAAAGCACAAAGCTTTTTGAAAAGGGAAAAATGTACACGTTGGTATTGACTCTTTCCTCTTACAGGTACTCAATGCTTCCTTTTACACACTCTTTAAAGAAACAAAGCAATCCTTATACTGCAGTTACTATGTCTTTACTCAACACACCTGAGACCTGCAGATAGCAGCAGCAGCAGCAGCAGCAGCAGCAGAGTAGCCCCTACCTGCATTACAGAAGAAAATTGCTTTACAATGTAGACAAGTTAGAATCCTGGTCTCGTATGTCATAATCTCCATGCTCCAATTCCTTTCCTGGCCCTGAAGAAGAGTTCTGTGTGGCTCACAAGCTTGGCCCTTCTACCAGCAGAAGCTGGTCCAGTAAAATTACCTCCCTCCTGCCATCTTGTCTCTCTTAGGGCATGAGAGACAAGAAATATGATGCAAATACTGTTCCTCTCCAAATTCAGAGAAAGGGCTAGATACTTAGCTGATGTAAATCGACACAGCTCTATTGATTTTCATGGACCTATGTCGATTTATATCAACTGAGGTTCTGGCCATAGTCTTCATGTGTTCCCTCAGCCTCTCCCCAGCGTCATGGATAGAAGACGGTTGAATGACTATACTTGTATTCCGTGTAGGTTGAATGTGCTGCATTTTTCTCTGAATTTTCTCTCTCGTCTGCTTTTTTCTTTTCTAAATACATAGAAAATGTTTCTAAGTGAATTTCAGTTTTGTCTGGCTATGGAAGACCTTTCTATGAGCAAGTGCCAAAGTTTAGTTTCTGTTTGCTGAGAATCACTATATATTTTTCCAACCTAAGTCTCTACTGCCGACACTTCTTGTGCTATGATGGTCCTATGTGCTATGATGAATGTGCTGGCTTTCCATTCTTGTTAATTTTTGTCATGACTTCTGTAAGCACTGAGCTGACTTTAGAGTATACTTTATCATGCTTTTTTTTCTTTTCTCAATACTTTGGAGACACAGTTGTATTTTCTTGGTATTGGTGACTCTTTGGTTTGTGGCTTGCAGATAGCATACGTACTATATCAGAAAAAGAGTAAATATTCTTTATTAATTTAAAGAAAAGTGATTTTTTAAAGAGGAAATTTATAAAGTTAAACATCCTATTTTATTTTTCATGGTTTTGAATTGTAAGACTCTTTATAGTGACAGTTCCATTTGTTGGATAAAGTTGCATATTCCCACTAATATGTAGTATGATGTTCTTAAAAAGGAAAATTCTTATAATTTGTAATTAAAAATGCACTGTAAAATCAGTTTCCTTTATCTCCTTTATATTCTTGCAAAGTACCACCTAACATGACACAGAGCTGTGATTTTAGTTGTAGTTTTTAGACATATGAACTGTCACATAAAAAAAAACAAGTTGGACTTCTCAGATTATATTTATATCTATATACTTTCTTTATTACAGAATAACACACAAACTACAATGATCCTGCGTTAACTGGAGAGTGCTTACCTTACACACCAGGGTGGCTCCAGTCGCTATGAAGTAGGATATACAAGGTGTTTTCTTTCTCCACTGAGGCATGGAGAGCCACATCTGTGGAGTGTGTGCTTGAGTTTCACATGGGCATGGGAGGAGAGAGTATCAGTGCTAGCATTCTCTCTTTTTCTCACCCTCTCCACGTTCCCATCCATGGCTGGGAGGTCTTGTGTAGGCTTTGGGTGAGGATATGGGGAGAAGTCCATCCCCCTTATGACAGCATAAAGTATTATGTAGTTTGCACTGGACTGAGCAATAGTCACAACGCACCTCTAGCTGCACCAGCCCACACTGCATCAAGAGTACAGAGGTGGAAGGACTGCAGGGCAGGTCAGCCAAAATCCAGGGAGATGCCTTTGTCATTGGAGAGGAACAATGTGAGAGAGGGCAAATATTCCTGATGTTTTATGCACATGGCCATAGATACTCCCAGGGAAAGGTAATAGATGGCAAGGGAAGAGCATGTGACACAGTATGATGAAGACAGTGAGCTCCTATATCACATGCCATGAAGTCATGTATGCCCAGTCAGGAGTCCTTCACTTGTAAAGTCTCATCAGAAAGATTCACACAGAGAATGGCTGCTTCTAGCAGTGCAGTCTACCTCTGAAGGAGGGGAGCAGCTTATCACCCTGCGGCACCCACCAATAGCACACTGGACTGTTCCATCTTCCATGTAAGCTTTAAAACACCAGGATTCCTGCCTGGCATTTCAGCTCACTCTCTGCCTCCACATAGCTCCTAAAGAATCTGAGCACATAACATGCAGCAAATAGGGACAGCTTTCAGAATGAGTGGTTAAGGGATCAGGATTGAGTGATGTGATTTGGTGCTCCAGCCATAACCTGGTCATTGAATGCCTATACATAAACTGCAGTGAAGACCACAGGATCTGGCAGTAAAATATCAAGGCCCCAATGCTGACTCTGTTGTAGGATGCTTGCATTGGTCTGGTGGCATAAAACTTATTAGAAGCTGGAGGATTCAGGTGTTGGAACACCTGTCTGTATAGGATAAGTTTCAGCTGGTGCAGAGCAGGGTTCTGGCTGAGCTATCTCTGTATCTCAGTGATTCTCAGGTGCTAGAAGTGCTCTGGGGTTATAGGAGCAGTTGGTTGCAGATTAGAAGCAATTCTGAACAGAACAGGATTGCCTGGCTCTGCAGTGTGGTCAAGATTTTAAAATTGCCACTACAGTTATGGAACAAAAGACAGCAGGACATTCAGCTGTAGGGCTCACATTTTTTCTTCATCTCACTGGGGTAGGAGAGGAAGGGTGGATCCACCAGTCAGACTCTCTCTCTCTGTCTCTCTCTCTCCTTCCTTTCTTTCCTTCTGTCACTCTCAAACTGGTAGTTACCTCAGGTCTACTTTACTCAGAGGCCCAGCCTCTCCCCAAGAAGAGACTGTCAGGAGTGGTGGGTGGATCTCTGATGCAGATACTCCTCCATATAACTGGCCCTCTGCCCTAAAGAGCAGGCCTATCCATTCACAACTAGAGCCTTTCCTTCTCTGAGATAAGTAAAGGCCTATGAGTTTCAGTTGGCCCTGTGGGGTCTTATTCAGAATGGTGCTTTAGCACATGCCTAACTTTAAGCATGTGAGTAATCAAATGGGGATACTTCAGTGGGACTAGTCATGTGCTTAAAGTTCAGTGCATGCTAAAGTAACTTGCCAAACTGGGGCCTAAATCAGGGTATCACACAATCATGTGATGTATTCCATTGATCCTCCCAGTTCCACCATTCCAAAGCTCACGGATCCACACCGTAGGGGATGGACTTCCTCCAGTGTGTGGCCAGTGAAGGGAGATAAGAATTTCTACTCCACTCTCTGTCTGTTCCACAATTACAGTTTGCTTTACAGCAGTGTTATAAAACTCCTCACTTCACAGGGAGCTGGGAAGCAGAAGCAGGTTGTGACTTGTTGACTTTTTCATGCGCATGTTCCTTCTCAGCTGGGCAGTAGAGGGGAAAAAAAAAGATTCTTAAGCTACAAAGATGGGGTTGAAGCTCACCTCCAGGAACCAAAGATGGAAGAGTTAGCATTTCAAAAGAGATGGCTCTACACTCAGGTAAGGGTGCATTCCAAGCCAAAATGCTTTCCTGTCATAAATGGATTGCAAAAGATTTATAACAAGGATGGACAGGCCTCTGCTTGCCTAGATAGCAACTGGTATTCCACTGTTTTGACTGATTACATAACTAAAATGGTGGTATTTTATATAACAGTTCTTTTCAGGGAAATCATGACACCAAACAGCATATTATCCACTGAGAATGATTTTATATTGTTCAATATATTTTCCTTTAAACTGGTGCCATTCTACCTTGCTTTGTTAAAAGGAAAAAAGTACATTTATTGCAATTTTTTAACCTTTTTCTTGCATTTCAAAGTGATGGATATTATTCTGCTGCTCCAGCTTTCTGGGAGTTGCACAGATTTTATGTGCATATACAAGCAGGTGGCAAAACAGGAGTAAATATTACCATATTCCAGCATCTATATTGTTTATGGAGTGTGAAAGTGACATGACAAACTTAATTTCTCAAAAAGCTTTGGCTACAGGGAACTACTGACTTATGGGCAGCTGAGTGACAGCTCCAGCAATTGGAACATTCAATAATGCAGATTTTATATAATCTGCTCCTCTTTAAAACACACAAAGCTATGAGCACTCTTACCAGCACTGTGGGAGATGTTGTGGAGCTTGCTTGCCCCCCACCTTTTTTTTTTTTTTGGCTTTTGTTTTAAGCAAGGCACCTGGTTGCTTTCCTTATGGACAATTATTGGATGTTGGGAGAAAGACAATATACTGTCATCCCTTTTTCCATTAAAGAGGCTGTTAGTTACTGTTTAGTGAGTGCACATAGTCCTAAGAGATCAAATTATTTTTAGCAGTGAGTTAATTGGGGTTTCTCAAAGCTCCTCTGGTCTTGGAACTGGCTCCAGCTTCAGGTGTCATTATGTTAGGTAAATACTTGAGGCACAAAGAGAGAATGTAGTTTAGATGAAAACGTTACCAGATACTGGTATGGCCAGTATGATTTTGGCAGGGTGTGGTACACTTGTCAGACACAGGAAAATAGTTATTCATAGACAGTTAATGGAACAACAGGGACTCGCCGATGGCATTGAGAGTGAACAGTTCAAACAATTTTTTTAGTTGTCAGTGTCTTTCAAAGGAATTCTGGAGGAGGGCCAAGGTCAGATTCCACTATTAATTACTATGGTGTAAGTCAGCATTATCTCCACAGACACCAAGTCTTTATCATCTCTCCCATTTTCTAAGGCTATGTCTACACTAGGCAAAGTAAGTCGACCACAGATATGCAGTTCTAGCTAGAGTAATTGTGTAGCTGGAATCAACATATCTGCTTACTTGGCTGTCCCTACTGAGGAAGGTTGATGGAAGTGTTTCTTCTGTTGATCTCCCTTGCGCCTCATGTCATGCATGAAACTGAACCCCAGAAGAAAGCCTGCTCAGCCTAACTCATCCTGGACTTCTGATTTACACCACCACTGAGTATGGCCTAGTGGGCATGCTTTATAGTGGGGTTTACATCAGAGCCAGCTCCATGTATTCCATTCCTTGGACTTGTATCTCTCTGTTTCTAAATATTTGACATTGTTCAAATATGCTGCCATGGTTACCCAGGCATCACTGACTCTGGGGGGTCAGGTTGGAAGAGGGCTTCACACTCTGGATTCAGGCTCGAAGGTAAAGACTGTTTGCAGGTCTTCTTTTTTCAAGTTATGTCCTGGCACAGTGTCTAACCCATTTGCAGATGATGTTGTCTTTTGTCTACACTGGGGATTTAAAAAAACACCTGGAAAATATTTCCTTTGGCTCAACCCAAAGTAATTAGTGATTTGGAGTACCTTGATGTTTGGGTGCTTGACTTCAGAAATCTAGAAGTGAGATTTAAGCCTCTCTATGCTGGGCTGGCCTGGCCTGGGAACTGGAGAAGCCTGCGGCCTAACACAGACAATCCTGGGATGGATTTGGCTACACTCTGAGCTTGAGCTGTCACTCCTGGTTCTAGATCAGAGTGTAGCCAGGTTAGCATGATTGGCAGTCAAGAGACACTAGGTATGTATTCGGGGCAGCTGGTCCCTCCTATTACTGTCACTGCTGTTGCCACCTTCTGTATTCTGCTACTTTGGTGAGAGCTGGAGAGGAAATCTCCCCTCAAAGTGGAAATTTGACCTTCCCACTTGAAGTTTAGGTTGACCCTAAGTTAACATAGCCCCTATGGGATGTGTCTTGCAGCAAGGCTTGAAAAATGGCCTTTGAAGGTCTTCACAGTTTCTGCACTGGGAACCCCTGTTACATCAGTCTGGTCAGCTTACCCCGCTGGAAGGAAGGTGAGAATTACACTGCATGACTCAATGGCACAGTTCCCACTGATTTAAATGATAACATAGTAACAGAGAGGGAGCCGTGCTAGTCTGTATACTATCAAAACAAAAAAGCAGTTAAGTAGCACTTTAAAGACTAACAAAATAATTCATTACGTGATGAGCTTTTGTGGGACAGACCCACTTCTTCAGACCATAGTATGGCTGGTATGGTATGGTCTGAAGAAGTGGGTCTGTCCCACAAAAGCTCACCTAAGAAATTATTTTGTTAGTCTTTAAAGTGCTACTTAACTGCTTTTACGTTTTGATTTAAATGAGAATGAGATCAGACCCTAGGCTTGCTGTTATTTGTTTTGGTAAGTCTAGACATACAAGTTAGAAGGATGAAATGAAAAATACAAAGTGCTGTTAAATCACAGGGGAGAATGGGTTACTTTGAATCACCCGGACCCTGTTGCATTCTTTGAGTTTTTTATTCCCACACCTAGTAATTTTGAAGACTGCATGGTGCTGGAGCGGAGATTGGCTAAAATACAGGTTATGCGTGTTCAAGGTGGCAATGTGCCAGTGTTATTGAATATAAGAATTACCACTGAAAAAGGATCAGAAAGAGTACTGGTACACCAGTAGTAGTAATAGGCATCCTTCAGTCTGCATAGACTATGGATCGCGCCCTTTATAGTTTCAACTGAGGACTTCATTTACAGCGTCTACTGTGACTATGAAGACCCACACGAGAGTGACAGTCCTTGCTGCATCTCTTGCAGATGCGGTGGGTGTCTGGCAAGTCCTTAGTGTGCTTTCTGTGCGCTCGCTTCTCCTCTGCTAGCTGTCTGATCCTCATCTCGCCGTTTTGAAGGCCCTTGTGTAACCCCTGCCTCCATCTGCTGCAGTCTTCTGCTAGTTCTTCCCAGTTGTCCGGCTCGATGTCTACCTCTCTGAGGTCTCTCTTGCAGACATCTTTGTAGCCCAACTGGGGGCGTCTGGGAGGTCTTTTGCCAGAGGCTAGCTCACCATACAGGATGTCTTTTGGAATCCTTCCATCATTCATCCTGTGGACGTGGCCAAGCCAGCGGAGTCGACGCTGCCTGAGGAGGGTGTGCATGGTTGGGATTCCAGCTTGCTCGAGGACGGCAGTGTTGGTCACTCTGTCCTTCCATGATATTCCAAGGATGCGCCTGAGGCAGCGCAAGTGGAAGACGTTCAGCCTCTTTTCCTGGTCTGTTCAAACTGCTCCACAAGATAGGCTGTCCTCCATGGTTACTCAAGATGATCCAGTTGTTCCACGAAGACATGAGAGGAACCATCCAATATGATGGCGCATTATCGGATGCTTTCAGAATCAGGAGCGGCGTCAAACAAGGATGAGTCCTTGCTCTGACATTGTTCGGGATCTTCTTCACACTCTTCCTGAAGCATGCCTTTGGATCTTCAACAGAGGGCATCTTGCTGCACACAAGATCTGATGGGAAACTGTTTAATCTTGCAAGGCTGAAAGCTAAGTCTAAGGTGCGGGAAGTCCTCATCAGAGACATGCTGTTCGCAGATGATGCTGCTGTAGTGTCTCACACAGCAGACCAGCTTCAAAAACTGCTGGCTCAGTTCTCCAAAGCGTGCAAGGACTTTGGGCTTACCATCAGCCTAAAGAAGACAAACGTACTTGGTCAGGATGTTGCTGAATCCCCATCAATCAGCATTGACAACTATACGTTAGAGGTCGTCCACAAGTTCATTAACCTCGGGTCCACCATCACTGACACCCTGTCGTTGGACACTGAGCTAAATAGGAGGATCGGAAAAGCGGCCACAACTCTGTCCAGACTTAGCAAGAGAGTGTGGAATAACAACAAGCTGTACACTCACACCAAAATGCAAATCTACAGAGCCTGCATCCTCAGCACCCTCCTTTATGGCAGCGAGACTTGGACCCTGTATGCCCGCCAGGAAAAGAGGCTGAACTGGTACACCAAAGACACTATAAATAGGGAATTTATATAAATTTGCTACCAAACTCAAAAGGAAAGGAATGAATCATTACCAAAATGTTTAGTTTCCATCTTCTGATTGTTTTGTAGTGAAGTGGATGGCAATTTGCCTTTGAGCTGCATTCTGGGTGTCAGGGTGCTTTTCTGATTTCTTGGTTTATGTTTGTTGTTCTTTTGCTGGATGCTGTGTACCTGCTGCACTCAGGTTCAGGCGTAGAGGAGGAAGGGTGGTGATAATTCATTTGTTAAACACTTTGTACACAAGCTTTTGTTTTTAGTGAGCATTTTGGGGATCTGAGTTTGCTGTTGTTTTGGAACTGGAAAGAAAAATTTTAAAGCCTCTATAATTAGAAATGGCAATGTGACATTAACCTTAATAGAAACAGGATCGGCCCCAGATTTGGAGATGCATAGGTGCAAACTCCATACAACTGTTTTCCATGTGAGAGAGATTCATTTTCATAGCATCTATTGAGCTGAGAGGTGGCGGTGTCCTTTACATAATAAGTTTTGCAGTTTATAGTCTCCATATCATCACAACTGGAAAACAAATCAAAACCCAAAATGAAATAACGTAATCCATTAGCTTAAGAATGGAGAACATTATGAAAAGAAATAGTGATGGTGACAATATTAAAAATATGATAAGGGAAAAAGCTGCCTCTGAACTCAGCAGTAGCAGTCAGAAATAATGGCTGTTTGACTGGCTTTTCAGGACACATCTAAATCATTCCAATCTTCATGTGTACAGAAAGAATTGTCTCTCACTCAGACTGCCTGAAGGACAGATTCATCTTTTGGGAAACAATACCCTAGCAGCTGGCTTCAGACACATTTATTTTCATTATACTATCCCATGGGCTGGGGAAAAATTTCTTGTAATTACTGGAAATATGATCATTTGCTTTTCCAGAGGCAGACCAGAGCTCTACAGAGCCACATGAATTAAATAAAGACCTAAGTGAAAACAGGTTGTTGTTGTTGTTGTAGAAATCTGTGCCAGACTTGCACATGCTGCTTGTACCGTCTGAGGGTTGTGACACTTGTAAAATCATTCTTCCACTATTCTGTTTTCACTGCTATGAGGAAAAGATGGTGAAAGACTAAGGACAGGTCTGCACCAAAAATGTAAAGCAATGTATCTATGTCACTCAGGAGTGTGGAATATTTCGCAATGCCAATATACACTCTGGTGTAGACACAATTTGGATGACAGCAGATTGCTCCCCTCAACTGAGCTACTGCTAATCCAGGAAATGGAGTTATTACAGTGACAGTAAAAACAAAACAAAATGAAAAAACAAAGAGCCCTGTTGTTGTAGGCTGCATTTATATTATAGGTTTATGGTCAGGCCCATTGTCACTTCTACTCTATGACATCCGCGTTTCTCATTCTTTTCATATCAATATCTTATCCAAAATCAAATATTTGTACCACACCTGCTATTAGGTTTGTACTTTTTTACAGCAGATATATCAATGACAACAGTGTTTGGCCTATGCAATTTATTTGTGCGCATGTGTTTTTTTGAGAGTTTGACAGAGAATACCGACCTTGAAGGGTGCGGATGTGAGGGGACTGGAAGTTGCTTTACTTTAGATTTTCAGGGTCTCAGGACCTAACTGAATGTCTTTTGTGACGTGTAAAAGTCTCAGGCCATGGTTACACTACCCTTCCCTTTCAGGAGGGGCATGTAAATGACCGGGATTGGAACTGTTTAATGAAGTGCTGATATGAATATTCAGCACCTCATTAGCATAATATCAGCCAGTTGCTTTCGAAATGCAAACTGGCCACATAGACACAGGTGCTTCGAAATAAACCTCAGACCTTGAAATTCCCTTATTCCCAAAACAAATTGGGAATCCAGTACTTTAGAAAAAGAGTGACAAATTAATACTAATGAAGATATGCCTTTTTAAGAATATTTCAGACATGTATCCTGATTTTCATGGCTCTGAAATCATGAAGGCAAGGTTTGTAAGGATCCGTGCAGACCTGTGATGTTTCTGCTCTACTATGTTGCTGTATCAGTTTACAACCATGTTAGGTTAGTGGCTATCAGATTGATCCCTGTCTAAGACCGACTGGCTTTTCAGCTTTTGCAGTCTACTTCTGAAGTGTACTGCATAATCACATGGAGTGGACAGCCTCCCCCTCACTCACCCTCCCCAGTGATTATAGAGAGAGAAAAAAGACTGACAAGCCAGTGAGACATTCTGTGAAGTTTTCTTTAGCATCCTAAGGCATGTCTGGAGGGATATTTAAAGTGGGCTAGTCAGAAACTGCCCTACCAATTTATAACTGTGTAGTTAGTTTCTCGGGCCCAGATCCTCAGCCAGTGTAATATGTCACAAATCCATTAACTTTAGTTAAGCTACAGAGATTCCTACAATATGGGGATCTTACCCCTGAATTTATATGTAATTCTTTTAGTCAAAATTCATCTCTGTGTAGAGGGCTTAACTGGGAGACAATCGGTCCGTACACCAGTAGTGGTTCGCAGAACAGGGATGAATTTTAGAGTGTACAAATACTGCGTCCCAGTGTATTTGAAGTAAACTGCTCAGGGAAGTTGAAAGTAGCTAACAAACCCCAATGATAATGGAAACCAATAGCTTCGAAGTTATTGTGGGAACAAAGATACATTTCTTTTCACTTTAAAACAACAAAACATGTTTTTGTTCCAGATATAACAAGCTGTTTTGTTTGACCCCCAAACAACTGGTTTCTTTTATGCTAGAAATGTCTAAAACACTCATTTTTTTCAGTGTGCTCAGATACATTTTTACTTCAGATTCTTTTCAGAATGGCCAAAGGAATCAAAACTTCCATTATTAGTTCAGCTCTCTTTTTTTCTGGGCTACAGTGTCACTGCCCTTATCAAGGCCAGATCAATACTACACTGGCATTGGTATAACTCCATCACTCAAGGATGTTTGAAATCCCCAGGCACATCAAGTGACGCAGTTAAACTGATCTAACTCCTGGTGTAGACAGGACTATGTCAGTAGGATGGCATGTCCCAGCAGCATAGCTACTGCCTCTCCAGCAGGTGGATTAACTAGGCCAATGGGAGAGCTCTCTCCCATTGACTTCGCGCTGATTCCTTAAAATGCTACAGCAGCTGAACCAATGCAGTATTTTAAGAGTAGACTTGCCATTTAGTCTCCCTTCAAAACAAGGGAGAGCAGCAGAGGACTTCTGAGTCACATTTCAGTGCACGGATCCATGGGTTCCCTTGGCGTAATACAGCTACTGTTCCCCCCATGACTCAGGGGAGATAGTAAAGTTACAGTCTAGCGCTATATGCTCAGTTGAATGTAATGCAGTTTGGATCTTTAAATATAGGATAAAATAGGATTTTGTTGCTATCAAACTAACCCTTATTAAAACTGTTGGTGCATACCAGAGCTAAGCGTAACTTCTTGGATTCTTAGATAGTGGGGACTGTCATGCTTCAGAGTTGGTCACACTGGTCTCTGCCTGCCCCCTTTGCATCTTATTATGGTTAGTTCTTAGAAAAACCAGGAGTGAGACAATTATTTACAGACTGAGGCTAAATAAGAGTTGAGCTACTAAAACAGGCAAGCAGAATCAAAATGGATTTGAAATATAACCACATCCGTATTATTAAAGAGACCAACCAAACTAAATCTAGGTTGAAATATAGTGATAACAAACAGCCTGATTCAAAGCTCCTTATAGCCAATGGGAATTTTTCTATAGACATCAATGGCCTCGATGTCTCCATCTCAAATCATAAAAGCAATGCTCTTCTATTCATTGTCTTGCGCTCTGAGAAGCAGAGACGTGCCCTGAAGCAATTCTTCATCAGTCAAACCCATGGCTTGAGCTATTGTTCACATTTGGAGGGGGATAACTGAGGCTCTGCGGCAATAGTACAATAACACCTTTGTTGTAAAACCCTTGTGGAACAGGGTGTGAAAAAGGCACCCACTAAATGACGTAAATTTCACTCACAAAAGTGCAAGTATGGGCAGTGTTATGTCAGCGGGAGATACTCTCCTGCCGACATTGCTACCGCTTCTCTTTGGAGGTGATTTAATTATGTCGAAGGGAGACCTCCCTTCTGTCGGCATACAGCGGCTATATACGAGACTTTACAGCTGCCTAGTCCAGCTGTGCTGCTGTGAGGTCTGTAAGGTACACCTAGCCTGAGCCTTTAAACATGAGCACTTAGCCCATCAATGCACTCACCAGATGAAGCTGGGACTTGGTTGCTCTTCCAAGCAAAGGATATACCCAGACTTCCTTTAATAATAATCTTTCCTTGGCAGGTAACTTTTAGGAAATGGCATCTTGCTAGGGCCCTTGGGCAACTAGTGTTTAGTCTATATACCATTCCATTTAACTCTGTTGCAATAGTTCATCTCAATTGTCCATTGTTTTTAATTATCCAGCTTTTCTAGGTGTGGCCTCGGGGTTTGCTGTGCTCGCATACATGTCTGAGTGTCCCACTTCATCATCTTTAGGGACTTATTGCCCACAGTCATGGTCCTCTGGTGCATATTAATATATTAATTAGTTCCAACGACTGAGTGCCCAGATACCTGACCGTGACTATGTATGGTGGATTAAAATGAACCAGAAGAAATATTCAGATGTCACTCAGCACACTCTGCCTCACAAAACAAGGGGATTAGACATGGTGAATTTCTGGTAATGAAAGCAGGCAATCATGTTCACGTCACATAATCTGCTTAAAAGGCCCTAGATTCCAGAGAGTAAAACTAAAATAACTTGACCTACCTTGGTCCTGTAATCTTTAAATGCTGCTTAACATCTCCTGTTCAGTGCTTGGCAATAATATTTATTATGAGTTTTTAATAACATGCACTGTACCCAGGGTTTATACTAATTAGCGATGTACATATACACACAGAGAGACAAAAAAATCTTCATTGCACTACAATTCAGACCAAAATGAGACATTTGTGATTTGAAGGACACAGCCTCAGAAGAAAGCTGCCTCTGAAAAAGTCCCAAGAAAACACAGGGAAACCATAAAATACTTAGGGTGTGTGGCTTGCCAGGAAGCTCAGATGAGGGAGAAGATGCAAAGTGCCCTCTTTCTTTCCTGCAGGGACTACATTCATTTTAAGTAGCAGCACCAAGGAAAGGCCCGGACAGAGCCCTCCTGCTCCAGTGGGAACATGACCCTGTTCCAGGGGCCATCGGATGCAACAATTAACATCACTCAGCTTTAACACTAGCTGCACAAGTATTCGTTGTGGTTCAGGGTTCAGAAACTTCCCTGAAATGATAATTAAACCAGGCAAAAGCAATTAGAGTGTGAAAACGAAAACACAGCTGAAATGTAAACCAGGTCATCTATGAATAAGTTGGCTGATGAACAGCCTGATCCTTTTCCTGTTGAAACCAATGGCAAAGAGCTATAGATTTCTGTGGGGACAGGATCAGGCCCTAAACTGTAGCACTGTCAGGAAATGTTCAACTGTTATGGTGTGGAATTTGTAAATTCATCACATTTATGGCCAGCAGGGATCATTAGGTCATCTAGTCCAGTGGTGGGTAACCCAGGCTAATGAGTAGGCTGCGTGAGTGGAACTCCTCCAGCTTAGTGAGCCACAAGATTGTCCCCAGGATAGGGTAGTTCTGATACCTATGTGTGCATGCCTAAAATATGCGGGGTGTGCTGATTGAACTGTAGCAGCACTTTGGCTGCAAAGGGAGTACATGGCTCTCAGTCAAAGTTGTGTGTAATCAGCACTCACCTGACTTCATGTGCGCCGGCTTTACATGTGCTTCGCTTTAGTAATATTGGTAGGAAAAAACCTACATGGACAGAAGCCAGTGGTATCCGGCATCCCTGTGGGTTGGGCACTGGTAAACAAAATGTCTTGTGGCCACGCTGGTAAACTCTCACTGTAAGGCATTGTCTCCAGTCCACAAAGAATCAGCCCTTTTCTGCACCCTGTCTAGTATTTCAATATCAGCTGCCAAATGTGGATACCAGAACTGTGTTCCAGATTAGTTTCACCAGTGCAATACACAATGTTTAAAATCACCTCCCGGCTGCTAGTCCCCATTCCCCATTTCTACGTTCAAGGGGAGGGATTGTTCAGTGGTTTGAGCAGTGGCTTGCTAAACCCCAGTTGTGAGCTCAATCCTTGAGGGGGCCATTTAGGGATCTGGGGCAAATGAGGAGGGAAAGGGGATGGTCCTTGGCCCTGCCAAGAGGGCAGGGGACTGGATTTAATGACCTCTTGAGTTCCCTTCCACCTCTATGGCTACGTCTACACGTGCACGCTACTTCGAAGTAGCCTATTTCGATGTGGCGACATCGAAATAGGCTATTTCGATGAATAGCGTCTACACGTCCTCCAGGGCCGGCAACGTCGATGTTCAACTTCGACGTTGCGCAGCCCAACATCGAAATAGGCGCAGCGAGGGAACGTCTACATGCCCAAGTAGCACACATCGAAATAGGGATGCCAGGCACAGCTGCACACAGGGTCACAGGGCGGACTAGCGCTTCCGGGGCAACAGCTAGCCGCTCCCTTAAAGGGCTCCTCCCAGACACACTCAGCCTGCACAGCACGCGGTCTGAGGAGCCATAGGCACACAGACCCCGGGCGCCGCAGTCATGGACCCCCAGCAGCAGCAGCAGCAGCAGCAGCAGCAGCAGCAGCAGCAGCAGCAGCTAGAGGTCCACCCAGCCCTCCCGGCAGGAGCAGGGCTTGCCCTGCTCTGTGCCATGCGGGAGGCAGCTGAGCACCTCCTTGCCCCAGGGGAGGAGATGCCCCCAGGGCAGCAGGGCTCAACCCCTACCCCTGCAGCACCCCGCCCCACCCCCCGCCTCACACGCCGGCAGCTGTGGAGCTACCCCACCAGCACCGACTGGTGGGAGCAGCTGGTGCTTGGGGAGTGGGACGACGACCACTGGCTCAGGAACTTCAGGATGACCCGGCAGACATTCCTGGAGCTGTGCCAGTGGCTCACCCCCACACTCAGGCACCAGGACACTGCCATGCGGCGTGCCCTCACAGTGCAGAAACGGGTTGGCATCGCTGTCTGGAAGCTGGCCACCCCAGACAGCTACCGATCCGTGGGCCAGCAGTTTGGTGTCGGCAAGGCCACCGTCGGGGCTGTCCTCGTGGAGGTAAGAGAACCCACAGGGGGAGGGCAGGGCAGGGCAGGGGGGCCAGGGCAGGGCAAGGCAGGGGGGCCAGAGCAGGGCAGGGCAGGGCAGGGCAGGGCAGGGCCACGCACACCCTGCTTACCCCTCATTGGTGCTGTCCCATGTGCTTTCTCTGCAGGTTGTGCGTGCCATCAACGCCATGCTCCTGCACAGGCTCGTGAGGCTGGGGGACCCAGATGCCACCATCGCCGCCTTTGCCACCCTGGGCTTCCCCAACTGCTTCGGGGCTCTGGATGGGACTCACATCCCCATCCGCGCCCCGCATCACAGTGGAGGACGATACCTCAATCGAAAGGGCTACCATTCTGTCGTCCTCCAGGCCTTGGTGGACAGCCGGGGACGTTTCCAGGACATTTACGTGGGCTGGCCTGGCAGCACCCATGACGCCCGGGTTTTCCGGAACTCGGGCCTGTGCCGCCGGCTGGAGGCGGGGACCTACATCCCCCAGCGGGAGATCCCTCTGGGGGACACCACCATGCCCTTCTGCGTCATCACAGATGCGGCCTACACCCTCCGGCCGTGGCTCATGCACCCCTACATGGGCCATCTCTCCGCTAGCCAGGAGCACTTCAACGAGCGCCTGATCCACGCGCGCCAGGTGGTGGAGCGCTCATTTGGCCGCCTGAAGGGACGCTGGAGATGTCTCCTGACCCGCCTGGATGCGGGCCCCAACAACATCCCCCAGATTGTGGGTGCCTGCTGCGCCCTGCACAATTTGGTCGAGAGCAAGGGGGAGACCTTTTTCCAGGGCTGGGCTGCGGAAGCCGCCAGGGCACACGTCCAGCCACCTGCTGCCCCCAGTCGGCAGGTGGACCCCGAGGGGACCCGGGTCCGGGAGGCCCTGCGGGCCCACTTCGATGAACAGGCCGCGGGGTGAACTCTGCCCAGGCCCCCTACTGCCCGCCCCTTCGTCCCCCACACTCCTGCCCCAACGCCCACACCATGGAGCACCCCACCGCCCCCCCACCCACTTGTCCTGGACAAATGACTGCACGCACTTGTGGCTGAATGTAAACTTTTTTTTTCTTTCCGAAACTTTTTTTTTTCTTTCCGAAACTTTTCTTTTTTTTTTATGTAAATAAATATGTGAACCACAAACCAAAAACTAGGTACAAACGTTCAACAAAAGCAATATGTACAAAAATAAAACAATATAAAGAAACAACTGTCCGCCATAAAAAAAAGAAAACCAGGGAGGATAAAGGGGAGAACTATTTACATGGGGGGGACGGGGAAAATGGGGGGCCGAAAACAACAGGGTCCAACTATATACAAGGGGGGGGCCACGTCCCGGGCCCCTCGCCCCTATAGCCCGGCACTGGGCGTTGCTGGCCGGGAGCCCCGCCGCGCTCGCAGCCTGGTCCGTGGCTGGGTGGGAGCGGGCTGGACCGGAAGGTATGGTGGCCGGCGAGTGTTAGGTGGCTCCAGGGGTCCCTCGGCACTCCAGCCCTCGCCGGTGGGTGGCGGGGCGACGGCAGACGGGACGGCGACGGGAGGAGCAGCTGGTGGTGGGGCTGCAGGAGCAGGCAGGGCGGGCGATGTTGCGGCTGGCGCGGCATGGGGGGCCAGGTAGTCCACCAGGTGATTAAATGTGTCCATGTAGGCCCCCCATGCCTCCTGGCACCAGGCCAGCACCCGCTTCTGCAGCTGGAGGTGCTGCTCCGCGACCTCCAGCTGCCGACGGTGGATGGCCAGCAGCTGGGGGTCCGTCGCCGTCGGCGGTTGGAGGCGCGGGGTCCACCGTCTAGCCCGCTGTGGGGCCGGTCGGTCCTCGGCCGAGGGGCTGCCCTGGAGCAATGGTCCCAGAGGGCTCTCCGGGACGACTGACGCCTCGCCGGCGCTCTCTTCTGGTCCTTCTGATGGTGCAGGTGCAGGACACAGGAGAGGAGGGGGGGAAGAAGAATGGAGACAGGCGTTAGTGTGGGCCCCGAGCCATGGCCTTTGTCCCCCCAGCCCTGTGCTGCAGGTTCCCCATCCCCATCCCCGGGAGATGCTGTTGTGATGGATGGGGTTCAGGGGTCCCCCTGCCCTGCACCCCGTCCCCTGGTGGGAGTGACTCTCACTTCACCCCGCAGGGTCTGAGAGCAGGAGAGGTTTCTTAGGCCACAGATGCCCAGTTTCTGCCAGGAGTGACAGCACCAGCTGTCGGAAGAGACAGTCCTTCCAACCCGTCGTGGGGAGAAGACCCCAAGGGGTGCCCCTCGGGGATGCAGCTTTCCCCCTCCTCAGGCTGGCTGCCTTCCAGCTCTCCCTTCCCCTAGCCTCTACCTGTGGGCCCCGCCCTCGCCCCCCAATTCCAAGCCAGCTCGGCTCCTCTCTCCTGTTTGTTCAGGGCAGAGGTGTCACCTGCCAGCTGTAGCCCCAGGATCCTCCTTTGCCCCTGGGAGCTATTCGGCTCTTGTTGCTCATATGTAGCCTGAGTCTCCCTTTGGCACTCCCCCGACTCCATCACATGCTGCTGCTGCGGGGTGTCCCACCCCCTCCTGCCGGGGGCCCCTCGAGGTTCCGCTCCCCCCCGGCCCGGGGATGGGGCATGGCACTGTCATGCGGGGTGGGCGGGGGCAGGGGCTGATGGATGCAGTGCTGTGAGGGCCATGGCCCTGGTGTCCTTGGGGCCATGGCCATGTGAGCATGTGGGGGGCCCTGGACACATATCTCTTACCCCCGCCCCTCAAGCCCAGGGGTGTCCACCAGAGGGAGGTACCTACCTGTCGCTCCGCTCCCACGGTCCGGAGATCCCCGGGGGGCGGAGGCCCTGCTGCTGCTCCGGGATGGCAGGAGGAGGATCTGCAGGCTGGATTCTGTGGAGGAGGAGCCCCCGCCCCTCCTCCTCCTCCTGCCGCCATGTCCCGGGGGTGGCCTCCGGGGGGGGCCCCCGGGGTGCGGGGCTTGCCTCCGGGGCGGACTCCGTCTGCAGGGCCTGCTGGGGCTCGTCAGCCGAGGTGTCAAGGGTGGCCGGAGGGGAGGAGGTGTGCCGGGAGCCCAGGATGTCCCTGAGCTCCCTGTAAAAGGGGCAAGTGATGGGGGTGGCCCCAGATCGGCTGGCCGCATCCCGGGCCCAGGAGTAACCCTGCCACAGCTCCTTGACCTTACTCCTGACGTGGTCAGGAGTGCGGGCAGGGTGACCCTGGGCAGCCAGGCCGTCGGCCAGCCGAGCGAACGCATCCGCATTCCGCCTCTTGCTCCCCATTACCTGGAGCACCTCCTCCTCGCTCCAGAGCCCCAGCAGGTCCCGCAGCTTGGCCTCCGTCCAGGAGAGGCCCCGCTGCCGCTTCCCAGCCTGGCTGCCCTTCTGGCTGGGCTGGCTGCCCTGGCTCCCCTTGGGGGGGGGTCCCCTGGGGGTGCTGGGGGGGCTGCCGGGCAGCCATCGCAGCTCTGTGGGGCTGAGGGTGGTGCAGGCTGGCCGCGTGTGCAGGCTGCAGCCTGCACGTTCCCTCAGCTTCCTGCAGAGGAAGGGAGGGGGAGGGGACCTTTAAGGGGCCGCTCCATGCGGCCACCAGTGAGCTGAGGGGCTGGAGAGAGCGTCTCTCAACCCCCCAGCTGATGGCCGCCATGGAGGACCCGGCAATTTCGACGTTGCGGGACGCGGATCGTCTACACGGTCCCTACTTCGACGTTGAACGTCGAAGTAGGGCGCTATTCCGATCCCCTCATGAGGTTAGGGACTTCGACGTCTCGCCGCCTAATGTCGAAGTTAACTTCGAAATAGCGCCCGACGCGTGTAGCCGCGATGGGCGCTATTTCGAAGTTAGTGCCACTACTTCGAAGTAGCGTGCACGTGTAGACACAGCTTATGAGATGTACATCCCCATATTAACACAACATTGCCCTGAGACTAATATTCACTTGCTTGTCCACTATGGTCCCTATATATTTGTCAAATTCCCCTGTTTTATAGGTGTGACCTGCATGCTTTGTTCCTAGATATGCAGGCTGTAACTTTAAAACACATCTTATTTCTATGGGCCCAGCTTACTAAGTGATCTGAATTGCTCTGTATGACTGTCCTGCACTCATTACTTACCCTTTCATCAATCTTGGTGATATGCACAAAGTTTTATATTTACTTTCAGATCATTGATGAATAGCGCTGGGCCTAGTTCTGATCCCTGAGGATCCCGACTAGAAATATTGCTCATTCAATGATGGTTCTGCACTACTTTTTGAGACATGTCAGTTAGGTAGTTCTTAATCCATTTACAGGTGCATTATTGGCAGCTACAAACTCCCACAATAAATACACTAAAGGTTAAAATCTCAATCTTTTTTCGGCAGCAGCAAGCTTTTCCTCTCAGCAGTTCCTGAGAGCAGATCAATACCTACTCCCTTTTATCTTGTCATTTTTTGAGAGCTAGATAGCTTAGGTAACCAGGCTAATAAAATGAATACTGTTTCCTTACCCGTAGGTAGGTCTCCAAATTGACACTTTGCACAGGAGTTCTACAGGGAACTCAGATTTCTGTGTAGAATACCAGCTCAATATTTCTCTTTGAAGTCTTCTTTCTTTTCCTCTTCAGATGTGTGTGTCCATATCTCTGTCTTTTAAAGGGATTTGAATGTATGTAGCATCTTGCATCCTCGTCAAATACTGTGGGCTTCATTCTGATTTCAGAGGGGTCCTGATTTAGGAACACATGTAAACACATGCCTAGCTTTAAGCACTTAGGTAAGTACTTTCCTGAATTGGAGACTTACTTATTTTGCACTGATGTAATTCCACTAATGTCCAGGACTTTATCGCTGTTTTATATTGGTGTAAGATAGAGAATCAACCCTAATGTTTTTTTAAGTAACCCTCCTGCTTCTGTATGTGTCCTGCAAATTGTGCAATTGCTATGTAAAGGTTCACATTCTGCAGTTTCAAAGTGATTTAGGTGTGTGTGCTCTCTGTCTCTCTCTGTGTGTATGTGTATATATATATAGGTAGATATTATATGTGTGAACTAGCAATTTATGTTAATGTACCCTGGATTTCTAAGTGACTTGTTTATTAAGAATCATTATTGGCCTGGTTTCCTTTTCTCAGAAAATTCTCCTGAAATTAGTGATTTTACGTTGCTATAAAACTCATGCGAGTCAGATGAGAATTGGGCCTTCTCTATGGTAAGTGTGTAAACCAATATTTTTCAAATCTGTTTGTATCACATGACAATGGTAAAGATTCACTTCATTCTATACTGTGAAGAAAGAGCTGTTTTCGAGTAAGGAAGAGAGAATTATGCCCAAAACTATTGTCTCCTGCAGGGTTTCTGCCTAGAACAAGAGTTTCATGCTTATTTCATACCCTGTGCCACTTCTCAATAGAATGATTTTCCCATTCACAATTTGTGGGATGCTCTCCCTGCCATTCATGCTTCCGCAGCATCCCTGTGGCAAAGACATGAATTACTTACTTGGTGAAGTTACACTAGGAAAGTCCATTTAACTGACTTGTATGAAATGCATCAGCTGAAGACAGCAGCTGGCTGATGGCTCCTCCCCAGCAGATGCTCTGTGGTTCCCAGAACACACTTTTGGAACACCTGATTCTATTGCCATGGCTTGCACTACTGTACAATGTGACTGAGCATGTCACATTTTTAGTGCACTTATCCTTTCCCTCCTTCCACCCCAGTGAGATGGGGAAGTGCTATTACCCCCGTTTTGCAAGTTGTGAATTAAGGCTCCAGGAGATTAATTAAATTGCACCAGCTTACAAAGGAGTCTGTGGCAGAACAGGGAACTGAATCTACCTTTTCCCAAGGATGGAAAACTGCATTACATGGTATAACTTTAAATGCTATGGGTTTTTCCTGGTCCTGTTTGCAGAATAGTGGGTTGTGTAGGGAGACATGCAAGCTTGGTTCTTCAGCAGACAATTTCCAAAGAGTCAGCCTAGAGCAAGATGATGTGAATTGCATCTCTCTGCTGTGGGCTTTGTGTCCACTACATGGCTACGTCTACACGTGCCCCAAACTTCAAAATGGCCATGCAAAATGGCCATGCAGCAGCGATTCGAAATTGACGCGGCTTGCCGCCGCGCGTCTCGTCCCGACGGGGCTCCTTTTCGAAAGGACCCCGCCTACTTCGAAGTTCCCTTATTTCCATCAGCTCATGGGAATAAGGGGACTTCGAAATAGGCGGGGTCCTTTCGAAAAGGAGCCCCGTCTGGACGAGACGCGCAGCGGCAAGCCGCGTCAATTTCGAAGCGCCGCTGCCGCCCGCATGCTAATGAAGCGCTGAATATGCATTTCAGCGCTTCATTAGTAAACTCCGAAATGGCCATTTGCGTGGCCATTTCGAAGTTTGGGGCACATGTAGACACAGCCCATGGTGGGTTGATGCAGCAGCCCTGGATCCACCAGCCATTGATTTATCACATCTAGGCCATGTCTACACGTGCACGCTACTTTGAAGTAGCAGCGCCAACTTCAAAATAGCGCCTGTCACGGCTACACGTGTTGGTGCTATTTCGAAGTTGAAATCGACGTTAGGTGGCGAGACGTCGAAGTCGCTAACCCCATGAAGGGATGGGAATAGCGCCCTACTTCGAAGATGAACGTCGAAGTAGGGCACGTGTAGACGATCCACGTCCCGCAACATCGAAATAGCGGGGTCCACCATGGCGGCCATCAGCTGAGGGGTTGAGAGATGCTCTCTCTCCAGCCCCTGCGGGGCTCTATGGTCATCGTGTGCAGCAGCCCTTAGCCCAGGGCTTCTGGCTGCTGCTGCGGCAGCTGGGGATCCATGCTGCATGCACAGGGTCTGCAACCAGTTGTCGGCTCTGTGTTTCTTGTGTTGTTTAGTGCAAGTGTGTCTGGGAGGGGCCCTTTAAGGGAGCGGCTTGCTGTTGAGTCCGCCCTGTGACCCTGTCTGCAGCTGTTCCTGGCACCCTTATTTCGATGTGTGCTACTTTGGCGTGTAGACGTTTCCTCGCAGTGCCTATTTCGGTGTGGTGCTGCCCAACGTCGAAGTTGAACATCGACGTTGCCAGCCCTGGAGGACGTGTGGACGTTATCGATGTCGCTACATTGAAATAAGCTATTTTGATGTAGCGTGCACGTGTAGATGTAGCCCTAGTGTAGACATCATAAATCGATCTCCAAGCTCACTCCCGTCTGCCAGTAGTCCACCAAGATAAGAAGAGTAGCTGGTGTCGATGGGAGAGCAACCCTTGTCGTTCTTAACATAGACAAGACACCACAGTTAGTATGTCAGCATCAGTGATGCTATTTGTGTAGCTGAGGTAGATCGATGGTGCAGGTCAGTGAAGATGTAGAGAAGAGCCTGTTTCTTTTTCTTTTTGGTTCCTGGCTGTTGTTGTTCTGGATTCTGAGAAAAATTAGTCCTCCACTGAAGCCTTCTGGAAAGAGTATTTTATACTTCTCTGTTTGTGTGGCATAAACATAACATGAAATCTCAGGCCAGTGCTCCAACCATTGGGCTGTCCTTGCACTTGCTGAGAGACATGAGCACGCACATCAAGGAGAAGTTAGCCCTAAACCTTCAAGTGAAAATCAACATCTATCCCTCTGATCCATTTGAGGCATGTGGACCCCAGTGACTTGCAAGCAGATACTTGACAAATTAACTTCATGGCGGTGTGCTTTGCGCATCTTAATTTGTGTGCCTTGACAAGAATTTTTTTTTGTAATTCTAGTTAAAGATGAACGCGGCATAAGACACTGCAGCCATCCTAGGCTCTATCCTTCTGTGCACAGCTCTCTTCTGTAGCTACTCTTTAGTCTTTTATAAATTCCAAATCGATACTGCTTTATAAAATAAAAAAGGATGCAGTAGCAATAAGTACAGTTGCAGACTTAATCAGATCGTCTTTATTTGAGTTGTAGGCTTTATTTAGTCGTACTGGCATCAGATTTTGTTTGTAGTGTTGTTTCATGGTCAGCACATCGTCAGTCATTTGACCAATGCTACTCTTTTATCCAGGCTTGGGACTGGCATGTAGCCCCCACAGACTTCGTGGCAGAGTTTGGAGCTAGTCTACAGAAACTAAGCCACTCTGCATTGGACTGTGAAAGATGGAAGGAACTAGTGAGAGAGACATCAGACACCAAAGGGCGCTGAGCCCTTGGTTGTTGATGATGAAACTTTGTTTCCTCAAGATGTTCTAGCCCAATAAAATCAATATACACCCAAATAAAGTCCATTCATTTTCTCTGCCCCTCCCTTCTTCCCCAGGGCAGGGAGGACAAAGGCAATTGCTTATTTTCTCTTTCGTTCACCTAGGTATTTGAATTGGGTAAAACACTTTGTCTGCAAGCACTTGCCTAAACTTAAGCACATAGGTGAAACTCAGCATCTTCCTGAATGTTATGAGTCCATCACTCTAGTCCCTGGGCTTTTAGAGTGAGGCTACACATACGGTTGCCAGACTTTCAGAAAGCTTAGGCGGAACATTTAAAAAATTTAAAAAAAATTTTAAAACAATTAATTCACCAAAATTATTCATGTTTTTCACTGCTTTTGACTTTTTTCAAAGTTGAAGCTCTGCCCTCACACTTCAAATATGACTGAGCTCCATTACAAGTCATAGCAAAGTTTTGTTTAATAAGTTCAGCCTCCCAAGTTTCAGGGAGCAGTCTGTTTGTTTCTCTCACCATTTGTGATGACTGCAAGCTCCACTGATAACTGACAGTATATCAGTGGTTGGCTTCTTGCTCAATGGCTAACTCTTGACTACTGGACTACAACCAGGGCAGGTGATCTCTTTTAGGTGCCTGGATCACTCTGCTGTCACTGCCCCATAGCAGGCCTGACCCCAGACAGTTCTGCAGTGTCATGGTCCCTGTGCATTGGCACCCATATTAGCATGTTCCACTGCAATGAGGCACTAGCCTGCTATCTGCTGCAGCCACTGCCCAGGACCAGGATGCAGAGGTCATCTGGATGCAGGAGCCCCAGCTGCTGGCCAAGTGCAACATGGTGGATGTGGGTGGCAAGTACAACCCTCAGAAATACCAATGCAATCTTCACCTGAGGTCTTTTACACAATCCATTCACTGTGTGAGGCCTGACGTGCCCTGGACAACCAAGCTGAGTGGTGTGGGGCTGGTTTATTTCCATTTTGGCTCCCAGATCCTGGCCAGCCTGTTGGAGCTGAAGGAGGAGGACCTGGTGGTGCAGGCGCTGTGCAATAAGCTGTACTGTAGTAGCCTCATCACACCCAGTCAAGTAGTTTCATAGATACCAAACATACCACAATTCAATAATTTTATTGTGGGACATTTTTGGGTAAATGCAGGATGTGAGACTTCTGCCTGAAATGTGGGACTGTCCTGCTGTTTCTGGGATGTCTGGCAACCCTAGCTCTATATAAAATATATACACTGTATATATAATATTTTTAGATGGCGGCTTTTTTGGCTGGTTTTTTCCATCTGCCCTTTCTACTTATGTACTATTCCAATAGCCTGTCCTCTGGAAGTTATCATTGCTGGTTTGAGACCATGGGTGATGCTTAATAAATAATTAAACTGCAGAGAAGGTAGCTGAAGCTAATTAGGGCACAAAGGAATTTTTTATTAGGCATTCCACTAAAACTCCTTCTCACACACACACACACACACACACAGAGGCCGTGTCTACACTAGCCCCAAACTTTGAAATGGCCACGCAAATGGCCATTTTGAAGTTTACTAATGAAGCGCTGAAATGCACATTCAGCGCTTCATTAGCATGTGGGCGGCCATGGCACTTCGAAATTGACGCGCCTCGCCGCCGCGCGGCTCGTCCCGACGGGGCTCCTTTTCAAAAGAACCCCGCCTACTTCGAAGTCCCCTTATTCCCATGAGCTGATGGGAATAAGGGGACTTCGAAGTAGGTGGGGCTCTTTTGAAAAGGAGCTCCGTCGGGACGAGCCGCACAGCAGCGAGGTGCGTCAATTTCGAAGTGCCGCGGCCGCCCGCATGCTAATGAGGTGCTGAATATGCATTTCCGCACTTCATTAGTAAACTTCGAAATGGCCATTTACGCGGCCATTTTGAAGTTTGGGGCTAGTGTAGACGCGGCCTCTGTGATGCAAATCTGCCACAAACCTATCTGAATGGGTTGGTTAAGCTTTGTTAATGACCTCTCAGTCTCAGGAACTGCATACAGCAGTCAGAAGAAATCTGGCCCATGCTATTCTACTCACTGATATTCTGGACCATGGAGATCCTTATCTGCTATCACAATTTTCCCCCACCTCTTTCTTTGAAGGGAACATATTTTTCCCACTGGTCTTAATTCACAGTAAGAGTGCTAGGTTTTTGTTCAATATTGTCCCTCTCTCTTCTCCTTGGTCAGCCACAAGGTAAACTACCATAACAACGCTCTCCTAAGAGATGTTTAGTTGGTCTGTCACCCTAAGTGCATGGCTTAACAACTGAAGGTGGTGGGATTTCAATACATAAATCAGTTCATCTTATTCTACAACTTTCTTTCAATCAAAGGTGATAAAGCTAATACAGATGATCCTACAAGATAGGTGGATCTGTGGAGTCGGTGTGACTCTAAGCACAGCACTTGTTGCTTTAGGTGTCTAATATATAAAATGTTTTATACCCTGTGCTGCTGAAGAAAAAACACTGCTTCTGGGAGAAGCAGAAAAAAGTGAATTTCAGAATGAGACCATGAATCATTAAGAACATACATTTTGGTGCATTTGAAGGTTGCTAGTGGTAGGAACAGATAACTAGAACTTCAGCGTACTGTTACACTTAGCTTGCAAGGTTTCTTTATTTTCATATTCTGTCTTTCCACCAGCCATTTCAAATACATGAGGAGCACAAAGCAGGGTTAATCTTGTGTAATATAAATTAATAAAAACGGCATGAAAGAATTTTTCAAAGACTTGCTTGCTAAATAAATTACCGTTCATGTTTTATTCAACGTCTCAAGCTGCCAGCAGAGAACACAGAAAACAAGCACCCTTTCAATTAAAGTGGCAGCCAGGATTTTCCTTTTGGCACCAATGTGGCTTTTTCTCCTTTCTTCCTCCATGGTATTGTATGTTGCAATTTGCACAGGATAATCATGTGCTTGCACAAGCGTGCACACACACACACACACACACACACACACACACACACACACACACACACACACACACACACACACACACACACACCATTTGAGCCTGTACCTTAGAGCTTGTGACTTGCAGGACTCCCTTCAGAAAACATTTCCAGGCAATCAGGCTAGCATTCTTTCAAATGCAGCTGGGGTGATAGTATTGGTTTGAGGCAGGAGTAATGTTACAGGCTTTGCACAGGGGGGGTTTGGACCCTCTGTGGAGGTAACTGCTGTGATAGTGGGGTGAGGTTTGAAATCTGCTAGGATAGAGGGAGAGCTGCTGTCAGGCAGGAGAATGCAACCGTCAGGGATTTAAGTTTCTAACTTGGGCAGATGTCTCTGCATTCCGCAAACATCTGTTTACAAATTCTATTATAGGAAACCATGAAAACAGTTTTAAGGACGGGGCAGAGGTTACAGGAGGTTATTGGTGTCGTGCAGCCCACAAAGCCTGTGGCAACACACACTTTCCATCAATTCTACTCAGATGCGACTGGTGCAGGGGTTTGAGAGGGGCACTGCCCATGTGTATCTTCCCTGCCCATGCTCCACCCACTCCTTGCCTGTGCCTCATCCCTTCCCAACCCCTACCCCTGCTCTTCCCATGCCCACCCTCCAGTCCCTGCTCTGCCCTGACTCGCCTCTTCCTGAAGAAGTGCTGTTCTGCTTTCCGTGTGTGCAGGGGCAGTTCCCCTTTCTCCTCCATGCCACTCCAGGGGAGACGTGGGATTGGCAGCAGCATTCTGCTGATGGTGAGAGTGTGGGGTGGGGGCGATACTGCGGGGATACATGTGACCCCTGGTGCACTCCCCCCATGTCGCCTCTGCTCCTACTGGTGGTTGAGCTTTAAGGCCAGTGCCAGTGGAGACTGGGCAATGGCATTTTTACCATCATGTTTTCTAAATGTGCTTGAAACTGTTGTACACAGCACAGGTCAGGTTGTGTCCTCACTGCAGTTACATATGCAAGTAATCCCATTGACTGGTGCGTAAGGAATTTATGCTCTGGCCCCATAGAAGTAAAAATGCCTGTGTCCATCCTAAGTGGGCTGCCGTCAGTGCTACTATTGATGGAACTTTGTTAGTGCTTGGCTAGCTATGGGAGAACTGGTGAAAATTCTCACTATAGTCAAGGCTAGATATGGTGACCTTAAACCTACAATACTCAGGGTCTGGTCCAATGTCCATTTGAAGCCAATGGGAATATTTTCATTGATTTATAATGAGGATTTAAGACTGGAGATGGCTGCCTAGACAAGGGACAAAACTTACAGCCCTTTTCCTCCTAACACAGTGTCCCCATCTTCAATTTTCAAAGCATTTCCCATTATTTCAATGCTGAGGGAGCCAGCCGTAGGCTTGCTGACACTGGGAGCAAGGGAGACAACTGCATAGAAGCCCAGTGTTTCAAAGGGGCCTGGAGCACCCTGCTGCTGCCACTGCCACAGGAGAAATGCTGGTGGCCAGGAGCTCCACGACCCTTTGGAATGCCTCAGGAGCATCGCTGCTGCTCGGTATAGCTTCTGACGGCTCATGGGGGCGTGTGGGGGGAGCCCAGTGCTATGTTTCACGCAACACTAACGGTTGACTGCCCTTGGCCCTGCCCCCTTACACCAAGGCTCTGCTCCTTCTGAGGGTGTGGAGCCAGGCTGCCCCACACCTTGACCCCTGTCCACGGTAGCGGTCAGCATGTCAGACAACAGCTTCTGTGAAGGGCGGGGAATCAAATCTACTGTGCAGAGGTGTTAGTGTTCTTAGCACTTGGTGCAGTAGTGTCTGTTCAGGTGAACTGGGACTTTCTGACAGAAAGCTGACGGCGCTGTTAGGGAATTAATGCAGAATTTATTAGATGGAAAAATAGATTTGCTGAATGCTCCTAGATAATGATGCTGCTGCTAGAACCACAAGTGGAGTATTAATTATCTCATGTCCTCCCTTGTCGGTGAGAAGCAAATTATATCATTGAAATGAGCAAAGGGGAAGTGTATGTGTGCCTGAGGTTCTTATGGGTTAATCAAGGAACTGAAGTGTAGTTTACAGGTTGGCTGCATCCACCTCTTTTTAGAAGGGAGGTTGCCATTGTGAAGGGGCATGCAAGGCTAACGTGCTCAAGAAATTAATGAGGCCCTGGGGACCCACTTGGCCCTATCCTGCAGAAGTTGTCAGCGGTGGAGAAGGGCTTTAAAAAGGAAAGGCCCAGCTCAGTTTGGGGTTGACCAGGCAAGAGGGCAGAGCTCTGCTATTCTCTTGGTGAGCGCTCAAGTCAGGCTTCCAAGTCTGGCAAGTTTACTGCCTTAGATGGGCCACCTGGTGGATGGGATGACTGAGTCCAGCGTGGCTGACTAAAGGAGCGGCTGCATGAAGACAAGCCTTTCACAGGAGGTGAAGTTCTGAGGAAGGCTCATTGGATGACTCTGCTTTGAGTTCTTACCATTCTCTTAGCTTGGGACTTCATCACTTTTTTCTGAGGGCTGGAGCACCCTGGCTCCATCCCTTGAGAGAGATGACAAGTGAGTGTTAGAGCCTGCCACAGGGTGAGTGGTGCCCTGTCAACCAAATGGATGAACAAACTGGGCTAACCAGGCAGTAAATCCAGAAGTTTAAATGACCAGCAGAAATAACTTTATCTGTTTGGTATGTGAAAGGAGAAAGATAGTTTGATCCTAGACGAGACACGTAAGGCACAGAATCCCTATGGTACTTGGGACTCAGCTTCCTGTAGATAACATCTGCCCACTGGATTCTTAATGAGAATCTTAGTTTAAAGATCTGGACCTTGGATAGGCAGATATGAAAGGAAGAATAGAACATGTGCAGAGAATTCTTTAAGTGCTCAATAAACAGAGACTATCTGAAGGGAAAAGCAGATTATATAACTGGAAAAAAGACCTAAGCTTTCCAGCCTAGCGCTGCAGTTATAGAGCATGAGGAATAATATTTCCTCAGAGGATCAAGTCCAAACTTGAGACTGGCGATCTAATGAGAAAGAAAGAAGGAATACAAACTCCAGAGAGTTCTAGAAAAGCTAGAGAGTTCAGTGCAGGTTTTAATTCATTTTAATGCCTTATACAAACAGAGCCCATGTTTGCCCTCTTTCTTAGGGTAGAGAGAGAGATGCACAGACCTCTTGCCCCTCCACCCAGGTTATAATTACATGTCCTGTGGTTTATTAATAAACAAAAGTGATTTTATTAAGTATCAAAGGTGGGATTTTAGTAGAGGACAAAGTGAGTAAATAAAATGCTCCTCTGCAGGCCCACCAGCTGGGGGAGCAGATTGGGGGTCAGTTGCACAGGGGCCTGGAGTTTCAAAGGGGCAGCTCTGGTCTGCTGCTGCGTTTTGCCTGGGGACAAGGTGGTGCTGCGATCTGAACAGCAATGAGAGCCGACTGCCCTGGGCCTTGGCTCTGCCCCTTCCAGGGGCATGGAGCTGCACCCCCTCCCACCTTGCCCTGGGGCCTGCAGTGGTTTTCGGCTTTATTGGTCCTCTGCCTTTCTCGTGTGCCAGGTATGCTCAGAGGCTACCTCACTCACACAAAACAGCCTGAGAAGCTCCCTTATGACCATCCATCACTGAGGTGTGATGTAGTCACTGACCCTGCACCCCCATCTACCATCAAAAGTGGTCCTCAGCCAGCAGGTAGAGCCAGCGGGGCTGGCAGCCACCATGTGCCCCAGGGAAAGGAGAGAGGGGAGACCCAGGTCTGTGCTCTGCAAGGGGCAGAGCCAAGAATGGAAGGGGTGGGGGGCCATGGCAGTTAATGGTGCTGCCCCCCCACAATGTGGAGCAGCGGAGCAGCACAGCCAGCTCTTCAAAGGGGCCCAGAGCTCCAGCTGCTGCCACTGGGCTATTGCAACTACGCACCCCTCTCAATCAGTGGGCCTGAGTAGAACACACAGGTTTATTAACAGGAACACAGCGTAGAACATACTTGTCAGCACAGCAACCTGAAGCAGTCAGTACAATCCATCCCCAGGAAAGGGGGCCCAGAGGGGCTAGATCCAGAGCCCTGGCTCTTTCCCCTGCAGCCCAAGCCAGCGGAGGGCATCTCTCTTCCAGAAGTCTGGTCCAAGTCCCCCAGCCAGGACCCTCCTTGGGCGTTTGGCCTGCTTAAGAATATAAGAACAAAAGAACAGTCATACTGGGTCAGACCAAAGGTCCATCTAGCCCAGTATCCTGTCTGCCAACAGTAGCCAATGCCAGGTGCCCCAGAGGAGGTGAACCGAAGATAATGATCAAGTGATTTATCTCCTGCCATCCATCTCCCGCCTTCGACAAAAGGCTAGGCACCATACCTTACCTCTTGCTAATATCGGAGGGGTAGCCGTGTTAGTCTGGATCTGTAACAGCAACGAAGCGTACTACGGCACTTTATAGACTAACAGAAAAGCTTTGAGCATGAGCTTTGAGCTTTGAGCACGAAAGCTCATGCTCAAAACTTTTTTTAGTCTATAAAGTGCCACAGGACCCTTCGTTGCTCTTGCTAATAGCCATCTATGGACCTAACCTCCAAATATTTATCGAGGTCTTTTTTAAACTCTGTTAGAGTCCTGGCCTTCACAGCGTCCTCTGGTAAGGAGTTCCACAGGTTGACTGTGCTGTGTGAAGAAAAACTTTCTTTTATTAGTTTTGAACCTGCTACCCGTTAATTTAATTTGGTGTCCTCTAGTTCTTATATTATGGGAACAAGTAAATAACTTTTCTGTATTCACCTTCTCCACACCATTCATGATTTTATATACCTCTATCATATCGCCCCTCAGTCTCCTCTTTTCTAGACTGAAAAGTCCCAGTCTCTCTAGCCTCTCCTCATATGGGACCCGTTCCAAACCCTTAATCATTTTAGTTGCCCTTTTCTGAACCTTTTTGTAATGCCAATATATCTTTTTTGAGGTGAGGAGACCACATCTGCATGCGGTACTCGAGATGTGGGCGTACCATAGTTTTATATAGGGGAAGTAAGATATTCTTTGTCTTATTTTCTATCCCTTTTTTAATTATTCTGAACATCCTATTTGCTTTACTGACTGCTGCTGCACACTGTGTGGATGTTTTCAGAGAACTATCCACTGTAATTCCAAGATCCCTTTTCTGATCTGTTGTAGCTAAATTTGCCCCCATCAATGTATAATTGGGGTTGTTTTTCCCAATGTGCATTACCTTACACTTACCCACATTAAATTTCATTTGCCATTTTGCTGCCCAATCACTCAGCTTGCTGAGATCTTTTTGAAGTTCTTCACAGTCTGCTTAGGTTTTGACTATCCTGAACAGTTTGGTGTCATCTGCAAACTTTGCCACCTCACTGCTTACCCCTTTCTCTTGACCATTGATGAATAAGTTGAACAAGATTGGTCCCAGGACTGACCCTTGCGGAATGCTACTAGTTACCCCCTTCCATTGTGAAAATTTACCATTTATTCCTACCCTTCGTTTCCTGTCTTTTAACCAGTTCCCAATCCATGAAAGGATCTTTCCTCCTATCCCATGACCACCTAATTTACATAAGAGCCTTTGGTGAGGGACCGTGTCAAAGGCTTTTTGGAAATCTAAGTATACTATGTCTACTGGATCCCCCCTGTCCGCATGCTTGTTAACCCCTTCAAAGAACTCTAATAGATTAGTAAGACACTACTTCCCTTTACAGAAACCATGTTGACTTTTGCTCAACAAATCATGTTCCTCTACGTGTCTGACAATTTTATTCTTGACTATTGTTTCTACTAATTTGCCTGGTACTGACGTTAGACTTATCGGTCTATAATTGCAAGGGTCTCCTTTAGAGCCCTTTTTAAATATTGGTGTTATATTAGCTGTCTTCCAATCATTGGGTACTGAAGCTGATTTAAAGGATAGGTTACAAATCACTGTTAATAGTTCTGCAATTTCACATTTGAGTTCTTTCAGAACCCTTGGGTGAATACCATCCGGTCTCAGACACTTGTGACTGTTCAGCTTATTAATTAGTTCCAAAACTTCCGCTAATGACACTTCAATCTGGGACAGTGCCTGAGATTTGTCACCCATAAAGGACAGCTCAGATTTGGGAATCTCTCTAACATTCTCAGCCGTGGAGACTGAAGCAAAGAAATAATTTAGTTTTTCTGCGATGGCATTATCTTCCTTGATTGCTCCTTTTATGTCTCTATTGTCCAGGGGCCCCACTGCTTTTTTAGCAGGCTTCCTGCTTCTAATGTACTTAAAAAAACATTTTACTATTGTTTTTTGAATTTATGGCTAATTGTTCCTCAATCTTTTTTGGCTTTTCTTATTACATTTTTACATCTAATTTGGCAGTGTTTATGTTCCTTTCTATTTTGATCACTAGGATTTGACTTCCACTATTTAAAAGATGCCTTTTTATCTCTCACTGCCTCTTTTACATGGTTGTTAAGCCATGGTGGAGCTCTTTTAGGTCTCTTACTGTGTTTTTTAATTTGGGGTATACGTTTAAGTTGGGCCTCTAATATGGTATCTTCGAAAAGTTTCCATGCAGCTTGCAGGAATTTTACTCTAGTTACTCTACCTTTTAATTTCTGCTTAACTAACCTCCTCATTTTTGTGTAATTCCCCTTTTTGAAATTAAATACCAGAGTGTTGGACTGTTGCGGTGTTCTTCCCAACACAGGAGTATTAAATGTTGTTATGTTATGGTCACTATTTCCAAGCGGTCCAGTAACAGTTACCTCTTGGACCAGATCCTGTGTTCCACTCATTACTAAATCAAGAATTGCCTCTCCCCTTGTGGGTTCCTGTACCAGCTGCTCCAAGAAGCAGTCATTTAAGGCATCAAGAAATTTTCTCTCTGAATCCCTTCCTGAGGTGACATGTACCCAATCAATATGGGGATAATTGAAATCCCCCATTAATAGTGAGTTTTTTATTTTGATAGCCTCTCTAATCTTCCTTAGCATTTCAGCATCACTATCACTGTCCTGGTCAGGTGGTCGATAATATATCCCTAGTGCTATATTCCCATCAGAGGAAGGAATTGTTATCCACAGTGATTCTATTGAACATTTTGATTCATTAAGGATTTTTATTTCATTTGATTCTATATTATCTTTCACATACAGCACCACTCCACCACCCGCTCAACTCATTCTGTCCTTCTGATATATTTTATATCCCGGTATGATAGTGTCCCACTGATTGTCCTTATTCCACCAGGTTTCTGCGATGCCTATTATGTCAATCTCCTCCTTTGATATAAGGTGCTCTAATTCACCCATCTTATTAGACAGACTTCTAGCATCTGTGTAAAAGCACTTTAAAAAACTACCACTATTCATATGCCTGCCCTTCCCTGACGTATTGGATTCTTTTACATGTGATTGTTTTTTTCTCATCTGATCTGGCCCATACTCTATCATCTCCCTTCTTCTCTTTCTGACTGAATTCTAGAGAATCTCTATCAATGGAGTCTCGCTTAAGAGAAGTCTCCGTCCGATCCACGTACTTCTCCGCACCAATCGGCTTTCCCCCATCTCTTAGTTTAAACACTGCTCTACGACCTTTTTAATGTTTAATGCCAGCAGCCTGGATCCACCTTTGTTTAGGTGGAGCCCATCCTTCCTGTATAGGCTCCCCCTACCCCAAAAGTGTCCCCAGTTCCTAATAAATCTAAACCCTTCTTCCCTACACCATCGTCTCATCCACGCATTGAGACTCTGAAGTTCTGCCTGCCTACCTGACCCTGCGCGTGGAACTGGAAGCATTTCTGAGAATGCCACCATAGAGGTCCTGGATTTCAGTCTCCTTCCTAGCAACCTAAATTTGGCCTCCAGGACATCTCTCCTACCCTTCCCTATGTCATTGGTACCTACATGTACCACAACCACCCGCTCCCCCCCACTACTGCATACAAGTCTGTCTAGATGCCTTGAAAGATCCGCAACCTTTGCACCAGGCAGGCATGTCACCATACGGTTCTCCCGGTCATCACAAACCCAACTATCTATATTTCTAATGTTCAAATAACCCACTACTAACACCTGCCTCTTCCTAACAACTGGCGTTCCCTCCCCCGGAGAGGTAGCCTCGGCACGAGAGGATACCATAGCACCCTCTGGAAGGAGGGTCCAAACTATGGAATGGTTCCCCTCTGCCCCCATTGACTGCTCTCCTTCCCTAAGCCTTTCATCCTCCTTAACAGCACTGGGGCTGTCAGGCTGCTTCCTGCTCAAAAGGTGACACCTGGCTGTAACTCCCTCCCTGGCCCAGGTTACAAATGTCATCAGCCATGGTGTACATATGAGAAGCTATCACACCCAAAAAGTTCCCATCACCATCTAGATATTGGTGCAGTGCCCCAGGAAAATGAGGCACGCCCCCAGGGTTACTATAGGATAGTAGAAATCCCATGCAACATCAAGCAAATAAAATCCCCACTTCATCATACCAGTACTTGGAGTACTTGGCTCTGATTTTGGAGACCACCAGTTCAAATGTCCCTTCTGTGTCCCTCAATTTCTCCTACAGATGGCATTTCTACTTTAATTTAATAACTAAATACTACTTAGGTCAGAGAGGCTGAAACTGCTCCTGTAGTCACTCATCCACTGATCTATGGATTGCACAGGGTTCTTAGCCAGGAGATAAGGATCCAGAGACCTACAGGGAGACAGCAATGTGCATTCCCAGAGGCAGGAAGCTAGAGAGCTTTTACCCTGGAACTTTTGGCACAAAGCAAGTTTAGCTGCCTACATGGTTAGGTAGTAGCCAAGAGGAGCCGGGACTTTGTGGATCATAATCATGCCTAAAAAGGGGACTTAAGAGCCTAGATCTGTGGGTTTAGTTTCCTCTTTTCTGATCTGGGCATCTGGACTCACATCACAGGGCCTGTTTCTGATCTAAGTTATATCCATTTCACACTGGAGTAACTCCAGAAACTTCATCTTAAATCAGGAGCTGGTAAAATCAGAATCAGACCTATTGTGAATTGAATTTAATGTATATCCCTGTTAAAACAGCATGATGCACATGAATCCCTGGTGTCACCCGGGGAGGGGAGTTGGCATGGAGCATTTGTTACCTTTGCCCAGGTCAACACACAGTTACAGAAGATTGAATTAAATGTTCTGGTGCATTAGGAAAGTTTATCTACTATTTACTCTGGAAATAGAGATCTTATTTAATATTAAATTCCAAACTTCCATTAGGTAATTGCCATCCTTTCAAAAGACACGATTTTGTTAAGTTAGCAAGTGTGGAATTTTTCTGTGAATTCTTTCCCTCTACTTTGTTTCAGAAATAATAGATTCAGCTTGATCTTTCTTAAACTGTGCACTTAGCCAGGCTCACTTTGTCTTCTGTTCCTTTTGAAGTCCCTTTAAACCAATTTTCAAAAGCAGGCCAAGTTTATCCAATTACAGAGAGCCAAACTCACATGGGATATGGTGTAGTCTGACCTTCAATCCTGTGGAACAAGGTCTTTTAAGCTATTTAATGAGTTTCTCAAACAAATGGCAAAGGAGGAAAAGAAAACATGAAGTGTCAATCTTAAATGTGTACTACGAAGTCCTTGACATGAGGAATATAAGACCATGCAGTGAGAGTGAGTAATAGCTTGCTGCTCATTCAAAGTGAAAGATGCAACAGGATTTTGGCTGTTTCTATTTGTATGAAGTGCAGGATCTTCATTCTGTTTTTCGAACAATTTCTTATTCCAAGCTCTACTTCAGTTCTGCAACTGTTCCATCTCAGGCTGTGCTGTGGCCTTATGTCTCAAGTTTCTGGCCTGGTCAATAGCTGGTCCTCAAATAACAGCTAATGGTGCTGGTTAAACAGTAGGTGGTGGTCCCAGGCTTTGTTCTATTCTCTTTCATTAGGAGGCTGATTTGTGATTTAAAGCCATACAATTAGCTCTACTCTTTTATTAGATCATTCTTCTGCCCTCAGAGAAAGCCATGTTAGTTCCTAAATCCAAATTCTATCTTGGACTTAATAGACTACATCTACAGGGCATGCTGCTGCCAGCAGGGTCATGCAAATGAGGGCACTCAACCAATGCATATGAGGCACTAATTTACAAATCACAAACCTCATTTGCATACTCTCGCATGATCGTTGTTCTGGTAGAGGCTTCTGTCACCACACAACAAGCCATATAGACGGGGTTCTGTTGACCAAAACCCCCCTTGTCAACAGCCCCTTATCCCTCATTTTTGCCAGGGCTAATGAGCTGTTGACACGGGGGTTTTGGTCCACAGGAAGCAGCCTCATCAGTCCTGGAATTTTGATTCCATTTCCTTTCCTGTCTGGAGCATGTCGAAGCAGGTCTCATTCTGGTATCGCTTCACTGCAGGGTGGGAGACAGCATTCAAAGTTCCATGAAAGTGGCCTTATGCATGTGAAAGTTTTGCAGCCACTGCTGATCATCCCATGACTGCAAAACTATGCAATCCCACTAGTCTGAGCTGGTTTTGCAGTCTAAAACCTGCATTCCATGCTGTGCAGTAACTCCAGTGCCGCCAACAACTCCACGGAACTAATCCCCCGATTTTCACATCCATCAGTGCCCCCAGCATCAACCAGCTGATAGTGCATGGGCATCATGTTCAGAATATACTGCACCACAGTGCGGGAGGTCCATCACCAAAGACCACACTGAACTTTCAAGTGTCTTGGGATCCATGTTATTGTTTGTAATGGCAGGTGGCAGTCAATATAAAAGCAACATGAAAATTCCCTTGTCCATTTTCAGCAGGAAGCGGAAAGCGCGGGAAATGCATTCAAGGATGATGACATCAGAAATCCAGAACCACTTGTGGTGACCTTTTTTCCCTTTATAAGGCACTGGCACAAAATCTGAAAATGCAGTGCTTCTGCAGGAAGTGTGGGATAGGTGCCCACAATGCACTGCTGACACAGTTGGACTTAGGCAACCTTGTGGAGACTCACTAAATCGACTTTGTGAGACGTTTCGATCACTCAGATTCAACCTTATAAAGTCTAGTGTTAAGTTTGACTAATAAATTCAATTTTAGTCTCACGTGTAGGTGTTCCCTAAAAGTGGGAACATGGCAGTCAGTGAGATAAGTGCTGCTGAGGGAGACGTACCCAGGCAGAGGTGGAAAAAGAACTCCCAAAGTTATCTGAGTACAAGTGCAGCTGCTTTGGGAGTAGGAGGGAGAAATACACTTAAGTACAAGTTACTGATGTCCCTCTGGAAAACTACTTGAGTAAAAGTACACGCCTCTCATTTAAATTGTACTCAAGTATGCAAAGTGAAAGTAGCGGCACTTTTTGTCAAGTAACTTTTTGGGTACTTTTTGCTCCTCGGCAAAATCAGTGTGGCTAAAAAGTATGTGAAACTGTGGCAGCATGGATCCTGGTGTGGGCTAGCAATGTGAATCCAGGGATCCAGATGTCCTTGTACGGTCTGAATTGTGGTGTCTACACTGCTGTTTTCAGCCTTCCCTGCTCGAGCTTTAATCTAATTAGCACAGCTTTCCGCATCTCATATATGCGTAACTTCAGCCGTCATGCAGTGATGGTTTTTTAAAGAAGGTAATTTTAATGTGGCATTTGCTTGTATTTGTCTGAAACTTTTACCAACTATTTAGAAGTGTAGAATTTGATGAATGCTTGACATCTTGGGGGAGCAGGGCGGGGGAAGGGAGGCAGGGAGAAAGAACCTTAGGCACAAACCTTTAACATGTTTACCAGTTTTAACATCACAGGTATTGAAACATTCCCTGTTAAGAGAAAGCAAGTATCAGAGAGGTAGCCGAGTTAGTCTGTATCTCGAAAAACAACAAGAAGTCCTGTGGCACCTTATAGACTAACAGATACTTTGGAGCATAAGCTTTAATGGGCAAAGACCTGCTTCATCAGCTGCATGAGTGGGGGGGCAAGGGAGGGTTTCCAGAGGAGGATTTAAAGAGGGAATCTCAGTCAAGGGGAGGGCCAAAGTTGACAAGGTCTATTCAGTCAGAGGATGTGGCCCATTAACTGCTGATAAGGTGGAATTGTGAACACATAGGCATCCTTCAGTCTGCGTAGACTATGGATCGCGCCCTTCGTAACTCCATTTAAGATCGTCATTTGCAGTGTTGACTGTGACTGTGGAGGCCCACACGAGAGTGACAGTCCTTGCTACATCTGCTGCATATGTAGTGGGTGTCTGGCAGGTCCTTGCTGTCCTTTCTACAGGCTCGCTTCTCCTCTGCCAGCTGTCTGATCCTCATCTCGCCCTTCTGAAGGCCCTTGTGTAGTTCCTGCTTCCAGCTGCTGTGGTTGTCTGCTAGCTTTTCCCAACTATCTGGGTGAATGTCTACCTCCTTGAGGTCCCTCTTACAGACATCTTTGTAGTGCAATTGGGGGCATCCGGGAGGTCTTTTACCAGAGGCTAGCAGGCCGTACAGGATGTCTTTTGGGATCCTTCCATCATTCATCCTGTGAATGTGGCCAAGCCAGCGGAGCCGCCACTGCCTGAGGAGGGTATGCATGGCTGGAATTCCAGCTTGCTCGAGGACGGCGTTGTTGGGCACTCTGTCCTGCCATGATATCCCAAGAATGTGCCTGACGCAGCACAAGTGGAAGACATTCAGCCTCTCTTCCTGATGAGCGTACAAGGTCCAAGACTCGCTGCTGTAGAGGAGAGTGCTGAGGATGCAGGCTCTGTAGACTTGCATTTTGGTGTGAGTGTACAGCTTTTTGTTGTTCCACATTCTCTTGCTAAGTCTGGACAGAGTTATGGCTGCTTTTCCAATCCTCCTGTTCAGCTCAGTCTCCAGCAACAGGGTGTCGGTGATGGTGGACCCAAGGTAAGTAAACTCGTGGACAACCTCTCGCGTGTAATTGTCAGTGCTGATTGGTGGAGGTTCAGCAATGTCCTGACCAAGTACATTTGCCTTCTCTAGGCTGATGGTAAGCCCGAAGTCTTTGCATGCTTTGGAGAACTGATCTAGCAGTTTTTGAAGCTGGCCTTCTATGTGTGTCACTACAGCAGTGTCGTCTGCAAACAGCATGTCTCTAATGAGCACTTCCCACACCTTAGACTTAGCCTTCAGCCTTGCAAGATTAAACAGTTTCCCATCAGATCTTGTGTGCAAAAAGATGCCCTGTGTTGAGGATCCAAAGGCATGCTTCAGGAGGAGTGCGAAGAAGATCCCGAACAATGTCGGAGCAAGGACGCATCCTTGTTTGACGCCACTCCTGATGCTGAAGGCATCCGATGATGTGCCGTCATATTGGATGGTTCCTCTTGTGTCTTCATGGAAAGCCTGGATCATCTTGAGTAGCCGTGGTGGACAACCTATCTTGTGGAGCAATTTAAACAGTCCATCCCTACTGACTGAGTCGAAAGCCTTGGGCTGGTAGATGAAGGCGACATTGAGTGGCTTCCTCTGCTCCCTGCATTTCTCCTGCAGCTGCCTCAGAGAGAAGACCATGTCAATGGTAGATCTCTCAGTGTGGAACCCGCACTGGGATTCAGGATACACTCTCTCAGTGAGCTTCTGGAGTCTGCTGAGGATGACATGAGTGAACAATTTACCAGCAATACTTAGGAGGGAGATTCCACGGTAATTGTTGCAGTCACTTCTGTCTCCTTTGTTTTTATACAAGGTTACAATGTTGGTGTCCCGCATATCCTGTGGAACCTCACCCTCTCTCCAGCACAGGCACAGCAGCTCATGTAAGGGTTCCAGGAATGTGTCCAAGGCATACTTGATTACCTCTGGTGGTATACCATCCTGGCCTGGGGTCTTTCCTACTGCAGTGCTGTCAATAGCTTTCTTCAATTCGACCACAGTTGGCTCCTGGGCCAGCTCATCCATGACTGACATGAGCTCAACAGTGCTGAGGGATGTATCAGCCACAATGTTCTCTCATGAGTACAACTCAGAGTAGTGCTCAACCCATCGCTCCATCTGTCTGGCTTTGTCAGTGATGACTTCACCAGATTTGGATTTCAAAGGTGCCGTCTTGTTCTGGATGGGTCCCATTGCCTTCTTTATGCCCTTGTACATTCCCCTGAGATTACCAGAATCAGCACAGGTCTGGATACTGCTGCATAGCTTAAGCCAGTAGTTGTTGGCACAGCGCCTGGCTGTCTGCTGTACTACTTTTCTCGCTACTCTGAGTGCTTGCTGGGTACTCTGACTTGGTGATGATTTATACTCCAGAAGTGCAGCGCGCTTCTTTTTGATGACTGAAATCATCTCATCGGAGTTAGCTTCGAACCAGTCGTTTGTGTTTCCAGCTCTTCTTCCAAACACCGACAAGGCCATATTGTACATTGTATCCCTCAGATACTGCCATCTGGATGTTGCATCAGCACCCCCAGGGCTGCTGCGCAGATTCTCCTTAAGGGTGTCTCTGAAAATTTCAGCTTTTTCTGAGTTTGCCGTCTTTCTGGCATCAATGCGGGGCCTTCCAGTTGGTTTAGAATGGTGCAGCTTCTTGGGTCTCAGCTTGAGCTTGGAGCAGACTAGTGAATGATCTGTATCGCAGTCGGCACTATGGTAGCTGCATGTCAGGAGGACGTTTTGAGGTTGTCAAGAGAGGGGAAATCAAATCAGTTCAGTCGGGAGGGATGTGGCCCATTATCAGTAGCTAATGTGGAGATGTGAACATCAAAAGCAGAGAAACTGCTTTTGTAAGGGGCCAACCACTCCCAGTCTCTGTTCAATCCTTGGTTGATGGAGTCAAATTTGCAAATGAACTAAAATTAGCAGAGGCTGTATAATCTTAATGGATGGATGGAAGAAGCTGCTGTCATATTCGTAAGATTGTGCTTCATATTTTGTATGTTCCCTTCACAATTTCAGTGGAGGTTACGAGGGACAATGGAAATAAGATCACTATTTTCAGTGAAAGGTGGCTCCTAAGCCACAGTGGTCTGACCACACAGATTTTTGTGGTAATGTTTATCAAAAGCAGCTGCTACACAAAATTCAGACCTCCTTGGAAGTTCAACTTTATATTTTCGGTAAATGTTCCATTTTGGGAGGATCAGTACGAATTTAAGCATGGCGGAGGATAATTCACAAGTAAAAGTAATGGCTAATTATTAACTGATAGTGGAGACTTATGTAGTACTTAAATATAATGTGTAAGTGTATATGTCTAGCTTTAATGACATTAATTACTTTTGTAGGTCATAAAATAGTGATAATTTGTGCTTCTCTCTCTCTTCATCCAAGGATCTCAACATACTTTATCTACATTCCTTAAGTGTCACACCACTCTGACACACCATTATACTTGTTTGATCAACAGGCCAACTTCAGCACAGACCAGCTAGAAGACAACAAGGCTGCTGCAGTCAAGCACTTACACATCTGCTGAGCTTTAAGCACTCGTTTAAGCTCACTTTGGCATATACTTTCATAAACAGAGATGCTTCCCAGAATCTGGGCCTGACCTAGTGCCAGAGAACCCAGGTCTCAAAATCCAAGTTGCTTACTTCAGGCACCTACTGATGCCCCATTGATTTAGGAACCTGTTTAAAGTTAAGCTGGTGAGTAAGATCTAGACCTGAAAGTTGATTTCAGATATGCATTTCTAGCTATGGCAATTGCATAGCTGGAATTGACGTATTGGGCATTGACTTACGTGACTGTCTTCATTAAGGAAGGTCAATGGGAGCATTTCTCTCATTGACCTCCTTTACTCCTCGCTACGGAGTACAGTCAACTGCCAGCCCCAGACAGATCAATTTTGTGCCTCTTTACCAGATGCGGGTCAGTCTTCCAGGAAGCGTAGACAAGCCCTAAGCGTTTTGCTGAATTAGGCCCCACTCTGTAAATAGCTGAAGATTTGGCCTCAAAGCACATATTCAGGGCAGAACAGGGATGCTGCCCGGCTACTATCTTTGCTGTATCTGTTCTGCTGTCAATCACGCTCCTTTCACAAACATTAAATACCCCTAATAATGGGATAAATATCTATTCTTAGCCTTTTCACAATAGATGCTGCAGTGAATATGCCTCTGGGATTTCAGCCATGCAGGCAAAAAGGTAAATATTACCTGTGTGTTGCTGGTAGATAATTTCTCAATCTCTGTTTATGCCAGAAAGCTACATTTTAATTTTGTTGGTATATGCAGAATGCTCTTTATTCCATTTACTGTGAAGGTTCTAAGTGTGTGCCAGCCAACACAGTGGGGAAGATATTAATTTGGAAAAATGCTATTGACTAGAGTCTGAATTTATTTACCTATCTCCCTGCGGTGCTGATGTGCTGCTGCTGTTCTCAGCCTTAAAAAAATATACAAGAGATGTGCACAAAATAAATAATTCATTGCCAAAATATCACATTTCTGGAAATGCTAAAATTAAAATGCCTAAATATGCATTTAATTTAAACCTGATTAGACAACGGATTGAGCTTTAACACAATCCTAATTAAAATCAAATTGAGATTTAGTCATAATGGGAAGGGGTGCATTCCACATGAAGTTTGGCTAATTAACGGGGAGTGATTGTAAACATAGCAGGCAGGGTGCCCTATTGCAGAAGGCAATAATCAGTTTCCAGGTGGACAGCTTGGAAGGCTGAAGGCAAAGTGGTTGATTGCAATGAAAGAATTCAATTATTCTGGGGGAAAATGAGGCATCCCTTCCTGTTATGCATGTTTAACTGCAAGTGGTGCATCATCTGGGCTTTTTCTGCACACTTCTGAGAGACTGTCTGCTCTTCCTTCCTTGCCAGGGATTATATTCTGCTGTCTGCTCCAGCAGTGTAGCCAACAAGACTATCTTCCTGACTATGCAGCGCTGCATGTGTCAAAACCACCAAATGATAGACACCAGGCACAATGGATGGATGGCCAAAAGGAGGCAGTGGTGAAAATTTAGTTAGCCAACATGATGAATGGGGTGAGAGTCCGAACCCTTGTGTTTTCTTCTATTAGTGCATAAAGCAGACTAGAATATGTAATGTTCCTGAAACGAGTGTTCTTAGTCTTTTTTGGGCATAGGCTTTTTTGGGTTAAAACCACTTTGTCAGATGTGGGTACAGAAGCTTATGCCCAAATAAATCTGTTTCTAAGGTGTCACAAGTCTCCTCATTGTTTTTGCAAATGCAGATTAACACAGCTACCCCTCTGAGACTTGTTCTTAGTCTGCAACTCTGATATGAAAAGTTTTTAAAATACAGTAAAAGTTAAAGGCTCAGGCAGCAAAGTCATCATTAACATGTGCTCCTATTCTGCCTGGTGGAAACTCACCCAGCATTCTGCACCCCTTTTGTGTTGGAAGGCTGTGGGGTACTCAGTAACTCTCACAAGGCTCAGGGTAGCTCATACCAATGAGATCTGGCGGTATAGGCCTGCCGAAAGCTCTGAGAAGAGCATGAGCTGGAAGAGCTAAGTTCTGTGCCACTCTCTTGTCGCTAGATGTGGGCAACTGGGAATCACACCCATAATTTATAGCATAGATGTCACCTCTGTCAAATATTTGTTTCTTCTGTTCCTCTCTTCTCCATTTTGAATCACCAGATGGCAAACACAAAAGCTGGGGGATACTTCCTATCACAGGTGGACAGATATCCACTCAAATGAGTACTCTGAAATAGCCCTGAATCTGTGGCATTATAGGTGGCAATTTGGGCTTGTTGAATGGGCGCTCAGGAGGGCAGGAGAATTTATACTTGCTTGGCTACCCATGCCACTGCAGCCACACTGCTAATTTTAGTATACAAGTCTGAGCAGAGCTAGTGCTTCTCTGGCCACCGGTGCTATGGAGAACTCCCAGTGGCTGTGTAGTCTGAGCCAGTTACTTGCAGACTGTAGTTTGTTAGCCCTGAGCTGTATTGCAGATGTCTGACAAAGCCCAAGTCCATGTAATTTCAACAAAGCTCTCACTCAGCTGTATTAATTCCAAGTAGACAGTGTGTGATAAATTGGCCCTCAGCAGGAGGCTTGTCATGTCATGGAAGGTAACTTTTGACAAGTCCATTACATGAGACAGAAAAATTGTGGGGGAGAAAGAAATGGAAGGGAAATGTTTGGCAAAGCAAAAATGAACCCAAACAATGCATCCCCAATCCTACCAAGAGTTAAGTATATGAATAATCCTATGAACTCTCTTAATCCAGCACTTTCTTTCTGAGAAGACAGCTAAACTACAGGTTAGCCTCACAAGCGGGGGGGCCTCTAAAAGAGAAAAAAAGACTCAATTTAAAATTTATCAAAATCTGTTGACAAATTAAGGAGATATGGAGGAAAAAACCTCTCTACAGAGATTTTTGTTCAAATATAAGAAAAAAATAAAAATTTGGCTACAAAAATACCTCTGCCCTAATTGTAGTACTACTTAGTAACAGAGACATAGCTGTGTTCATCTGTATTCCAACAAAACAAAGTAGCAGGTATGTAGCACTTTAAAGCCTAACAATAAATCATTTTGTTAGTTTTTAAAGTGCTACATTTCTGCTGCTTTGTTTTGTTGAAGTACTAATTGTTCATTATTGAGAGGCGGGAGGGCCAGGACAGAGAAAAACTTATATTTTCACTTGTAAAATTAGTATTTCTACAGGTAAGTCTGCTATCAGTTTCCCAAAGCAGCATTTTTTTGGCCAGCAGCTACTCATAAAATTCTGACTGTGCCATCATAACTAGTTTAAAAAAAATGAATACTATCACTGCTGGTAAAATGGGGGAAAATATGAGGATGGAGACAGCAGGGTCGTTAAGCAATCCTTCCAATCTCCGAATTGTATGTGACTTGCCATAGGAGTGACATAATGTATAGCACCCCTCTTGACTGGTAATAGCTAGAAAGCCACTATCTTTTGTTTACAGTACGTTTGAACATGCCGTATAGTGCTTCCTCATGGTATTTTTTTTTTAGGTGTTAATATAACACCCACAGATTGAACCAAACCTTGGACCTCATGAGCTTCTCCCACTTGAGCTAAAAGCCAGCTAGCTCTCAGCTAAGGCTGTAAAAGAGACTCAGTCTGTCTCTCTCGGTAATTGTTCAAAGTGCCACAATGGGACAGCAAACCACAATCAGTAGGCGTGAGGGTTATATTAGTGTGTTCTTTCTTCTTTTGATCTGTACATAGGTACAGCTGTCAATTTTAGTGTGCTCAATACTGTCTGCTTCACACATTATCCATGCTTTACATGACTGATTTGGCAGGTGATCATCTCACGGACTTGGGTCTAACAGATCTTGAGGATAAACTTTTGTGTTGGCTTCCCTCTGTCAGGCTTGGGAACCTTCCCTGGATTTTTAAAAGTACGGCAAAAGAAAAATATCAACACTTCGCTGTTTAGCAGCACAAAGTAAATCAGAACAAACATTTGTAAATGTATTTTATATGTGGTCTGGATAAATTTTGCATTTCCCTAGCAAAAGGAATCAAACTTTTCATTTATTCATATGGAAATAAGGATGATTTTCCATATTCATGGTGTAAAAAAAATTATATGTCCTCTCTCACTTTCCTGTGAGAATATAAAACATTTGTGTTTAAATATTCAATGTATTTTCTGGGAAAATAAGAAATTATTTTTATGGTATGGGGCCTTTTACATGTGACACAGCTTAGGAGCTCAGAATGCCATAACCTAGCGGTTTAGAACACCTATTTGTGTACTTAGAGTGAAGCATGCGTATAAGTGGTTTGCTAGAACAGGAGCAGGGTGCTCAGCCTCCTGAAAGATCTACCACTTCTCGTGAGTTCTCTTTCTGATGGACTGGCATAGGGTTGTTGGCAGAACATGCTCCCTGAAGGCCTCTCCACTGGAATTCACTCCCTTTCTTTCCAGCCTGGATACAGAGTATTGACCTTTATTTTCTTAGGTCCAAATCCTTCCAACCTGAATTGCACTGACCAGCACCTTATATCACTTGGTCTCAATCAATTCAGTGGAACTACTAGTTGAATTGTAGGAGTAAGGGTGGTAGAATGTTACCCTGGGAGACGACTGAAAGAAAGACAGGAGGGCTGGATTCAGCAAAGTTGTGTGTGCTTTTTCTCTAGTAATTTACTGGTGTGCATGCTGGGAAGGGGTTGTGTATCAGTTGCTGTCACAGGTTAAGAGGCATGGAGATTTTAGAAGAAATGTTATGCAGATGCTAGCATCTGGAACCAACTTTTTTAGACATTCAAAAATCAAAAGAAATAACATCAAAATGAAAGTTTATTCAGCTACAATGGAAGCGAGCTTAGTCTCCATTAATTCACTCGTGAATATAGGTAGTTGTCTCTATACTGCCCCTCCCATTTAGAAGGGGCATGCAAATGCGGAGGATCAAAAATGCAAATGAGGTGCAGATTTACATATTTCATGCCTCAGTTGAATACTCATGTGATTATGTTTCTGGATGTGGTGTTTCTGGAAATAAAACAGCTGTGTAGATGGGGTTCTTTTGGAGAAAAAACCCCGTTTTCAAAAGATCCCTTCTTCCTCTTTTGTTTGAGGAAGAAGGGATCTTTCAATTTTTTTTTTTTTCTTGGAAGGAACCCCATCTATACGGCTTTTATTTTCCCCTGAAAACGGCACTTCAGGAAACGTGATGTATGAGTATGCAAATGAGCTGTGAGATATGTAAGTCTGCAAATCATTTACGTTTTCGACTGGCTACATCTGCATGGTCACTCTGAAAAGGAGGGACAGTGTAGACGCAGCCAGTATGTCTACACAGCAGCCTTATTCCGAAATAAGCTATTCTGGATGAGCTATTTTGAAATAACGGTTGCATTGTGTAGATGCTAGGATAGTTATTTCAAAATAATTTTGCTGTTTAGACCTACCCTAACAGATTTATATGATCAGAAGCTTTCATGTGTAAAAATTCACAAATTAATCTGTTAGTCTTTAACATGCCACAGGACTCCTTGTTGTTTTTGCAGATACAGACTTACATGACTACCCCTCCCAGACTTGTCCCTAGTGATTGTCCACACTAAAGCACTATTTGGATGCAAATTGGAAGCATCCTCTTCAAACAAAAGCTTTTTTTTCCTGAGTAATATTTATCACATGTTGTGGAACACACTATGCTATAATGTTACATGGTGTAATGGTATTCTGTATTCTGTTGCAAGTATGAAATATAATTAAGTGGCAAACCCATGGAAAGTTTCACCCTGAGGTGGGTTTGAGGGCATCTGAATTGCCAGGAAATTTCTATTCCTTGCCTTTGTCACCAGCAGTAAAAAGATCCTCAGGTCCCAGATCTCCAGTTAATAAGAACTTGCTATCCATTGTTCTGAGGGAAGAGTTCCTAAAACACATGTATATCTGGTGATAATAGAAACGAATGACAGACGAGATTGTCCAAGCGGAAACCAGTGCATCAAAACAAGGTTAGCCTTGCAAGGTTGTTTGCTTTGGGCCTTTGTGCATCCCTGCTGGACAGAAGAGAAGATAACAATACTGGAGGGTAAGTGTGATATGAAGGATATGGGTGATATTAATGTACAGGGTTATCATGGGATGGGCACCCCCATCCCCCTCAGAGGTGGGGCACTCTCAGGGCAGTGTGTCTGCAGTCACAAAATCAATGTCAATGCCCCTTCATGCACAGTAATGTGGTCTAGCAGCTAGAGTCAATAGCAACAGTTGTAGCACCCCACTTGGGGTAATGGTGCAGGGTAGGGGGATCCAGGCTCTTCCTCTCCACCCAGACCCTGCCCAAGACCTTGTCAACATTGGAGTGGTCCACCACAAGCTGAGTGGGGAATCTACCTAAAACACACTGGGCTCTTGGGGAGGGTCGCTCCATATTCTGGGCTACTTCCTACCAGATTCACTGTTGTAGTCTTCTTCACCAGTTTCCTCCAGACTGGGTCTTTTCCAGCCATTCCTAGCTGACTATCCCCCGTGGCTTGGTCCTTTCACAACTCTTCCCCAGGAGCTCCTACTGCACCTCCTGCCCCAGCAGCAATCAGGCCTGACCGATATTCCACAGGCCTTTATAGCTGGCTGCCAGCTGGAGCATGCCCAGCAGGGCTGTGGGGGTGGGACCCAGTAACCAAGGTTAACCCTTGCCGGCTCAGCATGGAGTCGGTACACCCCGTCACAAGGGTATAGCCTCTCCTCCCCATGCTGTAATTACCTTTATCCCCCTACCCAAATTCTCTGATCTTGAGTCTATCCTCTCTTACTCCACATTCACACCAGGGTAACTCCACAGATTTTCATAGGGTAAGTTCTAATTTACAACTGTGCAAGCAAGCCTAGAATCAGGCCCACCATGTGGGCCACAGGTCATGGGGAAAAAAGAGCAAGTGGCTAAAGAGCCAGTCAGGAGCTGGGACACACTTGTGTTATAGCACAGGGTTTCCCAAACTTTCTATAGTTGGAACCCAGTTTTTTTTCAGTACCTTTTTTTGCGGCCCAAAAGTATAAACGCCTATAAAAAAATGAAAAATGAATAAATTTTCACTGTTTATTATTTATTCACAATAATAATAGAACATAATAATATAAATCTTGATATGAAATACTTAAGTGCCTAACTTATTTTATTACCTTAATTACTTGGGAAAATATGAAATGTACCAAATTAATAGGATTGTGCATGATAATTCGTATATTTTCTAGGGACTGGTATTTTTTTTCCATGGACCACACTTTGGGAAATGCTGCTACAGGGTATGTCTCTGGGAAATATAGAAATGCTCCACCTCCTATATACTCTAGGTGATGTCTTTCATTTCCTGAGACCCTTTCTGAGGGGTCAGAAACAAAGAAGCCCGGAGCAGGCAGTCATAAGCTGCAGCCAGGAGTGCTAGAATAGAGGGGGCCAACCACATTCCCCCCTTTTAAAAGTGTGAGGGGTATGTCATTCCACTTTTACTGGCCAAAAAGGCAGCAACTGGGGGCGTGGGGGCTTTGGGCAGAAGGGGCAGTGTGATGAGAGTGGGGACGCAATTTGAGTGCCTGTGTTCCACCCCCTGGCACACACACTTTCAGAATGATTCCTCTGCTTCAGACAGCAGCTACACAGAGCAGGAAGTTAGTTACTTTTACTCTGTGCCTAGTTCCTGTTCATAACAATGACCTGTTTACCAGTAAGACTCTGCAGGAAAACCGAAGGGTTATAGACACCTCAGGAATGGAGGTTGTTTGTAATTCTGAAATGTTCGTAACTCTGAACAAAGTATGATAGTTGTTCTTTCATAGTTTTCAATTGAACATTGACTGACTACAGCTTTGAAACTTTACTATGCAGAAGAAAAATGCTGCTTTTAATCATTCTGATTTAAATTAAACAGGGACAGGAAGAGTCTCCTTACCTTGTTAAAATGTCTTTTAAACTTTCTCTTTATTATTTTAGTGGTTTGCATGTAACACAGTATTGCACAGTATTGGTTTGTTTTTGTTTTTTTCTGTTTAAGTCTTTGCTGTAATCTGAATTCTTTTGGTTTCAAATGAAGTGTGGGGTTGACTGGTTAGTTCATAACTTTGATATTTATAACTCCTACATTCTCCTGTACATTGTAGCAAAAATGGAAGGCAAAGCATCTGGAACACCCAGTCAGATGTAACATAATAGAGGTTCTTGGAGAACCTATGCAGCAGTACACACCTCCCCCACCACACCTGGGAATCAGGGGAAATGCTAAATATTACTGGAAAAGATTCAGACAGCAATTTGAACTATATATGACAGTCCTGGGGGCAAATAAACTGGAAGAGCAAAAGATTTCTGTGCGCTTAATGGGGGTAGGGCCAGAAGCCTGTGACACACACACGATTCTATATAGATTGTGATCGGGGGGAGAAATGAAAGCTTTGCAGAAATAATGAAAACATTTGAGGATCATTGTGGCCCTCAGGGAAAAATATGACTTATAAGAGAGATTTTGAGGATGGGAACAGCGAATGAAGAGGAAATAGTACAAGAGATTGTTACAGACAAAACTGAAAAGTCACTCTTGTGGATTCAGTGTATTAAAAGACTTTCATTAAAGACCAGATTGTCATGGAGTGTAACAAATAAAAAAAAATCTGTGAATGGTTACTAAGGGAGATGGATCTGATACTAGAAGAGCAAAGTGTATATCCTAAGCAAAAGAACAAATGGAAACACAAATAAAAAGCCTGGAGAAAGACACAGCAGATGATTGTGAGTACTATAACTAAACCAACATGGGACAAGCTCATAGACATTAAACTGGTTAAGGACAGAAACAGGGAAAGTCGGAAACCATGCCAGTGATGCGGTAACTTGCATGAATATAGGAATGCCCAACATTCAGGCAAATACGTAGAAACTGCAATGAAACCAACCATTCAAATAGTCTGACAAAGCAGGAGAGAGAATGTATTGAGTGTGGAAAGGGATTTCTCACATAAAAAGGAGGAGCTGCTTTTGTGCTTAGTAATGGAGGAGCCTGAAAATCCTGAAAATCAGCTAATTTAAATGTGCATCAAAAGGCACGAATGTGGTGTACACAGCAGACTGGGAATGCAGGTAAAAGAAGAGGAGGCGAAAGTGTCTGTGAGAGAGAAGGGGGCTAAAAGAAGAGCTGCAAATCACAGGAAATGGGATCATTCAGAGATGTAAAGAATCACCATATGAGATTATCTCCTTTGTGATTGCAGAGAGGAAAGGAGGAAGACTGTGGCTGTGTACAGACCCTAATGAGCTGAACAGACACAGCGAAAGGGACGCTTGGCCCTTCCCCACAAGGAGTGAACTGTTCTCTGGGGTGTCAGGGGGGCAATTTTTTTTTCCAAGAAAATTAGATGCACTGGCCGGATTCTGGCAAATCCCTGGTGACTGGTGTTGGAGGCACCTGTGAGGGCACCAGCTACCAGCCTTCCCAGCAGTCCGTCTCTGCTCCTGCTCCCACCCTGCACTTGCATTGCTCCTCCCTGCCACTTCCAGTTAGTGCAGGAGGGCAGTCCCATCCCTTCCCCACGCAGCTCCATGAAGAAGGGCAGGACCATCCCCGTACTCACCAGAAGTGGTGTAGTGCAGAACTGATGGTGAGTGTGGGGGGGACACGCTGAGGGGTTCATGTAATTCCTTGTGCACCCCCATGCATTACCTCTGCCCTGAGGATACTACAAACACCAGGATCTGAGCTTTCAACACCCCGTTAGGTAGGTACTACTTCCCAAGGCTGCCTTTTGGAATGCATTTGGCTCCTGAAGTATTTCCCTGCATAATGAACCAGACACCTGCATGTCTAGCAGGTGTGAAAGCCTACACAGATGACATGATAATTTGGGGCAGTCCTGTCACCTCACATCAGGAATGAGTGAGGAGAGGATTGGAAATTGCAAGAACTAGCAACAGGAAAATGAATAAAGCTAAATGGCAATTTCAAACCTACTTGGAAATCACACACTCGGGAGAGAGGCTGACCTCCAAGAGACTCTTGGCCAATGAATCAAAGATTCCAGTCATTCTGCACCAGAAGATGAAAAGGGAATTCAAAGGCTGCTGGGTGTATTGAATTACGTCCATGCATTCAGACCTGACTATACAGCTCACACAACTCGCCTGAGATGACGTCTCCACGTGGTCCCTGAATAGGCATGGATTGTACAGCATGAAAAAGTGTACAATGATTTAAAGTGTATTATGACATCCGCTCCAGGCTGTAAAATTTTGTCGTATTGAAAGACATTACATTTCCCACAGATGCCTAAAAGCAGGACCGAGCAAGACAGTTACATCAGGGATGGGCAATAATTTTTGATGGGGGGCCACTCCAAGAATTTGGTAAGTGGTCAAGGGTTGCATTCTTCCATGATATTAATTGCTCTGACTCTGAGGACACCAGGGAGCTGCTGCTCCGACCCCAAGGACACCGGGGCTCCAGTGCTTTGTTCTTCTCTACTCTGGCAATTGTCCTGGCCTCAGCTCACTTTTTTTCTGCCTGAGTGCTACAGTGCCAGAGTACTTATGAGCTCTCCAGTGATGCCAGACCAGGGGTGTTGCTTGATTTGGGAAGTCCAAATTACAGAGGTTCAAGCTGTGTTACAGCAGCAACAGTCAAACCTATAAAATCTGTACTTTCAGGTCATGAAATCACAAGAACAATAATAATTGACAGTGGTGGACAATCCAAGATTATGGAATTCCTGGGCTTTACTAAAATGTGCAGTTTTGATCATGAGACATCTCTTCCCAGATTGCCTCAGTGTAGGGGGTTAACGGAATGTGGAATAGATGCAGTGAAGAACTTTGTCAAAAAAGCAATGGTTGGAAGCAAAGACATGTTTATCATGACTCAGTTACAGAGCTAAACTGCTGCAGTGTGGAAAGTCACCCGCTGCACTTCTCTGCAACAGGCATATAAATACTCAATTATCAGATATGGAACAAAAAACAAAGGATGACTAAGGAGTCTGTGATAGCGAGGAAAAGGTAATCCCACAAAGTATTACAAGACGAAGGAAGAAGACCTGTTCCATGGTTAATAAACAGAAGCTTGTTGGGAATATGGGAAGATGGGCACTGGCCAACAGGGTTCCCTCAAATTTTTTTCCATCCGTGGAAGGAATAAATTCTATGTGCACCGAGGCACATGGGTATGTTCACTACCAGTAGAAACACATGCAGCCAGCTGTTCATGGCTGTGGGAGCTCTGCTATTCAGCTATGGTGGCACTTGAATCTCTCCTGGGTGGCCGTCCAAGCTTTCAGCTTACAGGGAACATTGCTGGCCAGTCAAAGCTGCTGTGATCCAAGGCTCCTCCCGCTTGCTCAGTGATGGAGGCAAAACTCTTACAAAGAAATTGTAAGCAATCTGCTCAAGATACCTGTCAGCTTGGCTGAGATGAGAAGTGTGAGCAGACATACAAGGTGAAAGCAATTCACAAGCTGACCCTGTTATAGGTTCTGAGACTGAGGAGTCTATTGCAGACAAAGATTTGACTAAAGAGAGTTTGTGGAAGATGGGTGAAATGCCTTAGGTGAGTTTTCAATGTGTCTAAGAATTCCAAAGAGGCCTCACGCCCTTTTGAAAATTTTTAGGGGTCTGCAAAAGATTAAAGGTTGAAAACCACTGCCCTCAGATGCTGATTACACATGCTAGGGTTGCGTTTAAGGAACCTGAAGAGCTAAGTCAGCTGCTGTATTTGGAATACAGATTGAATCTCTCTAGTCCGGCACCCTGGGGACCTGACTCTGCCAAACCAGGCTACATCTACATGGCACTGTAAGCTGGAAATAAGCAATGCAATTTTTACAGTGGAAGGCACTGAGAATTATTCTAGTGATCATCAGCAAATTATTACACATTTATAAAAGGCACTGCAGAGGCAAACAAATTATCTGGGAATGTTCGCATACCCTCAAGCCTCCAAATGCAGTAGAACCAGGAAAGGCTGTCATGAGAAGAATACTGTCACCAGAAACAAGTTATGATTTTATTTAATTTGTAACTTTGTGAGAGGTAGAAAATCAGTCAAAGAGAAACACTCCAGTGCTTTGCCTGAAACAGTAACGCAAATGCCAAATAACCCATTTTGAAAAATATCTTTAGCTAGTTAGCTTTATGAATACATATATAGGGTCATATCTCAGCTGGTGTAAATTAGCATCCCTCTATGGTTTTTGGCTCAGCTTGGCTGAGGAGCTGGCCTATAATATGTGTCTTTCACAAACTTTAAATAAACTATCATTGGCCTTGAATGTATCATTATGTAGCTTTTTTCCCCCCAGGTACAATATGCTTTATACTTGAGAGAAAAAAATCAATGTGGATTAATGTACTTGGTCTTCACTGTGTTTCTCCATAGAAGCTGTCACTAAAAGTAACAAGGCAGCAAGGACTGGAGGTTGAGGGGGTGACAGATTAAGCTGCTTAGGTCTGTTAAAGATTTAGTAAATTGACTGATTCCACATGATGATCCAGTTTTTCTTTTCTTTTCTTTTCTTTCCTTTTCTTTCAGAAAGGACCCATTAGTGCAGATTTTTTTCAAGGTATTTCACATATATGAATGAGCATGTTAAATACCCATGACATTAAGAGATATAAAAATCTAGACCTAGTTACCCACTACTTTGCATCTTCATAAAGTCAGTGTTCCAGTTCTAATATGGGGCACTTTTACATACATTTTACATTTGCATTTTAGACATGTTGAAAACTCTCCTAAGGCATTTCAACCATCTTCCACAAACCCTCTTCAGTCAAATCTTTGGCGCAGGGCTAAATAACAACATGGGATACAATGTGGTGGAGAACCAGTCCCCCTAACTGAGGTGGGCATAGGGGGTCAGACAAGAATTTGACCCCTGGTGACTATTTCACCACAGATGTTGTCAGTGAACATCAGCTTGGACCTGCAATGCCACCACCACCTAGGGTGACCATCCATCCCGTATATGGGGGAACAGTCCCATATTTGGGATGTCAAAAAGGCATCCCTACTTATTTTTTTAAAGGGATGAATTGTCCCATATTTGCCTCCCTCCCCACTGACCTTTTCTGCCAGCAGCTGTGTAGGTGTAGCTGCTGGCCAGAGAGCATGGAGGGCACTTCCTTGAACCTCGGGGAAGCAGGGGTGGCTGCTGCATCCCTGCGGCTTCCCTGGGCTCCCAGAGAGAGCCAGTGGCAGCCGCTTCCTTGGGGCTCCCAGGGAGCACCAGGGACTGCCACTTCCCTGGGGCTCAGTGATTGATGGAGCCGGGAGAAGCTGCCCCTCCCCTCCATATCTCCCTGTCCCATATGGGACAGTGAAATATGGTTGTCCTACCACCACCACTTCCTCCAACTCTTCTCTTAAATTGAAGGTGCCAGTTGTGCCCAGTTGTTTTGTGGGTTTGCAAAGAGAATAGACATGGCCTTGGAAGAACATACTAAATTCACATTAAATAAAAGGTTAGTTACCCATCTGATGGCTGTAATATACAGTAAAGGCTATGTTATCTGTCCCTGCTCTATAAACTGGCATTTTTCATCTTCATTGAAAATTTAGTTAGTGTGGGGCCAATATAGCATTGTTTATTGCTTTCATTTCTGAATCTAGCAACACTTCCACTCACTTATTTGTCTGCATGGCCCGATGATACACAGTTTAGACATATACCCAACTGTATTGTAAGGTTCTACGTGTGTAAGGCTTTGCAGGATCAAACCTTTAGCAACTGAAAATTCAAGTGGGAGTGTGACTCATGCAGTTTTCCTAATTGATTTACTCACATGTTGTTGGGTTGGAAGGCGTTAATGACTGCCATCGAGCATGTCATTCATCAATAAATCAAAGATCTGGTTAAAATTTGCTGGAGTATTAACCAAATTTTGTTCAGGTTAAATGGAAGGTGCATTTAAATTCCACTTTGTGTCATGATAGCTGAAGCACTAGGAAGCCACAGAACTGCAAAGCAAGGCTACTCAGAAGCTAAATCACATTGTCCCCAATCCCTCTGGAACTGGATCTTTGGGCTGCAGACCCCAGTTTCCCAACTCTGTTATCTGGACAGACCCAGCTGAATTTGGCAACTACAGATTATTTCCCCTTGGGAGCACATGATAGTGTAAGGCTATGTCTATACTAGACATAGCAGCTGACCTTTGATACGCAATTTTAGCTACATCAATTGCATAGCTAAAATCAACTTATCAGTGGTCGCTAGGGCTGCCCTCATGGAAGAAGGTCAACGGGACTGTTTCTCCTGTTGACCTTCCTTAATCCTCTCAGCTTGCGGGGAGTTCTGGTGTTGACGTTCACCCCAGAAAGCGCTGTTTTGCACATGCATGAAACAAAATCCCCCAAAGATTGACCTGGAGTGGGATGATCTTCCACAGCAGTATAGACGTAGGCTAGGTTTGTGGGAACTCTACATCTTAAAAACAAAATATTTATTCATTCACCCAAAGGTAGAAAGTACACAGGGCAGAGGGCCAACTCAGCAAAAAATCTTATATGTGTATTTCCCTTTCTCACACCTTATTCTTTCCTTGCAAGCACTGGACGTCCACTCACCTGGGCAGGCTTTCTTCCTCCCTGTCTTTAGATTTAGGATTCCCAGCGGCCCTAAGGCCAGCCTTGGGAGAAGTAAATTGTTCTTAGCGTGGATGATGTTAGATACAGTGTATTTCCCAATAAGCCACTTCCCTACTGTTTCCTCAAAGACTTTTAGTTGCATTTAGCCTTTTCTCCTTCATCCCTTTCATTTAATTCTGAGTTCAGGTGGGGGAATAACACACACAACCTGAGGAGCATATAATATTTATAGAAAAGACTACAGGTTGACCCTCTCTAGTCCTGCATCCTTGGGATCTGACTGATGCTTAACCAGAGAATTTGCTGAGGCACAGGAGCTCAGTATTGTCTAGTAGCATTTCCAACACTTCTACTGATTACTGGGCTCTTAGAAGATATTTGGAGGTGAATTAGAGCTAAATAACAGCACAGACCACTGAAAGCCAGAACGGGTGGTTGTGAACAAAGTTTCTGGGACAGTGGGAAACATGGCACAGCCATGATAAGTAGATATCCAGCTAACTAGAATCATACTGGACCACGGATGTTGCTGGACCAGAGAATGTTTGACTAGAGAGGTTTAACCTGTACTCAAAACTCCCTCATTCTCCTCAGGTCTACAGCATTTTTCAGTCTTTTGGAATAAAAAATAGATGCAACGAAGTCCAGGACAAGGAGAACAAGGGCCACAAGAAAACTACCTGGTGTGGTTTGAGGGTCACAGATGGAAAAAGTTGGACATTCCTGTTATCTGGGAACCTTTCAGCAGGGAACATAAGGCTGCTCTGATGTGGGCTTATAAAGTGCTGTCATGCTCTTTGTTTCATAAGAGAGGCTGTTGGGTGTGAGTCAGTTGTGATAATTGTGTGAGAACAATATTCTGTTTCAGGCAGCAACATTTCATTGCCCACCAAATAGGTTTACTCTTTATTTTAAATGTTAGTCTTGTTTATCTGTAGATTTAGGAACATCTTGTTTATTATGACGTAGTCACAGATGTGTTCTGGTACAATAACTTGAAAAGCCAAGTGGGAAGAGTTGGCATAACTATCCACGGATCCGTACACTGCCACATTCTTTTTCTACTGTTGTCATTGCAACAAACTTTCCCCATTGGTGAATATTAAAACATTCCATCAAATGAACATCTGGGGAAAAATGTGGTTGAAATCAAACTTCAGGCTTTGCACATGGTACTAACTTTTCTATCCAGTCTGCTCTTCCCACTAAGATGCATTAGTCACAGACCCACCTCTAGCTACTGCAGTATAAAAATATATATAGAACATTACGTGAGCAATCTCTCTGACAGTGATGTGCTCTAACTAGTGATGGATAAGCCACAAATAGCTGAGGTTTGAAGAACCCTGCATCTGTAATGTTAAGACTCCAGCAAGAATAGGTGGTTCTATGACCATAGTAATAATCACAGAACAAGCTACTTTCATTTAGCCTTGAACAAGATAGTTTGCTTAAAATAAGGAAAGTGCTATCATATGTAAAGATGCTCTCCACCCCATCCATTTTGATCTACTAGGTTGTAGACAAGTAGCAGAGGGGTAGCTATGTTAGTCTGTGTCTACAAAAAGAACACAGAGTCCTGCAGCAGGGCCAGATCAGAGGGCTCCTTCAGATGCAGAGAAAGGCAGCCTAAACAGGCAGAAGGACCTGCTAAATAGAAGCAGGGCAATTACAAGCCCCTGGGTGGGAGCTGGCTCAGCCAAATTGAGGCCAGCTGACTGCACTACAGGCTTGGTAAGAGGCCTTTAAAAACCCTCCACAGGTGGAGGTGGGAATGTGAGTGGATGGACTGACCAAAGGAGAGGTCTAGGAAAGACAGCATTAGAGAGCCTAAATTGAAAGCAAGGCAGACCAGCTTTGGGGCTAGGACAGCATTGGAGGGGGCTCCTGGAGACCTACTGCAAGCTCTAACCTCCTGTGGGGAAAGGACTGAGAGACTGGAAAGATCAGAGAGACTAACCTGAACAGTGGTCAGAGTAAGAGGGGCCTTTGCCACACACCTTAAAGACTAACAGGTTTATTTAGATGCAAGTTTTTTGTGGGGAAAAACCTACTTTCAGAGCCCTCTGGTGGGTGAGGCATGAAGGTTTTGAAGCAGAGCATTCCAGAATTCATACAGGAGCCTGAAAGGATCGCGAATGATAGAGAGGTATGAAAAACTGTATGGGTTTTTTTAATAGTCTGGTTAGATTTCCTGGGTGAAGGGGGAAAGGAAACAGAATATTGATTTCCTAACAGGATGTCTCATTCTGTGATTCTGGCTCACACCCCAGCCTCCCCCTCCTCCCCATACCCTGCTGTGCACTATTCAGCCCTCAGGCCCTGATGGTGTAAGCAGTACAAGCAGATCCTAGAGCTGTGTGCAACCTCCTTACATAAGCCTCAGCCCACACAAACAGCTTACAGGGTCAGGCTGATAGTGCACATGTAGCCTTGGAGGACGTTTGCTTATTCAGTAAGTTCTGACAACATGCATGATGTTTTCTGTGACTTCCCCTTCCACCCTTTCCCCCACCCACTTCATACAGAACAGAGTCTGACTTGTATCACTCACAATCTAAAATCTGATCCTCATGATTGAAGTTGATTTGGGAGGGGGGCCGGGGCTCAGACAGAGAGATGTCCAGCGTGTGGCTCAGAGAAACCAAGGGTGTAAACATTGAGTAGATAGTAAAGAACTCTGTTACCAGCTGACGTGAAGGCTGGTGTTCTACTCCAGGAAGAAAAGCCTTAGAACTTAAAAGGCAGCCTGTGCCTGCTGTTTCTTTGTCGCTTACTGTAGTGATGCTATTTTGGGTCATTATTCCTCCCCTACATACAAAATCTGAATAAAATCCCTCAGTTGTATAGCGTATTGGTAAGATTTAACTTTAGCGCTCTAGAGGGGGATACTAGGGCATGAGTAGGGCCTTACCATATTTATTGCCATGAAAAACACATCATGGATTGTGGAATCTGGTCTTTTGTGCACCTTTACCACATATATGTAATATATGGGGGTCCTGACCCAAAAGGGAGTTGGGGGGCTTGGGAGGTGTCCTAAGGTTATTTTAGGAGGACTGTAGTATTGCCCACCTTTACTTCTGTGTTAAATTTGGAGCTGGAAGGCCAGAGAGTGTTGGCTGGGTACCCAGCTCTGCAAGCAGCGCAGAAGTAAAGGTGGCACTACCATACTCTATTACCTTATGTTTGTGATGCTGCTGGGAGTTCTGCTTTCAGGGCTGGGCTCCTGGACAGCAGCTACCACTCTCTTGCTACCCACATCTGGAGGCAGCACTACCACCAGTAACAGTACAGTTGTAAGCGTAGAAGTGCCACCACCTCTGCTGCAAAACTCCTGCAATTGCAACACTCTGAATTTCAGATTTTGCTCAACTGTTATCATGACATTTACTGTTGTTCAAATCTGATGACGGTGAAATTGATCAAAAGAGATCATGAATCTGGGAGGTCCCTAAGCATAAGGGCAAACATTTCATGTGGTAGTGTAGCCTTGATTTAGCACCTGCTTCGGTGCTGGCAGAACTGTATTGTGGAGCTCTACAAACTAGGTTTTCATGGAATCGTAGATATGCAGGGCTGAAAGGGACCCTGAGGCCATATTCTAGTCCACCCTCCCCTCCTGTTTTGAGGCAGGGCCAAACATACACAAACTGACCCTGACAACAATTTGTCTAACCTGTTCTTAAAAATCCTCCCAAGGATGAAGACTCCATAGTCTTACTTAGCAACCTTTTTCTAATACGGTAAACCCTCAAAATATGCAGCTTCAGGTAGTGCATAAGTCACTGTAACACAAGTTAAGCACAACTTTAAGCTGCTCTGTGGCCCCCGCCCCCTGAATTCCCCTGTGGACAGCTAGGCAAGCTAAAAGCCTTCCCCTTGCCTTCCTCCAGTGGTATGACTGTCAGGCTGACAGCCCTGCCACTGGAGGAAGGCAGGGAGAACCAGCCAGGAAGCTGACTAGCTTCTGGTTCCTGGCTGCCCTGTGCTGGCGGAACTGGGAAACTGACTAGCCATGAGCTGGTCAGTTTCCTGGGTCCGGCGCGCGGTGTGGAGATGGGAACCAGGCTGCCCCCTGATTCCTGGCTCCCCACCACTTTGGGAGCCAGGAAACTGCCCAGCCCCAGTTTTCTGGCTGTTGAAAGCCTAGGGGAGCTGAGAACCAGACAGCAGCCTGGTTCCCTTTCTCCACTGACTTGTGTGAAAATTCAAGTTACATGGGGGTTGCAATACTGCAGCCCCTGTGTAACTTGAGGGTTTACTGTACTTAACTTCCTTTACATTGAAAAGCTTTTCCTCATATCTAATTTATACCTCACTTGTTGCAGATTAAGTTGATTACTGTTTGTCCTGTCCTCTGTGGACACGGAGAACAATTGATCACAGTCCTCTTTATAATGGTCCTCACACCTTCAAAGGCTGTATCAGGTCTCTCCCCAACCCCATGTTCTCTTCTCAGGACTAAACACATCCAGTTTTTTTAACTTTTCCTCATTGGCCGGCGTCTCCTAAACCTTTTATCATTTTGTTGCTTTGCTCTTGATTCACTCCAGTTTATCTGTATCTTTTCTTTAAAATTTGACACCCAAAACTGGACACAGTATTCTGCAGCCTCACCAGTAGGTTGGAGAGTAGGACAGTTATTTTCCATGTCTCATATAAAATACTCCTGTTACTATATCCCAGAATTACATCACCCCTTTCTCAACCACATCATATTGTTGGCTCATATTGAACGTGTAGTCAACTGTAAACCCCAGATCCTTTTCTGCACTACTTGTGCATAGCCAATTATTCCTTACTTTGGGCATTTGAATTCTTCCTTCTCCAGTGTTGCACTTTCCACTTGTCTCTTGTTAATTTCAGACTAATTCCCTACCTTTTACACAACTGTCAATCTAATCCTGCTCTCAGTTACATAGCTCCTCCCACACTGATTGCCTGGTCTAGTGTTTGAAGAGAAACTTGAAAAGTAGAATTTCTAAGTGTATATCCTAGCTTTGTCCTCTGACAAGTCACTGAACAGCATCATTTCCAGATCTGAAGGAGTGGGTCTGTCCCACAAAAGCTCCTCAGCTAATAAATTATTTTGTTAGTCTTTAAAGTGCTACAAGAGTGCTTTTTTGTTTTGTGAAGGTACAGACTGACATGGCTACTTCTCTGTGACTGTATCAGAGATAATATATTTAGATAGTAAGTACAGGTTGAACCTCTCTACTCCGGCACACTCTCGTCTGGAAATATTCATAATCTGGCATGATTTTAGTTGTTAAAATGACCACTTACGTTTCCTGGTTGTGGAGAGGTATCCCATGGTCCCATACAGTTTGTTTCCAGCCACCAATCTTGGCTTTCAGTGTTCTCTGCTGTTATTTAGAGAACACTGAAATGTACCCCAAAAATGTCTACTAAGAGCCTAGTAAGCAGTGGAAGTGTTGGTAATGCTGCTAGACAATATTGACCTCCTGTGGTTTAGCAAATTGTTTGGTTTGTTGCCAGTCAGGTCCTGAGTGTGCTGGACTAGAGAGGTTCAACCTGGACCTTTTGAACTGAGGCATGGTGGTGCTAATATCCCCATTTAACAGAGAAAAGTGAGGCATAGAGAAATGAAAGAACCCACCCAACCTCATACAGGAAGTTTGTAGCAGACCAGGGATTTGTCTCCCAAAGCTGAGATTCACCCATTCTGCCTCTCAGTGCTATTTTTTTTTAAATAGGGCTAATAATATTTAGCTAGTTTGGACCCAGTTCCACAATTTCAGTGGAACTTAGAGGCTAAAGTGCCTTTTAAGGACCTAGACCCTGGGGCTATCTCTGTGAAAAGTGCTGTAATGTATAACTACAGAGAATGTTTATTATAACCTATAGCAGAGTTTGGCCCCAGTAGGGCTTTAACTCATTGGCACCATGGGTAGGGGCAAGGAGAAATTTATTGACGGGGGAACCTATATCCTTTGTCACTTCTGTGCAAGTCCCTTAACTTTGGTGGCATTTTGCAGGTGTCAATGAGAATAAAATTTGGTTCAGTATTTTCTTCTGAGTCCAATCAAACCAACAAATCCCCTGTAATATGCTAACACAGATCTACTCTCCTTGTCCAATAAACCTCACTCCCTCATCTGGGTGCTCAAGAAAGAATAATTGGTGGTAAGATAAGATACATGGTTTGACTGGCTAGTTTTGGTAATTTCTTTAAGTTTTCTAAGTAATGTAAAGGCTTGATCCTATGGGTGCTTGCCCCCATGAGGAGTCCTCTTAGATGTTTAATCAGGGCCTAATTAATATCTAGATTGTGCAATGAAGTCAGAACCTCCTTTCAGAGGATGTGTGGACCTTAGGGCATGTAGAAATTTGGTGGGGCTTCTCACTATCTTATTTCCTCCTTGTTGCAGCTGGGGGTGAGTGAAAATAGTCAGAGCCTTAAAGTCAACTCCTGTGATTGTGAGTCCTGTGACAATTGATGCTTTTTCTCAATACCTGGAACCAGGTGAGTACATGAGAATCTTCACCTTCATTTGGGGTGGCAAGAAGAAGGTAATCCCTTGCAAAGAAAAGCTTCAAAGCCTGACCTCAATGGCTTAGAAATCAGAATTCAAATAAAAAGGCCCTCAAGCCTACTATTTAAAACATCCTGCGATTTCTTTAAGCCAGTGTCATGATTTCTGTGGGGGCCTGCCTGTGCTGTTTTGAATGCTTGAGTGCCCCTCTATTCCCAATCCCCAACAGCCAGTAATTATGCCCTTCAAATTCTTGAAGCAAGAGGAAAGCAGAGGAGGATTTGTGACTCAGAAGTGTGTATGTGAGTCACAATACCTCCTGTCGTGGTGCTGCTTGTGTGCCACCCCTTGCTTAGGGCAGTGCCTAAAGTCACAGTCCATCCTGGAGGAGTAGCTGAGTGTTTGCGATGGATACGGGCTCTCTCAAGTCTTTAAAAAATGTGCTGTTCTTAGCTCAGAAAAAGAGTTAACTATAGCTTATCAATAAAATAGACAGGCAGGTTACAAATGAAATGGAAACATCTCCTCCCTTGATGTGCCTCTTCCACAGGAACATTTATTTGAAAGAGCTCTAACCCTTGGGTGCTTCAGAATTACGTAAATATATTTGGGAATATTCACCACAATACAGTGATGTTGCCTAAAAAGCAGGTGAAGCTTAAAGAGCAGGGAGCACTTTGGTTTCATGGTGTTCCTTTGCCTTTTATTAAAGCAGTTATCAGTCATGATTTCAGACCTAAAATTCTAGCGAGTAATTGGTGTTACTATGGTTTATTGCTCTGATGTTAAATCTTTTGTTTGTTTATTTGGAAGTCAGCCCAGAGGTGGATTACTGTTTTTCCATGTCCGGTCTTAAAATATTTGATTTAAGCTTTCAGAATGCAAATTAATCTAGATGTATTTGTAAATGGAGAAGCCACACAGGTTTCTATTTTTATGACAGTAAAGCTAGTAGAAAAGAAACAATGATGATACTGGAAGCAAATATTTGTATTTACAGAAAAGAGATGGCAACATCTAACGTCTTATTTTAGTGGTGCTGAGAAGGGGAAGACAATTGTAAACAGTGAGTCATCTTTGCCTACCTGCATAGGGTGTTTGCTTAGCTGCTAAATCAGGCAATTCTGGGCACGGACTGATTCTTGTTCCAGGAGAACATGGTCAGTAAACTCCATTATAGCATTTTGTTTAGCAGTGGAGAAGACCATATGTCAAATTAGCAAGGGTCTGGTTAGTAACAAAGAGGTAGCCATGTTAGTCTGTATTCAAACAAAACAGAACAGCAGTAATGTAGCACTTCAAAGACTAAAAAAATGATTTATTTGGAAGTGAGCTTTCACGGGACAGACCCACTTCATCAGATTAATAGCATTTCCGGTACAAACTGACATCTATAAGTACAGAGGTCTGAAAAAAATGTCAATAAAAACTGACAAATCAAGTACACAGTACTGAAGGAGTGGGGTGAGGGTTGAGGATGTTAAGTGTCTTGCCTGAGGTAATTACGAGCATCGCAGGAAGGGAAGCAGTCCTTGTAATGCATGAGGTAATTGTTGTCTTTGTTCATACCAAATGTTAGCGTGTCAAATTTGAATATGAACTCCAATTCACAAATCTCCCTATGCAATCTGTTTTTAAAGGGTCTGGTTAGTTTCACCTCTGCTATTGACCAGTGGGGAGCAGCAAAACAGACAAAACATGTCATTTCAGTCTGTAGCTGCCTGCCTACACCTACCTGATGGAAAGGCAGGAATCTGACCTGGGTCCTCCACAGCCCGCCCTCCCACAATCCCCCTTTTTTTCCCCAATCATTCTATTAAACTGGCACTGCCATTTGTCAGCTAACGTCATATATGCCGTCATGTGCCAACAATGCCCACGTGCTTTGTATATTGGACAGACTTCAAACTCTCTTAGACAAAGAATTAATGGGCATAAAACAGACATAAAAACACTCCTGAGTCACAAGCCTGTCAGCCAGCACTTTAATGGAGTGGGCCGTTCTGTTAATGACCTGAAAGTCTGTGTTTTACTGAAGAGGAATTTTCACAACAGTTTGGAAAGAGAGGCTGCTGAACTCTCTTATATTCAAATTCGACACATTAACACGTGGTTTGAACCGGGATGGCAATTTTCTAGCTCATTATAGGGGCTCTTTTACATACTTTGCTTTATCTAATTCTTGACTCCCCCCACCCTGCCCTTCTGCTATGCTCACCTTGGTAACATTTTTCTGATTTGTCAACCTTGATTACTATTTTTGGTTCTCTGTGCCTTAAATATTGAGTGTGTTCTGGTCTGGCTATGGTCTGAAGAAGTGGGTCTGTCCCACAAAAGTTCACCTAATACATTATTTTGTTAGTCTTTAAAGTGCTACTAGACGGCTTTTTGTTTTGGTAGTATATAGACTAGCACGGCTATCTCTGTTACCATTTGTATATTTTAAAAGCATGATGCTGCATTTGTTTCCTATCCTCTTGCATGTGGCTTGGTAGAGAGGCACTGTGGTCTGGAAAGAACGGGGCCAAGGGAGGAAGGGGGTAGAGCCAAAGGCAGTGAGCTCTCTGGGCCACTTGGACTGTGAACGTGGGCCCTCCTCCTCCCTTACAGCTTTGCCTTCCCATCAGTGGTCCTGACTGAGAGGTTAAAGCAGGTGAAATACGTAACACAGATGAATGAACGTTTGTAAAGCAGAGATGTAATAATTTGCTAGTTTCCCAAGATTTTTAGGGGTCCCAGACTAACTCTGAGGATCTCCATCATCTTGTGTAGAATCCAAACAGTTCCAAGATAAGTACTGATCATCATCATGATGTCTGATGCCTCTCTCATTATTTCCTTCCAACTTTCCCAGTCCAATGCAGAGTGGCTTCGTTTCTGTAGACTACCTATTAGTACCGATGCAAAGGAACAATCCTTTTAATTTTTTGTTCATACAAAACAATCTGAATCATTTTCACCCATGTAGGCCAATGAATTTCTGTTGGTGAACAGAAAGGTCCTTGCTTTGAAGTTAGATTTCTATGACTCCAGCATGTCTGATGGGCAATTTAATTACAGGGATATACACAATGTAAAAAATATGGTAATAGCATAGACCAATTCTTCATTAGTTTTCATGATGTTTACACATCAAGTACATTCTCATCTTAACACTAACAAACACTGCTAATCTACATTTAACTATTACAGTAATATATATAATGTAATGTGATAGCAATCAAGTGGACGTAGATAAGTGAAGACAATACCATTAATGTTTCCTTTGAAAACAGCAAGGAGTCCTGCAGCAAAAGCTCATGACCTAATGAATTTGTTAGTTTCTAAGGTGCCACAGGACTGCTTGTTGTTTTTGAAGCTACAGAATCACATGGCTACCCATATGAGATTTATTTCCTCTGAAGTAAACTAATGCAAAAGAATTGGCCTGATTATACTACAATACCTTTTGATAGTCTTTTGATTTCTACAGGTTGTAACTCCATGGTTTGGCACCCTTGAGATCTGAATGGGTCTGAACGAGGAAATTTGCTCGGCCAAGGGAGGTCAACACCAGCCCCACTGTTGCTGCCAGCTGTAGAGCTCTGTTCTGGTCAGCAGCAGAAGGGCCAGCATTGGCTCAGTAGGGACTGGGGGAGGAGGGACACCTGGGGGGCAGAGGCAGCGTGGGTGCAGAGTCCTGTGCCTGGGGACCACAAGAGGAGGAAGAAGAGTTGCTGAACATGAGGCCTAGTTTTTCCCTGTGAATGCTCCAGCCCAGGAACACCCACGGGGATCCTGGACCACAAATGTTACCAGATGACAGAAGTTGGGATGATAGAGGCCCAAACTGTATTGGTATATGATTATTATGCAGCCCTGTCCTGAGCTGGCACCAGAGTGGGTCACATCACGGCCTCTACTGGGATGTGGCATGAACACTGCTTGAAGTATGAAGAAAAATTGCATCTCCGAGCCCACGCTAGTTCTAAACTGCTTTCCTCTGGCTGCTAGAATTGGGTCTTGTAACATGGGCACCTATTTTCCAAGAACGGGATTGCGATTTGAATGTTGATTATGTCTGAATACTGTTGACCAAAACTGGATTGAAACATACAGTTCCCTGGGAGGTGTATGGAGAAAGCTACGTATCAGTTTTCTGACTCCCTCAGCCCAAAATGGGTATTAATTAATTCATGGATCATGGAGATTCCTTGGGTCCTCCCTCTGGGGTCAGTTAAGTCCCTGGTTTTCAGAGATGGTGAATATGAGCAGCTCCGATTTACTTTTGCTGAAGCTGTGGGTGCACATGTCCACTGAAAACCAGATGTTAAGCAGTTTCGTTTTTCTATCCTGTGATATTTGACTAACTTCACAACTAAGGGTATGTCTGCACTGCAATTAAATACATGCAGCTGCCCATGTCAGTGACTTGGTCTCCTGGGGCGCAGGCTAAGGGGCTATTTAATTGAGGTGTAGATGTTTGGACGTGGGCTCTGGGACCCTTCAGAGTAGAAGACTCCCAGAGCTCAAGTCTCAGCCCAAATGTCTGTACCTCAGTGAAACTATCCTTTGGGTCAAGCCCTGCAAGACCATATAAGCTGGCATGAGCCAATTGTGGGTATCTGTCTGCAATGCAGGCATGCTGTAATCTAGCTCTTATTGCAGTAAGGGAAGTTTTCATAGATCAGTGAGAGCCAGAACAGATCTTTCATGCTTTACCTCTTTCAATATTGGCCAATTTAATCTCAGAGAAGTAATGTTGCTTAACACTGAAGTACAGTTTGCAACGTCTGCTAGGTTGTAAGTCATTTATTTAGCAGTCGATCGTGGAGCCTAACTGTACATAAATAACAATGCTGTCCTCCATTGGTAATTAGTGTGGTTAAAATTAGCACATAAAATACACACTTTAGCATTAACTGCCTTTCTCCTAGACATGGACAATTACATCTTCAAAATGAAAGTGCCTTGCTGATTAACTGTGTAAAAGAAAGTCATTTTAAGGTCAACGTCTGGTCTATTTTGACATCTGAATAGATTAAATACTGCTTTTGTGTCAAATCCGCTTTTATGGGCAAAGCATTTTGTTAGACTGCTGGCTGCAACTGAATTAAATGGTGTTTCTTTTGCTCAACCTGTGGATTAATGAGATCACCTGACTACTGGTGAAAACATGGCCCTTGTTTGGAGACACCTGCTGCTATCATTAGGACCAGAGAGAATAACTCTTTCTTTAACACAATTCCTTAATTGCTATGTTCAGAAGACTAAGCTGTGAGGTTTGTGTCATCGAGTACAGAATTAGTTCTCTTCATTTGTTCTACACGCCCCAGTTTACAGTATTGATGCATTTTTAGATTAAAAAAAATCCAGTGCCAGAATCATGATTCTGATTCATAGTTCAGTTTGTAGAAGGTGCAGGTTTGATCTGGTTTCACAGTGGAGCTTGCTCATATGTTACATTCACCAGCATGGGCCACAGAAAGACCTTTTCTTCAAGCAGTAGGCCAGGTCTCCACACCAAACCAGCATCAGTGTGACTGTCGCTCAGGGGTGTAAAAGTCCACACACCTGAGTGATTTAGTTATACTGACCTAACCCTTTGTGTAGATAGTGCTACATTGATGGAAGAGCTACTGCCTCTCAATGTATCAGCATCTTTGCTAAAGCACTAGAGCAGGAGTTCACAATCTTTTCACCAGGGCAGACCCCCTCCCATCACCTCCCAAGCCATTTGCAGACCCCCATTCCAGCAGCTGTGTGAACTTCATTAAATGAAAAAGAGAATCACAATATAGGTTTTTTGGACAGCCAATTAATAACATTATTGGGAGATATTTAATTTAAAAACAACTGTTAGCTTTACAATTTCTTAAACTTATTTTCCATAATCATTTTTATTTGTCTTCCCTGCCCCGCCCCGGCCACGGACCCCCTGCAATATTCCTGTGGACCTCCAGGGGTCCACAGACCCTAGGTTGGGAACCACTGCACTAGAGCAGGGCAGCTAAACTGGAGCTGTTGCCCTGTACGTAAAGACAAGCCCTAAAGCTTGGAAGCTTCTCTGAATGTCTCAGGTGAATGGGGTCTGGGGTAATAGGTATTCTTTCCCTTCACCCCTTCCTCCCACCCCAGCTCCCCAGCAACAACCAAACAAATAAAAGAACAAGAAGAAAATACTGGGGCGTGTTAAATGGATGTGGGAGGGAGTCTCACCTAGATCCAGTATGGCATCAGAGGTTGCCTTGGTGAACAGATTCCTTACATCCTCTGAAGAAACCTGTATTCCTTTGACATTTGCTGTGACTTCCCACTGCTGTATTTTAGGTGCCAACTGTGACGCTCCTTTGGGTAACCAGGGTAGTACCTCACCAGCACCTGCCCTTAGCGCAAGGAAGTCTTGTCTGTGCCAGCTTTGGATCACCAGCTCCCTGAAACGACCATCCTCTGGCAGGACAAGCACTACTTTCCAGCCTCCACCGGTCTCCCTCTCTCTACTAGGCATAGACCAATCCCCGAGTCCTTAGAGCGTTCCCTGTATTATTCAGCCCCACATCCAGTGGTCCTTCAGGATGTGTCTGTAGAGCAGAGTTATTTCAGAATAATGGCAGCTATCTCGAAGTAACTTTGTGAGCATCTACACAATGCAACGGTTATTTCAAAATAATTTTGAAAATAGCAGATGGCATATTTCAGGATTTGGTAAACCACATTCTACAAGGAAAAGTGTCTATTTCAAAATAGGGGCTGTGTGGAGAAGGAATATGACTTATTTCAAAATAAGCCATAGTGTGTCGAAGGGCTTCATCTTGAAATCGGCTCTATTGTGTCTGGACTCAATTTTAAAATAGCTGAGCACTATTTTGATATGCATTTGTGTGTAGATGCACTGTTTTGAAATAAGCTATTATGGAAAATCTCTTCGAGTGTAGCTTATTTCTAAATAAGGCTGATGTGTAACATAGCCTCACAGAACCAACAGGCCCGCTTTTCCCAAACTACACACCAGCTAGTAAACGTCAATGCAGGATCACCATCATCGCCTCTCTCACTATTTCCTTCTGTCTTTCCCTATCCAGTGCGGAGTGGCTTAGTTTCTGTAGACTAGCTCTGCGCCAATCTACTACACCGACCCAACCCCAATCACTTGCTTGGGATCGTGGACCTTGTTTATCTGGGCAACGTCCGAGCCGGCATCTTTTAACATTTAGTTGTACTGGCATCAGATTTCATTCATATTGTTTGACGGTCAGCGCATCGACACACATCTGACCAACCCTCCTCCTTCATCCAGGCTTGGGACTGGCATGGAGCTCTCAGTGGCTTCATGGTGGAGTTAATGCAGGATCACCATTTTGTTTAACACTATCGTGTGTTGATGTGTTGATAGTGAAAACAGGAATACGTTTATGATCAAAACAGAGATTCAAGTGGGTAACAATACTGGAAACAAATGGATACATACAAACAAAATCATATCATGCTTTCTAAAGACTAAACCTAGCTACTGAGTTAACTTCCGATAAAAAAGTTACCTGGCCTCAGATTTTTTCTAGTGTTTTCAACTAAGCCTGGTCAAGACCCTTCTATCAAGAAGCAAATCTGCTCTCTGTTTGTTTCCTCAATGAAGGATACCAGGGTGTCATCTTTGTCTTCCAAAATGTGTCCACCTGAAGATAGGGTAATGCCTCCCACACCAAATAGGGTGGTGCTTTTTCTTGGTACTTTGCTCTCTTGAAGTGTTCACAAGCCTTCAGCTCTGACTGGCGAGAGAATGACTGTGAACTACACAATGGCTGTGTCTACACTACAAAAATAATTTTGAAGTTGTTTTGAAGTAGGGCACTGCTCCATTCCCTGGAATGGAGTAAGGACTTTGAAGTTGGGCTTCCTGCTTCAAAGTTGACTTGGAAGTAAGGGAAAATGTGTGTAGACTCTCTGCTGGCTATTTTGATGTAGTGCCTAACTTCGAACTTAACTTTGAAGTTAGTTCCTAGTGTAGACGCACCCAATATGTAACTTACGTATAATCAACCAGCTAGATAAACATTTATTGTCAGGCAGAATCTGTTTTTCCCCCTTTTCTGGTGACCAGGCCTTAGACACAGTCCTAATAGACATAATGTTCAGTGTAGATACTTACATAACACCCACACTTGCATTTGACAATATTATTGATAACCATTGTGACACAGGCAGTTATGTTTTACGTACCAGAATTGGGAGGTCCCTGTGGCCCTTGTGCACTCCTCTGTTATCCCTCGCTAGTTGACACTAATTGGTTCTTGGGTTACAACAAGTCAGTCAGGCAAGGGACATATTTAGAGGGACTCAATGTTTTCGAAGACTAAGCCAAAGGTTTAAGATCATGCAACATTTGCTGATGGCTTTTAAAAGATGGAAACCCCTTTGGAGAAGGCAGTCTGGTATGTTTGTGCTCACCCAACTCCAAGTGAGGAAATAGGTAAGTTGATCTTCCATCCGCACAGAGGAGGCACACAGGCTCTGAAATGGAGTAATTCTCCAAGAGGAAAATTCTGTTTCTCTCCCTCAGAGAGGAGAAACAATTCTGAAGATCCATGTGAGGAAGGTTAAAAGCCAGGCTTCTAGGGTGTTCTGTACATACCAGAAACATGGGTAGCTGCAGGGAGACAGGTGGAGGATGCCTTGGAATATGACAGTCTTGAACCAAGTCATACAATAAGGCTAAAGTGTTAGGCTGGATGGCTGGGGAGAAGAGGGTTGCATAGATATGGAGTTGGCTTTGATTTTTGGCAAAGACCGACCATTTTATTGTAACTAGTGCACCATGAACATGTCGGGGAATCAAAAAGGCTGGAGGAACACAAGTGGCCCAAAAGACTGCTTTACCTTTGCTCTTCCACCTGCTCACTCATTCCACCTGCTTATGTTCTGCTTAAAAATCAACAGAAACATATGTACTTTGGAATTTTGTTGCTACTTGCACTGTCATAAATCTGGAATAACTCCAATGAGCATAGTGAAGTTACACTGAAACAAATCCAGATTAACTGGCAAAATAACTTGGTTCAGTGTATCATCTTTGCCTATAGGGAAACACATGGTAAGCGGTGATTAATTAAAGAGTCTGTTGTTCTCATGAAAATGCATATCGGTCATTTATCTACGTCCGCACAATGTTGGGATCTGAATGGAAACTGATACCGTCTTCCAGTGAATTTTGTTTCCTTTACTAATTCAAACTGGCTGGGAGTAGTGGTGGGTTGAGCCATTATTTATTTCAGGCACTTTTTGATTTTCTGTTTTCAGGTATATGCAGTTACAGCTTGAGTAATTCTTCATGTTGGTTATTGCAAGAGCTAAAGCATAAAAGACCAGCTTAAATATTTATGCAGGTGGCATATCTTTGCAAGTGCTACTTGGTGGTGAGGAAATATGTTTGAGAGAGACTGTATTGTGGTTCAGAGGGGATGAATATGTGAAAGCTGTCATTGTTTTGAACAAAATCTGTGGCTACATGAAGTGGTAAAATGACTCATTCTCAAGGTCTGTGCTTTGGGAGGAAGGACACGTGCTACTTAATGATTCTTTAGTAGTGGCAAAGAATTTCATTAGAACCTAGGTGCATTAACTGAGTGTTTCTGGTCAAACTAAGCAGTGAGGGGCTCAGGCAGTTAACCCTCATTTGCATTAACAAAACTTGCACACTGCTCAATGGAATACATTGATGCCCATAGTCTAAATTGTTTGGAAAAGTACTAGGGAAAACAGCTACTTGTCTTTACACCGCATGCAACAGCCAAGTGGAGACTGGGGAAGGGGAGAAACCTTTGCTAGCCTGTGATTGTTTTTCAAGCTTGATGGTAACTTTTACACATTCCTTGTGCAAAAATTCTTATTTAGTACCTCCTGCTCTATATCTGCCCAGTTGATTTGCACACAGAGAACTGGTTCTCAAACTGCAGTCCGTGGACCACTGCCTTGCTAATAGGCTCTGCGCTCAGGGCTCCCCTACTTCCACCCACAGAGGGGAGCCTGCACTGGTACTCCAGCCTTGTGTCCCCAAGCTGCGAGGTTGGAGCACCAGTGCAGGCTTCCTACCGGGGATGGGGAAGGAAAAAGCCCCGAGCTGCATTGGATCTGTCTCATGGAGGGAGCAAGCAGCTCCGCATGCTACCGCTTCCCTTCCCCCAGCTGGAGGAACAGCAGTGCAGGGATGTGCTGCCTGGAGCCTTTCTTTGGTGCTTCCAATCCCCATGATTCTGGAATCATGGCCAATGGGAACAACAGGAGGTTATGCCTGGGACACAGTGCCAAGCAGTGCATGGGAGGGGGTCACCAGAGAGCCAGGTAAATGCTCCCCCATTCCCAGACATTACATTCCCACCCCCCTCATGTACCTTTCTCCCCAGCCAGACTTGCTACCTCTACCCTACTCTTGCTCCTGCACCATCACCCCCCAGCAGTGTTTCTTCTGATTTTTCCCATGTTTGTTATGTGCACCAAGACGTGTGTGGATGTGCACCACCAATAGAAAACCATAGTGCCATAGATGCTGTGAGAACTGTGCTGATCAGCTGGGAGGCACCTGAATCTTTCCTGGGTGGCTGGCCAAGTGCTCAGATTATAGGGATCACTGCTCCCTGGTCAGACGGGCTATCCCCAGCCTGCTCCTGCACCCTCCCTTGCTCCTGCATCCTCCCACCCCAGACACCCCACCCGCAGCCTGCTCCTGTTCCCTACCTCTCAGTCAGACACCTTACCCCCACAGCTGTGGTTCATTAGGATTGGATTCGACTCTCACTGAGATCAATGGAAGCCTTTCAGTTGCATTTAATAACTGGGAGCTGGTGTAATTATTAAAAATCAGACACATTTGTCATGGAAAGTCCATCCATTGTGAATGTATTTACATTGCAGAAATATGCTTATTCATCAAGGATTTTTTTCCTTACCAGAGGGAGGAATGACCATGTAACTTACTCATGGGAACTCAAAGGTCAATTAATAATACAGTATAACACCCCTGTGGGCTTAGTTGGCTCGATGAGGGGGCTGTACTCTTTCAAAGCTCATAAGGCTTAAAGCAGAATGCCAATAAACAAAGAGGTAGGCATTGGTATATCTTTGAAATCATCCATCTTGCCCAGGCTGGTATTTACTTGTGCGGTTTGTACACTTAGTATCTGTTCCTGATGCTACAAAACTGAGGGGCAGAACTAGAATGCCATTGAAGGCGGCTTCTGGCTAGCTCTAGAAGGAGCAGGGAGGTCCTGGAGTGCTTTCTTTCCTCTTCCTTTTCCTCTTCATACTTTTAAGAACCAGCAGGGATCGTCGGTGTGCCTGGTCTAAAATTGCTATCCTCGCACGTTTTAAAAAAAATTAAATGAAAATTTTCTACAAAAGTCTGCTCCGTGTAAAATAATGTTTGAAAACCCAATGCACAAAACCCGAAGTATTTGGTGCTGCAGTGCCTCATGGGGGCTGTAATTTAGGTGACTTAAGCCCTTCTTGTCTGACTAGGCTCCCTGGCTCAACTTCACAGGTGCACAGTCTCCTCACAAATGGATGATGTAGTTTAACAAGGGACTTTAGCCTGCAGAAGAGAATTGGAGCATGAGACACTCAAACTACCAATTCCCAGGAGGTTCTATGGCAGCATTTCTAAGTGGAAGTATTTGGAATTTGAATTCTCTCAGAAAAATTGAAATTATCTGTGCAAAATGTAAATGAAATAACATGGGTGGGGTAGGGAAAGCTGCAGTCATCAGTTGTTACTAAGCAAACACATTCCCCAACCTTGCTTGTATAACTCAGGGTGGTGGTCTGTCTTACTTAGTGTGGGATGGATCACACAGAGGGGTGGAAGAGCCTACTACTGCCTTTTATGGCTAGGAGAGGTGAGTCTTTTTTCTTGTTTAGCAGTGACTCCTACATTAAGACATTCAGACTTCATAGGTTCAGTCCCCTTTAGCCAGGAGCCACACAGGGGTGTAGTGTTACCTTTATCAAAAGCATTCATTTTCCACAGCTTGGAAGAAATAAAGACCTGAACTTCTGGGACAGAAGTGCTTCATGGGAGCTGACTGAGCTTGGCAAAACAGTCCATCTGCCCCAAATGAATTTATTTTCTAAACCTGAATTTTGTTTCTAATTTGGAGCACAAATGTACATGACAGGAAGGCTTAAGTATCTCTTTGTAGTACATGGTGTTTCCTGCACAGTGGCAGCTAGGAGAAGAAAAGCAACTGAGAGAAAATCACCAGCATCCACATCCAGCAGTCCTGAACTGGTGCTTGTGTTGTAGCTGGAGATAAACATCATGGGGTCAGATTTCTGTGTCCGCATGTGAGGAGTTGGGACACGCAGCTTTCATTAACAATGAAATGAGCGGTGCCTCTCCTTCCTCACGCTAGATGTTAGCACCCTGTGTTGCAGCTCATGTGGATTCATAAGTGAACTACCTTATTCTGTAACAAGTTAAATTACAATTGAGAGACATCTTCTGATAGCCTCTGAGAGGAGAAAACAAAACAACTTAGCAACCATCACAGGCAAATGCTTTCATCTATGGGATTGGTGTTGATGGTGCATTGAGTGTATTTAGTATAGTGCTATGAATCTTGAAAGGCAACCTCTATCTAACCAGAATATGTATTTGTTATACTTTATAATGACTGAAGCCTGGCCATCTACTAATATATTCAACTAGGTGCATTGAAGCAGCTTTTCCTCCTTTTCGATTCTGTTACTTCAGGTTCTATTTTTGTTGCCATTGGAGCAGGTAGACTCATAGGAATGTGTCATGCATTTTGTAATAGACATAGGTAAAGAAAATTTACTGACTGAAGGACAAGAATTCAACAACAACCACCACCACCTAGGGACTTTAAAATTGTCATTACCTTGCCTCTTGCCAGAGGTAATTTATTACCTTTTTGTGTGTATGCAGAAGGTGAGTCATTTTCATCTGTGAATTATGTAGTCTGTACAGTGTGAACCTGTATGTGTGAACTGCACCATGATTAGATTGGTCAATAGCACCTGTTACTAGCAAAGCCCAGGAAAATCCTGTAATTGTTGTCTTCAGGATTTGTCAGATTCAGATTCAGATTCCTGATTGGCCAAACAGTATCTGCATTAAGATAAATAAATAAAAAAAAATAAAGGTACATACTTGTTTAATGTAAAGTTTAAATTAACGTGCTAAAATTCTGAAGATTTGGTTTCTTTCCATTTATTACAGGTGTAACTCTTATTATTCATGCAGAATTTAGATGTGTTTTCTAGTAGTGATCCTGAGAACTCAGTGGCATTCAGGATCATGAGTGAGTTCATATTGAACATTTTTGTACCAGTTGGAAGAAAAAGAGAGAATTAGGAAAGAATGGACTTTCTCATCATATATTTGTTTTTTTTTTCCATGCATCTTTGTGTTGTCCATAACAATAATTCAAAATTATTTGAAACCACTATGTCTTCAAGTTATCTTGGAAGTGACTTTACAAGTATCTTGTAAATGTCATGCTGTCATTGTGGGTTATAAGACAGAACAGGGGGTGAAATTGAATAGAATGTAGATTAGGCTGAATCTTTGCAAAACTTAAATAGAAGTGTGATTTTGCTTGTTAGTTTAATGATTTAGTTGAACTTGACTAACTTTGTGCATGGACACCTGTAAACTGATAAACCAGGGTTTTCTACAGGATCTACATTGCAGGGTTTGGGTTGTTTTTGTTTTTGTTTTGTTTTTGTTTTTTGGCTTTTTGACATTACTTATTTTGATGTTCTAATGTCTAAATAAATAAGGTTGCAAAATTGTGTTGTGAAATGGAGCGTTCTTATTTACAGCCACAATTCACAGCCACAGCATTGCAAAAGGAGCCTTCGCATGAGCCAATAATAGCTGTGCTTTGTTCACACATATTCCTTTTCTGCCATGAAAGGGGGCAGGGCAGCAAAAGTTGTTCACAGAGCTGGAGTAATTATTTCGAGGGAAAAGCCCTCATCTCACATTATCCTGTTCGGCTGTGCAAACGCCTTTGGCCATTCTATTTGGAAAAAAAAAAATTTTTTTCCTGAAAAAAACAACCAACCAACCTGCATGGGGGCCTGTTTCCTATTCTAATCACAGTGAATGTATGTAAAGGACTGTTTCAGTTTATCAGACCTCTTTTTGAAGTATGTATTCTCTTATATTACTATAACAGTTGCACAGATAAAAATAGTAGCCAAGTCCCTGAAATATAGCAGAAAATTAAAGCCCCCAGTGTAATCTGATTTATCTTGCATCTGTAAATTCAGGCATGTAAATAGATACAACCAATTTCTAATAAATGTGTGCCCACTCAGGGATTCCTATTTAAGTGTATGAGTTTTTAAATCAGTTTAAGTTAAATTGATAAAATATCTATGTGCAGACAAGCACTGCCTTCAGTGGGAGCAGAGATGGACTAATGTTGAATCTCTTGAAAATATCACGCAGTATCTGCTGTACACAGGAAGGCATATTGATCTGTTTGAAAAATCATGATTTGAGGTGATTATGGAACTATTACAAACACTGGTGCTGGGTACTGAGTGCTTTACTTCCCTCCAGTTCTTTTGTACTCTAGCCTTGGAGTTCCCTTTTTGGTCAGAAAGCGTCTGAAAAAGCAAAACTATTGCTGCTGTTCTTGAGAAATTCCTTTATCAATTATGCCATTAAAACACTAGGAGTAGGAAGACTAATTGTGGTAGGATCATGCCATGCTACTCATACTGCCGGAAGCTGTGTTGATACAAACTGAGGAACCAGTGGGACTAGGAAGCAGTCTCTAGTACCCTGGCATAACTATCTTGAAAGACTTCCAGTAATTCATTATGTATGACCAGCTCTGCCTGCTGCAGCTCCTGAACTAGCTTTTTTTTTTTTTCCAATCTTTTTTCCTCCCTCAATCCTGTGCTGTCATTCAGAGACATCCCTGAGTGATATCAAACAGCCAACTTGGCTGTAATCCTTCTTATCTATTGCTCTGCACATTTGCCCTGTTTCCCAAGTCCCTGAATGGTGCAGAAGATGATAAACCTTGAGAAGGAGCATGAGAGAGAAGTGAGCAGGAGAATCCCTAGTTGGTTAGTTGCTCCAGCCAAATGGGGGGAAGGGGGCTACAGTTTTGGGGTTGTAAGCAGCTTTTGCCTGTCTCTGCAGACTAAGCTTTACCCCCCATGAATGGGAGGCCCATGCGGGAGCTGGAGAGTGATCCCCACCTGCAGTAGTTTCTGTTCTGCCAGGCTCCTGGCTCTGATCTGGGGTTTTCTGTATGCTGAATGGGTGGGGCCCGGGTGGGGCCCTCCGCCTCCCCCTCCCACTGCTCCCTTCCGACTTTGGCACTGCCAGATAGCTTTCCCTAAACTGGGCTGTAGTGTGCCCCAAAGTGTCAAGGTCAGAGTGTCCTCTCCCCCGTTTCCCTCCCCACCCCCCGCTCATGGGCTCTGTCGTTCTCCTTATCGACACATTCGAGAGCCAGAGATGATGAGCTTACTGAAGGCGGCTTTCCTTCCCTCAGCAGAGTAGCTGGCTGAGCCACAGGTAGACAGTTGGTAGACATTTTGCAGGTCTTTGAATGCGGTTGGCAGGAGCATGTGTGGAGTTGCTCCCTGCAGCTGCGAAAGTGATCTGAGCAGTGGTGCATTAACACAAGGGCAAAATAGCAGTTGCCCCAGGGCCCCCAGGTGTGAGGGGACCTAAGGCTCCATAACTCTGTTTTGTTTCTACAATTCGTTTTAATGGAACAAAAGAAATGTCATGTAATTCTTATTTTAAAATAAAAGGGTAATTTTATTATGCATCATGAGTAAAAATACGCATGAATAGATTTTAAAGCATAAATAATGATGTTACAATAATATTTTAATACATTGGGGGGGGGCCCCGATGAGTGTGTTGTTCCCACCTATTCTTAATCTGTCCCTGGATCTGAGTCTTGCTGTGGCTCTTATTTCCAGAATGCGGTTATTCTGAAGGATCTGTGAATAACCTGTGGGTTCACTGGGGAGAATGGGAAGGGGGAATCATTCTTTATTCTCCAACCCTAGTGATACACTTCTCCTTGAGCAAACGAGTCAGAGATTTACTTAAGAATTGAATTCCCACCAAATTTTCTCCAACTTCAGGGAGGCCCCAAAATGATGGCTCTGAGCATTACAATGTTAGTATTTTGCTGATGTTCACAAGCCCTGAGGTCAAGGTCCCAATGTGCTAATCACTGTACAAACACATAAGAGCCAGTTACTGCTTTTTAAAACCCATAATCTAAATAGACGCAGAATGGGAGATGGCATTTTACAGGCAAACCATATACCAACGTTGTTATAAATTGGACTCCCAAGAGAATACAGTTTCTGCTGTTCTTCCCTTTCTTTTTTGACTTGGAGCTTAAGCCTGGCAACTCATTCTGCAGCTTGCCTGTCTCTCTTCTTAGCAACCAGCCATTACAAACACCTGGCCTGGGCTTCTTTTTCCAGCTGGGCCATGGCTGGCCTCTCCTCGTAGATGAATATCTGCAAGTTATTTCTCATAAACAATTGACTGCTTATTGGCCACCCTCTGATCCCTTCTGCAGTTTCTCTGGCCACTAGCAAGGATTTCAGTTCTTGATTTGTGGATTTCTTTCTGAAGGTGATTCTCTTTTTTTTTTTAACACAATTCTTCTAGGGTTGTTTTTTTTTTTTTTGCCAAAGTGCTCATTCACTGCAATTCCACTTTAAGTGATAAAACTCTCAATCCTAAAATTCAAATCCACTGTAACAGGGGGTGCTTTGGGCACATGGAATGGATGCAACTGAGAATATTTATTCAGCATGAACTGCTTAGAGACAGAGCATCCGCAGCTCAAGATTGAGGTTCCTCCATGATAAGGAACACGCAACCAGTCAAAAAAAGAACTTCAGTTTCACCCCACTGACTAAAAAGAAGTTATATGTGCCATTCCCTCGGACATTCCAGTTTCCCTGTATCACCACCAATAGTATTCCTTATACAGATAAAAGGTTATGTAAAACCAATCATCAAATAAAAGGTTCTTCTGATCCAAAAGGACTAGTCATATGCCCACATCAAATTATGGCTGAGATTTTTACCCCCATACCATGGTTTTGCCAGTCCGTTAGCATCAAAAATCTAAACACAAGCATTGGGGAGAGTTTAAAGGAATCAAATGTACACAGCAATTGCAAGGTTCTGTTTTCAGGCTTGTGATGGTGATGGAATAAACAGTTGGCTTAAGTCAAGTCTCTGCAGTACATCCACATTGGATGGTTTGTTCAAAGCTTCACTTTGTAGGAAAATTCCTTCAGAGGTGAAAAGCAGGATTGATGACCAAATGGAGAGGTTTCCAGGGCTTTTTTATCTTCAATGTGGAAGAAAACCCACTATTCCTTCTCTGGAAATGTACAGCAACAAGATGGTGTTTGGAGACACACCGGCAACCCTCCGGTCCATGAATGACTCAGGTCTCTACAAGTAGAAGCCATTGCTCCCATGCTAGTCTGAACAGTCACAGAAAGGCTCAGCAGGTATGGATTGGCTCTTCTCGGGGCTCATTATCAGTCAAGTTCTTCTCTGTAACTTGAATAGTACTTTTGTAATAGTCTGGCCAAGTACTTCACTGTTGCTACTTGGAGTTGAACATATTGAAATACAAATACATAGCCAATACTCATAATTTCAAATACACAAAGGATACATGCATACAAATAGCATAATTATAACCAGCAGATCCTAAGCTTTTCACAGCCACCTCACTTGGCACACATCCTACAAGATTTGTTACAAGTGGATGTAACAGCAGTTGCAACAGTGATCTATATCATCATGTGTTTATCAGATAACATCACAGAAGAGGAAACAGAGCCAGAAAGGTGAAGTGATATGCCTGAAGTCTCAGTGGTTCAATAAGTGAATCAGAACAGACCCAGTCTAGTGCCCTACCCCCTTGGGTCATAGTGCCTCTTGGCACATAATGGATATGAGTGGGAACAGCAGACAAGGGCTGAACTGTTGACTTTCCAATGGTTTCTTCTCTAGGCCAGAGATGTAGAACTGAGTAGTGATCTTTTCTAAATTTAGATTTCAGTTGGGTGCCGTGGCTTAGGTCCCTCTGAGGCTGTGTCTACGCTAGCAAGTTCTTTCAAAAGATTTTTTTGAAAGAAGGGGGCTTTTTTGAAAGAGCTCATGGAGTGTTTACACACACAGAGTTCTTTTGAAAGTAAATCAAAAGAATGTGGTGCTCCATTTGAAATTGCTCTTCCTTTCCCATTTCAGGAAGAGCGCCCTCTTTCGAAAGAAAACGCGTGTAGACACTTTGCAGGCCCTTTTTTCCGAAAGGGCAGTCCTCCTGAGGCCTGATTTTTTTTCAGTCACTGGCCTGCTCTTTTGAAAGAGCGAGGGCTGTGTAAATGCCCTCTCTTGAAAGAGCAGATCACCCTTTTGATCCGCTTTTTTGTGTGTGGACACACTTTTTCATAAGAACTTCTTCCAGAAGAATCTTCTGGAAGCATCTCTTGAAAGATCTCTGTAGTGCAGACAGAGCCTAAATGTGTTCAGTGTGAATCTTTGAGATTGTCCATACGTAGTTGACAGATTTGAAACTGTTCCTCTTACACTTACACTCAGTCCTCAATATTACTCATATTCTACTAGGATCCCATCTGTTTCATATCTACACATATTTTGTTTTTTCACTTGCTTGCTCATCAGAAATGCTTTGCTATTTTTAACTTATCTTGGTGATTGCACAAAGGTTATACAGAGGAAAAATTAGCAAATGGCTATTTTGGCTGCATAGCTGGTTAGCTATATGACTCTAGTTTTTAAAATATTTTAAGCCACAAATAATAAAATGAAATTTGTCCATGTAATTGGCACATTACATAACTTTATAAATATCTCTGTCCATGGGCTACAATTCATTGTTCCAGTCATAATATAACCTCCTTTAACTACCAGTCTTCTTATAGATATATAAAACAATTCAGCATTGGTATTATTAATAACTTAGCAGGCAGCTCCGTGCTGAATATTTTGTTTAATAATTTGTCTGTGTTCTTTTTAGAAAAGGTAGAACGTGCAATAGATGCTTGGAATTTATAACATAGATTCAGAGGAAAAAAATTCTCTCAGTAAAGGTTGTGCTGTTACGGTGAACTTCAAATGCTTGTAATGAATCCACACAATGAGTTGCAGAAGTCAGAGTGGCAAATGAATCTTAGAAAATGAGAATAGAAAGAGCAAACTCAGGTGACCCAGCCACACCCTGCTATAGTAGTATGTATTTATTCAGATATTGCCATCCATCAAAACAGTATACGGAAATGCAAATCTACAGTTCCTGGTGTCTGCAGGGGTGTAGTCTTTGGTAGCTGCCCAGAAGAGATTCAGGAGCTGCTCAGGTGATTAGCAGTGCCCATAGCTGGTAGCATGTGTTTCTGTTGATGGTGCACATCTCCACATGCCTTGGTGCACACAACAAAAAGTATTTCACCCATGGATTGAAAAAAAATAGAGGGACTACTGTTGGGGACTCCTTGGATTTAAACCTAACTACAGTGCTATGGCAAAGCATTTATGCTTTGGGCAGACTGTGGAAATGTGCTGGTGTTGTCAGGATTAAGGGTAGAATAATGTGATTCATTTTCCTAAATTCTGAGAAAGAAATTAGTGAAACAGGCTTGATGGACATCCAGAAGGGTCTCACTGATAGACAAGCATGCAAGATGAACTCTTCCATAGATAGAATTAAAGCTGTCATGTAATAGCTGCCCCAAGGGAGATTATGTAGTCAGAGGGACCTTGGATGAGGTGTTTCCTTGGTATAAAGTACAGGAACTTTGGGGAGGAAACCAGACAAAGAGTGTCTTTCCCCAGTTGGATCTGAGGTTTGTGTGAGTCTTGGAGACAGGCAGAGGTCCAAGGCAGCTGCATCTTTGGACAGGACAGTGGGGAGCTTTAATGGAATTTCTGCAAAAAGAGATGTAACAACTATTATTACATGCATCTAAGAAAGTGGGTCTTTGCCCCTGAAAGCTTAGTGTATAAGGAGCTGTAGGACTTCTCATTCTTTTAACTGTTGTTTGAGGACACAGGATTTGTGTGCATCCTATAAATTAACAAATTCCACTAACAAAATAAATTAATTGGTCACTGATTTCTACTCCAGCCTGGAAACTGACCTGTCAGAGCCAGAAATCTGCCTCCATTTGTCAAAGAGGGAAAAAAGACTGTAGATACAACACATAGAGCTCACTACTGGAAACTGGATGTCAAAGTTACATGATGATACTAGGTAGACATCCAGGACAACAAGGAAACAAAAAATAATTTCATAATTGCTTTGATTCTTGGAAGTATTATTGATTTTTCAGAAATCGGCTTCTTCAAAAATCAGATGAACTGGAAATATATTCACTCCAGTATACTTGTTTCATTCTACATTTAAAACGTGACTGTTTTAAGAGGTGTTTTGGCAAATGAGAGAGGCAATTGCTAAACAGTCTGGAAATCAAAATTCATTTTTGAGCCAATGGGAGCTTGCTGATAGTAGCAGGTGTACATTGCTGGCACCTTGGTAAATTACAATGGCTTTGGTCAGCTGCCACAAAAAAAGAGATTTCTGAGTTTGCTGACGCAACTTAAGGCAAGGGCACTGTAAATAATGAAGGGAAGCTGGCGAGCATAATGGACTCTAGACTTCAAATGTATTTTATACCATTGCTTATTTTGCTGGTTTGGCAACAAGTGAAGTTCAGATAAAAGGAGGACAATACACGCTGAAACAAGTGAACACAGTAGGTAGGGTTTGGAGGGGTGCTGTTGCTTAGCTGAAATGTAATGCAGCACAGTAAATCCTCAAGTTATGCCGTCTTGCAACCCCCATGCAACTCAAATTTTTGCACACGTCAGCAGGAAGAGGAAACCAGGCTGCAACTTGGATGGAGCTAGTTTAAGGTGAGTGGATAACTGGCTGAATAACCATTCTCAGAGAGTAGTTATTAACAGTTCACAATCATGCTGAAAGGGCATAACAAGTGGGGTTCCGCAGGGGTCTGTTTTGGGACTAGTTCTCAACATCTTCATTGTTGATCTAGATGTTGGCATAGAGAGTATGCTTAGTAAGTTTGCAGATGATACCAAGCTGGGGAGGGGTTGTAAATGCTTTGGAGGATAGGGTCATAATTCAACGTGATCTGGACAAACGAGAGGAATGGTTTGAGGTAAATAGGATGAAGTTTAATAAAGACAAATGCAAAGTACTGTACTTAGGAAGAAACAATCAGCTTCATACATGCAAAATGGGAAGTGACTGTCTAGGAAGATGTACTGCAGGAAGGGACCTCGGGGGTCATAGTGGACCACAAGCTAAATATGAGTCAACAGTGTGACACCTGTAAAAAATGCAAACATGATTCTGGGCTGCGTTAACAGGAGTGTTGTGAGCAAGACATGAGAGGTCATTTTTCTGTTCTACTCAGCACTGATTAGGCCTCAGTTGGAGTATTGTGTTCAGTTGTTGGCACCACATTTCAAGAACAATGTGGGAAATTGGAGAAGGTCCAGAGAAGAGCAACAAGAATGATTAAGGGTCTAAAGACTATGAGCTATGAGGGAAAACTCGAAGAACTGGGTTTGTTTAGTTTAGAAAAGAGAAGACTTAATGGGGAGATTATAGTGGTTTTCAAGTATTGAAAAGGGTGACGAGGAGGGAGAAAAGTTGTTCTCCTTGGCCTCTGAGAACAGGACATGAAGCAATGAGAGGTTAAACACTGGAATAAGGAGACTGTGGAATCTCCATCACTGGAGATATTTAAGAGTAGGTTAGATAGACATCTATCAGGGATGGTTTACATGGTGCTTGGTCCTGCCATGAGGGCAGGGGACTGGACTCGGTGACCTCCTGAAGTCCCTTCCAGTCCTAGTGTTCTATGATTCTGCTTTAATCTTAAGAGTTCAGTCTCCAAGACTGACTACAGCAGGAAGGTTCTCAATACAAGGAGAATGCCATGGTGCATACAGAGACTACATGTTGCTCTTCCTATAGTAATTAGTTTGATTAACCAACCAATCCATAGATGTTATGCATGTACACACCCTGCAATCTGTCAAAAGAGCAAAAGACAGAGAACGCATAGTATTTGCATGACTCACTCAGTTCCTGGCAGAAAACCCAGTGTATTAGTCATCGTTATCACCAGTCATCTCCATATGTTCTCTCCTCCCCACCCTGCCCCAGCACATAGATCAGGATACAGCTTCTTATAATGTATTACTCTGATGCCCCCTATGGTTCATAAATGTTTCTGAAGGTTTTAACCCCTTTTCCTTATTTGAACTTTCACCTCATACTACTGCTGGGGTTCCATTTTTCATAGGTTAGCTTGCTTGTTCCTGTTAGATGTATATTTATCACCATAGTAACAGTCAGTTACCTTAATGCAGGCTCTAAGATTTCACCCCAGCTAACAATGGTCATCAGTCATGGACATATATTACTCAAACCCACCACTTACTTTCAGAACATTAACATATCACATAGATGTAAGCTCGTTAGGTTTATTATTGAGTAACCTAGAAACACTGAGACGATGAATGAAGTCTGTTCTACAGCCTTAGCAGAGTGCTGGCTGTTTTTTCTAGCTCAGGGTTCAGCAACCTTTCTGAGGTGGGGTGCTCAAATTTGACCTTTTGATCTCTATGTACAGTCTGAGTGCTGGTGACACTTTTAAAAATCACTAATAGTCTTACTTACAACAGCTTCGTTAATAAATATATTAAGATGCAGAGCTGTGCCTTTTAGGTGGTAGTTGGTAGCATTAGCTGGTCTTTTCTTAATCCACATGCATCACAACTTTGATCAAGTTCCTGGCTGCATGGGCAGGGAGGGGTGGGGCTGAGCTCCTGCCTAGTGTGCTGATGAAAATTTGTCTGTGTGCTGCTCATGGGCCCTGTTCTAGCACATGTAGTAGCAGCAGCTCATGGCTTTAGCCCTCAAGGACCCAGGTTCTATCTCACCAGCCGTTGGCTTCACAATAGGTTGTGGTTTATTCCCACCCTTGGCAACCTCTCATTCTCATCAGGGTCCCTTCTCAGTGCAAGCATGTTGTCTTTACAATGTAGATAACTTATCTTAAGGCCTAATTTGCCTAAGCTTAATATCTTACACACTTGAGCCTTGTAGTCTTTGCCTTAAAACATGAATTTCTGTCCTAAAGATACCTGATATCTTTTATCCTGGATTATATAGAGGAAGAGGAGACTGTGCTGTGACAACAGAGACATGTGAAGAATTAAAAAAAGGCCAAGCCCTGTTTTACCTATTGGTACTTTTTCTTCGCCAGAGACGGCTCCTCTGTCTCACCTTTTATGTTTCTCTCTTATTTTTGTAATGATTTCAGGACGAAGTCTGTGACATAGAAATATAGGGCTGGAAGGGACCTTGGGAAGTCAAGTCCCTACCTCCTGAGCTGTGTCCGGACCACGTTAACCTAAATTCATCCTCTTCCCTTCATTTTTAAAATACAAAGTAAAAACTCCTCTCCAGTTTTGCTAGCGTGGATAGAATTCATTCAGACTTTAAACATCTTGGAAATATTTCAGTTCTTTCTGATGAATCCCTTATTGTTCTTTACTGAAATTTCCTAAGCAGCTCAGGTGTCCCTGAGGATTGGAACAGATTTCCATTTCCAGATCCATCTCAATTCTTCACTGCATATTGGTCCCTTGGCTTTTTCTTTTATTTTGTATCATGCCATCCTCTCCTAGAGGAGCCCTCTGAACCATTATTTGCAGAATTCTCCTAGGCTGTCTCAGTGAAGAGAACTCTCAGCTTTGAAAGTCACCTGGGAATTTCCCGCCTGCTCCAAGCCATGAGCCCTCAGATCTTCTGTTTTGGTTTCATTGTTTCAGATCTTGCCAGGAGGAATTCTTAGGTTTTTTTTTCCTATAGACTTTTTTCACCATTTCATGTTAATAATAAAGAACTGTTTCAATTCTGCTGGAGTGGAATAAAGTTGAACCATTTTAGTGAGCAAAGAAAGGAGGACAAGGGAGAGAAGATGTCTATTAGGGTGTCAGTTCTTTGTTCCAAACTCACAGCTCATTTTGCCGAAAATGATTGTCAGCAAATTGCTTCAGGTAGAGCAGGAAAACGCTGAGCATATGTTGAAAGAAAACATGAATGCCTTTGTGTAAATCTTTGCAGCATACATTTAAAAAAAAAAGCAAATTTATTCATCAGAAAAATACTATAGTCCTAACATTTAGGCCTTGACCAGCACAAAGAAAACGCATTCTTTTGATAACTGCTTTGCAGTAGCACTAGCTGATGATATGGGACTTACCTTACATTTTGCCACTGGCGATTTAGTTTCACTATCTTTAGTATATCTTTAGTCCACCCTGTCTGCAGGGTTTACTGAGGCAGACTCAGCATCTGATGAAGTGAGTCTGTGCTCATGAAAGCTCATGCTCAAAACTTTTCTGTTAGTCTATAAGGTGCCACAGGACCCTTTGTTTTAGTTTCACTTGTTACCTAAAAACGTCTCTGACTAGAAAACTCTTTGCCCATTTGAATACTGTAGTGTACTGTTTGGAAAAAATGGATCACAGTAGTTAGAGATGGAAATGAGCTGTTAAATCACTCGGTTCATCTTCCCTGCCACTAGGTATTATAGTATATCTTGATCCCTATGCTCTTGGGTGCTGGCCCATCCAGGTGGAAATGTCCTAGGTAGTGGGGATTTCGCCACTTCCATTGCTGTCAGCTAATTTTTGTTGTGTTAAATTAGCTTGCATCCTAAAAAATACTGGGGCCTGGGGGCTGATGGAACCGCTGGGCCCTTGGGTAAGGTGGGAGGGACTTTGTACCCTCAGAAGGGGTGTGGCCTTGGATGGAAAAGGTAGGGCTGGGACAGCCAGACCTCAGAACCATCCAGACTGTCTTTAGAGTTGCTTGGGACTCCGGTGGCAATTTAAAGGCCCTACAGCTCCCAGAGACCCAAACCCTTCTGAATCACTGAATTCCTGGGCAGTTGCCTCCTTTAGTCCACCCTGTCTGCAGGGTTTACTGAGGCAGACTCATCTCATGGTCTCTGGTGTAGATCCCTCTGAAGCAGTGTAGATACTGCTCTTTTGAAAGTAAACCCTATTTTTGAAAGCACCCTTTTTCCTTAAAGAAATGGGAAAGAAAGGTGCTTTCGGAAATGGGGTTTACTTTCAAAAGAGCCATGTTAGGATAAGTTATCTACATTGGACCTTGTGAAGTCTCTTATTGGGGGAGGGATAGCTCGGTGGTTTGAGCATTGGCATGCTAAACCCAGGGTTGTGAGCTCTATCCCTCAGGGGGCCATTTAGGGATTGGGGTAAATAGATTAAAAAAGGGATGGTGCTTGGTGCTGCCAGAAGGGTAGGCAACTGGACTAGATGACATTCTATGGCCCCTTCCAGTTCTATGAGATGTGTATCTCCATATACTAAGACATTCTGGTTTAATCACATTCTTGCATCACCTTCCCCTCTGCTTCACCACTCAGGCCAATCTCATTACTCCCTACTGCTTTTTGTCTTCTCCCACAACATTCCACAGACTTTCTTCCACATCACCATGTACACATGTTATCCATCCTGAACTGGTTCTCGCAGCCACTTTCCTTCCCTTTGTGGTAAGGTCCAGAAATACAAAAGATTGTTTGCTTGGTTTTACGTAGACCAATAGCACTTCTGTGTCGTCGTCTATTTTTTCCTCAGGCCTCTGGACATGCTTGTGTGTCCGTGTGTCTGTTCCACATGTTTCTGCAGTCATCACAGTTGGCATTAATTTTAGAAACTTTGTCTCATTGACAAACTTGGTTATTTTGTCAACCTCAACTGTTTGTTTCCAAATCCTTTGGAATCTAGCCTATTCCTGTGGACAGAACCTGTTCCAGCAAATACACGGGCTTCTGCACGACTGAAGCACCAAAAAATACCTTTTGTGGTAATTGGAGCACAAGCCAAGCGTAATTCTTGCTGGATTACAAATGTCTATCATCCTGAGGACTCTGCAGAACCAGTAGAATACTCAGCATAGCCTACATTCTGCCAACCGCCACCCCCAGACATATGCCTGTGTTTTTTGTATATCACTTGTTAAGGTTAGAGAAGGTCACTGATGTTTTTTCTTCCCCCTCCCAACTAAATAAATGTGGTACTTTTTTCTAAATTTAGACTACAACAACTTGCATGCATTTAGGAGAATGACTAATTTATTATAAGCTATGCAATTTATCAAAGCAAATGAAGTTACATAGAGATTTAACCCGTTTAAGTTATACATTTATTAATAACTTACCTTTCTTCTGCATCTATGTTATTATTTTAGTAGGGCTTCAAGGTTCCATTCAATGACCAAGATCTAGTGTGTAGCCCCAAAAAGTAAACATGTAAGAAGACAGCAAGTTTTCGATGTGGGTGACATTCAAGATGTACTAGGTAGCCGAAGAAGATAAATGGGAGGAAGATGAAGTTTACAGTTCAATGAACTTTTTTTAACAACCAAATAATCTGTCGATTATTTTATATTCCACAATGCGTTAGAAACTATTGATGCAAGAATTGTCTCCCTGCCATTAAGATGGAGTCACATTCAGGCAACAAAGAGACAACCACTGCAGGCACTAATGACGGAAGTGAAACGTACTCTATTGTATCAAATTGCATTTAGTGCTTTTTGTATTTTGTAGTTGTGCGTTTAGAAACAATTATAGGATATGTATAGATGTATTTACATAACTGTATGGAAAGTACTGGTAAAATTTGATTGACACCCTGGTGAACAACGTTTTTACTGTAACAAGTTCATGGTAGTTTTAGCACAAGTTGCTGTGACCTGGGATCTATGACTTGTACTCTGCTTCTTCAGCAGCATTGCCAATACTGGACACCACTACTACTTGTGACACAAGTGTATTTCCTAGGGACTGCTATACAACTGCTGACCTGGCCTAATCTTGCTTAGCTTTTGGTAGAAGATGGGGAGTCTTATGGCTAAGACAGGAGACTGGGATTCAGGAGTCTGAGTCCCAGTTCTGCCATGGACTTCCTGTTGAACTTGGGCAAGTCACCTGATCTTGCCATGCTTCAACTTCACTTTTGTAAAATCAGGATGGCAATCATTTCTTTTTCTTCCCCTCACTCCCATCCTTCAACTTTCTGTATTTAGGTTGTCAGCTATCTTGAGTAGCCAGTTAGTAAATGACTGTACGATGGGGCACCCTCTAGGTGCTATTATAACATAAATAATAAGAAAATGTTAGCTTCAACTGACATGACTCCAAAAAAATTGATGTAATTTAAATAAGGAAATATGTAGGTGCTCAATTATATTCTTTACAAGATATTTGTCAAGCCTTCAGCTATAACTTCCCAAAGATTTATACAAGGTTGTATTCGCATAATACTTATTTATTTTAATAGGTGTTGCTCAGCTTAACTCCCTGAAATTCATTATGTTGGTGTGAAAAAGGAAATGGATAATTTTATTTTTACTACACAATGAAATCTATGTTGGACCATATTGTTCCAGGCTGTGTCTACACTAGCAATGCTCTTTTGAAAGAGGCATGCAAATGAGGGAAATCAAAAATGCAAATGAGGTGCAGATTTACATATCTGGCACCTCATTTGCATATGTTTTTGAAAGAGCTTCTTTCGAAAGAAAAAAAAAAGCTGTGTACATACTGCTCTTTTGAAAGTAAACCCTGTTTCTGAAAGCACCCTTTTCCCTTAAAGAAATTGGGAAGAAGGATACTTTCGGAAATGGGGTTTACTTTCAAAAGAGCCATGTCTATGCTGCTTTTTTTCCTTTTGGAAAAAATATGCAAATGAGGTGCCAGACATGTAAATCTGCACTTCATTTTACATTTTTGATTTCCCTCATTTATATGCCTCTTTAAAAAGAGCAATGTTAATGTCGACACAGCCCCATTGGTTTTAAGCAAAAATTGACTTTTAATAGATCTGCTTTAAAATGGATGGTGTGATATGGCTCAGTTAATTAACGCTATATTTTATAAGTTCCTGAGAATTGTACAGTATTATTTTCTAACAGAAATAATGAAAATATCGGTTATTTTAGTTAGATAAATATATTATATGAGGTATGTGTAACTTAAAGTGATGCCTCCCAGGGAATTAGTATGTTAGAACCCGGAAAACTTAATTGAGAAGTTTTTAGATTAAAAGTGAAAGTTTCCGTATATGTGCCTCTAGCTAAGGTGATAGAGAAATTGTGAGACAAGAATACATTTTCACATTGTAGCTGAAGGAGAAAAGTTAATATTCCTTGACATATAGCATTAGTCCCCCTCCTTTATTTCATTAATAAATATGGACCTGATTCAGGCAAGCACTGAAATGTATATTTAAAGTCAAGCACAAACATTTGTATTTTCCTGAATCAGCATGGATGATTAGGGCTTTACCAAATTCATGATCCCTTATAGGGATGTTAATAAATCAACAATCAGGCATCCACGCAAGACACCACATTTTGAAACTCTGATCAACAATCAGGCATCCACGCAAGACCCCACATTTATTTTACTATTCAACATGCAGGGAAATTAATGTGTAACCAGTTAACTGGTTAACCAGTACGCCTCAGGCTAAATGAATGAGGTTTATTGTTACTGTTAACTGGTAGGGGCTGGAGAAGCCCCCAGTATAACTTCCCTGATCATCTGTTTTTAGCATCAGACTGTATAATCACTCCTGCCAGCTTTTTAGAGAGATTAAATGCATGGTGACAGTAGATCATATTTTATAACGGATTGCTTTGAAAATGAGCAGATAATGTTTTATTAGGCATTGCTGTGAAAACTGGGAATTTAGTCTAAATCTTGTTTTCGAGGCTTTTTATTCTGAGAAGGGAAATAGCTACTCACTAAAAGGAAGATTGAGACTGAAGACGAAGCGTCACCTCTGTTGAATGGTGAATTTACAATGTCCTGCCCTCCTCTTTTAACCAGTACTCCTTACTGATTGAAATCAACTTAAAATGGATGGCATGATATGGTCTTGTCTGTTGAAAATCTTTCTGGAGATCCCTTTGAAATGTCTGTCTTTTGAAGAGGAAGAGGTTTAGTATCTCAGATTCAGTGGTATCCCATGTAAGGATGGATTGCCCTCTGTGTTCTTTTGTCAGGTGGCCAGTTCCCTCTCAGATTAAGATAGAAACGCAAAACTTGAGACACCACACAACTTAAAATAAGACAGCTGATTCATGTGAAAGTGCATTTACTTTGTAATGATATGATCCTGAGTTGACTGAATGTTGACAAGGAATGTGTCAGGAACAGGCCTGCTGACTGGGTGAAAAGGGGAGGGTTTACAAAAGGGAAAATTACCTGGGGACCCAGTGATTCAAAAGTGACTGGGCTCTGGCCCTGCGGCTGAAGACCTGGGACCTTTAAATTGCTGCACTGTGGTGATGTGCTCTGGGCAGCTGTGAGGTGGGGAGGGGGAACAGCATGGCTCCAGGCAGCGCAGAGAGCAGGATGCTCCCAGCTCTGCCCCTTTTGCTCATGGCCCTGCCACTTCCAGAACCACAGAGTCAGCCCCCTTCCTGCCAAAGCTGTCAGCCGTGCTGATCAGGACAGAGTGCTGTCTCAGAGATCCATTGCCGGCAAAAGCCCCATATGCTAATGTAATGTCGACAGACTTGGGGTTGACAGTACCAGGGATAGAACCTGCAAGCAGAGGGTCTAAAGCCCTGCACTCTACCACATGAGCTAAAGGGCAGCTGGCTCTCAGCCAAGGCTGTAGAGCAGAGACTTCACTCACCATTGAATGAGGTCTCTGTCTCTATCGGTGAGTACTACACTAAGAAGCTGCACTACAAGTTCAGGCAAGGCCTGGATAATTCCCCGTTGTCATAGGGAAGGTTCACTTGTCCCTTGTTCATTGCCACAGCTACCTGCAGTCTGGTGAGGGTAGTAAATACACTATTTTGGACAGAGCAGTTGTCGGTGGGTAGAACTCCAGATGTGCCCCGGAGAGGTGCTAATGGTGTTCATTTAACAGTGGGAGTCCTGGAGTTTATCCCCAGTACTTTAGTAGTATTAACTGCTTTAATTTCAAAGATTTATGAGGATTATTAAATTGTATGTGTTCTAACTGCTCCTAAAAAAATCTCAAAGTCTCTGCAGAAAGTGCTGTACTTCTCCAGCAGCAGCTTCCTTCAGACTAGAGTGCAATGTAAAGTCTCAGGGATGACTGTGTATAAAAAAGATGTTAATTATTAAAGGATCAGGTAGTACTTGATGGGTCTTTTGCTGGATATTACCATAATGGATAGGCTATCATAGCAATTACTTACTGCTCTATTAAAGCAAACGTGCTTTTCCCTGAAGCTCTGATTATAGCTGTTTTAATTAAAAGAAGAAAGCATCCTCCATGACTATTTTTTAAAGCTTGCTTTAAAAAAGAAAATTCCTATCTAGTAGCTTTTATAGGCTTGACTAAGATTTCAAAATGAATTATTTGAGGATTTTGTCCAATTAATTTGTTTAATTCTATTACTTGTTGCAGTATCTGAGACTTACTCTGGAACACATTATTTAAAAAAAAAAACTCTTAAAGGTTTTTCCTCACACTGGAATTGGTGAACCTGAAGCAATTAATATTTGGATAGCTTCAAATCTCATTACAATTCATTCCCCAAACCATCTCAATGGAAGTTGAGGATGCTCAGTTTAATATTCTGCTGGATGAAGTCCAACCCTTCCCCCGGCAAAAAGAAAAGCAGATACAAATTAAGGACAGTTAAGACCCTTTGTATTGTCATCACTTCTCAGTGACTATGCTTCTTCATTCTCAAAGCAATGCAACCATATAGCCCCTCAATGCTGTCCTTCCTCTTTTGGCACTTGTCCCAAAACCAACTGAATGTTTTGAACCTTGCCAGATGTCCACCTGAGTTCCAATATAAATTTGAGTGATAGAAAGTTTATACCTCCCTGCAGAGTATCATGACTGGCTGTGCAGACTGATCTCAAAAGATTATAAACCACTTCTAGAGAGGATGGGTAAAAGACAGTAGGGCGTAGGCAGTCTTGCCTCATGGTCACAGTTGGGCTGAGCTCTGTCCATCAGGGATAGGAGTCACCTGGATGGAGTTAGAGGAATCAAAACGTCAAGCTCCATAGATAAGAATCATAGTCAGTTAATCCAGGGGCAGAGAGAAACCAGAGATCAGAGGCAATACCAGTTTAAGACAGGAATGTGAGGCAGGAGTCAGTTTCGAAGTGAGGCTGGAGTCAGATCAGGACATGAGACAAAGCTCAGCTTGGTAGCAAACCAAGGTCTGTATGTTTTTCCAGACCATTTCCTAGGACAAGCCCTGGGATTATGTAAAAGCAATTGGCCAATCATCTGGGCGTATTGTCATTTGGGTCTCTTGGGTGGTACCTCCTGTGGCACCTTTTATCTGCCGTGCCTCCTGGCTCTGCTTCTAGAGACCCTTCCAGTGGTTCTGTGGGACTATCAGCCATCCCAGGCTCTACAGACCTTGGTTCTATTTACTGGGCCCTTACAATGGGTCACATATTGGGTTGTCATTAAAATTTGAAAACAAAAGTAGGGATTAAGTGCCCAGCTCCCAGTGAAAGTCAACTTACTCATTTGTGCCTATGAAAATCTGACTCTTTAAGACTCTTTAATATGTTCCTGGGTTAGGGTTACCATATTTCAATTCCAGATCAGAGAACACTGCTGTGGTGAGTGAGGAGACATAAAACAGCCACTGCTGTCCAGCTGCCCAGCTCTGAAGACAGCGCCACCACCACCAGCAGTGCAGAAATAAGGGTGGCAATAGTATACCATATCACCCTTTCTTTTGCACGGCTTCTAGTGGCAGCACTGCCTTTGTAGCTAGGCACCCAGCTACCCTCTGCTGCTCTCCAGCTGCCCAGCTCTGAAGCAAGCCAAGGACCCTGGTGTACCGGTAAATCCTGGAAATTACTTTCACTCTGTCTTCCTGTCACCTAACTGATTTGTGACCATATTATTTACAAATTCTTCTCAGTTCTGTGCCAGGGAGAGGAGAGGAGAACGAGAGGGTCTGTACCCAGAGATCACTTTTTGTTCCCTCTGCCTGACACTGCTACTACTTTCCTATATCTACTGCATTAATGAGCCAATTTACTCTCCCCTACTTATTTTTAGGCCACCAAGATTGTGGGTGGCTAAGTGGGGGGTTGCCCTGGCCCAGCAGTTCAAAGGGGCCCAAGCTCTGGCTGCTGCCATGGTTACTTTGGCAGTTGTGGCAGCTGGAGCTTTGGCAACCTTTCAAGGGCCACAACAGTGCTGCTCTGTACGGCTTTGTGTGAGCAGAGGGAGGGAGCGGGGGCCTGCGCCATGGTCTTGGTCATACTTCGAAGTAAGCAACTTTGAAGTTATTTTTGGAGTGTAGACATGGCCTTAACAGTCTCATAAAAAGGAATTAAAGGCTCTAGTCTGCCCAGCCTAACTACTGGCTCTTGGTTCTTCAAAGTTCTGGGCTTTCAATTTGTTTCCCAGCAGACTAAAAAGTAACATGAGCAGAGAAAGACACAAGCTGGATGGGGTTGTTTGTTCTGTGTTTATGGTGGACCCGGGCCAAGCAGGGCTGAGTTGTTAAGAAAGTCTTAAAGACACACAGTCAATAGGAAAGGATGGAAGAAGCCTCGAAAGGAACAGAGGAGTGGGCTAGAAACTATTCAGCACACACAAAGTTTCCTATATTTCCCCATAGTTTTGCTGTTATGGCTTCTGGGCATAAGAGAGACCCTTTCTGGGAATATTTTGAAGAAATCCATTACCTGGTAAAAAGGAAAATGTGTCAAGTGTAAGCAGTGCAAGAAGATGATGCCATGCTTAGTTGCAAGAATGAAATGATTAGTAACTTAAATAATTCACTTTGCAATTCATCATTCTTCATGACTTTGTCTGTGCTCTGTGCCTTTTACTATTGGTGTGATTTGACAAGTCAATTCTCAACCTGTATCCTGGGCTGGATGTTACTGGGGGAAAAAAATGGTTTAGCTAATCCTTATGGCTTGTTTAATTAGCTAACTAGGTTTAGGATCTATCACTCAACTACACAATACAGAAAGCTGCAGTAAAAGAAATCTAGAGTTTCCTGTGTGTCATGTTCTTATTTTATATTACATAACACATGCCCCTTATTTTGGAACATAATGGCCACAGATCCTAATGGTGATGCCATTTAAGTCTAGTCCCTATTTTACTTCAGCATAACTAGCTTTTCCAAGGGAACCCCTTTCTACTCTTGTTTTCTCGAAAAACAGAAGTGCCCATGAGTTCAATGGGGCTTATTCAAAAATTAAGTGCACTCTAGCACAGTCTGTCTTAGTTTTTTTTCCCTGTAATTTGGCAAAAATGAATGATTTTTAGTGATTTAAATCATGATTCAAATTAAACAATCCTACAGTGCATTTGTATGATGCAGTCAGTGGACCAGTGCAGCCACTGATTTTCTGACCAGAACCTTGGATTCCTCTTTAATTATCACCACCCAGAGTGCCAGGTGGACAGGCACCCTAGAGGACTGCAGAGATCATGAGATACCCTCGCTGTAGTTTCTTTGGCTACCTCTACACGAGATGCCTCTGTGGACAGAAGTGACTGTTGGAAGGGATTTCCTGTCAAAACTTCTGTCAACAGATTGCATCCACACATAAAAGTGGATTGAAAGAGGAAGCTGCTCTGTCGACAGACAACAGCCAGCCTTCCTGGCCCTCACTTAACAGAATGGGGGACCAGAAACTCTGTAAACAGGCTGCCCGGTGAACTGGAAGCCCTTTCTGTCAACCCAAGGGGCCCCGGAGCATCTACACAACTGTTTTGTCAACAGAACACTGTCGAAAGAGGCGTGATAGCTGAAGGGGGGGGAAGTACAACGCTGCCGGTGGATGTGCTGGGTTTTGTTGACAAACTGTTGACAAAGCGCATTTTGTGTGTAGACACTCTGCATTTTTCCCCAAAAAGCCCAGTTTTGACAGGAAAAGCCTCTTGTTTAGATGTAGCCTTCTTGTCTAGTTTAGCAATATGGAGGAAGAGAAACATTTCAAGGAAGTAGCAGGAAGTCAGTCTGTGTGTAGATAGCAAGGGATACTGAGCTGTAATTGAGACTGCTTTATAAATTGGAGTGTTAGCAAAGAGTCCACTTAGTTTAATAACAATGGAGTCCTCTTGTGCTGTTACCTACCTTGTGATCCATGAAACCTCAAGCACCATTCTGCAGTATGCCTGTGCATTTTGGGCTTGCTGTAATTGCAACCAGTGCTTTTTTTTTTTTTTTTTTGGTTCAAATAAAATAAAATAAAAAGAGGAGCCTGTACTCAGCCGACACCCTGCCAATCCCGTGGCTGGGGCTGCCGAGGTGCCGGTACTCAGAACTGGCAAGTACCAGCCCAAAAAAAGGGACTGACTAACCCTTCCTTGTGCTGGTGGGACGATTTGGTGCTGAGCTGCATAAGGATTCTAGGACTTGATCTTATAGAAACTAGCCTGATTGAAAACAAACAAAAAAAAAAAAAACAACCATTCATCCAACTAGCTGTTGTTGGGATAGGTTGTGGCTTTGGGTAGAAGACATTCAGCTGAAGAGAGGCTGCAGTTAACATACTTTTGCTGATATTTAATGCATATACCTTGCCCTACACTGTCACAAAATATTAGCTACACAGGTGACTTTAGCCAGGGCTGAAAGACAAGGAGCCTTTTTAAGAAAGCGTAAGGTGGTATTTGTTACGGTCCCCATTAGATAAATAATAAATGAGAAATTAAAAGGTGATGCATAACTGCAGAAAGATTGCTCCTAAAGGTCACTGGACCGCTTGGAAATAGTGACCACAATATAATAACTTTTAATATTCCTGTGTTGGGAAGAACACCGCAGCGGTCAAACACTCTGGCATTTAATTTCAAAAAGGGGAATTACACTAAAATGAGGAAGCTAGTTAAACAGAAACTAAAAGGTAGAGTAATTAAACTAAAATCCCTGGAAGCTGCATGGAAACTGTTTAAAGACACCATACTAGAGGCCCAACTTAAATGTATACCCCAAATAAAAAAACACAGTAAGAGACCTAACAAAGAACCACCATGGCTAAACAGCCATGTTAAAAAGGCAGTGAGAGAGAAAAGGGCAGCTTTTAAAAAGTGGAAGTCAAATCCTAGTGAGGAAAATAGAAAGGAACATAAACACTCCCAAATTAACTGTCATAATGTAGTAAGAAAAGCCAAAAAAGAGTTTGAGGAACAGCTAGCCAAAAATTCAAAAAACAATAGTAAAATGTTTTTTAAATACATTAGAAGCAGGAAGCCTGCTAAAAAAGCAGTGGGGCCCTTGGATGATAAAGATATAAAAGGAGCGATCAAGGAAGACAGTGCCATTGCGGAGCGATTAAATGATTTCTTTGCTTCAGTCTTCACGGCTGAAGATGTTACAGAGGTTCCTAAATCTGAGCCAGCCTTTTTAGGCGACAAATCTGAGGAACTCACTCAGATTGAAGTGACATTAGAGGAGGTTTTGGAATTAATTGATAAGCTGAATAGTAACAAGTCTCCAGGACCAGATGGCATTCACCCAAGGGTTCTGAAAGAACTCAAATGTGAAATTGCGGAGTTATTAACAGTGGTTTGTAACCTATCCTTTAAATCCACTTTGGTACCAAATGACTGGAAGACGGCCAATATAACACCAATATTTAAAAAAGGCTCTAGAGGAGATCCTGGCAATTATAGACCGATAAGTTTAACATCAGTACCAGGTAAATTAGTAGAAACACTAGTAAAGAGTAAAATTGCAAGGCACATAGAAGAGCACGAATTGTTGGGCAAAAGTCAGCATGGTTTCTGCAGAGGGAAGTCGTGTCTGTCTAATCTATTAGAATTCTTTGAAGGGGTTAATAAACATGCGGACAAGGGGCACCCAGTGGACATAATATACCTAGATTTCCAGAAAGCCTTTGACACGGTCCCACACCAAAGGCTTTTATGTAAATTAGGTGGTCATGGGATAGGAGGAAAGGTCCTTTCATGGATCGGAAATTGGTTAAAAGACAGAAAACAAAGGGTTGGAATAAATGGTAAATTTTCACAATGGAGAGGGGTAACTAGTGGTGTTCCCCAGGGCTCAGTCCTGGGACCGATCCTGTTCAACTTGTTCATCAATGATCTAGAAAATGAGGTAAGCAGTGAGGTGGCAAAGTTTGCAGATGACACCAAGTTGTTCAGGACAGTCAAAAGCAAAAGGGATTGTGAAGAACTACAAGGAGATCTCAGCAAACTGAGTGATTGGGCAGCAAAATGGCAAATGAAATTTAATGTGGGTAAGTGTAAGGTAATGCATGTTGGAAAAAATAACCCAAATTACACGTACTACATGATGGGGTCAAATTTAGCTACGACAGATCAGGAAAGGGATCTTGGAGTTATAGTGGATAGTTCTCTGAAGACATCCACGCAGTGTGCAGCGGCAGTTAGTAAGGCAAATAGGATGTTAGGAATTATTAAAAAAGGGATCGATAATAAGACAAAAGATATCATACTTCCCCTATATAAAACTATGGTACGCCCACATCTCGAGTACTGCGTGCAGATGTGGTCTCCTCACCTCAAAAAAGATATATTGGCATTAGAAAAGGTTCAGAAAAGGGCGACTAAGATGATTAGGGGCTTGGAAAGGGTCCCATATGGGGAGAGGCTAGAGAGACTGGGACTTTTCAGTTTGGAAAAGAGGCGATTGAGGGGCGATATGATAGAGGTATATAAAATCATGAATGGTGTGGAGAAAGTGAATATAGAAAAATTATTTACCTTTTCCCATAATACAAGAACTAGGGGACACCAAATGAAATTGATGGGTAGTCGGTTCAAAACTAATAAAAGGAAATTTTTCTTCACACAGCGCACAGTCAACCTGTGGAACTCCTTGCCCGAGGAGGCTGTGAAGGCCAGGACTCTATTAGGGTTTAAAAAAGAGCTTGATAAATTTTTGCAGGTCAGGTCCATAAATGGCTATTAGCCAGGGATAAAGTATGGTGCCCTAGCCTTCATAACAAGGGCAGGAGATGGATGGCAGGAGATAAATCACTTGTCTTCTGTTCTCCTTCTCTGGGGCACCTGGCATTGGCCACCGTCGGCAGATGGGATGCTGGGCTTGATGGACCTTTGGTCTGACCCAGTATGGCCATTCTTATGTTCTTATGTTCTTATGTCAGAGGTGGAAGGGCTAACATGAAGTGTTTGCTAACTTTGAAAGGCACATGAGTCAACATGTGCAGGCCTGAGTAATATAGTAGCTCTTTCATGATTCTAGTGCAGCCCTCCACTTTGTCAGAGTTTATTTAGTTTGGAATCAATCCTCTCTCCAGTCATCAAACAATCTGGGCTGATTTTAATAGGCAAGATGAAACGGAAGACAGCTCAGGATGGGTTGGAACTGAGTCATGGTTATTGAATTTGTCTAAGGTACAAAGGCTCTGTTAGTAGCAAAATGAAATAAGTGACTTTAAAAAAACCGCCTCCAAGAACAAAGAGATTGGAGTGTAACATTTGTCACACTCTCTGCAACCTTTTGCTCTTCTTGATCCTTCTGATTTGAAATGTGTACAACATAAAAAACAAGGAACATTTAAAAACTACACTGCAAACCTGCAAAAACTAAGTGCAAGAATTGAGTTGAAAATAAAGTTTTAAAAAATTTAGCCACAGCTTTATTTTTGATTTACTAATGTCTTACCCACAAAAGCTCATTACCTAATAAATTTGTTAGTCTTTAAGGTGCTATAGGACTGTTTGACTATGTCTACACAGCAGCATTATTTTGAAATAATCCATTCTGCAGTAGCTGTTCTGAAATAGCTTATTTCAAAGTAATGCAGCTACACAAAAGAATGCATTTCTGTATAGCGCCTAGCTATTTTGAAATAGCATGTCCAAACACAAAGTGCCTATTTTGAAATAGTGCCATTGGACGCCATAATGGTTTATTTCAGAATAGTGCTATTCTGTGTCTTAAGAGCACCTATTTCAAAACAGTTATTTCAAAATAGGCATTATTCCTCCTGCAAGTGAGGTTTACAAAATTCCAAATAATGTGCCTGCTATGTTGAGTTTATTTTGAAATAGTGTGTGCATGGTGTGAATGCTCATAAACTTATTTTGAAATGGCAGCTGCTGTCTTGAAATAACTTTACTGCATGGCCGTAGCCTTTGTTATTAGTAGACGGATAGGCAGTCTTGTCCTATGGTTAAGTTATTGGTCTGTGAGAGATGAGGCCAATTCTTTTCTCTGCCACAGGCTTGCTCTATGACTTTAAGTTACCTAATGTGCCTGTGCCTCAGTTCCCCATCTGCAAAATGGGGATAATGGGACTTCCTCATTTCAGAGGGGTTAACGTGAAGATAAAGGCACTCACTGGAGTTTAGAAAAAGGCAGTCTTCATGCTCTAGTCCAGCACTACCTCATATGAACTTAACTTCAGACACCTGGGTAGTCCCATTAAGTTAACTGAGTTACATACGTGTCTGTAGGATCAGGACTTAAGTCCTTAATTCAGTAAGGTCTTTTAGGTACATGAGCAGTGTTCCCCATTAGCAGACCACTTTGGTGGCCACCCAGAAGATATTCAGGTGCTGCCCAGCTGATTACCAGAGTGCGTACTGCCACCAGCGTGTGTTTCGATGGTGGTATACATCTGCGTATATCTCAACAAAAACATTTCCTTTCTCCAGCTCACCCTAATGCTTCATGTTTAAGACAGCTGTAGTGCACTAGGTAATTCTTCCCCCTCCTGTGCGCCGCAGGGGCGGAAAGGGGGAAAGAGGAGCCTGCTTTTACCACTCTGTGCACTGGCTGTATTGCTGGAGCCTGGCCAAGGAAGAGAGTGAGTGGCTGCTGGCCCTGCTACTCCATTCCTGCATAGGAGGGCTGGGAATGGATGGGTGTGGTGGGGAGAAGGCTCTTTCCCAAAGCACTAGCTAGTGAATCAGAGACACTGGTGCAAGGGGGAGGTACAGGAATGACGGGCAAAATACTACCCCCTCTGTAAATAGAAGTTTTGACGTTTAGGGCCTGGGAGGGGCAAGAAGGGCCCCCTCCCCCTTCCTAGATACCTGTGCTCACCCCTACCCCCATTCAGCAGAGAACCACAGCAGCGGAGGGAGCAGAAGGTGGCTACATGGTACCAGCTCCACCCCCTGCTCTTCTGCACAGCTGTGTCTCCTGCCTGGAGTCTACACAGCTGCTCCAGAGGAGTTGTCATGGGGATGCCCAGAGGCCCTATGTTCTGCTCATTTTGCTGCTGTGGTTCCTTCCTGAATGTGCGCTAAATGGCCCCTACCCAGAATGAACCCTACCCATTTTCACCGCAATTGCCCTCTTCTGAGGGGTCCTAGTGCTTAAGCTACTAAGCAGGATTCAGAAGACCTGAGTTCAAGTCTCAGCTACACCACAGGCTTCCTGTGTGATCTTGAGTCTTGGTGTCTCTATGCCTCAGTTCCCCATCTGTAAAATGGCACTTCCTACCTCATGATGATAAATACATTAAAGTCCAGGGGGCGTTCAGCAACTATGGTAATACGGCAGCGCAAGTAAATATTTTACATTGATATCCAGCTTTCCTTTTGGGGTATGTCTACAGTGTAGTTAAAAACCCATGGCTGCCCCATATGTCCTCTGACTTGGGGAGTGGTCTGAGCCTCGACATCTAAATGGCAATGAAGCAGCTCTGAAGTCTCCATCAGATAGTAGGGGCCAGCCACAGATGTTTAATTGCCATGTAGACAAATCTTGAATAACCTAAACCACAGTAAGACTCTGCTTTGCCCAATCGGTTTCTTTTCTTTTCTGTTAATGAAATGTGCTTTCTTTTAATGATAGAAATCAGACAAGTACTTCAAGCTGAGGGGGATTTTTTGGCTTCACATTAAAGTCTTTGCTCCTGTTTCTCTTTAAAAATGTGTGATAGAATAGTGTTAACATTTAACTTTCCATATCTTAGCTTGGATTAGTTTTGCTTCACAAAAGAAAGCCAACCAAAAATGTATTTATTTGTTCCCCACCTAATTATGCACCATAGGAAAGGAGTCCTGGGGGACGAAAGTGTACTTCTATTTTGTGCCATAGTCAAGGTAATATTGTCCAAGTGAACTTTGGATTCCTCATGCTTTGTGTCCCATAAACAGGTGAGCCTGACCGTCATTCAGATTTCTCCTTTTGTTTCAATTGCTTCAACAAATCAACAGAAGTGAATAAAATTTATCAGGAAGGCACAGTAGAGAGAAAAGCCAGATGGAGCAAGATAAACTCTTTACCTCCTCTGTATCAACGCATCAATGTGAAACATTGTCATCTTCCATTAAAGGGCAGGCTGTCAGAGAGTCTTTGTTGTTCCCAAAGTCTGTTGCCAAGGCTACAGAACCACATCCTTTGGCTTTGAATGAAAGAGCATGATTTGCAGTTTTCTTATAATTTAGAATAGGTTTGGTTCTCATGCCAGACATCTCGGTGGAATCCTAATCTTATCTAATCTTACTGTTTTCTCTGTATTTGACTGATCCCTTCTCACCCTAAATCCCCAATCTGAAGACATCAGCTTGGTCTATGCTAGAGAGTTAAGTTGATTGCTGATACACAATTCTGGCTGCAGCAAGTAGTAGGCATCCTTCAGTCTACGTAGACTATGGATCGCGCCCTTCGTAGTTCCATTTGGGATCATCATTTGCAGCGTCAACTGTGACCATGAAGGCCCACACGAGAGTGACAGTCCTTGCTGCATCTGTTGCATGTGTAATGGGTATCTGGCAGGTCCTTACTGTGCTTTCTGTGGGCTCGCTTCTCCTCTGCTAGCTGTCTGATCCTCATCTCACCCTTCTGAAGGCCCTTGCGTAGTTCCTGCCTCCATCTGCTGTGATCGTCTGCCAGCTCCTCCCAGCTGTCCGGCTCAATGTCTACCTCCTCACTTAAACAGCAAGTCCTTAGGTAGAATCAACTAATTTGCAATCGACTTACCTGGCTGTCCACACAGAGGGAGGTCAATGGGAGGATTTCTGCCATCAACCTCCTTTACTCTTTACGATATCGAGTAGAACGGGGTCAAGTGCATATGCACAGATAGCTTGATTTCACGCATCTCCACTAGGTGCACAAAACTGAACTTCGGAAGAGTTCAAGACTGGGTTGATCTTCCTGGTAGTGTAGACATACCCATATCAAACAGGCATGGTTGTTCTTCTCAAGGTTTAGGGACAGGCTAGGGTCAGTTTTCCTCCATTGAGGATCCTTGGCAAATAGCCTACCTCAGAACGGAGGTGTGATGGCTTCTCCTGACAGTTGTGATGGGTTATGGTGGCAATTTGATTTTCAGTTGACTGGCTGTTAACCACCCATAAACTTCCTCTTACTCATTTGATTTTGTCTATTACAAAGTTTGGTTTCTTAATTCTTCCTTTTGAGTGATGAGCTGTATTTTCTGAGGCTATGTCTAAACTGCAGGCTGCTGTCAGGAGACCAGAGGTCTCTTGGGAGAATTCTGCCATGTCAGGAGTGTTCTGCCGACATCCCTGTCTTCCTCATTCCACAAGGAGGAAGGGATATCTCAGCAGAGGAGGTTTGCCTGACATTTGGCCCTGTGTGGACTGTCCAAAGGTCTGGAATGCCTTTCCCAACACAGCTGTCAGCAAGAGATGTGCAAATGTGGTGTGCAATTTGCATGTCTTTTGCCAACAGTTCTTGGCAGTCTGAACACCCCTTGATAGCACTAGCCTATACCCCCACATTTAACTCATTTTAATTCATACTTCTTGCCATTTCTGTATTCTAAGTCCCTGTGTGGATACTTATGTTGGAAGTGAATTGTCCTACCTTTTTTTAACTGAAGTAATTTTTTGACCAACTTAAGCTAAAACCAGGTCTAGACTACAAAGTTTTGGCAGCAGAGCAGGACAGTCCTTTTGCAGGTATAGCTTTTGTCATCTGAGTCCCTTGTTCTGGTATAAGTGTTATCTCCTTTCTAGTGTAGACAGCTATAAACAGTATTTTACTGTTTTAAGTTAAATAAAAAGGACACGTCTTTCAAAATAAATGTCCATACAGACTTGCAGCAAAATAACCAAAGCTGTGAATTAAAGCAGTGAAGTTATTTCAGCTCAAGGTTGTGTACAAACCAGCTTTTATTGTGCTCTATCTGGCTGGTGATGTGGTCTTTAAATGTTTAATATTAGGTGTTTTAGGGTAAGCTCTTCTGTTGGTGTTAGCTGTCAGAACTCCACTGGCCCGTTTAGATTTAACTCTATGGAGCTCAATGAAAATTCTCTAATCATGGTATATTGTGTAGTCCTTTATGTTCAGGAAACCCATAAAGACTTTTTAAAAAAAAAAATCAGGGTCACCTTGCAATTGCTGTTTGCCGTGGTATAACCTGGGCAAGTCCCACCACTCTGGCACCTCCTGCTGGTTGCTCAGGGGATTAGCTCTTCAGTCTCTAGAGTACTCTCTTTTGGCCAGTGACTCTCACACTCTTATCTACTTACCTCAGTGACCTACCACAAGTCGTCATCTTGCCCCTTACCTCATGGGCAAATTTCAGTCTGAAATGGCCACTCATTATGCGCCAGGGTGTTGTGGACCTGCTGCTACCCTGGGTGCCTCCCTGCAACCCCAATATCCTTAGGCCTTGTCTCAGACTTTGCCACCTGGGAGCTTGGCTGGTCAGAACTCCCCCAGCTCTGCCCTTCCCCAGCCCTGCTCTGTGTTAGGCAGCTCCTGTAACTTCCCTGGCAGCCAGGTCCTGCCTGCTCCATAGCAAGAGTCGTCTTTCTCCTCTCAAGCCTCAACTGGGTCATAATTTGCCGAAGTCCTAATTGGCACCTAATTGCCCCATCTGGGGGCTCCTCAGCCCCAGTCCTCTCCCAGGGCTGAGTTTAACCCTTGCTAGGCTGGTGCAGGGCAGATGCCCTGTCACATGGGGAAACAGAGTCAAGAAAAGTGTAGCAGTGTACATTGCCTGAACTGTTGCTATCTAATGCAAATTGAAATTTGAAAAGCACAGGCAAATCATCTGCTGTTTGCATATGCTTCCATTTAAAACTTCTTAGTCAAGCCCCTCATGAACAGCCAGTCAGGTCGTAGTTGCAACATCTACTGCTTCAGCCTATCATTATCTCCCCGACTGGGGTCATGTGGTGTCCAGCTTTCTATGCCGTCATCGTGCTGACAGTGTAAATTAAATAAAATTTTACCTCTGAACTTCATAGGACTGTTTGCCAGGTTGGACTCTGAACCAGATTTTCTAAGGACCAGTTGCACAAGTACAGCAGCAATTCTACTTCAGCTCAGGTGTACCCCCTGAATTTTGAAAGGAAGAATAAAGCTGGAGGGGGAGAAAATATAATGCAATCATTCCTCCTCTTTCTCATGTTACATATTGTACTCTTGTGTTCTGTACCCAGCACTGCCACTGAGCACCCGTGTAGCCTTGGGAAAGTCACTTAGTCTTTCTGTCTCCATTACGTCTTCTGTAAATGAAGATAATGAAGAAAAGATGCACATTTTAATGTTTTTCTCAGAGGCGACCAGTGCAAGGATTCTTGGGGGGGTCATTGTCCAACTGCCCCTGCCCCTTCCTTACCTGCTGCTCTTGGGCTGCATCACTCTGAGGGAAGGGCAAGGACTGCCCCTTCCCCCATTGGAAGCAGTGCCACAGTGACGGTGAGTACAGGGCAGCTGACACTCGGGTTTGTGTGTGTGAGAGGCCCCCCACATGCACACCCACGCGTCACCTAAGACTGGTGGTATCCAGCACTTTTATTTGGGAGCCCCATAATCAGATGTTGAAACTAGGCCCCATATACGACTGGGTCAAATTATCTGAGGGATAAGAAGTTATCTACGCTGAAAGTTTCCTCAGCAATATTTGCGAATGAGTTGTGGTAGAACAGCCATAACTGTCTTTCAGATTTGTGTGCATGTAATTATTTCTCAAAATGAATGAAGTTCCTAAGCAGCTTGCGTCTGAGCAGCTTGTATCTCAACTGACAGCTTTCAAGACATGAGTTGCTGATGTGAGGAAATGTTTACCTATAACAGAAGCGCATTTTAAAAAAATTGAATACCAAGCTGGGAACTTCTGGAGGAGAGTTATATGCTAGCAGCTGTTACTGATAGTGTAATTTACTCTCCAGAGCTTTGTGCTTTTCTCTCGTTTAATAATCTGTATTTTTAATTATTGGGATCAAGTGGAATTTCACAGTTTCTGTTCCCTATAAGGTAAGAATCTGAAATAGTGTCCCCTCCATGGACTTATTAGAAGCCATTAATATAAAGATGATCAACTCCAGCTGTTTTACAACATTTATTTGTTCTGAAGAAAAAATTCTTTGCTCAAATTACCCCTTCAATGAATTTTATTTTATTACGGCGATAATTTTCAGCATTAGAGAAAGAGGCAGTTTTAGGGTCTGATCTTACAAACACTCACACACAGGAGTAATTTTACACACATGAGAAGCCTTATGTACATACAATTACTCATCAATGTATTGGCAGGACTGAGGGTCTCCAGGTACATTTGGCACTATTGGTATTAGAAAGTGACCCCCAATAAAATGATACAAAATCACTCCTGGCTCACCCATTAACTCAATAATATATATATAGTAAACTCGTTCATATCTGGAATTCTATTATCCAGAGCTCTCAAATAACCATCATTTAACCATAAGTAAATTTTAGTTACATTTTCCATAAGTACAGTATAGTGAAAGTAAATACAAATAAATACAGTAAATGCAGTATAGGTTTACAGTGTACAGTACTACTGTTGTTGGTAAATAAAGGACTGCATACATTTTTGTTTGTTTCTCAATATCTAATCTTGTTTTGATTAAATGTTTTTCATTGCTAGATGTACCTCTCCATTATCCAGAACATTTGACTGTCCAACAACCTCCTGGTCCTGGGGCTGCAGGATATGAAAGAGTTTACTGAACAATCTTTTTTCTTTCGTCTCTGAGCCATGACTTCACAGCAGATGTTCTATGAGATGTCCTATATTAAGATTTAATACAAAATTTCATTCTACTGGCAGATTTACACACTGTTGCTGGGTGGGGGCAAGGCTGCATCCCTCAGACTCATTCTGAGCTCTTGGAGGAAGAGGTGGACTGCAATGCCAACACTGGATATGCAGCTTCTTCTTAGCCTAACTTAAACCAAGGTGATGGTTTGGTTGTGCCAGGAAAATGGGAAGTGTCTGCAATTTGACAGTTTTCCAGAATGTGCAAAGGGAGGGGCACAGAGAGGAGGGACAACATACATCAGACTCATCACTGAGGCCAGCGAGCGCAGGGAACAACAACACTGCAGAGTGACAAGGGGGGCAGCCACAGCAGGAAAACAGTGGCCACATGGAGATGGAGATTTTGACTCTGCCTGCTTCAGCTGGGTACCCCCCCACGGGGGAGCTCTGCTAATCCTCAACTACCCCCAAGTGCTGGGGCTAAGAAACCCAGCCCTGGCCCTCCCCCAGCTCACTCTGGGGCTGGGAAAAGTGGCCCAGCCCTGGTCACCCCTGCTGCTCTGGTAAGGGGAAAGAGCCATGGCCCCAGCCTGCCCCCTCCCTGCCTGCCACCCTGGCTCAGGCTGGGAACAAAAGCCATGGTCCTTGCATCCCCCAGATCTCACCCAAGAGCTGGGCACCGGGCTGAAGCCAGGCCCTGACTTCCTCGCCCCCTCTTCTGGAACTCAGGCTGTGGCCTGGGCCCAGTGCTGCAATCCAGTCCCAGACCCCATGACCTCCTGCACCCTCACCTGTAGCTGCAGATAGGGCTGGGACCCTCCACACCGCTGTTGCCAGGCCAGGGAGAACTGCTGTGGCTGTGACCCCAGCCTTCCCCACCCTGGAGATCTCACTGGGGCCAGGAAAATTAGCCCCAGCCCCACAGCTGTTGTGCACAGCACCAGTGAGTGGGGGTGGTGGTCATGGTGGCAGTTGGGGCCATAGCTGTTATGCCTGGATGCCTGGCCCCACTCACTCTTGGCAGGCCGGGGAAAACCGCAGTGGCCCTGCCCCCCTCAGCCACGGTTCCCCACTCCTGCTGTCGCTGGGCTGGGGAAAACCACTGTGGCTGTGACCTTGGCCCTTCCTCCAGGGTGACGAGATTTTTGGACAAGTTATGTGTGATAGGCAGCCCCAGCCACAGGATCTCTGAGCGGGGCAGGGGGACCCTGGCAGCTACATGGCTGGGAGCCAGCTGGGGCACAGAACCTCACTGTCAGCCCCAGTTGTGGGAACCCTGACTGGCAGAGAAATTCCATGACAAGGCCCACTTCCCCCATTACACAAAAATTTCCAGTGGGACATTTTTGCACAAGCACGGGATGTGGGACTTACCATGGAAATTCAGCGTTGCCCCACAGATTGCAAGACGTCTGGCAACCCCACTTCCCCCCCGACCTCTGTCCTCCGGGCTTGGGAAAAGAATCACCCTGCCTATCGCTCTCATGACAACTAGGGAAAAGCACAATGCCTCTGCTCCTCCTCCATTCAGGCTGGGGAAGGGGAAGTCACCCCCTCACCCCTCAGAAGGGAGCCCAGCCCAGCCTCCCCCAGACTGTGGAAAGGCACCTCCCACCCACCTGCCGCCCTGGACCTTAGGCTGGGGCTGCAGAAGTTGGCCCGACTAAGCCCTGCTACTCGGAGACGCTTGGGCCAGAAACTGTTTCATGGACCACATCCTCCCTGCCTGTGAGAAGATGCCAGGGCTGGGCAGCACAGCCCTGGTGCCCCAGGGACCAGCTCCACCATTGCCACTGTGATCACCCCCAGTAAGTCCACTGAGACCTCCCTGCCCTTAGATCCCTGCTCTGCTACCCTCACCCCACACCCCGCCCACCAATGCCCTGCTCTGGGTCCTCACCCCTTGCCGGCACTCTATTACCGTGCACCCCTGGCTTGCAATCCCCTGCAAGACCAAGACTGTTGCTGTGATGTCTCCACTCCCACCCCTTCTCCTGACCTCCCTCCCACAATACATCAAATCCTGTGCCAACAGCTCAAGCAAACGAAAGTGAGGAAGGGAGAAATTTGATTAATTGCTCTAGATTTTTATTACTACAAACTTTTTCCCCTTCATTTCCCAAAAAACAATCACGTACATTAACCATATATATTTTCTAAAAGAGGGGGGAAAAATAACAAAAAAAAAACAAACAACAAAAAAAACAAAAAAAAAAACCTTACTTGAATTATACATAAGAGCAACACCAGGCAAATTTGCTAGTATTGTAAATAATTAAAGGAACCATAAACTGCATTTGGCACCTTAAATGAACAAAATGTTTTCTGACTTTTTATTGACAGTTTACTTATTAAATTTTGCCAATTGGCAGATAATTAGCAATGGATTTTCCAAGCATTAGGTGAAGTAGTTAGGGTCTATTGTAATTATGCTGGTTATTTAAAATCAGTTACAAAGTAGGAAGTGGAAAGAATATACGTCAGAACAGAGAATGAAAAATTAAATAATATTTAGACAAATTAGATGTATTCAGAATCCCCATCAGTGGACCTTTTTAAAGACAGGTTAGACACGCACCTCTCAGAGATAGTTTAGGTATCTTTGGTCCTGCCTCAGCTCAGAGGGATGATCTACATGACCTTTCAAGGTTCCTTCTTGTGATACATGTCTGTGATTCTATGATTTAATTAAAATTATGTGCTTTGTTCCTGAATAATTATGTTTGCACTGTATTTTATATGTTTGATGCTTCTTTCTCCTAAATTAAACGACTTGCACCGGGGTAAGGAAAAAATGTATTGGGAATGCAAATGTAGTTTCCCCAGTTATTTCACAGACTCCCGTTGACTTCAGTGGATCGTGCCTTAAGTCATTTGCCCAAGGTCTCATAGGAAGTCTGTGGCAGAAACTGAAAATTAATTCAGATTTCTTGAGTCCTATCTCAGGGCCTTAATCCCCAAATCATTCCTCTTTTTAATGGCCCCATTCCACACAAGAATCTTTTTTATTTCTATGTAGAAACTAAACTGAAATATAATTTTACCTGAAGTTTCTTGTAATTTCACCAAAATGCCAACCCTATGCAATGATAGCTATATATTTGGCTTTTCTGTAACATCAACAATGTGGTCATAAGAATCAAACAATCTTTTCCTTCCCATCTTTCTCATTGTTAAAAGGAAGAGAGATGTGATGTATGTGTATTTATGGGGAACTACTGAATTGCTATTGGAGAATAGATGAACAATTTGGAAGAGACTCATAACAGCTCAGGTGTTAACTTCTTGGCTAGGGTAAGCAATAACATGGACACTATACCAGTCTGCACAGCAGATCTGCAGTTATCTGTGCCAAGGGAGTATTTTATATCATTCGAAGAGGTGGGGTCAACCTTTTTTTTCTGTCAGATCGCTGTCTACTGAAATATGAAGTGATAATTAGATATTCTTGACGCTGATATTTTTGTGACACTTTTGAAGGACAAGACCCAAGTGTGAGATACATTATGTTGAAGTCTTTGTCATAACATGCATTCGCATAGAAAAGGTATGGAGATAATAGCACCTTCATTCATTTTCACAGATTCTCCTCAGGTTGCAAATCTCTGGTGCTTTGCAGCTCACAGGCTGATTTTTTTTCCTGTTAGATTGATCTGAGTCAAAGAGATCCATAATGAGGGGAAATCCCAGTAACTTTATTTGTGGGGACAAGAAAAAGAAATGTTTACTTCAAAAGTATTTGTTTCCTGGCTGTATCCATCCCAATACTTCACAATCAGGGAATGTATTTTTTCCTTTTCCTTGTTTTACATTAGGCCTTTGCAAAATACGATGTGATACCATGTGCAATTTAACTTAGTCCACAACATCAGGTGTTTTCATGCAGCTTCTTCCCTTTGGTTTGTAGCTGGCTTCAGCTGGCTCTGAATTTTCCAAACAAATCACTGGAAGAGAGCTTACAATAGCCTTACTATAACTTTGAAACAGTTTAAATTTGAGCGGCGCCTGCTTCATTAGCAAAGAGTGAAAATAAATATAGGTTAAGTTTAACAAGTAGAACTGTATTAAACCCTCTCTCTCCCTTAAGCTGCTGCATTTGTTCCAGCTCAGCTTCTCACACTGATTCTCTTTTTCCCTAGTGTCCCTTCAATAACATTTCCCCCAAGGAACGTGGGCCCTCTGAGTCCAGTGCACTGATGATGGTACATCTTCCTGATCTGTACAAACATTTTAATATAAAACATTAAACACAAATCATTTATACTCAGACCCCCATCCTGTGTCCCTTCAGCAGAGGTCACTAGCACATAGCTGGACTTGTCATCTTTTCTTTACCACAAGCTCTGCTGGTTACATAGTCTTTGAGTTAGTTTGGTCTCCTCAACCGGTGACCACACAGGGAGCAACCTCTCTCTGTCTCCCAGTTACCTGTCTTAGGCTACGTCTACGCTAGAGAGTTTTGTCGACAAAACCCACAGAGCATCCATGCTAAAAACGTGTTCTGTTGACATACTGTTGACAGAACTTGGCACTTTCATCCCCAGCCTTCTGCATCTTCCCCAGGAGGCAGAATGCCTTTCTTGACAGAATCTGTCGACCAAAAAGCCATATGGATGCTCGGGGAGGGGCTGGGCAGTATCAATAGGGCTTCTGGGTCACCAGCCAGCCCTGTCTGCTGTGCTTCCAGTTGGCTGTTCTATTCAAAGAGCAGCCCAGCTGTCCGGCCACTCTCTGTCACCAGAGTGGGTCAACAGAGTGATCCGCTTTTGTGTGTGGCCGCGATCTGTCAACAGATGTTTTGTCAGAAGATATCTTCTGACTGTAACTTCTGTTGACAGATCGCTGTAGTATAGACATAGCCTTAGGCTACGGTCACACCAGAGCACATTGTCAACAGAAGTCACAATCAGAAGAGATTTCCCAACAAAACTTCTGTTGGCAGAGCGTGGCCACACACTAAAAGCGGGTTGAAAGAGCACTCCGCTCTGTCAACAGAGCGTCCGGACTGCCTGGCTGTTCTCTTGCCATACAGGCACTGAGAAGCACAGCAGACAGGGCTGCCCATTGTTCTGGACACCCTGTCTGTCGAGAGAAGGCCCCCCCCAGAGCATCCACAGAGCCTTCTTTGTTGACAGAATCTGTGCACAGCAGCCTTATGCCTCATGGCTGAGAAGCAGAACGCCACCAGCAAAAGCACTGAGTTCTATTGACAAACTGTCAACAAAGCACATTTTGTGTGTGCATGTGTAACTGTCTGTGCTCCATGAGTTTTGTGGATGAAACTGGGGTTTTGTCGGCAAAACTCACTAGTATTAGAGTCTAACAACCTGGATCTTTGTGGAGTCTTCTCCTTTACTTTAAGGATTGGTTTCTGGATGGTTCTGTGCTTTCTGCGATGGTCTTCATGTCATTGTAAGCTTTCTCTGGGTGTCATACCTGCTGGCTTGTCAGTGTTTCTTCAAAGCGCTTGTTCCAGTTGCATTGCTGCCTTGTGTGAGCTTGGTGCTGTTGTGCCTATTGTGACTCCTGTAGTCCATTCCTTCTGGGGTCTCTCTAATGGCTGGATCCTTGCAGGAGTATCTGTCTCCATGGCTCGTGCACTCTTGACTGACCTGCTGTGCTCTAGTGCCTGCTTTCTCTGATTACTGGCCATCTCCTGTATGTGGTATCCCCAACCTTCTGGCTGCAACAGTCTCCCCTCACTGGTATGCCAAAAATGCTTTTGAACTAGAAGGAACAGCCTTCCACAGCAGTCTCCTCACCCTTCTGGGGGCATGGAGCCACTCCCCATCTTGCCCCTGGGCCCATGGCGGTTGTCAGCCCCGCTGCCCACAGAAGAACATGCTGAAAGGCAAAACTGAGGCGAGCAGGTGGCCCAGGGCTCTGTAATCATAGTAAGAAGCATTTACTGTGAGAGGTGGCATAAGCGGGAAAGAAGAGCCCCATATTAGGACGGCATTGCAAGGACCGAGGCACGCTGGTTTATTTTAGCTGTGTGTGGAAGAACAGAAGAAGCTCTCAACAGCTCAATCATATTGGTGCAAGAGGGGTATGGCACATCAGACTGCAGTGATGAGATCAGGGCTTTCTTCTTGAGTCTGAGAGCATATCATGTTCAGGCTCTCAGGGTGGCATGAAAGCAACAACAGACCATACCCAAACCAACCATCATGGCGGATGGCCAAATACTGGAAAATATCAAGTGTCTCCTATCTCAGAAACTATCCTATCCTGCGACACTGACATAGATGATGAAATCCACCACTGAATCTCCAGATCCTGTGTGGGTTATGGATGTCTATGGAGGTGAGTCTTTGATGGCCATGACATCAAGATGCAGACCAAGATTGACATCTATAATACCATAGTCATCCCAACATTCTATAATAATGTAATATAAAAGATCTGGACAAATTCCACCAAAGGTACCTAAGGAGAATATTAGGCATCATATGGCAGGACAGACAGACCAACATTAGTATCCTCACAGAGGCTGAGTCCTACAGCCTCGAGGTGAGAATTGCCCAGAGGCAGCTGTGATGGTCTGGTCACATGGTTAGGATTCTGGCATACATCTGCCTAAACAGATTCTCTATGCTTATCTGAATGTTGGGGTGAGGTCTTGTGGCAGGTAGAAGAAGCACTACAGAGACATCATTCAGAACACCTTTGTAAAGTGTGACATTGATGATCATACCTGGGAGGCAGAGAATCGGATAACCTGGAGGACCACCATCAAAAATGGTGCCCAACACACTGAGATGATGCTTCATCTCCATGAAGAAGGCCGGAGAGGAGCATGCCCAGGCCTGCTTTGGCACCACTGCTGTTGGTGCCAAAGGAGACAGAAACCTCAAATGCCGCTGCTTCCAGCGAGTGTTCCTTGCTAGAACTGGCCTAATTTCTCACCGTTGCACTCATCAGTTATAGGTGTTCCTCACCTGACATAACCCTAATAGACTCTTTACAAAAAGTAGCTGCAATTTAATAATGTACAATGAGAACTTAATGCAGCCCATAGGAAAATAGGATTGCGTAGCTACTCATCTGAAAAATATCAGTCCCTGCAGAGGGTGTTGGCTTTCGGGCTCCAGGTCCACTGATCACAATACAAGGTCTACTCTAGAAAAGAGGCTGTTACTCCAGCAGTTTGAATTGCCTGCTAGTTCTGTCTATAATGAATGATCAGGCATAAATGGGTGCAGAAGTCCTGTGAGCTGCACTCTCCACTTTAACCAACTGGATATAAAATAAGCAGGAAGAATTTGAAATCAACAATACAGAGTGTCAGAGGGAGCCCATGTAAGACTAGAAAATATATCACATACTTAAGAAAGGCATTCTTTAGCCATGAGTGCACCTGCACCACTCATAAAAATGTAAGAATGGCCATACTCCATCAGACCAAAGCTCCATCAAGCCCAGTATCTTGTCTGCTGACAGTGGCCAATACCAGATGCCCCAGATGAAGTGAACTAAACGCGTAACGATATCTCTTCTGCCATCTATCTCCACCTTCTGACAAACAGAGTCTAGGGACACCATTCCTTACCCATCCTGGCTAATAGCCATTAATGGACCTAACCTCCTGAATTTATCTAGCACTTTTTAAATCCCATTATACTCTTAGCCTTCACAGCCTCCTTTAGCAAGGAGTTCCACAAGTTGACTGTGTGCTGTGTGAAGAAGAATTTCCTTTTATTTGTTTTAAACCTGCTGCCCAATAATTTCATCTGTCTCCTCCTAGTTCTTATGTTATGGGAACAAGTAAATACTTTTTCCTTGTTCACTTTCTCCACACCTGCTGTTCCAGGTCAAAATGTTGAGGTGAAAATTGACTGCCAGGGTCCCTGGACCAGCTGCCCCTTCTGAATTCCTTTCTGCATGTGGTCTCTTTTCAAATGGCAGTCCATTCCTGCACTTTTCTGGGGTGGGGTCTCATGATTCAACCATTTTCTAAATGGGTTGCCTGGTTAGAGCTGTGTAAATAACTGATTTTTTTTTGTTGTCACTTGTAATTCCAGTAAATTTGAGGGAGATTTTGGGTCAACCTGAAAATGAAATCTCTCCTGACATTTTTAGTGCATTGAAAGCCTGAAAAAATTTCATGTCAGGTCAAATGAAACATGTGTTCAAGTCAAAATGAAAAAAAAAATATTTTGAGCCTCTTTAGGTGTTCTTACAGATATAAAATAAAATTGAGAATTTCAAAATTAAAAGGTAGTTATGAATAAAAATTTGAAATTTCAGAATTTTTGACACAAATTAGTAAGCCAACATGAGTTTGCTGAATGTGTCAGTGCAGTTGACTGCATTTTCTCCCCAGACAAACAACAAAATAGCAGCTTTGACTAACACAGGTGTGACAGGGCAGTTGTCCTGCATTGATACAGAAAGAATTTAAAAGAGCCCTATGAAAGGGATATCCTGGGAGTCAATCAGAGGGAAGGTTTGTGGTAGCCAATCAGAACCCAGAAGGGTTCTATAAAAGAGATGGCTAGACAGGCTGAAAACACTCTTGCTCTAGCCTTGGAGGAAGAGGGACTTGCTGCCTGCTGGAGATAGGTACCATGGACAGAGCAGTGCTAGAGAAAGGCAGGGTGAGCCAGGAGAGTTCTGGCCAGGCAAGCCCTTGGCTGCAGGGCCTGAGACAAGGCCTGAGGGTTCTATGATGACAGAGAGGCAGAAGGCAGCAGGTCCAAGCCCTTGCCATTGATGAGTGGCTATTTCAGTCTGCAGTTTGCCCCCAAGGTCAGGGGCTAATTGAAGACTGGCAGTGGGTCAATGAGGCAAGGTGGATATAGGGGTCTTGGAGTTCCCTGGGAGGGGAGAACTCCAGGGTGTGGGGTGCTGCGGCAGGGCAATACCCTGAGAGATAGGGTTCATGGTAAGGGAAGGACATGGGTCCTGATATAAGGTGGAGAAAAAACTAATAGGCACCAGCAGGTCAGACACTGGCCAGAAGAGGGTTCTCTGGATGCTAGAAGAGCTACATCCCATATGACCAGCAAGAGGTGCTGGGGTGGTGATTTGTTCCTGTTACGCTAGGGTACAGCTCAGTAATACCTCCCTGGTTAACAACTGTGAGAGCAAGCAGGCCCCAGAATCTAGGCACCTGCAAGAGTGTCTCTTCAGGAGCCAGTGAACAGTAACAGTTTGCAGTGATATAGAAGCAGCTTCTTCAAAAGAAAATATGGTTGATCTTTCTTGAAAGGCACAGTGCCACTGGGGAAATGGATTAAAATGAACAGAAATCTGTCTGAGGGGAAGCTGTAATTTGCCAAAACAAGGAGGAGTCCTGTGGCACCTCAGAGACTTACAGATTTTTATGACTCCATGTATCTGATGAAGTGGTTTTTACCCATGAAAACTTATGGCCCAACAAATCTGTTAAAGTGCCACAGGACTCCTCATTGGTTTTTCAGAAATCTACATACGTACTCTTGAGCCTCCCTGAGACCATAGGTAGATGTGACCTCGACTTGATGCCCCTGTTTTCTTGGGGTCCAAGTTACAACCTGCTTGCTATGGATCCCTGACTCAGCCTGTATTAGCCTGCAGCCCCTGACAACTCCCCCAACTCTCTCTGTGCCTTTAACAATACCTGCCTTTTGATCTCCAGTTTCTGAGCCTCGGCAAACAGCCTCACCATCAGGACTGGGGCTGAGGAGTGTTGCTTATGGCTGTAACTCTGGCTATAGTGGTTGAGAAGAGACTCCTAAGCTAGGGTATTATTGTATCTCTACTCCCCAGTTTCTTTACCAGTCCCTTTTGCAGCATTCAGACAGGGCACCATCACACAGATCCTCCAGCACACTGAGGTGATATTTATTGAAAAAAAAATACAGATGTTGCCCAGTTCTTCAGGGGCTGACTTAAATTATCTTTTTGTGTATGCAGTGATGTTGCAGCCCTGTCGGACTCAGGATATTAAAGAGTCTGGGTGGGTTGAGGTAGCATTTTGTATGGGACCCACTTCTGTTGGTGAGAGATGATGGTAGAATAGAAGATATCTCAGACCACCTTGTCTCTGAAGCCGTGTCTACACGTGCACGGTACTTCGAAGTAGCGGCACTAACTTCGAAATAGCGCCCGTCACGGCTACACGTGTTGGGCGCTATTTCGATGTTAACATCGATGTTAGGCGGCGAGACGTCGAAGCCGCTAACCCCATGAGGGGATGGGAATAGCGCCCTACTTCGGAGTTGAACGTTGAAGTAGGGCACGTGTAGACGATCCGTGTCCCGCAACATCGAAATAGCAGGGTCCGCCATGGTGGCCATCAGCTGAGGGGTTGAGAGACCCTCTCTCTCCAGCCCCTGCGGGGCTTTATGGTCACCGTGTGCAGCAGCCCTTAGCCCAGGGCTTCTGGCTGCTGCTGCTGCAGCTGGGGATCCATGCTGCATGCACAGGGTCTGCAACCAGTTGTCAGCTCTGTGGATCTTGTGTTGTTTAGTGCACGTGTGTCTGGGAGGGGCCCTTTAGGGGAGCAGCTTGCTGCTGAGTCCGCCCTGTGACCCTGTCTGCAGCTGTTCCTGGCACCCTTATTTCGATGCGTGCTACTTTGGCATGTAGACGTTCCCTCGCAGCGCCTCTTTCGATGTGGTGCTGTGCAACGTCGATGTTGAACGTTGACGTTGCCAGCCCTGGAGGACGTGTAGACGTTATTCATCGAAACAGCCTATTTCGATGTCGCTACATCGAAATAAGCTACTTCGATGTAGGCTTCACGTGTAGACGTACCTCTAGACTATCCATTTGCTTGATGACTCTGAGAATGAGGCCAAAGTTCTCTCCCATTGGGCATTCAAAGGTTACTGTTTTTTGAAAACACTGGCCAAGCTTCTCTCTATTTCTGTAAATAAGGATGAGGCTTTTCTGTATAAAGTGTGTTTAGACCCACCGGTGAGAAGTGCTTGGTGGCAGGGTAGCATAACAGGTCCACTGTACAAACCACAGTAAGCACTCAATGCAATATCAATGCAATGCATGCAGTGTGAGAGGGCCTGCAGGGGGGCAGCCGGAAGAGTAGAGGCTCCTTTAAACAGCTGGTCAAAGGATTTGTGTGTTATATCAGTTGTGAATTAGAGCATTCTGATAAGTGTTTGTGAATAGAACGAATGTTTCCATTGGCTGGACAGTCTTTTTCCTTTTCTTGCATCATATATCCCTCACATATAGTAAAAATAAAATAAAACTGGAGAGTTATCAATCAAGTTTGCTTGTCAGCAACCTTGAGGGAGAGGGATACTTGCTTTCTCTCCTTTTTCTGAAGGAAGTGTACAGTAGCTTGTAATTAAGTATGTTCAAGTAGACTGGTGAGCATTTAAAACATTTCCATCCAAAGCTATGAGTTTGCTAATCTCTGAGTTTAACCAATGGGAGAAGTATTGAAGGGGTGGGGGCATGTTTAAATTTTGATTCTGGACTCTCAGTCTCTCATCCTGATTGCTGTGATTGTTAGAGAAAACACAAGGCCCAATAACTTAACTACAGCCGGCTTCTGACTTTTGTGTCCAGGGACCCACAGATAAACTAAGAACTTTTGGTATTACTTTCTTTTGCGGGGCTTGGATTTCAGGGTTGATCAGAGTTATCATTTTTGATTGCTGAGTCACTGCAGGCCCCTTTAATGCTAAATGTATTACTACAGAATTACACAAAATTAATTCCTTATCTCTTTGTAAAGAGAAGAACTGTATTGACATAGTATGGTCCTGATCAGAATATTGACTAAAGATGCATGAGAGGAAAGGAGCTCTTTTTGTAAGGGCCAGAATTCCCCAAATAGGGGAATTGTAATCGCCTCACATTTTTTAACCTCATGTCTTTAACAGTGGAAGTGTTTCCTTTTCCTTTTTACCCAGCAGGATTCTCCATCAAAGATGAAAGCATCTTTGTAGGCTGGCATGAAGTGTTTCCCTTAGCTCTGTGGATGCTGATATTTTAATTAGGCAATTCATTGTAGTCTTAACTAGCTTTCCAGTCAGCCATTTTTATAAGGCTGCTCACTTTTGCTAATTATATTACTTCAAGTCCTTGTCTGAGAAATAAATCTCAACACTCAGGCACAAAACATTCTGCTGCCTTCCACCCACTGCCCTGAACACCTCCCCAAAACTACTCCTTTGATATCTGCAGCCCCACCCACCCTGCATTCTGACCCTCCTACACACACGGAACACTCTGCCCTCTCCTCTGCCCCCCACCCTCACAACAACAACCTGCCCCTTCTAATAAGCCCCATGCACTCCCACCCCCTGGCCAGAGCCCACACCCACACCTGAACACCACTTTTAAACCCAGCCCCCCAAATCTTCAACCCTCAGTTCCCTGGCACCTGCTCTCACCCTGCTACACTTTACCTCTATCCTAAGCTGCTCTCCACAACAATCCCTAGTGTCACATCTACGCTAGCATCCCCTACCCAGACCCGCCTCACGCCAAAGGCTGTGCCATGAGTCCCCAACACCCTCACTCTCACTCCAGCACCCCCCACTCCCTGTCCTGAGCCCCCCACACCCAAACCCCTACACTCACTTCTCCAGCCCCACCCCTACCCTCAGCTCCACCCCGCAACAAGCCCTCCACCCCCTGCCCTGGCCCCGCTAACTCCCAGCCCCTTGCTCTCATTCCTATGTCATGCATCCCCATACTTGCCTACCCCCTCTATTTATTTTAGCAAAAGCCAGAAATCCTGCAGATATTGTCTACCAACAAGATCTATGTAATCTTTCAGTCACTCTCAGATTTTTATTAAAACAAACTTCTTTTTTCCTTCATTTTCTAAAAATACAATTATTTGCATAAACCACATACATTTTCGTTCTATTTTCCAAACAGGAAAAAAAATCTAAACCTACTTTCACTAAAACATCTGAGCAATTCTGGGTCAATTTGCTGGTTATGAAATAAACTAAAGCACAGTACTGAGTTTCAACAGCCAAATTCATTCCTGAGCAATGGAACCAAACAGAAGGTCAAACTGGCTAAAAGAGTTCACCTGAAGATTATTTTCATTTACACTTTTTAGACTGAGGCTCCATTTATAAATAATACATAAAGGATTGATAAGTAAGGAATACATAATGATTATGAAATTAATATTGGATATCGATGGGTATAAAGATGATAATAGATGTTGTTGTAGGAAGATATGAGCCATATTTATAACAAACCCGTTGGATTCTGTAGAAAGTGATTAACTATTTAAATATCTAGTCATCATTTATTATTGCTGTATAAACAGAATCTGTATAAGTAATGTAATTTGTAACTTTTTCTTTTCCAGTTATATCATAGTAAAGCTTTCTAGCTACATTGCTTTGCTATAAAGTACGAGTGTAATTATTTCTTATGAAACTGAGGAACTTTCGTGTGATTGCTTTTGAAATCTGGAAATCTCAGTGGAAATTCAATTAAAATCAGTTTTTCCCTTCCAGTTATTATTGAATTTTTTAGTATTTAAAAATTATCCATTGATGAGAAAAATCTCATTAAACAGACTGATGAATGATTGACTGTACTTCAGTCAGTGTTTCAGATAGATAGAAGTATAGAGATAATCCGAATAATTTTAATTTTTGTGCCATATGTATCCCTAGATCCATAACTCTAACTCCTGCTGATGGTAATTGGAGTCCAATTAATTCAGTTCTCTCTCATTTTAATCTTGGGTTTCAGATACCTTTTTATGATGATGAAAAATGTAGCTCATACATTAGATTAGTCTTCATGGGAAGACTGAAAGGCATAGGGATTTGATAATTGGATACGGAGAACTAGAGCTTGCTGCAATTTTTTTTGACTTAACTGTTTTCCATAAGAAAATGCAACTTCATCAAAAACTGAAACATTTTTGCAGCAATGTGTTGATTCTGACAAAATTTTTGAATGGAAAAAGTCAAAATGAATAGTTACGACTTTCATGGTTCAACCAATTTTCATTTTAACTTTTGTTCTGTATTTGTAATTGTTTTGAGGTTGGAGAAACATTTTATTTCAATGGCTTTGAGGAAAAAAATTTTGCACGTTTGCTGTGGAAGTTTGAAATTCCTCCTTCTTTTTCAGATTCACAACAAAAGGAAATATTGAAATGTCTTTGTGAGAGGAGGAAAGATCGCATGTTAGCATCCACAGAACGGTTAGTAGATGGAGCTGCAACTAAGTGGCTGGTTGGTGACAGTTAAGATAGGGAGGCTTGGAATTAATTTGGAGAAATTCCCTGGCCACAGATAGGAAGAAATGCATTGGAGGACTCAGGATTCAAGCAGGGGGGGAAGGGAGGGAAGAGAGATAAAATACAGCTTGGTGAAATATGCCTCCAAGCAAAAGGTAGGAAACAGCCAGGGGAAGTAGAAGGGATCTTAAGAAGCAGCTCCCAATTGCCTAAATGCAAGGTGTCTGCGATGAAAACAGAGTAGCTGATGGACCTGTGTTCCCACAGAGTCAGCACAGCAGGGGAGGTGCACAGTAGAAAGGACATTTGGTTCCATTTGAACACCTTTGGTATGCTGGAGGGGGCAAGACTATGAGCAACCTCGCTACCAGGATGAATCTTAAGAAGGGGTAGATCATTGTGGGAGGTGTGTGATGTAGAGGGCATGCCTGCCATGCTCAGTGACAAAGGGGCCCACTTACCAGCGAGTGGCTCTGCAAAAGCCAGAATTCCCTGTGGAGCAGAAATTCTGGTTCCCCACCTGCTCTACATGAAACTTTTCACTTTTCATTGTTCACATTAAATCAGGACTGATGAGGTGTATGGCCTATGTGCTATGCATTAGCAGTTGTAGTATAATTCCTGTAGGACAGGCCTCTATATCACAGAAACTGTTACGATTATTGTAAGTGGAGAATCTCTGCATGAGATGGTCAAATATACTTTGTGTAACACAAAGAGCAGGTAACATCATGTTACTTGACAGAACAGGATTTGTTCTTTCTCTTCCTCTCTGTCTCTCTCTCGTGTGCAATCACTCAGTTTCTAGAAATGTGAATCTGAGGCAAGTGTATAATCACATACCAGTGTCTGAGGCAGAATACAAACCCTCCACCAACGGAAACTCAGATTGTGGCTGTAAATTTAGTCGGGGAGAGCTCTCCCACCTCATTTCTTATGGACATGCCCTTTAGACTAGAAGTGACCGGATCTCATTCTCTTTCTGGACAGAAAATTCTCTCCTAGTGCTACAATAAAATCAAAGTTCTAGGCCAAAACAAATCAGCCAGAGGGCCATCATTTCAGAAATCCTCTATAGCTTTCTGATGATATAAACTCATGTGCTCAGTGATGGGGAGAAAGCAATATTACATACCCTCCACTAGGGAACAGGCACCCAAAGGTCAGAGTAAATCTAACATACAAGGCACAAAGGTAAGAGCAAGAAGATATTTGAAATGGTGTCTGTGTCTGTTAATTTCAGAACAGAAGACTTCCTTATGATAACTTCTAGGCACTGGGAGAGTATACTTAAGAAGGTGACTAGATTAATGGCATGGGTTTTCAAGATTCTATAAGTGTCCTTGTGGTGCATTAAAGCTGAATCAGGTGGCAAATATAAGCTTATAGGTTCACTCAGCAGAAAAAAAAAACCATAGACCCTTGCCAGAAATCAAACCTGCTAATATCTGGGATACTCTGTTCACAAACAAGGAATAAGAAAATCCCCTTAGCCTGGTTAAAACACACAGCGATCACAGTATTTAAAAGCCTTTCAGAATAGGTTAGAAAAACCTGTCTGAGGGATGGTCTAGGTGTACTTAATTCTGTTTCAGCTCAGGGAGCGGAGTAGGTGATCTATTTAGGTCCCTTCTGGACCTATATTTGTCAGGGGCAATCCCTGTTTCAAAGAGTTTACATTATAATTAGACACAATGGAGAGGCAAAGTAAAGTGACCAAGGACACACAGTAGGTCAGAGGCAGAATCTGGAACAGACTCCACCTCTCTTAATCCCCTTGTAGTGCCCTATCCACTAGACTGGGCTGCCATCTGGATCTGAAGCTTCCCCTACTGCAGACAGTCTTCCCTTACTTTATTTCAGACAGCCAATGTCTTTCCCTTTGTACGAGCGCTCAAAGGAAAGTCTGAAAATATTAATGCCTTGTTCATTAGGGATGATATAATGCAGGGGCAGTGGGTGAAGCTGCTGCTTGGAGAGGCAAACTCACAACCTCGTGTCCCCACCAATACGCCAACACTGCTCCTTCTAGGCCCTGCCCCTCCTCAGTGTCCCTCTCCTTCCCTGCTGTCTTTCGCTTCTCTCTGCCCGCCCAGGCCAGCCAAATCCTAGAACCCAAATGTAGCAAATGACACGGGGGGGCGGGGGGAAAGAGATTTTTCTAAAATTTCTCTCCAAAAAAAATGGAACATGTTTCCCTCTGCCTGCCAGATTGCAAAGACTGGACAAGCAGAAGTTACCTAGTTAAAAGCACTACATTTGGGAATAAAAAAATGTCAGTCTCAGGTTTTTTGATATACTCTCAAGTTTGTCCGAGATTTATTTGCAAAAACTTTGAAGTAAGGAGAGATCAATTTTCTTGCATAATACAACATTAAATATTATGGACTGCATGGTGCAACCCTCCTCAGTATTTCTAAGGTGCTCTTATATTTTAAATATACCCTTAAGTCTTCATAAATCAATCATTCCAGATTACCACACATTTAAACTCACTGAAACAAAGACACTGTTTTAAATTAGTCAGAATGTTTTGTGTGTTCCTCCTCTATAGTGATTCTACAAAAATTGGTTCTGCTGTCTCTATGCTGGTCAATGCCCTGGGTAGTCAAGCCCTAAGTCTGATCCCAGAGTCAGCCCTACAGTTTTTCAATTCACTTTCTTAGGAAAAGATTACCCCTTTTTGAAAACCCTGTGCTGAGGACAGTGTGCCAAGGCACCCCAGGCTTATGATGCTTCTGCACTGTAAGAACGTATAACCCACACCTTTAGTAGGGTGGTTCAGTGTCCCATGTAGTGGCACCTAGACCACTTACAGAGAGAGAGGGAGACTGAGTTTTCTTTACAGCCTTACCTGAGCACCAGCTCAAACAGTAGAGGCTCCACCACTACACTCCAGAGCTGCGTCTACACGTGCACGCTACTTCGAAGTAGCGGCAGTAACTTCGAAATAGCGCCCGTCACGTCTACACGTGTTGGGCGCTATTTCGAAGTTGAAATCGACGTTAGGCGGCGAGACGTCGAAGTCGCTAACCCCATGAGGGGATGGGAATAGCACCCTACTTCGACGTTCAACATCGAAGTAGGGACGTGTAGACGATCCGCGTCCCGCAACATCGAAATAGCGGGGTCCTCCATGGCGGCCATCAGCTGGGGGGTTGAGAGATACTCTCTCTCCAGCCCTTGCGGGGCTCTGTGGTCACCGTGGGCAGCAGCCCTTAGCCCAGGGCTTCTGGCTGCTGCTGCTGCTGCAGCTGGGGGTCCGTGCTGCATATACAGGGTCTGCAACTAGTTGTTGGCTCTGTGTATCTTGCACTGTTTAATGAAAGTGTGTCTGGGAGGGGCCCTTTAAGGGAGCGACTTGCTGTTGAGTCCGCCCCGTGACCCTGTCTGCAGCTGTGCCTGGCTCCCTTATTTCGATGTGTGCTACTTTGGCGTGTAGACGTTCCCTCGCTGTGCCTATTTCGATGTTGGGCTGAGCAACGTCGAAGTTGAACATCGACGTTGCCAGCCCTGGAGGACGTGTAGACGTTATTCATCGAAATAGCCTATTTCGATGTCGCAACATCGAAATAAGCTATTTCGAAGTTGGGTGCACGTGTAGACGTAGCCCAGAGGTCCCGGGCTTGAGTCTGTCTCTGGGCAGTTACAAAGGCACAGGCTGCTCTGCTCCTTTATGTGATGCCACCCACACTATCCTGGTTGGCCAGTTATGGAGCTGAGATTGAGCCATGGCTATAAGGTGTCCATCCCACTTCCCATGGGACACTGGGGGATAGCAGCCCTTTATTCCTCTGAGTGCAATGCCTGGAGTGCTGTGCAGCCTTTGCTGAATCTCAAGAGGGGGTGGGGAGCAGTGGTCTTTCTAGTTTTCCCATCCATGGGTGGAATAAATTTTATTGCATGCACCAAGGCCTGTTTAGATGTGCACCACCAATAGAAACACATGTGGCTGGTTGTGCGGGCTCTGTTAATCAGCTGGGTGGCACCTGAATCTCTCCTGGGCAGCCGCCCGAGTGCTCAGCTTACAGGGAACACTGGTGAGGAGATAGGAGAGAGGAAACTCTGAACTCCCTCAGAGAACGCTGTCAGAGGAGGGAGGTGCTTTGTTGCTTTTGAATCAGTCCTGTTGGTGCCCAATATATTCCTGTCACTCTGTTCTGACATGGAATTGCAGGAAATGAGGGTGTGTGGGGAGAGCATGGTGTATGCATAAAGATGTAATGGCAGTGAGAGAGTTACCTTAGACCACCCATATATAACCAGCAGCACTGAAACACGATGGTTGCTATTTCCCTTTTACACAGTGGTAACATTCCTATCCTAGTTCTTTTTTGGATACTGTTAATGAGAGGTGGATAGGAAAAGAGAGTCATGCACCAGGCTTTCCAAAGCAGACCTGACATACTGCCGTTTCCTCCAGGGGTCCGTCTCCCGGCAGCAGATTTCTATTGCATATGGAAGAGGAGCTGATCTGTCAGTGACTCACGGCATTTTTACTTTATCATGGTGAATGATCAAAAAAGTCTACAGCTTAATGTCATAGGACCTTGTGATTAAAAAATAAGGAGCTTTATACGTGCCAGCTTGGAGCAGAGCAGAGAGAGCAGTAGGTTAGATACTCTTTCTGGTCTGGAAAGGGAGTGCTGGCTGGTCACACTTTAGGACAGCTTTATTTTAGCAAAAGAACATCATCACTCCTTCTGCTCCTTTTCTTCTTCCTTCCCCCTGCCTCCAAGAAAAAAAGACTGATTGGAAACAAAGATGACACAAAGCTCCAACATGAAAAGAAGCTGAGCCTTAGACGTCAGTCAGTGCTGTGTACAAATGGATGATTCACCTGAATCCGTCTCTGTTGATTTTTCTTTGAACTGTGGAGACATCAGAAGTTGTGCAGAGTCCAAGTTCGGGTTCTATGCTAATATCTGCTTTTAACGGAGAAAATAGCATGTGATGGCATGGGAAGAGGGGCTGATGTAGAAGCGCCTGTGTGAGAGTGATAGAGAAATAACCACAGAATGCTGTCTCTCTTGCTGCCCCACAGATGACCTTATCCAGAGCAGTGTTTCCTATAAGCTGAGCACTTAGGTGGCCACCTAGCAGAGATTCAGATGCTGCCCAGCTGATTAGCAGATCACTCACAGCCACCCATCTCCAGTAGCACATGTTTCTACTGATGGTGCACATCTTTACATGCCTTGGTGCACATAAAATTTATTCCAACCATGGATGGAAAAACTTTGAGAGAGCCACTGATCCAGAGTGTTAAATGGGGCACTACAGCTGAATTCTGATGGACATTTAACTCTGGGCACCCTGAACCAGAGCTGCGGTGGGACATGACTTACAAGTTTTTCTGATCCTGAGCATACCCAGTGTTGATCTTGTCCCCCAGGACTCCTAGGCTATTTGTACGTGACGGGCACTATTTCAGGATATGACTGTATCCTGTAATAGCCGCCTGTGTCTAAGAAATGCGCCTGTTGCCTTGAAAGAGTTTTGGAAATAATGGGCACGTTATTCCAGCATCTCTGTACTCTTCCTTATAGGAGTTTAGAACAGTGTCATATGCTGAAATAGCCTATTTCAAAATTGACTTGAAATAAGCTATGCAATTTGCGTAGCACTAAATGCATAGCTTCTTTCAAGGTTAAGGTGTTGTGTAGACACAGCCATAGAAAACATCCTGTAGGTGGCTGCAGTATATATCCCTGTCAGCGATGCTAAGGACTGAAATGACAGCTGGGAACACTGAGGCACAAGAAAACCCTGTTTCTCCCCACCTTTCTCTTGACTAGGCCAGCTGCATGGGGGAGGAGAACAAATGAGAGCCTGACACCACACGGTCTCCCTCCTGTCGCTGTAGGTGCCTATGGCAGCTTTAGGGATGAAGTGGGTGGAGCTTTGCTGAGTGTTGCCAGCTGATTACCTGGCCCTACGTATGCACACGCCAAGTGAGCCACATTCATAGAGTCCTGCAAATTCTCAGATACCCACTTTAGATCTGCAGGTGTCTGCACCCGTGGATTCAATGTGGATATCCATGGCTCATTTCTGTGAACGTGGATGCCAAGTTTGTGTCTCCGCAGGTCTCTATGTTCAATCACTGTGTATTGCACGGGCCAAGTTCGTCTCCGCTGTCAAACCGTCTCTTCCATAGGATGAAGTGGGGCTGCCAACCCAGGACCGCGCTTCTGGCGGCCCCGCAGTGGCCACCTCACCCCTCCTGCGGCTATGGGGGGGCATTACCTGGTGCCATGGTCAGGCCAGGAGATTACCCGGGGCCACAGGTTGAGTGCAGTGGTAGTAGCAGTAAGAGCAATAGCAGCAGAAACAGAAGGGGGTCACCTCCCCCAGAAACCCCATACTCACCATGCAGCCGGTGGGAGGGGCAGCCTGCTCCACTCCTTTGGGTCACCCTCCAGTGATGCTGACCTCGCTTCTCCCCGCAGAGCAGAGCACGGTGCTGCCCTCACCACCCGCAGAGTGATTGTGGTGTTGGGGGGGAGGTGATCCCCTGCTGCTGTCACCACTGTGTGTCACAGTCGCCAGGTGATCCCCCAGCCCTGTTGCTGTGGGAGGGGATAAGGAGGTGTGGCAGAGGTGGGAGTGAAGCAGGGGATGGGTGGGGCCTGAGGCATGGGCAGGTTGCCTTGTAGGGGAGGGGATTTGCACTGGTGGGTGGTTGCCCCCGGCCCTGCCTGGTGTAACTCCATTATTATGGCTGAAATCACACCAAGGAATGAGTAGGAATGCACCCAGTACTGGACTCCAGCCTACAAACTGTGAATGCGAGTACAAGTTGTGGTGCCTGTAAACAGTGGGTGTAGTGGTAAAACTCAAACTGTTGATAACTGCAAGCAAAACCAGTCTGGGTGCTGCTGGGGGATGCTGTCCTCCTAGCCCCACCTCTTCTGGGGGGCTCAAACCCAAGCCCCACCCTTCCCTCAGAGGTCTGTTGCCAGCCTGCTTTGCTCACTGAATAAAGTACTAGTTTAGAACTTGGGGAGACCTGGTGTAGTCTTGGCTCTGCCTTTGAGTTGTGTAATGATGGTCATAGAATCATAGAATAATAGAAGAGTAGGACTGGAAGGGACCTCGAGAGGCCATCGAGTCCAGCCCCCTGCCCTCATGGCAGGACCAAACACTTTCTAGACCATCCCTGAAAGCCATCTATCTAACCTCTTCTTAAATATCTCCAGTGATGGAGATTCCACCACCTCCCTTGGCAATTCGTTCCAGTGTTTGATCACCCTGACAGTTAGGAACTTTTTCCTAATGTCCAACCTGAACCTCCCCTGCTGAACTTTCAGTCCATTGCCTCTTGTTCTATCCTCAGAGGCAAGGAAGAACAAGTTCCCTCCCTCTGCCTTATGACACCCTTTTAGATACCTGAAAACTGCTATCATGTCCCCCCTCAATCTTCTCTTTTCTAAACTAAACAAGCCCAATTCTTTCAGCCTTTCTTCATAGGTCATGTTCTCTAGACCTCTGATCACTCTCGTTGCTCTCCTCTGGACCCTCTCCAATTTCTCCACATCCTTCCTGAACTGTGGTGCCCAGAACTGGACACAATACTCCAGCTGAGGCCTAACCAGCGCAGAGTAGAGCGGGAGAATGACTTCTTGTGTCTTGTTCACAACACACCTCTTAATGCATCCTAGAATCATGTTTGCCTTTTTTGCAACAGCATCACACTGTTGACTCATGTTTAGCTTGTGGTCCACTATAACCCCATGTCATTTCTTGCTTCACTTTCCTCTCCCACCTTTCCCCTTTCTTTCCTATGTTGATTGTAAGCTTCACGGGGCAGGAGCCAATTCCCACTGTATGTATGTAGAGTGTTTGGCACAATGCGGTCTGTCATAGTTGGAGTTTTTACGTGCTCCTGTAATAAAAATAAATTGTCCATAAATCTGAAATAGCTTGATACCTCTGCCGTGGAGTTAATAATGGATTTACTCCAGCACAAGTAAGAGTATAATCTGTCTTTTCATATGCATAACTCCTTCTTTTGCTCCATCTTAGCCCCAGCCTTGTTCTCACTCCAGAAGTATGACTTTGTACCTTCACTGAAGCAGCAGCTAATCACGTACATTTGCTTTCTGCAAAGTTTGTTAAGCAGCAATAAATCTAAAGGAACAAATCTGTTAGTCTTTTAAGGTGCTACATGACTGCTTGTTTTTGGCAGGGGTCTGGAACCTGCAGCTCCAGAATTCCATGCAGCTCTTTAAGGACTTTGTGGCTCCCTACACTATAATTGCAAATTTAAAAAAAGAAAAGAAAGAAAAACCTCCTGATTATTTTTGATAAAAACCCAGCAATAACCAATTCATCTCTAACTAGCAATTGACATGTGATCTCAAAAGGTTGGATAAATCCCCCTTTCATATATGCAGTAGATTGTAGATGTGCTACTGTATCTGTGTTTTGATCGCGTTGCTAGTGAAGTCCTGATTTTGAAAAAGAAGTTTGTGGCATTCCTGCTGTGAATTTCATACTGAAATTAAACGTGAAGTAAAATTGACATAATTAAAGTAGGTCCAGAAGTGAAAGTCAGGAAGGCAGGGGTACAAACATGCATATTTAAAGTTGGAGGAAATAGAATATGTAAAAAGTTTGTCAATGTCCTGCAGTAAATGTGCCTCACATTGCAAATAGTTGTGTGTGCGCTACTGCTAAAATATGGGTTACAAAAAGTATGATTTGACTTTATTTAATTAAGGACCATCGTGTATTCATATGCACTGCAGCTCTCGAATTATTGAGTTTTTTACCGAATTTGAAAAAAAAATGACCCTTCTTGCTATTTTGGTTGCTGACCCCTGTTTTTTGGAAAGTCTACAGCAGTGAAGGCAAGAGTACAGGTGGATAAATGCAGTTAAATTCTTATTTGGGGAATACAGAGTTTAGATTAAGTTAGTTTACTTACACTTATAAAGTGCATGGATGATACCACGCAGGGAGGGTTTGCAAGTGCTCTGGAGGATAGGATTATAATTCAAAATCACCTAAACAAACTGGAAATATTATCTGGAGTAAATTGAAATTCAGAAAGGACAAATGCAAAGTGACACCCACTTAGGAAGGAACAATCAGTTGCACACATACAACATGGGAAATTACTTCCCAAGCAGGAGTACTGTGGCGAGGGATCACAAGGGATTATAGTGGGCCACAAGCTAAATATGAATCCACAGTATAACACTGTTGCAAAAAACCAGTCATCATTCTGCTGTTGTAAGCAAGACACAAGAAGTAATTCTTCTGCTCTACTCCATGCTGATTAGGTCTCAGTTGGAGTATTATGTCCAGTTCTGGGTGCCATGTTACAGGAAGGATGTGGACAAATTGGAGTTAGTCCAGAGAAGAGCAACAAATATGATTAAACAATGAGAAATCCTGTGGCACCTTATAGACTAACAGATTTATTGCACACTTTCATGGGCAAAGATCCACTTTGTCAGGTGCATGTGAATCTGTTAGTCTATAAGGTGCCACAGGACTTCTCATTGTTTTTGCAGATACGGACTAACACAACTACTTTGATACTTGTCACCATGCAAGGCATGCAAATATGATTAAAGGGCTAGAAAACATGACCTGTGAGAGAAGATTGAAGAAAATGGGTTTGTTTAGTCTGGAAAAGAGAAGGTTGAGAGGGGACATAACAGCTTTCAAGTATCTAAAAGGTTATCATGAGGAGGAGGGAGAAAAAATTGCTCTCCTTAGCCGCTGAAGGCAGGACTAGAAGCAAACAGCTTAAGTTATAGCAAGGGAAGTTTAGGTTGAACATCAGGAAAAACTTCCTAAAGGTCAGGATGGTTAAAAGTCAGGATGGTTAACCACCAGACTAAACTGCCTATGGATGTTGTGGAATCTCCCTCACTGGAGATTTTTAAGAGCAGGTGAGACAAACACCTGTCAAGGATGGTCCAAATGGTGCTTGGTCCTGCCATGAGTGCAGGGGACTGGACTTGATGACCTCTCAAACTTCTTTGCAGTTCTATTATTCTGTGATTCTACTTTTTCTCCTCATCCTTCCCACTCTGAGAAATGTGCCCTGTGGTTTATTGTGAGTCTTCATTTCATTTATGTTTGTGAGCGGTTAGCATGCTGTCTACAGCCTGTCATTCTTTTCTACCATGTCTCCCTTTCAGCACTTTGTTTTGTTTCGTTATTACTGTACTGGCACGTAGAAAAAATGCTACTGGCTCCTCAGCTAAAATCCTTTGCAGTCAGATGTCCTTGTACAAAGTTGTCCTGTCCTGGAGCTTGCATTGCCCAAGCCCTGCAGGCACCTGACTCAAACTTGCAAAGTGTTCTGTCTGATGTTGTTTGGCCTCTTTCATCTTTAACACAAAAAAATGCAGCATTTCTTTGTTCAAAAGGCTTGAGAGAAAAAATGAAAAAAACATAAAGCCCCAACAACCACACATAGTGAATTCTCTGCCCTGGGCCTTCGTGACTTAGGAACAAAAATTTAAATTAAAAAGCGGAGACAAGGGAGGTGAGGTAATATCTCTCCTTGGACCAACGTCTGTCAGTGAAAGAGAGAAGCTTTTGAGCTACACAGAGCTACATCACACTGCAAACAGGTAAACAAACAAGCAAATCAACAAAAATAGCAGGGGAGATTCTCATTTTGTGTTGTTGACTGGAGAGTAGGATCCATCCTATTCCATTAATCTGCGGGGCAGGACTGGCTGCAAAAGAACTAAATAAAATATAAATAACACATTCTAGGATGCATGCATCACCCAAATTGCCCAGCAGAATGTTGCTCTAGAGTAAACACTTTCAGACTGACTGGATTTTAGCTCAACCAAAAGTTGCCAGAAGCATTTGAATATTTTTCCCTCTCTGCCAAATCAGAAATGGCCAGCTATAGACATATTACAGTCTCGTTGGGACTCATTAGCATGGCACAGCTGTAGCTTCAGCACGCGATGGAGTCAGCCACAGGGGAAAGTAGCACACGTGCAGCTAATGGCAACCTCCATGCAAGAGCAAATCTGTGAAGCAAAACTGGGGAGGGAGGAAGAAGAGGAGAGAATCATGGCTGGTAAAATGCAAATCAGTGGAGCAGTTCACAAAGATTTGATTTGGATTTTGAGGCAGCTGCTAAAAGCGTTGTTTTAGTTCCTTCTGGGAGCATAAACATAGCCCGTAGACAGGGAGGAGATAGCGGGTGATTATGTTTTTTAATCACGTTAATTTTACAAGGCAGAGCATTCCAAAGCAGTCATGTCTTTACGCCTTGGAATCAATTTGCCAGGACGCTGCGCCTGTACAGGATGTATGTGTCAGTGTTAATAAGATAGAGCCACCCCTATCTTCACCAAAAAATGGCACTCAGACTACATCTGCACTTGGCAGGAGAACGACCCAGTCAGGGCTGATCTTCCAGGGTTCAATTTTGTGCGCCTAGTGGAGATGTGCAAAATGGAAATATCATGGCATGACAATCAACTCCTGTACTGCTCATTATCATGAGGCATAAGGGAGGTTGATGGGAGACCTAGCTCAGTGAGGAAGGCCCGACAAGTTGATCATAGATACATTGATTCCAAGTACATAATTATCGTAGCTGGAATTGCGTCTCTAGGATCATTTTTCAGGTCTCGTGTAGACCTGCCCTTAGAAATACACACCAGCAGTTTTATTATTTATTTTAGAATCATAGAATCCTAAGGCTGGAAGGGACCTCAGGAGAACATCCAGTCCAGCCTCCTGCCCAAAGCAGGACCAACCCTAACTAAATCTTCCCAGCCTGGAATTTGTCAAGCCAGGACTCAAAAACCTCTAGGATTGGAGATTCCACCACCTCTCTAGGGTAACGCATTCCAGTGATTCAACACCTTCCAAGTGAAATAATTTTTATTAGTTACTCAGGTAATATAAAATGCTTTTTTTCAGTTGATCTTCATTTGCTTTATGATGGAAGTCAGCATCACATATACTCTGAAGGAGGCCTGTCGACAGTGGAGAAAGAGGGAGACAGCTGCCTCCCTGGAGCCTGGCAGTTCAAACGGGCCCTGGGCTCCCAGCTGCCACCACTGGAGTGGTGGTGGATGGAGCCCTTGGCCTAGTCACTGATGGAGAACCCCTTGGCGTGCTCCAAGGGCTGCAGGATGGGGGTGGGGCATGGTGCACTCTGGGTGGCAATGAGGGCTGGCAGCTCCTGTCCCCACCCTTTCTGCCTAAGGCCCCGCCCCTTCTAGAAGCGTGGTGCTGGGTCACCACCGACCTTGCCCAGGGGCCTGGCAGATCTCTTGGCCCTCCTGCTCTGAAGTATGCCTATGAATAATTAAACCTGAAATTCAGTGTGACGCCTTCTGTTTACTTGTGTTATTATTTCAATTCTGATGACCCAATGCAGCCTGGTGCTGAAAGGACTCTGTGCAGGGGGTTGTTCCAGACTGAATACTGCCTGGCTCAGTCCAGCCCCTGATCACTAACCTGCAAAATTCCCTTGCACAATGGTTCTCCCATTCCCTTGTGGAAACTAGTGAACATGTACTGCCTCCATTAATGAGACCCCACATGCTCAGACATCCATCAGGAACGAAAGTTGCTAGAGTTACATATAATGGAATCTGGTTTAATGGAGCTGCCACAGAGTGACTTGGGTATAAGAAAGGACAGTGTTGGGGCAAGTGAGGGGCAGAGCCTCAGAGGAAGAAGAAGCAGCAGGTTGGGGGGATCCCTGAAGAATTTTCAATGAAAATGGAGGACTTCAGGTTTCTGAAGTTTGAGAACCATTGGCCTAGATTGACCTGTATATCACAGACTTTTAAATTTCACCTAAGAAACCTCTTCACTAGGCCACCAGCATGAGCTTGGTTAAAGCATGTCTTCCAGGAAGACAAAATGAGGCAAAGAATTGACTACTGCCCTTCATAATTTATTCCAGTGGTTAATCAACCTTCCTGGGAAATATTTGTGCCTTATTTCAAATTTGAACTTGTTTGGCTTCATCTTTAAGCCATTGGTTCTTGTTATGGCTTTTTCTTCTAGACTAAGCCGCCTTTTATCTTCAAGTATTTTGTCCCTGTGAAGGCGTTAAGACTTGGCCTACACTAGGCAGGCAAGTAGATTGTAGATATGCAACTTGAGTTGTGGCTATTGCAGAGCTAGAATTGATTTATCTGCAATCAACTTACTTGGTCATCCTCACTGAGAAATGTAGATGGGAGAATTTCTCCTGTTGATTTCCCCTTCTCACGGTATTGAGGAGTACAGGGGTCAACTGCCAACCACTGATCGGTTTTGCACGTCCCTACCAGGCATGTGAAATCAAACCCCCGAAGATCAACCCACTCCGAGTAATGCAGACATGGCCTCAGATAATGTAATCAAGTCACCTCCTAGGCTTTTTGATCAGATACACAGGCTGAACTCTTTACATTTCTCATTGAAAGGGATTTTCTGCAGCTCTCAAATAATTTTTGTAGGTCTTCTTTCTGAATCCTTTCAATTTTTTCAACATTTTTTTTAAAATAGAGGCCATCAGTACTGTATGCAATAGGCCAGTATCAGTCTCATCAATGCCAGATACGCAGATGAAATCACCTGCCTGCTTCTTATTACTCCCCTGTGTATACATCAAGGATTGCATTAGATCCTTTTTGCTTCAGCTTCATACTGGGAATTCTGTTGAGTCGCTTGTCCATTCTGACTCCTAAATCCTTTTCAGAGTCATTTCTTTCCAGAATACAGTCCCCAGTTTATAGGTCAGGCCTGCAGCCTTACTTCCTGGATGTAGAATTTTGTGTTTAGCTGTATTACACTTGATGAAAATGAATCATAGAATTTCTCTGGTATACCAAGACCTATTGAAAACTAACATGAGCCAGCCAGAGAGCTTCTTAGTTAGCTCTTTTAGGTGTATTGGGTGTAAATTGTGTGGACCTACTAAATTAAAAATATTTATCCCTACTAGTTGTTGTTTAATATCTTCTGTCATCTTTATGTGATACAATCACATCAGCCTGCTTCTTTCCAAATATAGATCAACATTAATAATTGAATTCTTCTGCATCATTAATAATTGTATCATCCTCATTTAATAGTAGGCCTGAACCATTGCTGGAATTATTTGTGTTTCTAATATACTTAAAGTCCTTCTTACCGCCCTTGGCCGGGCCATTCATGGTTCTTTCCCCGATGTTGTTAGCTTTTTTCTATACTTCATAGCTTGTAATCCAATTACTGTCTATTTTCCCCTCTTCCCATTTGTTGCCCTTTTTTTTTTTTTTTTCCCATCACCACAGAACCAGGATGGGCTTTTGCCCTCTTTCTTGTTTGTGGAATTGTGTGTGTGTGTGTGTGTGTGTGTGTGTGTGTGCGCACGCGGGGTGGGGTTGGGCGGGGAGCATGTTGGCCATCAACAGAATTCTTCTTAAAGAACTCCTAATTTTCATTCACATTTTTGTGTCTAAATCTTTCCTCCCAGTCAATTTTGCTCATTATTTTCCTCGACTTTGGGAAATAATCCATTTTGAAGAACTAAGTATGTGATGTTATTGGACTACTGCTTTTTATATATATTAATCTTGCTTTTCCCTTGCTCTCCTCATTCTGTTTTTAGTTGTGGGGCTTTTTGTTCAACTTGTTGCATGTTATAATACTAGACAGTGAACTGCTGTGCAGGGTCACTTTTATTTACACTTTTCACCAGCATGTAGAACAACAGGGCCCTCATCCTTTGCTGTGGCATATAGATGTGACTGCAATCTGAATACTCATTAGCATTCTGTCCCTGGGCACCCTCAGGAAGTTTTCCCATGGTGCACACAACTGAACCATTCCCACTTTAACTTAGCATAGCCTATATGCATATGTTTCTTTTACCTTGCATGGGTAGGTCTGCCCTGCCTCCTTCCCTCAGACTCCCCACTGACCCTGTCCTAGTCAGTTCCCCCATGAAAACATTCACTGCATCCCCCTCCCTTCCTGGACTTGTAGCAGGTCTTGGGGCTGTCAGTGAGCCCTCTTGGCTCAGCAAAAGGGGCACAGGCAGCTGGATCTGCAAAAAGGCTGGGCAGGTCCCCGTGGAGGAGCTCTGATGTAGCATCTACCCTATAGCAATGCTGAGAGCAGCGCTGGCCACCTCACTGTCCTCTCAGGTTATCATGTAGTCACTCCAACTTGCTGGAGGGGCCAAAACTGGGCAAGTGGCATTGTGACCCGGTTTGACCCTATGGACCCTCAGCCAGCTCACAATACTGCTTACTCGCTCCCCGCCCCTACCCACTCCCTGCATCAGATGGCCGAATCTGAGTACTACTGTGATCCCCATGGGCCAGGTCGCAAATGCCCATCACTCAATTTTGGCCCAGCCACCTCCTACTATGATGCAGGGCTGTGGGGCCAAACCTGACTGGGTCGGGGAGGGAGGGAGGCAGCCTCCACCAAGTAGAGCAGACTGAGTAGAGCTCAAATTGGGTCTCTGCACTAGATGGGCCTTGGGCAAATGCCTGGGCTACCTGTGGTTTAATTCAGCTGGCTAGCATGTATGGATAACACACCAGCACTGCTGGTCTATCCTATCTACTCTGCACGATAGCCAGTGGTCCCTGTGAGCTGAGCACTTGGGCGGGCACCTAGGAGAAATTCAGTTGCTGCTCAGCTGATTAGCAAAGCACCCCACAGCCAGCAGCCCGTGTTTTCTCTGGTGGGGCACATCTGCACATGCTTTTGTGCACCTAACACAATTTATTCTGCCCATGAATGGAAAATCTAAGAGGGAACATGGATGTCAGCACCCTGTTATAACAGCCACATCTGGAGGTGACAGTGCTGAGCAGGGTCCCCCAACACCTGCAATATGTTCGTGCCGTGGTGACTTGGTGGGGTTAGTGGTACCTCTAACAAATATGTCCAAAACTGGAGCTGCTGGTTTGGAATGGTGGCCTAAGAGAGCCACTGCTGGGAGAGGTTAATCCAGCTGACAGGAAGGCAGTACATGGTACAATTCCTGCTTTGAGAGACACAGCTGTTCCAATTGTCATGAAATAACCTCCTCCTGTGGTGACAGCAATTTGGATTTGTCTGTCTGAAGACTGATGCTATTCTGTTACCGTGTGTCCAGTGAGCTACGGGGAAAGCTGAAGATCCAGGGTTTGGTGGGAACATAACGGGTGCACACGTTGCCCTCCTAATCAGTCTTTCTTTGAACCACACCCTTCTGGCACATCTAGGGGATGGCTCAGAATCCTGGAGGCTTCCCTGACAGAAGCAGTGTTCAGGAGATCTGCTGAGTTAGACCTAACCCCAGGGGGCAGATGGAGAAGAAGCCTCATTTCAAACGGTTCAAGAGACATACAAACCGACTTTATTTAGTCCCACCAGGCTGAGGCTTCTGTTTGGGAGCTGGGCTGAGACCAGCCAAGCAAGTGTGTAAGTGGGAGAAAGGTGTGTGTGTGTGTGTGTGTGTGTGAGTGCAACACTGTCACTAGCCCCTTGAATGGGGGCCAGGGCCCTGCCTACTCTTCATGCCTGACAGGGAGCCAGCCTGGAGATTCAGGTGGGTTGCATGCTGCATGCCATAGGTGCTGACTCCTGTGTATGGATGTAACACTCCTGGAAAAATGGGCGAATGCTCAGCCACTTCCCTGGTGATCCCCTGCTCTCTCTCCCTTCCTCCCAGCACCTACTTCCCACTGCAATCAGCGGCTTTCCAGTGAACAGGAGGCTCTGAGAGGAGAGTGGAGGACAGGGCATGCTCAGGGGGGCACAGGAATCAGTGGGGTGGCAGCTGGGAATTGGGTAGGGGAAAGGCTGGGGTGGAGACAGGTCCTGGAAGGAGACGAGAATTGAGCATCTCCTGGGCTCAGAGGAGGCTGGTGCCTATGCTGCACATTCAAGCAGTTGCAAAGTGTCTGTTCTGCATGGACTCAACCCGAGCCCAAAGGGATTCTAACTGCATGTCTGAGTGTTCCTGCTACACTAAGACCATTTCCCTCCCCCCTTCCTACTCCAGATGATGCTAGCCAGGGCTTAAAGGGCAGTGTCTCGCCCTGAGTGTCTTGCTGGTGCTGTCTTTTAATTGGCACTTGTGCAATGCCTTCTCTCCTTTCCTCCCTCTCTGATATGTGTCCTGTCCCCAGATACCAGTGCTGCTGAATTCAGCTGACAACCAGCTCCTAATGCCAAATGCTTTTTTCTGTTCTAATACTCTTCTTCCTTCAATTGGATGCCAACAGGGTCCAGGTCAGAAACCTTGAACAAAAGTTACTTTCTGAGTGACAGGCAACAGCTCCTGTTTTCATGTATGCCAGTGTTATGGGGTGTACCAACCCCGCACTGGCCAGGGGCTGAGGGCCAGGCATATTGGGGGGAGAAGGTCTTGTCCCCATGGCTCTGCTGGACATACTCCAGCTGCAGCCCTAGTATAAAGGCCAGAGAAGCCCATCAGTTGGGGGTTAACCAGCAGGGAAGAAGGAGCTCTCATCCTCACTTGGAAGCAGCAGCCTAAGGAGCAGCAGCCTGTCGGGGCTGACTGGGAGTAACTAGACACCTGGGCCTGAGAGATCAGGCCACTGGGCCCAAACTTAAAGGACTAGGCTGTTGCGCCTGACTCTGAGCGACTAGGCTGCTGGGCTGGAACTTAAAGGACTAGGCCACTGGGCCCAAACTTAAAAGGCCATTATGGGGCGCAACTCCTCAGAAGAGGCCTGGGTCTGGAGGTCCCATCACAGCCCGTAACTGATGTAAATGGTTTGTTCTCCATTTTGAGCTTTGCCTTCTGATGGCTTGGTAGTTGTGGAATGGTAAACCCCATCCTGCCCTGCTAGCCTATCTGCAGATTCCTTCTTACTGTGTATTTTTCAGGAAGATGTTGCTATTTAACCTGCACTCTGGCCATATCCTATAATTAGATCCAGCTCTACTGCACTGTCTGAGGATGGGGATTCGGGTGGGGAGTGGGTTCACAGCAGGCTAGAAAGCAACCGCAGCTGGCCTACAGAAAGCTCCCTTGGCATGGAGCACCCTGCCAGTGAAGGTGTGTTGGTTTCAGGCCCTGTGTCTCAGACACCATGTCCATTCAGGACACAAAGCCAGTCGCACAACTTAGAGAGGTCTGCATTAGTGGCTGCACATTAGGCAGGTGTATATGGAAAATGTGCACCCTACAGTACTTAAGACACAAGTGTATGAAATCAACTACCAGTGCTAAACAGGATGCTTCTTTACTGTGCTGTCTTCGGAAGTTTTAATCTAATTAGCATGAGAGCCTGTCATTTTAACAATATGTGCCTCAGGGCTGGAGTGCGTGGGTGTGTTAAGGCTCTGATCCATAGTAATGACAATTGCATCTTGTATCTTGATGCACGTGGAATCTGACAGCCTGAGTCAAATCCCATGGAGTCTTTCCAGTAATGTCATTGGGCTTTGGATCAGGCCCTCAGTGAAGCGTGTATCTGGCTCTTGTGGTCTGTAATGTTCTTCTCTTTCAGTGGACTGTGCATGCTTATTTATTTCTTATATGTATTAAAAGGTGGCACTTTCTTGTTTCTGTTGTCAGTGATGTGTCAGTCTTAAGAATTAAGACTTCTTAATGGGAAGTAATTCTAGTCTCATCCTTAGCTTTAAAAAGTCTCTCCATTATAGCAGCATTTTGTATGCGTTGGGAATGAATAAGCAACAAAATGTCCCATTAATACTGACCACTATTATTACTTACAATATGTAGCTCTTAATATATAATTATTATCAGATACTGAACACAGTCATGCACTAGAAAATCTCTCCTCTCTGTTTCTGCTGATGGTACAGAATTATTGTGATTTATCCTTCTCATATCAGAAGCAATATGATTATTCAGTTAATCTATTATTCATTTCACTCGTGATCCATTCTTTTCACATCCTTGCTCTGAGTCAATTTTCCCCTCCCTGCTATTTTAATAGAGTAGCATTTTAAATTGTGAGAACACCACATTAAACATGTATAAGATTTTATCTAATTTAAAATGCTTTCTTCTAGCAGGATATGCCTAATAAGCATAAAAACAATAATGCTCACAATGCTATGGCATATTAACACGACATATTGTGAAGGGTGTGTTTTTTTCAAAGAAAGCTAAGCACTAATTAATGAATATGTTAAAACTTTCTTGTATTTCCCTGAAGCTGCAGCATGATTGACACAGAAAAGTACTTTTGACAGCGTAGCACTGCATATAAACTACTTTGAAGTTTATAAACACTGTTACTTGCTGTCTAATATGACATCTCTAAAACAACATGGATGTTCAGAGATGACCTGTCCCATTATTAATGTTATGTTGATGCTGATGTGTATGTCATCAATACATTTTGTATTTTAGCTGGCACTGGATGAGTATCTGTACTTCACCGGTGAGGGTACATTACAAATCCTTCTCCATTTACGCAACCTGGATTTTTATCTCAAGCAGTAGTAGCTCTTGCCTCTAGCTCTGGAAGTCCTCACTTCAGTCCCTGATGCATTGGCCAAGATAGAGGACATCAGGTATGGGATGAGGTAATAAAAAGTTAAAGCCTGCCAGACTTGCACATGTATTTAAAGTTAAATCTATGAGTTGTCTTACTGAGCTGGTTTGGGTTCTCCACCTTCTGTTAATTAGCACCACTGCTAATTAGCTTGCATCACTGTCCGTTGAATTTTAGATAGTCAGGAAATTCAGACAAGTGAGGGGAGGGCAATTTGGACATGCAATTTGTAGGATTGATCATACATAGTGGGCAATTCCATTCACAAATGGCTAAAATGAGCCATTACTTACCAAAATTAGCCGTGGCATACCACAGTGAACCTATTTTGTGTGCATAATCACAATACCTGCCTGCCATTGCACATCCACACTGTCTGAAAATCTGGGCTGAAATGGAGTACAAAGAAATTCAGATAGGCAGATAAAGAGCACAGAAACTACAATGTGTTTAATTTCTGAACACTGGAGAATGGTGATGGAGTGTACATACACAGTGCAAAAAACCCATGCAGCAGCAAGCATCAGAGCCTGGATCAACTGACTTGGGCTTGTGCTCCAGGACTAAAAAAAAGCTCCCCCCCCCGTCACTGGGTTTCAGACTTTAAGCACCATCCTGAGCAGAGATGTCTACGCTGCTTTTTATCCTAGCCCTGGAGTGTAATTCCTACAAGCCTTAGTCAGTTGACCCAGGGTCTGAGACTAATTGCTGTGGCATGTTTTTAGCTGTGTGCAGAGAAGAGCTGTTAGCTATAGTAGGCCCTGGGGCAAGGTGTGGGAGATGGCAGCTCTGTGCCCCTGGAAAGGGCGGGGCCTCAGGCGGAGGAGGTGGGGCCAGAAGCAGTCCACTATTGGTGCGGCTTAAAGGGCGGTATGGCCCCGTCCCCTAGCCTTCAGAGTGTGCTAAGCACCCAGCACAGCATTCCAGCTGCACTTTAAAGGGGCCTGTCACTCTGGCTTCCACCCTGCCACAGCAGCAGTGGTGGCCACTAGCTTGGGGCTCCTTTGAATTGCGAGGCCCGGGGGCAGTTACCTCCTTAGCTCCCCGCCTCCATCAGTGCCCCTGACTGTGTGGACAGACCCAGAAGTTCCAAATTACATAACAAAACTGCCTCAAGAGGTCACAGCATGTATTTTAAATATGTAATTCCGTATGCGGGGATGACAAGGGTGTGTGTCAGAGTAAGGAATTATGGTTTTGATTCAGCAAACCACTTACATGTATGCTTGGCCCTAGTAAAATCAGTGCCTTTGGTTAGTAGTAGGAGTATCTGCATTCTCATTTTGGTAGTGCATAGGGGCCCTAGTTTTGGATGAGGACCCTTTGTGCTAGGAGCTGTACAAACTCTGGAGAAGAGACCCTTTGCAAGACTCCTGCACCCCCAACCCTTGACCTGAGCCTTCCCACGAATCCTATCTCCCTATCATGAATGGTGTGGAGAAAGTGAATATAGAAAAATTATTTACCTTTTCCCATAATACAAGAACTAGGGCACACCAAATGAAATTGATGGGTAGTAGGTTCAAAACTAATAAAAGGAAATTTTTCTTCACACAGCGCACAGTCAACCTGTGGATCTCCTTGCCAGAGGAGGCTGTGAAGGCCAGGACTCTATTAGGGTTTAAAAAAGAGCTCAATAAATTTTTGCAAGTTAGGTCCATAAATGGCTATTAGCCAGGGGTAAAGTATGGTGCCCTAGCCTTCAGTACAAGGGCAGGAGATGGATGGCAGGAGATAATCACTTGACCATTGTCTTCTGTTCTCCTTCTCTGGGGCACCTGGCATTGGCCACTGTCCTCAGATGGGATACTGGGCTGGATGGACCTTTGGTCTGACCCAGTATGGCCGTTCTTATTGTGAACCCCCCACCCCTACCCTGAGTCTCTCACCACCTGTCCTGACTCCTGCACCCCCATCCCCTGCCCTAACCCCTCCATAGCTTCCAGTTCCCTGCCCTGAACGCCCCATCACCATCCAGCCCTCTGCCTTGAGCCACACCTCCACCCAACCCCTGCCCTGACTTCTGCACCCTCAATACTCTGCCCTGAGGCCCTCACTCCCAGACTGTTGCCCTTACTCATGCACCTCTTCTCACTCTGCCTTGAGCCCCCACAAGGACCTGAGCAAATCTGGGTGAATCCTCTAGTTTTGCTATAAAATAATAGGACCAAATTACTGATGAACTGCATCATACGTGTCATAATTCTATGTTACGGGGTGGTCAGAAAAAAAGGAAACAAACATTTGAAATCCTAGTGTTCTGGACCCCAGTGTAGCAGCCGAAAGAATAACTGAAATAAATTAAGAACTAGGAAAAAGAATCCCAGCAAATAAATCACAAGAATCTTTAGTTCAGTGATTTTTGTATTAGTGATGCTCCATTGATTACTGTGTCTGAGAGCTCTAGAGAATAAAATCCACTATTTAATCACAGCTTAGTCATTGTTTGACCAATCTGGCACTTTAGCATTGTTCCATAAGCACTGGCAAGAGCAGTACTGGCTTCCCTGTGCTGTCAGCATCCCCCTTAAAAGGAATCCCCTTCTGGAGGTGACACAGCAGGTAAGAAAGTACCACAGGCTCCCTCTGCTCCTGAGAATAAAACTTCATTGGGAGAACAGCCCTTGAAACCAGCTATTATTAATGAATCAAATCTGGCAGTCCTCAGCCCAACAATATTTCCATCACTGAGAGTAGTGCTGTCCCATCCATAAGATGAAGTGTGTGACTTCCCCAGGGCCCATGTTTTGGGGGCCCACACTGGCTGCCCCAACCATCCTATGGATGCAAGGGACCAGGGAATTAGGGGGTCTGGTGCTGCGGCAGCTGGGGTTCCCGTCCTCCCCACCCCTACTCACTGCATGGGTGGTGGAAGCTTGGCAGCCTGCTCTCCTGCACCACTCTCCCAGCCCGCTGCATCCAATCCTCTGCAGCAGTGGGAAGTGGAGCCTCTGACACCAGGTGCTCCACTTCCTGACACTGTGCAGGGCTGGGAGGGCAGCAGAGCAGGGCAGAGCACTGCTTCAGCTTCTGTTGACCAAGTGTTGAATGAGAGGTGACCTCTGCTGCCACAGCACCAGGCCCCGTAATCCCCTAGCAATGTTGCTTGGGGAGGGACGGGGCTGGGGAAGCCTTCAGCTACGTGAAGGGGAATTACAAAGAGGATGGAAAAAGGCTGTTGTCTAGGTTGGATGTTAGGAAAAACTATTTCACTAAGAGGGTAGTGAAGCACTGGAATAGGTTACCTAGAGAGGTGGTGGAATCCCCATCCCTAGAGGTTTTTAAGTCCTGGCTTGACAAAGCCCTGACTGGGAAGATTTAGTTGGGATTGGCCCTGCTTAGAGCAGGGAGTTGGATCTGATGACTCCTGAGGTCTCTTCCAACCCTATGATTCTAAGGGGTGAGCCTGAGGCATGTTGAGGGCTGTCCTGGTCCTGAGCTTAGGGCACTTGCAGCGGATTGCCTCAGGCCCCGCCTTCCCCTCAGGACAGTCCTGGCTGGGAGTTGTAGTAGAATAAAAATTCGATTTATTCCAGGTCTGAAATAGCGTGGTGGTAGTGGTGGTGGGAAGCCTCCGTGAGTTCATTTGATCTTGACAAGAACAAAATTATTCCAGAATAGTATGTAAAGAAACATTGGTCCATACAAAAGCCGGGCCCACACAGGGATGGAGTCAATATTAGGCAGAGATGAAGGCCTGAAGACTGCATAGAGGGAAGGCCTGGACACTGTGAAGACAATGTCCAAGACGTGCATTTTTATTTCCCTAAGTGAGTTATTAAGGGAAGATTCCAGCTGGCCTCTGTTATCTGAACCATTTAAGAAATATGTGGGTGTCTTTTCCATACACGGTCTTTCTTACTGGCTTGGTGAGAGCAGGAGAACTTGGCTGATAAAACAGCATTCCACTCCATGTGTCATCAGGGCATGCAAGCTGTTTACATCTGTAATTACACAGATCTCTAAAGTAAATGTCAAAGCTAGGAGGTCTCTGCAATGCACTGTTATAGAATATTGATACTCTTGAGAAGACAAAGAGTCATGTTTGTATTCCCTCTCTTTTCCCATGTTCTTTGCAATAATTGTATAGTCCAGAGGCACGTTGAAACCACTGGCAAGGAAGAGTGAAGTCTGCTCTAAAACCTGAGCTGAGCGGCTGCTGCGTTTTAGCTTGTGAGCTCAGGGTGAGCAAACTTTTTACGTCAGGCCCCAGTTTTCCTCCCTGCAATTAGCGTGGTTCCCCAACCTGTCTAATGTAATCCAAACCGATGAAATATTCAGTTATGTTTGTATGAAAAATAACCCTTTCGGCATGTGTAAGAAAATAAATTTGTCGAATGTAAAAATGTTATTAATCAGGATATAAATGTGAACACACATCCATAAAAACAGTAGCATCTTTCAACATTTTAATGAGATGGATGAACTGAGACCCGGCACCAATCACGCTGCACCGCCCTTCAAAAATGTCACACACACACACACACCTCTCACTTCACTCACCACTGCTTTAGCCCCTAAGGTCACAGGTTCCTATGCTGTTATCAGTACCTGGGCCAAAACCTAAGCCCCTCCTCTGAACAACTCTAGTGAAGGGATTCAGAAGCGAAATCCGTACAGATCCATGTATTGCAGTTGGCTCCTTTCTTTGTAATGGACCAATCCAAACCTTGAGATTCAAGCACTCCCAGACTTAAAAGGGTCCAAAAATTGGGGTTTTGCAGAAGTTTTGCAGTTCAAGCCTGTCTCTAGGTGCAGTGTTGTTCTTACTGATGCTGAAAGTGTGTTGAAGGCTTTTTGCCTGTCTGGTGTTCTAGCATTTCTCCATAATAACAACATATAGTTCAGCAGCTTTTTCTTGCTTTGTTTTTTATGTTAATTATTTCTTTTTGTGCCTGAATGCCTGGAGGCAATATTGAATCTGAGATCTGAAAGGGTAGGAGGATGGAGAAGAAGTTAATCAAAGGCCTAATAGTCAGAAAAGATTGAGTGCAGCTATTACTTCTGTGTTAATGTTGACGGGCTCCTAATGATTATTCAGGAGGCTGGAGGAGAGAATCCAGCAAAAAGATTTGGCTCAGCAGTCCCCACCACAGGTCTGTAATACTTATAACTTCCATTTTGGCAGGGGCAATGCAGCCCATCGTATGTCCAGCATGGTTACAGGGAGTTCCTCACCGTAGTGACTGGTTGTAAGAGCTGGATACTGAGGACTCTGGTGTAACAAGGGGGCAAAAGAAGCTGATGAGGGGTTCTGTCATTTGACTATCCTGTGGAACTGGGGCCAAAATACATCTTCAATTTATCAGGACAAATTGCTCACTCAGATTCACTGCTTCAGTTCTGCTGAAGGCAGTTAGGGCTGTACTACTGCAATGCTTCTCATCTAGAGAGATGTGTACCTCAGGGGTATTCAGAGGTCTTCTGGGGGTACTCAACTCACCTAGATCAGCGCTTCTCAATTTCAGCTCCCAGAGGGGTCACGGGACAGGTGGTGATGGTGCAGGGGTTGCAAGAGCAGGGCCAGCCTTAGGAGCGGCAAGAAGGGCAACTGTCTGGGGTTCCATGCCACAGAAGACGCAATGAAGCTAAGTTACATGCTCTGCTCCACCCTGACCCCAAACCTGCTGGCATTTTGCACAGCACAGCTGCTGCATTTAAAAATGGCAGGGAGCTCCCAGCTGTTGCTACTATGGCATTGTCAGTGTCCATGGGAGCCCTTTTAAGTCATCTGTGCCCCTAGGCAATTACGTCCTTTGTCTCTGGGCCCCAGTCAACAGCCCGGATTGCAACAGGTCCAAGGGAGACAACGCTCACCCATCCTTTCATTATGAGTAGATGGGAGGAAAATCCTGAAATTATCTGAGTGGGTTTCTAGAAACTCTTTTCTGCTGTAACACATGGTCACAAGAGGGGAGAAAACCTGATAGTTCAGGTTCTGTAGGCTGAATCTAGAGCCAAATACCCAGCAACCATCTCTACGTCTCTCCAAAAGTGTATAATCTCTGTAAGAGTCTCTTGGAAAGCAACCTCTAAGTGGAGCACCCATCACAGGAGCTACACACCACTTAGATTTGGTCTGAAATGTGACATTTGAGGAGTATTTAACTCAAAATGACTCAGCAAGCACCTAGCAAATTATTGAATGCTGAAGTAATAATTAAAAATGGAATTGGAACCCTGGTCTTCCTACAATAACTATGTTCTGGGTGTTGGTATCAAGATGAGGAACAGAAGAGAGCAGTTCTGGATATGGCTGATTCAGGGAAGGATTGAGGTGTGTTGCACATGGAAAATGGAAAAAGCATGTGGAATGCTGGATATACAGGCAAAATGGGGTGCTGTCAAGGGTTGTAGTTGACTTAGGAAGGGAAGAAACTGAAAAAGTGAGGGTGAAGAAAGAAAAAAGCCTGCACGTTAATCATCCGTTTTATTTCACAGAGACAGAAAAAAGAAAAAGGCAAAAGGGGAAAGCTTAAGTTCTGAGCATTCAAAATTTAGAAATTAGAGAATTTAAAATAAAAAAACATGAATAAAGTGTAATTTTTCTATTTCATACTATGGGAACATAAAAACTTCAAGCTTCCTAAATTTCTCGCAAAACTGTTTTCCATTTTTTTGTTGAGTTCTACTCTTCAAGGTAGAAATGGTCTCTGGGTATGTGTTTGCACAGCACCTTGTATACCTGGTCTTGGCTGAGGCTTCTAGATGCTACTGTAGTATAAGGAATCATTAAAAGACAAAGCCTGAAAATTCACTCTCTCTAAAGCATGGTTTCCTAACCTGGGGGTGGGGGGCCATGAAGAAATTCCAGGGGAGGCGTGAGGAAACCCAGTCCCCCCCCCCAGCTTTTCCCCCAACCCAAGAAAGAGCCGGTCTTTGCTTCCGGCTCTTAGCCACTGCCATTTCACATGGGCGACCTGGCTCAGCTGCTATAAAAAGCAGGCAGGTGGCAGAGGCCCATGTGGAGCTAGCTGCCTCCTGCAAAGGTGAGCGAATGTGGGTTGTGGGCAGGAGGAGGATGGGGTTAGATGGAGGGGCTGGTGGTGCCTGGCTTTGGGGGAGGGGAGGGGCTCCGGTGGGCGGCCCCAACAGTGCAGGGCTCAGGCAGCTGGCAAGTTTGGGCTGCACCGGGCACCTGCAAGGTGGGGCCTGTGCCGTTAGCCTGGATGATCTATAGTCAGTCTCCTAGGATTTCCCAACTTATGAAGAAAATGCAGTACCATCTTGCACATTACATTAATTTGCTTCTGATGTTTCTGATGTTAAATTACATTTTTCTTAAATTTTTGGGCCATTAAAAACTATTTGTGCTTATTTTTGATTTTAAATAACATTTTTATATCAAGATTTTGTTTATTTTAAATTACTAATTGAATTTTTTATTAAAAGGGGTTTGGCTGATGGTAAAGAAGAAGTGTGGGGGCGTGAGGGTTTCACAAAAACCAAAAGGTGGGTGTGATGCCGAAAAGTTTGGGAACCACTGCTCATAAAGTGATCAGGTTAATCTTCTACATAAGTAGGGGAAGTTGTGGGTATATGTTGCAGAGAAGGGTTGGAGAGAAAGGAAAATGCCGAAGAAAACAAGGTAAAAAATGGAAGATTAAGTTGGAAGAACGGTATAGAGCTAGAAAGACAATGTGCAGAAGGAAAAGAGAAAAGGTCTAATGGAAAATTAAATGCCCGATATCACAGGTGATCCAAGCTTCAGCATTTGGATCTGGTGTTGAACTAGATTCACAGGCTTGGCAATACTTTGTGGGGTCCGGTATACAGAGGAAAGCTTCAAAGTCTAGGTCTGAACCTGCCCAAAGCTTGAAACTACTTGAATCTTGCTTTTAGAGCACCTTAGAGACCTCTCTTTTGGGGAGAGTCTGTCTATTGGTCATGTACAGCCCAGACTTCCCCTTTGCTAGCATTACATGTAGCTGGTTTAGGCTTGTGTTTGTGTTCCCTCACAGACTTTCCGTGTGACCATGGGCCAATCCGTCAGACAGGCAATCTCTGTTCCACCTCTGTAAAATTAGCTAACACCACTGCCCTGCCTTATGTGGGAGCAGTGAAGCACCGAGGTACTATTGTGCTGGGACTGTGTAAGTGCAAGAGATAGGACGATATGTAAATATTCACAGCAAATATTTTGAAAATGTGTTTTCTATCTGTAAGCCAGGCTACCGCTCCATCTCACACAAAGTTAGTTCTGTATCGTACAGGAGGTCTAATTTTTTTTCTTTCACTTAAAAGCGGGCAGGAGGAGAGAGTTCTGCCTATGGCCTGGCTTTCATACATGCTTTGCACGCAGCACAAGCTCTTTATAATTCATCAAAAACCCAAACATAATGAGACAAGGTTTCTTGCTGTAATGGGATGTTCTTCCTGATGTCTCTGCAACATTAAAAGTAATGAAAGCCGTGTCAGGCTGGCAGTTCACAGTGAGTTAGTAGTATGGGGAGGCATGTCTGTGCCTGTGGATATTCATCATCCTACTTCAATGAGGTTCCAAACCAAACCATGAGCCTCCTTTTCTCAGTGAATTTGCTGGAACTGAACATGGGTTGAAATGGCCAACTTTATACTTAACTAGTTTCAAAGGCTGTCAGACTTGCCTTTGTAGTTTACAGGGTCCACTGCTGCCCCCTGCTGTCACTTTGCTCTCCTACACAGGGACACCGGGGGTGCACCTACACTGGGAATTAACTTTGAAGTTAACTTCCTAGTTCAGCACTACTTCGGAGTAGCCAGCAAAGAGTCTAGACGCATTTTCCCTTACTTCAAAGTTAACTTTGAAGTAGGGAGCCCAACTTCGAAGTCCTTACTCCATTCCCGGGAATGAAGTAGGGCCCTACTTCGAAGTTTAACTTTGAAGTAGGGTGTTTGTAGGCGTTCAAAATTGCTTACTTCAAAGTTGTACTTCGAAGTAAGCAACTTTGAATTTATTTTTGCCATGGAGACACAGCCCTTGTGTAGTCAGACTATGCATCCTTAGCCAGAGAACTTGGCTGTAGGAGAGAGAACATTACAGCTTTAAGCTTTTTTGTTTTGTTTTATATGACACTGCAAACCCTAACTTCCTGAGCCTCGGAGAAGGAGGGCGCCCTGAGGAAACCAGTCCACCTTGGCACCAGCTCCTAGAGGAGTCAGTAAAGATTTCACCAAGCTCCCTTCTGGATGACATGCAGTTCAGCCTTTTTTGAAAGAACAGACTTTTACTTACACAGCTCTTCAAAGCATGGAAGGAAGGGCTGCTCCTGCAATGAGTCCTGCAAGGACCCTGACAAACACCAAACAGGAGACATACAAGAATGCCAAGTGCACGCAGGTCTTCACTGATTTTTGGGGGGGGGTCAGTTCTCTTAGACATGCAATTCCCTTTACTTCAGTGGGAATTCCGTAGGTCTCTGTAAAGATGGAATTGTCTCATCATATATATGCAGTAAAATTCTCTGCATGCAGATTTATTCCATTTGCTTGCTAGTACTTATCCTTTCATCTCCCTTGAAATTCAAACCACAAGTGCTTTGATAAATGAACCAAAACGGGAAGTGGGTTTATTGTTCTCTATTAAAAAGTTGTTTGGTAACTTCCTTGTCTTCCACTAATCCCTGACAGTGAAACACAGCCAGCACTAATCATGGCATTGTAGAGAGAGATAGGGCTTTGCACAATGCTTTCTGAAGGTGGGTGATGTTGTACTTCTGTGCCCTGCATACTCCAGTGTGCATTTGGGCTCTGCTAAGTAGATGGGCTTTTGTGTGCCCCTATGTGTACACTTACAAAATTGAGACATGTTTATTTTATTTCCTTTCTAGTCTGCGAAACAGCATCAATATTATTTAACGGAAAAACCCATTTGGTTTCACTGTGATTCTGTCAGAAGTGAGCACAGAAGACTCGGAACATGTGAAATCCTTTCTGTTTCTGCATGATGTGAATCAAAAACCAAGACAAAGCCAAAACACAACAGAGAAACACTCTAACCCCATCTGCTACTAGTAGTTCCTACAGTTTGTTTTCTTGCAGATCAAAGTCTGACCTTTAGGAATGTCCATGGCAATGGGATAGAGTGCAGTCAGAACTCTCATTTCATGCTTCCCCAGTGAGAAGGTCAAGCCCATCAAAGGAGGCATTTCCCTGAGGGCTTGGCAATTCAAAAGGGCCCTTTAAATGGCCACCAAAGCACCTCTTGGTGTGCTCCAGGCAGCGCTGAGGGTTCAGGGGAAGGCCATGTCATGGGTGGGACACTGCTGGTTGCTCTGACCCGCCCCCTTCCACACAAGGCCCTGCCCCCTCTGGGAGCACAGAGCTATTCCCACCCCTACACCTTGTCCAGAGGCCAGGCAAGGCTATCAGCACCACTGATTAAATTTGAGCTATGGCCTAGGTAGTCTGTACATGATTGTCCTGACTATTCAAGATAAACTACTATCTTTTAAGATCAACTAATCATGGTAATTCAATCAAGATCAACAGAGGTGACTAGTAATGACAATACCTTCATGTGATCCCAAAAGGAAGTAAGCAACTTGATTTAACTATATATTCTTTAGGAACAGGAATTATTGTGGCAATCACCTATTGAGTCACTGTTTGTTATTGTACAGTTAGGCTATGTCTACACTAGACCATAAAGTCAATTTAAATTAAGTTAAGCTGATTTTATAATGTACATGTCTTCACTACAAATATCTTTAGGTCGATTTTAAGGGGTCCTAAGGTCGACTTTTCTACTCCAGCTTTTTCAAGGGGTAGTAATGCCAAATTCAAATTTACGTCAACTTAATGCCAGTGTAGACACAACATTATTCAATTTGATTTTATTGGCCTCCAGAAGTATCCCACAATGCACCCAGTGAGTCTGTTCTGACCATCACTTTCACCTCTGCTGCTATGCAGGTGAGCAGGAAGTAGGAAGCAGGAATCACCCCTGGCTGTCCAGCTTGACCCCCCACCATGTGGCAGCTGGCTTATCTGCCTGCCCCCCCCACACCACATGGGTGCCAGGTCAAAATGAAATGAATCGAATCAAAATAATCCTATCAAAATGAAGCATTTCAACAATATCAAAAGAACAGCTTTTCAATTGCTCCAAATTGAAACTTTTCTGACTTTTATTTCTGCATTGTACATTTCTCAGGCATGTCCTGCTAGCCTTGTGATGGTGTGTGCCAGAGCAGGCTGTGGAAAAGTGGCACAAAAATGCATTTGGCTGTTTGTTTTCAACCACAGTGAGGAGTAAGGGCAATGTACTCTGCAGTGATGACATCAGCCACCCATAACAACTTGTGGCACATTTTTTTCGCATAACACACTGGCACAGAAACTCCTGGAGGTGCAGGAACTGTGGGCTAGGTACCCATAATGCACTGCTGCCACAGTCAAGCTTAACAAAAAAGTTTTGAGCATGAGCTTTCATGAGCACAGACTCTGATGAAGTGAGTCTGTGCCCACGAAAGCTCATGCTCACAACTTTTCTGTTAGTCTATAAGGTGCCACAGGACCCTTCATTGCTGTTACAGATCCAGACTAACACGGCTACCCCTCCGATACTCGTCAAGCTTAGTGTGGGTAATGGGGGCACACTATGTCAACTTTCTAAATGTGTGGACACTCACCATCAACTTTATAAAATCTAGTGGTATAAAGTTGACTGTAGTAAATTTGACTTTATTTCCTAGTATACACCTAGCCCTAACTGTGTTCCAATCTCATGATGCATAATGCATAACTTGAAAGCCCTTTGGAAAAATAAATTTAATGCAGAGAATATGAAACCACTAAGCAGAAAATCACTGACTAAAGTCTATAGCTATTTCCTTAAAGCTCTCATACCTAAATTTCTAAAAATGGTGGGTAAATCCCTAAGGGTTCAGAGTTTGAATTCAGTTCTGAAGAGTTTCTTGAAGTTCAGATACTTATCCAAAGCTTACGTCATCTATCAAAATGTTACAGGTCTGCAAAGCTGGGCTGGAAATCCTCTGAGGATAGACTTCTTTGTAATATTTCAGCATGTCTAGCTCTCACTGGAGCACAGAAGTGCAAAGGCATGCAAAATTGAACCCAGTCTGAACCTAAAAAATGTCAATTGATTAACTGAAGCAGGCAAAGATCCGGGGCTGGCAGGGAGTCCATCAATATTGGCTTTAAACAGCAGAAAAATCATGTACCTCTTTACATGGCAGCGTCTGCTGAATTGGACCAGAACTATGCAACCTGTAGACAAAAAAATTCTGTGTCATAGTGTCACACCCCTATGAAAATACTATCCAGGGTAACATGCTAATACCAGGTGGCTCTTTGTCCCCCTCTAGTGGCTAGACTACATAAAAAGGATTAAGTCCTAGAATCCACAGACCCCGTCCTTTAGTGCAAGCAGTCCAGATTGCTGATTTTGACGTAGGAGGTCTAGATTCAGTCACCCCGAATGTCTCAGCCAGCAACGTAATTTCACTGAGAGGAGGCAGTAGACTGGATTAGTGGATATCATTTCAGCTGAAACTTTCTGTCCTTTAAAATCAAAACAGGAAAATATTCCCCAAAGCCACCAAATACCTTGTTTTTAACAGACAGTGCAGACAGGAAGTCTCATTTCTATTTGCGTTTGGAATTTATTTTCTAGACTTAGCACTTCTTTCCTTGGAAGTCAGTGCAAGTTTTACAGAAACATCTGTGGGAACTCTGTGTAGCTCTAGTCTCTCTGTAGAAGTTGGTCCAATCAAAGATAGTGCCTCATCTGTCTTTTCTCTCTAACATCCTGGGACTCAGACATCTACAACGACACTGCGTCCATTAGTGGGATTCTTATTTGGCCTCAGATATATAGATCATTTACAGACAATGACCATCCAGGTAAAAGCGCAGAGTGCCTGTTCGGGGCCTAGAATCAATGTAAATATTTAGGAGAAGGCTGGAAATTCTCTACTTGGCAGAAAGAAGGAAACAAGTTTTGCACTTGGCATTTTGAAAACAATAGTGATTGATTGAGGCTCATGAATGGTTTTGGAATGGTACACTCCAACCTGGAGAAGGACTAGAGCAGGGTGAAACTGTGACAGGTCGAGCCAGAAGACTAGCTCAGGGGAAGAGAGGCAACACCTGGCTAATGAGCAAAGGGATACCTCAGGACAGTGAGGAACAGCTGATCCAAGGAAGCAGCCAAGAAGGGGCTGCTACAAATCAATTAGGGCCAGCTGAGCTCATGTGAGGCTGCCACAGGACTGTTTAAAAGTGCCCTCCCCAGAACAGGGGAAGAGAGTGGAAGAGGAAGCTGAGAACAGACAAGGTTAATGTAAGAGAGAGAATTAGGAAGCAGAGCACCTGCATTGTTAGAGACCAGAGAGGGGAGGTAAAGAGCCTCCACAGGGAATGTTTGGATTGCCCAGGTGACCAGGGGCCTCCTACCCCAGCCCCATTCAGACAAGGGGCCAGGGCCCAGGAGTGGGACTGACCCTGCCACAATATGAAGTGTGTGACAAATGCAGTTTATCACATGGTTCCACAGTTTATTGTATGGATATCTTCATCACAACTTGGCAGGGTGGGGAGAAGGCTGTTTAAACAGACTATTGAACTAGCGGCTGTGGACTTTACCCTGCTTGCCTCTGAACATGTGGTACATGTGGAGTACAATGAATAGCTGAAAAAACTGTTGTATCCCATGGGGCTGACAGCCTTGCTGAGTCCCTTAGAGGCTGGCCTTGGATGAAGGGCCTCATGTGGAAGGAGTGGGCCTAGGGCAGCCTGTCCCCTCTACTCCCGAAGGCAGCCCTCAGAGTGGCCCAGAATGCACCATGGCAGCATGCTGGTGGTGATTTAAAGGGCCTGGGGCTCTGGTCACCACTGCTGCTGTGGTAGTGGTGGCAGCCAGAGCCCTGGGCCCTTTGGAATCGCCAGCCCCCAGGGCAACTGCCCCTTTGCCCTGCCCCACCACACTGGAGGGCCTATATGTACCAGAGTGCACTAGTAACCCCATTGGGTAGAGCTAATTACAACAGAATAGCCAATTCTAGGCTTGGATAGATGGGGCCAATGGGGCCTATAACTGAACCTGGGTTACGTTCTGCATAAAAGCCATATAAGTCACCCAGAAGTTACAGGGATGATTGTCAAAGGCAATGGGGGTGGGGCACCCAAGTTTGAGATCCAGACATACCCTGCCCTATTTGCCCTCGAGAATTCCTTTTATGAACTATTGGCACACATTAGCAAAGAAAGGAGATGTGCCTTCCTGCAGTGGGGAAGTGTACTTTCCTCGTGGTTCACTGAAATAAAGCTGTCTCCTTACTTTCCAATCAAATCACTGGCTTGCTGGCCCTTGCACAAGCATTAACAATAAAAGACGTGTGGCATTAAACTGTACTGAGAAATTCAGTCAAGGCAGATACCAGAAAAATTAGCTGTGGAAGCATTAGCTGTAGAGGATATTTTCTGTTATTTTGTTTTGAAGTCGTACTGTGAAAATGTTTACAGGCTACTGTGCATTCATTTAGCCTGTTTAACAGCAGGCAATTGATTTTCTTTTTTCCCCTCCACCCCCTTCCACTTCTCTCCAGACTACTTTAAACAACCTTCCTCCGTTTTGAACATAAAGCAGTAAACTCAGTAGTTGTAAATAAACCTGAGCAGCTCTTGAATGCTGAGTCCTTGCTATTCTTTTAAAGGGTTTTGGATTGCAGTGTTGCCTCTCAGCTGTAACGTGATCCACTCTGTAGCACGCTAAAACCACGCCATAGTTTACTTTGTCTGTCTGTGAGAGAAGGAACATGTTTGCAAACAAACCCTATCATACCACGTACATTTTGAGGCAGGGTTGACGTATGGAGGTGCACAGGGAGTCAGGTGCACCACCAGTGTCTGCCCACGCCACTCACCATTAGCGTCATGCAGCTTCCGGTGAGGGCGGGGACAGTCCTTCCCATCTCCCGGAGTGGCACAACCTAAGAGCAGGAGGAGCGGGACTGCAGCATGGCACTTCCGGAGGAAGAGATGGGCAGGGATGGAGCAGGGGGCAAGGAAGGGGTGGAGCAGGAGCACCTGGCTGGTGCCACCTCTGAAATCCCCCTCCCAATCATATTGATTTGGGGCATGTGTAGTTTGAACTATGTTCTGATTATAAATGTATTGGGTAAGTGTGGCTCTCCCCACTTGCACTAAAATGGGGAATTTCATTCCCCATATTACCCAGGCCCAATGTCCATGAATTGTAAGACTCTGTCCTGAGCCAGTAAAAGCTCTCCTGTGGATGAAAATGCAGCATGGCACAGCACTGGAGAAAAGATTTCTAGCAGCCCCCTGGGACTGAGCAACTCATGTATAGCCATGGAAAGGCAGAGTTAGCAGACTTGAAACGGTTGCATTTGTAAACCACTGCAACAACAAAGCTGTGTTAGGTCATATGTAGAGGCTTTTACGTCTTCATCTCAGACCTGTGTAATTTGACAGATGGTAACTGCTTGGCTACTGGTGGAGGGATATGAAAAACAGTCCCAATTTAAAAAAAAAAAAAAAAGCGAATCCTCTAAATAGTCCCAAAACAGTTTCTCAAACCCAGGTAGCTTGTGCAGAATAGGATAACCTACATGACCTCCTCATGTTATCCACCTACTCCATTCCAACCTTATGCTGATCAAAATGTGTGTAGCACCAGATCATATAGTCCCAGCTCACAGAGCAAGAGAGAGTGATCCAGCTGCTGTGAATTCATGCTACCTTGGAGGTGTAAATTAGGTGGAAGTTTTCCAGGTTTTTGGTTTCAAAACTGAGGTGCTCAAGAATATTGGCACTAAATGGACTCCATCTGTCTCAAAAATGTATCCAGTACTGGGAATAAGCCCCAAGGACTCACTGGAAGTTGGAAACCTCATCTAGGCACAGCAATGCACCAGGTGACTTCTAAAGTAATGGGAGGATTTCCAAAATCTGTTCTTCTGCATCTCTTCTCAAAGCAGCTGGGCGGAGGCGTTCAGCAAAACCAAAGGCGGCATGTCAGTCTGCAGGGGACTAGACCTGAACGTTGTGGGTTTTTTTAATGAAAGGGTTTCATTACAAACTTGAATCTGGCCCAAGTTAGCTAAAAAGGTTCACAAACTCTTTCTCTTTACATGAAAGCATGATTTTGACCTACATATAACCCCCAGGTCCCAATCGATGGAATAATATCTGGAATCAAGAGGCCCCATCCTGAAGTATTGATATATATATATATATATATGAGATGATTGTTGCCCAGTGCTGTGCAAATGAGTTTTGTGCTGTCCAGATTTCTTGTGGTCTTTGTCTAGAGATATTTTATACCTTAAAGGTGTTGGACTAGATCAGTGGTGGGCAACCTGTGGACTGAGGGCCACATGTGGCCCAGTGGGTTTCTTGTGTGCCCCATAAGACATTTTGTTAACCATTGCCTATGCACAGGGTTGCCAGATTCTGATGGTTTTTGTCTGCATAGTTTTCTTTCCTGCTGGCATTGCAATAGTGACATGCACTTAAAGCAAGGGCAGGAGAAGTGTGGTATGTTCTGATTACACACAATGTTGACTGTGCGAGCTGTGCACTCCCTCTGCATGCAATCAAAGTGTGGGTACAATTCAGTCATCACACCCTGTAAATTCTAGGTACGCAAGTGCAGTTAACAAAACTATTCTATCCCAGGAGACCGCTTTAGTTATAACAATCTTGCAGCCCGCTGAGATGAGAGAGGGCCACTCATGCAGACTAGGTTACTCCTCACTGTACCAGATTTTCTGCTGGGCTTTGCTGCTCATTGATTTCAGTGGCGATACAACTGAGGCCTAGGTCTCTGGTGTCTTCCAGATAGTCCTGTATGGTGCAGAAGGAGGATACCTCTTTTGGCATGGTGATAGCACTGCCTTGTATTTGCTGACTGGCTTTTAAGTGGTCATGTGTCTTGCCCCCTCAGCCCCATCCTGTTTTCCTCCTGTCTCAGACACTACATCATGATATTGTAAAATAATTGTCAGACAATCAGGGCAGAAGACAACACATCTCCAGAGTTTGCAGATGGCTGACGTACGCGGGGACACTCACTGAAATGGTTTTCTTGAGCCACTCTGAGATCTGGACTTCTGCCAGTTTGAAGTTAGTGCTGCTCTTGGGCAAAACAGAAGAATGAAGGGAACTTTACTTGTCTCAGTGCAAGGATTAGTCTACTGCTTGTCACTGCCAATGAATTACTAAGCCCTCTGTCTCTGGCTGCTCCCTGTGATCTTGTGTATATGCTTTGATTCCCATTGTCTTTTTCCTTGGCTCTCAGGAATGCATCTGAAGGGAGCAGCAGATGTTGCCCAGAGAATTCCAAAACCAAATGCTCTCCCCCTCATCATGCATTCGTGCTGCATTTTTGACTGTTCCCTAAAGAGAGAACTCTTGTTCCATTTTTTGCAGACAATGTTTGACTTTACAATACCCTTATATTGGTACTATTGTATATTTACATAATTATTACTGAGTTGTCTCTCCTTCTGATAATCCCTCTTAAAGTAATCTTTTGAATGCATTCCAGGTACATGTTCTTTCTGTCATGTGAAAACCAGCTGGCCCACAACCCATGTTCCCTCTAATTTTTTCCATCCGTGTGTGGAATAAATGTTGCTACATGACCAAAAGGCATGTGAAGATGTGTACCACCTCTTAAAAACACATCCTGCTGGCAATGTGCACTCTGCTGATCTGCTGGGCAGCACCTGACTCTCTCCAGGTCAGCTGCCCACACTCATCTTACAGAGAACACTGCAACTGCTGAGAGTAATATTGCGTCTTTGTAATCCTCTCAGTTGCTCAGAATAGAGAGAGATGAAGAATTCATGACCTCATGGGAACTCATAATCTTAAGCGCTTGATGGACAAACTAATACTATTTTAGTCACTATTGCAGGGACTGGGCCTTTAAGAGGGAACTGGCCCAGCCTACCTCTTCATGTTAACAGCATTGATGGGGCCTGATGAAGGACAGGTGTTTCTTTATTAAGACCAGAGAGGAACAGGAACCAGGAAAAGATTCTTAGGAAACTGCAAGGTACAAGAAGGAACAGGGCAAGAGAGAGAGTTTCATACACGGCGGATTGTGATGTTCTAAGGGTGCTGTGAATAGGGTGAAAGAGGGGCAGGGTTCTGGAAGATGACCTATAGCCACATGGGGCTCTCAAAAGATTGTCAACCCAATTGAGTCATCTGTTGTGCCCATAATATGCATTTTCCAGGCTGTCAAATTCTGGCTGTGGAGGGTGGTGTCTCGTCACTCATCATTCAAGTGCAGCTATCTCTGAGATGGAGCCTGCAACTTTTAAATAGCATGTGATGGTTCTGAAAGAAGTTCTTGAAAGTACTGCAGGGCTAGTGCCTGAGTGGATTCAAACCTAGAACATCTAAAGCTTTGTGCAGGAGCCTCTACAATTTGAGCTGAAAGCCAGCTGCCCATCAGCTAGTGCTGTAGAGGAAACTCATTCTTTCTCTCGGTAAGTGGTGTAAGTGCCACTACTTGCCTCTTCTAGTTCATTTATGACAGCAGTGGGTCAGGCTGAAATTCTGTCATGGTGAAATTCACTTTAGATCATGCTGAAACATGGGGAGTTGCATTTATCAGTTCCAGACTTTTATATAATTTTTAAAAGTTTAAAGGTATTTTAGAGTTCACAAATTAATGCGTTTCTAGCTAATTCTTCAGCTAAACATTTTTTAAAAGGAAACTAGAAGCTAAGGCAGATTCATTCTCTGGTGAGTTGCAAAAATTTCTTACTGGCCATATACGTGATAGTTAATTTCTTAAAAATACAAATAAGGGCAGTGAAATAGAATATATTTAGGGCCCTAATCATGAAACATGTACTGAATAGTTCCATTAAGTCCAATGGGATTACTCACATGTGTAAAGTTACTTTTGTGCCTAAGAGTTTGCTGGATCAAGATCAATGACATTTCCCAGCCTACCTTTGGCTGCTAGCTACAGGAAAGGAAGAGGGACAAGGGAATATTGTTTTTCACTTATGATATTACAGCAAGGTCCCAGAAGGTAATTTCTAAAAAACCTTTACTATGGTATAAATTTTTAGTGTAACAACATCATTTACCAATCACTGTTTCCACTCAAATTTTTCATTAACTTTTCTTATGCACACTCATTGACTCTTTTCAACACCTTAATTTCCCCAGAAATTCCTGCATACAGGCCTGTTTAATTATATTGAAAATAATAAAGTCACTAGTGTGTGGGATAATTAAGGCAACCTATATTGCAAAGCTCAGCGTACAGTGCACAAATCTTTATGAACAGGCATTTTGCTGGTACGTATTTAATAGTAATAGGCTGCTATTTCTCAGGTGTATGTCACATTTGATCCCTTTTAATGGATTTAATACATTTAATGGATGACATGTTCCTTCTGAGATCCCTGTCTTTATCTCCTGTACTGTTTTAGTAATGGCTGAGGATCCTCCTATTTAGGTCAATTACCTGATTTTCCTCTTATTGTTTCTTAATGTGGGGCTCCTATAGAATTTAAATAAGTGCCCTCATGTTTCATTGCAAGGGTCTCCTCAGGGGAATGTATTTTGCCCTTGTGTAACACATGTTCAGCTCAAAGACAAGTAGAGACCGTATTGGCCAAAAAGGAACTCAAAGAGTGAACTTTATGATCTAAGCCCCGTTCTTGTTAACAACTCCATCCCTGTTTCTCATATTCCTGGTGTGCTTTGCTTCATTTTCAGATCCCGATATGATCAATCCTGGGAGACGCTGAGCACTTTCAACCCCTTGTTTTGAGGATTTGCCTCAGTGGGGCTATCCTTAAGCTTGTGCCCACACCTAAGTGCTTTACTGGATTCAAGCCAAAACGTCTAGCTTTTGTACTTGACTATTTTTATGGAATTGAATGTGTTTGTTTTTGTGGCATAGATCACTATTCCCTTGGCACTGAGGTAAATCATTTAGATGCAGTACAGTTAACCTAGTGATGAAAAATTGTCATAAATTAGAAATGCATTAGAAACAACTCCACGGTTATTGAAGTCAAGCATGTCATATTACAGTATTTTGGGAGACTAGTACTGTAACTTAAGACTAAACAGTGCAAAAGTATGTTACACAGTTAGTTAAATTTAGTAAAAGAAATCATTTTTTACGTAACATACATTTTATTGGCAGTCATAAGAAAGAAATTGAAAAGATTCACAAGTAACAAAAGAAAAATAAGCTAACCAGAGGACACAAGGGTAAGAATAACTTTGAAAACCCACAGAATAATTTTTACAGCACCACTAAATGTGCTATGGCTCTGATAAAGAGGGAATTGTTAAGTACAGGATGTGATCGTGACTAACTTCTAGGTTTAAAAAGAGGAAATAATAGCTGTAGATAACAAAACGTAAGAGAGGTATATGGTGACACTGTGATTACATATTTTCTATGTACTGCACTTCTACATTTCTAAGGGCTTTGCTCATTGAAATCAATAGTGGTCTTTCAGTAGATTTAAATAGGCCTTGAGTCCAGCCCTAATAACTATGTTGGTGTGTGCTTGAACAGTAGCCATTTTGTTCTCAGATTGCTGCAGGATGTTAGAGGGGCTATTTGTAATGTGCTCTCCCTTAAGATTTCACTTGGGTTCCTTCTTGCTTTCCCATATTTTCCTTATTTAGGCAGAAAGTAGACAGTTGCTCTTGAGTGCGGAAAAATGTAACACCTTAATGCAAAATAACAGGCTTTTCTATGCAAACTTTTAGTTGCACCACTTGTCTCACTGAAATCCAGGCTGCCTGCATGAGTAAAGCATTACAGGCCTGAGCCCAATAGTTGTTTTTAAATATACTGTGTAACTCGAGGGCCCAAAAGCTGAGCGCTCTACAAGGAAAAGACAGCCCTAACCATTCTCATTTACACTCATTGTGACTTTGTTTGCCCATGGTTCCCCAGACTGTGTTTTGCTTTATTTGGAATCTGTTCTTATTGCGCCAATGGTAGTAGATACTCTAACTGTACATAAGAAAGGGAATAGAACAGTAACAGAGGAAGCCGTGCTAGTCTATATACTATCAAAACAAAAAAGCAGTCAAGTAGCACTTTAATGACTAACAAAATAATTTATTAGGTGATGAAATTTCATGGGACAGACCCACTTCTTCAGACCATAGCCATGCCAGAACAGACTCAATATTTAAGGCACAGAGAACCAAAAACAGTAATCAAGGTTGACAAATCAGAAAAAAAATTATCAAGGTGAGCAAATCAGAGAGTAGAGGGGAAAAAGGCGCGGGGGCGGGAGTCAAGAATTGTATTAAGCCAAGTATGCAAACGAGCCTCTATAGTGACCCAGGAATAGAATAGGTATAAGATATGCCCTGGACCAGAGTAAGTTTGTCATCCTGGGGTTACTGCTACTGGACCCTGGTTTCGGAACTGATTCAAGTTCAGTCAGAGACAGTTGAAGATTCTGCCCTGAAGAAAAAAGATGTTCTTCCCCCCTTCCGCCCCCCCAAAGGAACAAGGATTCTGTTTTGCTTTGGGTTCTCCACCAGGATATTCTAAAACATGCAGAGTGATTCTCTGGGACTGGACAGAAGCAGGCTGAACCGGTGGTGCCGCAGAGCTGATCTTACAGCAAGGCCCGACTCTACTGGCTGTGTGACGATGCCATGATAGGTAGACCCAAGAGCAGGTGACTGCACCAATAGCACAGAACTGATATCCCAGAACTGGACTAGGTAGCTGCACACTGGAGGGGGACCTGATGGTGTGTCATCTTTAGACTGGAGCACTCAGGTGGGCCAAAGTGACCAGCTTACATCCCCTGGCTACCACTGAAGCTCACTGGATCTGTGGCAGGGATTGTTTTGTGACTAAGTTCTGGACCAGACCGTTAATACCTGCAGCTCTAGGTCTGACTACGACCCTCATATATTGAGTGGGTTTTGTGCATTGACCGTATTTAAGTCTGCAAGTGGGTATAGTGTTCCTTTAGTTTGCTAGAACAAGGTGTATTTAAAAGTAGCTTCCATTCTATGTGAACATGCACCTTCTGACACCTTTCTTTAGTGCCTTGCCATGTAGGCTAAACCAACTTAAACTCCCTTACACGCCCCTGGATTAATGGCATGTAACTCCAAGAGGCTCTAAGAGGGTCCAAATACACCACCGTAGAATCATACAACCAGAAGGGACCTTGGAAGGTCATCAGGTCCAGTCTCCTGCACCTTACTTTACAAGTCAACTCTGAATGCAGTCACTTGCCTCTGTCCATCATGTAGTTACTGGGGCTGCTTCTGATGACAGGCCTTGCATGTGCAGGCTGGAGGTGGTGCATTTCTTATGGAGCGTTCTTAGCTGTGCTCTGTCTACACATTCCCTGGCCTTACTGCTCATGATTGTCAGAGTTATTTATTGTAATTGATTGGGATGATGCAGAAGCTGGGGCTGGTTTGTACTCTGTGTGAAGAGCATTTTAAATGCAATTTGGTGTTTATTTTTTGTTTAGATGCCGCAGTGATGCATGAATAAAAATGACTAAATTGGCCACTGGTCTGATAGCAGCTCTCGTGTTTGACCAGCTCAGACCGCTGGGTAAAAAGTCCCTCCGTACAAACATTCTTGTGCTTTGGGAGACATCTGCTGTGCAAACTGTTAACAGCAAGCAAGAATTTCTTACAGAACACTGCGCGTCCTCTCCAAGTCCTGCTCGCAAACTGATAGATCTCCCCCAAATCCACCTAGCTCCCTTGGATCTCCCAAGCATCTCTATAGAGGTCCTGTGTTGCTGCAGCATCTCTGGGTTCCTGGCAGCTCTAACCCTGTTCCCTGGCAGCACATCTTCACGCAGACATATTCTAAGAAAAGTATAACGTAGCAAGAAGTTGCATTAACCATTCCACCCCTACACGTAATTCGTGGCCCCACTGGCTCTGCTGCCAGTCCATGTGCGCTTTACTGCTTTCCCATATGCAAAGCCCTGGACTTGCTGAAAGCTCTTTGCTGCATCTGAGGGATCTGGAACTCTGGAGGTTGCTGATGGTCCATCTGGGGAGTGTCTCCTCCATACACATGGATTACCAGCACACAAACAGATCCCGTTATCTTCTACCATCCAGCATTTGTAGTTTGGAAGAGTCTGTCTCAGACAAAACCAGGAGAAACAAGATGCAGAGAGTTTTAAACACTTTTTGATTTATAAGCAGGCTCGGCCTGATTGCCTGAAAGCTACAGAAATTATTTGGGGTTTGATCTTGTTCTCTTGGACTTCAAGAAATATCTTATAAAATAGGCTTTCTATCACTTCCTGGATAGCACTAGTACCAGCTGCATGGGTTGGCTTTTACAGTTACAGAGGGACTCTGCTGATGAGAGAAACTCCCTTAAATGGTTACACTTTTCCATGAGGAAATGGGACAGGGGAAGATGCTTAAGATGTTAGCCCTGCTGTATTTATTCACATATCAAACAGTATGATATATTTTGGCTTTGTATTCAAAGAAGACTGGCCCAGTGGTTATGACTGCAATGTGAGACGTGGGTAACTCAGGTTAAGGTCTCCCACAAACTTCCTTCTCTCTGTGCCTCAGTGCATCCTATGTTCATTAGGGAAGATACCACTGCATTGCGTCACAGGAGTGTGGTGAGGCTAAATATGTTGAATGGAGATGCTCAGAGACTCTGGTGAGCTCCTTCATGGAACTGTTTGAGCATAATTTTCTCACCTGAAGAAGAGCTCTGCGTAAGCTTTATAACACATCTCTTTCAGCCAGCAGAAGTTGGGTCCTTGTCTCTCAACTCTCCTGGGATGAGCCCGGCTACTATAACCCTACACATATCACTTTCTCACACAGTTGTAAGATGTTCCTATATGTAATCACCATGGTGGTGCATGCAGTCTTCAGTTTTGTGCGTAATCTCAGTATTTGTGCTATCACGTATTGTAAGTATAGGGACCAGCAACATGCATATACTGTTCTGAGAAACAGTACCCAAGATGATTTTGAAGCCCACAGGATCCCCCAGTCTGTAGGTGCAGTTGAAAAATCAGCACATGTAGCGCTCAGTTCTCACAACTGCAATGTGCAGAATTTTAGCAGTTCAGCTGACTGTTGCAGGATGCCACTTCAGTTGCCATGGAAACTGACATCAGCTCACCAGATTCAGGGCAAAGTGTTTGCCTGATTATCTGATGCTGCTGAGAACTGAAATATGCAGTGATTACTCTGAAGTCCTTCACCCTCCTGTTGCTGAACCAATTTCCATTCCCAGTGCACTCGGCAAAGTAGATAGAATTCTTGGAGAGCTGAGTCATGGCTGCAGTCTTCTATGCAGTCAGATCGCCAGAGGTGAAAGACATTAATAGCTGGGCCCTCTTCATCACTGAGCCTTACATTGTGCTAACAAAATGGGGTAACTTTCTCAAAATCTAGCAAGGAGCGACTGGGTCAACTGAATACAGTATAAACCTGAGGATAATGGTTTATTTGCTTTTTAAAATGCAAATCTGGATCTGAACATCTTTGTAATCCATCTTTATGCATTTTAGGGTCAGATTGTGCCCTTGATACATTGTTATAATTTTGGAGTAACTCCACATACATCTAGACTTATTCTGGTGTAACTGAGAGAAGAGTCTGGTCTGTAGGGTGCTTTGGGGGAAAAAACATCTAGAAACTGTGCTCTAAATTAGGGAGGGAGGTTTGGAGTGTCGCTTTACCACAGTGTTGTATTGGAGGCTTGCTCTACACTGCATAGTTGTGGGACAGTGAGCAGTGAGTGTTGCAATAAGACTGATAAAACTCCACCAGTGGGTGCTATAGCAGCTAATCAATGGATGCTCACCATCTCTGAAAATTCATCCTTGACCTTTCAGTTAATTTATAAGACTCAGTGTTTATCTTCTCATTACTTAATTTGATGCAATACAGTTTATTGACATAAGCCATGGAGGTGGAAGAAAAGTGCAAAAAATATGTATTTTGGGCTGCTCCTTTTTCCTATCAGTTTTACATTTGAAGGGTGTTTAAACAGCTCTCACACTGAAATAATGGTCAGTGGTTAGACACGAGTCTCTTTCACCACCATGGATTCCACTCTTTCCAAACATGATACTAAATTGTATTCCTTGGATACAAGTAGGTCAGCATTTAATCTCTAATAAAATATAGCATCTGTGTCAGGCTTTCTTGGGTGCTGGGATAGCAGGGAGAAATGTATCAGAAATTAAAATAACTACCACTGTGTAAAATCATGAAATTAATCAACAATGCAATCCACTAGATCAGTTGTTCTCCAACTTTTCGATAGTGTGACCCCATGTTACAACAGAAAAAAAATGTTGACACCCCCAGCATAAAGAAAGCAAAGCAGTTGTCAAGCCCCGCCCCACTTCCCTGGATCTGACTCTGACCCCTAGGTTGAGAACTCATGCAGTAGACTGGAAGAAGTTACACAATCAGGAAATAAAAGAAGAAAATCTTAATGTATAACTGAAGTAGTTACATTTTTACATCAAGGTTTATTCAGTGTATTAGTTGTGTTCCAGTTTCTGAGGCTGTTTGTTTGGTATCCAGGATGCTGTGTCATGCAATTTGATACAATGTCCTATCAATGCGTTTCTTCCCCTAGTTGTTTTATAACAATAAAAATAAAAATAAAAAAAAACCATACCGAACACCTTCTCTGAATTGCACAAACTTCTTATCTGCTTAGATTCTTGCTATTATCTGACCTTTAGTACTTTCCTGCTTTCCACCCACTGGGCTCTCAGTTTTGGATCAGTGAATTTTATCATTTTGCTGAACACTCTTTTTTCCAGGTCACTGATTTATAAAGTTAACAAAATGAGTCCTGCTGATTCTTGCTTCCTTGCACTACTCGCCTCACTCTGTCATGAATGGCTCAATTGCCCTTTGTCTTCAATTTCCAAGGTATTTACTGAATCCAGAGATTGACTTTTTGTTCAGGAAGCAGTATTGTGCCTTGTCCAAACAGGTATTCATGGGTGTATTTATTTTACTTATATCCCAGTTTATTATTGTTGTTGAAGTCTCCCATTAATTGTCCTTTTGACAAGCCCTTTTTGATTTCTGCAATTATCCCAGTGCTGCAAAGGAAAGCCGGTACATATGGATTTCCTACCAACAACTTACTCTCTTAATACTTCCCTGCCACCAATTTACTCTCTTAACAATTGAAAGTATTAGTCGTATTTTCAAGTAATAATGCTAGTTCCCTACCCAAATTTCCTGCAAGAGCTATCTCTGTTACTCCCAAAGCTTTTAGTCTCTCCTTTCTATCCTAAGCAATTAGCTTTTCCCAATATTTTTCAGCATTGATTTTCACTTTCCTACCCTTTGTATTTACTCTTTGAAATGATGTGGCTCAGTGGTTTGAGCATTGGCCATGCAAGTCCAGGGCTGTGAGCTCAGTCTTTGAGGGGGCCATTTAGGGGCCTAGCACAAAAAAAAAAAATCTATCAGGGTGGTGATGTAGGTCCTGCTGTGAGTGCAGAGGGCACTGGACTTGATGACTTCTCAAGGTCCCTTCTGGTTCTGAGATAGGTATATCTCCATATTTTTTCCCACTCTCCTTGCATTGTTCTACAGAAGAGGAGAGAACAGATTATCTCTGTGGTATAGCTGCTTTTCTGAAATTCTTTTTTTTCTTGATACCATGTATAATGTTTTCTCAGTAATTGATCTCTTTCATACATGGGCCAGTCCTTCACCATAGCCATTTACGTATTGCTTTTCAACTCAAGAAAAGTCCAGTTCTCACTTTCCTTTACATGATGGATTCCAGATTCCTCCCCGCCCCCTGGGTTAGCCTGATCACTTCCCCGTGGGCTGAAGCTGCTACCAAGTGTGTGGTATCCTGGGAGAAGGAGGAGATGCACAACAGAAGCTGTGGGATCAGCAAGCATATGTTTCCAGAATTGTTTGGGAGTGAATGGAGGATGGGTCATAGTACAGGTGTAAGTAGTCCTACCCAAGTAAAGTCCTACCTGTATGTTCACCTGACCCTATGTCCTTGTCCCTAAGGCAGGGGTGCGCAAAGTGAAGGAGGGGGAATGAAACTTCATAAGCGGGGCAGAGCATGATTGGCTGCTGGGTCTCAGGCTCATCCATCTCATCAAAATGCTGAAATATGTTACTGTTTTTATGTAAGTGTGTTCACATGTACATAGTGAGTAATGGAGTTGTTACATTCTATATACTTTTCTTACACATGTCAAAAGTTCTTTTGGTTTTTTTTCATATGAACATAACTGAAATTTCTGTCATTTTTGGATTACATAATCAGTGTGGGGAGCAGGCTGCTCATTGCAGGAACAAAAAGTGGGGCCTGATGTTTAAAGTTTGCTCACCCCTGCTCTAAGGCACCTTGTGCTGCCAATCCTTGCTCCTCTGTTACCCTGAGGCAAGTTCTGGGCACCTCCAGTTGCAGTGTGGTCGGAGTAAGGGGAAGAAAGAGAGACCCTCTGCACCCATTCCCCAACACTTACTGCACCTGGGTTAGCATGTCCGACAATGTATTAGGTATGAAATGGTCACAAAAGAATGTGAAACGTCACCAGCGACCTTCCTGTCTCAACTTCCCTCCTCACAGAGCAATTGCAGTGGGCAGCACAATTCTCTGAGGCCACCATGAGGCAGAGACCTGTCTTGTAGCTCAGGGATGCAAATCAAATGCTTCCTTTCCAGGGAACTGTGCAAGCTTTTGTGAGGTATGTTAACAGCCAGCAACTAGTCGGGTGCCTTCTGGCAATTTTTCAAATTGATATTATCTCAGAAATAAGCAGTAAAACTGCAGAGCTTGAGAACAATAGGTGCCTCACACAGTCACTAAAGCCACCTTGTTAAGACTGCCTGAAGGTAAGAGTTTGCCATTAGCTTGCCTCACAGGTATGCAAAGGACACACTTTCCAATTCCAAAGTTCCATAGTTCACTTGTAAAGGAACTGTCAAACCCTGTCTTGCAAAGAGAGGAGGTGGGAGTGGGATGCTAACTGGGAAGGTTCCTACTAACAGTACTTGGTTGACTAGATCACTCTTAAGGGTACTCGCTTCAGAGGATCCCAACTGCCTTTATAAATATTCACTCAGGTAGCATCACAGCCCACCTGCTCTGTGTTGGGTCTGAGCCAAAGAATCAGTGGGGACACTGAAGATCAGAGAGGTGAGATGACTTGCCCAAGGACGCACTGAAAATTGGTGTCAGAAACAAGAAGCCAACCTAGGAATCCTCATTCTGGATCCCCTCCCTGTTAGCCATTATACATGTATTTCCCATACAGTAGACTCCCAAGAAATGCGCACTTGGGTTGCGTGTATCTCGGGTTAATGTGACTTTGAGTGGTGGGGAGCTGGTGCCTGGCATCAGCTCCCCACCACTCAGAGGAGCAGGGAAATTAAACCAGTGCTGCTGCACTGATCAGTTTCCCCACTTCTGTCGGGGCAGCAGCCATGATGCTGCCCCTGAGAGGAGTGGGGAAACTGATGAGGGCAGCTGTCCTGGTTAGTTTCCTGGCTCTGTAAGCAGAGGGGAGCCAGGCTGCTGCCTGGTCCCCAGCTCCTGTCCACTCACTGGAGCTAGGAAACTGACCAGGGCTGGCGCCCTCCTCAGTTTCCTGGCTCCCCTGAGTTGTGTGGGAAATTTAACTTATGTGGAGGTTGCAAGAACGCAACCCCTGCGTAAGTTGGTGGTCTACTGTACTCAGTACAATGAAGTGGTTATAAAAACTTCGAGCAGGAGGCAAGATGTCAGTTCTGAACTCAGGGAAAGAAATGGAACAGAATCTGATTTTACGTAAAACAAAAAAACAGTGAAGTAGCACTTTAAGACTAACAAAATAATATGTAATATGTAAAATCAGTCAAAGTATTTTGGGGTTCTAGTACAGTACAGGTAGAACTTCTCTGGTCTGGGATTCTCTAGTCTGGCAAGATCTGTGTTCTAGCATCTGCGGGATAGCTGCTTTGGGACCAGCAGCTGGGAGTCCAGCAGCCAAGACTGGCAGTGGAGCCAAGCTGGCAGCCTGGGGACAGGGAGCCCAATGGGCCAGGCCAGCAGCTGAGCCCACTAGCCAGGAAAGTAGCCCAGCTGTGTCTGCTGACAGAGCCCACAGTCCATCAACAGAGGGGTTGGAATTGACCACTGGTCCAGCAAACTCCCTCGTTTGGGACCCCTCAGGTCCCAAGGGTGCCAGAAGAGGGAGATTCAGCATGTAATAAATGCTAGTAGGGCTATGAACCAGAAGGTGGTAGATGTAGTAGCTGATATAGGCAGTAAGGTATATCAGCTGCTGCTTCCCCCAGCCCTGTGAATATTCATGGCTTTGTTCTCAGCTCCAGCAGTGTTCAGAGACCCAGGTCTCAGAGACTGAAAACTGCTTCAAGCGGAGCTGAAGGACCTGCGAAAGCGCCTGAGGCAGAAGGCTCACAGCAGGTGATCCCTCGCTTCAACACCTGTGTGGCAGGAGGGAGGAGGGGAGGACGATGTGACATGATTGACAGTCTTCTCCTCTCCATCTCCCCCACCCCAGGAGTGACGATGAGGGGGCTTCCTGTAGAGCTATGGTGTCCAACATGCTAGCTGCTAGCCACATGTGGCTATTTGGCTTGAACAATAAATACACTGAAGAAGTGGGTCTGTCCCACGAAAGCTCACCTAATAAACTATTTTGCTAGTCTTTAAAGTGCTACTGGACTGCTTTTTGTTTTGATAGTGTATTGACTAGCACAGCTCCCTCTCTGTTACTGTTTAGAAGAATGCTATAGCAGTACTGCTATACTACTGCTTCAGAACTGGTTGGACACCACTGCTGTAGAGCAAGAGGAAAGGATAGATCTCCTGCCTGTGGGGACTTCTTGGGTGAATGCCTTGCATGGGGCTGGCGTTAGAGAAAATGGCACCCTGGGCCCCATGGCCATGGTGGCTCCCATTGCCCCCGGTCCTCATAGGCTCCCCAGACTTCTCTCACCAAGTAACTCCTGCATGTCCCTCTCTGCACGATGCTGCCTTTATCCTAACCCCTGCACTCCTATCCCCTTCACCTCCCTCCCGTGCCCCTAACCTCTGCACTGTGCCCTCGGCTCCGTAACCCTTCACTGCTAACCCTGGCACCTCCTGCACCCTTAACTCCTGCACCCACATGGAGCAACTGACCCATGTGGATGCACAACACAGCTGGCATTGCTGCTCACTCCTACACTGGATGCCTGCTCCTTCACCTTAAGGAGTCCAGAGGGTGCACAAGGAAAGGGAGAACACAGAGCTGCTGATGCCCCTGCACAGCCCTGGTGCTGTGTAATGGTGGGGATAGGGAGAGGGACTCTTTCCAGTCCATGTTTAAGTTATTTTAAAAACACATCTATCATCTTACAAGGTACACGGGAAGTGGGGGAATTTGAACTCATTCTGGGCACCACCAAAAATTATACAAACCTGCCACAAAGTAGTGAGTTCACACATCTTTGAATGGTAGAACTGGCTCTGACTGAGGGGCACCAATGGCCAGCACTGGTGTTAACTTATTGTTTGCTTTGCTGCTGAAGAATGCTCTTGTGAACTTCAATGACTATCTAGGTAGAGATTAAAATGAGCCAAAAAAGGACCTCCTTTGATTGCCTCATCTGAAAGATGGTACTCCTGAGCAAGCTCTCCTATGCTAGAAGATCCTAGTTCTGCTCTGTACCATCAACAAGGTATCAGCAACGTGGAAACTTTAAGCCATGTAAGCTGTGTCTACACGTGCACGCTACTTCGAAGTCGCGGCACTAACTTCGAAATAGCGCCCGTTGCGGCTACACGCGTCGGGCGCTATTTCGAAGTTAACTTCGACGTTAGGCGGCGAGACATCGAAGTCGCTAACCTCATGAGGGGATCGGAATAGCGCCCTACTTCGACGTTCAACGTCGAAGTAGGGACCGTGTAGACGATCCGCGTCCCGCAACGTTGAAATTGCCGGGTCCTCCATGGCGGCCATCAGCTGGGGGCGTTGAGAGATGCTCTCTCTCCAGCCCCTGCGGGGCTCTATGGTCACCGTGGGCTGCAGCCCTTAGCCCAGGGCTTCTGGCTGCTGCTGCTGCAGCTGGGGATCCATGCTGCATGCACAGGGTCTGCAACCAGTTGTTGGCTCTGTGTATCTTGTGTTGTTTAGTGCAACTGTGTCTGGAAGGGGCCCTTTAAGGGAGCGGCTTGCTGTTGAGTCCGCCCTGTGACCCTGTCTGCAGCTGTGCCTGGCACCCTTATTTCGATGTGTGCTACTTTGGCGTGTAGACGTACCCTCGCAGCACCTATTTCGATGTGGTGCCGCGCAACATCGAAGTTGAACATCGACGTTGCCAGCCCTGGAGGACGTGTAGACGTTATTCATCGAAATAGCCTATTTCGATGTTGCTACATCGAAATAAGCTATTTCGATGTTGGCTTCACGTGTAGACGTAGCCATAATGTCCTCATATGGTGTCTTGTATCTGTTACTAGTCTGTTCAGGTGCAGGTTTCTACAAGTGGAACATATGCTGTCAAATTCCTTATGAATATGGTTTGCTAACCCATTGAGTCCCTTTTAATAGTAGCAACCCAATAATTAGAGAGCCTGGTTCACTGAGAAGGGTAAAGGAGTAAGCATGTTTACAGTCTGCAGAACAAATAGGGTTCCTTTTAAGTACTGATATGCTTTAGACTACAGGTTGAACCTCTCTAATCTGGAACTCTTTCATCCGGCAACATCCATAATCCGGCATGGTTTTAGTTAGCCATTTATCATGGGTGTGGCCAAGTTTCCTGTGGTCCTATAAAGTTTGCTTTCAGCTACCAGTCCTGGCTCTCAGTGTTCTGTGCTGTTAGTTAGCTGCAATTTATCTCTAAGACTATGTTTAGATTGCAGGCTTCTGTTGTGAGCCCAGAGGTCTCCAGACAGAAGTCTGCCACTTCCAGGAGCCTTCTGCCAACACCCCAGCCATCCTTGTTCCACAGGGAAGAAGGGATGTGTCAGAAGAGGGGTTTTCCTGATATTTGACCCCGTGTAGAAGAGCCAAATGTCGGGAAAGCCTCTGCCAACAGAAGTGTTGGCAGGAGTATCTTTTTCAACAGATTTCTTCAATCTAGACACAGCCTAAATGTCTTCTAAGAGCCCAGTAAGTGGTGAAAGTGTTGCCAATCCTGTTAGATATTTTTCACCTCCCATGGTCCGGCAAATTCTCTTGTCCAACAGTGATCAGGTCCCTAGGGTGCCGGCTGAGTAAGGTTCAACCTGTAGTAACATCATTTCACCAAGTCTGTTTCCTGATAAGAGGAATGCTGTACAGCTGGGAAAAAAGAGAAAAGCACTTTTTTGTCTTGAGCACTTCCATCTTTGAAACAAAAAACATTGAGATGGGCTTGAAAGGGAAAGGTCAGACAAGGTACAAAGGGGAGTAGATCTGGGAAACAGCCGCACATATCATCCCTCATAACAGTAACATCCTGTATTTGAATAATTAGTCAGTGTTCTCTAGAGTAAGCGATACACCCGTGTAATTCAACTATACAAAGCAAATTTTACTGTGTTTCAGGCTTTTTCCTCTTAGATTACGTGATGAAGTACTCTTTAGCATTGGACCTGATAAGCAGTTAATCTCAGTGTACCAGCAAAAATAAACTATCCATGCAACACTTGGTTTTTAACTCCTCGTGAGAGAAAAGTTAAAGTCAGCAGTGAAGGTAGCCGGATGAACCTGTGTCCTTCATACTGTGTAAGTTCTCACTGGCTTGTACAAAGGATGGAGGAGTCTATGGTTCTCTCTGACAGTCTCCCAGTACTCCTGAGGTGGCTGGAGGAAACAGGAGCTGCAGCATATTTGGCCACAACTTGACTTGGAATCGGAAGGAGAGAGATTTTTGTCAGAGAATGGAGAAAAATCAAAATCAGCTACCTGGAAAGCAAAATCAAAGAGGAAGTCACTTTCAAATTGAGGCTGCTCTAGCAAGTCAAACATCAGAAATGTTGCTGGAGTCTGTTTCTCTTTTAATGGCCCTATTATTTATGTCATGCAACTGTATGAAATGTTAGTTGCTTTCTAAATATCTAAGAAGATATGGTCTCTGACCCTAGCAGCATGCATATTAATTATAGACATGACACAACAAATGAAAACTCCATTGGAGAAGAAAATAGGAGGATGGGGCAGGAGATTGAAGGTTACAAGCAAGCTTATATGATTACTTAGTACTAGTCTACCTAATGCCCTGTCCTATTTCACTATCCAACTTTCCTACCCACTATCACACCATCTTGTTCCATCTAATCACCCACACATGGTCCCTCAGTATATGTCCTCAGGTGCAATTTGAGCAGTGTAAGTGGTCACTTAAGACGTCACTTGGCATGGTTCTAATAGTGAATTATGCAACAACCTGCTGTGGAATGAACTACAGGCCAGGAATAATTTGTTGAAATTATTCAGTTAATAATTTCAAATGTATCTGAGAAAATCACCCTCTGCTTGTGGGCAATCTGAAAGCAGGAACAACAGAAACAAAACAAAAACATGAAGGTTGAAATTCATCTGGTGACTTGTGAATTATTTTTCCAGTGCAAAGCAATGCTACCCCCATACCTCCACAAGATCTTTCTGCTGTGAGCTGCTGCGGAAGGTTGCATATATAACAAATCCCAGCATCACTGAAATCAGAGCAATACACGGCAGGGCAAAGATAGCTGGATGAAAGTCTGGGGAAAGAGCACAAGAGAACCTGCTCACTATAATTTAATGCATTGAGATCAGGCCAGGGGAAATCCACACATTCTAAGTGAAGAAACTTTTAAGACCCTGGAATGAAAGAGCAACATACACTCAGATATAGTTTACTCTCATCCAAATACTGTATTTAAAGTAAATGACAGGACTTGGAATCATTCTGGGAACCAGCAAAAAAATTATACAAACCTGCCGAACCTGCTTGATGGGGCTGTTTGAATGCTGAACTGCTTATGGGATTCAGCACCTTCAACCTCTAGGCCACCGTTTCAAACCCAGCCTAAATTTGCAGCTTACCTGAAATGGGATGGCAGTCTCAGTCACAGGTCTAGTCCACAGGTGCTGCGATCATTAGAGCTGGCAGTTTTGCTGGCTAGCTGAGACCAGGGACTGAGGACCAGAATGCAGCTAGCCCTTTTGAGAGAACAGGGTGGTGGCATGGGAGACTGTAAATATCCTTTCTTTGTCCTCTTGCATTGTCTATACTTAAGCCAGGTGTTTATACATCTCCCAAGTGTTTGTGTGTATGCAACTGACAGGGGCAGGAAAGAGGTGCAGGCAGGACCCCAGTCACAAGCTCATGAGATAGAGAGGTGGGATGGATTGGCTTTGCAGTTGACAGTGTAAGCCATTGTCTTAAAGGCCATGGAGTTTGAATTGCTCTCTCATCACTTCGCCTGAGAATTTCAGGCATTTTCTCAGCATTGATGCTTCTCAAAAAAGGGCATAACAGAGACTGATGAGTGGAGGGGTTTAGAGGGGCAGGAATTAGCAACAAGAATCATTACAGACCTAGAAGGACTTCCATATAAAGAACAAAAAGACTGGAACCGCTTATTTTAGAGAGGAGATAAATCTGAGGGGACATGCGAATTTGCACAGCAGAGTGCCCTCAGCCATCCGTAGTGGGCAGCATATGTTTCTATTGGTGGTGCACATCCACACATGCTTGGGGCACATAATAAAATTTATTCTACACACTGATGGGGAAAAATTAGAGGAAACGTTGGAGAACGTGAAATTTAAAGGCAGGAAATTTAAAACTAATAAACATACATTTTTATGCAAGTCAATTATCCTATGGAACTCATTGCCACAAGGTACCACTGAGACTTAGCAAGATTTTAAGGAGTAGAACTTCTACAGTTTTATGAAAGAGGAAATTTAAACTAAAAATGTGTGCATATGAACTTCATCTATATGGCTGAAGCCAACTTCCAGCTACTCAGGATGAGGAAGAAACCATCTCTGGTCTAGTGTTTCTATAATTGTCCGCTAACAGGCTCTTTTGCAATGTGTTCTGAAGCTTTTGATAGAGGTTGAATCTCTGTCATCCACCACCCTCAGGACCCAGCTGGTTCTGGATGAGACAATTTGCTGGCCCATGGGATGTCAATATTGTCTAGCACATTACCAACATTTTCACTGCTTACTGGGCTCTTAGAAGACATTGAAGGGTAAATTACAGCTAACTAACAGCACAGAATTCTCAGACCAGGATTGGTGGGTGTAAACAAACTATAGGACCCCACGAAACTTGGCCTCACCCATAATAACTGCCATCTGGCTGACTAAAATCATGCTAGATTACAGATGTTGCTGGGAGACAGAGTTCCGGATGAGAAAGGTTCAACTTGTAGCAGCCACTGTCAAAGGCATATCTATAGCATTTCCTATATATTTCAAGCAAAGTCTCACCTGTTGGCCATACTTTAATCTCATGGTACATCTGCAACATGTTCACTGTGTTCTCCACTCTCACGCTGAAACAGTACTCTCCTGCATTACGAAAAGTATGGTTCAAATTGTAAGAGGAGCCCTTAATTGCCACTAGATGGCACTTTTCCCCTTCAAGTGAAATACATTCTGCCTTTATGAGCCAGCATAAGGTGAGAGGAGGGCTGAAATGACAAGTAGAAGCTTGTGAATTTATTTAAAATAGGACTGTGTGGATTAAATAGCACAGGAACTTCGAAAACATTAACAGTTAGTGTAAGCAGTAATACTGCACTGAACTAATCGGAAAACTAAGTAACTGTACACATGGTTATCTATGGAACGCTTCTTCATAACACTTATGTACTCAGGGATATTTTATGTAATAGGCAAAGGCAACAGGCTAACAGGCAAAGGTGTGAGGGGCTAGTGGGGCAGACAGTTCTGTGTACAGAATCTGAATGATAGTTTCTGATTGGCAAGGCCAGGGATTGGCAACCTTTCAAAGAAGAGTCTTTTTTTTCGTTTTGTTTTTGTTTTTGTCTTTGACCAACGTACTCTGAGAGCTGCAACATATGCAAAACTGTTTGTACACACACACAAATATAGCAGGTATGTAGCAGATGACAAAAACAAAATAGTGATGGAATAAACTGGACCTATTTGGGGTTCCCCTTCACCCCCCTTGGGTTATTCTCTAACAATACAGTTTGGATATGTTTACACTGTGCCCCTCACTCGAAATAAGATATGCAATTTGCACTACGCAGATTGCGTGTCCTATTTCAACTCAATGTGAAATAGGCTACATCAAAATACTGAGCTATTCAAGGAATCCCTGATTCCTTTTCCAACAAGGTGTAAGGGGATGCCAAAATAGTGCACCTGGTATTTTGAAATATAATTTGAAATGAAATACTGGGCATGTTTCCTAGACACAGAGTTACTATTTTGGGATACCTTGGTATCCCAAAATAGCTCCTCAGTGTAAATATAACCTTTGCCCGTACATTTAGTTGTCACCAAAACATTACACAGTCACCCATTCTCAGGCATATTGCATGAATTGTTTATCATATTTACATTAAATTGAGTTTAAAATTGGTTTGAATAAAGTTTGAATTTATCAACTAATAATAATTGAACGTATTTAAATTATTACAACTCACCAGAGTACGGACTCTGGCCTGGGTTTCGCATGTGGGAGCCAGCTCTGAGCTGAACCTTGGGCAGGGAGCTGGGCTGGAGGAGTGTGGGGTGCAAACTCTGGGAGGAAATTTGGGTGCAGGGGTCATATGGTCGCACTGCACTTAATTTCATCAATGCCACTGGACATGTCATGAATTTTACCTTTTATTAATAACAGTCCCAGTTTATAGCTCCAAAATCCATCAGGGATTGTCACAGTCAGTGTAACATTCTCAACACAGCTGTGCATTGGCTGAGCCTGAGGTAAGGGGGTGGGGTGTGGGGTCTGGGAGGAAGTTTGGTGCAGAAGGAGGCTCCAGGCCGGTGTATGGGGTTGGGATGCAGGAGGAGGCATGGGGTCTGGGAAGGAGTTTGGTGCAGGAGGGGATTCTGACCTGGGGCAATGGGTTGGAGTTTGAGAGGCGGGGTGTAAGGAGCAGGCTGTGGCCAGGAGGCACTTTAAATGGACAACTCCAGGCTGGCACAGCAAGTCGCAGGCAGGCTGCCTGCAGGCCATGGCCCCATGCTACTCTCTGAAGTGGTTGACTGACAGCACATCTCTGTGCATCTCTTAGCGGGGGTGGCGGGGGGGGGAGGAGACAGTGGATCTCTGTGTGCTGCCCACACCTGCAAGCACCACCTTTGCAGCTCCCTTTGGCTAGTCCTTAAACACTTGCTTTATCCATCCCCAAATGTAGCTGGATTTCAGTGGCCAGTGAAAGGAGCCCCATGAGTATGTATGTTTTATAAAGTGCTTTAAGGAACCACTGGCATACAAAGTGCACAAAAGGCAAAATGACATTATAGACACATCTCTCTATGTTTTCCATCCATTCCCCCACCAGGTCAGCAGAGATGGACTTCCTTCCCAGAGATCAGAACATGTTATTCTTCTGGTTCCTTGGACAATGAGAGGGCAATGTCTATGTTTCTGTGACCCAGCCAGGATTTTCATGTATGTTCTCTGCTCATAAAAAGACTATAAAAGAGCAACAGATGAGCTCAAAACAACTATTTGGATTAAAGGCTTGACGAAATGTAAATAAAGTTTGAGTTCACAAATCACAGCTGCATCATAAAGTGATGTGAGAATGCTCTTGATTTGCTAGAAATACATTGAAGTATACCAACACTACCACCATGTTGCAGCCATATAGCTTTTTACTCTGTTTTGCTTGTGCTCTCTATTTACATTTTTCAGAACTTTGCTCTACTTGCTGCTGCAGAGGCTCATCTGCTGCTTTCTGGACTTTGATTCTAGGGATAAACTTAACTTTTCTTAATCCTTTGTATCAGCATCCCATTCCTTCAACCTGAAGCACATTCATTACTGAGGGAAGAAGACAGTTCACGTTTGGTTCACTTTGTGTTCTGCTTCTGACATAAAAATCCCATCCCGCAGGTCAGATTTTAATTTGACCAGTTTATTTATCAGGCAGTGCTGGTTTTTATCACTCCATATTCCTTCTAATGTGTTGGTACTTTACGTCTTCCACCAGAGATTAGTCTGTGGTTGGGTTGTTCATTCTAAAACCAGTTTCAGGGGTCTAACAATAACTTGCCAAACATTTTATTTTACAATTTATGTTAATTTGCATGCAATGAAGGCCCTGACCCTGCAAATGTGTAAACCTATGAACAGTATGTGAACAGTCCTGCTTGGTTCCATAGAGCATGGCTTATGTTCATGCAAATCATCAGAGACATCCTGGTGTCACAAAGTTTGGGCACCTGGTAGGAGTCTTAGACTATGTCAACACTAGCCTGGAGGATTGACCTGCTCACAGTCAATCATCCAGGGTTTGATTTCACACGGCTGGTAGGGATGTGCGTAATCGACCTCCCGGGGTTGCGGTCAACCCCTACATTCCTTGCAAGATGTGAGGACAAAGGAAGGTCGACCCGACAGTTTCAGCAAGGACAGCTAAATAAGCTGAGCACAGATATGTTGATTCTAGCTATGCAAATGCCATAGCTAGAACTGCGTTTTTGCAGTTGACTTACTTTGCCTAGTCTGGGAGCAGCTTCAGATATACCTCTACTAGTGCTACTGCCCTTCATTTGCAAGGCACACAGCAGGGCTGTATCAACTCAGCTAGCCCTCACAGGGAGACCTGCAAGCCTCACTCACTTGGAGGAAGACTCCTTCCTGTGGGATACATTTAAAGTTTGTTTATACAAGTATCTCCCTCTGGAGATGCAGGATTCTGCTGAGTGTTCCAACGAGCCATTTCAAAACAATTTTGCCATCTGAAAAGACTTCACTCAGACTGCCACGCAGCTCGATAGATAAGTACAAATTTCTGTGTGCTGCTCTTGTGTTCTTACAGCCTTAAGCTGTTATTTCCAATGCACCACTAAACGCACTAATATAGTGCACTTGGAAAAGATGCAGGAAAAAACTTTGCACTCTTTCCTCCATAGAATCAATCATCTTTTGCTATCTTCTTCACTAGTCTCCATTTTTCCCATGGTGCAATGCACATTTTCACTCCTCCCCTTCTGAGTTTGCTGCCACTCAGACTCCTCTTGCCTGGTTTACCTTGTGGTGTTGGCTGGCTGTGAGTGCACCCTACACTTCCCACCCCTAATATCTGCCCTGGTCCTGCTTAATATGCACTACATGTGGTGTGGAGGTTGCTTTAGTTGTTTTAGTGATGGAAATCAATGATAAGGTGACCACATTGCCCTATGTCAAATACGGGACACCAGCCTCTGGGGATGAGAACCTGCTATCCCATGTCAGGGCTCCTCAGTGACGTAGACTGTTGCCCCACAGTGAGGCACCAGGGATAGGGGCTCCTCAGCCTCCCAATGTGGGGAGCAGAGGATGTGGGCTCTGCATCCTCCTGGTGAGGGATGCTGAAAATAGGGGGTTTGCAGCTTCCTGACAGGGGAGCCAGGGAATGTGGCAGCCACCCTGTGGCAGGGACCCTGGCAGCAGGGGCTGCTGCACAGAGGAGCGGGGCAGCCACCCAGGTGAGGAGCTTCCCTGCAACAGGAGCTGCCTCCCTGAGGCACGAGATGAAGGAGAATGAGCCAGCCAACCCATGGAGGGACTCTGTGGCAATGGGAGCTGCTTCCCTTAGGCACGGGACAGCAGGGAACGAGGCAACTGCCCTGTGGCAGAGCTTGCCAGCAATGGGGGCTGCCACTCTTGGGTGCTGGGGAATGGGGCAGCTGCCCCACAAAGAAGCTCCCCTGCAGCAGGAGTTGCTGCCCCAAGGTGCAGGGCACCAGTGAACAAAGGAGCCACCCCATGAAAGAACTAGCTGGCAGCAGAGGCTGCCACCCTGAGACACCAAGTGCCAGGGAGCAGGAGCCCTGCAAAATATGAGACAATTTGCTCAATTTCTTAAGCCTGTAAGACAGCTTAAGTAAGGGACTGTCCTAGTAAAAATGGGATGGATGGTCACCCTAATCAATGAGGAAAAAAGCTCAGAGCACACTTTAAAAAGACCCTTATTTTTCTTCCTTTTACTGCCCTCCTTTCCTCTTCTCACCTTCCTCTTTCATTGTCATTAGCATTTGTGTTGTGCTGTAAAGCGCTGTGCTCTGAAGAGAAAAGCTATTTATTAATAATCCATATTCTTGCAACCTATTATAGTATGAGAGATTTTTTCAGCTCAGGAACAAGTCATGCAATGATACTATTGCACATAACTTGTTCCTTGCTCTAAAAATCTTGTATATAGAAAATAAATCTTTTAGGGAGTAATTCTGCTGCATGCAAAGAGTTACATGCTTGAGAAGTCAGAATAAAATACCCATAGTTTTCTACAGCAAAGGATATTTGTGTGTTACTTACCTGCCATTGATATGTAGAGATAAATTCAAATTTTCCATTACATGAGTCTTTCTGGGGCCTATGACATTTATACTTTTAACAGCATCTGGAAAGGACAGAATGACAAGTCATGAAACTGTGGTTTCATTGTCAAAAACCATTTCTTTTTTTCCAATACATGTTTAATGTTTCTGTACTTTTCTATGATGGCTTATTTTAATTACATCAGTGATACAATCTCTCTCTCTCCCTCTTTAATAAATGTTGTAACTTCAGGTCAACCAATATGTTTTATCACCTGTCTTTAAAAATTGCAATTGATTATTTTATATAATTTATGTAGGGTTAAAAGGATTACATTTTATCAATAGATGATGATTTCATCATACCAACAAATAGGTATAATATTTTCTTTACTGATCATTAAAATTCATAGAGAGGCAAAGTAAGAAAAGTACTACTTGAAACATTGTTGGAGTTTGATTTTAGAATATTTACTGTGTATACTTTGACAGTATGACATTGGAATTTGTGATTTAACCATTATAAGCTTTAGCTACAGTAGAAGACTTAAAAGTAGCTATCCTACAGCAACAAAATTTCCAGACCAGACTCCAAAGAGAAATTGCTGAGCTACAATTCATCTGCAAATTTGACACCCTCAGCTCAGGATTAAACAAAGACTGTGAATGGCTGGCTAAATACAAAAGCAGCTTCCCCTCCCTTGGTGTTCACACCTCCAGATCAACTGCTGGTAGTAAGCCTCATCCTGACTGAGCTAACCTTGTTATCCCCACCCTTGCTCTGGCTTATTTATACCTGGCCCTGCAGATTTCCACGACCAGCATCTGATGAAGTGAGGCTTTGCTCATGAAAGCTCATGCTCAAAACTTTTCTGTTAGTTTATAAGGTGCCACAGGACCCTTCGTTGCTATATCATATAGGCTAGTGTCATTAAATAATTATGATCTAACCCCGGCATTGTCTGAACCTCCTCCCAATAATTTCCTGCATGTGTGAAAATGTAAATCTTTGAACATCTACAAAAATGCTTAAAAATGAACACTGATATTATCTGCTGAAATTAACAAAAATAAGAATCAAATTATGCCAAGCCAAATTTCATGAATTTATGACTTACTCATTGCTATGGCCTTGAGGTGCCAAAGCAAACAAAAGAGCTAATCAATATAAATTAAAAAAAGCAAAAACAAATAAACATTTTAAAAATAATGATTAAACATTCAAAATATTTTAGAGTTTAAATTTTATATTTTGCAACGATTTTTTGCAAATACCTTAAAAATTTCATTTACCAAAAAGCAGGATTTTGAAATCTGGAAAAACTTTGATAACAGTTATGAAAAAAATTTAGACTATACACCTTATTACTAATTTCATTAAAAATGAAAATTTTGAAAATGACAGCTTTTCCTGCACATTTTAAAACAATATTTTAGTAATAAAATTGTCATTTGATAAAAACTGACTAGCTCTGTTAACAAGCCATAGATCTAAGACGATGTTTTTATAAAGAGCTCCATATTCTGTTTAATTATGATGTTTAAGTTCTAGAAACTACATTTTACTACAGCTTGTGCGTATCTATGCAAAAAGATCTGTTTTGTGCATCCAAAGCCATTTTAAATTACCCAGCAACTCCAACTTGGTGGTGAAATCTCCCGTTTTCTGCACAATCTTTCTTTCATGTGTGGTGTTCTCAGTTTGCTCCCACTCTGCTACAACTTTGAGATGTACCTCGCAATTTCCCACAGTAGCACAATGATAGGAGACAACAGGTTTTTCAGTTACCAGCTGAGTTCTATGAGAAGCAGGAAGAGATTCAGAATCAGCATCAACTCTGTTCAGAAACTTCTTGCATCAGAGATTTTAGGTCCATGAAAGCCTGAGTCATCTCGTTACTGCAGTGTAAATCAGGAATAACTCCCCAAAAATTCATAGAGTTTTGCAGGTGGAAAGAAGATCAGAATAAGGCCCACCAGTGTGTTTTCTTACTTTAAGTCAGGGTGAGGCACCTTTTTTGGGTCAGGTGTTTCTGACCCACAGAAAAAACAGTTGGGGGGCAAAAAAAAGAGGGGGGCAAAAAGCCAACAAAACAAAACAAAACAAAAAACCCTCAGTGATGTGATCCCCTAATGGACAGGAAAAAAAAAAAGCCTTTGGGGCCAGATCCAGGCAAACCATGATCCAGCTCCAGACCACAAGCTGGGGGTTCCCCACTCATGCTTTAAGTTTTTCAAGGAAAACAAAGGCACAGTCATCCCTAAATATCATTTATGGCCCACAGTTAGAAAGAGTAGTAGCGATGATCTAATGTTTCTTTCATTGTATTCATTAAAGTGGGGGGTAGCAGAGGCAAACTAAATTCTGTAATAAAATAAATGGGCCTCTCTTTATAGAAATCAAATCTGAAATGTGCGCACACACACATATACTCTAGACTTGCTTATGCACTCATCCAATCAGAGAACAGAAACAGTACCATGTGACAATCTAAATTATTTATTGATGGCCAGTTCTTGTAATATCTAGTAACCATTCAATATCAACCAAGAAAATGAATGCAATAGATTATTCAAATTTATTTAAAAATACACTTGAGAAAATTGCAATCTGCTCATAGTGATTTTGGAAGCAGAAAAAACATATATATTGTTTATTGTCAATTATTTGTTCAGCTCAATGTGTTTGCAATAGCATAGCCTCTCTAAGGATGCATCTACACTGGGAACTAACTTCAAAGTTAACTTTGAAGTTAGGCAGAAGTTAGGCAATACATGGAAGTAGCCGGCAGAGAGTCTACACACATTTTTTCCCTTACTTTGAAGTTAACGTCAAAGGGAGACCAACTTCGAATTCCTTACTCCATTCCTGGGAATGGAGTAATGCCCTACGTTGAAGTTTAATTTCAAAGTAGGGTGTGTGTAGATGCTCTACTTCTAAGCTGCTTACTTTGAAGTCGTACTTTGAAGTAAGCAACGTCAAAGTTATTTTTGTAGTGTCGACACAGCCTGATTATGAACTTGAACCTAAAAACCTGGCTCTCAACACCTCTACACATCAGTAGCTCACTATAAATACTTTTTAAACCACAGAATATCAAATAATAATATGTTTTTATGCAGAACACCTAAAATTAGTGTCAGACTAAAAAACAAAACAAAACAAAACCAAACCCAAAAAACCCTAAACCCAAACAGCAACATATGCAGCAAAAACAAAATGAAATAATGTAATCAGGTATCATAACAATGAAGAAGTAACATTATATCTGGTTTTAATAACAGAACATATATATAGCTTTACCCTCTCTAATCCAGAACTCTCTTGTCTGGCAACATCCGTAATACAGCATGATTTTAGTTAGCTGGATGACTACTTATCATGGGTGTGGCCAAATTTCCCACACCTCCATAAATTTGGTTTACAGCCACCAGTCCTGGCTCTCAGTGTTCTGTGTTACTATTTAGCACTAATTTACCCCTAAATGTCTTCTAAGAGCCCAGCAAGCAGTGAAATGTTGGTAATGTGCTAGGTAATATTGACCTCCTGTGGTCCAGCAAGTTCTCTTGTCTTGCAGTGGTCAAGTTCCGGAGGAGAGAGGTTCAAACCTGTACCAGCAGTGTATTTTTCAAATGCTTGCAGCACACCTGCAAGTTATTGATGGAACACCAGTATTCCGCAGAACACAGTTTAAGAAACACTGACCTAGACTATCTGAAGATTGTGAGTGTAGGGATGTGTTGCACATCCTTACCAGAAACATCTAGAGCCTTTGCATACAAACAAACAAAACCCCCAATCAACTGGACCTACCCATCTCCAAAATCCCAGGTGTAGCTGAATGATGCTGACTTGAAATAATTACTTGGATCATGAAGAAGGAAAGAAATCTGGGTCAGAGTATCTGTGGCAGGACTAGCCCCTTGTTCAACATATGTGCGGTTGTCTTCTATTTGTACCACGGTAAGATTCCCTATTATAAACTCTGCAGGAAACAATGATAAAGGAAGAATAATGAGGCTTTATTTCACTAGCATAGCATTACCTACATATTTTAAAGCTATGTTTCCATATTAATTATTTTAATCTCTCAAAACCCTGAGGGAGGGTAAGCATTTTTATATCCATTTCATAAATTGGCAAATTTAGGTAGACAGGAATGCAAAGTCACACAACCTGCAATAAACTCCACAGGGGGAAATCTTGGCCCCATTTAAGTCCAAAAAAAGTTTTCTATCAACTTCAATGGGGCAGTGATTTCAATTCAGGTGAAAAAAAAAAGTTTAACTACTGTGAATGGCTGACTGCTTTACAAAATCCCATAATAATTTAAACTGCAATTATACAATGTAAAGCGATTCCATGCAAACAGCATAATGAAGTTTGAAATTTCAAGTCTCTGATTGATGCTATGCTCATATTTACTTGGCAGAAAGATGGTCGAGGGATATGCATTGTTAAAATTCAATTAAAAAACCATGAAAAACCTGCAGCTGGCCTGTGCCAGATGATTCAAGCTCATGGGCTTTTCAAGCTTGCAAACCTGTTTAACTGCAGCATCTAGCCAATGCCATTCAGGCTCAGACTGTAGCCCAAGCTTAGGGATCCTCTTAGAGTTGCTTGATTTGCTTGAGTTCCTGGAGCTATCATGACATGATACAATCTTTAATTTAGGACTAATTGTACTTCCCGGTCACTCCAGGCCAGTGTTCCCTCTAATTTTCCCACCCATCAGCGGAATGAATTTTGTTATGTGCACCAATTTGGAGGTGATGCACAACATATCACCTTCACGCTGCTGCACATAACAAAATTCATGTGCGGGTGGGCCCAAGGGGTTTTTAATGTGGGAGGAGGCTCAGGGCTGGTACAGAGGGGTAGGGGGAAGGATGTGCGGGTTCTGGTCTGTGGCCAGGGATGAAGGGCTCAGGGCTGGAGCAGAAGGTTGGGGTACAGGAGTATGAGGGCTCCAGCTGAGGATCCAGGCTGTGGGGTAGGGCCAAGTTTGGAAGGGGTTTGGGGTAAAAGAGGCTGCTCCGGGACTACTGCAAGGAGAGAGGAATCCCCCCAGCTCTCCCTCCTCACAGCAGCACCTGCGCTGGGGGAAATAGCCAGGGGCCGGGGCTGGCTGTCAGGATCAAATAGGGGCCATGGCTGGACGGGGGCTGCAGCCGGGCCACTGTAGTTGGATGGGGTCAGTGGCTGGGCCTGGCTTGAAGACGGGGTCAGACTGGGGATGGGGCAGGATGGGGACCAAGGCAGTATGGAGGCTGGGCTACCACAGTTGGATGGGAGCTGAGATCAGGCCTGACCCACTGTGGCTGGATGGTGGCTGTGGCTGGATGGGGGCCAGGGCACCACAGCCAGGTTGCTGTAGCCAGATGAGGACTGGGTTGGGCTGCGGAGGCCCGAGGACAGTGGCAGGATTGGGCCTGGAGCCAGGTCATTGCATTTAGATGGGGGCCTTAGCTGTATGTGGGCTGGGTCCAAGCTGCCATGACTGAAAGTGGTCTGGATGGGTACTGGGCCTGAGCTGCTGTAGCCAGATGAGAGCCCTATCTAGTTGGGGGCTGGGCTACTGCAGCTAGATGGGGGCTGCAGCCAGATGGGGGCCAGGGAAAAACAAACCACATGGGGGCTGCAGCCAGATTAGGGCAGGGGTACCCCAAGTGAGGCTCACTGGCCAGAGGGGGCACTGGACTGGGTGACTGGGGCCTGGGGACAGTGTCAGGATTGGGGCTGAGGCTGGGCTACCACGGCAGGAGTTAGGTCAGGGCCGCAATGAATGTGGCATGATCTGGCTGGAGCCCAGCAGCCCCAGCCAGCTAAGGTGAGGGGGGGTTACCTAGGGGCTGGGCTCCATCCAAACACAGCCCCTGATCCAGCTGTGGCAGCCCAACCCCCATCTGGCCCTGGCCCCCATCCAGTCTCATCCCTGTGGCCGTGCAGCAGTCTAGTTAGTGCTGTGCAGGGGCTTCAGAATCCACCCAAGGCGGGGATCCGCCTGCCGGAGAAGGGCTGCACCTCCCAGCCTAGCCCAGCTCCCACCCTGCTGTGGCTGGGAAGGGCCAGGGTGCCGCTTTGGGAGGGCAGGGGCAGCAAACATGTCTACCAGGATGCCACTTGCTCTTCGTCCTGGGAAAAGTACACAAATTGCATGAGCACCGCTCACTCCTACGTGGTAAGGGGAGAGGGAGGAGGAGTAATTTATGCAATCTGTGTACGGTTCGAGTGCCAGTGATACTTTTTAAAGTCACTAATAGTCCTACTTACAACAGCTTCATTAATAAATAAATGAAGACACAGAGCTTTACCATTTAGGTGGTGGTAGGTAGCATTAGCTGGTCTTTTGTTAATCCACAGGCAACATGGCTTTGAGCAAACTCCCAGCTACATGAGGGAGGAAGTGGGGGTTGTGCTCCCACCTCACATGCTGATGAAAAATTGGCTCATGTGCCAGTCTTGGCACCTGTGATGGGGGTTGCTGACCACTGGGCTACACTCATCTTTTAATCCATGTTTCTCTTAGCACAGTTTTGTACTGTGTCCAAAACCAGGTATGTGTTACAGGTGTCATCCTTTTATTAAACCCAGGAAAAATACGTCTTTTTCCCTTAGCCTTCTGTGTATGAAAGGGAACATACTTTTTTGTTTGTTTATAGGCCTCCTCTAACCCTTCCTCTTTCTACCTCTCCCTGCCTGGGAAAGAACCAGTCCAGGGCCCTAATTCAAAGGAAACATTTACACCTTAAATTGGATACGTACTCTGAGCTGTGTGGTTGAAGGTTGGCCCTACTGTACTCAAGGCCAGTGAGAAGGGGAGCAGGGAAGCCAAACCTTTGTGCAGTAGCTGAGAGTAGAAACATGGTGGTTCAAAATTAGAAAAACTGAATTCCTTCCTGCTGCCTACACGGAGAGAAATGTTTCCAGTTTCTCAATGCAAATTAGACTTGGCTCACTTTCTATTTTGCTGTTGCAAAAATGGGGAGAAATGTCAGAAATCAGTGGAGAAGATTAAAAAGAAACCGGGGAGGAAACATTGAATATAACTGAGAGAGGGGAAGGTAAGTGATTAGCACAAGGCAACACAATGTATCAGTGGCAGAGAGGAGGATTTAACCCAGCTCTTCTGGCTCACCTCTCATTATACCATTTAATGTACGATGCAACACAGCAATGCTAGGAAGGAGCAAGGGGAGACACAAGCTTAGTCATTTGTGAGTCACGGGGTACAAGAGCAGAGCAGGAGCCAGTCCCCACCTCCTCTAATTGGAGTTTGTGGATTGAAAGAGGCACAAGAAGCTGCAACCCCCCATTTTCTTCTATCAGAGAAATTATTATTGCCTGCTTCCAAAGGAGAATGTGTCCTTGTGGGGTGCAACTCCTTCACACCTGCTCCAGTTATTTAAGCAGGATCATAAATACATGATCCATCCCAGAAAAGAAACACAAAAAGTCTTCCACATAAATAACCAGTGTTCAAGCTACGAGCTTTAACCACCACATTTCCTTCAGTTTTAGAGTACAGTAGGGTTTTTATCACTCTTCAGGGAAACAGAAGCCTAGCACAGCAGAAATTAGCAATGGGAAAAAGATCTCATCTAACCTGCTCCCATGCAAATGCAGGACTATTTTCATATATATAGTATAGGCTACAAATGACACTGCATATTTTGCTTCAAATGCAGACAGAACGTTTATTTTCATGCAAAAGATAGAAATGCTCAGTTGCTTCTGTGCTTGCTTGGAAATATATGCTCATTCTGTGTTTACAGCAGCATGACTGCTTTTCTTCCAGGCTGACTTCTAATGACTGTCTGTCTCATCTGCCCTGTATTGGGAAAAGACGCAGTTCTACCTTACCTGCGGCTGACCTGCAATGGAAAAGGAACAGCACCATGCAAGTCACCTCGAGGATGCATGGGAAGAAAAAAGCCAGGGCCATTTGTAGGCAGTGCCCCAAAAATGCTGCTGCTGTCTGTTCAGCTCCGACAGCCAGACTTCATCTTCCAAGTGGGTTCCACTCTGTCTTGAGGCTGGGGAGGAGATGGGTAGCAAGCAACCACTGCTGCTGTCCCCTAGAGGCCATGTGTGTGTACTGCACTGTCTGCTTTTTTTCTTGCTTCCTTTCTTTTTCTTTTTTTAATTGGCTCCTAGAACTGGAAAGGTCCTCAAGAAGTCATGAAGTCCAGTCCAGTCCCCTGAACTCATGGCAGCGGAGTGGGCAGGATGGACCCCAGACACGGCTGTGCTGGAGCAGCCCCGACAGGCTAGTGGGTCCCCGGTCACAGCAGCTCCAGAGTGTCCCTGTGGGCAAGTGGGAACCTGGATGCACTGAAGCAGGCAGGAGGCAACCCAGCCCTGGCCTTGCATGAGTGGCCTTTGAAGTACAGGCTGACCTGGAGCCACACTTGCCTCACAGACCCAGCTGCTCTGTGCTGATATAATTTTAATCCCTCAACTGGTTAATTGTTTTGATTGATATTTACATCCATACCTGACAGCTATTTCTTCTGTATATTGTTTAGCCAACAAATCCTGGCAGTCCCTAACCAATTTAGAATTGTTAGATTTTGTAACAGGTGTTAGACACCCGTATAAACCAATGGCTTAAAAAGTTAGGTGGAGGCCATTGAGACGCTCCTAGAGCTGCAAAAATTTCTGAAAACAAAAATCAGCTTTCTGGTAATAGAATAAATGTATTTTGGTATGTTTGGCTATGTGTATCTTACAGTTTTTTGTATAAAACACGATGTAAAAATCTACAATAAATTGAACTATTTGGTCCAGTACAATCTCTGGAAGAATGTATACAGGTACCTCAATCTGCATAAGAAGTGGAGTGGGATAAATTCTTTTATATGCATTATCGACCAACAGGGTTTCCCAGTACTTGACCTTCTGTATCCCCTGTGCTCATTCTTCAGTCAGCAGCAGGCTGTCTGTTTCTCTTCCATCCCCTTTCTGCTCTTATTTTTAGCGGGAAAAACTTACTGTCTTTGATCCTTTGAAGTATCTTTTGTCTACACCTAGGTATTTAGAGCAGAGAAGGACAAAGCACTGTTCACTTTAACCTCTTCTTTTTCAGGCGTTGTCAACATTTATCTTTATCATTGGTCTACTTCACCTATGCAAATTTGTGTTGCTGCAGTCAATATACCTACTGTGGTGTCTTCCATGTGGTAAGGTCGGGGGGCACTGCTCGCCCACTGATGCCTGCTACTCTTCTCGTTTTGCAGGAATAACTGCATTGACAGGTGTGCATTCAGAGATTGATTTATTGCATCTTCAGTGATGTGATAAATCAATGCCTGGTGGATTGATCCTTGCCTGATCAATCCCTGATGTTGTGAAGACATACCCTTAGGGCAAGTCTACGCTACAAAAGACATTTGACCTATGAGGCGCTATGAGAATTGTGTAACTGGAATTGATACACCGTAAGTCAAATTTCCACTGACTACTGGAGGTCAGTGGGAGAAACTCTCACGTCAACTTCCCTTACTCTTCATGACTCCTGGACATCAGAGCACCCATTAGCCAGGGTACTCCCCCTAATAGGAGTACCCTGGTTGATGGGGTGCCCTCGGGGGTGGGTTTTGCATGTCCGTGTGAGGCATCTAAATCAAACCCCTGAAGATTGACTTCTGGACCTTTAATCTTCAGGTAAGTCTTGAGGTGCCCTCAGAGGGATAGCCATGTTAGTCTGTATTTGTAAAAACAAGGCGGACTCCTGTAGCACTTCGAAGAGTAACAGATTTATTAGGGCATAAGCTTTCCTGGGTAAAACCCACCTCATCGGATGGACAGGAGTGGACTTACAAAGGTGCCTAAGAATATTACTGCTAAGAAGTTATGATCCATTATAAACTAGGGTGATCTGCCAGGGTGACTGTGGTGATTCAATGTAGCTGACGGGGAGATGAGACTGTCCCTGGGGGACAAGCTGCCCCTCCTACGTGGTTTATCTGCGCCTGTCCGTTCAGGCTGTGGCTTTAACAGTAGGGCGGATGCTCCGCAAGGGAGCCGCAATGCGCGGGAGGTCACAGCGGGCCCCACTGGCACCTGCCAAGCGCCGCAGCATGGGCGCAGGGAGAGGGGGGCGCGTGGAGGGGCTCGAGGGACCAGGCTGGGCTGGGCTGGGCTGGGCGGGGCTGAAAGCCCGGTGCCCGGCTCTGGCTTGGGAGGTTCGGAGCGTATGGGCCCCAGGGTGCGAGGAGACCTCTGGTCGGAGAGGGAGGGGCTGGGGGACGAGGGCGGGGCAGCACGGCGCAGGGGGTGGGGCGCGAAGCCGTTCGCAGGCACCGGCGGCCGGAACTGAACTTCGTCAGCTTCCGTCGCGCGGTGGGCGTCGGTGCGCTGCGCCGGCTGCGGCCTCAGGTTGGAGGGCGGCCCGGGAGAGGTTTGCGAGCGGCGGATCGGCGGGGGTGGTAAGGCCCGGGGCGGGCTCCGGCCTGGAGGGAGGGAGCCCGGGAACTGGGCCGCGTGTCGGGGGGGGGGGGGGAGGTGAGACTGGGGCGGAACCGGGGGAGGGGGAGAACCTGTGGCTGGTGGTGGCCGTGGCTATCCCCCCCCCACCCCCCGTGTGTAGAGGGATATAGTGGTGGGTGTAGGGGCGTTCCCTACTCTAGCATTAGCGGGGAGAGGCGAGTATCTTCCTTAGTGCGGCGGGCGGGCATCTGGGTATGGGCGGGATGGGGATACCCTGTCCTGGTTGCGGTGAAAGATCTGAGAGCTGGGTAGGCTTAGCCCGCTGGGCTGCACAATCTGAGGGTGGAGGGTCAGGAGCTCTGGCCTGAACCATTGTGGAGATGGCAAAGGTGCCAAGGGCTTGGACCTGAGAGGAAAACCAGGCTGGTAGAAGGAGCTGGATCCAATATTGCCTTCGGGCATGTTTTTAAAATCAGTATCATGATTCACATAATTACAGGGTGAGAACACTAGCTGGAATGGGGTCTGCATAGATGGAGGCCAATCAGAGGGAAAGTGTCCCCCTCAGTCAGGAGAGAGACACCAAAACAGAGAAGGTAAGTTTAGAGAATAGTAGAGAAAGCTTTTCCTACAGGTGCTGTCATGAATTGCCACTGTGTTTGGACAAATCACAGACACACTCTGTTCCCCAGGGCTTCCTTATCTGTAAAATGGGTAGACCAGTTGTCACAAAGACATCACAGAACTTTACAGGAGTTTTGTGACATTAATAAACACTTGCAAAGTGATTTTAAGATGAAAGGTGTAGTAAAAAAATGCAGTATGTTTTTTTTTTAAACCTACATTGATCTGAAAGCTAAACCCAGTTAAGATGTCAGATATGACAGAAAATAAGCATGGGTTGTGCAGTGAAGTTGGCATTAAAGCACTGTGACATACAATGAAAACCAAAACCAACTGAACGTTTACTGCTTTCAAGTTTTACTGCATATTGGAAACTCAGATCGTGTGTTGAAAAGCTTGCTTCAGGTACCCTGAAACACTGTTGAGAGGAACTTAAAATGATATTATCAAGTTGGAATCCAATCAAGTTAAATATCAGAGAGGTAGCCAAGTTAGTCTTTATCTTCAAAAACAGCAAGAAGTTTTGTGACACCTTACAGACTAACAGATATTTTGGAGCATAAGCTTTCATGGGCAAAGATGAAGCGGGTCTTTACCCATAAAAGCTTATGCTCCAAAATATCTGTTAGTCTATAAGGTGCCATAGGACTTTTAATCAAGTTAATAGTATTGTTAAACTTCTTTTCTGTTGTGCTCCCACCTCTGAGTTCACTTACTTTTTTGTGGCTTTACAACTCTATTTTCTTAACTTTTTAGACTGTTACTATCCCCATTTGGTAGACCCATACAAAGAAGAGGGAAAGCTGACTATATACAATTGTGGAAAAGATGAGGGAACCATTTTTCTGATTGTTTCAGTTAATTAGATGTTATGAGTTGCAGTTATAGGCTTAAATGTGTCAGATACAATTTTTAAATTGATATTGCCTCTTTAACATAAAATGTTGTAGGATTAAATCACCAGTAAGCAATCATATATACACTATTTTTTGCTTTGTTTTTGTAGGTGGGCTGATTTTTTTTTCAGGTTTTTAATATACTCTCATTTGGTCCAAAAGAAAAATGGCCTTTGTTTCGACACAAGGACCCACAGTGGTTGACCAAACCACTTTGATGAAGAAATACCTCCAGTTTGTGGCTGCTCTAACAGATGTTAATACACGTAAGTTTATTTTCCATTTTGTAAGGAAATGTAAATCTTCTTTACTCATTTGCTTCATAGTGTCCTGTAATGTTTTCTATTGAGTTGGTTGGTAACCTGGAATGGAGTTTGCTTAACATTTCCTTTATTCTTGATAGTTTGAAGAAGCAAAATGATGAGCATTATTTTCTTGAGCCATAGAAATGTGAGAGTCTGAAGTGTGAGTGTGAAATTGTGTGATTGTGAGAATGTGTACCTTACAACTGGGCAATGATAGCTAAACTGATAAGATCTGATTGCTTCTTTTGTATGTGTATGCTTGATGGTATTTGTCAGGCTTTTGTCACATATTTAATTTTTCACTTGAATTTGCAATTTTTCAGCTGATGAAACAAAATTGAAAATGATGCAAGAAGTTAGTGAGAATTTTGAGGTAATTGCAAAACTAATTTATTTCTTGAATGATCTAAATGCAATATTTGTTGTCTGTTACTGCATATACCATATAGATTTCTGGTCTTGTGTTATTGTTTACTTAATTATTATATGTTTTTAACTAACGAAACCCTTATTTCATTTTTTAGCATGTCTTACATCTGTCTTGAAACTTATTCTCACAGGGATAGCCATGTTAGTTTGTATCTGTAAAACAAAAACAAACAAAACAAACAAATCAACCGGGAGTCCTGTGGTAATGTAGAGATTAAAGCTGTGTCTACACTACAAAGTTTTGACTACAGAAGAGGCTTTCTGTCAACAAAACTAGGGAGCGTCCACACTACAAATGAGTTTGGGCTAGAATCTGTCAACAGAATGCAGCAGTGTTCTCAACAGAGTTCTGTCTTGAAAGTGTGAGGCATATGTAGACAGAAAAGTAGTATAGATGCTTGGGTGGTGGGGGAGCTCTGTTGACAGAGGGGCTTCTGGTTCACCGGGCAGCTGTGTTTGCAGAGCTTGTGGTTGGCTGTTCTGTTGACAGAGGGCTGAGCAGTCTGGCCACTCTCTGTCAACAGAGGGCCCCCCATTAGGTGTGAATGTCTTCTAAAGACAGAAGTTCTGTTGGCAAAAGTCTGACAGTGACTTCTGTCGACAGAACTTTGTAGTGTAGACCTCTTCAGTGCTTACCATGTAACCTGATCAACTTGTCTGTGGAATGGTTTGTCTAAGTCCAGGTGCACATTTGATTTAACACATTTAACTTGAAGTAGCAAGCTGTGTGTAGGTAGTATTTTTGGTGTGGGTTTTTTTTTTTTTCAGGTGGGAGATTGACTTATGCAAAGGTTTAGAGGCGAGGATGAGTTGTCACATGTGGATATATTCCTTGTGGACTTCAGTGAAATGAGGGAGATAGCACTGACCCTTTTCTGTTTGCGCTGGTTGGTGGGACTAGCAAGCCCTATGGATTTAGTGCCTGTCAGGTGTTGTGTGGTGTTTTCTCTTGAGTGACCCCTTCAGTGTGTTGCGGGGAGCAGTGGCAGCCTGAATTCCTGCAGTACATTTACACTAAACGGAAGATTGACGAGGTGATGGTCCATTTTCAGGTGTGCGATTTAGCGTGTCTAGTGAGGTCATGCTAAATTGAACTGTCAGGGCTCCACCTTCAACCCTGGTACTCCTCACTGTCACCAGGAGTAAGGGAGGTTGATGGGATAGTTTCTCCCTGGACTTCCCACTGTGGGGATGGTAGGAAAAGTCGATTTATGATATGTCAGCCCCAGCTACGTAAGTCAAATCTAGAGCTGTGTGTCTCAAATCAGTTTGTCACCATAGTGTATACCTGGCCTTAGTTTTTGGAAGGGAGCAGGAGGCCTGCAGTTCCTGCTTCTGTTGCTGAGGCTCAGCTGATAAATGTCCATTTTAATCTCAACAACTTTTAAAATGTATATCTCTGTGGTAGTCCTGTTATATCAACATGCTGCCTTACACTTGGCATTGCAAAATCTTTTGGGAGCAGAGACTCTCTTTGCACAAGGCCTAGTGTTGTGGGATCCTCCTGGCTTATGACTGGGGCCTCTAAACTACCACAAACCAAATAATAAAATTAGGAGCGCTTAGATTAAAATGAACTGGCTGTAAAACATGTTCTGTAAGTGTGTGTACATATGAATGAATGTGAATAAATTGTTCAAAGTTTTCACTATACATTGGTAAAGAGCTGCATTTTTGTTTGTGCCTAATCTAAATACTTGTTAGAGACATTCTGGGATACTTTGGAAGTTTACCTAATAATAATGTTTTGTTGAATATAGCTGAGAATTTCCAAGTAAAACTTAGGATGGCTAAACTAGGCTTCTGAATTTAAGTGCTGCACTTACAAATGGAAACAGCTTGCTCCGCTTCTGCTGTTCCCAACTTCGTAGCAAACAAAACAGCAGCATAAGCTTAGTCTTCACAATAGAAAGAAATAGAAAAGATTAATTCTAACTTTTCTGCAGATGTATGTACCACAAAAATAACTACCTGTAGTCTGTACAGTAAGCCCTCAAAATGCATGATTTCACATTGCCCTTAACTCACATTAACGCGAATTAAGCACAACTCAACATCACACTGGCCCCGGCTCAGCGCCCCCCAACCCCACTCACCACCTGCGCAGGGTTCTGGCTCATGCCTGCATCTGGCTCCGGCTCAACACCCCCTTCCCCCCACCCTGGTTCAAACCCTCCAAATGTGACTCCGGTTCCATTCTCCTGCCCTGGTTCAACCCCCGTGTGGCCAACTCACTACCCCCCACCCCCGGCTTGCATAGCTCTGGCTCAATCCGTTCACAGCTCTGTTTCAACACCCCCCTTCCCCGGCGCATGGCTCTAGTTCATCCTCCCCCTGGTTCAGCCCCACTGCACCTGCCTCCCTTTCCAACCTCCTGCCCCGGTTCAATCCCCATGTGGCCTGGCTCACCACTCTATGCATAACTCTGCCGCAATTCCCCTCCTACATGGCTCTGGCTCAACTCCACCCCCATGCCCCTCTGCTGCCCTAACCCACCCCAGGTTTAACTCCCCTGCCCCTCTTCCATGGCCCCAACCCACTGTCAGGCTTAACCTGCCCCAACTGCCCTCCTCAGCCCCAGAATTTACTTTGCAAAAGGAGCTCCAGGTACTCCCACTGATTCCCCAGCTCCAGAATGTGTGTTCTGCTGGGGAAAAAGCAGCCTCCGACTAATGCAAAATTTGGGTTACACGAGGGTGTATGGGAACAGAACCCTCACGTAAATTGAGGGTCTGGTGTACTTAGACGAGAGGACTTCAATGTCATTGAACTAGTGAGTTCACTGCACTCAGGAATTTTCGTCAGCCCTTTCATTTGAAATGGTAACACTTACAGTATTTCAGAAGGTATTTTTTTAGATGAGAGTTTAAGGTGTCAGCCTTCCCTTTCTGGTGTATTTTTCCTATGTTCAATTTTATTAATTTTAATGTCAATTTTAACTTCCTTCTTGTTAGAAGGTGGTTGATTGCTAATGCTTTCTCAGTGGCAAGTGGCGTATAACTTCTGTATGTTGATGGAAGCCTGTGTAGCATGTGTATTACAAGTAATTGGTTAAATCACCCTTGAAATGAGAATATTTGTGTGCTTAAAGACATCTTTTTTTCTGTTTATTTTAATGATTAGAATGTGACATCATCCCCTCAGTATTCTACGTTCCTAGAACACATCATCCCTCGATTTCTCACCTTTCTGCAGGATGGAGAAGTGCAGTTTCTGCAGGAGAAACCAGCACAGGTACACAGCAACCGTTATCTTTTGTGCAGTTTGAACTTACTTATTCAGAAACAGGCATGCATTTCAAGAGAGAGTTGAGGGAGCGAAGTTGGTTTTGAATATAGGCTATATTGTACGAAGAGGGAGAATTGAAAGTCTGTACTGTTCTCAATACAACACTTGTTAAATAAAGTTGGCCATTCTGTTTTGCAAGTAGGTATATTGATCTCTTCTCCCATCATTTAGCAGTAGTGTACATGTTACAATGGTCTGTTACTGAGAGATGGTCACAACTGACCAGTTTGCATTTTAGAGTTGAAAGCAAAATTTGAAGCTTTACTGTAAAATAGTTAATGATAAACTATTCTGGTAATTTAAATTGCAAATTAAGAATACAAATTAAATTTGTGCCATCGTTTATGGCCAAATATTTGAACACTAGAAGAAAGTATTAGGTATTCTTATGTATGCATTTAATCTGTTTGGGAAAAGAGCTTTTTTAATAAAGAAAGAAAGCCTATGGTTTGTCATGTTAGTGAATTAACATAATAAGGTACTATTAAATTGTAAAAGAAATCTTTTTTTTAATGATTTAAGGATTGTCCTTACAAAGTTTTGATTTAAATTCTAATAGCCATCTTTTTTTATTTACAGCAATTGCGAAAACTAGTTCTTGAAATAATTCATCGAATACCAACAAATGAACATCTTCGTCCCCATACCAAAAATGTTTTGTCTGTGATGTTTAGATTTCTAGAGGTATTTTTATTTACTTCACATTGTTAAAACTGGGCTTCAGATTTTTAGAGAGACTCTTCTTTATCCTCCCTCCCAAAAATAGAGTTCTGACTGCACGGATGGTTGGAGTTAGATAATATTCAGAATGGACTTTTGGATGGGTTTGTTCCATTGCTGCTAATTGCACTTTTTGCGCTGTTGGGACTGGAGAAGTTGGGCAGTTGACTAGTCTTCACTGTAACAGTTCCTGATAGCTTACTCTAGGTAAGATGTTAGGAAAGAATGGTTTACATAAGTAAAGAGGAGAGGTTCATGGCCTGTTTTAAATCTCCTCTGCCATCCCCCACGCCCTCCACATTCAGATGCTTATTTGTGTAACGAGGCCCAGTATAACCTGCTCCTGTATGAAAGGGTCACTGTGCCTGTGAGGAGCCCTGTTGACTTGGATTAATCAATGGGGGCTTTGCAAAGGGGTCTTCCTAGTTAAAGTAGATTGTGGGATTGAGGCCTAATCTTACCTAGGGTACAGCCTCAATATTTCCATCGACATTTTAATGGGATAGCCATATACACAGATTGCAAGACTGTGTTTTGATAAGTAACATGTCTAAAATAGATGTTTTCTTGGTGGAAGTTAATATTGGGCAGAAACTTTTAGGTGGCTGAGGTTAAATTAGGGCCATAAACAATTTAAGTTGAAGTTGTTTAAGAGAACAACAGACTAATTAAATAAATGTTTTCCAGACTGAGAATGAAGAAAATGTACTTATTTGTTTGAGAATAATTATTGAACTACACAAACAGTTTCGACCACCAATTACCCAAGAAGTAAGTTGTATTTTATTATGTGATATAGAAAATTTACTTTAGGTGATGTTTGCCTGAATTTGTCTCTTTATAGCATATTTAATTGATTAAAATCTTTGTGCCACATTCCGTGATAGAGAGGAGTTAATGTGATATGCGGATATCCTGCATTTTAAAAAGTTTCCTGAGAATCAATGCTTCAGGTGAGGATTGTGCCATGGCTCATATTCTTGATGGTTTTACTGTGGAGCAGCATCAGCTTTGCTCTCAATACTTATGAGCCATCTGACTTGATTTATTGCAGCAGAGTAACAGTCTACTGTTCTAGCCAAATATGCAACTGACTAGCTTTCAGTCAGTTTCACTCTGATGGTATTATTCTTGCTGGAAGTCCATGTGCAGAAACAGTTGCACCTGCGTGACCTTGGAGAAAAGTCAGAAGGAGAATAAATACATAGACGGGAAATGACAGCTAATGTTCTCTCTAACATTTTCCATCCTTGTGCATGATACATTTTATATGTACCCAGGCACGTGGAAATATGCCCCACTAGGAGAAACCCAAACCTATCTGTGGGTACTCTGCTAATCAGTTGGGTGTCACTCAGTTGTGGCACAAGCACTCAGTTTACAGGGAGCACTGGTGGCAGCTCAGAACATTCCAAATGAAAGATAAGGACTGAAAGCTGGAACATCATGATACAGTGAACCATAAGATTCTATATGAGTGGGGAAGGGCCAGCATCTCAGGATATGGAGGTGAACCACCAAAAAGAGAGAACCCAGGAGAGAAGAAATAAAATATGGGGCTATATTTTTCTGAGAAGGAAAAGAAAACCAGAATAGGAACAAATAGGAAGTCAGCAATCTATGTAACGTCTCATACTGTACTCATAGCCCTACTAGTAGAGCATTGTACAAAAACTAGAAAACCAAAACTTTTTCCTCATCCCACCTTTGAGAAGATTTAATATTTTTGGAATAATGTAATCAAGGTGTATATGTGTTTGAATGATTATCACAAGGGTCTTTCTAGTGCTATTCAAGTTTGATGTTTATAGTAAACTGTCTTGATAGCCAAAAGAAACTCACCAAAGGTATTGTCCAAATCTATTTTAAATTTTTGAGGATTCACCTCCCTACTTAAATTACTTTCAGCTCTTTAGTTTCACTTAACAAAAGATTCTTAAAAGTACATTTTTTGCTATATCAATACAAGGAGCCTAAGATAATGAAATTGATTCCCTCTTTTTTCTGACACTAATCCTGACATTCTTACCTTCCTAGATTCATCATTTTTTGGACTTTGTGAAACAGATTTACAAGGAACTTCCAAAAGTGGTGGTAAGTCATTTCCTGCCTTCTGTGGTTACCCTATGTGTACTCAGTGCCTGAAGGCTATACTACTTGTTTTCATTTGTGCCCATTATAAAATGTACTAGCAGATGTACCTGGCATGGCTTGGCTTTTTAACTGAAGTAATTTTTTGAAAACAAATGAAAAAGGTGTGTGCTTTTTCCCCCCCCCAAAAAAGAATTAAAGTGAAGTTTGGAGTAGGGTTCAGGGATGAGGAGGGCCGGGGTGGATGGCTTAGGGTAGAGGGTTTGTGGGGGCTCAAGGTGGAGGAGCTCAAAGCAGGGGGTGGGGATGTAGAAGTTAAGGCAGGTGGGAGGTGCAGAAGATAGGGTGGAGGTCTCAGAACAGGAGCCTGGGAGGTGGGAGTTGGTGGTGAGGGTGATGTTGCTCCCACAGCAGTTCCTCCCGGGGGGGCTAGGACAGTGCTACCTGGCCAGTGGCGGCTCCTCAGGGAGCCGTGGCTACATTTCCCATGCAGCAACTCCTGAGAAGGATCTGTGTGCTTGTTGGGTGGGAGCTGGGGTTCTGTGAGGTGACCTTGGCTTTCGGCTGTTCTCCTCACCTGCTGACTGTGGGTCGGGGGAGGAGCAAGCTCCCAACCTGCAGTGGCTGTTCCCCAGGCCTGCAGCTTCTCCAAGGGGTCTTTTCTTGGGGTAATGGCTACTCCATCCTACAGCCTGTTGGGGGCAGGGCAGCCCTGTGTGGACTGATCCTGGACCTTGTCTGCCCCTGCCTCCCTCCCCTGGCTCTGCATTGGTCTGCAAGGGGGAGCAGTACTTTGTGGAGTTGCCCCCAGCAGTCCCCTCGATCCTGCAGCCTGTTTGGTGGAGTGCTCCAAGGCGGGTGTCCACCTCTAATGCCCCCTGTGGCCTACAGGCTGTCTGGGGGAGGGGAAAGACCAGGCGTGGGGGCTGCCCCTGCCTTCAGTAGACCCCTGAGGCCACCAGGCTGTTGAAATGGGGGCGAGGCTCTGGGGTGTGAGTTCCTCCTCCCCACAACCTCCGGGCTGTTTGTGGGGACAGTCTCCAGTTTGCAGACTGTCTGGGTACTGCCCCCCCACCCCCCTTCAAACAGGCCCATCTGCGACTTGTAGCGTCTCCGTGGAGCGGGGAGGGGGCAGGCTCTGGGGCAGAGGAGCTACGTGCCTGGTCTTTGTGGACCCCAGCCCTGTTGATGTCTCTCTGGGTTCTGCTGCTGCCCCCAGTGGCCACACTCAGTATTGTGTCCCACCTGTCTGCACCTCTCCCTTTCGTCTTTGTCCTCTTTCTGCCTCCTCCCTTTCCAGGCACAACCAAACCCTGACCCTGGTTTAAGTTAGGGTAACAGGAAGCTGCATACCAAATTTTGTGGCCATAGCGCTTATGGTTTAAGAGGAGTTCTTGGAAAAAGAAAATTAAAATTAGTACAGCAGAGAGACATTGTAAAATACATTTATTGATCAAAATGACCTTTTTGAAGTTACTGACATGTAACTAATGCTGTTTTAAAGAAAATGAAAAAGTAAGGCTATAACAATTGCTACTTTTTAAAAAGTGAGAAATTAGCGGTTTTCTACTGAGTTCTTACTTTGTGATTAACCTTCACTTCAAACTACAATTTAACCAGCTTTAGCAATGAGGTCAATAGTAGTTTAATCAGGAATTCTTAATTTGCTTTGACTTGGAGCCTAATTCTGGACTCTCATGCAAGTTTTCTTTTTTTTTTTTTAAACAAATAAAAACCAAACAGTTGCTGGGTCGTCTTGCCTGGGAGAATAACTACTGTTTGGAGGCATGCATTTTAAGTGTGCCCTGACTCTCAAATCCTGATTTCTGCCTTTTTCTTAATGCTTAATAAGCAGAATTGAATTTGTAGAAATTATTTCAATCAGTAGTGATTAAACTGAGAATATTAGTAATCTGTAGTTTTTAGTCTCATGTTCAAGTCTTCTTAGTGTGATGCACTGGCTAGTAACAGAAGGTGTGAAACTTGTTTTTGTCATGTTCAGTTACACAGTATCTTAATGCAAGGGTGAGCAAACTTTTTAAGTCAGGTCCCACTTTTTGTCCCTACAATTGGCAGGACCACCCCAGCCTGTCCAATATAATCTAAACCGATGGGAAATTTCAGTTATGTTCATAAGAAAAAACACTCTTTTGGCATGTGTAGAAAATAAGTACGTAGAATGTATTGAACAGTATGTAAAGGTGAATATACATGCCTAAAACAGTAACGTGTTTCAACATTTTAATGACCTGGATGAGTCTTGAGACCCAGCAGCTGATTGTGCTGCGCCCCACTTATGAAATTTCATCCCCCCCACCCCTCCCTTTGCTCACCTTGTTTTAGTGTTTGCCATCTTGAAATTGAGATTGAAAAGGAGTAAAAATGCATGTGTTGCAAGTCAGGCTTTACGTTTTATGCAGGAAGAGAGCAGCATTCATGATGTGCTGTCTAAGGAGACTCTTTACTTCAGTCATGGGCTCCACAGAGTCAGGTGCAGTTTTGGTAGGCCCTATGACCTCATTAGTGGCAAGTACATTTTAGTAACATTGCTAATCTATAGAATTACAGGTTTTTTAAATCTATGACCACAAAGATCTCCTGTAGGTGGGAGTACTTCATGTGCTTGTGACTTGGAATCTTGTAGCCATCTCTTCCCTTTGGAGCTGCCTGTGTGTCTTCTAAACCATCATGCTACCTACCATGAAGGTATAAAAAGGAAGCAGCTTTGACCATCGTTCTTGCTTTCTATTTACTGCCTGAGGAACTGAATTGGAGCACAACATCTTCTTACTTCCCCATAGCTCTTGGGGATAGGATTACGGTTTTCTCTTTTTTTTTTTTGTTTCTTTTTGTTTAATTTAAGATGGTTAATGTCACCTCCTCTGCCCTCTTCATTCTTCCTGCCTTCTCCTCCCCTCTCTCCCAGCTCCTTGTTTTCTTTTAAGTCTCATGCCTGATAGCTAAGACTAGGTCTCCAGGCTTTAAAATGTGCACTGCCTGTGAGACAGCTACACCTGTGAATAATACACAAAATGCCTGTTTTGTTTACGGGAATCTGTTCTCCCAAACAGCTATATAACTTCTAACTCCATCTTTTTAAGCACACATAGAAGGTACTTGATGGGCACTTGATGTTATTTTTGCTGGAAAAGAGAAAATTTTCACTGTGAGCTTCCTGCTCGAGAGCTCTCTGCTCCTGTTCATGAACTTATTTCAACTTATGTTTCAGCTACAAGTGATGCAACTTGGAGGCTTAAGAGGTCTTTTGATTCTGGGAGGTCCTGACATACTGAGACTTCTATTTGCTCTTAGGGGCTACGTCTACATGAGCCCCAAACTTTAAAATGGCCACGCAAATGGCCATTTCGAAGTTTACTAATGAAGTGCTGAAATGCATATTCAGTGCTTCATTAGCATGTGGGCGGCCGCGGCACTTCGAAATTGACGCGCCTCGTCGCCGCGTGTCTCATCCAGACGTCTCATCCTATGACCTCATGGGAATAAGGGGACTTCGAAGTAGGCAGGGTCCCTTCGAAAAGGAGACGCGCGGCGGCGAGGCGCGTCAATTTCAAAGTGCCGTGGCCGCCCGCATGCTAAGGAAGCACTGAATATGCATTTCAGCGCTTCATTAGTAAACTTTGAAATGGCCATTTGCGTGGCCATTTTGAAGTTTGGGGCTCGTGTAGACACGGCCAGGAAAAGAGAACTGATGCAAACAGGATTTTTAGTCTTTGAAAAATCAGTATAAATGTGACTTTGAAAAAGCAGAGATACCTGGAGACAACTTGGCAACAGCCAGCATCCTGAGGATAGGCCAAAAGGGAAAGGTAAAAGTCGTCATGTTTCTGAAATGCCTAAGCCTGCTCCTTCAAACTTACATTTTGTGCCACGATTCTGTGAAACCCAGGTCTTTTGATATGATGCTGTAGCTTTTGTCTTCAGTGACCAATATAGCTTCTTAAGTAGAGTTGGCATTGGTTTACTGTATGGTATCGAGTCAGTGGTACACCTTCATAAGGTGTTATCTGCTGAGATAGCTGCATTGGGAACCATTGGTTACAGTACCATTGGCACCATTGTCTTCCTCCTGGCCTTGCTAATTTTACATCTGCTGCAGATCTCGCTGTCACCCTGGAACTCGAATCCTGTTTGCTGAATGTCACTCCTTCATCTGTGGTGTCCAAACTTCTGTGGGTACTGTAGCACAGAGACCAAAGATGGACCTGTCTGCATTCCTCCTCAGTGGTACCAGCATCTACCTTTCATACTATGATGTCACCTGAGTTTGTTTCTGCACTTCAGGGATCTACATCTCCTTTAGAAGAATTCTGCTCATTTTCCTTTGGTAGCAGATGTTCTCCTAGGAGATCTTCTCATTTGCTGGAGTGATTCCTGAGAGAAACCTTGAAGGGAGTTGCACATCTCATGCTTTTTTTCATGTTCTTTCGTTCCATCTATTTGGCACAATATGACTTGACTTTATGGGAAAAGACCAGGACCTAATGTTCTGCATAGGATCTTCAGCCATTCCTGGCTTAGAGCCATGTACAGCTGCATTAAAATCTAACATAGTCACCTTCCAAAATGATTCTGCAGATCATCTAAGCAGAAAGAGCTCCGCCACATGTGAGTGGGATCTGAAAGACTGCACTAAATCAAATGTTGCTAAATAGAGTTCCCTAAATTAAAATGTTTGCTACCAGTGTGAACAGTTACGCTTCTGATTTGTTGTGAGAATAACCTGGGGAAATGTATTTCTCAATTTTATTAATTCCCAGAGTCCTTAGATATATTGGGACAAAGTCTAGGTGATGATGATAGCTCAAGTTTTGATTCATCTGTTTTGATATTCTGACCTGATGAATCTGTCAGGCTACTTCTTGTGCTTCCAGATTTTCTGCATGTCATTCTGGAAAGCCAAGGCCTGGTGCTGTACACTGACCTCGTATCTCTACACATGACAGCATGTTGATTAGCTGACTAAGTTCTCTGGGCAGTTGCTGTACAAAAGCTTCTGATCCAGAGCAAAAGGCCTCTGAGAAACATGTTTCAAGCTAAATGGAGCCATTTCTTGTTGTAGTCCACTGAGACTTATTCATTTCTTGGGTCCTTATATTCCAACTCTTTTAGACTTCTTGCCTTTGAAACATTCAAAACTGTCTGTTAATTCTGAGAGTGTCATGTGGCCACTATCATCATATCACCCATCCTTTGAGAGTTAGTTAGAAGTGGTTTCATATAAGCCAATGTATACACTTAACCTGTAGTTTTTCTTAAACCTCATGACTTTCACTTGGACCTGGTCTGCACTACATGGACTGGCATAATTTGTCTTACATTGTCCTAATTATTGTCAGTGTTTATACTGCAGCTTTTTCCTGCTGGCGTCAGTGTCCTACTACACTGACACAATGACTCTGTCTAGCTGAGAGGCTTATATTGGTGTAGTTTTGTTTCTGGAGACATTGCATCACCCTTGCATTATTTACTTTGGCTGTGGACTGCTTTGTCAATTTCATGGTAACAGGGCCAAGTGGCTGGACCCTATCCCTGGCTGGAAGTCTTGGCTGTTGTGTCAATTCCATGGCTACTTGCTAGAGCAGTGAAATTGATAAGGCCGTCCAGCATCTTATAGGGAGTGGGTGGGGGAAGAGTTCAGAAGCATCATGGAATGGAAGGCGGCAGCTAGCTGGGAGACCAAGAGCTTGTGGGGTCTGCTCCGACACACTGCCATTCCTAGGTGGAAGTACTTCTGGTGAGGGCGTGTATCATTAACCCAGAGAGAGTAGTGTGGAAAGTCGACCGAATATAGGTCAACTTGTGTTTCATGTGCAGACGGATCCTTAGCTATTTTAGGGCTATGTCCCTTTATCTTTCAAAAAAAAGCCATTTCTTAAATTACCCAGACTTTTTGTGGCATTTGGTGGTAAGTTAACAGTGCAGGTTGTTTTCTCTGGAAGACTCCTAAGTGGGTTACAGATTGCATTTAGGTTTCCTATGCATTAAACAACCAACCTTTTTCTTCTCAAGGTACGTATGCTCTAGGTGAGGCCTCAGTTAACTTCTGTTTTATTGTTTTGAGCATGCTTTATTTCTGATATTTATAAAGCAGCAATTTGGAGTTTTGTGCATATATTTATCAAACATTGCTCCATTGTGACAGCTTTGAGCTCAAATGCCCAGTTTGTTAGCACTCTTATACGGTCATTATAGGTAAGACTGCTGTTACACATCTCCTTGAGTGGCAACTGCTCCTTGAATTCCTTGAAGATTTGTTGTTGTTTTGTTTTTTGTTCACATGTATCTTGTGATCTGCCCTCCTCCTGCTCATGTGGAGTCCTTAACTGGATTGTCTGTAATGAAAGAACTTTGTGGGACTGTTTGATCTCTTATGTTCTTTGCACTCCCCAAAGGACTATGCAGGAAATATTTGGTCTCAGTGGAAACTGCTGGCTTAAAGTTTGTGGGCTTAAAGCTACGGTGGGATCCTTAGGCACAGATCCACCCCAAAGAACTCCAGAAAGGAAAGTGACCTTTTTTCTGGAATAATTAGCAGAAGTATTTCTTTCTTAACACTTTTCTTTTGTGTGTCTGTAGAATCGATACTTTGAGAATCCTCAGGTGATCCCAGAGAATACTGTTCCTACCCCAGAAATGGTTGGTATGATTACAACAATTGTGGTGAAAGTAAATCCTGAGCGGGATGACAGTGAAACAAGAACCGTGAGTATTTTGACTCATGACCTCAAACACTTGTAAAAATGTCTGTATGTTAAAAATAAAATCCTATGGAAAATAGCTAACCACATAAAAAGGATGTTTATCCCTTCAAACTTACTAGCCATAGCGATAGGAATGGAAGAAGATGCAGCTTTTATATTGGGCCCATTGCATCGTGTAGACTGCATTCAACTCCCAGTGAAATTAACAGGAAAAACTCCTGTCGATTTGATGTGGAGGTGGCTCACATCCTGAGTAAGCTATGACCTCACATGAAGAGTGGGGGGAAAACCTGTTAGCTCATATAATTTCTCTGTGGTGGGGCTTATTTGGCCTGGTTTAGGGCCATGTTGCTGTCCTCAGTTTTTTCTTCCTCAGCAGTCAATCATACGTCATGCTGTTAGTGATTTTTCAAAAATTCTCTCCTTGTGGTAATGTCATTTATTCCCATAAAGTTAAAAACAGCACACTCCTTTCACCCAGCCTACCTCAGCTGGATACTGCTTCTAGCAACTTCTTTCCTCGTTATTCTGCGTAGAAGTTCAGGAGAGTTAACCAGCCCTAGGCCACCTCATAGACTCTTTCCATGTAGTGCTTTCTGTTCTTAGAGTATGTCTAAAGTCAGATCTGTTAAAGTCGACTTTTGAACACTAGATATTATAAAGCTGAATCTGAGCATCCTAAACTGCTAAAAAAGTGAGTTTAAGGTGTCCCCACAAGATCACCAGTCAGCAGTGGAAGCAGTGCATTGCGGGTACCTGTTCCACAGTTCCTGCACTCGTTGCATTTTGGGATTTTGTGCAGGTTTGTCACGTGGGAAGGAAAAAGTCACCACAAGTGACTCTGGGTTCCTGATATCATCCCACAATTAATTTCCTTCACTTACCACGCCAGAATGCCATTTTTATTGGATTTATATTGACTGTCATACGCCATTACAAATGCTAATATGGATACTAAGTTGCTTCAAAGTTTGTTGCAGTGTTTTGTGCTCAGTTCATACACTGCGATGCAGTATCTCCTGAACGTGCTGCCTGTGCAATATCAGCTCATTGCTGCCACGGGCACTAGATGGATGCCTGGAGGGAAGCACCGTGAGCTTTCTGGCAGCACTGGAAACACTGCACAGTGTGGAGTGCTGGTTCTGGACCCATGAAACCAGCTCAGACTGGTGGGATCACATAGTTTTGCAGACGTGGGATGATCAGCAGTGGCTGTGAAACTTCTCCATGCATAAGACCGCTTTCAAGGACCTTTGTGAACTGCTGCCTTCCACCCTGAAGTGCAGTGATACCAGAATGAGACCTGCTTTGACGGTTGAGAAGGGTGTGGCAATTGCTCTATGGACATTTGCAATGACAGGCAGCTAACACTCAGTTGGAAGTCAATCTGGAGTGGGTAAATCTACATCAGGGGCTTCAGTCAGCCAGGTAGTCAAGGCGATCCGTATGCTTTTTCTGTTGGAAACAATGACTCTGGGGGATGTACAGGAGGTAGGGAGCCCTATGGCATCAAATCCATCCACTAACTGCTGTGGGGCCGCAGATGGAATGCACATCCCCATCCTGGCCCTGGACCACCAGGCCTCAGAGTACATTAACCTCAAGGGGTGCTTCTCTGTGGTGTTGCAGGCATTGGTGGATCACAAAGGTCGTTTCACTCACATCAACATGAGGTGGTTGAGAAGGGTTGCGTAACACACAAATCTTTAGGCATTCTGGTCTGTTTACAAGGCTCCAGAGTGTAACTTTTTTCCCAGACCAGAAAATTAACATTGAGGGCATGGAAACGCCCATAGTGGTTTCGGGTGATCCTGTTTACCCCCTGGTCCCTTGGCTCATGAACCCACAGGCTCCATGGACTCCAGTAAGGAGTTCTTTTAACTACAGGCTGAGTAGGTGCAGAATGGTGGTAAAATGTGCCTTTGCCTCTTTAAAAGCCAGGTTCAGGTTCCTTCTGACTCACTTAGACCTCAGTGAAGAAGACACTGCCCTTGTCATTGGGGCATGCTGTATTTTTCATAACATTTGCCAGTTCAGCAATGAAAGTTTCATGCCTGTTGTGGAGGGGAAGGAAGGAGGGGACTGAGGCAGAGATTCTGGCAAGAAAGTATTAGCAACCATCCCCAAGGGAAAATAGGAAAGCCCAGAAAGAGGCACTGAAAATCAGGGATACCTTGAAAACTGTTTGTGAATGATTATGATGGGTGTTAACTGTCTCATCCCCATCCATGGGCTGTGTCTACACTACGTTCCCACTTTGGAAGGGAATGCAAATGCAGCTGATTGGAAATGGAAATGAGATGCTGATTTGCATATCACACACCTCACTTGCATAATCACAGCCATTTGCTGTTCCAGAAGTCCTGATTTCAGGGAAGAAAACAACCAGTGTAGATGGGGTTCATTTGAAAGGAAACCCCCTGCTTTCAAAAGCACCCTTTTTCCTGAAAAATATGAGGCAACCACTTATGAGTGGGACTGGGGCCTCTCTGTTGTCTTGCAAGGTCAGGCTGTGATAAGATAAATGTAGAAATATTAATGGCATTATTGATAGCAACATTTTTATCTTTACTCGGAACGATGACCATGCTGACAGAATGAATGGCTGTCTGTCTTTTATTAAACAACGTATTGCAACTGCAGGGTCATTATGGTGACTCTTAACCCTGCAGAAAGCATGATTCCAATCATAACAATTAAACCTCAGCCTCAGAAGAGCTCAATCTTCAACATCATGGTAAGATATCTTTGGTTCATGGGGAAAAAAATTAGCTGATTGTCTGAGCCCATCTGTCTTAAAGCAATGCTGCGGGATGGGCGGGGGGAGGCTGTTGTGTGTCCCAGCAGACACTAACCCAAGGGGGCAGTGTGTGACTGCATCATGGCATTATTAAAGCAGCGCCTGGATTTTTAAGTGGCTGCTCCAGGAGTTTAGAAAAATAATTGTCATTCTAGTCATGCACGTGAACGAGGGGGAGGGTTCCCTGAAGGGGGTGGCGGTGCCTGGAGTGTGTGCCGCTTTAAACAGCGACTGGATGTTAAAGCATCTGTTCCAGGAGATGCATGAGTTTTGCTCTGCACTGGGTAGGTCACAGGCAAAAAAATCATTCGTGACTCTCAAAACTTCCCATGCATTCTAGGTTGCCAAATGAGACATCAGCCCCCTCAGAATAAGAAAAAGGAATACGGAAAGATTGCTCATTCTATCCTGTTACCATGTTGGAAAATTTGTAAGAATGCTCTGTGGGGCCATGCTTCCTGTTCACTTACTGGTGGCTTAGTTTGGTAAGGTGTCTTACCGTGGAAGCAGGAATAAGTCAGTTCTCCCCAAAAATCTCATGAGGAGACTCAAAGAGCTTCTTCTGCCTGTCTAAGATCTGGAGCTTTTTGCCTAAACAGGATCAGCACTTCATCCCCAGAAATATTAACAAGCTGTTCTAAGGGAATCAGGCATAGATTCTGCACCCCACGATTGCAACACACTATTATCAGCAGAAAAAAGCATACTTGCCAGAAGTGACTTCGACGGGATCCAGGTTTGCCTCCAAAGCCGCTTCCTGAGTTAAGGGGACAGGCTCCAAGCAAAGGAATGGCTTGATTGGACCCTGCTATCATCTACCCCTTCCACATCAGGACGCGCTTCGTCATCATCCTGAGGAATGCCCTGCAAGAAGGAGTCAAGTTGTCTTCTGGGGGAAGAGGTTGTGTTTGTCCCCAGAATAGTGTGAAGCTCATTGTAGTATTGACATTTCTGGAGTGATGCTCCAGGCAGACCATTCACTTGTTTGCATTTCTGGTAGCTCTGCTGCAGCTCCTTGATCTTTACACGACACTGATGAATGTCCCTGGTGTAGTCTTTGAGAGTCATGCCTTGTGATATTTTTAGCATAAATATCCGCATTTCTTTTTCTGACTTTGAGCTGGAGGAAGATAGCTTCTTCCCCACACACTGAGATGAGGTCCAAGGTCTCCTGATGGCTCCATGCTTGGGGCCCTTTTGTAATCCTGAGAACTCATGGCTACAAGGTGTGGAAGGTGTGCTGCAAAGATGAGATCCATATGTCTGCTTGCCAGGTTGGCCAGAGAGGAAAGGAAATCTAATCAAAGTTCCTGGGCTGATGACCATTGTTTCCTGTCACTTACTTCCTGCTAACCTGGAGAACAGCAGAGGAGGAATGATGACTGGAAAGGACATCTCAAGGGGCATTGTGGGACAGTTTTGAAGGCTAATAAAATTGTTTTTAATTATGCTGCTGTCTGTACTTGTATAGTTCGACATTGCAAAATCAACTTTTAGGAGTTACTCCTTGTGAATTGAGCATTACAAAAGTTAGCCTTTGAGCCACTTAAAATGGGCGTATTGCACACTGGGGTATGGACTGGTGGTTTATAAAATTTTCATTATGCTCTTAAATTCAACTTAATCTCCTAGGCTACGTCTACACTACAGCAGTCTGTTGACAGAAGTCCCTGTTGGAAGAGATCTACCAGCAAAACCTCTGCTGACAGATTGTGTCTACATATAAAAACAGATTGAAAGAGCAATCCACTCTAATCGACAGAGAGCAACCAGACTACCTGCCCTCTCTCAACAGAATGGCTGACCAGAAGTTCTGCACACAGGGCTGTATGGTGAACCGGAAGCCCTGTCTGTTGACAAAAGGGTTCTGGAGAACTCTATTGACAGAAGCGTTATTCATCAATGTGGAGAGGGATAGCACTGTTGGGGAAAGTGCTCTGTTTTGTCTAGACTCTGTCAACAAAACGCCTTTTGTGTGTAGATGCTCACTGAGTTGTCGACAAAATTCTGTAGTGTAGACACAGCCCTAGTGAGGACCAGGCCTTTAGACTGGAGAAACCGCCTCATCAGCTCTTGTTTCCCAGCAAGCCTGGTTGTTAGTTACATGCTCTGTCATGTGATTGCTGTATTCATTCCCTCCACCTGGGAGATTGGGCCAGCCTTAGCTAAGTGCCATTGAGCTCCAGTTCCTTTTAAGGAACAATTTGCAGGTGGCGCCATCTCTAATGTCTGATTCTGTGTCTTGAATCTCTCAGAAGTAGCTGGTATGTTGAGATCTTATCTGTTTAAAATGTGTGTGGCACTCTTACTGTTGGAGCTGAACTTATTTAATATTTAAGTAGAGTTACAGATCAAGAAATGTCTGCATAGAATTTTTATTTAGTCACTTCCATATAAAATCATGCTCTCTGGAATGAAATATTGTTTACCCTGCAAGTGTGTTTCATGATTAAAATGAATGAGTAATTTACAAGATTTTATGAAGGCATTAATTATCAGATATTTTTAGCATTTTTCTTCTGAAAAAGGAATGTATGAGAACATTAAAATATTTTTACCTCTTTTTTAGCATTCTATAATTCCAAGAGGGTCACTCTCTCTGAAAGTGCTGGCTGAGCTTCCCATTATTGTTGTACTCATGTATCAGGTTAGTACAATATTTCACATGTGAATATTTTATTTACTGCCTGTCATGTAATCTGTGTACTGTTCCTCATCTAGGTTGTCTGTTAAAATGGATGTAAGATCTTTTTCTTATTTAAAAAAAAAAAAAGCCACCATGATGATGATCCACTGATTTTGTTTGTTTTGATGTACCCTCAAACAATTTGCAGAGCCCAAGTATTAAAAAAAAGTATATTCTGATATTTTTTCAAACTTATTATTTCTTTTTAGCTCTACAAACTGAACATTCATAATGTGGTGGCTGAATTTGTGCCCTTGATCATGAACACTATTATAATACAGGTATCCTCACAAGCAAGGTAGGATAGTTTTTTTTATGATAACTTCAGTTGAATCTGGGTGATATTGGTGATAGATCTAGGTATGCCACGTCCCCTGCAGGGTTTTGGTGGTGGTGGTGTTGGATTTGAAGTAACACAAGAGCCAGGATAGGCTTTCGTAAGCCTCTGGCTACCAGAAGCTGGGACTGAATGATAACGGTTGGATCACTCTATTCTGTTCATTCCCTCTAAAGCACCTGACACTGGCCACAGTTGGAAAACTGAATACTGGAGTAGATGAGGTGTCGGTTTGCCCACTATGCCTTTTACAATTATTCAAATATTAAAAGATAAACTTATCTTAAAGCACATCTACTTACTTGCAACAATCTTGACTGTTTTTGACTTAAAGCTGTTTTTATAACAAAATTACCCTGGCTCCCAATAAATTAGAATCTTGGAATATTTCCATTCCAGGTCACTGGCCTGAATCTGTCCCAGTACACTAATGATTCAGCCTATCAGCTGATGTCCAGTTGCTTCAGTTGATTTTTAAGTGAACTTCTAACATCCCCACAAAATCACTGTTAGTGGGCAATGTTTACTTTAGTACCACACTCATGGAATTCCCATCCTGGCACAACACTTGTGGTTCTTGCTCTTTTTGGACCTTCAAGAGCATTGGTCACTGCACTGTCTGCTTTGAACAGAGTGCCTGAGAAAGCAGCCTGTGTTTCTGGAAGGGGAAGTAGGAAGAAGTTATCTATTTCCATCTTCCTGTTTCCTTAAAGTGAAAATGCTTGAAAGGCACAAAGGTGGGGAGGAGAGCCTTGTCTGTACTGAGGGAAAGTGGAGATGACCTCTGGAGAATGTAGGATACGTGATTCTGTAACAGAATTCCAGGATGGTATTTTGATAAAAGCCAGAAACTGTATGGTGATCTGGAATTCATTTAAAAGTGCTCACATTCTGAGGGCTTTGTCAAGATCAATTACTCACTTTTTATAACTTAAAACCTTCAAATGCCTATCAAGCTACTACAGAATTTCTGATATGTCACAAAGTATGTAGGGCCTTGGTTATTAACCTTTTTGTGCTTGTCTGAGAGGCTAAGAATCAAATGGGAATGAGCTGTAACTGTAAATGGTAGGCCCTCTCCTATGGGGGTTAGGCCAGGGGAAAGACAAAAAGGTTTGAGAGCTCAGGTATGCTCTGCTTTGGGTTAATTGACTATACAGCAAACTGAAGCCCTTGCTGACCCTATTCTTGAGCTTTAAACTATTTTTTAAGTGAAAGGAAGAACAAAATAAACATGACAATTGTTCAATTCAATTACAGGCAACACAAACTTTACAATAAGGAACTCTATGCTGACTTTATTGCTGCCCAGATTAAAACATTATCATTCTTGGCTTATATTATAAGAATATACCAGGTAGGTTATGCTAAATATTTTGTCACTGTTATAAGGATTATGAGTTCTGTTGCAGGGAAGCAGCCAGAAGGGGAGGATGATTGGCACAGTTACACATCTGGGGCTATGGCAGCCGGAGACTTGTATAGCGAATTTGGAATTATAGGTTTGTTCTGTTGGAGAAATATTAAAATATGTAAATTAGAGCATCTGGTTTCAGTCTGCAGACAAACCTTCTACCTAAAGAGGCAGAATTTTTAATGAAAAGTTGGTGAATTTCCGCCAGCTGGGACTGCAGACAATTACAAATGCAGGAAAGTGAAAGCAAAACAATAGTTTAAAACAATCTGTATTGCAAATGTAACTTGAGCCTATTTACTCTACAGGATTTGGTGGCTAAGTATTCTCAGCAAATGGTAAAAGGAATGTTGCAGTTGCTGTCCAACTGCCCAGCAGAAACTGCACATCTCCGAAAGGAGCTTCTAATAGCTGCTAAGCACATTCTTACCACAGATTTGAGGAGCCGTATGTATTTGTATTCTTATATTTTTAGCAAGGGTAGCAACTGTAAAATGTCTCGAATCCAGTCTTTTTGTTGGCTTGGGATGATATGGTTTTTTTCTCCACCCCACAACCATCTATTGATAGTGATTTTTAAAATAGCTTAAATTCAGCCATATTGGATTTTTGAATTTTTTGAGTGGGGCAGGCTGGGAAAATTGTCTACGAAGTTCTTTCTCCCTCCCCCACCTTAACATCTTTCATTTGCCCCAGACAAGGGAACTTTTCCTAAGTTTAGAGTAGGATGGAACACTGAGCAAGGTGCCCTGGCAGTTTGTTCTCTCCTGTTTAAAACCTGTGAACTTTCGAATTGTGAAGTTGCTAGTATACAATGATACACACTTGCACATCAGTGCTGCAGAATTAACGTTTATGTTTAGAATAAAGCACATGGGTAATCCATTGACATCGGGGGAATAGTCACCCACCTAAACAGTGGTCTTTCTTGGCTAAGTGAGCTTTGTTCTTGTCTCCAGACAGAAGACTTTAGCAGATTGAACTAATGGAAGTTCTTTGATAGATTAGTTCTTCATTCTTTTGGCAGTATTGTTTTAGAGTAGCCTCCTTCTTCTTCTCAGAGTTTCAACTTTTATTTTTCTTTCTTTGCTGTCTTTTTATTTCTCCCTTGGCAACAGTCTGTGGGGATGGACCACCATTTCTTGGCCACATCTACATGGGCAGATTGTGTCTACGCACAAAAGCAGATCGAAAGAGCAAACCGCTCTGTCAATAGAGAGCAGCCAGACTGCCTGGCCCTCTCCCAACAGAATGGCTGACTGGAAGCTCTGCAAACAGGGATGCGCGGGGAGCTAGAAGCCCTCATTGTCGACAGAAGTGTCTACACAGGCAGTCTGTTGACAAACACTGTCGACAGAGGCGCTATACCTTATTGGGAGTAGGAATAATGCTGCCGACTGAACAGCTGAGTTTTGTCAGCAAACTCTCACTTTAACTGTTCGACTGTGTAGACGTTTGTTGAGTTTTGTCAACAGAAGCTGCCTGTGTATATGTGGCCCTTGTGTCCTGAGTGGAGTAGCCTGCTATTTGTACTAACAAGAGGTCCATTGCTTTAAATGCTACAGCTAGGCTAAAGAGGTACAGAGAAATTAGTGCAGGTAGTTTTCCTTAGGGTTTCCAAGCTTTAGACTATAGTACAGGTTGAATCTCTCTAATCCAGAACTCTCGTTTGGCAACATCTGTAATCTGGAAGGATTTTAGCCATCCAGACAACTACTTATCAAAGGTGCGGCCAAGTTTCCTGCAGTCCCGTAAAGTTTGTTTCTAGCCATCAGTCCTGGCTGTCAGTGTTCTGTGCTGTTGTTTAGCTGTTATTTACCACTAAATATCTTCTAAGAACCCAGTAAGCCATGGAAGTGTTGGTAATGCTGCTAAACAATATTGACCTCCTGTAGTCTGGCAAATTTTCTTGTCCAGCACCTGTCAAATCCTGAGGGTGCCAGAGGTTCAACCTATGTTGTAGTCAGTTTAAACTGATCTTATTTTGGATGCTAAATATTTGAAAGAGATTCCTTATGTTTAAAGTTGGGCCTGACAAACCGGCCATTAATATGTCTGAGTGGAAGAAATTTTCAAAGTTCAGTCCTTGTGGTGATTGACAGATGACTAAGTACTTGTAATTTTTTTTCCCTTTTTTGAGCTTGATGTTCTGAGGGGTGGGCAGAGGAGAGAAAAGATGCTGTCCTTTTTCTACTGCTGAAGCAGTAAATGTAATATTCATCAATTTAAAAAAAATCAACAAAGCAGCTTTGTGTTCATGCATGCAAATGCCAGGCATATGTTTTAATAATTGCCTTCAAAATGTAATTTATTATTGTTGCTTAAAATTAAACTGGAATTAGAGTCCATGCATATTTAAAGTTTTACATCCCTGTTGATGCTGCTTGTTTTGAATTGCAAGTGGCATTTTTTCTTTCAAAAGGCTAAAAGGCTATAAATTAAACTGAATATTTAATATTCCTGGGACTTCATATCATTTTGTACATTTGTTAGATCTTTGACATGAAGTCATATTAATTAACTAGCCATTAGCAGAATCCCCTTAATGGTATGTTGTGCATAGTCTAATTTATTTAATTGGCTTTAATGCAAACCATTAAAACAAATTAGGGTTGTGACAGAAAACCACATAGATGTTAAAAATGGGGCTTGCGTACTGAATATTTCAATTGCTTATGAGAAAAATTTCTCTATTTTTCTAGACTAGTAAGAGTTGTGGTTTCCTCTCAAGATATTTATCTGAATAAAGACAAGCTCACCTCTTGAGCAAGAGTACAATCGTCAAGCATAGTTCCTTTTCTGTCCCTTTCCTTGACTCAGATCTTTGGGTTTTCTTACCCTCTTACCTTTCAAGGAGTCTTGAACGAGTTCTTCCTCCCCTTCCCCCACATCTGTCTTTTACCACCTCTGTAATATTCCCTGTGTATGCTAATTTCAGCTTTGCATTTGCAGTTCTTGGCTTCATCTCTTCTCACAAGAGTAAATAGTTAATTGTAGAAACCTCATAAATTAGCATTTGCTAATGTTGTTTTCTTCCTTTTCTGGGCCCTTCCTCAATCACTGGTGCTGATGTTTTCCTTTCCTCCTCATCATCCTCCAAGCACGTTGTCTCCAGACAAGCTACTGGCTCCCCGTTCTTTTCAGAATCCATGCAAAATTTGTCCCCCCTCCCAGGTTTAGCTGTGCAGCTAATTTTCATGCATTTCTACCTAATGGAGATTGCCTCATGCTTTTTTTTTTCTTCTTCACTTTCTGCTCCCTTGGCTTGTCTAGACTTCAGCTTCTGTCTCATTGCATAGTCTTGGTACTGTGCATGAGCTTCTCCACAATTCCCATCATATGTGGTATCCAGAAAGAGAAATCTAGTCAACTCTCAAATGTATTAATCATAAACCATCTTATACCTTCTTGTGTTTTGAGACCTATGTATATTATGTGACAGATGCTAGACAAAAGAAGTTGAATTGTAATGTTGTCTAATCTCACCCACTGTGTTTGATGTTTAAAGAGAGTCAGGGAACTTAAAAACCATGTTAAAAGTACAGAAGTTTCTTGTAGTACTAACTTCTTAAAAGTACAAGAATTCAGCTTTCACGCTACTTGTCATAGCACTGTTTTACGTTTGGGTTTATCTGTTTAAACAATGAAAATTAAAAATCCATTTCACTTTTGTTTATAGTTTTCCTTAGTGTTAGTTTCACTTTCAGGCATCTATTGCTGCAGTGTTTGGGTTTTGAAGTAATTAAAAATTGTGGAAATAAAATATGTTTTAGCAAAACTTAGTAATAGCTTTTGGCCAGAAAATAAGTTAATAGCATCTCTTATATATTAAGAAATTACGTTTTAGGTTTTTGCCCCTCTTGCTTAATGGTGGCATCTTTTGTTGTCATAAAGAGCTGGAACTGAGGGGTTATTGTTCGCTTAGGAAGTCTGCAGACTTTCTGTCATTATCATATTGCTTTTGTGTGCTTGAAAAATGACTTGCATGATATATTGCAGTCTGGTTGTAGTTAAGTACATTAGTTACTTGATGTACTGCTTCATTAATTTTTGTTTTGTTATTTTCTTGGTAATATATGTAGGCTTTTTTGCATTACAGAATTTATTCCATGCATGGACAAGCTATTCGATGAATCTATACTAATTGGCTCTGGATACACAGCTCGAGAGACACTGAGGTATGAGATTAAACCTGTTGTATCTGTGTGATTGCTTATCAGCAATGCACGTTAGTGGTATTTATATTTAGCATTTACTTGAATATTCAAAACTCTAAATCATTCACTCCATTATACAGAAAAAGCTGATATTCTGCCCCATACCAACTAAAAAGTCTCTAAATCTGCATTACTAATTTTAATAGGAAGTCAGATTTATAGTGCAGTTGGTGTAGGGCCTTCAGGCTCCCTACCTGACTCTGTGTGGCTCCCCAGAAATGGCAACATGTCCCTGCTGCTCCTAGATGGAAGAGTGGCTAGGAGGAGAGTAGCGTGTGGGACTGGGGTTTGGAGTAGAGGAGAGATGCGATGAACAGGCTGTATTATGGTATTTGGGTGCAAGAGAGGGGTTAGGGTGCCAGATCTGGGAGGTGCTCACCTTGGGTGGCTCCCTGCAATAAGTAACCTTTTCTTGCTATTCCGAGGCAGAGGCATGTCTTGGAGGCTCTGTAGACTGCCTTTTCCCATTGCCTGTGGTTCGCAGCCAACGGGAGCTGCAGAGCTAGCACTTGGTCAGGGCGGGGGCAGCATGCAGAGCAGCATAGCTGAACTTCCACCTAGGAGAAGCAGGACCATGTCCGCCGCTTGTGGGGAGCCAGCCGATGTGAGCACACCTCAGATCCAGCACCCCCGCATCCCCTCCCTCACCCAAACTCCCTCTCTCTTCATTAACTGGAATTTCTTACTTACTGGTGTGCCCTATTCCATCCACATGCTGTTACAACTCTTATGAACAGTAAAAGTTTTAATTGTATTTAACACTGCGCGGTATCTAAGAATAACTCGATGACATAAAAGCAAAATTAGAGCTTTTCGTAAGTGTTGTCTTACTGTTTCAACATTTTGTCCTAATACTGTTTAAATCAGAGCTTTACAAATGATCTAGTGGCAAGATGGAAACTTCATGATGAGTGGAGGTGGACCTTATCTACAAGTTCTTGTAGTGTGTATACTTAGAAGAGCTCTGGGAAACCAGTAAGGGACAGTGAAGAGCAAGAAACCACGTAACTTCCAAACTGTGGCTTCTGAGCAGAGTTAAAGATTTTAAACCACTAGCTGAACATTTGAGCTTAAAATTCTCAATAAATAATTGTAAAAATAAATAGAATATTTGTATCTCCTAGGAAGTCAATTGAGAGATCTGTGTAGTTTTTTAGGACTGAACAATCACAGAAAGCTGGATTTTAAGTACTGTTAACTCTTGCTTAGTTAATTTTAAAATATCGTTTATAAATGTAATTATTAAAATGGGCATATGTTTCCTTAGTGACTTATGATTTTAAACAGTTTTATTTTAAAAGTATTTCATTTTTCCATAATTTCAGTGTTTTTTTCAGTTAATCCAAATTTAACTTTTTTTTTTGTGAGTGCATTGGTATTTGTACTTGAATCTGAGTGAATATTTCTGCTTATGCACAATAGGAGATGCATATAGTCCAACTGCCACATGACAAGCACAGTTTTCAAATAAGGGCTCAGCCTCTGCATTATTAAAATACAAGCTTATATTTACTGAGTTAATGGCATTTTGCATGTGCAAATGGAAATTTTATTGCCGCAATAGATGTGTGGTAAACTTTTCTTAGCATGGCCATTCTGTGGTACCTTTATGGGCAAAGGGTGTACAAAATAAATATGTGAATTTTCTTAAAATTTTTCAGCCCAGGAATTATGCAAGTTTCTGAAAAAGCTAACCAGTAACATCAAGAGCAGAGACACTGCTTTTGTTCACACCTCCACTTTAGCTACAGATAATGGGCCACATCCCCCTACCTGAACTGACTTGATTTCTCCTCTCTTGGGCTGTGGCCATGTTTGGCCAAAACTTTGAAATAACCACGCAAATGGCCATTTCAAAGATTACTAATGAGGCATTGAATTGAATATTGAAAGCGCCGCTTTCGAACACGCGTGGCTTGGCGCAGCTATACGGGGGCCCTTTTTGAAAGGGCCCCTCACCTTTCGAAATCCCCTTGTTCCCCTGAGCTGAGGGGTATAAGGAGATTTCGAAAGGTGCGGGGTCCTTTCAGAAAGGACCCCTGTGTAGCCGCGCTGAGCTGTGCACGTTCGAAAAGGGTGCTTTCCCAGCGCCGTGTCCAGATGCGTTCTAATGCTAACGAGGCTCTGAATTGAATATTCAGCGCCTCATTAGTAATCTTCGAAATGGCCATTTGCATGGCCATTCAGAAGATTTGGGCTAGTATAGACACGGCCTTGATGTTCACAACTGCACATTAACTGCTGAAAATGGGCCACATCCACCCTGACTGAATACGCCTTGTCAGCTCTGGCCCTCCCCTTGCCTGAGACTACCTCTTTAAATCCTCGTCTGAAATCCACCCCCACGCATCTGAAGAAGCAGGACTTTGCCCACGAAAGCTTATGCTCCAAAGTATCTGTTAGTCTATAAGGTGCCACAGAACTTCTTGTTGTTCTTAAAGACTAACAAATTTATTTATTAGGTAAAGAGCTTTCATGCTCATATAATAAAATATGAACGACATATATAATTTATGTTCAGGAAAGAACAATATATCTTGAGAGCTACATGTTAATATAAAACTAAGCTATTACCATTTTAATTTTAATATTTAAAAATAGTTTTAATGTAGTGACCATTAATGATATCTAAGTAGAAACATATTCTAGCTGTATAATCAAAATGATGTTTTTATTCTTTTTTTGTTCATAGGCCACTTGCATATAGTACACTGGCAGATCTGGTCCATCACGTCCGTCAGCATTTACCACTCAATGATCTCTCTCTGGCTGTCCAGTTATTTGCCAAGAACATTGATGACGAATCCTTACCTAGTAGTATCCAGACAATGTCTTGCAAGCTTCTTCTCAACTTGGTAGACTGTATCCGTTCCAAAAGTGAACAAGAAAATGGAAATGGTAGAGATATTCTTATGAGGATGTTGGAGGTAATGATTTAGTTGAGAAGTTGAATATTGGAATTATACATGAACTATCTTGAAAACCTTATTCTTCATTAAATATATTGCCAAATGAATCTTGATACCCTTTCCTCTCCTCCGTTCACTTACAGAAGTAGCTGGTCTGAAATCCACTATCTCATCTTGAGCAGTGTCCAGTTCCAGATAATTCAGAGGAAGGATTTGAAACTTAACCAATATCCTAACTTGAAGGGAAATTGCTTTCCATCACTATCTGGTGTTCAGCTTATGTTCTAAAGCAGGAAAATTTAATTGAGATTTAGTTAGAGATCCTCGTCAACCCTTTGTAGAATGCTGGTTGTATCCCCATTCCTTTCTATTTAATAAACACTTCTATTTGGTTCCCTTATTTTAACACACATCTTTCCAGCCAAATATTAGATGGGAGTCCCTAAAGAACCCCTTTTACATTTTGGGGGTTTTGCTATGCTTTGAGTACCCATCTTCTTTCAAGGGTTAAGCACACCACCAAAGATCTCAGGGTGAACATGACCTTTGTCCCGAGATCTGAAAGCAGCCCCAGGAGTTGAAGCCAGGTCAGTCTGATAGTAGTGTGGCCACACAATCTCTCCTTCTGACAGGGAGGCCCAGAGACATTTATCTCTTTCCCCATCTCCCCTCTCATCTTATAATGACAGCTTATATCATGCTGGGAGTATTTTTGTGTGGGGGTGGGAGGGGAAGTAGGACAGTGCAGAGAAGGGTGAGGAGGCGGATGAGTTGGATATCATTGCTTCTGAATTTATTCAGCACCACTACTGAACTACATCACAGCAGAGTAACATGAATTACTGCTTAGGCTAGACTTGGTTAGGATTTTAGTCTAAAGCTGGCATTTTTCATGGATCATAAGGCATTGTTTGCTCTCAAAACACAAAGTAGATGTGACCCTATATATGAAGATTCTTTTAGTAGATGGTATTGTGGTGCAGGGTAGTGGACTGGCAAGGCCTATGTTCCAGGTATCCTGTGATTTTTGCCTATTTATCAAACTGGAAATGAAAATTCATAAAAATGATAAAATTATTGAAGGGAGGTGAGAAATATGAAACTAGGGAGAAAAGCGTAGCATTTTATGTATTTATGAAAGCAATTAAACTGTGAAATCTAGCGGATATGCAAGTAGTATTCTAGGATGGCTTATGACTGCTCTAATTTTTTGTTAGAAAAATCTAGGTCTTCTGTAATATGAAATATATAGGTTTAGTTTCCATTGCTCTTTTAACTACTAAGTTCTAATTTTTAGTGTTACTATTAAGAGTCTGTAGTATTAAAATACAAGTTCTACCTCTGGTACTTCTCTCATGGTCTAGTTCTCTCTACCTCTCTCATGGTCTGGATCTGAGCAGCCCTGGAAAAGAGAATATGCTGGACCAGGGAAGTTTCCTTGCCATGGCCCTTAAGCCAACCATGCCAGTGGGCTGCTCCCCTACCTTTTGCCCCGGATTGCTAGGGGAAACAGGCTCTGGCCCATGCTGGAGATGCAGTGCCAGCCTGCATAGCTGCCACTGGCCTCAGGTGAAAGCTGGCTCTGGTACCATGGGTCTGCAAGGGAAAGCTGGCTCTGGCCCTGCAGGGGGCTGCACCCAACCCTGTGGGCCTGCTGGTGGATGGCAGCTCCAGTCCTGCACACCTGCCCTGCCTCTCTCCCACAGGGGTTGCCAGAGGCATGCGGGCTCCACTGCAGCCTCCGCATCCCCTGGAGGTGCCAGAGGATATGGGCTGCACCCTCCTGCCCAGCTCTCTGGTCCACTGATATCAGGATGAGGGACGTTGCCAGATCAGTGTGTGCTGGATTTGGGAGTTCCAACCTGCAATGTAAACTAAGGTAGTCAGCTTTATTGGAATTAAAATGGATGCTTCTCTGAGGCATGAATATGTAGTTTTTATTGTCAGATCAGGAAAGTAACTAATGAGATCAGATCATTTATTAGTCTTCAAGTATTTTGTCTTTTGGAATGTGTTAAATCAAGTATCATTCCATTTAGAAGACACTTTTAACCATGCTCATTTGGATTATTATGGGGTTATTTGATATTTCTGTGATTTTGAGTATAATGCTGTCTTGGGCTCAAACAGTTTGTTTCTAGTATGTTGATCCTAGGGTCAGTCTTCAAAATAAACTCAATCTCTTTTCCTGCTTTTTTTTTTCATTTCTGCCTCAGGTTTTCGTTCTGAAATTTCATACGATAGCACGGTACCAGCTTTCAGTCATTTTTAAGAAGTGTAAGCCACAGTCAGAACTAGGTGCAGCTGAAGGTGCTTTACCTGGAGTACCGACAGGAGCAAATGCAGCTCCTGTTCCATCCCTTGTCCCTGCCACTCCTGTAGCCCCAGCACCAGTACCTGTGTTTGAAAAACAAGGGGAAAAAGAGAAAGAAGATAAGCAGACGTTCCAGGTCACAGATTGCCGAAGCTTGGTAAAAACCTTGGTCTGTGGTGTCAAGACGATTACGTGGGGCATAACATCATGCAAAGCACCTGGTGGTAATACTGCACATCCATTGTAATTTTGCACTTTGTAACCTAAAATCAAATTATATTTGTAATAGAGGCAAACTTTGCTTATTCTTTACTTCTTCCAGAAGCTCAGTTCATTCCTAACAAACAGTTGCAGCCAAAGGAGACACAGATCTATATAAAGTTGGTGAAATATGCCATGCAAGCTTTGGATATTTATCAGGTATGTTGTCTGTCCAGGGCATAATTCTGTGTCATTTTTATATGTAAAGTCTGTGTATACGGTAGACCTGTGAGTTAGGCAAAGGTTACATTCCTAGGCAACCTTGCGTAACTCAAATTTTGTGCAAGTTGGGAGGCCTGGCTCCCAGCTCCCCTGTGCTTTGGGAGCTAGGAAACTGACCAGCACTGGTGTGCTGGTCAGTTTCCGGGCTCCCAGAGTGGTGGGGAGCCATGAACCAGGTGGCAGCTTGGCTCCAGGCTCCCCTCCACTGGTGGGAGCTGCAAAACTGGCCAGCTACTGTGCTGGTCAGTTTGCCCACTCCTGTCAGGTGTGGCAGCCAAGGGTCAGGCTGCCACCCCTGGCGGGAGCAGTTTCTTGCTTCTGTCGGAGGGGCAGCTTGAGAGCCTGACTGGAGCTGGGAAGCTGACCAGCACAGCGGCTGATCAGTTTCCCCGCTCCTCTGAGTGGTGGGGAGCTGGTGCCTGGCAGCCTGGAACCAAGTGCCAGCTCTCTGCCACTCAGTTGCAGTAAACAGAGATGTGCGCACTCAACTTGCGTGTATCTCAGGTTTCTACTGTACTATGTGCTTTTGATACAGATATTTTTGATCCAAGTATGAAAATTAAATCCACGTGGCTATATTTTTATATAAGGTGGGGTTTTTTTGTGTTGTTTTTGTATGTATGGAGTTTATGATGTTTGAAGTGCATCTGCTGTAGAATTTAATGAATGTAGAGACTGACAAAATACTTAATGGTCTCTGAGGTGGAAAAAATGTGTATTTTGTGTTATGTCGGATATCAGACGTTAGAATCTATGAAATAAAGACAATCCTGCCTTCAGAAATTTATGAAGAGGTCCACTTACCATATGTCTGACTGAAATCTGTAGTTTAAAGATGGGCTTAGTCTGAAATTACATTATTCCTAAACGTAATGTATTTTTCTCTCTGTCGTCTCCTCCCACTTGTGACTTGGTGATTTTTAATTTCCTAATTGATTAAAACGTCTTCTATTAATGCATTTTCTGAAAATTTCCCGGGGCTTGGGGCATTGTTGTCTTTCATGTGAGGCATTGTGTACCAGCTGGCATTCTATAGGATAATTGGAGTATAATAGAGAAATTATTTATGTTGCGACAACAGTACTTAACTGTGTTTACTCTGCTACTTTAGGTCCAAATAGCAGGAAATGGCCAAACATATATTCGGGTTGCAAATTGTCAAACAGTCAGAATGAAAGAGGAAAAAGAGGTCCTGGAACATTTTGCTGGTGTCTTCACAATGATGAATCCTTTAACTTTTAAAGAAATCTTTCAAACAACTGTTCCTTATATGGTGGAAAGAATCTCAAAAAACTATGCCCTTCAGGTAAATGGTTTTACTTTATACAGCAGTGAGGCATTGCTGTTTTTGCTCTAAGTCAGATTTCATATTTGTTTTTAGTTGAGAACATTGAAACTAACTTTCTAAGTATTTCTAGAACCAGTCAAGTTTGAAACAATACTGTATAAATACTCTTCAAAGATGGATTTTATTTTCTATAGTTAGTACTATGTAGGCAAACTTAAACCATGTAACTTAAATTTGAGCATTTCAAGTTAACAGTGCAAGTATCGGTGGACTGTGCTGTTCCAGTGCTGAATGTAAGGGTTTTTTTGAGTTGTGCAGAAGATAGCAACATAGTGGTCTCACCTATTGTCCTTCAGTACTAATTCCCTTACAGTGCACTGGAATCTTAATACTTAACTCTAGCAGGTGGGCCAGTTCAAACTTTTCATTTATGCATTGTGCAGGGAACATAACTTATTCCGTGTGCATTGTTATTAGTGGTGTATATCAGCAACAGCAGTGACTTTTTTTTTTAATGGAAGCAATTTGACTTCACCTGAATTCCTTTCATAATGGAGTTATTGTTGCCCTATCTGCTTCTTTTCCACAGATTGTTGCTAATTCCTTTTTGGCAAACCTTACCACCTCCGCCCTGTTTGCTACAATTCTGGTGGAGTATCTTCTAGATCGGCTTCCAGAAATGGGCTCTAACGTGGAGCTGTCCAATCTGTATCTCAAGCTGTTCAAGCTCGTCTTTGGCTCTGTTTCACTGTTTGCAGCTGAAAATGAACAAATGCTGAAGGTAAAGTTCACTTTTGACCAAGGGAAGGAAAATATTCCGCTTTGTTTGCATTTTTCTTTACTGTTTTAGCAATAAAGTGCTTTTCCTGAAATGGCCATTTTAACTTGTGAAAAATGTTCTTTATGTTTCAACAATCTCCGCCCCCTGCCCCCTCCCCAGTCCCCCAACCAGCAAACTAACTCCATTAATGACAGGTATGGGGAAATCAGAGTATGACCTACTTTATAAGAAATACTTTGTTGAATGACTCTCTCTCATTTTGGGAACTATGAAGTAATGCTGAAAATTCTAAGTTTTTATGATTGAGTTTTTGAGTTGTCTGCTTAGGAGTCCCATAAAGTTTTCCCTGGTCAAATGACTTTCTTGTTAGGCTGTTTATCTTACTGTAGCTACAAGAATAAGTTCAAATTGCTTTTGTCCATTTAATAATAAACCTCTATTTTATACTTTATTATGACATCGTCTCAAGGATTGTCATATGTTTGTGCAAGTACTGCCACTGAAGGCTGGATTGGGAAACAAAACTGGTTTAAAATTGTTCTGGTGATAAGTATTATATAAACTACTTCATTAAAATGATCTTGGAAATGTGGTGGTTTCTGTATTTAAAAACACAAAAGTAAAATGTTTTCTTTGACCCACTTACTGGGTATAGCAACAAAGGGTGCTGTGGCACCTTATAGACTAACAGAAAAGTTTTGAGCATGAGCTTTTGTGAGCAAAGACTCACTTCATCAGATGCTGGACCCTTCGTTGCTGTCACAGGTGCAGACTAACACGGCTACCCCTCTGTTACTTGGTATATAGTCAAAGGCATCAGATCTTACTATAACCCTGTCTGCCTGATCTTCCACCCGTTCCCTCCCACCCCAAAAGTGAAGTATCCAACATTAACAATTTTATACTGGTAGATATTTAGTTTTGGGGGTTTGCTATAAATAGATACAGCAATCTAATCTTACTTATAGATTACTAATTCATGTTTAAATCTTACCATAGTTCATTTTTGTTACGCAAAAGTAATCTGGAACAATATGCATTTAATGTGCAAAGTTTCCCCTAACCTGTCATCAAAATCAAGGTCACTTGGATTTTATAAACTTTAATTTCAATTAAATGGTATGATTTACTGCCTTTTACAGTTCCATGCTTCTGTTATATTTTTGTTTCACCAGAATTGATAATGTGGCCTTCAGTAGACAATTTAATTGAATGATGAAAACTGTTCACAGTAGTTGTGTAGCAGAGTACAGGGCTTTCAGATGTTAATAAAGCCTACAATTATTTCACTATTCATACCTGAGATGACAGTCTTGATACCGCTTCACAATTTTAATAGTTTCCACAAGCTGTTAATGTCCTACAGTCTAAGATCTTACCTGGCATTGCGATTTTTCTAATTGCAGAGTGGTTTACAATGTGGAGTGCTTTTAAAAAAAAAAAAAAAAAAAAAAAAAAATTAGTGAATTTGGTCCTAGTGAAAATGAAGCCTGGACCTAGAGCAAGAGGGCACTGTACACATTCTTTGCTCATTTATCTCTGGTATTTCTGCTAGTCTATTCTTAAGGTTCTTTGGAGCACAGGCTGCTGGTTTGGTCAGATTCAGTGTTGTGTTTTGCAAAGTGACAGTCAGCCCAGAGGGTCTTCATTTTCCCACTCTAATTGTATCCTAGAAGGGTAAAATGCCCATTTCCCTTTTAGCTGACAGTGGGTTACTGCAGGTCAGTTAGGATCAGCCACAAAAAGGAGTTGTCTCAGGCAGATTAAGGTCAACTGAGACAGGGCTAGCTGGGACCTACTAGGATCAGCTGAGCCCATTTCATGGCTGTCTGAGACCTTTTTAAATCCTCCCCTGTTGGGAGAAGGGAGGATGAGGAGAGAGAGGGGTATGCCCAAAAAGCGGCTACTAAGCCAGTGACAGCAGGGGAATGAGCAGCTTCAGGAGGAGAAGAGGCTGGACTCCCTAACCTAGGGGGAATGCGACTAGTCTAAACTTCTGCTGAGAGGGAAGGCTGACTGCCCAGGTGTTGCAGTTAGAGGGTGCTTTACCCAAGGCTCATCTCCCCAAGTGGGAGAAATGCAGACTGGCAAGGGAAAGAAGGACCCTTCCGACAGTACATAGAACAGGATAAGTTTGCAAACTTTCATATGAGTAATGTGAACCCACGTTTCTAGAGACCGAGTGATCCGTTTCATGGCTTTAATTCAGATGATCTTCCTTTTTAAATGTTTAACCTTTAGTAGACTTTTAAGCTTTGTGTTTCTGCTGATCACCTATATCAATGGTATTTGGGGTTAATTTGTTTGGTAGATAACTCTATATCCTGTTGAACTTTTAAACAGATGATGAAATGGATGCTTTAATCTTGAAGTTTACTTTTTATAGCCACATTTACACAAGATCGTGAACAGTTCTATGGAACTTGCACAGACTGCCAAGGAGCCATACAACTATTTCCTTCTACTCAGAGCACTCTTCAGATCTATTGGAGGAGGCAGTCATGACCTCCTGTATCAAGAGTTCTTACCATTGTTGCCAAACTTATTGCAAGGTCAGAACAAATATCTTTCCCTGTTTCTGAATAAGTGTTGAAAATTACATTGTTAAAAATGTGTTACAGATATTACCTACGCTGGCTTTTGGCAATTGACGTGCATTTTAAATATCTTAATATAGCTTATTTCGTCTTGCTATTCACTGCCCCAGTCTCCACAGTTCTGGCTACCTGAGCTCCTGCTGTTTTATCTTTTCTGCATCCCATTTTGAGTTCTACTTTTCACCCTCTTGTTAGTACAGACCACAGTGGGGAAGGAGATGCAATGTCTCCAGAGTCGTGGCAATTTGGCGAGATTGCTTCAGAAACCCTTGCCTTTTCTCTGATTAAAAAGTAATAGTAACAATGTCTTAAGACAAACTAATTTAACAAAATTAGACTGGCTCAAAAGGTAGGAATGACTGAAAAGGTTGTGGCCAGAAGTATTAATGCTGGTTGGGGGAGCAAGCAGAGCCACTGAGATTTGGGGAGAAGTAACTGAGATAAGGTAAATGAAAGCTTGTGGTACCCATCTTCAGCTAGGAAACTTCATTTTTCTTTCAGTTAACAAATATATTTAAATTACATATAAACTGGTCTGTACATGGAACGCACTGGGGAAAATATACCCAAATGGAATTACTACCTAGGCTAGGCTCATGGTGTAAATACCAAAAAAGTTTTTGTCTGTGGTGGGAATTTGGGGTAAGGAGTAACGTACATATTTATTTTTGTACACAGTGAAAGTTCTTGAAAGCATTCACTGTGTATTTTTTAATTTCTTTACTGAAAGCCCAAACTTTTAAATTAAATCACTCAGGTTAGCATGTGCTTTTTATTTAAAAATATACTTACCAAACATATCGAGTCCTGTGCAAATACAAAATTTGTATCTGCAGAAATTATCTGTGATATAAAGAAGACGTCTGCACATTTACAAGTCTTTACATACATTTTTATATCTACATCTGATCTTCAATCTGCAAAAATGATCCACAAATAACTGTGGATAAAAAGTGGGTATTAATAAATTTGTGGGCCCTATATATAAATTCTTTTGTTCTGGCATCCTCCTTGACTGAATGCGAGGTTGAATAAGCCAAAACAGACCAGTGTATAGAAAGATTATTACATTATGTTAAATGTGTAGATTTACCAAATGCATTTAATGTAGCAAACTTAAGGTACACTGAACATGACTGGGAAATTATTGTGTATTTTAGACTATATTATTATAGTCTCTGTTTTTAAAAATATGTAACCTCCTACTATTTTTCAGGACTTAATATGTTGCAAAGTGGTCTGCACAAGCAGCATATGAAAGATCTGTTTGTAGAACTCTGTCTTACTGTACCAGTTCGACTGAGTTCCCTCCTCCCTTATTTGCCAATGTTGATGGATCCTTTGGTGTCAGCTCTGAATGGATCTCAGACCCTTGTTAGCCAAGGTTTGAGAACTCTCGAATTGTGTGTGGATAATTTACAGCCAGACTTCCTGTATGATCATATTCAGCCAGTTCGAGCAGAACTTATGCAGGTAAATACGTAGTTTTTATTGAAACCAGTAGGGGTCATTGAACAGTTACATATCACTAAACCTTTGCTTTGAAACTTAGGATTTCTGAATCTTATGGTGGTCAAAGTCTTGAGAACTGTTCTCATTAACTCCATTTACAAACTATAGGCAGAAATTTCAGGCTGTGCAAAGCATATATTAAAAGCTTTAAATTAGATGGGTGTGGCATGTAACATTTTCATAAGTCTTCCCTTGCTATTTGTTCTGAGAAAAAACATTTGGAAACCAAGAATTAAGATTCTGTAAGCAAGGTAGCAAGTACAATGCGAAAGATTAATAGATACAGAAGATGTTTAGTTACTAAATTTCAAATTAACAAATTACTTTTGTGTAATCTGCTCTTTTAAAATAATTTAGAATGTAGATTTAAGTCATGGTTTAGTTCTTAAAAGTGGTTTGGATGACTTAAGAAGTTTTTGTATTTTTTTGAGGGAGGATTATCTTGAAATGCTACACTGTGTTCAAACTTGGCCATTTCTTCTTAAATGGGATAGTCTTCATCACATGCAGAAAAAGTTGACTATAGCTTGCACTAGGAATGTAAAACCAGTTAAACATTAAGTTTAACTGATTAAACAGGAGAGTGGGGGCTGCTCCAGCCAGGCTGAAGTGCCTCTGCTCATAGCGTACCTTGGGCCTGCTGTGGACAAAGGCTGCTCTGGCCAGGCTGGAGCTTCCCCACTCGCAGCGGTTGCTGCAGGGCTGGAGGTTTAAGGGCGAAGCTTACATTAAGAGCTGTTACTTTGCACTCTGAACATAGTGCTTGAAAAGTAAAGGCCGTGTATCTGGAGCTGCCTTATTGAATAGCACAGTGACACTGATTGACTTGAAAAAAACCTCATGGTAATCTTAGGAACCAGAAATAAAATATCAGCTGCTTAAATACAAAATAATGGAAAAATTGGATTTTCAAATAGGATGGTTTTTTTAATGTCTGTTAAGGTATTGGAGAGAAGTTTTATTCATTTAGGCTACATTTACACTAGTGAGTTCTGTTGATTAAAAACCTTGGTTTTGTAGACAAAACTTGTAGAGCATCCACACTAAAAATGTGTTCTGTCAGCATACTGTTGACAGAAGTTGGCAGTTTTGTTGACAGTCTTCTGCCTCTCCCCCATGAGGCAGAACGCCTTTCTCGACAGAACCTGTTGACAAAAAAGCAGTGTAGAAGATCCGGGTCACCAGGCAGCCCTGTCTGCTGTGCATACTGTTGGCCCTTCTGTCGAGAATGTATCCAGGCAGTCTGGCCACACGCTCTGTTGACAGAGCGGATTTACAGAGCGATCTGCCTTTGTGTATGACTGCAATCTGCCAATAGATGTTTCATCGGAAGATCTCTTCCGACAGCAATCACTGTGGGCAGATCATTCTAGTACAGACGTAGCCTTAGAGAAAAATACATTCCTGTTTAAGATAAATTTAATTATTAATACTTAGAAGCAACACTTTTCTAACTGTAGCGCACACAAATGTTTACATTTATCCATAGGCTTTATGGCGTACATTACGTAATCCAGCTGACAGCATTTCCCATGTGGCTTATCGTGTCCTTGGTAAATTTGGTGGAAGTAACAGGAAGATGTTAAAGGAATCCCAGAAACTACAATATGTAGTTACAGAAATTCAAGGACCCAGTATTACGGTAGAGTTTTCAGACTGTAAAGCATCTATTCAGCTTCCAATGGAAAAGGTAAAAATTCAGCTTTAATTGTTTTTCAATTTTCTTCCAGTAAAGCTTCTGGATTATTACTACTTGCTTATGAAATATCTGCACTAAAACTCCAAGTACCTATACTCCTAACTTCAGAGAGGAATTGTTGCTGTCCTTAAACACATTTTTATTGAATAGTAACAGAGAGAAAGTCGTGCTAGTCTACATACTACCAAAACAAAAAAGCAGTAAAGTAGCACTTTAAAGACTAACAAGATAATTGATTAGGTGAGCTTTAGTAGGACAGACCCATGTCTTTACCAGAACAGACTCAATATTCAAGGCACAGAGAACCAAAAATAGAAATCAAGGTTGACAAATCAGAAAAAAAATTATCAAGGTGAGCAAATCAGAGAGTGGGGTGGGGGGAATCAAGAATTCGATGAAGCCAAGTATGCAAAAGAGCCCCTATAATGACCCAGAAAATTCGCATCCTGGTTCAAACCACATGTTAATGTGTTGAAGTTGAATATAAAAGAGTTCAGCAGCCTCTCTTTCAAGACTCTTGTGAAAATTCCTCTTCAGTAACATGCAGACTTTTAAGTCATTTAACAGAATGGCCCACTCCATTAAAATGTTGGCTGACCGGTTTGTGGCTCAGGAGTGTTTTTATGTCTGTTTTGTGCACATTAACTCTTTGTCTAAGAGAATTTGAAGTCTGTCCAACATACAAAGCATCTGGGCATTGTTGGCACATGATGGCATATATGATGTTAGTTGAGGAGCATGAGAATGTGCCCGTGATTCTTTGACTAACCTGGTTAGGTCCAGAGATGGTATCTGCAGGATAGATATGTGGACAAAGCTGGCAGTGGGCTTTGTTGCAAGGAAAAGTTTCAGGACTGGTGTTCCTGCGGTATAGACTGTGGCGTTTGGGAGGTTGTCTGTAGGAGAGAACAGGCCTGTCATCTAGGGCCTTCTGGAGTATGGCATCCTGATTAAGGATAGGTTGTAGGTCTTTAATAATGCGTTGTGGTGGTTTGAGTTGGGGGCTGTAGGTAATGACCAGTAGTGTTCTGTGTTTGGCTTTTTTGGGCCTATCTCGGAGTAGCTGGTCTCTAGGTGTTCATCTGGCCCTAGCTTAATCTAATTCTTGACTCCCCTCCCCTCCCCCTTACTCTCTGATTTGCTCACCTTGATAATTTTTTTTTCTGATTTGTCAAATTTGATTACTATTTTTGGTTCTCTATGCCTTAAGTATTGAGTCTGTTCTGGTATGGCTGTGGTCTGAAGAAGTGGGTCTGTCCCATGAAAGCTCACCTAATAAATTACTTTGCTAGTCTTTAAAGTGCTACTTTTCAATAAAAATCAAAACAAAAAAGCAGTAATGATTATATGTAAGAGACATTATGGAAAAATGAAAAGATGTTATGCTATTGTGTCTACGTTCAAAATTAGATTATTTCTTGGTCCATAAACCAGTTCTTCATTAGCAAATAAAATCCATTTGTGTGTTGTCAGGACACTTTCTTTCTTCCATTGCCTTGCAATACATAAAGTTGCACAGGAGAATGGGGGGAACCTGAGGAACTTGTTTGTAATAAGTAATTATTGACCTGGTTTTGAGACTTTCGTGAGACTCACTGGCATTCCCTTGCAATTGGAGGTAATCCAGTCTTAATGGCGTTGGAGAATTTGTTCAACTTCGTTTATAGGTTGACTCTCTTGTCTGGCATCGTTGGGAATTTGCCAGATGATGGAAGGTCAATATTTTCCAGCACATTACTAATACTTGCACTGCTTACTGGGGTCTTGGAAAACATTTGGAGTCAATAACAGCTAAATAATAGCACAGAACATGGAGAGACAGAACTGGTGGCTGTAAACAAATTTTATATCACCACAGGAAACTTGGCCACACCCATAGTATGTGGTTGTCTGGCTAACTAAAATCATGCCAAATTAGTGTTTACCAGATGAGAGACTTCCAGATTAGAGAGGTTCAACCTGTGCCATTGTTTTGGCATGCAAAATTATTTCACGTTTGGCAACTGTTTATCATAGCTCCCACCAGCTCGAACCCTGTTCTACCTCAAAGAACGATAATTAAAAAGAATCAGCTTGTTAGCGAAGGTCTGTATTAGATTAAGAGGAAAGGAAAATGCCCCATAGGGTTGGCACAAGTAAGATGCACTCTGTGTATATACTATTTGTTTTTTTCCTTCATTATTCTTCTCTCCCAGTTATTGCAGTTCTGTATGGTTTAGCTCAGGAGCTGAGAACTAGAACCTTCTGGGTTCTTTTCCTGATGGTTTTTTTATATAGTTGCTACCCGTAATAGTCACATCAATATTTATGTAACCATTTGACGTATGAATGTGTACTAACCCCACTAATGCTGACTTTTGCCTAGCCATCTAGAAAGCTGAGTTTGAATGATCTCTAATGGCTTTTCTTTTTCATAGCTATCTCTTTAGTTACATGGAACACTGGTCAACTTTTTAGAATTGACCAGGGAACAATACTGTTTACAGCTCTCTTAATGAGTGCTGAAAGTAGATGCTGAATTTTAGAAAATCTGGAAGAACTAAAATAGTAAGAAATCTGTCTTTCCTTTAATGCCCTGGTGAGAGAATTTCCACTTCAGTAGTCTGTAAGAACTCATTGTTCTTTGCGCTGAGACCTTGATAAGCTTGTTTTAAAGATGATGTAGCAGCTAGATAATTCATTAGATGAAAGAAGGTATTCCTTAGAAAGAGACAGAATATCCTTTGTCTGTAGCAAAAAGCCCTCAAAGGTCACTTTTTCCCCTACCTGATCTCATTAACCGTTTAAGCATGGATGATTGGATTTCATTTTACAATCAGTTAAGCAATGAAATTTCTTATTTCATGGCCCTGAAATGAATTTTCCACATGGGTCATGTTTGATGCATGTCAATCTTACGTTTGGATGTGTGTTTTTTTTTTTTTCCATTTCAGGGAAGGATGTAATAAAAAGTGTATGCACTTGTAAAGGTTAGACTATAAAATAAGTAAGATCTGGTCTTAAGAGACGATTTCAAATGTCACCAAATGTCTTTAATACAATTCTTCGCTTCTTTTGGTGGAAAGTTGGTCTCCATTAAACAAATAGCATTTGGATCCCTTAGCAGTTGCTCACAGCAGATTTTACAATATATGATGTGAAAACTTTTGTGTTGAGTGGGAAAAGGAAGAAATCAGCTATGAAGAGAGAATCTGTGGAAATACTCTTACTATCCATTTTATACATGTGTGCCATACGCACGCAGACAGCATGTGGGAATTACGTGCAGTGATTACTGCTGGAGAGAAGAGATAGTGTTTATACGAGGAATGGGTGAAGGGAGGAGTAAATTTTCCATGATTTTGGCCATGATGTAGAGCCATGCAAATCTGCTTGTGGTTTTTTAATAATTTTTGCATATCAGATGCACCTCCAAATTTTTATCTCCGCATAGTCTCTAATGATAATAAATATGGTGTAACTGGCTGGCTGATGTGGGGGTAGATGTATAAAAGGTGGATGGTGGATAGCAGGCCAGGAACAAGTTAATTATAGTCAAAGCAGTTACACGTTTTTGTATGTGAACGGAGTTCTGTCAAATGGACTCAGAGCTTTCCATTTGCATAAAAGCAGAAAATAACAGTTTCAGGTTCACTCCACCTTATGTAAGTTGTACAAAACATTTTTAATATGAGAGATCTAAGTAATAGCACTAGTAGCACTTAAATGACTCGGTTACCCAGACAAGCCTCTCATACCATGGGCTAGTTACCTAACCATAAGGCAGCATGAGTAACCAGCGCCTGATTGATGTCTGTCTTTTCATTGCAGGCAATTGAGACTGCTCTGGACTGCTTGAAGAGTGCTAACACAGAGCCGTATTATCGGAGGCAGGCTTGGGAAGTGATCAAATGTTTCTTGGTAGCCATGATGAGCCTGGATGATAATAAACATGCCTTATACCAGCTCCTTGCACATCCCAAGTATGATGATCCTTTAAAGCATTTATATTTATGTAAAAAGTGTCTATACACTAGTATAATTTTGAGGCAGAAATTGAGTCTGTATGGTGCACGTTATCTGTGGGATGGCTACCTTCAGTTTGCTTTCTAGTACTTAATCTCTGTTTTGTTTTAAATGAGCAAAGCCATGGGCCTCAGTTCCTTTGAGCAACAGTTTCAGAATTTTGCTTAGTTTATCACAAATAATGGCTGTTTCTTGATACCTTGACTTTTCCATGCCCTAGTCAACATAAAATAAAAGGGGAAGGGGGGCAGGTAGGTAGGATACTATTTAAGACAATTTTGTGTCCTGTTGCTGAATTGTTGGTTGGAATATTCCAGAAGTTTGAAGTTCAGAATTCCAGGTAATATACAATGCACTGTAGGAAGATGTATCCATTCCTTCCCACATCCTTTTCTTTGTGATTACATATTTTAAAGTGATCAGAAATCCAGGTTCTATGGCACAATGATATCATAAACTATCTACTCTTTGGTACATGGAACAGTTTTTTCTCTTTTCAGAAAGCTGCATAAATTGTTGGTGCTGTGTAAGTTCATATGGAAAGATATTTTTGTTCTGATTTCAGTTTAATGTGTCTTCCTGGCAGTTCTGTGACCTGGTTTTATGCTTTGTGCGTAAACTGTGCCTTGTGGAGCAGCCTATGTGCTCATTCCCAGAAATTCCTTCTCTCTCCCTCACTTCCCACCCCTTCTCCTCACGGTTTCCTTCAGAAAGAAAGCAGCATGCTTGGGACCCAGTACAAAGATGGCTGAATCGGAGTTTGTTTAAGGTGGGGAGGATACTAGAGGCTGACATGGATTTGTCTACACTTGTAACAGTGTGTAGGATACTGGTAGTGCTGTGAATGGCAGGGTGCAATCACACTGCCTGTGGCATGAAAATACCTGAATAGTGATAGTCTCTGGTTGGGGGAGGCAGTGTGGAAAGGCTCTGGTAATAGGGGGCTTTCAAAGGCTTTCTCTGCTGCCTCCTTCACCCAGAACTTTTACTGTGGTAAGGAAAGGCTCCATTAGTGGGTTGCTACAGGAGCTCTTTCCCCAGTGTACAAAAGGCTCCAGTGGCTCCCGTCTGGTAGCACCTTTCTTAACCACAATGGAAGACACTAGGAGGAGGGAGCAGCAATACGCTACACTTCTAAATATAGCAGTGTAGGCATTGGATTCACAGCTTTGGCATGTAGAGTATGGAGGATATGCACTCTACATTTCAGGTTTGAGAGACATTGTTTTACTCTTCATGTCTAAAGGCAGGTCTGTACTTACTGGGAGATTGTAGCAATTAATTTCTCTGTGTGTGTGTGTGTGTGTGTGTGTGTGTGTGTGTGTGTGTGTGTGAGAGAGAGACAGACAGACAGACAGACAGACAGACAGAGATTTAGCGGATCTAGTGAAAACCCATTCAGTTGATCACTGATTGCTCTCTTGTCAACTCTGGTACTCCACTAGAACAAGAAGCATAAGAGACATCAACGGGAAAGTTTTTCCCATTTTTCCCTCTCCCACCCCTAGTGAAAAACCCACGACAACTTGATCTAACTTACGTAGGTTTCAGCTATACTGTTCATGTAGCTAGAGTTGTGTATCTTAGACTGACATTGCTCCATGCTCTACACCAGCTGTAATATACACCTCAGCATCTATGCTGCTGTGGGGAAATTTTGTGTGCCGCTGCAAGTGTAGACATGCCAATGGGGTAGATGATTATCAGTGAATCAGCTGATGAGTAAGAGTGTGGGGAGAGCATTCTTAAACAATCTCCTCCCTAGTAATTGTATATCAAACCAATACTTTCCCCATTATGCCGACTTTCTGCACATCCTGAGAAAGGTCCCCACCTTCAAGAGGTACGGGTTAGATTACCCTTCTTCATTCTCCACAGTTTCCCAACAAAGCCCTTTTTATATTTATTTTCTTTTCTGTTCCCTTAATAGGCCTGATGGAAGCCTTTCTGTTATGGGCTCTTTGTATTTTCTTAAATTGCGTAGAAAATATTGGGCGTTTCTGTTCTGGACAAAAGCATGAATGGGAAAAGCAGTGTGGTTAAACATTCAATCAGTAGTCTTCCGTGGAAACATAAATAAATAATATAGCTAATAAAGTTGACCTCGCAAAAGGCAAAGTATTTGCTTGATCTGGGTTTTATTAAATTAAGCAGGTATTTTTCTCCTACTTTTAACCAGTGACGGAGAGTAACATCATTACTTTTAGGCTACTTTTACCGTCTGTATGCCTAATCTATACTTTGCGTTGATTCCCTTCGGACAAATAATATGTAGCTAAAAAGCAAAATTCAATTTTGCTAGATTTGACATAAGTGTAACTTTTTATTTTTTAAAAAGGTATTTGGACTTTGGCACAAATAGGTTTTATTAGGCAGTGAGTTAATAGATAAGTAACACTTCAGATCTTAAAGATCAAAATCAAATGTCCTCATATTTAATAGAGGTGTGAAAACATCAAAAATGCCATTCTGTAATTGAATTCCACTGTTATGCCTGTATACATATTATTTGGAATGTGTGTGGCCTCTTCTGAGCCACTGGCTTTGAATGTTCATGATGAAATTAAGCCATCCATCATGTTGCCACTGGTTGCCAAAATTAAAATGGATTAACTGAACTGATCTAGCTTGATCAGAATGATGGGGTTGGGGGCTAGAAGTAAGGAACAAATTGTAAAATTGCGTCCTTCATGATCACAGTTGAACTGTTTGGTATAGTACTTTAGCATTATAATATATCTTTATTTTTGTCATTTCAGCTTTACTGAGAAGTCCATTCCCAGTGTAATTATTTCACATAGGTACAAAGCACAGGATACTCCTGCCCGTAAAACATTTGAGCAGGCATTGACAGGTGCATTCATGTCAGCAGTCATCAAAGATCTGCGACCTAGTGCTCTGCCTTTTGTAGCCAGCCTAATCCGCCATTATACAATGGTGGCAGTAGCTCAGCAGTGTGGTGAGTAAATGCAGAAGAAAAATTTCATGAACTTTCAGGGGATAGAAGAGGATTTAGTTGTTTGCAATAAATCATTTTTTCTTTTTTTCTTAATTTTTGAAGGCCAGAATCGTGTAAGCAATGAAGAGTACTGCCGTGTCTTTCACATACAACATAACATGTAACTTAATAAGCCTTAGTTGGTATCTTTTAATATAGTTCAGGTGATTGGGGGGCGGAAAAGGCTCTAAGCATATATCTTTTCAAGTACTCAAATGCAATTTTACTTTAAAAATACACTTGAACTTCTTTAATCCGGCAACCTTGGAAATAGACTATGTGGGATTAGGGAGTTTTCCTGACCATGAGTGTCCCCATAAGGGAACGTAAACAAAATCTATTACTTTTGCTGTTGTATAGTCTTGTAGATGTATAAGCTGACATAAGATAAATCCTTAATACAGTGTATTGGAGATGTTTTTGGGGTGGGAGTGCAGTGTTGGGGAGGGTGCAGGAGAAAGGTGGGTGTGGATGTGCAGGATGGCAGCTGATGGGGGTGTTTGTGAGTGGTGGTGGGCAAGGTCTGGGTCTGAGAAGAATGGGGGAGGTACACTTACCCGGCACCCTGCTCCTCGGAGCACATAGGCACCGCCCCCTACCGCTCCTATTGGTCGTGATTGGCAGCAGGAGAAAAACCTCCATAAAAGTATTTCACTGTGCTGCTGTTACCCTCCATGCAGGGAGTGAGGGGAGAGCCACAGGGTGCAGAGCTGCTTCATCCTGCCCTTGCTGGGCAGATTCCATGGCTGCATCCAGGCTGTGGCTTGTTTGGATCCTGTTTGGAGCTCCTCCTGCTTTTCCCCCCTTGCAGCAGGAGGCGGCGTTGGCACTTCAGCCATATGGGGGTCTGAACCATTGGGTTTTTTTTCTGGTTCACAGACTCCCGGATTAAAGATGTTCAAGTGTAGTCTTAGTTTAAATTTAATTTTGTAGTGCAGTAAACAGTGACCAAGTTGAAGACAAAAAAAAATCAAAATTTTTTCATTTAAAACCTACAGAAAATTAGTACATGGCATTTAAATGCAAATAGTCACAATTTCCGCTGCTTTTGCAATGGGTTGATCAGAGAAGATAACAAGATTTAATTTTAAAGGCTGCTGATGGTGAATTATTCTTTTTCTGTTCTTCCCTTCCCCCTCTAATTATAAATTGTAGGCCCCTTTTTGCTGCAGTGCTATCAGGTGGGAAGCCAGCCAAGCACAGCCATGTTTCATAGTGAAGAAAATGGATCGAAAGGAATGGATCCTTTGGTACTAATTGATGCCATAGCCATCTGTATGGCATATGAGGAGAAGGAGCTCTGCAAGATAGGGGAAGTGGCTCTAGCTGTGATATTTGATGTTGCGAGCATCATTCTGGGGTCAAAGGAAAGGGTAATATAATCTGTGTTTAGTTTTAGTCTTTTTAATAGTGATCTTGTACTTTTAAAAAGTGGATACGGGATGCATTGATTCAATTAAATAGTAATTTTTTTTTTTCATTTTTAGGCTTGCCAGCTTCCTTTGTTTTCATACATTGTGGAGCGTTTATGCGCTTGCTGTTATGAACAAGCTTGGTATGCTAAACTAGGAGGTGTGGTGTCAATTAAATTCCTCATGGAACGGCTGCCTCTAATTTGGGTCCTCCAGAATCAACAAACTTTCCTCAAGGCATTGCTGTTTGTCATGATGGACCTAACTGGAGAGGTATTTAATGAGTGGATGATTTCAGTGAGCGTTTGGGAAATTGCGGCACTTCATATGTTAATTTTATATAGACCAAACTTTTGCTAATCTGAGTTGTATTGCTTCACAGCTTAGTATACCTGTAACAGTTGTTAAATGTTTGTGTTTTTATTTGAACCCAGTGAAGATCTCAAGCACAATGGGTCAAATTTAGTTGCTTTTTTTTATTAGGTACAACTTAGTTGAAGGTGTTGGAATTGCACCTGCTTAACCTTGAGTTAAATTTGACCTATAGAATTTTAATCAACAAAAGAACATGAAATTTTGTGGTGATCTGAGTGGACAAATATTATTTTTCTTCACTTTAAACTCTGCTTATGTTAAAACGTGTTTCGTGCTACCGATCAGCTTTAATGCACTTCTTGTTTAGTAGTAGATGCTCAGAGAATAGAGTTCTTGACCTTTTCTGAAACCTAAATTGTTCACTGGCTAAGCTATCAGGCTGTTCTTGCTTTGGATTTCATTTATGAAATTGCATAGCACTCCACTTTGCTGCCTTTGGATGAAAGGTAGAAAAGGTTAAAAAGGTGTGTTAACATTATATTTCTTGCAAAACAGCCATTCGTAACTGAACATGGTGTCTGTAAAGGTCACTAATCTGCATAATAGCAGTACTAACAAATCCGTGCCTCCTTAGGTTTCCAATGGAGCAGTTGCCATGGCAAAGACTACGCTAGAGCAGCTTTTGATTAGATGTGCCACTCCTTTAAAAGATGAGGAAAAAACAGAAGAAATCCTAGCAGCACAGGAAAAGTCTTTTCATCATGTGACACATGACCTGGTTCGCGAAGTAACATCTCCAAACTCCACTGTAAGAAAGCAAGCCATGCATTCATTGCAAGTGCTTGCACAGGTCACTGGGAAAAGTGTTACTGTGATTATGGAGCCACATAAAGAGGTGAGGTTCTCACAAAGCAGATTAATTGAGATCCCAAAGTATTTTAAAGTAGTTTAAGGTTTGTGTTTTGCTAAATGCTTTTTGAATGGGTTTTCACATGCTGTTGAAACCAAGATCTAAAATCATATGACTTTTACAGTAGCAGTCCAGGATACTAGCTTTCCCCATGCTAATGTTCTAGTGGTGCAGTGAGTCACTGAGCTAATTTTCTCTGAAGCCTACTTTTTAGGCTATTTTTGTTCAACTTGTTCTCTGACGTATCTTACGTGAGTGGTTGTCACTCCCCATAGGTAGGTAATAGCAGGTTTGCCCAGTGTTTTGTGTTCTAGTTTGCATTTTTAAAACGTTATTAAACAAACTATTTTAGTGCATTTTAAAAGCCTTTATTGCTAATATGTGGTAAAGAGGCAACCCGGCTGGGTAAACTGCTTGTTCATCTGTGGGGCTTGGCTGCTCACACTCTGCTGTGGTTTGCTGCTACTGGCTGTCCCACCTCTGTGGGATCCTGCTGCTTCTCTGCTAGCTAGGGTCACTTCAGAGTCTCTCAAATAATTAAGTTAAATAAACTGAGTTAGTAAAGAGGGGAATGACTCTCTTTCAGGGTGCACCAGGATCAGACAGTGAAGGTCTGTTTTTCTTCCCTGGGCTGCTGGTCTGCGCATAAGTGAACTGTTCTTCTTTTAACTTCTCCTTTGGCCCCATGTATGTCTTTCAGGTGTGGCAGGGTTCATCCAGAGCAGCTCCTTAACCTTTTGTCATCCCAGTGTAGTTTGCAGAGTCCATCATACAAGACAAACTAGGTTTGTTAGGTTTCACTGGTCTGAGCACGTTTCAGAGTTGGATTGTTGCTTGGATTTGTACAGGTAGCGTCTGGCTTTTTGGCCAGAATCAGTGAAACATATTTTACTCTAGTTAATTTAGTTCCTGAAATTGTAGAGTAGACCTTGTAGACTGAATCTCATGTTACTCTCCACAGGTGGTCCATACAGACTTTGCTGTGCCTCACCCTAGCAACCATCCTGATGTTAAATTCTCAAAGTTTGCATGCAGGAAAAAAATCACGTTTTTTGTCCACTTAGAAGATGAGGCAAAAACCTTGTGAAGTGAGCTTTTGATAGGGCAAAAAGATCTGCACGTTATCTTCTCCTATAATAAAAGACTTCCCTATTTTTAATTCAGACATGTAACAGAGATGGCTATTAATGGCACTTAGGCATAATATCACTGGTGGATGTGGAGTAGATAAAGGAGAATAAAATGATGTAATAACTTCCCATTCAGTATTTCCATAGTTTCTGACATTTAGGAACTGACACTATTCTAATTACATGAGTTAGCACACGTGTGTCCTTTTAATCACTGAATTTCCTGTTGACTTTCAGACATCTTTTTTTAAAGTATTTTCAGGGTTCTAATACTGTTTAAAAAGAATATAGATCTACTTACAGCTTTTACTATCTTGACAAAGTTGTTTGTCTTGGGCAGGTTGTTTTTTTAGAGTTTACAGTTGGTTTTTTTTTTATGTGAGGCATGTAACTGGTACTGTTAACTGTCAGAAATAGTCATGGTGAGAACGCAATTCAGTCAATAAAAAATAAGAAAATATTAGTCAGAAATATTTAATGGCTTTTTAAGCAAATGATTATGGGTGACATTGGCTCAAGGAAATCTGCAGTTCCGTGATTTTTTAAACAGGTGTTGTAAGATAGCCATAATGAGATGGATAGACATGAGCAAAGCTGATAGCCTCTTAATAGGCTGTTTATGTAAGCAAGTACACCTTGTAATCAAAATGCTGTTCTAAATGATGTTTTCTAGGTTCTCCAAGACATGGTTCCTCCAAAAAAGCACTTACTGAGGCATCAGCCTGCAAATGCCCAGATTGGACTCATGGAGGGGAACACGTTTTGCACAACTCTGCAGCCCCGACTGTTTACAATGGATCTAAATGTTGTGGAACACAAGGTTTTTTACACAGAGGTACTTCCCTTTTAATTTATCATATAGCAATGATTTAAGCTCTGACACCCTAGTTAGGGACAATGTAAATAAACATACATTTCTGTGCATGGTGTATGTTGAAGCTCACTCTATTTTTGGGTATCAGTGTTTTCTACTGAAGTTAAGGTTTCATTTTAAAAAAAATTAAGATTTCTGGTTCTCAGTGAGAATATAACCTTTGAACTGTAAACTTATGAAGGGCTGTTTGTCTTCACCTGCAAATTTAAAATAAGAGTTTTGAGAAGTGCTGAGTGTTCTTCATGTCAGTGAGGTAGGTGTTAACTGAACTTTCACTAGCATTCTTTAACTATCTCAGCCCTTGTTTACACACACTGTTCATATTAATTAATAACATTGGTGCTCTCCCTAGTATAGATGCAGTTATATTAATTTTGAAGTGTTTGCTGGTTTAGTTTGTTGACAGCTGCTTTAACTGAATCGCCTATCAGTTGTACATAGATCAGCCTTCAATGCTGATTTCTGGTTAGAAACATCCAGCTAATTTATTTAGAGCATAGTTAATTTTTTTTTTTTTTTTTTTAAAAAAAAAAAGGATGTTCCACAGAAATAAATTTGCAAGTTGAAAAATACTGATAACTGGATGAAATAAGACAAAGTTTAAAAATATCAAGAACTGGATATTCTATTGGAACTGTTAAACCAGAAAACCAGAGATTTTCTCAATGTCCCAGTACATACTCGGTTTCAGTATAATTGTCTAGCTGTCTGGTGTTTCATTCTTTACTATGCAATATCCCAGCACACTTTTTGCTAGTAAAAGGCCCCTGACGCCAAGTACCAGATGTGGCCCATAGGGGTGAGATGCAGTGTGTGCCTGCAGTGGAAGAGAAGAGTTTAAAAAGCTAAGTATAGTAAGTGGCACTTGTTTCCTCTTCTAGGTATTAAATACTGCATAATGAATTTCCTCTCATCTCTGTTAGACCCTATGGAGAGTCAAGGAAAAACCCCTCAGCCATCAGACATGGCTTTTTTTTTCCCCTGCTTTCTGAGTTTAACTCCTTTCTTTGGTCTTCAGAAGCTCTCTTACGTCCCCATTGTGGATTTTTTTTGTCTTGCATGACTCTCTGGAGACCATTAGTCTGTCTTGCTCTAGAGGTTGCTTCAGGTCACTGTGACTTTCTACCTCCATAACCAGGGCCTGTAGACAAACCCAGCAGTATTTCTACATCCTCCTGGCCTTGCTCATGAGACTCTTTCCAGGGAGCAGAACATAGTCCATTGATAGAGGTAGGCTCCTGGGAAAGAGCTAGGTAATGATCTAGTTCTTGTTCCTATTTGAAACAAATGATGCAGAGATCAGGTCAAACAAACCAGGTAGAGAAGTCATAATAAAAATTAATACCTAGCTCTAATATAGTGCTTTTCATCAGTAGATCTCAGTGTTTTAAAAAAGAGATTAGGATCATTTATCACCAATTCCCAGATTGGGAAATTGACATAAAGAGCAGTGGAGCAACCTACTCATAATCACTTCTACATGAGAAGGGGCAGAGCCAGGAAGAAAGCCTAGGTTTTCCAAATCCCAGTCCAGTAAGCTAGTAAAGTAGAGCACCAAGTTTCACTAGGGTAATTAGAAATTCTGTAGGTTGTGACACTTCCAGGCATTAAATTGTGTACATTTGAGTTTTTCAACCTCTTGTGTGAACATAATTGTTTGAAAATGGCTTAAGGCAGCTAATTTGGAAAGCAGAGCTGTACAGAGAGGGTTATTGCTGTGCTGAACACATGACTGGAAAGATTATTTCACAATCAGTGGGATAACTCCTTTTTTTTTTTTTTTTTTTTTAAACTTTCAGCTTTTGAATTTGTGTGAGGCTGAAGATGCTGCCCTAATGAAATTACCATGTTACAAAAGTCTTCCATCACTTGTACCTCTTCGAATTGCAGCCTTAAGTAAGCTAAAACTTGTGGTTGACTACTGATCAGCAATGGGTTAATCATGATTGGTTGGTTGATCCTGGAAACTCTAGGATGATTGTTCTCTCCCGTGGAGCTACTATTAAAGCAGTCTCTCTGCCTGCTCAGGCCCCGTTCTGCTTCTGGAAGCAGCCAGCATATCTGTGTGTCCTGGGGAAGTGGGAGGGATCACTGTGAGCTGTTCCTGCCTTGCAAACCCTGCAGCTCCCATTGGCTGGAAATGTGGCAAATGGGAGCTGCAGGAGTGGGGCCTGCAGAGAGGGGCAGCACAAGGAGCCACATGCCCTTCCAGGGGCTGTAGGAGCACATTGACCCCCCCATTCAGGAGTGGCCCATTGACTGGCAGCCACCTGAGATAAGTGCTGACTGGTGGGAGATTGGACCTCAACCCCTTTCCCAGAGCCCGCATTCTAAACCCCCTTCAGCACCTCAAAACTTGGCCCCAGCCCAAGCCCTGATCTTGCACTCAAACTCCCTCCCAAAGCTTGCACTCCCTGCCCTCTCCTGCAGCCCAGGATCTGCCCAGAGCCCCTTGCACACTGTGCGATTCCTGGCCCCTGCCCAGAACCCGTACCCTGTCCCAAACCCAGCCTTTGCTTGAGCCCAGTGAAAGTGAATGAGGGTGGGGAGACAGAAGGATAGAGAGGAGGGAGAATGGAGTCGGTGGGGTGGGGCTTTGGGGAAGGGCAGGGGCTCAAGAAAGCTCTTGGGTAGCTCTTAAGTTAAGAAAACGATCTTGGGTGTAAAAAGGTTGGAGAACAATTTCAGTAGACAGACACATTCTCCTTACAAGACCAGAGGGTGCTTTTGTAAACAATCTCAGCAGTCTCATGTCCTTGGGGAGTTTTTCATTCCAGATCATAGTACAGTAGACCTCCGACTTACATGGAGGTTGCAATCTTGGCAACCCTGTGTAAGTTGAATTTTTCATGTTACTCAGGGAGCCAGGAAGCTGACCGGTGCAGCAGTGCTGGTCAATTTCCATCTCTCTTGAGCTGCAGAGAGCTGTGAGCCAAGCTCCAGCTCCCCACACTTTTCAGGAGACAGGAAACTGACCACTGCTGCTGCTGGTCAGTTTCCTATCTCCCACAGTGAGGTGGGGAGCCAGGAACCAGGCGGTAGCCTGTCTCGCAGCTCCCCTCCACTGGCAGGAGTAGGAAACTCAGGCTGCTGTCAGAGGTGGCAGTCGCATTAACCCACGATATGTGCAACTTGAGTGCATGTATCTCTGGTTTTTGCTGTAATGGGATAACATGTAGAAGCTTGGACTTCCATTGCCAATGTTGTTACCTGCTCTTTGGATGAACAGGGTTTGGTGTGAATGGGGTATTTTTAACACGCAATAAATGCGCATAAATTCCAACAGAGAATGAACATGAAAACTTAAAGCAATCCAGGAGCTTCTTTGGCAATATTGGTCTTAAATTTAAGACTTTTCAAGTGTGGCTTTGTTGGCAGAATTAAAAGAGAAATGATCTGAAAAAGAGAAACTTGGGGAAAAGAATTATGTTGCATACAACAGTGTTAAATTCTTCTGGATTAAAAAGAAATTAACAGAGCAGTATTTTCATTTCTTGTTAACCTACAACCTTATTGAAGTCCCTGAGATTGCATTTATTGGAGAGCAAAAGTTGTCTGACAGTTTATTTCAGTGATGGTATTCCTCTGAGGTATTTACAGTAAAGATATTTAGTCCATAAGGATTGGAACTTTAAATATTTTTGGAATGACCTCCTTTAATAGCACTCAGAAAAAAAATTAAATAGTATTAATAGAGACTCCAGTCTTTTGTTTGTTCTTGATATCAGTTGTTTGTGGCAAAATGCTGAAGCTGTAGCTGTCAGTCATTTCAGAGAAAATAAATGTATTGTGAATTTTAAAAAATGTCCTTTTTCCTTTTTGCATTTCACGTTAACAAGGAACACAAAAATATTTTGATTTTGCAGATGCTTTAGCTGCTTGTAATTACCTACCTCAGTCTAGAGAGAAAATCATCGCTGCACTTTTCAAGGCACTTAACTCAACGAATAATGAACTGCAGGAGGCAGGAGAGGCATGTATGAGAAAGGTTAGTGATATCGAAACAGTGCTGCTTTGTGTTGGTTTGTGTACCTTTCCCAAGCAGTGTAACAAGGAAGCAGTATTTCTACTGGGATTAATGGCTGTTCTGCTTTTGTTAGAGTGCAACTAGTATAATTAATTGCTTTCATTGTTTCTATGGAGTGTGGTGGACAGGTTTAGAGCGTACCTGTAAAATATTTCCTCTGGTGGAAACCAGGCAAATAGGCTCTCAGCTAGTAAGCATATTTGTCTTTTGAACTAAATATATTCAGCCTTGTTATTTTAAAGTTTTGTGGATGTCAACCTGTTCCCAATCAACAAAACAAAACAGAAGGGGGAAAAAAAAGCTTTATGCTTTGCTTGTGCTGATAGAGCTCTAACACAGCTTTGATTAATAAAAAGGTATTTAGTGCAATGATTAATTTTTAGTAAGTTTATTATTCATAGTTAGTATCTGCTTCATAATGAAGACAAGCCATTGTTAGCTTATTACACAAGGTAAGTATTCAAACCACTAATGTCAATGACCCACAGATTTGTTGTGTGTGCACTATGGCTCGGATTCCTTCCTGTGGTAGCCTTTTTGTGGTGATACCAGAGCTGTTTATAGCTCCCTGATTGAGAGGACTGGACCTGGCAAGAGTTAGAGCAACTTAGGAGCTTTAAAAACTTGCCTTTGGCACAGGGTGCCCTGACTTGTTCTGGGCCCACTTCTCTTTTCCCCTGCGGCGGGGGGGCAGTGGGAGTCTTCAGTGCAGGAGCTGCCTTCACCAGCTTTGTGCTGTCATGGAGGGTATCATTACATCAGAGGAAATCCCTACTAGATAGCTAGACATAGCCCTTTTGCACTGCTGGGGCGGTGCAAGATGACCTTTGGGTCTCAGCAGAGAATCTGGCCCAACAGCATTAACTGATTTTGTAGCCGATACTGATACGACAGGCTGTAAATACAGCTTTGTCACAATCCTTAGTTTAGTAATGATGACAATTTACAGCTTTGCCTGTGGTGTAAAATTAAACATAGCTGTCCTCCTGTAAATCTGTGTGTATACTGTTTTATATTATAATCCAGGCTGAACTTCTCTAATCCAGTGCACTCTGGTTTGGCAACATTGAGGGTCTGATATGATTTCAGTTAGATGTCCACTTGTCATGGGCATAGCCAAGTTTTCTGTAGTCCCATAAAGTTTGATTGCAGCGGTTTAGTGTTGGATGTGTGTTGTGTGCTGCTATTTAGTTCTAATTTATCCCTAAATATCTTCTAAGAGCCCAGTGAGCAGTGGAAGTGTTAGTAATGCTGCTAGATGATACTGTCAGATTCTGGTTTGGCACCAGTCAGATCCTGAGTGTGCTGGCCTAGAGAGGTTCATTTTGTATGGGCAAAACCTCCAAACCCTCTGCTTGTGGATCTGATTTGGATGGTTTTCTGTCCTTAATGTTCCCTTTGCAGTAGGATATCCCAGAGAGTACAGCCAGTGCCACTCTTTGTATCTTTTCCTGTCTTGCTTTGTCACCTGCTAAGGCCTTAGAAATTGGCAGCCAAATATTCCTGTAATACTCCTTTTGAAATGCAGGTAGGCAATATAAGTAGGTGGATGTTTGGTATGTTATGAAAAAAGCTGATATGTATACAGAAGTGAAGCATGTTTGTTATTACCAGCATTCCAAACATGTGGTTTTGCTTGTAACATAGATTTTCATAGTGATTCTTGCCTCTCTCCATTTGCTGTTTGTTAAAACTGCCAGTTAAATGAAAAGGAAATTAAATGATTATATACTTCCATGCTCAAAATTCTGTAACTCTACAGTTAATAATATTATAGGAATAACATCCTGATAAGCGAATCTCTTTATTTGCAGTACATTCTGTAAACTGAGCGGTGTGTCTGGATTAAATATTGTCAAGTCTCCATCGTTCTGCTAACAAAAGCATTTTTTAAAACCAGCCATTCGATGAACACTTTTTTTATTGTACAGCTATTTTAATGTGAAGTTTGAAAATATAAAATGAGTTCTGCAGAGTTACTTTGTGAAAGTGTTTGTACAGAAGTAAATGAACTTTACTTTATTTCTGCTGTGATCCTCTGCTTTTACTTCCTTGCAGTTCTTGGAAGGGGCTACAATAGAAGTAGATCAAATTCACACACACATGAGGCCATTGCTCATGATGTTAGGAGATTATCGAAGCTTGACCCTGAATGTTGTGAACCGTCTGACTTCTGTCACTAGACTTTTTCCAAACTCCTTTAATGACAAGTTCTGTGATCAGATGATGGTAAGCCTAATCCGTTTTTTTTAAGCTCTCCTAGAAGAGCTCTCCTTTCAACAGACATCCATAAAATTATAGATTAAAAGGGAAGTTTTCAGTATTTTAATGAACAGTTTTGTACACAGGATTTCCATATTTAGAATTCATGTATATTTGTGTTTTGAAATATTTGTATGATTAGAATTGATGAAAACCATCCTTAGTTAAGTGGGGGGGAAAACCAACAAATAAACAACTCTTTCTCCTAATGAAGTCAAACTTAATTATACTGAAAATCTTTGGACAAATTTCTCTTTGAACAAGGGGTTGCCAGGATATTCTGGTAAATGTTGTCTTGGAAACTTTCTTCTTCCTTTTCAGCAGAATAACTCTTCCAGGGTAGGCTGACATCTCTTTTAATGCTATAATGATGATGGTCTGGCCTTTATCTTTTGTATATGGATTGCTAAAATATTTTCTCCATCTTTTTGCCAGAAGCTCTCGTACTCAGGAGATGACTGATCATATTTGGTTATTGATTTGTATATTAAAACATGACCACTTCATTGACCAAATATGAACACCCATTCCTCTTTGTCTGTCAGACTTAATAAATGCTTTTTCCTGTCACCCATGTGCACACTTTCATATCTCTCCCTTTTTTTGAAAATTGGGGAAAATTCACCTTGCAGCATGCCTTGAAGGTCAGTGGATATTTGGCTCTGTTGGGTGAAGTGGTGAAGGCAGTTGTAGAATTGAGGACTTCAAAGCCCTTATCTGACCTAAGCTGCAGCAGTACTACATGAGGAATGAATAGGCAGCTATTAGATTTTGCTATGCCTGTGTAATCCACTCCCCCATGGAAAGAATCTCTGAGAAAGGAGAACAGCTGCTATTTCACTAGCTACAGTTCCCTAATAGACTTCAGATGTACCCCCAGCTAGTATATATTAATACTCCAATCTGGAAGTTTACAAAAGCATGGATAATTATAGTACAGTCAAAAGAAAAGCTTGCAACCTTCCAATCAAGCACAGGTTTAAAAGCTCTCTTGGCTTCTGTAGGTACTTGTGCAGTTTAGAAGAACTTGAATATCTTACCAGGCCTGTAGGTTGCAAACGATTGGGTCACAAATTGCAAGCTAGCATCTCCAATGAAGGGAGCCGAAATAACTACAGTTGTTTAGTTTACTTCCCTTAAATATCAGTCTGTACCTTAGGTCTAGCTCTCATAAAATCTTGCTGTTTCTTTCATAACTTGAACTGTAAAATTAGAATAATCATACTAATACTGGATTTCCCTGCAGCAACACCTGCGTAAATGGATGGAAGTGGTAGTAATTACACACAAAGGAGGACAAAGAAGTGATGGAAATGTAAGTTAATGGCCCCTTTTATGGGGGAGGGAGAAGCAGAGCTAAGCAATACAACTCTTAGCAAATACAGAAGTCATTCAACTGTAAATGTTTCCGTAACTGGATGTCCATGGGGGATTTTGTTACAAGGCTGAATAATGTTATTTTTTGAAATACTTGTGACAAACTTACTACAGGAAGTTTTTGGCTCCCATTTTAAATCTGTATTTACAGTGACTGAAATTTACATGGTCCAGCTAGTGCATGTACCAGTGTCTCAGCACTTTTGGTCTGACGTTGAAATAGTGTGGTGTAGTTTTGTAGGGACCATGTATAGTGGGGTCAATTTCCTCTGGTGTGTGCCATTTTCTAGGCCCTAATCCAGCGATAAGATCTGTGTGGGCAAACCACCCTCATTAATATAAGGGAGACCTGCCTCTATGGCTCAGATTACATGAACGATGCCATCATTTCTCAATAGGTCATCTTTTTAATAATTTATTTTTGGTTTATTGTTAATAAGCTGGATGTTCATGTCATATTTGGTTAGTAAATTTGTATTGCATGCAAAATGCCCCTTTCCATCTTAAATGTGATTTTTGAAAGCCACATTTTGGTTTTTTGTGGGATGTGATAGTTTGTTGAAATATGGGAATTAAGTTTCCTGTCAAATTGGAAATTGCATAAATTAAAGGCAGAGTGTGTTCTATAATGTGTGTAGTAGTACTTACCCGAGTCAGTGATTTAGTTTGTAGTGTGTCTGCACTTCTGTTATCACCAGTAATTTTTGTTAAGAGTACTGGAAAGATTTTACTGCTATCTACACTTCCAAACTAGGAAGGAATCTGCTTTATTTCAGATTAGAACTAAATTGGGCTGGCTGTGTTTTGTTTCAAGAAATCACTAGATTTTAAGTTTTTTAATTTCTACTTTTTCCTGTCCCTCCAAAAAAAAAACCCAAAACCCTTCAAATTTAAACTGGCTATCACTTTTGAAGTGGTTAGATATTTTGTAATGAAATTGGGTTAATAAGACTTAAAAGTAAGCTACTGTGCATGCATGTTTGAAAAAATACTAATATTTATTGATTCCTGTGCACTGTTATGGACTTCTATTAATATCCATTTTTCCTGTACCTGATGATTATAGATGCAATTTTATGAGTTTTTTTGGTAGTTGTCTTTCAGGCCACAGTGAGGTACCATTGCAGTAGTTCTTTGCCTAGTTCTTGCTAGGTATTAAACATATTTCACTTAGTTGTAAATTCCTTTGCTTTCAATGTTTTCTGTCACAATCTTTTGTCTCTGTGTACATTTTGTGTTTTAAAATGCCCTCCCCCATCCGCTGCCTGCACTGAACAAAAAAATTGTGGAGGGGAAAAAAAAAAGCTTTTTCAAACAATGTTGGGAATGTTTTCAATATATTCAACATTTTCAAATAGAGTTTGTCTGACAGTGCATTTGATTAAAAAGGTAATTCAGTCTTAAATTTTACTTTTTAATGAGGTATTCATCTCAAGTCCTTAATATTACAAATATTAGTAAATAGAGTCAAATGCATTTTGACACTGATCATCACAGTTTACACAGTAGATGTTGTTCTTGCATCCATATGAGATGTTTTTAGAACTTCATATTGCTAAAGAGGAAGAAACCAGGGTGAGGTTAATTAGTCAAGAGAATTAGTTGCAGTTGGCATTAATACTTGTTTCTTCTTGGGGTTTGTGGGCTCCAAAAGTTCACTGCAGTTTGAACCTCTCTATTCTGGACAGGTGTCTTCTGACACCATCTGTAATCCACCATGATTTTAGTTAGCCGATAACCCATATCAGGGGTGTGGCCAATTTTCCCATGGTCCCATAAAGTCTGTTTACAATCCTCAGTCCTGGCTCTCAGTGCTCTGTGCTGTTGTTTAGCTGTAATTTACCCCATATGTCTTCCCAGAGCCCAGGCAGCAGTGGAAGTGTTGGGAATGTTAGACAATATTGATTGCCTGTGGTCCGGGAAATTTTCTTGTTCAGCACCAGTCAGGTGCCGAGGTTGCCGGAGTAGAGAGGTTCAATGTGTAGTTCACATTAAAAACAAATTTCTGTTCAGTGTGGAATGGTTCCTGAAGTGTCTTGCGTTGTGCAAGCTATGAGTGCTAATTTTAGGAGGAGATCATAACTTCAGGGGAGACTTACAGGCTGATGGGGGAAAAAACACTTCTGTTTGCTACGTGAGAGGATAACAATAGTGGCTGTACCCTTTAAAAAATAACAACATTGATCTTAAGCAGTTTTTATACTTCTCTGTTCATCTACAAATTGGGTGAGGCAGTGAATAACACTCCATGATGTTTTTGGTACCTGTCTTTTAGTGTGGTTTTCAGAATTCTGAGCAAGACGTTAGATTTTTGCTTCTTAGTAACATATTTTACTGCAAAAGTCTTAATTTTTCAAGGAAAACAAATAGTTGTAAACTAACTAAAAAGTCTAAAATCTGTTTAAAAACTGATTTGTAATGATGCAATGAGTACTGTAACAGTAAACCACAGGTGTAAAGTAAGGAAGCTAGAATTTTTCAACTCATTTGAGCCTTCATCTTTGCCATGTAAAACCTAATATAACCCTCCTTAGGTGTGACTTGCTTGTATAAAAAAAAAAAAAAGCCATTCCAAGTGGAAATGAACTTTTAATTAATGGATTTGATGCACAAAAGCTTCATTAACTAAATCTGCATGCAGTTTTTCTCACTGCATACAAAATACATAAATTATCTTTTGATCAAGCAGGTTGCAACAAATTCCCTCCTCCCCCTCATCAAAAATGCTCCTTAAGTGAAAAAAATTAAACTTGTGGTCTGTGGGAGGGCTGAATTCCATTAAAAGGAATTGTGTAGTTTGATGTTTCAAGCATTGAAGGTCTTTGTTTTCTGTGTGGGTGATACTTGTCTCTGAAGATACCCGAATACTGTTTCCACTGTCTTGTTCATCCCTGGTATTTTTATTGTGCACACATGTATGGGAAATTATATGTAAACAATGTACAAATAGAAAAAAAAAAAGATGCTTTTCCTCCCCATTCTCAGGAGAGCATTTCAGAGTGCGGGAGATGTTCGTTGTCTCCATTCTGTCAGTTTGAGGTGAGAACATAACCCTATTAAAGTCAGTTTCTGACTGCAATCTGAAGAATAGCATATACTTTTTTCACATTTTTGTGTTTTTTTTCTTTTCCTTTTTTTTCTTTTTTTCATGCTGTAATTTTTTGTTTTGGTTCAGCCTGCCGTGGAAGGGGTAGAGGTGAGAAATTCAGTGGAGGCACCAGGAGGTTCTTTGTTGTTGTTGTGTTTGGTTTTTGCTGTGATATGTTAGCTGTATTGTTGTGTAATGGGCAGAGTGCATTGTGCCTTTGAGTGCAGTGCTGTGAATTGTCTTATGTATGTCTGTGACAGAGTTGTTTTAGTAACATCGCTGTGAAGGATGTTCAGCATGTTTTGTGTCAGGAAGCTTGTAGCAGAAACTGTAAGGGCTTTCAAAGGATCTACTATTTCAACTGATTTTTATAAATTTAAGCCCCAGACAAGCTGTCTGACCTGCCACTGACCAAAGGATCTTCTTGTGCAGATCAGATTGAGGATTGGGGCCTTATTGCTTTGTATTTAAATTCAGCTTAGAAAATACCAATAACAACCCACTACAAACATAGTGTGTAGTATATGTTAGAAATTGATTTTTTCCCTCTTACATTTTATTCATTAAATAAAATGCTCACTCTGAACAGAAGGTGCAGATCGTTGTCCTAGGAAAATATAAAAACAAATTTAAACTACCCAATTTTTAAAAAAAAATCCTGAAATTTGCTCATACATTTAGAAGAATAAATATCTGATGGGAGAGCAAAGCAGATTTGTAAAAGTAAGAGGCCATAGGCAGCATATGTGGAACTGTGATGGGGGAGGCTGCTTTTCCTTCTTTCCTCTTTGACTTTGGGATATGTGTGGGAAATAGTTTCAAGCTGCTAGTTTGGGTTTTTGAAGTGTGCATCTCTTAGTATAGTCCAGTAATGAGTCCTCATAATTTCCCTCATCACCATTCTCATTACTCACAGGCTAGCTTTAATATTAAAATATCACTAAAGAAACAAATTAAATAAATAAAATGTCTTCTGAAACATGATACCAAAATGGGAAAAAAAAAATATATATATATATATTTCCCCACGACAGATTCCTTCCATGTACTGGGGTAAGTAGGTGCTGCTTATATGTTAACACCTTGCTTTTGTTTGCCAGCCATCCTAATACATAGATAGAGAAATGTAGTCATGGTAAGATATGTGGTGATATGTTTGTATGTTTAGTTAGGAAGTGTTAGTTTGTTTTCATAATGTTTATTTTTATCTGTAGGAAATGAAGATTTGTTCCGCAATCATAAACCTCTTTCATCTGATCCCAGCTGCTCCTCAGACTCTGGTTAAACCTTTGCTCGAAGTTGTGATGAAAACAGAACGGGCTATGTTGATAGAGGTAAAAAAGGAATTTAATTTTGCTAATTGTATCCTTTATTGCTCCCTTTTTAAGTGTCTTTTTTTAATTGTTCCAGCCAGCTGTGTAGGGTTATTTGGTATAAAAATTGATTTCTAACAAATTATCTCATCATTTAAGACTGATATTTGATTGTTTTAAGACCTTTAGGCGGTTGTGATTGCTAACAAATCCATTTTACACATGCTAAGTTAAGTGCTCTATTCTTTGCCAGATAACGTGAGAGGAATGGATACGCTGAATGAAGGGAAGTAATTTAATTAAAACATTATGAATTTTCAGGCAGGCAGTCCATTCAGAGAACCACTGATAAAGTTTCTGACACGTCATCCATCCCAGACTGTTGAGCTGTTTATGATGGAAGCGACTTTAAATGATCCACAGTGGAGCAGAATGTTCATGGTAATTGCTGCAAAATAATACTCCAGTTTGGATAAATTAGAAGTTACTGACATACCTTTTGATTATGTGGTATCTACTCTGTGAGACAAAACACTGGACTTCAGTCTTGAGAGACAGTTAATCTGGCATGCTTTTAAGGGTATTAAATTCATGTGCAAAGTTAAAATGCATTATTTAGTAGTGGTAAAGGTAGACCCAATGTGTATGTATGAATGTATACTGATACAACTTTCTTTGTTTTTCTAAAATATATTTCAATGATGGTTGATTGCCCTTCTCCAGAGTTTTTTAAAACACAAAGATGCAAAGCCTCTACGAGATGTCCTGGCAGCTAATCCAAACCGGTTCATCACTTTATTGTTACCTGGTGGCACCCAAACTGCTGTTAGGCCAGGATCACCTAGTACCAGCACAATGCGGCTTGATCTTCAGTTTCAGGCTATCAAGGTATTTATTTGCTGTATTCTCAAATGCTGTCATGGGCAGTTCAAATCTGTTTACGTGACTATAGATAGATTGAGTAACAACAGATATGTAAACATCAGATATGATTTGTAAAAAAACAAATCAAGAAAAAAAATTAAAAAAAAGTGTAATTTCCCTTTCACCTGCCATTTTACTTGGTTTAAGAAAAAAAGTTTTTCTCCTTCTTCTCATTTACTAGCGTAATGCTACCAATGCTGAATAGGGATGTTTAAAAATTTTAAATATATCTTTCATTGGAACTAAAAGCAAAAAGAAAGAGATCTAATGGCAACATTTCTATGAGCAGTTTTTGTAGAGCCACGTTTAGCTCTAAATCAATCTGAAATGTTCCTGGATGTCAAGATTGCTATTATGTAGTGTTTGTTGTATCTGTGGAGGTTCCAGGGTATTAGAGACACAATATGGTAAGGTGATATCGTTTATTGGACTACAGTTCGGTGAGAGAGAAGCTTTTCACCTTACAGAGTGCTTTTCTTCAGCTCTTGGAAATAGTGTTACAGCTAAATGCAGAGTGAAACTGATTGTTTACCATAAATAGTTAAGATGTATTTCATATTTTTTTGTGTCTAGCCAAGTTCTGAATTTAAGCTCTCATAACTTTGCTAAGACACGAAAAATCTGGGGTTTAATAGAGGCACTGGATTCATGACTTACTACAACTTACTCACTAAACCTCCCCACAGCTCTCATTTAATTCTCTCTGTTCGCTTTTCCCCACTCCACCAGTAGTGATTGGAGCAGTGTTCATGGGCTATATTACCATGAGTGATCCCTTGAAATATAAATGAACTACCTGTGCTACACAATCTGTTCTGTCTTGCATTCTGTAGAAAAAGTGTGCAAAGTAAAGTCTTTAATTGGACTAACATCTGTTGGTGAGTGAGACAAGTTTTTGAGTTACACAGAGCTCTTCCTCTGGTCTGGGATAAAGATGAAGTGTCACACCTAACTACAAAGTCAAGCAGATTGCTTAGCGTAAGTTGTTAGCACGTATTCTAAGGCAGTGTTAGCAAATTAGGGAGCAAGAAGCCTGGAATGTTTTCTGGGGAGGCATAAGAAGTCTCTTTGCCTTCCTCCCAACCAGCAGCCCCTGCTCTCCATTCTGGCTCAGAGCAGGGTGATGCTGTATGTACTTGTATGGCAGCAGTAGAGGACTGTGGACATGAAGGAGGGTATGGGTAATACCTCCCTGGTCTGGCATGGTCTGGACCTGAAGGGTCCCGAACAAGAGAATATGCTGGACCGGGGAGATCCAGGACTTCTGCTACCACATGGCCTTGCGTGGTTGCACCCTGCAGACTCTGGCTCTGGCTGGGCTTCCAGATACTGGCCCCACAGATGCCAGTCCTGGCCCTAGCCCTGGGACTCCATGGTTCTGAAATGGACCATGGTTGTTGCTAGATGAAAGAATCCCAGGTGTGAGAGGTGCAACCTGTACAACCAAATAAATTTGAGAGCCATTGTTCGAAGGGACCATTCAAGGTGAAGTGGCCTGTTAACATCTTGTTTCCCAGACCTGAAGAAAAGATCTGCGTAAGCTTGAAAGCTCCTGTTTCACCAAAAGAAGTAGATCTAATAAAAGATATTAACCAACCCACCTTGTCTCTTTGCTAGAAATTATTAGATTTGTGCATATTTATGTATTTTCCTTGTTTTGTTTTTCACAGATCATAAGTATTATAGTTAAGAATGATGAATGTTGGTTGGCAAATCAACATTCTTTAGTGAGTCAGTTAAGACGTGTGTGGGTAAGTGAAGCTTTTCAAGAAAGACATCGTAAGGAGAATATGGCTGCAACAAACTGGAAAGAACCTAAACTACTGGCATACTGCTTATTGAATTACTGCAGGTATGTAGAACTATTTGTTTCTTCTTGATCAAATCAGTTTTGTTTTTTTCCCCTTTTGGGTGTATCTTTTCTGTACTTTCAAAATAAAACTTCCGTATAATGCCCTGTGGAAGGATGATGTTCTGAAAATTGCTTCTTAGTGCTGCCATTAGAACCAAAACCAGGACTACTTTCAGCAGGGTTTTTAAACTATACTTATTTAAAAGCAATGACGACTCCTCCACCACATCATCAAACAAAACAGTCTGACTCAAGGCTCTCATAAGAGGTTTTAATTTTCTTTTTCCAGAAGGAATTATGGTGATATAGAATTGCTCTTCCAGCTGCTTCGAGCTTTCACAGGCCGTTTCCTCTGCAATATGACTTTCTTAAAGGAATACATGGAAGAAGAAATCCCAAAAAACTATAGTATTCCCCAAAAACGGGCTCTATTCTTCCGGTTTGTCGATTTCAATGACCCAAACTTTGGAGATGAGCTGAAAGCTAAAGTAAGTAAAGCAATTAAATCCCAGTAGGCTGATTATTTAGGTTTAATTTTCATCGTGTGAAGTAGGGCAACAAAACTTGCTTGCTTAAATGTCAAAAAGAGTTTGACAATTGGCAGAGCCAATTATGGGAAAATACCATATCCAGGGAAGAACCATTAAGAGATGGAGTCAGTAAGTCCTCTAACTTTTCCAAGTTGAGCATTTCTTAGGTTATGCCTGTATGGCTCTGCAGTTAGGACGATGGGGTGTAGAGTGTACTAATGTGGTGTTCTCAACTCTCATGTGGCAAACAACTGGAGAGAGCTAAAAGATATTTTAATTCACATTTACATAGTCCTCTTTAAACAGGGGTGTTACAGCACAGCACACTGATGTGATCTGTAGTCTGTATCCCAAATCCAGACCACAGGCTATGTAGATAAGCCCTGAATGTGCCCTTTCTAGGAGACTGAATTTGTCTTTTAAAAAAAAAACCCTCCTTCTGGTTAAGGCATTTTTTACAGTCTCTGTAAATTTGAAAGATGGTACTTAAAGAGGTTCTGAAGCTGCAATGCATTGGTTTATCATTAATACAAAATAATCCAGATAGCTTTATAAGTAATTGTTTTTTAAAGAGAATTTAATGGCATAGTATTAACTTCTTCTAATCCTGGTTTGTAGGTTCTGCAGCATATCTTGAATCCTGCATTCTTGCATAGTTTTGAAAAAGCAGAAGGAGAACAACTTCTGGGACCACCCAACCCAGAAGGAGATAATCCAGAGAGTATCACTAGTGTTTTTATAACAAAGGTATCAATCCCTCCTAGCTGTAAAGAACTGAAAAACGACAAATGAAAAGTATCTAAGATGATGGACATTTCACTTCTGACCTGATTCGTTATTGCTGCTTCTAAATAGAAATAATCAAGTATATTGAATTATGTAATGATTTTGAATTGTGGAGAAATACTGTACCCACCAGGAACTAGAAGGAGATTACAAAAACTCAAGTTATTTGTGACTTCACTAGGGGTACAGCTACATAGCAAGGTTATTCCAAAATAGTTTATTCTGAAGTTAAACTGTGGAACTCCTTGCCAGAGGACACTGTGAAGGCTAGGACTGTAACAGAATTTAAGAAAGAGCTAAATAAATTCATGGAGGTTAGGTCCATAAAAGGCTATTAGCCAAGGGTAGGAATGGTGTCCCTGGTCTCTGATAGTCAGAAGCTGGAGACGGATGGCAGGAGAAAAATCACTTGATCTTTGTTAGCGATCCACCCCCACTAGGGCACCTGGCACTGTCCGCTGTCGGCAGACAGGCTACTGGGCTGGATGGACCTTTGGTCTGACCCAGTATGGCCATTCTTATGTTCTTATTCCAGAATAATGCATCTATACTACAGGAAAGCACCAGAGTAAGCAAAACTTATTCTGGAATTGGCTCTACTGTATGCAGACACACTATTTCAGATATAAACCCGCTCCAGGGGCTTTACTCCAAAATGCCATGTCTACACAGCAGAATTATTTTGGAATAAACTATTCTAGGATAGCTTATTTTGAAATAGGCCTTGCTCCCTTTCTACACAGTTCCTATTCCAAAATGTCTGTATCAGATTAGGCACTGTTCCTCGTACAATGAGGTTTACCAAATTCTAAATAATGTTGAAATAGCGTTTGCATTGTGTAGACACTCGCCAATTTTTTTTTTTTTAAATAATGGCTATTATTTAGAAATAACTTTGCTGTGTGGAGGTACCATTGGATTTCAGCACGTAACTCTGCAAAGGATGGTGACCCTCTGTATCCTCTCATCTACATGTTGGTTAGAAGAGTTGAACTCTTGAAGTTCAGTCACAGAACTGACTGCCTCATTTTCATGCCAGTTAGCAAATTAGTAAGATAGTTACTGTTTGAAGGTATTTTGAAGGCCTGATCTTCAGAACTGCACAGCTTATTATAAAAATGTGCTCTCTTCTTTTAGCTGTCAAAGGGGGAGCTGAACTCTTATAAATATATGGCATCAGTTGTGTGTTGCAATGCTTTTAAAAACCTGGCCCTCAATGTAGATGTATGTGCATATAACATAAGCAAGGATAATTTGGGCACTAGGTGAGAAATGGGCAGTTAGCGCTTTCTTTAGAAAGTGCTGAGAGCTGGTCATACCTGTCTGTCTCGTAGAACTGGAAGGAATCTTCAGAGGTCATCAAATTTGGTCTCCCGTTGTGTCAGCAGGACTTATTACCACCCCTGACAGTTTTTTTTTTTTTTTTTTTTTTTTGTTTTTTTTTTTTTTTAAAATCTGTTTGCCCCAGATCCTTAAGTGGCCCCCTCAACGACTGAACTCACAACCCTGGGTTTAGCAGCCCCATGCTCAAACCACTGAGCTTATCCCTCCTGTCAAAGTCACCTGTTGCTGTAGAAACCGCCTGTAGAAGTACTTGTTTTTCCATAGCCTCTTAGAACTGATGGTAATATATGTAGAGCCTATGAATATAAATATATATATTTTTTCTCTTTCCATCCTGCTACCCTCTCCACTCTTGGGAATAGGTACTTGATCCAGAAAAACAGGCAGACATGCTGGATTCACTCAGAATTTATCTCTTGCAATTTGCAACACTTCTGGTTGAACATGCCCCACATCACATTCATGACAATAACAAGAACCGAAACAGCAAACTACGACGCCTCATGACCTTTGCCTGGCCCTGTCTCTTGTCTAAGGCATGTGTGGATCCAGCGTGCAAGTACAGTGGGCACTTGCTTTTAGCACACATCATTGCAAAATTTGCCATACATAAGAAGATAGTGTTGCAGGTACTGTGTACACACTTGCACTGATATGCTAATGGGCTGCTGCTTAGTACTGTTTCTGGTGTATGCTTTCGTTAATTTTTTGTAGTGTAACAGAGGACATGTAATGGACATCAGAGATTTACTCTTGAAGAATCAGTATACGTGAGATAACTAAAAGTGTAAGAGCAGAGCAGATTACCCAGGGAGGAAGTGTAGAAGGTGCAGGCCAAAGACCAGGATCTTGTAGAGTATCTAGAAGAAGGGAACGGGTCATGGCAGTGAGGAGAGTCTTCTGGGAACTTCAACAAGAAGAGGATCTTGAGAAGGAGCATGTCGATGATCACAAAGGCAATGAAAAGATAATGAAAAATGAGAATTACACTTAACATGGAGAAGGTCACTGTAATTTTCAAGGCAATTTTAGAATATGGAGAGGATGGAAGGTAACTGGCAGGTGTCAAGGAGAGAGATGGCAGCAATTTGAGATAGTGGGCGTAGACGACATTTTCAGAGATCTGAGAGTTGGTAGAATAAGGGAGATGAAGCTTCAGAAAAGCAGGTAGTTAGGTGTTTCTTAAAATCAGGGCATTTGCTGTATCATTTGAAAGAGTGTTTGTGTGAAAGAGATCAAGAGATTCCTAGGGGAGAGAATACAAGAAAGCACTTCCTCAGACAAAATTGTAGGTATTGCAGGGGAGCAAAACTGCTTGCCAGTCACTCAAAAGAAAAAGGTCTTAAGAGCTGTATTATTGTTCAGAATAAGTCATTTGTACCATGTCTAAGAGGATCACTCTTTTAGGTTTTTCACAGTCTTCTAAAAGCTCATGCAATGGAAGCTCGAGCAATTGTCAGGCAAGCAATGGCTATTCTGACTCCAGCAGTACCTGCTCGAATGGAGGATGGACATCAGATGCTGACTCACTGGACGCGAAAAATCATTGTAGAAGAAGGCCATACAGTTCCACAGCTAGTCCATATTTTGCATTTAATAGTGCAGCATTTCAAGGTATGTCTATAACCAACTGAACAATTGAACAGATTATTTTAGATACCTAGGCGATATAATGTAGACTAAAAATCAGTGTGATCCAAACTATATGGCAGAGAACAATTACTTAAAGAATTTGATTCTCCTTCCATATTTTGTGTGTTATAAAGTTTAAAGCTGAAAGTATTTGCCATTAATGTAACAATATATCTGGCCACTTCTGATATGTTTGTCTTTTTTCTAACTTTTGCATTTTGCATTGTTTCCCCTTTCTTACTCGTGCACCTTTTGTATTGCTTCCTGGTTTTTTTTAAATGTTTCCTCCACCCACACGTGTACATTTAAAGAATCCAGTTCCCCAAAGTGCTCACGTGCCTGAAATACCAGCCTGACTTAAGAAAAGGTCAGCTTTGTCTTGGGACAAATGCATATTTAAAATTAGCTTCCATGTGGTATAAAATCAGGAAAGTAAAGAGCCAACAGAAGTGCTAGTAAAACTTTTGAAAGCAAGCCCTGAAAATGAAGTTTGGAGTGGTTTGCTGCTGAAATGGAACACTACATAGGTATTGTTCTTAAGCTATGTCTGTGTTGCAGCTTATATTGGCATAACTTACATCATTCAAGGGTGTGAGTAAATTACACCCCCCAACCGACGTAAATTCCTCTGCGTATGTCGGCAGGAGAGCTTCTACCACTGACACAACTACTGCCACTTGCATAAGGGAGAATTAGTAAAATCAAAGGTAGAGCTCTCTCCTGCCTGCTTAGAGCAGATACTTCAGAGAGCTTGCAGTGACGCAGCTACCTTAGTGCAGCTGTACACAGTGCAAATTAGCTTGTACCTTAGTCTGTATTTCTCATGGATCAGGGCAAATCAGGCAAGAAATGTCTGTTACCAAAGTACCAGCTTCTTGTCTTAATTCCAAAGGTTACGTCTAAACTACAATGATCTTTTGAAAGATGATGTTCTAGAAGATCTTCTTCCGAAAGAGCACATCCACACACAAAAAAGTGAATCAAAAGTGCAATCTGCTCTTTTGAAAGAGAGCATCCACAGACACTGTTCTTTTGAAATAATGGGCCAGGGATTGAAAAATCCAGCGCCATGAGGACCACTCTTCCGAACAAGGGCCCCCAGAGCATCTACATATCCTACCCCCACACACACAAAGCATCTTTCGGAAGAAGGCACTCTTCCTCTTTTGGGAGAGGAAGAGGGCCTCCAGAAGAAGCACCGTGTTCTTTCAAAAGGAATTTTCGAAAGCATGCATTTTGTGTGTGGACACTCTGCTTGCTCTTTTGGAAGAGGGCCTGCTTTTCCTGAAGAACTTGCAAGTATAGATGTGGCCGAAGTGATTAACATGGTGTAGTTATAACCAGCTCTGGGCTTTAAGGAAATTAATTTACCATTCTGTTTATTGTGTGGCTGGGAATATGCAGAATATAATTAGTTTACATATAACATAATTCTGAATCCATTTTTACAGGTTTATTACCCTGTAAGACACCATTTGGTGCAGCACATGGTTAGTGCCATGCAGAGGTTGGGTTTTACTCCCAGTGTTACTATTGAGCAAAGAAAACTTGCTGTGGACCTTGCTGAAGTGGTCATCAAATGGGAATTGCAAAGAATTAAAGACCAACAGGTAGGAATAGTAGCAGTTTTTTGTGACTCTCAGAATGTTGTCATGGTTTTTTAACTGTGTGTATGATGGCTATTTCAGCCAGATTCAGAAATGGATGCAAGTACAAGTGGAGAAGGAGCAAGTTCTGCCTCATCTGCTGTTAAGAGAGGATTGTCTGTTGATTCTGGCCAAGAGGTTAAGCGATTCCGGACAGCTACTGGTGCAATAAGCGCAGTAAGAGCTATATGGTTTCCATTTATAACCAGCAATTTTAAGATAAAGCAACCTTTTTACATAATTCCCTAGCCTGCTCATTATTTAAACTAAGTTTTGTTCCTCTTTGTACTTTATGCTATTATTTAAGCACAATTTATTACATACCATTATCTTTTATTGAAAAAAAAATTGTGTACACAGGTATTTGGACGTACTCAGTCCTTACCAGGAGCTGATGCACTTCTTTCCAAGCCAATTGACAAGCAGCATACAGATACTGTGGTCAACTTCCTCATTAGAATTGCTTGTCAGGTACTGTGTGATTCTGAAATGCAAATATCCATGCTTGGTTAGGGCTCAAAAATGCAATAGATTTTTATTATGCAGCATGGTTTTCACTCTGGGATAAATATATAAACTTGAACAATGGCTGTTGTCTTAGATAAGGTTGTGCCTATTTTTATGTAAACTTTGTTAAACTATTCATGTTTCATATCGTTGTTATACACTGAGATGTATGTATAGTGGACAAGAGAATTATATGTTAAGAAATTTCAGAAATTGGCTTGGTTTCTGAGATACAAAATATATATTTTTGGAATAAAACTAGAGCAGTCATTACTTTAGTTTTCTTGCCTATTGATCTTGTGACTTAGGCACCTAAAAACCTGAAGTTCTACCAAGTTTCATTGAAATTTAGTCTTGAAAATGCTTAGGTAAACCTGAATAAACTGAAGAACTGTAAACTGCCATGAGCAACTTGTAAACATGACAGATTAAATTAGTCAACATATTCCATGTGAACTGTTTGCTCAGCTGTATTAATAACAGAACACTTAAATATTGTGACCCAGGATCACTTTTTTTTTCAGAGAGTGTAAGTAACTGGCTAACCTCTTAAAAATCGGTTTCTATGTAAATGTAGTACAAGCCTATTTTGTAATACAGTATTGTGATTGTCTCGGTATAGGTACTTTAGTTAGGTCGTTCTAAAGTTAGGGAATAATATGCTCATGCAGGATGTATAAAAATTAATGAGTTCTAAGGATCACAGTTATATATGGTTGTCATTCTGCAATAATTTTGATTAATTGCTAGGTAAATGACAACTCAAACACTGCTGGATCTCCTGGAGAATTGCTGTCTCGACGCTGCGTTAACCTTTTGAAGACAGCTTTACGACCAGATATGTGGCCAAAATCAGAACTCAAACTGCAATGGTTTGATAAACTGCTAATGACTGTGGTAAGTTACATTCCAGCCTTGTAGAGCTTTAAGATTCAGTAACACAAGACATAATTGAGTACTAGCTGAGTAAGGTATTTAAGGTCTTCCACAGTTTACCTTTTCCTTTTTTAGCCAGTGTTAGAGATGTCTGCTTTGCTTTTGATATGCAAATCTTAGGTTTAGACTACATATTGAAGGCACAATGTCACTGTAGAGACATTTAAATTAAAAGTGGGTCCATTTAATTACTAGTTTAATCACTGTCATTATGTGCACTAATGAAATTGATTTATAGGGGTTTTTAAATTATTTTTATTTCTCTTGATAAAGATGATTTAGGTGAAAGTCAGCATTTGAAAGTGAAAGGGCACATTAATGAATTTTTTGGCAATCATCCAGTAGCAATGCTGGGTTTTTTTAGTTAAATAATTTTAGTTTCTGTATAGAGTCACTGACTGATCTTTGTTTCACCATATAACGAAAATACTACATATGAAATCAATAGAAACAAAATAAAGGAAATAAATAAGCCTATGAATCTGGTTCCAGAATTAGAAGGGAGGCTGTTGCTTCATTGTTCCAAAGTAAATGCTTGCTTTACTGGTGTCTAAAAAGGATGGATGGGAAGGCGGCAGTCTGACTGGGATGTAGAGGGTTGAGCAATTGAGTGTGGGGGATAAGTAGGGAAACTGGGACAAAAGTGGTGGGAAAATTACTCCAAGAATGAGTTGGTGCTGGTGCGGACTTGAAGAGTTCTGTGTGTCTTGAAAGCTTGTCTCTCACTCGTCAGCAGATACTGGTCCAATAAAAAATATCACCCACCCTATCTCAGTGAAATACTGGCATGCTATACTTAACGGTACAGTTTTTAATTGGGCCTGTCAGTCACAATTAAAGCAAATGGTTAATGCAAAACAAATTAACTCAGTTAAAAAAGTCATGAGTAATCAGTTTTAATTGCACTGTTAAACAACAAAATACCAATTAAAAGTCATTCTTATTTAGCATACTTACATGTGTGTAATTTCTTTACTATAACTGGGCTAAAAAGAAAACAATGTCAAACATTTAAGGTTTACAAGTCCAAGCATGAAGGGGCATATAAACAGGAAATGCATTTGGAATGCTTGTCCCACTTTCTGGTGACATTGTATATAAGCGGGCAGCATTATCTCTTGTAAATGTGAACAGACTTCTTTTTCTTAAAGATTGGCTGAACAAAAAGTAAGACTGAGTGGATTTGTAGGTGCTAAAGTTTGACATTGTTTTGTTTTTGAGTGCAGTTATGTGAAAAAAATTGTGAGTTGCATCACAGAATGCAATCTCTTAATCATGAAAGTACAACTGAAAAGTACATGGGACTCTATAATTTTATTACAAATATCTATATTGTAAAAAAAGAAGATCCTCATACAAGTAATATACAGTAAACCCTCTATTTAACGGACCCTGATTTAATGGACTTTGGAAATAGAAGGTTCTGTCTGCCTTCCCTTGCTCTCCACCTTTAAATAAATGCCAGCCACTCGCCAGAGCTGGAGGAGCTGCTGGAGCATCTGGGGCTGGAGGAGCAAAGAGCACAAAGATCCCGCTGCACAGCTCTCTCTCCCGAGCCTGCTGTGTTCCTGCCAGGTCTCGGAGGGCTCCCTAGTGTGGCTTGCAAGGCGCCGCCCGTCCTAAAGATTGGGATTTCATGGCCTTTTGGCATTTATGGGTGCGCCTTCCCTCCATTAGCCCATTAAATCGAGGGTTTACTGTAGTGCAATCAATATATTTATAAGTGTTGAAAAAATCCACAAACGTTTAATATCAGTTTAAATTGCAATTCTCTTCTTTAACAACACTATTAAAATTGCTATTGTGACTATATTTTAAAATATTGTGATTACTTGAGGGTTTTTTATTTTTTCATTTGATATCTCCGTTTTTAATATATTTGCATGGCAGGGTGCCATATGATATTACAATACTAGAAACTGGATTATTTGTACCATACTACAGTAAATAGTATGAACTTTTGCACTGTGGGACATATATTAGGATCCCTTTTTGTTTTTTTCCACTGTGGATTAAAGCAGTAGCAAATCCTATATCTCTGCAGTAATAAATTTAAAATTTGAAATATTTCAATATTTCTTTTTCTAAATGTTTGACATGTTTAGCTACTGTAGTTCTGCTGTAAAGACAATTGCTGGGGTAATCTTAATTTTTAAAGTTAGCTATTTTATAATTTCTCCTCTTACCATTTGAGCTGGTTTAATTTGCCTCTCTTTAAAGATGGCTTATGCAGTTATTTCTATAAACCCTTGTACATCTGGCTTTAAACCTCTGTAGTTGATGATGCTTTTATCATTACTCATTACTCTACTTATGCTTCTGAAAATCCTGTACAACTAATGAGAACTCTCATTAAAATTCAGCACTTCAAGAGCAAATGTTATCTAGGATGAATAGAATGCACACAATTACTTAGCTGCATTCAACACATCATCTTTTCTCCCCTACCAATGAAACACTGTAACACATTCGGCCTTGTGTCATAGTTATTTCCCACCCACCTTTCTTAGTCCGGGTAATTCCAATGCCAACACAGTGGAATGCAGGCTTTGTCAGTTGGAGGCTGAGCAGAAGTAACAGAATTCAGGTAAAAGTTGACCACGCTTGAATATTTCTGTGAGTAGAAGAGGTGGGGTTTGTATTGAGGACTAGAGCTACACCAGGTTTCATGGCTAAAACTTTTTTTGCTGAAAAATGCAGCTTTGGGTTGATTTCAATGAATTGTTTGAAATAAATAAAAGATCGCTCAGAAATCTCGGAACAGTGTTTCAGCATGAATTAAGCATCTTGTTTCAGTTTTTCAGACTATGCTAACAAGAGGTAATTAGGCACCAATACTGGAGGAGGAGGAGGAAGAGAAATAGTTGGTGACAGTGGTGGTGCTCCCTTATAACATCAGCCCAGTGGTTAGGCCATTCACCAGGGAAGTGTGAGGTTCAGATCTGAATCCCTGTTCTGGAGCAGAGACCTTGAGTCCCTGTTTTCGCCCTCCTTCATTATATATGTGTTTAATACCATGGTATTTTGGGGGTGGGTTTCTCATTTTCTCCTGTTTGAAGCTGTTCTGCTTTATATCAAGTATATAAATATTTAGTGAGGTAGACCTAAGAAGCAAATTTGTCTTTATCTCATATGAGGTAAGTCTTCTGAACATGGGCTGTAGGGCCAGTCTCTCTTTTCTGGCCTAATGACAACTCAACTATTGTATACAAAACTTCAACAGGAGAGGCGAGAACCCCCATCTCAGAATACCCTATGCCCAGGTGGTATTCAGTTGGAAGCAGGGACGCCTGAGTTCAAGTCCTTGCTCAAGAATGGAACTTTGAATCTAGGTGTCCCATGGCGTGAAAAATAAGTAGGGCACCTCCCTTACATCCTTCAGCTGTTTTGTAAATATTGCCATTCCTTTGCATTGCTTGGAAATATTTGAGGTTTTTTTGCTTTGATTCCCCAATCTATTTCATTTTTGCTTTGACCTGAAATAATGGCTTTTTTTTTTTTTAAACATGCGTAGTTGAGTGCAGAGGAAACAAGCACTGCCTACAACATATAACATCATTTAGTTGTCCATCTCCATTAAGGAGGCAAGGGAGGGAAGTGCCGTATATTGTACAGGAGAAGGTTCTTAAAGACTTACTTTTACCTGGAAAGGGGTAATTAAAAGTACAGGAGAGGGATGGTGAGGCTGGTAAAGTTACATGCATGAGCAATTGAGAGAACAAGGCCATCAGTGGCTTTCCGTTGTTGAACTGCAGTCTGTCTTAACCCTCTCCAGTACTCGGGAGAAGACTTCCAGTTTGCCATTTCTTGCAAATCATCTTGTGCAGGTTGAACCTCTCTAATCCGGAGTTGGTGTCCAGCTACATCTGTAATCCAGCATGATTTTAGCTAGCTGGATGACTGTTTATCAGGTCCCAACAGTGCTGGATTAGAGAGGTTCAATCTGTAATTTGGAAACCGGAAATCATGTTGTTACAGGTTTTTATATGGGTTTGATGTAAACTAACAAGTCTAATTTCTCCCCCCCCCGCTCCCTCCACTATATGCATCCTTTTAGGAACAGCCCAACCAGGCAAACTTTGCTAACATTTGCACTGGATTAGAAGTCCTAAGTTTCCTATTAACTGTACTGCAGTCTCCAGCTATCCTCAGCAGCTTCAAACCTCTGCAACGAGGAGTAGCAGCTTGTATGACATGTGGAAACACCAAGGTTTTGAGGGCTGTCCACAGTCTACTGTCTCGCTTAATGAGCATATTCCCTACAGAACCAAGTATGTGATATTTTCTTCCTTTTTCTTTTATCATTGCATACATTAAGTGGTTTTTGGGGGGAGCTGGGAGACGTTTCTGAATATGTTAATCTTCTGTTTTATGTGTTCTGCATTTTATGCTCCATTTTAGCTTGCACTTTCAACCTCCTTTTGGGGGAAAAAACTTGAAATAAGTAATCATGTGGAATACATCATTATCCATTGACATAAAAACTTAATAACCTGTGGCAGTCATTACTCTGAAACAAGAAATGCCAGTTATAAATTTAATGTCTTTTGCAATTATCATTTTTCTGCTTTGAAAAATGCTGTTTTTCAGTGGTTGAACATCATTGTTTTACTAAGACAAGAAAGGGAGATTGGGTGTAAAGAAAGGCTTTAGGTAATGTGAAACACTTGACAAGGACAAATCCTGTCATAGCACTACTAAATTTAGACCATCTTATTACTAGGAAGATTTTAGTGATCATCATGGGCGAGTAATACCCAACTCGGAGGCCAGTGTAGTTGTACAGTAGACATAGGGTTTTTTACATGCAAATAGAGAAAGTTCAGAGAGAGCCCGTGGTGCTGTTTTAATAACTATAGTCTTATAAAAATGTGTTCAGTTTTTATGTTGTGAAATCTGTCTCAGGTACTTCAAGTGTAGCATCAAAATATGAAGAGCTGGAATGCCTATATGCTGCAGTGGGGAAGGTTATTTATGAAGGACTTACTAATTATGAAAAAGCCACTAATGCTAATCCTTCCCAACTCTTTGGTGAGTTTCTCATACCTCTCATATAATGTGTATGGATTGGCTTGCTAATCAGTATGCTCTTTGTCAATAGGTTTTATTTTCTGTAAGGGGGTTGATAGCCATGTACATAGGGCAGAACACAACACTGGGAAATCTGGATGTGGACATGATCCTGGGACGATGGTTGACAACTTTAAGGAGTAAGACTGCAGTGCTCATTGCATTCTAGCATTTCCAAGCAGGTGGCTGGAAGATGAGTATTAAAAATGGATATTGGTGTCTGCATAGGTTCCTATAGGAAGGAGAAAAGGCATTTCAGTGAATAGCGATGTAAAGTAAAAGCTATTGGAGACCTCAGTTGGCATAGACAAAATCCTGTAGTTAATATTTTGGGTCATAAGATCACGTTTTTTAATGAAGTTTTTAAAATACACTCTTGTCCAATATTTTTCTTTTGACTGCAAACACCAGGTTGTTGAAGGCATTGTAATATTAGCCAATTTAAATCACATACGAATCTTGGATTTGAATATTGAGGAATCCCAGATACAGCCCATTCATTTGAAAAGACAGCAATCCTGAATGTTTTTATTAAGCACATTCTTGAAAAGCTGAAATGCAATCCTAGTTCAATATTTATTTACACTGATTAAACAAGCAGGGAACTAATCCTTTTGGTGCTTGCCCAAACTCTTGAATACAAATGAGGTGTGGGAACGATTAGACAGTTTGGCTAGTGACATCAAGTTTGGCATAGAATTGGTTCTGTCAGTAATGCAGGCTTGGAATTGCACAAGTTGGGAAAGCTGCTGCTTTAAATGGCAAATGTCCTTCACTAGCCTACTTTGCGATCTGTGTAGGCAGGTGTAATTTCACCTAGGGAATTGCCTATTTGTCAGGTGTCAGGATGTGCTGTACAACACACTAACCAAGAAACAGACCATCATTTTTCAGAGCACAATCCAAGGTTAGAGTCTACTGTTTTCCGAGTCAGTTTATATCTTATCAATGCTTTATTTAAAAAAAAAAAAAATCCAGGCTGTTAAAAGGTGTCTACACTCAGCCAAATCTGTGAGGGCTGGGGGCAAGGAGGTACAAAGTAAGAGACAGAAGGTTGGCTTTGATATCATTCTGTTAACTAAACACTGAAATGCCAGATATTTTTGGGGGGTTGGAGGAATTATGAAGATGCAGCTAAGTGGGAAATGGTTTTTCCTGCATTTCTGATTTATCTGTAAATAGTATGAGGACACACATTGCTATATGTCTTGTAAAATTAGCTGCCATACAGGAATACCAACATACGTCAAATGAGCAAGTTTGTATCCAATATATGTGTACATGCATTGTTAACAAATGTACAGTTTTGGGGGAAAATGTGTGTGTGTGTTCTAATACAAACACTTAGGAAGCATCTTCAATGCTAAAAGACAGCTTTTGCATAGTTCAATTATGTGCCCTTTTAATTATGGGTGATTTATTATGAACTTAGTAACTAATACCTGAAACTAATTAATGACACCGTGGGAGGATTACATCTATATATCCAACAGTTATGATGTTTTATTTTCATACCGTAGGATTAAAGAATTGACACTGTTCCAAGGCAGATTTAATAAGGGTCAATGATTATATATGTTTGAATTTTTTCTGTTTAAAAAACTGAGCTTGTGTTTGAATAGAAAGGAATGTTTGGAGAGCTAAATAGAAAAATAATACAATTAATCTTGCTTTACTGGCGTTTTCCAGTATGCATCTAAATAGATTTCACATCTTTGTAACAAGGGTAACTGCATATTCAGATTAGGACTCAAGTGTAGAGCACTGAAGTACAGAATTGTTTAGTTGACTCAAAATAGGGCATCTGGTTAGCCAAATTCTGAATGATAATTTTCAAGAGGTTTTTATGTATATCTTAGGTACTTTAATGATTCTGAAGTCTGCATGCAGCAACAACCCAAGCTACATAGACAGACTGATTTCAGTCTTTATGCGATCTCTACAAAAGATGGTCAGGGAACATTTGAATCCACAGGCTGCAGCTGGAACAGTGGAAGCAAACACAGGTAATACCAGTCTCCTAAGCCACAAAATCAATAAAGGTTTTAAGTTATGTAATCCTTCATAATGCTGAGATTGAGTGGTTTTAGCTGCTTGTGTATTAAGATTTGGAATTCCATATTACATGAAATAATTGTCCTATTAAAGTGAGAAACCTTGTTGAAAATATTGACTGGAAGAAGTAACATTTTGTGTTCTGAAAAAAATTGCAGAAACGCTGCTAAAGGAAAAACAAGGCTATTAATGAACACAATATTTCAATTAATGCTGAAGCTGCTGAGGACAGTAGTTTGGAAGAAGCAATTCCGGTGGTTAGATTTGTAACTCTTATTCAAATTACACAAAATAGAACCTTCTGAACTGAGACTATTCCCTGAGTAACTCAGAGCAAATTATTAAATTTTGGCAGATAAGCAAGTTTAAAAGAAAGAATTGAAAGAATAAGAATGCTGCATCACAAAGTACTGTTTTCATTTTGACAAGTTTAGCTTTAATTATTTATCTCATAATTTACTGCTATATTTTAATATTTGTCAAACTATTATTAAAATGAGGCTTCACCACAGGCTTTGCAGCTGAATTCTTTTCATGTGGACAGGACCAGAGGAGAAGGCTGCCCTGAAGGGCACAGTTGCCCATGGTTTTGGGTATGGTACCTAGACAAACTGTTTTCTAGTGATTATAAGGATTTCTATTCTTGATAACATTTTGTGTGTTAAATATTTTAACAGTTTACTAAAATTGTCCATAGAGTTGCATTCATAAAGAGGCATTCAACCGTGTTATCCTTAGCTGCAGGTTGGATTGTTTTTAAATTAAGAAAATTTAAATCCCCACAGGAAAAGCCTTCCTTTAAATAATTGACTTAATTAACTTTTCCATTTGTATGTCAGTTATTTTCAAAAAAATTCCCATTGGCTGGTACAACTATTAAAACATGTTGATTTACAAATAAATATAACCTTTGTTAAATTTGGTAAATATTTGTTACATAGAAAATTACGTAAATATATTTAAGCAAATATAACAATGTTTAAATGTTTATTTATTGTATGATGTCAGTAGGTTAGTTAGAAAATTGTGAATGACACTTTTTTTTACTAGAAAATTCCCTTTTTTCATGGTAACTGGAATTGAATTAAACACACAGAGCAGCCTATAACCTTTATAAACAATCCTTAAATGGTTTAGATAAATAAACTTACATTATTTCATAATTAAAACTAAATTATAATACATTTATTTCCTTTTTAGAGAATTGTTTTAAGTGTAAGTTTATTAGATTTTTTTATTTATGATTTAAACTTTTTTTTTTTTTTTCAAATTTTGTAATAAACAAAAGCGGTTGATCATCCATCTGCTTAACTGGCAGGATGACAGTACTGCTGAAAAGGATCTGGGACTTATAGTGGATCACAAATTGAATATGATTCAGCTATGTGGTACAGTAACAAAGATAAACTGATATCATTCTGGGGTGTACTGACAGGAGTGTTATGAGTATAAGACATGGGAGTAATTGTCCTGCTCAGGCCTCACCTAGAGACTGTGTCCAGTGCCGGGTGTCATGCTTTTGGAAAGATGTTGACAAATTGGGATGAATCAAGACAAGATAGATAAATGATAAAAGGTTTGGAGAGCCTGATCTATTAGAAAAGATATTTAAAAACTGGGTATGTTTCTTCTGGAGAAAAGAAAACTGAGGTGAGGCTTGATGAGTCTTCAAACATGTTAAGCGTTGTTACAAAGAGGACTGTGATCAAGTATCCTCTATGTCCACTGGAAACAGAAGTAATCCACTAAAGCTGCAGTAAGTGAGATTTAGTTTACATATAACTAGGAACGTTTTCCTAATCAGGACAGTTAAGTACAGAGCAGGCTTCCAAGGGAGGTTGTGGAATCCCCATCAGTGGAGGTTTTTGGACAAATACCTGTGAGCAGTGATCTAGGTTTACGTGGTCCTACCTCAGCTCAGGGGCTGGACAAGATTAGCATTTGAGATCCTTTCCAGCCCTGCATTTCTGTGATTCTGTATTTCTTGGGTAGTGTTCATTGGTTTGCCTATTTGTTGCCTGAGAGGAGGAGTGGTATTTAGCAGTAATCAGCTTCTCCGATGGTTAGCAGAGTTAGTACTAGAAAGTTTTACAGTATAATTCACTCTGCAGCCATTTTTTTCTGGAATGTGAAATGACTGATGAATAAATTTTTGTACTTCTATCCATAGCAGGTACAAGTGAACTCGTAATGCTAAGCCTGGATCTTGTGAAAACTCGTCTTGCTGTGATGAGCATGGAGATGAGGAAGAATTTTATCCAAGCTATTCTAACATCTCTTATTGAAAAATCTACTGATGCTAAAATTCTTCGTGCAGTGGTAAAAATAGTGGAAGAGTGGGTGAAAAACAATTCTCCAATGGCAGCCAATCAGGTAAATTGAAAAGTTAAATAAGGTGAAAATCCTTATTCCAATCAAAAACTAATGAAAATCTGTAACTGTCAAACAGAGAACAGAACATGCAAAAGAGTTATAAGGGCCTATAGTCCACATATTTTAAAAGCCATCTTAACTGGAGTTAAGAATGCTTACATTTTCCCTTTCATTTGCAATAGTGCTTTGCTTTAAAAAAACAAAAAAACCCCAAAGTTAAGCCAAAGGTTCAGGTGCCTAAAAGCCTGTATTATTGGGCCATATAAAGTTGCTTCAGTTGAAGTAAGATAGTGGAATATTTTAGGTGAAGCTATATCATACCGGTTGTCTCACTTTCCATAACATTATGCGTTATCCTTCCTTGTATCTAATTTCTGAAAGAGTTTGGCAGTGTGTAAGGTTCAAAATGTGAGTTCAGGGTAAGATTCTGATTCAAATATATAAGTTTACAGTCTGAAAATTTTAGACTATGGAAAATTTTATTGCTGTGGTACGATAAGTGCATATTTTATACCTATTGTTTTGTGCGTACCATGGAATTTTTGTTACACATTGGCCCCAAACCATTTTATTCTTATGTAGTTCAGGGAATATAATTGATATTGTCTCTAGTACAGGGTGTTTTTTTCCTCTCTACATGGCTTTTGCTCCCTTTTTTTGTGATAAGGATGCACAGGATCCAGGGTTCTTAGAAGTAGTGTTGTAGGAGATCTTGATCACTGTAGCAAAGTTATGTCTGCAGGTTTTGCATCTTTCTGGCAGGTCTGATACTGCTCTGAGATGGTGTGCCCTGGTGAGAGGGGAGCTTGGTTTCAATGAGCTTGGAGAGGTTAGAGGATTATTTGAAGATCAGAAGTAGGGGTTATGGATACATTTCTTGCAGGACAGGACCCCCTTTGAGTCTGGGTTGTAGTTGTTTAATATCTAATTTGGGTTCCTGTGTGGGGTGGTAGGTGCAAGCTGGGGGTGAGGGAGGTGGACAGAGTAGATTTTATTTCTGTAATGAAGTAGGTGCTCTTGGAATATTTGGGTGGGCCTTACAAATATGTGCTAATTACTTAAGCTAAACAGTTATTTCCACACTGCATGAAACTAGGGTGCTGGGGGTCCCTTTCCAAGACCTGAAGAGCTCTGCATGACTCAAAAGCTTTTCTCTCCAACCAACACAACTTGGACCAGTAAAGTAGTTTACCTCACCTGACTCATCTCAATGACTCAGTAGCAGTGAAACATAAAATAATGTGTGTACCTTCCTAGACCACTGGTTGGTCACGGTATTTATAATCATAAGAATGCCTATACTAGGTGAGACCAGTGGACCATCTAGCCTAATATCTTGACTTCCAACAGTACCTGGTCTCTGGTGCTTCAGAAAGAGAGTGAACAGAACAGGGCAATTTATTGAATGCTCCATCCCTTGTCATCTTGTTGCAGTTCCTGGCAGCTAGAGATTTAGGTGTACCCAGAGTAATCATTTTCTTCTTCTTCGAGTGTCCCCGTGGGTGCTCCACAATAGGTGTCGGACTTGCCCGGCGCCGCAGATCGGATCTTCCAAGCAGTTTCTGCCGGACCGCGCATGCGCCAGCGCGCGCTGCTCCCTTGCGCGCTCCTGGCCATGTGCGCGATCCGGTCCCCGCCAGTTCCTCTTAACCGCCGTCGGCTGCAGACGGAATCCGAACTAGGCTAAGGCCAAGTAGCGTATTCAATGACTTTAACTGTTTTTCTTTAAAGTTTTTCAAGTACTTAGGCTACTGCAAGTTAGCCGGTTGTTGTTTTTGCAAAAAAAAAAAACAAAACGAAAAAAAAAACAAAACAAAAGCAACAAACAAACGACAAGCGGGACAGCTTCAATCCAGTCCCAGTAACAAGCGCCGGAGGCCAGGAGCATAGGGCCATCAGCCCTCCTGCTGCGGCAGGCCATCGGAAGGGGAAAACAGCACAGAGAAGGTGCTAAGTACCCGTTTAACAACTGAAAGACTCACCAACAATGTCCTCTTCAGGATTTAAAAAATGTGAGTCCTGCTGAGAGGCGATGCCAGCGTCCGATGGGCACAGTCTATGCATAAGGTGCCTTGGGGAGTCCCATGTTGCACAGAAATGCTCCTTCTGTGCTAAATTAACAGCCAGAGCAAGGAGAGACAGGGAGATGCGGCTTAAAATGCTGCTTTTTGATAAGGCCCTCCAGCCAGATGTGCCGGAGTGGCCGCAGCAGGAGGGACCCTCCGGGGCCCATAAAAGGAAAGCTGCCTCCCTCACCCCATCAGCGCAAAAACGGAGGAAAGCCTTCCCAGCTGGCAGCAACAGCGAGCGGGACGGGAGGAGCGAGCAGCCCCCAGCCGCAGCAACAGCTGATCGGTGGCGGCACGGAGAGCCACGTGGAAGCGGCTCAGCCTCCGATAATCAGCCAGCCGCCCTGCACCGCAGGCAGGGCGGCGGCTAAACAAGCGCCGGTACCGGCGGCACCGCAGGCAGCGGCACCGACCCCCGGGGAACCGGCGGTGCAGAGCGCGCAGGCACGCAGCCTGCAGGCACCGAAGGACACCGCACGTGCGGCACCGCCTTCGAGCGTGCCGAGCACGGTGCGGACGGGGCCGGGATCCCCTGTGCGTCAGGGGGCGGAGTTACCTCCTCCAGGGAGGGGGAAGGCTGCACACAAGAGGAGGCATTGCAGCCCCTCTCCGGACAGGGCTGTGGAGTTGCTTTCTCACAGCCCTCCGCTTATGTTGCAGACTCCAACCAGAAGGCAGGGGTCCCCCCTAGCCTACCCGGAGCCCCCTTCTCCATTTTTGCAACCAGCCTCACCCTGGCTGGGACCACCTTCACCCTTCCTGGGGTTTGAACCGTTGGACTATTATGCAAAATCGCTCTCTCCAGTGTCTCGACGATCTCCCTCCCCCAGACGCAGAGGGTATGCACCAAGGGAGTGGTCTAGGTCACCTTCCCAAGAACAGTGCCTATACTGCCATGGTCGCCCCTACCACGCGGGGCATAGACACCATCGGCAATCTACTAGGGAAAGATCCCCACAGACGATCTCGTACCCCTGAGGGCAATTGCGACCGGGGACAGAGACTCAAGCATCTCAGGGGGGACTGGTTATGGAACCCCGAGATTTTCCCTCGCGAACCTCTAGTGAGAGGGTGTACCATCACCAGCAGGAACTGGAAGGGTCCAGAGAGACGTACCCCAGCGGTTCCTCGCTCTCCTCCCCGGACGAGGCTACGGCCCCGGGGGACGTCCATCCTCCGGATGATCTCAAACAGTTTCAAGAGCTGTTTAAGAGGGTGGCCTTCACGCAAGGCATCCAGACAGCAGAGGTGCAAGAGAAACACCATAAGCTCCTCAAAAATTTGAGACCTCCGGCCTCCTCCAGAGTAGCAATACCGCTTGATGAAGCGATCTTAGAGTCCGCCACTACGATATGGCAGACCCCTGCGACTACTCCGCCTGTCCAAAAGAGAGCGGATAAGAAATACTTCGTGCCGGCGAAGGGCATGGAGTTCCTGTTCAGCCACCCACAGCCAAATTCCTTGGTGGTGGAGTCGTCGCAACAAAGATCAAAGACATCTCAATTCAGGACAGGGGGAACAGACAAAGATGCCAAGAAGCTAGAGCTGTTCGGCAGAAAGGTCTACTCCTCCTCCACTTTAACGTTGCGAATGGCAAATTACGCAGCGCACTTAGCAAACCATAATTTCGACAACTATTCCAGGTTAACCTCCCTCATGGACTCGCTTCCAGAGGACAAAAAGCCGGTGCTCAAGGCCATAGTGCAAGAAGGCTACGTGGCCTCGAGGACGGGAGTTCAGATCGCCCTGGACGTTGCAGACACAGCAGCACGTTCCACAGCAACGGCAGTGGTGATGCGAAGGGAGTCCTGGCTCCAGACTTCGGGTATACCGAGGGATCTGCAGGCGAAGATAGTTGACCTTCCCTTCGACTCGCAGAAGCTGTTTGCTGAATCATCTGACTCGGTCCTTCATTCCAGTAAAGATTCAAGAGCCACTCTCAGGACCCTGGGGATTTACACCCCTCCATACACAAAGAAAAGGTACTACCTTCAACAAAGACGGTACCAGTACCAGCAACAGCGCCCCCAGTACCACAGGGGTTACGAGCAAGGGCGACATCAACAGCACCAGCAGTACAGAACTCCCAGGCGACGTTCCCAACAGAGCCGTGCGTCCTCGGGGCGGGGCCAAAGGCCACAAGTTTGACATACAGATCCAGGGCTGCGCCATCACTACCATCGCACAAGGTCATCCGAAGCGACTATTCCACCATCGCCTCCGACCATTCTACGACCAGTGGCAAAGGATCACCACAGACAAATGGGTGCTGGAGATCATAGCCACGGGGTACGCCATCCCCTTCCAGTCGCTCCCACCGTCACGACCTCCACCCAAGCCCCACCTCCAGGATGCCTCCCATGTAGCGAGGCTCAGGCAGGAGGTGGACCATCTCATGCTCATAGGGGCAGTGGAAAGAGTGCCGGAGCAACTGCAAGGGAAAGGGTTCTACTCCAGGTACTTCCTCACGGAGAAAAAGACAGGAGGCTGGAGGCCCATCTTAGACCTTTGCGGCCTCAACAGGTACCTGCGCAAGCAACGTTTTCGGATGACCACAGTCGTCTCCATCCTTACAGCACTGGACGATGGAGACTGGTTCGCAGCCCTCGATTTACAAGACGCGTACTTCCACATAACTATCCATCCGGCTCACCGGCGATTCCTCCGGTTCATGGTAGGCAACGAACACTTCCAATACAAGGTCCTACCGTTTGGCCTCTCCTCAGCCCCCAGAGTCTTCACCAAGACCTTGGCAGTGGTGTCAGCCTACCTGCACAGACAGGGGGTATTTCTTTTCCCGTATCTGGACGACTGCCTGCTCAAAGGGGCCTCGAAGGGGGAGGTTCTGCGCATGATACGTGTCACAGCAAACACGTTCTCTTCGCTCGGCCTGGTTATCAATCTGGCAAAATCGAAAATAGACCCCACACAGGACATAGAGTTCATAGGGGCTCGCATAAACTCGGTTACAGCGAGAGTATATCTACCAGAGGCTCGCTTTCGGGCCATCGGTTCCCTCGTGCAGGTCATCACCTTCAGCCCTACGGTGCCGGTCTTGACGTGCTTGCAGCTGCTGGGCCACATGGCAGTGGCGACGTTCGTAGTACAGAACGCCAGCCAGGTTACACATGCGCAGCATGCAGCACTGGCTGGCGAGTGTATACAAACCGGCAGTACACACCGTTCACAGGGTGGTGTCGCCCACAGCCGGGGTGCGCAAATCCCTACAATGGTGGGTAAACCCTAGGAACCTGCTAACAGGGGTACCCTTCCACCAGCCGCAAATATCGGTTTTTCTCACTACAGATGCCTCCCTCATAGGGTGGGGAGCGCACATGGGCGAAGAGGTGACTCGGGGACTGTGGTCACCCACAGAACAGTCACTACACATAAATATACTGGAGCTCAGAGCAGTGTTCAACGCCTGCAGACACTTTCGAGACCACATACAAGGCAAAGTCATCGGGATCAGTACAGACAATACCTCCACCATGTTTTATATAAACAGGCAAGGAGGAGCTCGATCCCGTGCCTTATGCGCGGAAGCAATCCGCTTATGGAACTGGTGCATCGCCAACAATATAATCTTGAAAGCCTCATACTTGCCGGGTGCGCACAATGTGAAGGCAGACCAGCTGAGCAGGCGTTTTGCACTCACACACGAGTGGCAGATCCGTCCCGATCTGCTACGGCCGATTTTCCACGCATGGGGTTTTCCCCAAATAGACCTGTTTGCCACTCAGCACAACAAGAAGTGCCCACGATTCTGCTCCAGGGCAGGACTGGGATGGGGGTCCCTGGGGGACACGTTCACGATCCCATGGAGGGGCCCCCTGCTTTATGCGTTTCCTCCCACAGTGCTGATCCACAAAGTCTTGCAGAAAGCCAGGAGGGAAAGGGCCCGGATGATCCTAATAGTCCCAACGTGGGATCGACAACAATGGTTCCCCCTACTCCTGCGCATGTCGGACCGTCCACCGATGCCTCTTCCGGTGGCGCTGGATCTGCTCACGCAAGCCCAGGGGTCCATAGTGCACCCGCACCCCCAAAGCCTGCGACTGCAAGCATGGTTAATCCATGGCTCAGCTCCCTAGAGAGCACATGCACAGTGGAAGTACAGCAAGTCCTAGAAAGTAGCAGGAGGACTTCCACCAGGAAGACCTACAAGCAAAAATGGACTCGCTTCACGGCTTGGTGTTCTACCAAACAGCTGGCCCCACTTTTGGTGCCTATACCTACAATACTAGAGTATTTACTGGACCTCAAGAGAGGAGGACTCTCGCTATCCTCGTTGAAGGTCCACCTTGCCGCCATCTTGGCGTTCAGACATGAGGAGGAAGGGCACACGGTGTTCGCCCACCCTATGGTTACCAGGTTCCTCAAAGGGTTGGTAGACCTATACCCCCCTCGGAAACCGATTCCACCTTCGTGGAACTTGGACCTGGTGCTTACCACGCTAATGGGACCACCGTTCGAGCCCTTGGCCACGGTTCCCCTCCGCCTCCTTACAATAAAGACGACCTTTCTTCTTGCAATTACGTCAGCTCGTAGGGTGAGCGAGCTCGCGGCAGTCATGGCAACGCCACCCTGCACTGTTTTTTCCAAGGAGGCGGTAACCATACGGCTGCATCCAGCCTTTGTTCCCAAAGTTTCTTCCGAGTTTCACATTAACGAACCTCTTGTTCTACCCTCGTTTTATCCAAAGCCTCATAACTCCAACGAAGAGGCGCGCCTACACCTCCTGGACGTGAGGAGGGCGCTAGCCTTCTACGTAGACAGGACCAAGTCCTTCCGGAAAACGGATAGACTCCTAGTCTCCTTCACTCCCAAATCGAAAGGAGAAGGTCTCTCCTCGCAGAGAATCTCAAAGCACGTTGTATCCTGCATAAAAAATGTGCTACGAGCTCAAAAAGACTCCTTTATCGGCCACTCCCAGGGCTCATTCCACTAGGGCGGTGGCGGCATCAACAGCCTTTTTCAAGGGCGTTGCGTTAAAAGACATTTGCAGAGTGGCGACCTGGTCATCCTATGACACCTTCGCCAAACATTACGCCCTTCACAGAGTATTCCAAGAGGATACCCGTCTCTCTGCAGTGGTCCTCTCGGGGACAAGCTGCACATAATCCGATTACCCACCTCCTATCTTGGGTTACTGCTGGGTAGTCACCTATTGTGGAGCACCCACGGGGACACTCGAAGAAGAAAGAGAAGTTACTCACCGTAGTAACGGTGGTTCTTCGAGATGTGTCCCCGTGGGTGCTCCACTACCCGCCCATCCTCCCCGCTTTGGATCTCTGTTAGTGTTTTGCAGGGGCACCCGAGGTGGTTGGTTGAGGAACTGGAGGGGACCGGATCGCGCACATGGCCAGGAGCGCGCAAGGGAGTGGCGCGCGCCGGTGCATGCGCGGTCCGGCAGAAACTGCTTGGAAGATCCGATCTGCGGCACCGGGCAAGCCCGACACCTATTGTGGAGCACCCACGGGGACACATCTCGAAGAACCACCGTTACTACGGTGAGTAACTTCTCTATCCCTGACCATCTTGACTAACTGCCATTGATGGGCTTTTCCTTCATGAATATATGGAATTCTTTTATGAACCAAGTTTCCACAGGTTGACTGTGTTTTGTTATAAACCCTCTACCTACTATTGTTGGGTGACCGCTTGTTTTTTTTCTTGACACCTTTATTGATTTTATAGGCCTTCATCATATCTTCTCTGAGTTGTCTTTTTTCTCTAATATGAGCTGTCCCAATCATCTTAATTTCTCTTCATATGGAAGCTGTTTCATTCCCCATAATTATTTTTGTTGCCATCCTCTGTACTACATTCTGTTCTAATATCTTTTTGAGATGGGGGGAGTCCAGAACTGCAAGCTGTATTCATGGTACAGGTATACCAAGGTTTTATATAGTGGCGTTAGCTATTAAACTTCTTGTCTTTTAATGATTTTAAGCATCCGTAGCTTTATTTATTTATTTAATTCCAGCAGAACATTCATTCTAGGGCTATAAATACTTTGGTTATGGGCTTTTTTTAACTTTTAGAAAGCATGTCCTTGTGTCAAGCCATTTTTTCAGTAGTGTGAGAATGGGAAAAAAATGGTGCAGAGAATGGATTAAATGTACTTTGAACATGCCGTTTCTCCTTGTTTCAAGATGAATTGAGAAAATTAATCATGTCCCTCTTTTTTTTTTTTTTTTTTTTTTTTGTTAATGCAGACACCTACTCTCCGGGAGAAGTCCATTTTGCTAGTGAAAATGATGACCTACATTGAAAAGCGTTTTCCAGAAGACCTTGAATTAAATGCCCAGTTCTTAGACCTTGTTAACTATGTCTATAGGTAATTATAGCAATTAATCAAGTATTGCAGCTTATTGGGTCATAATTTGTACCATATATGACCTTTATAACATGCCATCCATCTTCTAGGGGTAAATTAGGTTTGTTGTAAAATGCACAATCAGTTCATTTCACTGAGGCTAAGTGACTGTATTTGCATATTCACATCAGAACTTCAGACACATCCTTTTGCAGCCGTTGGCCCACAGAAAAGGGAAGGGGACTCTGGCATCTACATAGTTGAGCTCGTTGTAGGGATAGTATTGACTACTAGTGCAGCATCCCTCTTTCTGCTTTGTATGATGGTTTTCTCCCACTTATTGTAATGAATATTTTTCTAGTTGGCCACATTTTTGGATCTTCTAGCCCAGTATAGAAAAACACTTACAATAATTGCCTCAGTAGAAGATAGTATGTTCACATCTAGTAAGTTCTCATGGGCTCTAAGGAGTTTTGAACTTTAAACCTATGCCTTAACTCAGCCATTCACAGCCAGCCTGTGGAGTAGTAGCAATGGTGCAAACCCTTAAATATTGAAAAGGGAAGAGGCAGTTTGCATGAGGAGCGCTTACCTGGTTATTTCAAGCAGAAATAAGCTCCCCCAGGGGAAATCACAGATTACCTTGTCCAAAGTAGAAATGTGCATGTTAGTGGCCACACTCATAATGGAAATCAGAGCTACTTCCCAGTAAAGACAAAGTTTGACACTAAATCTTCACTTTTCTGCTGGTTACAGAGATGTTTTGTGTCACTTACAAATATTTTCTTACATGATCTTCTGAAACTTCTGTCCCTATATAGTAATAGAGAGAAAGCTGTGCTAGTATATATACTATCAAAACAAAAAAGCAGTCAAGTAGCACTTTAAAGACTAACAAAATAATTTATTTGGTGAGCTTTCGTGGGACAGACCCACTTCTTCAGACCATAACCATACCAGAACAGACTCAATATTTAAGGCACAGAGAACCAAAAACAGTAATCAAGGTGGACAAATCAGAAAAAAAATTTATCAAGTTGAGCAAATTAGAGAGTAGAGGGGCAGAAAGGTGGGGGGGAAATCAAGAATTAAATTAAGCCAAGTATGCAAACGAGCCCCATAGTGACCCAGAAAATTCACAGTATTGTCTCCAGTGACTAGCATTCAATACATGCAAACTAGAAATTTGTGTAAGGAGTTTTAAAAGTTGTTTGCATAGCCACTGTGGAACAGGTGTGATCGTGGTTACACCACCCAAAATTGCAGCTTGCTCCATCTTGACAATATACTCATAGAGAAACAGTTGAAATATTACATTACTCCTTTGAACTGTATAAATTAGGCTTGTAGAAAAGTTTTGTGCAAAGCTAATCCAGAGAGTTAGTGACCACTCATTGGGCATGGTGGGTCTCTTGGCCAGTGTATTATTTCGTTCCTGAGATTTTCATCCATGTTAGATGTTCTCAAAGGATTTTTGAAAGCTTGTGCTGTTTTTTTAGAAGTAGACAAAGCCTCACTTGATTCTGGATATTAATCATCATTCAGAAACCCTTAAAATGAAAGAAAATACCTTCTTGTAAGTGACTGTTTCAAAGGCCTATATATTATTAATTGCTTATGTATTCTTCTTAGAGATGAGAATCTTTCTGGCAGTGAGCTCACTGCTAAACTCGAGCCTGCATTCCTTTCGGGGCTGCGTTGTGCTCAGCCGCTGATCCGAGCCAAATTTTTTGAGGTCTTTGACAATTCTATGAAGCGTCGTGTCTATGAGCGTCTACTTTATGTAACTTGTTCTCAAAACTGGGAAGCAATGGGAAACCACTTTTGGATCAAACAGTGCCTTGAGGTAGGAAAATCATTTTTATGAGAACTGAATGTCAAGAGAAAATATTTCTTAAATTTCTTCCTTTGTAAGTGTGCAGATATGTTGTGTGGTGACATAGCTCTGTAAAACCCTCCATAACAAGGCTGCCATTTTAGATGCTGAGGACATTTTAAAATATGTAGTAATCTTTTAAATATTGAAAAGCCAATGTCTGGGTAATCTCTGCAACCATGTTCTTGAATCCAGTTGACAGAGACTCAGTGGCTATGATTTGAAGCTTTAAAGCTTCACTTTCTCTGAGAAAAGCCTAGTCAGTGTTCGGATTTTCTTTATGAAGAAAATGACTCTAATGAACAAAAAATGACTGGGGGAGAATCTTTTTAACCGATTGAATCCCAAAAGAGAGTTGAGAATGGACGGTCAGAGCTGGTACTGAGAGAGGTTTTAAAGCGGGATTGCCTGGGGCTCAAAGTGGTTTCTTATCACTTTATCTAACACAGAACACAACTAATTCTCTAATTTCTTTGAAATGAGCTATATCAGAATTTGAATATTAAAAAAATCTAAGCATAAATCAGCCATTTTATTAACTTCATAATCTTAGAAATATCAGAGCACCTTTCAGTGTGACAAGGAATCTTCTACATATCTTTTGTAGATAAGTGGAAAATTGTATACATTCTGTAGATTTAAACATTATTTTAAAACAATATCCATAAAATACAGCACTTTAAAAGCAGAAAATTCCTGTTCCCTATGTGTCATTAAGGGTCTGTGAGCTTCTTTTCCTAAGATATAACAATGAATTTCCTGTTTGGAGTGATGATCAAATGACAACCCCAAAGTCATAAAAATGCACCACATTATCAGTGACAGAAGGTGGAAGTCCAGTTTGTTCCCTGAATACATATGGCATGAACTTCAAGCTTCTACCCCACAGATGAACCTCAGCTCTGACCTAGAAGCGGCACATCTATCAAAACTATGATACTCAAGTCTCCATGTGCATTCAATCTTTAGTCCTTCTTATACTGCCAGTAAAGGTGTGGTTTAATGAACACATATTCATGTCCCTTACACATTAGGTAAACTGGCAGGCAACTTCAGTTGCCATCATAATTTCCTCATTGGCCCTTTCAATCTTGAATATAGACAGCAGAGAATTTGAGTTTCTTTTCTGTTAGGCTAAGTCTTTGTCTTTGTTCTTTTAAGATTTGTTTGAATTTATTTGTTTCAGAAACACAGGGGAGTTGAGGGGGGCAGATAACACAAACACAAAAATTACAGCATTCAGTAAATAAATTGAAAGGAACTAGTTGGCCCTTGGATTCTGCTCATGAGCTGGTAGGTAGGATTAATTGCTGTGATGAAAAGTCTAAAACATTGTCTAATTCAGGCCAGCTTGACATCCAAACTCACTTTCTAAAGAGAAGTTCAAGGTGTTAAACATTGTTCCCTCCATTCCCCATCACTGTTGATTTTGAAAAGGACAGACGAGGGAAAAAACAGGTGTCGTCAAAAAAAAAACAAAAAAACCAAGAATATGTGTTCTCAAATACATCACATCCCATGTGTTTAAAACCTTTGCCTTGTTTTTCATTTCTTAGCTCCTTTTGGCAGTGTGTGAAAGAAATACTACAATTGGCACGAGTTGTCAGGGAGCCATGCTTCCATCGATCACTAATGTAATCAACCTCGCTGACAGTCATGATCGGGCAGCATTTGCTATGGTAACGCATGTCAAACAAGAGCCGCGAGAAAGAGAAAACAGTGAATCCAAAGAAGAGGTAACATTTTATTTTACCGGAGATGATGATGTTGCTCCAAGCTCAGCTTATAGGGCGCTTCTCAAAGCTATTCTGAATTGTTGTCCATGTGTATAAAGTGATATGTAGGGCTGTCCCAAATTCTTGGTCCGTTTTGGTCAATTTCATGGTCAGAAGATTTTCAAAAGAGTAAATTTCATTATTACAGGTATTTGAAATCTGAAATATCAGTGTTTGTAGCCGTAGGGATCCTGACCCAAAAAGGGAGTTATGGGTGGGGTCACAAAGTTATGGTAGGGTGGGGTAGCCACCTTCTGCACTGCTGCTGACAATGACACTGCCTTCAGAGCTGGAGTGCAGAGGCTGCTGGGTGGGAGCCCAGCTTTGAAGGCACAGCTGCTGCCAGCAGCTCCAAATTAAGGATAGCATGGTATGGTATCACCACCCTTACTTCTGTGCTGCTGTTGTCAGGGGGCTGCCTTCAGAGCTGGGTGCCTCCCAACAGCTGCTAATCTCCAACATCTAGCTCTGAAGGCAGTCAGAAAGTATTGGTGTCAATATTGCACCCTCCTGCCATGCAAAATAACTTTGTGGACCCCACCCCAACTCCATTTTGGGTCAGGACCCTCAGTTTGGCAAACCTTAGTCATCTCTGTGAAATAGGTATAGCGAAGGGTAAAAGCACACAAGATGAGGTTTTACTGGGGAGGGGGGACCAGAATTTAGTCTGTGATGTGTTTTTCATTTGTGTGAAATTGTACAAATTAAAAAAAAAAAAAAAAAAAAAAAGGAAAATAGTTAACAAAGCCAGAGATAAGTAGTAACATTTTTTTCTTGTTTGTTTAGAAATGAAGCAGTGGTAATTGTTTAATTGAAAGTACCAACGTTATATATGGCCTTTCTGTTGTATAGGATGTGGAGATTGACATTGAATTGGCTCCAGGAGATCAGACGAGTACACCTAAAACCAAAGAACTTTCTGAGAAAGACATAGGCAATCAACTACACATGTTGACCAACAGGCATGACAAGTTTCTTGACTCTCTTCGAGAAGTGAAGGTTGGTACAGGTCATTGGTCACATTGCATGAAATCTGTGGCTGTCAGGTAATTAAAAACATTGATCATGTTTTTAAAAAAACGTTAATCATGTGGTTTATTGAGCTCTTATACAATAATAGAATATTTTGTCTATTTTTCACATTTTCAAATATCTTGATTTCATTTATAACATAAAATACAAAACGTGTAGTGTTCACTTTATATATACTTTTCATTGTAACTATTTGCTGTGTAAAACTAAATAGTATTTTTCAGTTTGCTTAATGCAAGTACCAGTAGTGCACTCTTTTTTTATTCTGAAGCTTGAAATTAAAAATGTGTGATTATATACAAAAACAACTGCTTCAAAAATAAAGCAATGTGAAACTTTGGAGCCTACAGATCCACTGAGACCTACTTCTTGTTCAGCCAGTTGTAGGTAAATTTGGGGAATCTGGGAAAACCCTGCATTCAGATGGGTGAATTCAGGTGATTGGGCTCTTAAATTCAATACACCTAAGTTAAGGTTTTACCAGATGCACCTATTACATTTAGAATTGAACTAAATATTGATTGCATTTAGATAAGAAAGCTACTGCCACGAAAACACAAGAAGGGGTGAAATACATTGGTAGAGTGCGGTAAGAACATGAGCTCTTAATAATTTGAGAAGCGAATTGTTAGACGAGTTCTATTTTGTGATTCTCTGATCATATCAGTAGATCTAGCCAATTAGCCTGCTTGCTTAGTCTTGCCACAAAATAGTCAGAAACCCCACTGGTTACCATTTTTCTCTTCTCTTCTCTTCAGGGTTTTTTAATTTATCTGTAGCCTTTTGTTATAGTATGAATGGTTGTCTTAATAAACACAAATAGGATTACATTTATTTCAAAATAGTTTTCTCTTTTCCACCTCAGGGAAATTTTTGGAAAATTGTATTAGTCATGGAACACTTACGAAAGCAAATAACGAAATTGCTTGCTCACATCTTGGTGAAGTTTAGCTGCTGGACTGCATCATACAGTAATTCTTCCACCGTGCAAATTCATTTTCTTTTGCATCCCTAATTGTTTCTTTTTATTTCTAGACTGGAGCGTTATTAAGTGCCTTTGTTCAGTTATGTCACATCTCTACACCGTTAGCAGAGAAGACTTGGATCCAGCTTTTCTCACGATTGTGGAAAATTTTGTCTGATAGACAGCAACATGTGAGAACCATTTTTAAGTCTTGTTCATTGTCGCTGGCATTTCAATAGATCATAATTTTCTGCCATAATTACTTGTTCCCTCATTTTAAAAACTATCCATTTCTAGTGTTTCCTCCAGCTATCTGTCTTAATTCTGGTTGTTTTTCGAAAGCGGGGGTGGTGGGGTGGTGGAAATATATATAAAGACTCTTCGTGTTTCAAAGGGAATTATGCTTTTCATGTATTAACTGCTCTGTGAAAATTCCCTGCTCTGTATGGGACTAGTAAGAATTTAATTACTACTTCAGCGTTGGAATGATCTGAATGAAATAGTCACAGTTCCTGTTGTTTAATTCCAGGCTCTTGCAGGTGAAATAAGCCCTTTCTTGTGCAGTGGTAGCCACCAAGTGCAGCGAGACTGCCAGCCAAGTGCATTGAACTGTTTTGTGGAAGCAATGTCACAGTGTGTTCCTCCCATTCCCATCAGACCCTGCGTACTCAAGTACTTGGGTAAAACTCACAACTTGTGGTTCCGTTCTACATTGATGCTGGAACATCAAGCCTTTGAAAAAGGTTTGAGTCTTCAGATTAAACCTAAGCAGACAACAGAATTTTATGAGCAGGAAAGCATAACCCCGCCTCAACAGGTAAGGTATAATGTTATTTCAATTATGATAGGTTATTAAAAGCAGAGAAGACCTAGGGTGATGACAACCAATTGACACAAAGCTAAATACTAAAGTATCTGTCTGCACAATGCTAAAATGAAAAGAATGTGCTGATAATTGCCGTAATGTGACCTAATGGGTTAGTGAGATAAGCCAAGTGAACACACAAGTGAATTTAGAGAAGAGCATATGGTGCTTTGTTAATATTTTAATGTGAGAGATTGGACCTCTTACCTCCTGAGGTTTTTAAAGAGTGATCATGCAACAGAAGTCTAGACATACGTTTAAAAATGTCTTATTTAGAACTTACTTGTCATTTACATGTCTTTCTCACATTGTTGTGTGGCCGATACCATATACTTTAAACGTGCTAAATAACATGCTTTAATGTGTCAGGCATTTACTTAAATAAAAAAATCACAAAAAAATTACAGCAACATTTGGACCTAAGATTTACATGCTTGGTTATTTGCTCTATTTTTTAAGGAAATACTGGATTCCCTAGCTGAGCTTTACTCTCTGTTACAAGAGGAGGATATGTGGGCTGGACTATGGCAAAAGCGCTGTAAATTTCCAGAGACAGCAACAGCTATTGCTTATGAACAACATGGCTTCTTTGAACAGGTAGTAGTTGCACCGTTATAAGTACATTGTGACTTTAACTATCAGTATAAGAATATGGAAAGCACACAAGATGCGCACTTTGTTAAGAAATAGAAAGTTCTTCTGAGTTGAGGATAATGTCTCAAATAAAACTTTTGTGTGAAGTATTAGTTTAAGACATGGGTTGACAATCAAATAGCAAAAAGAGCCATTTTTTCCAATTCAGTAAAAAACTGTCATTCAAGAACCTCAGTACACATGAATACAGAACAGTCCTTAATAAATAGTGTCAAACCATACTTTTTGTAACCCCTATTTTAAGAACAGCACACCACAATGATTTATAATGGGATACATGTTTACTGCAGGGCATTGACAAACTCTGTACATAATCTGTTTCCTAACACTTCATATGTGTGTTTGTACCACTGTCTTCCTGACTGTCACTCCCAAACCTTCTCTATCTGGACGATGCTAGAGGGAGTTAACCATGTTTGCTATTGAGATATAAGTTGTACATTTTTGGGCTTTTAGTTTTAATTTCCTGCAGTACATCATTAATTTGACTAAAAAGCATAAAGTTGTTAATAGGAAAGAAAAGAAGTCAACCTTTCTAATATTTGTAGTGTCCTTGTAATAGAGATATTTTAAAAAGAATTTTTAAATCATGCGTGTGTCTTCAAAAAACACCTTAATGAAATACAATCAGATACGTGTTTAGACCAGCAGTAAAACTGAAGTGTTTGTTTTTGGTTAAGGCACAAGAAACATATGAAAAAGCAATGGAAAAAGCAAAAAAGGAACATGAACGAAATAATGCCTCTCCTGCTATATTCCCTGAGTATCAACTCTGGGAAGACCATTGGATTCGGTAAGATTTTAAAACTGGCATTGAACAATGTTGTTCTTGTTGTTCCAAAGTAATCTAAAAGAAATATTCTAGTAGTTTAAAATATTGGTTACTACAATAAATTAAGCCTAATACGTTTGAGAGAGAGCACAGCTTAGGGACATAAAAATATTATACTGCTACTCCATTAGCAGGCTTCAGAATTGCTGTACATAAAGCATTGCAGAAGTATAATCTGCTGTAAGTGAAAACAGACTTTTTAAAAATCCTCCTGTCTGTTTACAATCATTTCAGTGCCTCCTAAGCATGTTTGAAACGTTCATGAATGCAGATGCTCTCCTTATGTGAAATGCTTAGTCACTTTTAAGTAACACTTGTGTTCTCATTTTCATAGCTGCTCAAAAGAGTTGAATCAGTGGGAACCTTTGACAGAGTATGGCCAGTCAAAGGGCCATATAAATCCCTATCTGGTACTTGAATGTGCTTGGAGGGTCTCAAACTGGACTGCTATGAAGGAGGCGTTGGTGCAGGTGAATATTTGAGAATATCCAGAGATAATGTTTTGTTTCATTGTTCATTGTGCTGATTGTGTTCTGGATAAGAGAGAGGTATACTTAACAATGTATAACACTAAAGAAAAACAAGATTAGATATTAAGAAACAAAAATGTATGCAGAGTACTTTATTTACCAACAACAGTATTATTGTAGACTGTAAACGTACACTGTACTTGCTGTATTTATTTGTATTTACTTTCAGTATACTGCACTTACGGAAAACGTAACTAAAGTTTACTTCTGATTAAAATGCCAGTTATTTGAGAGTTCTGGGTAATAGAATGCTGGATATGAAAGTTTACTGTAATTACCACCAGTTGACAAACTTCTGGTAATAAGGACCTGGAGTAGAAAGTATGATATGCTTAATTGAGTTAGCATTACTGATATGAGCTCCTGTAAGAAGCTCTATGTCTTATACCTTTTGGATGTCACTGCAGATAAGCTTCAAAATGTCTGTTACAAAATTTTTTTTAAATCAAACAAGCCTTCGGACTGCAGGTTCAAAATTCATTTTAAGCACTAGCGATAACAGGTTTTGAATCCTCTCTTGTTGTTTAAACTGAGGCTTATTTTAAATGTGACTTTTAGAAGCCTATCCTAAATATATTCCCTCTTCCTCTCAGATTTTTTCAATTCAATAAGTGACACAGATACTGGATTTTTTTTTTTCATTTGGATATGAGAAACCAGGTGTGTAAGGAGAGTCCATTGGTCTTATTTTTCACTTAAGCTGTGTCTACACTAGCCAAAAACTTCGAAATGGCCATGCAAATGGCCATTTCGAAGTTTACTAATGAAGTGCTGAAATACATATTCAGCGCCTCATTAGCATGCGGGCGGCCGTGGCACTTCAAAATTGACACGGCTCGTCCAGACGGGGCTCCTTTTCGAAAGGACGCTGGCTACTTTGAAGTACCGTTGTTCCTATGAGCAGATGGGAATAAGGGGACTTCGAAGTAGCTGGAGTCCTTTCAAAAAGGAGCCCTGTCTGGACCAGCCGCACAGCGGCGAGCCGCATCAATTTCGAAGTGCTGCGGTTGCCCACATGCTAATGAACCGCTGAATATGTATTTCAGGTCTTCACTAGTAGACTTCGAAATGGCTATTTGTATGGCAATTTCGAAGTTTTTGGCTAGTGTAGACATAGCCTAAGTGATTGATAAAATGTATGGTTTACAGCTGCCTACTGTTGACCTTCCTGATTCATTGCAGTTCATTATTGTGTTCTGGTTATAATCCATTTTGCTGAACAACATGCCCTTGTAGACCACTTAACCTTCTTCTTGTCCTTTTCTAGGCTCCACTCAAGAGACTGGTCTGTACTATCCACATGCTTGATTAATGCATACTTTGTAAAGCTTTTATTTGAAGGAATATTGTTTTTTCAAGGCATTCAGCAATATAGTGCTGTAGACAGATTTTATAAAGTTAAATGGCTACTAGACACTTTTTTGAAGTGAAGACATAGTGTAAACATAGATACTCTGACAAATTTTTAAACAATTTGTAAAAAGGTGAAGCATGTACAAGAAATCACCCTTATTAGGCAACCTCGTGTTAAAACTAAACCTCTAAAGTCCCCATTTCGTGTGTGTGTGTGTGTGTGTATGTGTATATATATATATATATATATATATATATATATATATATATATATATATATATATATATATATATATATATATATATATGCATGCTAAATGCCACCTTTTTAAGAGTCTGTGGTATGCAACTGATGGGCATCAATTTCTTGTGGAGTCACGTAAAAATTTCAGCGTATACAGACTTAGTCCACTTGGAAAATGTCCAAATATTTGCAAATGAAAAGCCTGATTCTTTAAGTTGCTGAATATCCTTTATTCCTGATGACTTAAATATCTTGCAGTTTCTTGAATCCCAAAAATCCTGCTTCATGGTGACAATTTGTATCTGAATTCTGTATCAGTTTTGGAGAAAAGAATACAATTTCTCCAAGTTTTCTTAGTGTATAACATGAGTTAATTCTTCAATAATACTTTTTCTTCACTCATTCTTAGACTAGAGAGGATCAATAAATATGTATAACTTCAGGGGCACGAGTAAAAAATTGTGGAGGTTACTTGATAAATGAAGTATGGTATTTGTCCTTTGAGAGGACCCACAATTGAGCTTGCCAGGCTGTATCAGCATTAGAAATTGAAATTTCCAAAGCTAATGCTAGTGAAAACTAGAATTGAATATATAGCTCAAATAGTAGTTTTGTTGAGGAGTGCTAAACACAGTTATCTGTTCCAAAAAACATAGAAAAATCAAAAAGGGGTGGTGGCAAATTACAGGTGATCAACATAATTTTTTTTTCTAGTTTTACATCAATAACATTCTGCCCTATCCAGGCTTGCACAAGTTCTTGAATAGTTACATAGAACTTCTAAAAACCTTTCTCTTGTAGCTTTCTACAGCTGCAAAATAAAGAATATAAGAATATGGTATAAAGTAAATTTTAAGCCTTGAGTTGTAGCTGAGTGAATTGATCATATTTGACGGGTTCTACTTCAGATGGTTTGCAGTTTAAGTATAACTGACAACAACCAGTAACAGCAGATATGTTTTAGCTGGAGTGTTGTGAATGAGATATTTTCAGTACTGGGGCACTTACTAATGGACTATAGAGAACATACTCAAGTTATAAATTGAGCGTCTGTGTCTTTAGACAGATACATGTTTCCTGGCACTATTACATGAATTTGTAAACTGAAGGATGGGAAAGAACAATTACTTTCCTGTGGGTAGACTTACTGGTTTCCTTATACTGATAATGTTTTATGCTGATACTTCTAAATCTGACTGTGAACAACTTTTATTAAATGTTTTATTTTTAAGTAGTTCGACTTTTGATCCATGGGGAGTGATTAGAAAAGAAGGCAGCTTTATATCAGTTTTCCTAAATCTTTGTGAAACAATTTTAATAATCTGTCTCTTAAAATTGAGGTATTAAAATAACAAGCAGCCTTTGATATAGGACCCAAGACTCTTCTATTTGATCACATTGGCATTGTGTTTAATGACCCAGAATGTCATGTAATAAAAAGAAGAGAGATGATATTCTTCATAGACTTGTAGCATTGCTACCTGATGGTTTCTCTTTACAGGCTCAGGCTGAAAAGTTCGTTGAGGATAAGCTGCAGCAACAGTTAAAGTGACTGATACTTTACTTTTAACAATAAAAATGTTTTTTTTGATTTAAAAAAAAAAAAAAACAAACTACTGAAAATAGAACGAAGCCTGTGTAGCTGGAATTTCTTATGCAGTATATGAATAAAGAGGGCATCTGAAATGGGAGAACTGAGCACTCAGAGCATACAGAATCAGGCCTCTACTGTCTACTTGGAATACTAAGTGTTTGCAAATATTTGTGAACTAATTTAAATCTACGCTGTTTATTTCAGATCTTCTCAAATGTGCAATAATCAAACTTTCAGTATATTTGCTGCAAAGTATTTACGTGCTGTGGCTAAATTGTGCTTCGCTTCTAATTGTCCTGTTTCTGCCACTCCCATGTTTCAAGCAGTCTCTGAAAATAGATTTGTATATATTTCTCAGTCATTTTAAGTAACTGTCACTATTGACTGAGATCTTATATGCAGACACTGTTTTTACATAAACATATAATTAATGCTGGATCATTTTTTAAAATTGTCCAGTACTTATTCTCCTAAAAATGTACAAGACCAGCTCAGCAATCTAGTACATGCACAACGTGTTGACATATGAGATCAATTTATGTAGTTGAAAAGACATGAATACAGAGAGCAGAAAATCTTTCAGATTAGAGATTTTTATATTGAGTTTCAGAAAACACTATTTAAACCATACTCTTTCACAAACTGGAAATTCTAGAAAATAGTCAATTAAAACCAAAATCAAATGTCCATTTCATTTTTCTTTTAGCTTTCAAATTTCTTGCAAAAAATGGTGTTTCATAACCAATTTTCTGTTTCATCATTAGGTGGAGCTGAGTTGTCCAAAAGAGATGGCATGGAAGGTCAACATGTACAGAGGATATCTAGCAATCTGCCATCCTGAAGAACAGCAGCTTAACTTCATTGAGCGCCTGGTAGAAATGGCCAGTAGTTTAGCGATTCGAGAATGGCGAAGGCTTCCGCATGTGGTGTCACATGTTCATACCCCCCTTCTCCAGGTGAGATAAGAACATAAGAATAACCATATTGGTTCAGACCAATGGTCCACCTAGACCAGTATCCTGTATGCCAACAGCGGCCAATAGTATGTACTTCAGAGGGAATGAATAGAACCTGTAATCCTTGAGAGAGCCATTCCCTGTCTTCCACTTGCAGCTTGGAGCAGTCAGAGGCTAGGACTGCAGTGTCTAATCTGTTTTCCACCTATCACATGTGGCAAACAGCAGGGTGGCCCACCTGCGGCTCATGAGCCTCATGCAACTCTTGGAGTCTCTTTAAATGCAGCTCCTCCTGAGAGCTGAACACAGGGAGTGCTGTCTGCCTGCGCTCCGCGGCTTGGTGGGAGATGCGCATGGTGGCCCCGGCGGCTGCTTTGATGAGTTGCCGACATTGAATTAGAAAGGAAGGGGGCCTGCAGGTGCCTGGCTCCTGTGGGGGAGACATTCAGTTAGTGGTGGGGGCAGGCATTGAGGGGACTGGGTTGGGGGTTCCTGTCTCTGAGGGAGGGCATTTATGGGGGTGGGGCATGGGCTGGGAGTGCCTGGCTCCAGGGGGGAGAGAGGGGGAGTGTATTTATTTTTGCGGGGGGGCAGGGTGGCACTGGGAATGCCTGGCTCTGGGGGAGGGAAAGAGCATTTATGTGCAGGGGAGGGAATGTGGCTAATATGGGAAGATGACAACCACAAGTGTGGTGATCTTTGAATTCCTGTTGGACGCTGCTGGGCTAGGACATAAGGAACTGGGGTTGTATCCCTGACCAGAGTGGCTAAATATCCAATAATGGACCTGTTCTCCACAAACATATCTAATATTTTCCTTTGAACCTCAGTGTAATTTTATCCTTCACGACATCTCCCTGGTAACAAGTTCCACAGGCTGTGCATTGTTTGAAGAAGTACTTTTGATTTTTTTTTTAATGGAGTAAATAAATACTTTCTTATTCACTTTCTCACACTATTCATAACGTTACAGACCTCAGTTATATTTCCCCTCCCATTTTTTTTAATCCAAACTGATTGGTCCCAGACTTTTATTCTCTTCTTATATAGAGATTGTTCTTTCTTCAGATGGGCACTGTAGGTGTGCCAGCATCACTGCCCTGCTGATCGAAGAACTTCGATACCAGTGTCCGTTAAGGTCTCTGAGCACCATTAGGAGCTACAGGAGACTAGTCAGCATGTGTGGGTTCACAGTCTGCAGCTGGAGAACCTGTTTTTCATCCCACACACTGACACATTGTCTCTCTCACTCATGTACTGTTCTGTCTGTTTCTTGCTCACTCCCACACAGTGTCCATTCTGTCTCTCTCACTCTCACACACAGTCCAGTCTATGTCACACTGACCTCCAGACTCAAATGTATGATTGTTGTTGTTTCTACTTGGTACTTCCTGCAATGTGCACATGAGTGTATTTTTTTAGGCTACATATACACTAGCAATTCTTTTTCGAAAGAGGCATGCAAAGGAGGGGAATTGAAAATGCAAGTGAGGCACAGATTTATATATCTGGTACCTCATTTGCGTAGTCTTTTGAAAGAAGAAAAGCAGTGTAGAGGCAGCTCTTTTGAAAGTAAACGCCATCTTTGAAAGAACCCTTCTTCCTGAAACAACAAAAAAACCAAGGAGGGTTCTTTTGAAGATGGGGCTTACTTCAGAAAGAACTGCCTCTACACTGCTCTTCTTCTTTCGAAAGAATGTGCAAATGAGGTGCCAGATATGTACATCTGTGCCTCATTTGCATTTTCAGTTTCTTTCATTTGCATGCCTCTTTCAGAAGAGGAATGCTAATCTAGACATAGCCTTAGTGTGTTGATTGATGTACCTTTTCATAATTTTTTTGCTCTTACACTTGAAAGAATTAAATTTAATAGTGAGTTCTACAATGTTTCACCTGTCCTGGCTGCTGTAATTATACCTATGGTAACTTTTTTTGTAACTAGGTTTTTCATTGTACAGATGTGCACCATCAGTAAAATAACACAATGCATTGCTTACATGGATGAAAGAAGTGAGAGGGAACACACCAGCAGCACAAGGGCAGCACTGCCTGTTTGTCAGGCAGGCTGGATGTAGGAGACCTATTGTCTGTTTTGCCCTGTGTGCAGATTTGCTCTCAGTGGGTCTGTGTATGTGTGCCAATTCTTGACTTCTGTGTATAGAAACGAGTGCTTTTTTAACTGGACGCTTGTGGTACACAGAACCAAGCATATAGTACACAGACGGAGCCAAGCTGCTATTCCTGTGCTGTTTGCTGCTTAGTACATGCTATCTTTTATCTCTTCCATTTCCTATTTCTAGATTAGAGCTGAACTCACTGCCAACTCTTGAATTGTTTTTAACAAGTTATTTTAACTTCAGAAGTAGGCATGCTATTATCTGCATTTCTGCAAGGAATACTTTCTTTGGAATAATAGACATAAAAAGCTGTTTTCCTTCCTTGTTAAACAGGACCTTGGGGTGTTTATTTAAAGGCTCAGTGTATAAAATTTGTTAGTCTTTTTTTTCTTGTTATCTTTAATGTTATGGTTCTCCAGAACCTGTGGCAAGGTTTGACAGACTCAGGACTAGAGTTTCTAGTGTGTGTGTGATGGGGTGTTGCGGAGCTGTTTTTGTTTTGTTTTGTTGCCTTGCGTATACCTAGTTTTTTTTGGTATTTCAGATTATGAAGAATACAGCCATGTTCAATACCTGTATTTTAAACTTTCTTGTTGGCATGCATCTTACTCAAAAGTAGGATCCACATGAAAAAAATACAGGAAAGAGTTTTATTTCATGTCATATCCTGAAAAGGCCATGACAATCTTTTGAGAAGTTTTTTTTTAAAGCACTCAGAAATGTCTTTATGATGAAGCACTTTGCAGAAATTTTGAAAGTCTCTCCCAAAGAGTGTGTGCAATTTAAGTTCAATATGACACAGCAAGTATAAGTCATAATAGCCTTAGGGGGGGAAAAGAGAGAGAGGAACAGCAGGTGCTGGTATTATACCTAGCTCAGTAAGGAACAGCACATCTTGAAGGTTCTATTATTATTCTACCCCTCTTCCAGAGCTAAGCTTCTAGTTAGACAGAAGGCTACTAGTGTAGTCAATGACTCTCCCACATTTCAAATAGAAAGGACTCTCACCTCCCATCTTTCAGTATAAAATATCAAAATCCAAGATGTCTTTCAGATGGTTTTCGCTGTCTGTATAAGCAGTATAGAATTTCAGTGGACAATTAGCTATCAAAATGTTTTTGGAGTTACTGCTCATTTTTGCCTGACTCTCTTGTGGAAAAAAAGTAGAGAGAAAAGTGACATTGAACTTGCTGTATTCAGCACCTTTTTTAATTTTGCCTCTCAATTTTCAATATTAGACTTGTAAAATTAGTTTCCCTAATTTTATGGACATTTCCTCCATAACAGCTGCAAAGGACGCCTGAATTTTGGCTTAGGGGTCTGGCAACAGAGGGGCTTTTGGCTGGCAGGGGCATGTCCACACAGCCTCTTTACTGCTGGCACCACCGTCTGCCGAGACCAAGCTCTCACATGGCTATGCTAATGGGCCACAGGACCATGCTAATATGTGGCCATTTGCAATTTTGAGGCTGCTCATTAACATGGATCTGCCAGGAAGGCTGTGCCGTGTAGACCCAGCCTAAATCTGCAAGATCTATAATACATAACTGGAATCCTTATACTTGTGTGGACATAGGATGTACAGTAGCTCACTGTCCTAATAATTTATGCTGCATCAAAAGGAAAGCAAATAAATGCCTAAGGTTTTCATTTCTTAAAATGTGAGTGTCCAAGTACAGTTTCGATAAATAATAGCAGAACACTTCATTTTCTTGAGATGTTCCACCTGGAAAATGGCTTGATTGAATTAACTCCTTGTTGCCAAGGGTTGGGAATCTATTTAACTTTTTTAGGGTTGGCAATGGATGTGCCCAGATCCTCCAGCATGAAAAGATTAATGTTGTTAAATAAAATATTTAAGAAGTTCTGCATATGTGACATCAGTTAAAGTTAGTATTTTAAAATGATCTTATATATATGTCCCCACTGTAGAAATGATAAAATAGGCAGTGAATGATGAAGGTACAAACCAAACAATGAATTTGCACTGCAGTAATTACTTTTTATATCAGATAGTATGTGATTAAATACCTGCAAGAAAATTAAATTTACATGATGAATGGAAGTAGGATGAAGGTTAAGCTATTGTGTGAGCTGATACTAAGATGATTGTGGGGAAAATATTACTTTCCTTAATTTATTTTGTTTCAAGAGATTTGGCTGTGCAAATGTGGACTGATTTTTGAACAGTTATTTTATTGCGTTGATTAACAGTGAATACAAATGTTATCTGTTGAGAAATAGCTTAGAGAATAATATACTGATTTAATTGTATTACAGATGATTACGTTCCAGTAAAGAGTATAGGCTTTTTCAGTTTTTTTTTGAAAATCCAACAAAATGTCTGCTGTGTCTAGTAGGTGTGAGACTGCCGCCACCTTCTGTTTGCTCTTTTCTTTGATTTGAGCATGCTGGAAAAAAAAATTACTTTTCAACTGATTAAATTCTTGGAATGTTAACGCTGTCAAAAGATCTTCTTAGTTTTAAGCAAGCATAGAACATATTTTGTGCAGTGATGCTCTCATTGTGCAGCTCAGGAAGCACCAGTAACTATTTCTATAGGTTTTATATAAAGGTTATGTTAAACATTATATTGATTTAAGATAAGTACATTTATCATAAATTGGGGGCATTCTACTAATTTCTGTTGGCCTAGGCCGTGTCTACACTAGCCAAAAACTTCGAAATGGCCTCATTAGAATGCAGGCGGCCGCGGCACTTTGAAATTGACGCGCCTCGCCGCTGTGCGGCTCGTCCAGACGGGGCTCCTTTTCGAAAGGACCCCAGCCACTTCAAAGTCCCCTTATTCCCATCTGCTCATAGGAATAAGGGGACTTCGAAGAAGCCAGGGTCCTTTCGAAAAGGAGCCCCATCTGGACAAGCTGCGCGGCGGTGAGCCGTGTCATTCAATGTGCCGCTGCCGCCCGCATGCTAATGAGGCGCTGAATATGTATTTCAGCACTTCATTAATAAACTTCAAAATGGCTCTTTGCATTTTTGGCTAGTGTAGAAGTAGCCCTAAAGTTGTTATCCGCTCAGACTGTATTTGAGATGTCTTCCAGTCAGTGTTACTTTTGTTTAGATTAGGGATGTGTGGGGAAAGAAATATTCAGTGTTGCAAAATAAAACTTAGAGAAGAGGGAAAAAAATTGCATTTTCAGCACCTTAGCTGCTTCTGATTTTCATGAAAAATTGAGTATTTACAGGCACAGCATTTATGTGCAAGACTCGTGGAAAGGGTTTTAGACGAAAAGAAAGCAAATAGTTCTGTTGTGAATTCTACCCTACTTAAGAAAGCCATGCTAATTATTTGGAAGGAAATGATGAGAGGCATCAGACACCAACAGGCACCGAGCCCACAACTGATGATGATGATGCTAATTATTTATCCATACTTTTAACTTGTTTCCAAAAATGTTTACCAAAGATATTGGCTTAAACCGTTACTATTATAGGGGAAAATAGTTAGTTACAATCAGTAGCTTAGCTGTGTACTAATTGAATTAAAAATCAAATTATTGGTGGCTGTCTTCATCTGATAAAACAGTAAGGACAACTCCTTGTACTTCTGTACTGCTGCGGGCTAAAGATGGTGCTTCTAGTTTAGTAAACAAGACTGTAGGTCTTCTGATTCATATTCCTTAATTCTTCTAGGCAGCACAGCAAATCATCGAACTTCAGGAAGCAGCACAGATAAATGCAGGGTTGCAACCAACTAATCTAGGGAGGAATAACAGCCTACACGATATGAAGACTGTAGTAAAGACTTGGAGGAACAGGTTACCAATTGTGTCAGATGACTTATCCCATTGGAGCAGCATTTTCATGTGGAGACAGCATCATTACCAGGGTAAAACTGCCTGGTCCAGCATGCATGCATCATGTAATTTTCCTGACCACCCACTGTTTTAAAAATACTAGTTTTGTAAATGTATGTCTGTTCTCTAAGTTGAAGCACTCAGGAATATAATTAATTTTGATTTTTTAATTTTGAATTAAAATGAAACTTAAATATTGCATATTTTGCATCTAACATACATTTTCAAAGCTTAAAGTTTGATTATCTTAAATTTCCATTTTCATAAGTCATTTGTTCATGTATATTTCTTTGTTTGTTTTATGATTAACTCTTTACTTTTTGTGCCTCTAGCCATTGTAACTGCCTATGAAAATAGCTCTCAGCATGATCCCAGTTCCAACAATGCAATGCTAGGAGTTCATGCTTCAGCTTCGGCAATTATCCAGTATGGAAAGATAGCTCGAAAACAAGGGCTGGTCAATGTAGCGCTGGATATACTAAGTCGTATTCATACTATCCCTACTGTGCCTATTGTGGATTGTTTTCAGAAGATTCGGCAGCAAGTCAAATGCTACCTTCAGCTGGCAGGAGTCATGGGCAAAAATGAGTGTATGCAGGTATGTTGCTAATATCTTTACTGACACATGTTGATCTTTGTGGGTTTGATCCTGCCATCAAGTCAAATGCACTTTGATTGCAATATCAAAACAAAAAGCAGGCAAGTAGCACTTTAAAGACTAGCAAAATAGTTTTATTAGGTGAGCTTTCGTGGGACAGACCCAAGTGGACTGCTTTTTGTTTTGATAGTATATAGACTACCACAGCTTACTCTTTGATTGCAATAGTTGTACCACACTCAGAACTAAGGGTACAGTTTGGTTCAAGGAATGCAAGAATTGTTTTAATATAATCCAGGAAGTAATGGGCAAATGAATAACGATGGTCCTCTGAAGTTACAAATAGTTTTATTTAAAAAAAAATACTTAAGAGTGATCACCATAAGGAAAAAAAGTATTCGGAAGTACTAAATACAAGATAATTTAAAGGTATACCAGGTGTGTTTGGGGGAGAATGTCACAAGACTAAATGAAGATTTAAACTATGTTTTGAGTAGATGTCTGTATATGTGATGAATGTCAGGATATTAAATTGATACTGAGTGAGTTAAATGGACAAGAAAAAAGGAATATGGTGTTAGACAAAAGAAGCTGAGATACAACTTTCTGTCCTGGGGGAGGTCTGCAATTCTACTATGGCTCCAAACACAACAATTGCTGAATTCTTCCAGGACTAAATGTTAGGTTTAGGGAAATAAAAATTGGAAAATGTAGTCCCATTGCCTACCAAGTGCAAAACATAGACCCAAGTAAAGAATTGTCTGTAAAGTCTAAGAAAATTTGATGGTAATTCTGCATATGTTTCAGATTTTTAGAAATTATTTTAAAATAAAATAACATGAACAAATGATTGCTGCTTGAGCTTCAAGAGGATTTCTATTTAGAAAGCTTTTTAGGAGGCAGTTTTCCTTTTATTGATACAGAATGCATTATCAAAAATTTTTTCATACAATTTTGTTAAATAGGGCCTTGAAGTTATTGAATCAACTAATCTGAAGTATTTCACCAAGGAGATGACGGCTGAGTTCTATGCACTGAAAGGAATGTTCTTGGCTCAGATTAACAAGTATGTATGTTAGTTGGATGAGGTACCAGCATGCATTTGGGAGAAGTGCAATGTATTTCAACAGAATGTTTTTACAGTGAAGATGTTCAGATGTTAAAACACTATTCAGTCAGGATAAAAATGAATGCACATATGTAGCTGCTATGTGGTTTTTAATAGTAATACACATGACTTTATTGCTTCAGAATACTGTGGAAAAGCTAGGTTAAGTAATTCTTGCACCCTTCTAGAAGCTTTACATTGCTGAGAAAGGGCAAAGTGAACTGGCTTGTACAAAGCTCCACAAATGAGTCAGGGGCAGATCTGAAGTTAGGACTTAGAAGTTCTCTGCTTTGTTTGCACTGCCCATTATGGTGGTCTTGCATAACAAATATAATATCTTAGTAAGATGGGTGCTGCCAAAAGGAGACTTCAGTATGATTAAATAAGTTCTTGCTTAGAGAGTTATTGTGAGAAAATGGTTCACTTATGAAAAATCCTGCTCAACCCATAAACTCAGAGCTTTTTGCTGAGCAAAAGTCATATTGCTTTTTCTGTAGCTTGTATTCAGTGTACATCCCTTTCTTAAACAATAGCTGTCAAAGGAATAAAATAAAATGGTGACAAGATTGAGACTACTTAGACAATGCGCTTTATCACACAGTATGTTAGTGCCATAAGCAAACTGCTTTCAAATAATCAAATTGAAAGCTTGAAATTCACTGCAAAGGTCTTGCCTGTAGCAAATGAAAAACATTCAGTTCAAAGGCATCCTTTCCTGCTGCCTGTTTTTTTCTCCCTTTCTCTGTTAATAGTATTTTACTACTGTTGAGAAGGATATGGCACTTTTAATCCAGAAGACAAACTTATTTACATGTTTTAGGTAAAATTCTGTCCCATGGTGCCTATGCAATTGCAGTAGAATTCATCAGGAATTTGCACATGCATTTATGCAGTCGTCATTTTTGTATGCTTTGTATCAGGGAATCACTTCACACGTCACTAAAATGTAGCTGCTTCTTGAGTGAAATTGTCAGGAAATGGTGACTATCTTCTCCAGTGGAAACATCAGGGAATTTTAAACAGTCAGAATGTAATTACTTTGTTGGGAAGTGCAAGATGATCCTTAATAACCACAAATGGGCCTTAATTTTACACTTTGTCTGAAAGATAAGCAGTTTAAATTTTTAATGTGGGCAGATGAAATAAATAATTGATGCTATCTGTCTATAGTCCTCGAGCATTTATGGAATAGAATAGCAAGTTTTTTAATGCAATCATAAGATATTTACTCTTCACACTTTCTTGCAGAAATGTGTCAAATTAAGTGTAAAATTTCAATGATGTATTGTCTCATACAATTAGCAAAATCAAAGCAGCAGTTTTGTATTGTGTGCCCCATCAAATGAGCAAATTCATTGCTGGCTCTCAACTGAACTGCAAGTTAAAGGTCACTTGTAGGTGTACCATCTCCCTTTGCTACCTGCTCTGTGAACAAGGTGATAGATCTAGAATAAAGAGTTATCAGAGGTGTCAGAGTGATAGATAATACAGGAAAGAGGAGAGAAAGAAGACTAAGGGACCAAGCCTGTTTTGGTAGAAACAGAAAGTGGTGATAAAGAGAGTAATTTATTAGACTGCTTCCAGAATAATCTGTTCCAAGACTGTACAGCCCAGGACATGGAAAGTTATTGGAGGATAATAAAGTGGTGGTGTAATATTGAGAGTAATTAGTTTTTTAATAAGCTGTTTGATAGGAAAGGTTATTTTAATTTACACCATGATTTTTCCCTAATGCTAGTCACTTTCATTTTTGTAGTGCTACAGATAATTACGAGTTGTGTGGTCTTCTGAATTGAATATTCATATCTTTTTGTGTTAAAATTTGTTGTTTTAAGATTCCCTGTTACTAGAGAGACAAGAGTGTACTTAACTCTAGCAGTGTTTTATTCCAGTATGAAGTAAGAGGAATGTATTTATTTTGGAGCACTTCTATATCAAAGGAGCTCAAAGAGCTTTGAAGGATTCCTCATTTCACTACATGTGAGAGGGATAAAATTGATGCTGCAGTGAGGCCTTTCATCTTTCATTTATTAGCATTGTTTTGCTTGAAATGTAGTTGGTGTGTGCACCATATTGTACTGATAGATGAGTTTAATTTATACGGGGATAATTGGCACCAAAGGCACAAACTTCTGTATTTAGAAAAAAAATCAGAATGAGAAATGTTTTGTGATCTTAAGATTATGAATTTTAGGGGAAATTAAATGGCTTATGTTAAACTATACATGTAGTTTTTCAGACTATCCCAGTGGTCCCTTCTGATCTTGGAATCTGACTCTGAGTTTAATACACTTGCCAAAACTTTTACTTTTTCATTCTTCTGAAGTTAAAGTATTTCTCAGAGATCTGTGGTCTTCCTCAATCCCCTGTCACATTTTCTCCTAACAGCCAAATTTTCTGACTGTGGAAGAATAGGCGTCACTTCAGATTTTCACGCTTTATTAATTTCTGTTGGAATTCCACACTCTTCCCCTCATTTTTTCTGCAGAAATCTCACTTGTTTGTATAAATTTCATCCCTGAGTCCTGAAAGTGCTGACAAGGAATTAGGATGTCATAGCACTATATTACCTGTCCAATCCCAGCACAGTCCCAATTTTGTGTCTTCCTCTCCTACCTTTGTGTTCATTATGGAGAAATGTTTTTTGTTGCACCCTTCTTCTGTCCTTCCTGTGTCATTTTTCCCTCCAATTTCTCTTCACCGGTATTGCAAACAGGTGTTCTTCTTCGAGTGTCCCCGTGGGTGCTCCACATTAGGTGTCGGGCTCGCCCGGCGCCGCAGATCGGATCTTCCAAGCAGTTTCTGCCGGACCGCGCATGCGCCGGTGCGCGCCACTCCCCCGCGCGCTCCCGGCCACGTGCGCGATCCGGTCCCCGCCAGTTCCTCTTAACCGCCGTCGGCTGCAGACAGAATCCGACTAGGCTAAGGCCAAATAGCGTATTCAACGGCTTTAAATGTTTTTCTTTCAAAGTTTTTTTCAGATACTTAGGCTACTATGAGTAGCCGGTTGTTATTTTGCAAAAAAAAAAAAAAAAAAAAAACAAACAACAACAAACAAACTACGAGCGGGACAGCTTCAGCCAGTCCCAGTAACAACCGCCGGAGGCCAGGAGCTACGGCCATCAGCCCTCCTGCTGGGGCAGGCCATCGGACGGGGAAAACAGCACAAAGAAGGTGCTAAGTACCCACTTAATAAAACTCAAAGACTCACCAACAATGTCCTCTTCAGGCTTTAAAAAATGTGAGTCCTGCCGAGAGGCGATTAAGGAGAGACAGGGAGATGCGGCTTAAAATGCTGCTTTTGATAAGGCCCTCCAGCCAGACATGCCGGAGCGGCCGCAGCAGGAGGGACCCTCCGGGGCCCATAAAAGGAAAGCTGCCTCCCTCACTCCATCAGCGCAGACACGGAGGAAAGTCTCCCCAACCCGATCCCTGCCGGCAGCAACAGCGAGCGGGACGGGAGGAGCGCACAGCCCCCAGCCGCAGCAACAGCTGATCGGCGGCGGCAGGGAGAGCCACATGGAAGCGGCTCAGCCTCCGATGATCAGCCAGCCGCCCCGCACCGCAAGCAGGGCAGCGGCTTAAAACTGCTTTTCATAAGGCCCTCCAGCCAGACGTGCCGGAGCGGCCGCAGCAGGAGGGACCCTGCGGGGCCCATAAACGGAAAGCTGCCAAAAACGGAGGAAAGCCTCCCCAGCCCGATCCCTGCCGGCAACAATAGCGAGCGGGACGGGAGGAGCGAGCAGCCCCCAGCCGCAGCAACAGCTGATCGGCGGCGGCACGGAGAGCCACGTGGAAGCGGCTCAGCCTCTGATAATCAGCCAGCCGCCCCGCACCGCAGGCAGGGCGGCGGCTAAACAAGCGCCGGTACCGGCGGCACCGCAGGCAGCAGCACCGACCCCCGGGGAACCGGCGGTGCAGAGCGCGCAGGCACGCAGCCTGCAGGCACCGGAGCACACCGCACCTGCGGCACCGCCCTCCAGAGTGCCGAGCTCGGTGTGCACAGGGCCGGGATCCCCTGTACGTCAGGGGGCAGAGTTACCTCCTCAAGGGAGGGGAAAGGCTGCACACAAGAGGAGGCATTGCAGCCCCTCTCCGCACAGGGCTGTGGAGTTGCTTTCTCACAGCCCTCCGCTTATGTTACAGACTCCAACCAGAAGGCAGGGGTGCCCCCTAGCCTACCCGGAGCCCCCTTCTCCATTTTTTGCAACCAGCCTCACCCTGGCTGGGACCACCTTCACCCTTCCTGGGGTTTGAACCGCTGGACTATTATGCAAAATCGCTCTCTCCAGCCCTCCCCCAGACGCAGAGGGTATGCACCAAGGGAGTGGTCTAGGTCACCTTCCCAAGAACAGTGCCTATACTGCCATGGTCGCCCCTACCACGCGGGGCATAGACACCATCGGCTATCTACCAGGGAAAGATCCCCACAAACGATCTCGTACCCCCGAGGGCAATTGCGACCGGGGACAGAGACTCAAGCATCTCAAGGGGGACTGGTTATGGAACCCCGAGATTTTCCCTCGCAAACCTCTAGTGAGAGGGTGTACCATCACCAGCAGGAACCGGAAGGGTCCACAGAGATGTATCCCAGTGGTTCCTCGCTCTCCTCCCCGGATGAGGCTACGGCCCCGGGGGACGTCCATCCTCCGGACGATCTCAAACAGTTCCAAGAGCTGTTTCACGAGGGTGGCCTTCACGCAAGGCATCCAGACAGATAAGGTGCAAGAGAAACACCATAAGCTCCTCAAAAAATCTGAGACCTCCGGCCTCCTCCAAAATAGCAATACTGCTTAATGACGCAATCTTGGAGTCTGCCACTATGATATGGCAGACTCCTGCGACTATTCCGCCTGTCCACAAGAGAGCGGGAAAAAAAAACAAAAAAAAAAACAAAACTTCGTGCCGACAAAGGGCACGGAGTTCCTGTTCAGCCACCCACAACCAAATTCCTTGGTGGTGGAGTCGTCGCAATGTGGGGGAACAGACAAACATGCCAAAAAGCTAGAGCTGTTGGGCAGAAAGGTCTACTCCTCCTCCACTCTACTGTTGCGAATGGCAAATTACGCAGCGCATCTAGCGAACAATAATTTCGATAACCACATTAGGTTAACCTCCCTCATGGACTCGCTTCCAGAGGGCAAGAAACCAGTGCTCAAGGCCATCATGCAAGAAGGCTACGCGGCCTCGAGGATGGGAGTTCAGATCGCCCTGGATGTTGCGGACTCAGCAACAGCGTCCCCAGTACCGCAGGGGTTACGAGCAAGGGTGACATCAACAGCACCAGCAGTACAGAACTCCCAGGCGTCGTTCCCAACACAGCCGTGCGTCCTCGGGGCAGGGCCACAGGCCACAAGTTTGACACACAGATCCAGGGCTGCGCCATCACTATCGTCGCAAGGTCATCCGAAGCGGTTATTCCACCATCGCCTCCGACCATTCTATAACCAGTGACGAAGGATCACCACAGACAAATGGGTGCTGGAGATCATAGCCACGGGGTACGCCATCCCCTTCCAGTCGCTCCACCCAGGCCCCACCTCCAGGAGGCCTCCCACGTGGCGAGGCTCACGCAGGAGGTAGACCATCTCATGCTCATAGGGGCAGTGGAAAGAGTGCCGGAGCAACTGCAAGGGAGAGGGTTCTACTCCAGGTACTTCCTCACGGGGAAAAAGACAGGAGGCGGGAGGTCCATCTTAGATTTTCGAGGCCTCAACCGGTACCTGCACAAGCAACGCTTTCAGATGATCACAATCGCCTCCATCCTTACGGCACTAGACGATGGAGATTGGTTCGCAGCCCTCGACTTATAAGACGCGTATTTTCACATAACTATTCATCCGGCTCACCTACGATTCCTCTGGTTTCTCATGGTAGGCAAAGAACATTTTCAATACAAGGTCCTACTGTTTGGCCTCTCCTCGGCCCCCAGAGTCTTCACCAAGACCTTGGCAGTGGTGTCAGCCTACCTGCACAGACAGGGGGTATTTATATTCCAGTATCCGGATGACTGCCTACTCAAAGGGGCCTTGAAGGAGGAGGTACTACGCATAATATGCGTCACAACAGGCACGTTCTCTCGCTTGGCCTGGTTATCAATCTGACAAAATCAAAGATAGACCCCACGCAGGACATAGAGTTCGTAGGGGCACGCATAAATTCTATTACAGCGAGGGCGTATCTACCAGAGACTCCCTTTCGGGCCGTCGGCTCCCTCGTGCAAGTCTTCACCTTCAGCCCTACGGTGCTGGTTCTGACGTGCTTACAGCTGCTGGGCCACATGGCAGCAGCGGCGTTCGTCCAACAGAACGCCAGGTTACCCATGCGCAGCATGCAGCACTGGCTGGCGAGCGTATACAACCCGGCAGCACACACTGTTCACAGGGTGGCGTCGCCCACAACAGAGGTGCGCAAATCCCTGCAATGGTGGGTAAACCCCGAGAACCTGCTAACAGGGGTACCTTTCCACCAACCACACATATTGGTTTTTCTTACTACAGACGCCTCCCTCATAGGGTGGGGAGCACACATGGGCGAAGAGGTGACGCAAGGGCTGTGGTCCTCCACGGAGCAGTCACTGCACACAAATATACTGGAGCTCAGAGCAGTGTTCAACGCCTGCAGACACTTTCGAGACCATATAAAAGGCAAAGTAGTCGGGATCAGTATAGACAATACCTCCACCATGTTTTATATAAATCGGCAAGGAGGAGCTCGGTCCCGTGCCTTATGTGCAGAAGCAGTCCGGTCGTGAAACTGCTGCATCGCCAACAATATAACCCTGGAAGCCTCGTACTTCTCAGGCGCTCACAATGTGCAGGCAGACCAGCTGAGCAGGCGTTTTCGCACTCACGCACGAGTGGCAGATCCGTCCCGATCTGCTGCAACTGATTTTTCATGCATGAGGTTTTTCCCCAGATAGACCCTGTTTGCTACTCAGCACAACAAGAAGTGCCCACGATTCTGCTCCAGGGCAGGACTGGGACGGGGGTCCCTGAGGGACGCCTTCACGATCTCTTGGAGGGGCCCCCTGCTTTACGCTTTCCCTCCCACAGTGCTCATCCACAAGGTGTTGCACAAAGCCAGGAGGGAAGGAGCCTGAATGATCCCGATAGTCCCAACGTGGGATTGACAGCAATGGTTCCCCCTACTCCTGCGCATGTCGGACCGGCCACCGATGCCCCTTCCGGTGGCGCCGGATCTGCTCACGCAAGCCCAGGGGTCCATAGTGCATCCGCACCCCCAAGGCCTGCGACTACAAACGTGGTTAATCCATGGCTCAGCTCCCTAGAGAGCACATGTACGGAGGAAGTGCAGCAAGTCCTAGAAAGTAGCAGGAGGACTTCCACCAGGAAGACCTACAAGCAGCAATGGACTCGCTTTACGGCATGGTGTTCTACCAAACAGCTAGCCCCCCTTTCGGTGCCTATGGCTGTGATATTAGAGTATTTACTGGACCTCAAGAGAGGAGGACTCTCGCTATCCTCGTTTAAGGTCCACCTTGCCGCCTTTTTGGCATTCAGACACGGAGAGACAGGGCACACGGTGTTCGCCCATCCCATGGTTACCAGGTTCCTTAAAGGGCTGGTAAACCTATACCTCCCCCCTCGGAAACCGCTTCCACCTTCGTGGAACTTGGACCTGGTGCTTAATGCGAAAAGGGGACCACCGTTCGAGCCTTTGGCCACGGTTTCCCTCTGCCTCCTTATGATAAAGACGACCTCTCTTCTCGCAATCACGTCAGCTCGCAGGGTGAGCGAGCTTGCGGCAGTTATGGCAACGCCACCCTGCGCTGTTTTTTCCAAGGAGGCGGTAACCATACGGCTGCATCCAGCCTTTGTTCCTAAAGTTTCTTCTGAGTTTCATACTAACGAACCTATTGTTTACCCTCGTTTTATCCAAAGCCTCATAACTCTGACAAAGAGGTGTGCCTACGCCTCCTGGACGTGAGGAGGCGCTAGCTTTCTATATAGACAGGACCAAGTCCTTCCAGAGAATGGATAGACTCCTAGTCTCTATCGCTCCCAAATCAAAAGGAGAATGTCTCTCTTCGCAGAGAATCTCGAAGCACATAGTATCTTGCATTAAAAAGTGCTACAAACTCAAAAAGACTCCTTTCCTGGCCATGCCCAGAGCTCATTCCACTAGGGCGGTGGCAGCATCAACACCCCTTTTTCAAGGGCGTTGCGCTAAAAGACATTTGCAGAGTGGTGACCTGGTCATCCTATGACACCTTCGCCAAACATTACGCCCTTCACAGGGTATTCCAAGAGGATACCCATCTCTCGACAGCGGTCCTCTCGGGGACAAGCTGCACATACTCCGATTACCCACCTCCTATCTTGGGTTACTGCTGGGTAGTCACCTAATGTGGAGCACCCACGGGGACACTCGAAGAAGAAAGAAAGGTTACTCACCGTAGTAACGGTGGTTCTTCGAGATGTGTCCCCGTGGGTGCTCCACTACCCGCCCATCCTCCCTGCTTCGGATCTCTGTTTAGTGTTTTGCAGGAGCATCCGAGGCGGTTGGTCAAGGAACTGGCGGGGACCGGATAGCGCACGTGGCTGGGAGCGCGCGGGGGAGTGGCGCGCACCGGCGCATGCGCGGTCCGGCAGAAACTGCTTGGAAGATCCGATCTGCGGCGCCGGGCGAGCCCGACACCTAATGTGGAGCACCCACGGGGACACATCTCGAAGAACCACCGTTACTACGGTGAGTAACCTTTCTTTTCTTGTTTGCCTTGCAGCAATCATGCTCCCAGTCCTAATCAGTTTCCACTGCTGCTTCTGAGACACAGCAGAATCATTTTGTGCAAGTGCAGCTTGGGAGCAAGTCTCAGTTGAAAATGAAGTGCTTTTGCAAAAATGTTGGTGTGGAAAACTAGCTTTTATTTCTCTTCAACCCTAACTAAAGATCATGCCTAGACAAAATGCTTAGCTGTGGCCTAGTTAAATGAAATAGACTAGGATGGAATTGGTTTTATAGTGCTGCTTCTAGGTCAACATGTACAAGAGAAAAATTAGGCAAGTGTGGAATTTTCACAGTGAAAGTAAACACAAGAAACATATTGTTGCCATGTGATAAGTTAATTATAATTATTTTTCTCTTTGTATTAGGAAACTGTATACAAACTACAAACATAGTTGAAGATTTTGACAGCAGAGATGATACTGACTTAAAAGCATGAGGATAAATAGAAGGATCAGATTAAATTCTAAAGAAAGTCATAGAATCATAGAAGAGTAGGACTGGAAGGGACCTCGAGAGGCCATCGAGTCCAGCCCCCTGCCTACATGGCAGGACCAAGCACTTTCTAGACCATCCCTGAAAGCCATCTGTCTAACCTCTTCTTAAATATCTCCAGTGATGGAGATTCTGCCACTTCCCTTGGCAATTCGTTCCAGTGTTTGATCACCCTGACAGTTAGGAACTTTTTCCTAATGTCCAACCTGAACCTCCCCTGCTGTTTCGTTTTAGTTTATGTTTAGTTTAGTTTTAGTTTTAGTTTTTTTCTCATGATTATTTGTTAGTTGAGCTTGCCTGAAGATACAGGCAGGGTTGTTTACTTTCCTTCTCTCTTTCTCTTGATCGCTTCTTTTAAAATAGGAAGTTTTTTTTCAGTTTTCGTTTAGTAGCATCTCAGTGTTTCTATTATAAAACATATATTTGCCTAAAATTGTACTTTTGCATAAGGAAGCTAAAGGAAAACTAATAATGATGGAGGTGGGGGAATCACATTACTAGGGAACTGAATAATAAAAATGCAGTTCAGTTTTATGAAAATAAAAAGACTGAGTGCCCTGTTTATTGTTACTGTGTTACTAATTATTAAACAGCTTAGTTTTTATTAAGGTAAAATATTCCAATTAGTCACTCACTGTAATCCTGTAGGTCTGAAGAAGCAAACAAAGCTTTTTCTGCAGCTGTGCAGATGCATGATGTGTTAGTGAAGGCTTGGGCAATGTGGGGTGACTACTTGGAGAACATCTTTGTGAAAGAACGTCAGTTGCACCTAGGAGTATCAGCTATTACCTGCTACCTGCATGCATGTCGCCATCAGAATGAGAGCAAATCAAGAAAATATTTAGCAAAGGTAAGGCATAGAAGATGTATATTTTAAAAATGGCTTTTGTACAGCTGTGTAAGTCAAATTGTTCTCTGGGATAGCACAGATGAAGAAAATGCCACACACCTTTGGTATGCCTTACACACGTGCTACAACTGCTTACTAACTTCTGAAAATAAGTAATGCTGCCCTGCAGTATTGCAGTCTAACGCAGTATGCCTCAGGGACTGGATAGGTAAGGCCCTAAAATTAAAAATGTGTTACAAACCATGAAATAAGCCCTTCCCCATGAAATCTGATCTCTCCCTTGAGTTTGGGAGCACCCCAGCCAGAAACCTCCTATCTGCAGATCCAGCTGGACTGGGGAGGGAGAGGACTTGCCTTTCTCTTCACCAGCCACTCTCACACTTAGGAGGGAATCAGACCCACCTTGGAAGGCCCAACTTCCTGCCTTCTGGAAGTTTCTGCAGCTAGAGGAGACATGTGAAGGTGGGTTGGATATCTCCCTGTGCTCTTGGGAATGCCCTAACCAGGGAACTCTTGACTGCGAGTCCCTGCTGGGTTTGGGGGAGATAGGACTTGTGCTTCCCCTTGCATGGCAGCTCTGGAGAGGAGAGAGAAAGATCAGTTTCATTTCCAGGCACCTTTAGGATTGGGACTTCCCATGGTTACAAATCTGAAATTCCAGGTGTAAACAGCTGAAAATGTGAAATTGATTAATTTTAAAACTCTGGCTGTGAAATTGATCAAAACCAGCTGCATATTTGGTAGAGTCCTAATCAGGTCCAGTATGAAGGAGAAGACTAACCTTGCCCTCTGTTCTAATCAGTACCATCTGAGTCCAGATGAAGGATGGGTTGTACAAGTTCTTAAAATCAACACCCCCAACATTAAACAGTTTTTAACAAGTTAAAACACAGAATAAACAATACTGAATATTTTCTCTTTTCAATTTCAACAACTTTTATTACTTAATTGTAGGGGAGTGGCTCTTTTGACTACACCAGAGGCCCTACTAATCTTAACTGTGACTGAACTTAATTTGTATTACCTTAAAGATTTTAAAACAAATTAAAATACCTATTTCTGTAATTTCTTGGGGTTTGTGTTTAGCCCATGAGACAGATACATTTACCATCTTTATGTGGTGTTAACTAGTAGTGTTCTGTTTGCAAATCTCAATTGAATTTGAGATCTTTTTTTTGAATGCATACATTGCTTTTATCTTTTCAAATACGTGACACTTGGTGTTCTCATTTAAATTCAGATAAAAACACCCTTGTAGCATTGAGGTTATATAGTTAGAATCAGAAAAAAATCCAAAAATACAAACATTCAGATTTCAACATCAAAGTTAACTCAGCCGTATAGCTTATTGCCTATATTGTGAATGGACATAGGTGGGAATGGCGGGGGGGGAATCAGAGGGCATGGGGAAGAACAGAAAATGTATGTTATACAGTCAAGGTTACTTGGCTTTTGTAGTCCTTTGCATTTCCTGGTTTGCAATTTTAGCTGATTTAGCTTAGTAGAACATTTAATTATATTTTTTGCATTTTATTTCCTTTTAATAAAAAGGTGAATTTTGCCCATGTTTCATAATACTGACCTTTAAGTTCCAAATTAGGCTTTGAGACTTTCACGGGAGGTAGAGAAATGGAATAATATACCTTCTCTGCTGAGGCTGTTTTCCTGGAGGCCATTTTCTATGGACTTATGCTGTTAGAGTTGTATTTTTGCAATGGTGATAGCTGGATGTTTTCAAAAAGAGGTCAGAATTTACATAATCTGATATGACAGCAAAACAAGGATCTAGATTCTTCCTGTCCTCCCCTACTTCTGTGTGCTTGCTTTTAAGGTAGTTCATTTATTTTATTCAGAGCATCTCTTGCTATTTCATGGAGTTGTTTCCGGTTTCTAGCCTCCTGGTGAAACCAAGCTGAGGCAGTATCTAGTGATGTCAAACATTCTTCACAGAACAAACTGAGGATCAACCTTTTCATTATTCGCAGAGGCCGTTTCTAAACATGACACTTTTTCCGAAAGTGGCATGTTAATAAACGGCCCAAAATATGCTAATGAGGCGTGGATGCAAGTTCCCCTCGCCTCATTAGCATAAGGGCACGTGATTTGGAGTCCGGAAGGCGTTCTTCCAGACTCCAAAACAAGGTGTAGAGGCGCGGCCCCTGGGGGCTCTTCCAGAAGGAGGTCCTTCTTCCGGAGGCCCCTTCTTCCTTCCGGAAGAGCCCCCAGGGGCCGCGCTTCTACACCTTGTTTTGGAGTCTGGAAGAGCGCCTTCCGGACTCCAAATCACGTGCCCTTATGCTAATGAGGCGAGGGGAACTTGCATCCGCACCTCATTAGCATATTTTGGGCCATTTATTAGCATGCCACTTTCTATGTAGAAAAGGCCAGAGGGTACATATGAGTTTTGGGCTTTCCTCCAAAAATTAATGGAGAGGTACATCACTGATTCATTAGAAATAGTAATGGATAGTGAATGGTTACAAGTTTGAAGTATTATGATTTTACAGTGAAACAACTATAAAACAAAATTCAGATATGCAGACTTACTGATGGCCGAGAGACTTATTTTTAAATGTTGGAAATGTGACCCTTAAACTGCTGATTCCTAGAAGGATTTTTTCCTTCTAAAAAAGCTATATATAAAATCAAATGAAAAACTGAGGATTTTAATTCAATATAAGTTGGATTTAGCTGTAGGTTAGACTCTCTTACCATGTAATAAAAATTGAAATAAATTGAAAGATTAAAATAGCTGCATTTATCACAAATTGTGTAAAATATATTAAACACTGTACTCTCCCATACAAACCAATGCTGTAGTTGCTTCACAAGAGAAATGGAAGAAGAGTTGATTTCCTGCAGTTTTGGAGGGGAGGTAATGTGCCAGATGATCTCTTGAAGATACAGTAGCCATTGTGGATGGTTTAACATGTCCATAAGCAACAATGTGTCTGTTCAGTTAATGCTCTTTGCATGTATTTGCATAAATAAAATCAGTTGATTGATATTTTTGATAAATTTATATAACTACGTCAGTCTCCTATTTCTATTAGTACAGTTGAAAGATTTTCCTGAGCTTGTATCATTCAGTTCTTCATCCTCTACTTTAAAATATAATAGGTAATGATAATGTGAATTACACAGACTATGCAAATTCACTTTTGTAAATGGTAGTTTGATAATTTTTTCAGTTTAATACAGTTTGCTTTGGCTGTGCAGGGCTTTCTTCGCTGTAACTTCTTTTTTGGATAATGTTTAGAAATCTAACCAGTTGTTTATGGGTGAACTATGTAAATTGCTACTGATCAGATTTCATACATCACCTTTTGAAAATAACTGTCAGAAAGATGCAAATCCAGATATTCTTTTGAAACTTTTTATTTTTCTTTTAGGTTCTCTGGCTTCTGAGTTTTGATGATGATAAGAATACACTAGCAGATGCAGTAGACAAATATTGTATTGGTGTTCCACCTATACAGTGGCTGGCTTGGATTCCACAGTTGTTAACGTGTTTGGTTGGTTCAGAGGGCAAGCTTCTTCTGAATCTCATTAGTCAGGTAGGGTGGATTTATGGTACAGATGGTGATTTCTAGTTCTTTGTAGTTTAGGTTCTGTAAGGTTAAGTATTTTTAATATGAAATGAAGGGAGCGTTAAGAATTGAAAATGTCATTGTGCACAGTTACAAGCATGTTTCTCCATTTTTCCATGTAAGCAGTTAGTGGTAATTTCAGTGATTTTTTTTTTTTGATAAAGTAAGGCTAAATAAACTACTTCTGTATACCATGTCTTCAACAAAACATTGCAGCTTTCCCTCTGGCGCTATATTCCATATTAAATTGTTGAGAAAAGTGCCCGTGTTTGAAAATATAGTTAAATTATCCACATCATGCAGGATTAGGAATTGGAGAACTGTTCTGTTTACCTTTAAATTGTTTAAAAATTATATTTGATGGGGCTTTTTTGCTCTTTTTTTTTTCCCTCCCATTTTGGGAAGGGGGGTGGTTGAAATACTGGTTGAAAGCTTTAAAAATGCTTGGTCTATGAGACTGAATAAAATTACACATAGGCTTTGCTTATTAGTGATGGCATTATGAGATTAGAGAAATGGCAGTAAGATTTGGGGGATTTAAACTAATCTGAGTTCCTGATTTCAGCTCTTTCAGTGATTTACTTTATAACTTTGGATAAATTACTTAAATCAGTGCCTGTTTGCCAATCTGTAAAATGGGTATCAAAGGGTCTCCCCTCCCCCTTTCCTTTCTTTTGTAGCTTTTTCAGCAATCTTCGTAAGAAGGTTGCATCCATTCTTATGCCCTGGAATGCAAAACTGAACCGTCTGCCACTCCACCCTTAATTCACACCTTAGAAACTAGAATCCTCTCTAGATTTGGAAGAGTGATGGGGATTGGTACTGAGAGGCCAGTTATGAGAGGTTCTTTTTTGGTGGTGGTGGTGCTTAATGGGTTAACTTTTTTCAGATGTTGATGCCTCAGTGTTTGAAAATGAGTTCACACTTTGTATAGATGAGTTTAAAATAGGCTTTTTACCCACCTAGAGCCTGTCTTGATGGTCAAAGAGGATGATGTGTGTTAAATTGATTGAAAACCCCTTTCAAAATGCAAACTATTGTATGCAGCCATGTTAACGGGCCATGTTGCAGCCAAGGCTGCTCTGTGCCGCAATGTCCCTTTAAACCCCGGGATGTTGGATGTTGACAAAGGGGAAAAATTATGCTGTTCCTCATGATTCCCTTTACATTTTATCAGTGCCCCCACTTCGCACGTTTGCCTTTGCCCCTACCTTTTTTGGGGTCGAAAGAGAGCATCACTCTTTCTTTTTAAAAGAAATTTAAGATAGCAGACAGAATCAAAATAAAATGGAGATATAGAAGAGAGGGGAGAGTCAGCCCCTGTAACCTTGAGGAAGTAAAATATTTTGTTGCACACTTCTTGGTTTTGATGTATCTTGGTGTTGTGTCTTGTGAAACAGAGCTGTCTGCCCAGGATTGATGCATGTACTACTTGCCTTAGGATGCTCACCTAATTGTTGAGGACCAGTATTTATAAAGCTCTTTTTTATTAAAATTTTCAAAAGTGCCAGGTGATTTAAGACCTCAAGCCCCTTGAAAGTCATTGGGCTTGGGTCTGTAAGCCACTTTACGTGGTTTTGAAAATATTTTCCTTTTGCGATGACAGTTTGAAAGGTGTTATGAAAGATCAAAGTTTTGTGTATTATTAATTTGTGCCCTTAAGGCTGCAGAAGAAATTTGAAAATGAACTTAATTGGAAATGAGTTTACCACAGATTAATTTCTTGTAAAATCATTTATTCCTGTATTGATGCCATAGAATGCATGTACATTATATCGCTAATCTCTGTCCAGTTACATATGGGACATTTTAAGATTACATCTACATTTCTGACTTATTTAAATATAAAGACATCATACCTTTTTAAGAAAAACAGGACTAGAAGTTTTTTTTGTTTTTTTTTTGCCATATCTTATGCTTGGCAACATCATATGACCAAGTTAGTTACGTTGTGCTCATTTAATAGACAATGAGATTGATAGGCTTAAAGGCAAAAGCTGCATGTTAATGTGTACTCAGCTTTTTCTGTATGAATCAGAAAGCCTTTGTTTGGTGAAAGTTGGTATCCCTTTACATTAAGTGGCCCATTTTTCACATTAAGTGCTGCAATTATGTGGAGTAAGGTTACTCTGGGAATTGTGGCCTACTTTAAAGACCAACTGGTGTCATTAAGTCTGCTTTTCTTCTGTTATGGGCCTGAGTAAGATCCTTGAGCTGGTCAGGTACTCTTGCATTAAGCTGTTTCAAGATTTATTAGCCAATACAACAGGGGGAATCCTAATTAGGTATCTCTTACACCGATGTGTAGAGAGAGTCAATATATCCTTTCTATAACTCTAGCCTCTTTGGACTTTTTGTTATTGCTTTAAATGAGCTTTAACAATAAATTCTAAATAAGCAATTATTTAAATGCACTTGTTTAGTATAACTGTTATTTAGCTATATACTTGATTTCTTGTATATTTTGAAGAGTTTGTGTTTATAAACCAACAAAATATTTGATATTGTTTATATTCAAATAGGTAGGAAGAGTCTATCCCCAAGCTGTCTATTTTCCTATCAGGACTCTCTATTTGACGTTGAAGATAGAACAACGGGAGCGCTACAAAAGTGGTGAGTTGTTACTACTAAAACTCAAGGTGCTTAACTGACAGTTGCAACTTTTTTCTCTGCAGTGGAGATTTCCTATCACAGGGGTGTCCAACCCTTTTTCATGGGGGGACTGCATGGCAATTTGTGTACCGAGGGCCAAATGGCCTCAGCCTTAGGACCCCCACAGCTCCAAATCACTCTGCTGCTGGCCCCATGCCCCAGCGGGGGCTTTGCCCTCGTGGCCAGTGGTAGCTCAGTGCGCTGGGCCACTGGGGTTTTGCCGCTGGTCCCACACCCCCAGAAGGGGCTCTACCCCTGGGGCCAACAGCAGGTCTGCTCCCCAACCACTGGGGCTCTGTAGCAGCCGGTCCTACAGAAGCCAGTGTCCTCATGGCAGCTGACCCTGCTGTGGTACCTGGCCCTGCAGAAGCCAGTGCTGCCATAGCAGTTGGTCCCACCACAGCAGCCGGCCCTGTGCGCCAGATAAAAAGGCTCCGCACGCCAAATTCTGGCCTGCCGCCCACCTGTTGGACACCCCTGACCTATCCTCGTGGTAAACAAGAGTGCTAGGAAGAGTAGCTATTCATCAAGGCTTAGAACTAAGGGAATAATTAATGATAAACTTCTTTTGGTTTAGTACATATCTATTTGGAAATAGCTATGAATACCTAATGATTTTGTTGAATATAGTCTTAAGTTCTGCATAGTTTTGTGACCCATTACTGTAATTTCTGAGAACTGCACAATAATTAATGGAATATTGTCTTCAGGGCTCTTATGGGTTGTGGAAGTGCTGCTATCCCCAATTTTGTAAATGGTAAACTGAGACACAAAGATCTAGTCACTTAAAATCCTGCAGGATGTCTATTAGAGTAGCAGCTAAATCAGTATCCAGTGTCCTACTGTCCTACTCCACAGTATTAACCAGGAAGGTGTCCTTCCTTCTTTTTGCTTAGTTTTGATTGGACACATAGTTCACATGGCATTCTGTTCCCTGTTGGATGAATGTAATTCTTTCGGATAAGCTTTCCGTGAATATGCTTGTGTTTAAGATAAACTTCTTGCTACATATGCTCTCTGCATTTTAACTTTGAATTTAACTTCCTCTGTAAATGCTCTCAAAAATTCACTGTACTTTCAAGCACCCTAAACACACGAGTGCAACTTTGGCTTTTGAGCATTATTTGGGGAGGGAGGAAGTTGAGGGATATTTCAGCTATTTTCAAGAACAAATTTCTGCGCAATGTTACTGTATCAAGCAATTCCACAGCACCTGCTTATTCTTTTGACCCGTGTAGTCTCTCAAGAAGAGCTCCAAAGAAAACTATTTCAGCAACTTAAATCTTTCCTTTTGTTCTAGTTGTATTTTTATTACATGTGTATTGTCTGGATAATCACCCGTTTCACTTGTAAATCAGTATATTTAATTTCCGCATATATATTTTAAAGGGTACTATTTAAGTAACATCCTAGTTTCCTGGGTGTTTGGCTCTACAGATGGCAAAATGTTCACATACAATAATATTAAATTACATTTTATTTCTTTGTATTAGTTATGCTGTCTTTTTTGTTGTTTTCCTTACATACGTTTCCAGTAATGGATTTTCTGCATGCAAAATTCTGCTTTCATAAAGATATCGCAGCACGTATAATAGATGATAGCTGGTCATTTTTGTCCTTACTCCTAATTTTAAACTCATAAACGTTGTTCCTGAACAGGGCTCGTTAGTCATATGGTATCATTTGAAACAGTATCTTATCGTTTAATAAGATGAGATCTCAGACCCTGAAATTGAGTGGTTAATTACAATATCACTCAGTGGTCTTTATATAAGAAATTAGTTTTAGTAAGAGATGTTCCAGAGGATAAATTTCGTAATTGTTGAGACTAGATAAGCTGTTTTTTCAGTCATGAGGTTTCATTAAAGCAGAAAGTAGTTGAATATCTGAACTTTTGCCTTTTACTTTAAAAGGGAATGGATTGCACAAACCAATGCACAAAGATTAAAGGTAAAAGTCTTTGCTCATATTTTAAAAAAGTACGTTTTGGTTTGAACTTTGACGAAGAAAATACCTTTTGCAGCAGAATTTATTTTAAGCAATTTTGTTTTAATCTTTTGTTTTCCACTGAATTATAGAAAACTAGCTTCAGTTTCCTTTAGAAGCCAATTCAGGATGGTTTGAATATCATGCAATGTCTCTTCCATAGATCTCTGAAAGTTAACTGTGCTCTTTGGGTTTTGTCCCAGATTCTGGACAGCAGCAGCCAAGTTCAGTTGGAAGTCAGTCTCATTCTGCATCTGATCCTGGGCCAATAAGAGCCACTGCACCTATGTGGCGCTGCAGCCGAATTATGCATATGCAGCGAGAACTGCATCCGACACTCTTGTCCTCTCTGGAAGGCATTGTAGATCAAATGGTCTGGTTCAGGGAGAATTGGCATGAAGAGGTATTTGGGCTTAATATAACTATTCAAAATTACTTAACGTGCATAATCCAAATGAAATTTAGATATGATGCTATACAGCTTTCCATATCTGGCACTATTTTCTATAGATGTTACTTAGTAAACTGGAACACAGTAAAGTGGGCAGTTTTTAAAAATAGCCCCTAAAAATTCTGCCTTCAGCTATAAGCAACTTTTAATTATTTCTGTTTTTCTAGAAGTGATGTAAATACTGGAAAACATTAAATTCTTGCATTATGTTAAGATGTGTTTCCCTCTAGATGGGGTGGTTTATGAAACAGATTTGGGAGCTACTGCACAAAACCTAAATTTAAATTTGATCTGTGTATTTTGAGAAGTAAATACAGGAGAAGTGCTATGCTGGGAATCTTGCTTGACCAGATTATCCTCTTTAACATTTGCCTCACAATTGAGTTGTCTCTTGGCCCTGCTCAGGAAAGATGTAATGACAGGCTTTAATGAGTTTTCGTATTACTACCACTTCATTATTTTATGAAAAACCCTCATTATGGTTCTTAATATTCTTCAGAACACTGAGAATTTTCAATCACAGTTGTTAAACAAACAGTGTGTTTTGTGTTGCACTTTATTTGCTACCCTCCATGTAAATCACTATTTTTCAACAGTAAGACTCAATGTTTTTATTCTCATTAGTAGGCCCATATTGAATATCTAGTTATTCTTCTTTGAAGCGTTCCCTCTAGGTGTTCCACCATAGGTGTTTGGGTGCTCCTGCACACCCTGCTGGATGGTTTTTAGCAGTGTTCAGTGAGGCCGTCTGCACCTGCTCAGAGACCCTTATTGAGAAAGGGAGTTACTGAGCATGTGTGAGCCCCGTTCCCTTCGGTTCCTTCTCTACTGCCTCCAGCACCAGTCGGGACTGCAGTGCGCTCTTCATTTCTTCTCCTCAGGCCTTACCTTAGCCTTTCCCTCTTACCTTTCACTCAGTTTTAGCCTTTAAATAGCTTTTCTATTACTACATTGAAGGGAGAAATGGAAGAAAAAAAATCCTGCTTTTTACTTATTGGGAAGTCCAGTGAGAGCTTTTTTCCCTAATTATCAGGGGGGCATTTGCCATTTTCTATATTTCTTTCTACCTCAGGGCCCACTTCACTCCAGCACAGGCTTATAGCAGCTCCTGCTGCATGTACTTTACAGCTTTTGCTTGCCTGTTTTAGCAGGCTAGAGCCTTTTTATTCACCTAAAGGGTGAAAAGGGATTACTGAGGACAAGGGGTGTTAAGTGAGCCCTATTTTGTCTCAGTGTTTTACACAGTACATCAGTTTTTCTCTCAAATGCCGTTTTTCTTCAAGACTGCTGACTGTGCTTCAGACAAGCATTCTCACTGCTTGTATTGCTTACCAAGCGCAGTGCAGTTTTACTGTCACTTGGCAACTGACATTCAGGGGTAGGAGAGCCTGAGGGTTTTTCATCACTGTTTTCCCTCAGTTGCTCCCTCAGACCAGCATCAGATCCTGGTCACCCTGCATCCCTGCTGCCACTATCACCAGCGACAGTGTCGGGAAAGGCAGTGCCCCCTGCCTCAGCTGCCTGCTCTGTCTCCTCCAGAGGAGAGCACATTCAGCAGCTATCAGGGAGTCCCCTTCACATAAATAAAGGGTGATCCCTGAATTCTAAACTAGCTCCATTCCCTGTTGGGGCTTGCTTACCAAGGTAGCCTTTACCACCTTCTCAAGGGTCTAAGGACCTGGCCAGCATGCCTAAGTGTTCTGAGAAGCCCAAGCCTACAATGGCTGAGCACAGGGCTGCGACACCACTGCCTGCTATTCCAGTCCTGAGCAGTGCTGTACACAAGTTTTTTCATTTCATTTTTCTTTTACCTGAGGAGACCACCTCAGTCTGGTCCCCTCAGCCCTCATACCTACGCATACCTTCACAACACACTATGCACTTGACTCTTTCCCCTCCAGGGGAACTGTCACACCATTCTCATGGCAACTCATGAAAACACTGTGCTGCCCGAAGTACCCGCCTCTGGCAGATACACTGCTTCATAGTCGCCTAAGGTGGAGCACCCACAGGACAGTCTTGAAGAAGAAGAAAGATTTACTCACCCTCTGGAGTAACTACAGTTCTTCAAGATGGTTGTTCCTGTGGCTGCTGGCGGGAGGCACTTTCCTGAGCCTCGGGGAAGTGTGGGCAGCTGCCACTTCCCTGTGGTGTGTTGGCAGCTGCCATTGTCCCAGGGGATTGCCGGGGGCTGCCGTTTCGCTGGGGCTCCTGGGAGATTGCCAGTGGCTGCGGCTTCCGCCAGGCTCTGGGGAACGCTGGCAGCTGCCACCTCCTTCCCAGCTCCCTGGGGCTTGGGGAGCGCCACCCCCCCCCCCCCCCCCCCATATCTCTGAGCACATGCAGACAGACGCACTAAAGCACTGCTAAAATCATCTGGCTGGGCATAGAGGGGCACCCACAGGGACACTCGTCTCGAAGAACTGCAATTATTGCAGAGGGTGAGTAACCCTTTCTTCTTTAGCTAAACTCATCATCATCAATAACCGTGGGCTCAGTGCCTGTTGGTGTCTGCCTCTCTCACTATTTCCTTCCATCTTTCCCTATCCAGTGCAGAGTGGCTTAGTTTCTGTAGACTAGCTCCGCACCAATCTACTACATCATCTATCCATTCTCTGTGGGGTCTGCCCCTCCTATTCGAACCATCCATTATGCCGAATACTAGGGTCTTGATTTTTCTTTCGTCGTTCATTCTGCAAATATGTCCAACTAGTTGTAGCTTCCGTTTTATAACCTTCTGCAGCAAGTTCTTTCAGCTGTATCTTCCTCATTGGTGACCTTCTGCATCCATCCTATTCTCAGAATCTCTCTATAACAACTTCTTTTGAACGCCAATATTCTTCTTTTCGAATCCTTTATCATCACCCGTCTCGCTTGCATACAGCATGCTGCTGAATACACACGTTTTCAAGACACCCAGCTTCATTCTTAAGCTAATTGGTTTGCCTTTCCAGATCTTATCCATCGCCTTCAAACTCGCTCTTGCTTTCGCTCTTCTAGTTGCTATTTCCTTCTTACAGTCTAGATCATACGTTATGTTGCTCCCCAGATATGTGAACTTCTCTACATTTTCTAGTTCAATACCATTGACACTGATCTTCCTTCCTAGTTCCTTATCTCCAAATACCATGTTTTATTGGTGTTCCTAATCAGTCTGTACCGCTTCCCTTCTTCGTTTACCACCCACACCATTTTCGCTAGCTTCTCCTCATCTTCCTCGATGATAACTATATCATCCATGAACCTCAAGTAGATCATTCTTTTCCCGTGCACAGATATCCCTTCTACCTCTTCCTTGATCTTGTCCATCGCTCTCTCCAGATGGGCAATGAAGATACTTGGCAAGATTGGATCTCCTTGTCTCGTACCTCTACTTGTTTTAAACCAACTTCCCACGTGTTCTCACCGCTGCCTCTGCATTATCACTGATATCTTTCAACAACCTTATCAGTCCACTATCCACTCCGTATGACTCCAACACCGCCCAAGTCACTTTCTGATCTATGCTGTCAAATTCCTTTTGAAAATCGACAAAGCAAGTGTATATGTTTTTGTTCTTTCATCGAGCTTTCTCCGCTATCAGGCTTAGTGCCAATATCTGCTGTATGGTATTTCTATCTTTTCTGAACCCTGCTTGCTTGTCTGCACTATGTTCTTCTATCTGCGATCTTAATCTCTGTCAGTATCATCATCAGCAACTTACCTAGATGAGTCGTTAGGGCAATCGTTCTGTAGTTCTTGCACTCCAGTGTACTTCCTTTCTTGGGTATTGTCACTAGCACAAATCTTGTCCGTTCCTTTGGCACCTTCCCTTCTTTCCATGCTATATTAGCTATATTTAGCTAAACTGCATCTCCATAACTACTACAAATAAACAAAGATCTTCTATATTTTGAGTTAAAGGGCAAATCTTGCTCCAAGTAACTGAATAGAAACATAAAAAGGCCTTACATAAATAAGATTTGTAATGTAAATTCAATTAAAGAATAATTTGACTGTGAGAAAATATATTCCAATTTTGCTATATTCTAGTACTGCATTATGTTATAGCATTCATATATATTTGTCATATCAAAAGACCTAAGAACATATCCTTGTTTTTTCTTTCATTAGGTTCTGAGACAGCTGCAGCAAGGCCTGGCAAAGTGCTATTCAGTTGCCTTTGAGAAGAGTGGAGCAGTTTCAGATGCTAAAATCACTCCGCATACACTAAATTTTGTCAAGAAGTTGGTCAGTACCTTTGGAGTAGGACTGGAGAATGTGTCAAATGTCTCCACTATGTTTTCCAGTGCAGCTTCAGAGTCCTTAGCTAGAAGAGCGCAGGCTACAGCTCAAGACCCTGTATTTCAGAAATTAAAAGGGCAATTTACAACAGGTGAGATCTTAGTGTATGTTCAAGTTTATGATGATGATATGCAATGAAAATATTGCTTGTCCAATGTTCAGATCCAAAAATGGACGTCACTCTTCTTTTCTGAGAAAGAAAAACAACTGTGACACAAAGCAAATTTTTATGATATGAAGAATTTGCAGTATTAAGGTGTCTGTCCATTCTTATACTCCTATGCAAGGAAATTAAACTACAACACTGAGGAAAGAACATATATAGTACAGTATGTAGTTTTTTTTTTTATTCTTGATATAACTATACTCAAATTACATATGTTCAGGGAAAAAAAGCAAATTACAGCATTTCAACAAAGGACTAGCGCATTTCCAGTGCGTGTGTGATGAATGACAAAGTTAGATGGCATAAAAATCATTAATAGCTAAATAGTCTTTATTTATACCAGGAGCACATCAATGTAACTTGTTTAAAGTGTAATGGCAATTTTCATCTGAAAAGTCCCGATAAGCAATATTATGTACAGTTTTCCCAAATTCTCAACATCAGATGAATAATAGTAATTTTGGATAGGTAGGTTATAAAATTCTCTACTCAAATTCACATAATTTTGTTAAGTAAATGGAATCCATAACTATAGTCAGGCCTAATAAAAAGTATCCTTCGGGGAAGTAGCTTTTTCTTTCGTGATATTTGCCAGCAGAATTGCTGTATTTTAATGTGGGTTTGATGTTGAATTGAGATTGAGTCACTTTCATAAGAAAGGCCTACAAAGCAGTTTTCATGTGACAAACACTCAAAAGTATCCAGGCCATTCAGCTGCTGTCTAATATAAGATACAGAAGCTTGACATTTCGTGGCAGGGAATTTCATGGTTTCTCTGGTCATGGAAATTTTCTTCTAGTTCTTTGCCTCATCCTGAAAGATTAAAAATCAGATGAAGTGGAATGTAGAATATAAACTTTTTTAGTAGAAAAATATTAAACCTCTGAATTGGGAAGGCATATATTAAATGTAGAGCTAAGTTTTCAACTTTTGTTCTAAACCCTACTTGACAATTTAGTTTTGAAATTTTAGATGTTAATGCTCATAAGTAACTATAGAATCTACTGTGTTCAGTGTTCAAGGTCGTCATTGCTACTGAGTGCTTTGAGTTCATCAGGTGGAATTAGAGTGGTTTTTCTAGGATCTTACTAACTCTAATGTGAAAATAAGTGATCTTTTGGGATTCTCAAGAAAGTAGCTCCCAGTCACAGATATGACCTACACATCTTGTGCACATTATGTATTGCATGATGTACTTCTTGAAGCACAGCAGTTAAATGACAGTAGGTAATGGAAGTCATGAACCATATGATTAAATTTAATGGATAAAGGATACAAGGGAAGAAAACAGTAGTTGAAGCATTTCACCTATCTCCAATTGTCTGAAAATTGAGACTCAAAATACAGTTAATGAAATAAGGATTTCTAATTTTTTGGAAACCTTTTTATTTACATATTGCAACAGTTCTCACGTTTTTAGGCTGTGGCTACACTACACTTGGCCAAAACTTCAAAATGGCAAAGCTAATGGCTAAATCGAAGAATACTAATGAGGCACTGAATTAAATATTCAGCACCTCATTAGCATTCATACGCTTCCGGCCATGCACTTTTGAACATGCATGGCTTGGCGCAGCTACACAGGGGTCCTTTCAAAAAGAACCGCCGTGTAGCCACGCCGAGCCAAGCGCATTTGAAAGCAGTGCTTTCGAAGCGCCGCGGCTGGAAGCATGTGGATGCTCATGGGGCTCTGAATATTCAGTTCAGTGCCTTATTATTATTCCTCGATTTGGCCATTAGCATGGCCATTTAGAAGTTTTGGCTAAGTGTGGCCACAGCCTTAGTCACCATTGAAGGTATTGTTTTGATAATTTTTTAAAAAAATATTATCTTAGTCTTTTTTCTTGGGTTTCAAGATTCTAAACATAGACATTACAATCAATTAATCCAGAGTAAAAATATCTTATACCAATATGATTTTCAGTTTGTTTGCTATGTATTTTCTTTGCACAACTTCAGGGTTTATAAATGACATATTTTAAGTTTCTAGCTTTCTTATCCTGTCAGACTTTTTAAAAAGTTATAGGCTTTGTTGCTTATAAAAACCTAAATGGAGAAGATTTTCTGGAGCTATTAAATGAAGAAAAATTTAAAGTACTCAAGCTATAAAATGATTTTTAAATTTCAGTTTAAGAATAAGCAATTTGGCTGTGTGTTGTTTTTTTCTTTTTAGGCTTCAAAAGTTATTTTTCAGTTATGTTTAAGCATAAGCTGTTACAGCATTAAAATACCTGTTTTAGGTAGTGGTAGAGTAGATTATGCTTTAATCTATTAAATTTGGGGTTTAGTTAAAAATTGAAGTATGAAAAAATAGATTAAATTAAATTGGTGAATGCTTGCTTTGTGGAGTCTCCTGTAATTTAATTTGGTATGCAGACAATGAAATTAGGTTTGTGATTAATTTGCAGTAGTGATAGACATGACAGTATCAAATTAATAAAAAATTACTTTGTTGGACATAACACACACATTAACATTTTGGACAAAAATTAGTAGATCATGCCTACATTTCTTTATACACTTTTGACGTGTTCATTCTGAGTCAATAGGAATCTGTCCTTTGTTACACTTAGATATGACCATGTTTGTATTCATAATTCTCATCTCCTATATTTATGTGGTGTATGAATATTTACATCTGTTTTTCAAGTCGTCTGTGACATGTGTACCTTAATTAAGAATTTATTTAAAGGTAAATTGTGTTCTTTTCAGTCATTCCTAAATTAATGTTGACACATTATGTTCATGTGCCTTTAGATACATGTATTTTGGTTCCATAACCATTTCTTTCAACAGTTGAGATGCATTTTGCTTTGTGCAAATACCAAAGGCTGCTCAGATATTTCTGGGATGGACCAGGGATTGGCCGGCATTGACCACACTCATTCTAAACTTTGTCTGCAGCCAGGCAAATGGAGTTCAGCTTATTTTCCTTCATATCTGTTACCATCCCAGCTTTTAAATACCAATTAAGTTCAAATAGTTTCCCTCTTCATAATTTTTTGAAATTTTTTGATTGGATGGCTTTTTGAACAGGACCACTTGCCATGTTTTTTTACGCTATGCCTTTTCTCTTCCAGCACAGTATAGTTCACCGTATAGTGCCAAAACAAAGATTTAGCCCATCTTTGAAGAAATCTCTCAGGAGTCACAAAAAGAGTATTGCTGCAGTTATTCCTAGCTTGGACAGATGGCTGTTGAGTCTGGGACTGTCTTGTCAAATATGAGCTGATGCTGAATGACATCTCGCACCTTGTTAATAGGAGCATTAGAACTGGTTTCCCCAGAGATAAGCTGCTGCTCATAGTATTTGTCCCTGCAGAATGTGTGTGTGAATACATTCTGCTAGAGATTTGATTCGGCTCTGGACAGAACAGCTCTGTGTGTCCATTGCTTCCTAGAAGACTTTCCCATTAGTTTTATTTATTTTCCTTTCCTTTTTTATCACAAGTCAGGAATTCCATCCCAAGACTGATTTCTTGGCCTCCTTCTTCTGCCAGACCTCTGGGATATTCCAGAGGTCCCTGGATTCAAATTTTGCTAGACCTGCAGCAGACTTTTATCCTGGAGTGATGGGCATTTTAGCTTCCTCCAGTGATCCTTTTACTCTTTACAAGTACAAAAGTTGCATAGGTTTAAGAGCAACTCTCATCCTTCATTCAAATCCAGGCCATCTCTGTCTGATAGTATGGCTATTGAAAAGGTGATTTTGATGCTCTTGGATTGTCCTTCAAAGAGGTTGTGGTGCTACAGATCTCCAAAAGGATTTAATGTCTGGTCTATATCTGATCCTGCCACTGTTAAACTCCATGGATCGAAGACAACAATAGAAACACCAGGGTTTTCTTCAGTATGAACAAGAGCGTTCACTCCAGCACCATAGCTTGACTGGTGTCAGCTGTATTCAGTGTCCCATCTGCTGGGTCTTTGGGTCCTTTCCTTGAAAATCCTTAAGTCTTAAGATCTCTCAGAGCAGTTAGGCTGGCTAGATCTTGTGGTCAGACCAGTCCCTCTTAACTGTGGGGTTTGGTGTTGGCATCCTCACTGTGAATGTCTTGTTCTGTTCACTCTCCAGCCTTTTTATTACCATCACCTACTACAGTGGCATCTGAGTACTTAGATGTTTCTCCAAGCTACATTCATATTAAGGAAGGTCAGGCTCCATACTTCAGTTATCATGAAAGATCAGTCATTCTTCTCTGCTAAAAGACTGTTGAAATAGTAGATCAAAGTGATTGTTATTTAGTGGTAGTAGTCAGCCAGTTGGGAATGATGGAGAAAGTTCATTTAGCTCTAAGACCGCTTTCTGAGCATGCGGTCTTGCTGTCTCCCATATTTAATTTTGCAAAAGTATTCATGCCATTACTACTTTGACTTAGCATCTAGATTTTATGCTCAGCTTGGGAGAGTAGTCTTATAGCGTAATATGGGTGAGATTTTGTCACAGAGGTTGCAGATTCTGTCTTTCAGAAATCTCTATGACATTTTTGTTCTTCCTCGAGTGTCCCCGTGGGTGCTCCACGATAGGTGTTGGGCTCGCCCCAGCGCCGCAGATCGGATCTTTCCAGCAGTTTCTGCCAGACTGCGCATGCGCCGGCGTGCGCCGCTCCCCTGCGCGCTCCCGGCCACGTGCGTGATCCGGTCCCCGCCAGTTCCTTCTTAACCGCCATTGGCTGCAGACAAAATCTGCTAAGGCTGCGGCCAGAGTCAGCCTATTTAGAGTTTTCTTTCAGAGTTCTTAGTTAAATTGTTTGTTTCTTTATTGCAAAATAAATATATATACATATACATATACATATACATATATATATATATAAAGTAGAAAGTCTTAGTAACGAGAGGAGGAGCGGAGGCAGCCCGGGGATGTGAAGGCCAGTAGGCCTCCTGCTGCGGCAGGCTGGAGTCCGTGAGAGGGGAACAGGCACAGAGAAGGTGCTAAGTACCCTATTAACAGCTCAAAGACTCAACGCAATGTCCTCTTCAGGATTCAAGAAGTGTGAGTCATGCCGCGAAGCTACGCCGGCCTCTGATGGGCACAGTCAATGTATCAGATGCCTGGGGGAATCACACGTCACCCAGAAATGCTCCTTCTGTGCAAAGCTCACGGCCAGAGCCAGAAAGGATAGAGAAATGCGGCTGAAAATGCTGCTGTTTGATAAGGCCTTCCAGCCTGATGTGCCGGAGAGGCCTCAACCGGAGGGACCCATAGGGATCCATAAAAGGAAGGCGGTGTCCCTCACCCCCTCGGTGTGGAAACGGAGGCAGCTCTCTCCAGCCCGATCCCTGCCAGCGGTCACAGCGAGCGGGACGGGCGTAGCTCACAGCCCCCAGCCGCAGTCACAAGCGAGCAGCAGCGCAGCAGCGCACGTGGCAGAGGCTGAGCCTCCGATTACTAAACAGCTGGCCTGCGCATTCAGAGCAGCGGCCAGGCAAGTGCCGGAGCCGGCGGCACCGCCACAAGCGGCACAGACCCCCGCGGCACCAACGGTGCAGGGCCAACAGGCACGTAGCCTGCAGGCACCGGAGGAGACCACCCGCGCAGCACTGCAGATGAGCATGCCGAGCGCGGCGCTGACAGCGGGGCTGAGATCCCTGGCATGGGGGAGAGCGGAGCCAGCCCCGCAGGGGAGGGGAAAGGCAGCAGCGAAAACCCGGCACCGCAGCCCTTCTCTGGACAGGGCTGCTCTCAACAAGTCCTCCCCTTATGCTGTGTACACCAACCAGGAGACATGGGTCTCCCCCAGCCTACCCAGAGCCTCCTTCCCCATTCCTCCAACCAGCCTCACCATGGCTCGGGCCACCCTTGCCTTTTCTGGGATTTGACCCTCTGGAGTACTACCACAAACCAGTTTCACCATTGTCTCAATCATCCAGATGATCTCGCTCCCCCAGACATCGGGGGTATGCACCTCGAGAGTGGTCCAGGTCTCCATCCCAGGAACCGTGCCCGTGCTGCCATGGTCGTCCTTATCACGCTGGGCATAGACACCACAGGCATACACCCAGGGGCAGGTCCCCCTCAACCGCCCAGTACCCCCATGGGCACTCACGGACGGGGACGGAAACACAGCTGTCTCAAGGGGAGCTGATTTTGGAACCCCGAGATTTTCCCTCGCAAGCCTCTAGTGAGAGGGTGTACCACCGGCAGCAGGACCCTGAGAGTTCAAGGGAGGTCTACCCTAGTGGTTCCTCCTTGTCCTCCCCCGACGAGGCTATGGCCCCCGGGGATGTTGCCCCCCCCGGACGACCTCAGACAGTTTCAGGAGCTGTTTAAAAGGGTGGCTTTCACCCAAGGCATCCAAAGAGCAGAGTTGCAGGAGAAGCACCACAAGCTCCTCAAAAACCTGAGGCCTCCGGCCTCGTCCAAAATCGCTATCCCGCTCGACGAAGCAATCATGGAGTCTGCTACTACCATATGGCAGACCCCGGCTTCCGCTCCACCTATAAACAAGAGGGCGGATAAGAAATACTTCGTTCCGGCGAAGGGCATGGAGTGTCTGTTTAGTCACCCACAACCAAATTCTCTGGTGGTAGAATCGTCTCAGCAGAGATCGAAGACTTCCCAGTACAAAGCGGGGGGAACGGACAGAGATGCCAAGAAGCTAGAGCTATTTGGCAGAAAGGTATACTCCTCCTCCAGCCTGCTGCTGAGAGTGGCTAATTATGCAGCACATCAAGTGAACCACAATTTCGACAATTACTCCAGGCTTACTTCTCTCATGGATTCGCTTCCAGAAGATAAGAAGCCAGTGCTGAAGGCCATTGTGCAAGAGGGCTATGCAGCTTCAAGGACGGGAGTCCAGATCGCCCTGGACGTAGCAGACATGGTGGCACGCTCAACGGCTACGGCAGTGGTCGTGCGCAGGGAATCCTGGCTCCAGACATCGGGTATCCCAAGGGATCTGCAGGCAAAAATTGTCGATCTCCCTTTCGACACGCAGAAGTTGTTTGCAGAGTCAACTGATTCGGTCCTTCATTCCAGTAAAGACTCAAGAGCCACACTCAGAACACTGGGTATTTATACCCCTCCATGCAGAAAGAAAAAGTATTACCCTCAACAACGGCGATACCCGTACCAACCTCAGCGTGCTCAGTACCAACGGGGCTACGACCAAGGGCGGCATCAACAGCAACAACAGTATAGAACTCCCAGGCGACGTTCCCAACAAGGCCGTGCATCCTCGGGGCAGGCCCAAAGGCAACAAGTTTGACGGACAGGTCGAGGGCTGCACTATTACTACCATCGCGCAATGTCATCCACAATTAATGTTCCATCATCGCCTCCGACCGTTCCACTCACAATGGCAAAAGATCACCACAGACAAGTGGGTACTAGAGATCATAGCCACAGGTTACGTAATCCCCTTTCAGTCGCTCCCACCGCCAAGACCTCCGCCCAAGCCTCATCTCAGGGATGCCTCCCACGAGGCGAAACTCAAGCCCGAGGTGGACCACCTGATGCTTATGGGGGCGGTCGAAAGAGTGCCGGAGCAACTTCAGGGGAAAGGGTTTTATTCACGATACTTCCTCACAGAGAAGAAAACAGGAGGCTGGAGGCCCATCTTAGATCTTCGAGGCCTCAACCGGTACTTGCGCAAACAACGCTTTCGGATGATCACAGTCGCCTCTATACTCATGGCACTGGACGATGGAGATTGGTTTGCAGCCCTCGACCTACAAGATGCGTGTTTTCATATAACGATCCACCTGGCTCACAGACGTTTTCTCCGGTTTATGGTCAGCGAAGAACATTTCCAATACAAGGTTCTGCCGTTTGGCCTCTCCTCGGCCCCCAGAGTCTTTACCAAGACCCTGGCAGTGGTGTCAGCCTACCTGCACAGACGGGGGGTATTTATATTCCCATATCTGGACGACTGCCTACTGAAAGGGGCCTCGAAGGCGGAGGTACTACGCATGATACGCGTAACAGCAAACACGTTTGTTCGCTGGGCCTGGTCATCAACCTTGCGAAGTCAAAGATCGACCCCCACACAGGACATAGAGTTCATAGGGGCACGCATAAATTCTATCACAGCAAGGGTTTATCTACCCGACGCTCGCTTTCGCGCCATCGGTTCCCTGGTACAAGTCATTACATACAGCCCCACGGTGCCGGTTTTAACGTGCTTGCAGCTGCTCGGCCACATGACAGCAGCAACGTTCGTGGTACAGAATGCCAGATTGCATATGCGCAACCTACAACGTTGGCTGGTGAGTGTTTACAAGCTGGCATCCCATACCGTCTGCAGGGTGGTGTCACCCACGACAGAGGTGCGCAGATCCCTGCGATGGTGGGTAAACCCCAAGAACATGCTAACAGGGGTACCCTTTCACCAACCACAAATCTCTATTTTTCTCACCACCGACTCCTCCCACATAGGGTGGGGAGCACATATTGGCAAAAAGGTGACGCAAGGACTGTGGTCCTCTATGGAACAGTCACTGCATATAAATATAGTGGAGCTCAGAGCGGTGTTCAACGCCTGCAAACACTTTCAAGACCACATACAAGGCAAGGTAGTTGGGATCAATACAGACAATATCTCCACCATGTTTTATATAAATCGACAAGGCAGAGCTCGATCCCGTGCCTTATGTGCAGAAGCAGTCCGGCTGTGGAACTGGTGCATCGCCAACAATATAACGTTGAAAGCCTCGTACTTACCGGGTGCTCACAATGTGAAGGCAGACCAGCTGAGCAGGCACTTCGCACTCACACATGAGTGGCAGATCCGCTCCGATCTGCTACGACCGATTTTTCAGGCATGGGGGTTTCCCCAGATAGACCTGTTTGCCACTCAGCACAACAAGAAGTGCCCCCAATACTGCTCCAGGGCAGGACTGGGGCGGGGGTCCCTGGGGGACGCGTTCGCGATTTCATGGAAGGGCCCACTCCTTTACGCGTTTCCCCCACAGGGTCCTGCAGAAAGCCAGGAGGGAGAGAGCCCACATGATCCTAGTGGTCCCCACATGGGATCGACAGCAATGGTTCCCCTTGCCCCTCCGCATGTCGGATCGTCCACCGCTTCCCCTTCCGGTAGCGCCGGACCTGCTCACTCAGGCCCAGGAGTCCATAGTGCATCCACACCCCTGAGGCCTGCGCCTACAAGCATGGTTAATCCATGGCTCAGCTCCCTAGAAAGTACATGTACGGAGGGAGTACAACAAGTCCTGGAAAGTAGCCGAAGGATCTCCACCAGGAAGACCTACAAACAGAAATGGACTTGATTCACTGCATGGTGTTCCACCAAGCAGTTAGCTCCCTGTGAAGTGCCTATACCTGTCATACTAGAATACTTACTGGACCTCAAGAGAGGCGGGCTCTCCCTCTCCTCATTGAAGGTCCATCTCGCCGCTATATCGGCTTTTCAGCATGAAGAGGAAGGGCCCACGGTGTTTGCCCATCCTATTGTTACCAGGTTCCTGAAGGGGCTGGTAAACCTGTACCCCCCTCGGAAACCGCTTCCACCATCGTGGAGCTTGGACCTCGTGCTCAGCGCGCTAACGGGACCACCCTTTGAACCCTTAGCCACGGTTTCCCTCCGTCTCCTTACGATAAAGACAACCTTCCTTCTTGCAATCACGTCAGCTCGCAGGGTCAGTGAGCTCACAGCAGTTATGGCAACGCCGCCAAGCACGGTATTCTCAAAGGAGGCGGTAACCTTACAGCTGCACCCAGCCTTTGTTCCGAAAGTTTCTTCAGAGTTCCATCCTAACGAACCTATAGTTTTACCCTCGTTTTACCCGAAGCCTCATAGCTCCAACAAGGAGGCACGCCTGCACCTCCTGGACGTGAGGAGGGTGTTGGCCTTCTACATAGACAGAACTAAGTCCTTTCGGAAAACGGACAGGCTCTTAGTGTCTCTCGCTCCCAGATCAAAAGGAGAAGGTCTCTCTTCACAGAATCTTGAAGCACGTTGTGTCCTGCATAAAGATGTGCTACGAACTTCGAAAGTCTCCTTTACTGGCCCCGCCTAGGGCTCATTCCACCCAGGCAGTGGCGGCATCAACAGCCTTTTTCAAGGGCATCGCGCTAAAAGACATCTGCAGAGTGGCGACCTGGTCATCCTATGACACCTTCACCAAGCATTATGCCCTACACCGGGTATTCCAAGAGGATACCCGCCTCTCAACAGCGGTCCTTTCGGGGGCAAGCTGCACATAACCCAATTACCCACCTCCTTTCTTGGGTTACTGCTGGGTAGTCACCTATTGTGGAGCACCCACAGGGACGCTCGAGGAAGAAAGAGAAGTTACTCACCGTAGTAACGATGGTTCTTCGAGATGTGTCCCTGTGGGTGCTCCACCACCCGCCCATCCTCCCCGCTTCGGATCTCCATCTGGTGTTTTTCAGGAGCATCTGAGGTGGTTGGTCAAGGAACTGGCGGGGACTGGATCGCGCACGTGGCTGGGAGCGCACAGGGGAGCGGCGCGCGCCGGCGCATGCACGGTCCGGCAGAAACTGCTGGAAAGATCCGATCTGCGGCGCCGGGGCGAGCCCGACACCTATTGTGGAGCACCCACGGGGACACATCTCGAAGAACCACCGTTACTACGGTGAGTAACTTCTCTTTTCAGCACCACCCCGGGAGTGACAGGGCTAAGATTATCAGCCAGTTATAGCCTTGGAGCCCCAAGCGGTCAACCACTGCAGGTGGTAGGGGCAACAAATGTCTCAGATGTAGGCAGTGGGGGCCCCTGAGTTCTCAACCATTGCGGGTGCTGAACTAGCCTCTGTCCTCCCCTCTAAGCCTTTTTCTTCAGCCATTGCCCCATGGATTCCATCCCGTTATTTTTTAGTAAAGGTCAAAGACAGGTTGCAGACTTTTGTGAATTTTAGGTTATTGCCCATGACTAGTGTGTAACTGTTGTTAAAAAAATAACTATGACAAAATCTTAACATTCAGAGAAGAGAGAGGCTACTTGTGTGAGTCCTCTATAGCTGTATGCGGGGGCCTTCTGACATTGTCCCGCTGTACAAACTTCTTCCAGGAAGATATAGCAGATACATACATCTAATTTTGGTAATTTGTAATTTTTTGTCTTAATAATTGTAAAAACAATGCTTACTGTGATTTGGAAGTATTGATTCAAATACGCAAATGTGTTGGTGTTATCTGGAGGTAATTACACATTTTTTTCAATATTTTTCCAATGTTTTGTGTTGGAGCAGGGTTAAATGCGTTTTCTTCATTGAACTGGTAAATCTTGAACTAATTCAAGGAACAAGACTTAGTGGTTGAAATAGATACATAAAACATTATCTGTCTAAATTAAGCTGTCTGCAAAGCAAAATACAGAAGTCTTTCACTATAACGATATGCTAGTGATATTTTTCCTCCCCTTCTTACAGCTGAAGTTACTTATTATGTTCTTAGATGGGTTCTTTGTGAAGCCTGTGTGACATGAATGAAAAAGATTCTGAGTGAGCTCAATTAATCAAGTTCCCATCTGCTACTGAGAAACAAAACAAAATAATCTAAAATAGGCATTTTTGCCAAATTGGAGTGATTTCTATAGTGAAATGAATAACTTGGTGTTAAAAAGTAACACTCTAGCATATTTTTACTGTATTGGTTATGTGCATGTCATTAAAATACTGTAGCTGTAATTTGGTGACATTTCTCTGCACTTCATGGAGTTAGAGAAATAAATGATGCAGTCCTGTTATCGCTTTTTCATAGTGATGTACTCATATTGCTCACTAGAGGGTAGACTTGGAATTATAATCAGTTATTTGTATAATAATAATTGTAGTTATCAGGGTTCTGCTGCACATACTGTTTAAAAACAGAAAAGGGAATATCAGTTGACTACAATAGTAGTTTTTTGAGTCTAGCTTAGAATTCTTAAAGTGTCTAACCTGGAAGTTACACACATCCCTTTTGAGTTTCTTATGTTTTAAAAGAAATTGAAATTAATGTGTAAGTATTGTTTTAACATAGGATGTTGTCTTGCCATAATATTTGGTTAATGTATCAACATTGTTGTGGATACCAATGGTGCTCTGAAAATTAATTCTGAAGTAGCTTCTTATATAAAGCGAAAAGAGTATAAAATGTCCCTAATGTTGATACAAAGAAAATATTTTTAGATTAATTTGACTTTGCAAAACCAGAGTAAAAAGATAAAGAAGTCTTGTTACAATTTTTAAGAAAACTGTCTAAAAATTAACTGTATCATGAGGAATGAATTAAATTGATATCATCCATGTGAGAGAGAGTGAGAGAGACAGACATGGGAGAGAAGTGTGTGTGTGTGTGTGTGTGTGTGTGTGTGTGTGTGTAATTAATTGATATATATATTAATGAATATATAATATATATTTTTATATATATAAAAATTGTGTGAATACTTAGTCACTGCCCTGTAAAAGCCTAAGGGGTTTGTGGTCGTGCTGAGGTTTTAGGAGGCCATTGTTCATGCATGTATGCACTCCCCTTTCCCTGCTGCCCCAATTGTGGTTAAAAGTGTATAGGGCCAGTTGGTTTTATTGTGCGCTCAAGAGGTAAACCCACAAATACATGTTGTATTTAGGTTAGTTAAAATGTGCTTGTAGAGAAGGTTGCCATGTTTGTGTACAAAATGCAACTTTTTGTGACACCTCCTTTTGTGGTTGTAAAAATCTGGCCCCTATTTTGCACGTAATTACTGTAGGGTACGTTTAATTATATCATCAGTAGTGTACCTGGAGATGGTGTTCACAGCTGATTTTTAGATGTCCAAATTCTCTTTCCTCTTAGAATTTACATTAACAGTTACTTTAACTGATTCCTCTTCAATGCTTACTGGTTATATCAGACTTGCAAAGTATTTTACATGTGTAACAGGCTGAATGATAGTTTCTATGCTGTAAATAGATTGCCATTTCTGTGATTAACATAATTTTCCCTAGCATTCTAATTGTATTGAGCGATATGGGACATTTCACATGCAGAAATTCTTCTGCTATAACTGAATCCTGACTGGCTGTGAGGAAATGTACAATGCATTTCTAAGACAGCAAAGCTAAAGAAGACATTTCTGTGAATAACTGAAACCAGCAATGTGTTTTGACAAACTATCAAGGGCAAATATTACACAATTTTCAGGGTATAATATGCAGTAACCAGTTTATGCTATTGTCAGATTTTTATCTTGTAAATTCTGTTCTGTACTGGCGTTTATCCTGTTGTTATCACTGTGGTTTGTGAGCACCTACCAGTAGTTTGTAGGAACCATTTTGGTTCCAGAATAAGAGCAAGACAAGATAGCAGATAAGGTAATATGTTGTATTAAATGACTTTCTACTGGCAGACGGCACAAGCTTTCCTAGAATCCTAGGCTGGAGGGGGGTGGGGGGGTCAAGTCCAGCCCCTTGCCCAAAGCAAGACCAACTCTAACTAAACCATCCCAGACAGGATTTTCTCATGCTGAGACTTTCGAGGTACAAAATCTCTTCTTCACTTCTGGGGAAAGAAAATGTGATGTAAATACAACCTGGGATAGATTGCTAAGCATTGGACAGTGGTGTTCATTGTCCCCTTTATCTTGAATTGTCGTCGTCGTCGTCGTCAGCAGCCATGGGCTCAATTCCCCTTGGTGTCTGATGCCTCTCTCACTATTTCCTTCCATCTTTTCCTGTCCAGTGCAGAGTGGCTTAGTTTCTATCGACTAGCTCAATGCCAATCTACTATATAATCTACCCCTTCTCTGTGGCGTCTGCCTCTCCTATTTGAACTGTCCATTATCCTGAATACCAAGGTCTTGATTTTTTGGTTGGTTGTTCATTCTGCCAATATGCCTGAGTAGCTGTAACTTGCATTGTATAACCTTCTGCGGTAGGTTCTCTTTCAGCTGTATCTTCCTATATAATTTTTCGTTTTTGACCTTCTGCATCTTTTTACTCTGGTTTTGCAAAGTCAAATTATTTTAAAAATTTTCTCTGTATCAACATTAGGGATGTTTTATACACTTTTGGCTTTATATAAGAAGCTACTTCAGAATTAATTTTCAGATGTCTGTTTCAGTTCTTGTCAGTCTCTCTGAGACACTCGGGTCCAACTGTGCTTTGTATAGGTCCGTGTAGTATCTCATCCATCGCTGCATAATCTTTTTCTTGTTTATGAGCACCTCTTCATTCTCGTCTTTGGTTGCAATCTGCTTCGGCTACCACTTCCTATTCACATTCCTGATCATCTTATACACCTCCCTGGTCTTACATTTGCCATAATACCTCTCTGTATCTTCACACTGATCCTCTAGCCATTTCACCTTATCCTTTCTGGCTGTTTTCCTTACCTCATAGCATTTCACCCTATAGTGCTGTTCCACTCTCTCAGAAACATCTCTTCTGATTTTCAACGCTCTCTTCTCTTGAATTTTCCCTATGTACTAACTTTTTATGGTAAACAATCTGTTCCACCTTGCACTTAGCTATGATGCTTAAGAATATTTTTCCCAGAACTGGAGTTCTTGTGTGGCTTGAAATGTTTTGGTCCAATAAAAGATACTCATCTATCCAGAGATTCACATGGCTAACAGTTATAATTACAAAGGTCAGATAAGTAGTGATCTGTTTGTGAATGTTGTTCACATGTGGGGCCAGGGTGTTTTTGTCTTATCATTTTTGTGTGAATTTGGTAGAGAGCGTAACCCGTATAGTAGTTGTTGGGGCAGTGAATGAGGTACACCGTGTATTGTGATAAGCACATGTAGGACCCATTGGTCTTGAAAGGTACATTGCATGTGCTAGTGATCATAAAAACAGTAGAGGTATATTTACAGGTTCTACATCTCTTGTTCTGAAATGGTCTAATGCTCCTTGGACTTGATGTATCCTGGTCTGCAGGGAGCTTGTTTCCAATGATGCGGTTGGGGGATTGTTTGAAGGCTGGTTGTAACACATCACACTTGCCTGCTACTCTTGATTGCATATGTTCAAATTCCTTAGGCATAACGAATGACCCTAAATTGGCCCATTCGTTCCTAATGACCACTTACAGCATTCATTACCCTTTTATGCTTAACAGTCTGTTATGACTTGAATTTAGCTCAGACAAGGTTGTTGACAGTATCTTATTTGACCAGCTTCTTTTTAGGGAGAGACACAAGCTTTTGAGATTTTTTTTCCCCTAAACTTAGTTCCACCTGTAATGCCAACAGACCCAGGTTGCAGGCACCAGGAATTGAACGTCCGATCATAGGAGCTAACGCCCCATACTTTACCTTGTGAGCTAAAGGCCAGCTGCCTTTCAGCCAAGGCTGTGGAGGAGAGACTTCACCCACCCTAGTATGAGGTTTCAGTGCCTCTGGGTACAGCATGCTTCCCTGGGCGGAGGAGGCACGTCCCGAGCTTCTGAGACCTTCTAGCAGTTCATCTCGGATGACCCACCAGTTGTAATGCCTACAGACCCGGGTTGTTGGCATTAGGGGTTGAAGCTATGACATAGGGGCTAAAGCCCTGTGCTCTGCCACATGGCTTTCAGCTGAGGCTGTAGAGCAGAGACTTCACCCACCCTAGTATGAGGTCTCAGTGCCTCTGGGTACTATACACTGTTCTGATTTTCTTCTCTGATGCTGAAGAAGAGCTCAGTGTAGCACAAAAGCTTGTACCTTCTAACAGCAGAATTTGATCCAGCAGCAAAGTTATCTCACCTGACTTGTTTCTTGCCTACCGGTGGTGCATCTGACACAGTTCTTTCCTCTCTTCAGGGGGAAAATTCAGTGTGGATTTAAACTGTCTTTTGTTTCACTTGAATTTTTAAAATATTTTTATTTAAGCTGTGCTGTGTGGTCTTGGTGAGAGACTGTCAAGATCAATGTACAGATGAACATACTTGAAACAGGAAGTGATGGGATTTATGGTGGTTCTTAGATCCTGCAGATTTTTATTCTACAGTCTCAGTCGACCCTTGAGGAAAAAAGTCTGCACAACCACATTTTACCCTTGTATGTAAGAGATGCAGTTTTTGATCCCAGTTTGTGTCCTGGGGCTGAAGGCAACTATTCAGATGTACCAGCCCAAATAATTAAGTATCTTGAAAATAAGGATAAAGATCTTGAATTTGACATGATATTCTATGGAGAGCTACTATAACAAAGAGTGGATATGTTTGACATTCTAGCACTCTTAACCTGAGTTTAGAAGACCTGCTTTATTCTGTACTAACTGATGTTGAGTATTGATCATTCATGCCAGGCAGACTGTATTCTGGTATCCAGTCAGGAGGTAACACAGGCATGAACTACTGAGGCCAGGTCACTGCTCAGGCTGGATCACTTACCCAACCAGCCATGGATACCGGAATGCATTGTTTGCATATGCAGGAGCATACTGTTAATGAAAATATGAAACTGTAAAGTGCAATTTCATTTGACTAATTAAGGATTATGTATCTTCAACTAGAGGAGACAACGTATAATTGCAAATCCTCTGTAAACTAGAGCAGTGGTTTTCAACCAGCGTGCCATGAGAATTGTCTAAGTGTGCCGTGGAAATTTCATCAGTTTCTCCTCCTCTCAGCTCTTTGAAAATCCCGGGAGGGGGCAACTGTTGAAATTTCACAGCACCCTTATATGACCCCCAGCTGGGGGCTCCAGCAGCAAAGCTGCCTGAGTCTCATCTGGCGTGGTGATGTCAATTTCCCTTTTGCAGCTGCTTTGCAAAGCCTCTGGGGTTGGGGGGTGGGGGATTGGAATTGACCAACCCCACACCAGCTGGGAATCAGGTAGCCTTGCTGCTTGAGTCTCCCCCAGCTGGCTTCAGGTCATCAGTTTCCTCCCCCCACTCTGCAAAGAGCAGAAGGGGTGGAAAATTGACCAACTGGCCAAACCTGCACCCGCTGGGCGATCAAGCAGCAAGGGAGCCTGCTTCCTAGTTGGTGGGGGATTGATCAATTTCCCCTTGCTGAGGCTTTGCAAAGAGGCTGCAGGAGGGAAATTTCTGACCCCCATGCCAACTGGGACTCAGGCAGCCTTGCTGCTTGAGTCCCCAGCTGGCGCAGAATCATCAGTTCCTCTCTCCCCCCCTGCCCCACCCCCCGCCATGGCTCTGCATTTATGGGCAATCGATTCAGCTGGAAAAAGTGGGTGTGCCATGGAATTGTTTGTCTGATTGAAGTGTGCATTGTTACTGAAAAGGTTGGGAACCACTAAACAAGAAGAATCTCTATTTCGTTGGATACAGGTTCAACCAGCTATTTATCCCTGACCTGATCTTGGACAAATGCTTGACTAGCTTGGAGACGTTAACATTGTGAAGGATGAATAGAGCTGCTTGTTTGCATGTTGCTGACTTTTCTGTTCATTGTGTCTTATCCATTCACCTACTTGTTTCATACAAATACTGAACACCTGAAAAGAGTAAAAAGAAATGTATCTTTCTGTTCTGAGCTGTAGGAAATAAGAATAATTGTTTTGCATAGCAGACAGCAATTTTACTAGTTTGGAATTCCTTCAGACTAGAGATTACCATTGGTGCTCTTCCATCTGTGTTCTTTTGCTGTATCTGTATACAGCTACAGAATGAACTAGGACAAGAAAAGGTATTATCTCTATCTAATACCAGTTAATTTCATTTTAAGCCAAAAAGAAGCTCACATTACCAGATTGGAAAATAAGCTTCATTTGTTCTTTCTCTATCAGCTCTTTTTTTTTCTCTTTCTATATGATTTGTGCTAATCCAGTCCAGTCCGAGGTATCTGATTTGGTGAACTATCTAAAACCAAACAAAGACTGTTAATCATGTACAGTGGCAGTACTCTTTTTCACTGTATTATTTTTAATGTCCCCATGAGCATGAAGCAGAAATCTGCATAGGCAAAAGAGCTTGGGAAACAAGCAGACTTATCTAGTTTTGTGCTGGAAAAGGAAGCAACAGTACCTGGTGGATTAAATCATCTAACATGTTAATTACAGCTAAATGATTCTAAAACCAAACTTCATACAAAGATGAAATACCCAACAAATGCTGTGCAACTACATGTTGTATAGCTGTATGCACCATGGAATTACGTATTTGTACTGCTGTAACACTTATAGCCCTTATGCTGTGTAAGCTACTAATGTGTAACCAAGATGATCTGCTCCCTTTCAGAAGTAATTTTATTTCCCAGTCTCTCACCTCAGAATTAATCTGACCATATTAGCTTTTTTTTCTTTGTTTTTGGTATTCATTATTTGCTTTTAGGAGCCACTCATTTGTTTATATGCTGACCTGCTTGGTAAGGCAACGTATTTTTTTGTGTGTGTTACTTTTCCAGTGGGCTTGTTTACACTACCACCTTTCTTCGAAGGAAGGATGGTAATTAGGGTGTTGGGAGCTTACTAAGAAGTGCATAGGTAGCACTTCCTTAAGCAAATCCCCCCTGCGGCATCTCCGAAGTTTTAAACTTCGAAGTACCAGCATGCATCTAGCTGTGCGCACCTGCTGGTACTTCGAAGTGCTGGGGCAACTTCGAAGTCCCCTTACTCCTCAAAAAGTGTGCCAGTACTTCAAAGTTTAAAACTTGTGAGTTGCCGCAGGGGGGATTTGCTTAATGAAGTGCTGCCTATACATGGCAGCACTTCATTAGTAAACTCCCAACACCCTAATAACCAGCCTTCCTTTGAAGGAAGGTGGTAGTGTAGACACAGCCAGTGTGTAATAACCATTTTTAGTATTTTTCTCCATTTTACAACTGTTCGTCTATTCTAATGCATAATGGTATGCTGTATATGATGCACCTAAGATGTTTTGCTTGAAGGCACAAAGATAAAAGAATGACTTTAAAATGCCAGTTTCAAGTATCTGGTAGTTAAATATGCTGTATGGCATTCACAATATTTTTTTTTTTAAATTCGTTTAGACTTTGACTTCAGCGTTCCAGGTTCCATGAAACTTCACAATCTTATATCTAAACTGAAGAAGTGGATCAAAATCCTAGAGGCAAAAACTAAGCAGCTTCCAAAGTTCTTTCTCATAGAAGAGAAGTGTCGTTTTCTAAGTAATTTCTCAGCTCAAACAGCAGAAGTGGAGATTCCTGGAGAGTTTCTTATGCCAAAGCCAACCCATTATTACATCAAAATTGCAAGGTAAACTACCATTGGGTAAAAGGTAGATGTAACAGAGAAAATAGAGATTTTAAAAGAATCCCTTTTCTCCCACTTCTGATGCAGTATCAGTCCAAGTGATAGAAATACAGTTTGTGTGTCTGTAATGAAGTGCCTTAATGAAATATGTACGGTCATGTTTCCATGTCATGGCTTAACAGAACACAGTTCTAATTTTAGATACCTATGGTAATTTTACTGGGTGTTACTGGGGACGTGGGATGGAGGATAATATTTTTAAGATCATTATAATCTCCTTTTTGTTACTTTTTTAAAGTTTCTGCTAACCACTGTAATCAGTACAGGTGCTCTGCTTGTTCGCTGGCATTGCTGTTATCAGAATTTGGTCAAGAGAATAGTTTAAATTAAAATCTTCATTCTGAAATGTAAAAAAGACAAAGATGGAAACATTCTTCATAAGTGTGCCTTTTTTTTTTAACAGAATGCAAATCTCTGCTTGTTGTATTAGGAATCTAGTTTATAAAAAGGGTGCATCTCATTTTAAAGGAGCCCATAGTTGAGTGTTGGTTTTGCAGAAGCGCCAGAGCAATCAAGATGTCTCTTCTGCTTCTAAATATGGCATTTTTATTTAAAAAAAAAAAAAAAGTAATCTCTAAAGAAAGAAATAAGACTTTAGACTTTGAAAGCTACGGTGCTTTTATCTGTTCCTTTGCTTGATAGATTTATGCCTAGAGTGGAGATAGTGCAGAAACACAACACTGCAGCCAGAAGACTCTATATACGAGGCCATAATGGAAAGATTTACCCATACCTAGTAATGAATGATGCTTGCCTGACAGAGTCCCGCAGAGAAGAACGTGTATTACAGCTCCTTCGCCTTTTGAACCCCTGCTTAGAGAAAAGAAAAGAAACCACAAAGAGGCATTTATTTTTCACAGGTACAGTAAGAGTGGGTTTTGGATAATTTCTTATGTCTTAGAAGAGCCCAGTATTGAAGCTAAAATTTTTAATACGTGCAACATCAGAATAATTTGACGTAAATCCTGCCTCTATCCTGTTGATCACAGGGGCTCTCCAGGCATGGTGACTCCACTGTAGAAGGGGAAAGGGGCATGTGTGATATTTTGGGCCATATTTAGAAGAGGTTACAAATACCGTCTTGAGCAAAGACATTGGTGAATCATTGGCCATACCTTTGCATTATGTTCCAAAAGATCCAGACTTTCCCCATCCATTTCTAGATAATCCAAAGGCAGTGTGAAGCATCTGGAAGACAGCTGCTCATGTAAAACTTTGCATTTGGCATGGTTTTCAAATTCTGTCTGTGAGGCCATTACTCATTAGTTCTTACAGCAAAATAAAAGGGTTTATCAGTACAGAATAACACTCTTTAGTGCTAAACTATTGCTAAATAATGAGTTCAGTCATTTAGATATATTTTTCTATAGGCCTGTTTTTGTGCATATTTTTAAAAAGATTTTGATCTTGAAAGAGCTAATTTGATTACTCCGATAAATTCAGAGGCTCGCTCTATGTTGGCACTACAATATGGCAATGTTTGACCACAGTACTGAACAAAACAGTAACTGATTTGACTCTCCTCAGTTAGACATCCTTCACACTGTATTTTTATGTGAATTGCAAAAATCTTCATTCATGCAATATCTTTTTGCATGCAATATTAAAGTTGAGGAACAAGATGAGTGAGTTAACTTCTACTGGCCAACAGCTACAGCAGCACTGCATATAGTAAGGTTGAAAGTTAGGCATGTAGATGTTGGGAACTGAGAGTTAAGGTGTAAAGAACTGCCAGTTCTTTTCCCTTGTATGGTGCATTGGTTATTTTGTGTCATGAAAATTAATAAATAATACACTTGTGAAACAATCCTTTTTGAGAGCATTTGACTCTTCACTTGACAGTAAGCTTAGTCTGTGTGACTTGAACCCTAGTGCAAATAGAATGTCTTCAATCAATTAAATTGTTGGCAAGTTCCAGCAGCTAGCCAACTGATGCATTATATATTAATATAAATATCCATCATCTTGGAAATTTGTGAAGCACTTAATGGTTTTGTATAAACTAGCAGTTCTGAATTCAACACCCCTCTAATGCAGTCAGAGTTGGAGGGCAGAAACAAATTGCCTCATGGTTGAGGGTTAGTCAAGGACAGTCAGGCACACTTCTGCTGTTTCAGCATAGGTCCTGGAGTTTGTTTGAGCCTAATTTTTTTTTCATACCCAACTTTTCTGTAGCCATAGTTGTGTCTTAGCTTCTTATGGGATTGTTCAGTTAATATATGAGGGAAGACAACTGTATGGCATACTCAGTAATAATCGCAATTAAAAAGACAGGATAAACACCTCGAAAGAGGTGCTACATGGAAAACAAAATGGATTAAAAAATGTAGCATATATAATAACATAAATGCAGTGATATATTGTATTTGCGAAAGACCTAAATTTAAATTACAATCTCTTTAAAAAAATACCCAGTACATCCTTGTGTTGTGTTATCAAACATTTTGACACAGCCTACAAGTATAGATAGGAGAGTCCTCTCTCTGCCTCTCCCTCCCAGGGCTAGATGCAAGCACAAGAGAAGAGCTAGCTCATTATTCTGCACATAACACAGATTTAAAAAAAAAGAAAATTGCTGGAGTAAACAACATTGAACTGTAAAAATAGAGATTCAGGGTGGAGGAAAAGGCTGGGCTGGGGACAGGGGAGAGAGAACTCATTGTTACAAATAAGCTGAGCTCAATTACTTCAATGTTTTCATTGCTGGAAGTGAAACCATCTACCAGGTGACCAAAAGATCAAGATTGCCAAACTAAGTAATATCAGCCCTGTTAAAGCTAGCTGCAAAAGAGCTTTATTCTGTTGCATTCATAAAATAAGTGCATTATGCACACAACAGACATAAGTATGTGTGTTAGAAAAACCTAGTTAGGATCAGTTCTGCAAAGTATCCAACTGGACTGTAGAAAAAATTTCAAAAGTATTTAGGTGACGTAGGAGCCTAAAGACTTAGGTGCTTTGGAAAATGTAATTGTGTAGTTATTCAGCTAAATATACGTAATCTTATGGGAAGGTCTGTTCTTGCAATATTCTCTCTATCCAGTTGTGGGTTCACCTCAGTTCTACTAAATACCTATTTTGTTTTTCAAAGCTCTTTCTTATACTGGAGTAAGACCAGAATGATTTAGTTAGATACTGAAAACATGGGGTTGCAGGAGTTAAATTAGCATCTAAAACAAAAATTCTCCTCTTTTCTGTGAATAAGAGAGGCAGGCTGAACTGGGAATCCCTAGATTTTTACTGAGATGGTGTTAGCTGTAGGCAATTCAACCATCCCTGTCAATGTGGCACAGAAATGTTTTAACCACTCAAAGTCCTTTGTGTGGTATGACATAGAGTGAAAAAGAAAATGCATCTCTCTCTCATTAATTTTTTATATTTAAAAAAAAGGGCTGAATGTGCTATGAGGAATTAAAATCTCCATTTGACATACTTCACTTGATTCACAGAACTGTGTAAGGGCTGACACTTCTATGCTAATTCTCCTTTTCTTAGTATTTTGATTATGTACTAACTGTTTTCTTCCTGTCTTTTTCCTTTCCCAAAATTTATTTTTAGTCCCCCGTGTTGTGGCAGTCTCTCCACAGATGCGTCTGGTTGAAGACAATCCCTCTTCTCTATCCCTGGTGGAAATCTATAAGCAACGCTGTGCCAAGAAAGGCATTGAGCATGACAACCCTATTTCTCGTTACTATGACAGATTGGCAACAGTCCAAGCACGAGGGACCCAAGCCAGCCATCAGGTATCAAATCTGTGTTTAATATTATTCAAACTTCCTTCTTAGGAGGTCCATGATGTTACATTTTGCTTTCCTTTCTCGCGTTTGCTACATACATTGCATGTATGTCAGTGTGTTTATGTGGGTTTGTTTTTTACCTGGTACCATATGAGCACCACCGTCTCATCAGTATTCTAAAAATGCCTAGAAAACTTTATGCCCTCAAAAAGGCTTACTACCCATTCTACTTTATTAACTACATAATTGTAACTCTAAGTACTGTAGATAAAAACATGGTGTTTAACTATATTACTCTCTAGTCAGATGTCTGGTACACCTGAAAGGTATCGGTTGAGAGCACCAGAAGCAAAACTCCTCACTCCACATAAACAGATATAATATTGAGAGATCTTGTGCAAATGTCTTCATGCTGCTCTGCTGTGGTATCAGAGTAAGGTTTATCCTTTTGCATGAGGGTGTGAACATGTCATTCACAAGGTCAGATTTTGGAAAGTGGGCATCTCTTCACTTGAAGCTGAGCTTAGACCATGGATTTATTTCACCAAAGTCTGTTCAGTCACCACTAGCTAGAACCTAATCTATATTTATGCCTTGCTGAACGCAGGGTTTCATATCCCTTTTTAACCATCAAAAGCTACACAGTGCTGATAAAATCAGGTTAGAAAAGTTGTTGGTTCATATAGCCTCTTGAACCTCCTTAGTCTGGGTGTGTCTGCTCTGGCAACACCCATGGTTCAGACCCTGGCAGGGAGAGGAGGAAGCAGCTCTGCATGCTGTCACCCCTCCATCTCTGGGGGAAAAGCAGCACAGTGAAGCACTCGTCTAAAGCCTCCTCCCATCCCCCCTCAGTGCTCCCATAGCAGTGGTGCTGAGGTGGTGGGACCTGGGTGCAGCAGGGGGGCACAGAGCCAGAGAAGCATCCCAGCCCCATTTCTCTCATGCACAGACCCCACACTCCCATTCCTCTCACACGCACTCCCTCCTCTCCTCCCAGACCCCTTGCCCCACTGCCAGCGTGGACATCCATGGTCAGGAGGAAATCCATAATCTGCCATAGCCTCCTTCCCAAGGTTGCCAGATTAACATGGTTCAGATATATATAATGTCATGTACCATGCTAGTCCAGTTCAGATTGGCTGGTAAAATGTGCAATATGTTTGTCCATTGAATATGATACTTGCCATAAAGTCTCTCACAAAATAAAATGAAGTGTTGTATAACATCTGTTTCTGTTCTGGGGCTGAGTCCTTCAGGTTATGAAACTTCATCATTAACAGACATTTAATTGAAGCCAGTATGACGATTATTCTCTTTTGAGTGCAATGGAAAAGATCCTAGCTTTATTTCTTTTTCTAATTAATGAGGCTAGTACATCGCACAGTAATTAAATATGGTAGCAGTTTGTAGATGTTTACTTCCAGCAGAGAACAAAACTGCACACTGGGTAGCTACAGAAATATTTGCAAGCCTTTCTTTATCTTTGTAAGTAAGCGGGCTCCCAGATTGTACTAAGTACAGCATAGACGTACATTTTTGCTCCAAACATCTTGTATTTTGTGACTTTCTCCCACTTTTGCTTACTTGGGAAAACACACTTAATTTCCTTCTACAAAGAAACCCCTAGCCAGAAAGAGAAAATGGTCTGTGCCTGTATATGTTCCAGATGGAATTTCATATCTTCTCCCTCGTACCCCTTCATATGTGGATTGCCGTTCTGCAGAAATCAGTCCTCCTTTATATCCCTCCTGCCTTGTTCTACAGTGGCCGACAGACCACTGGTGGCTCATAATGACTAATGAGCTGAGACTATTATGGTTGATGTGTTCAAAGCTAGTCTATGACAGATATAGTCATGCCACTATTACCCTACCCAATCATTCTTCCTTGGAGCTACCTTAGTCTCAGCAACCTGGTAACCTTCATCTTAAGCCAAGGACCTAATTTAAAAATCCATTAATATCAATGGGGGAATAAGGCCCCAAAGTGAAGTTTTTGGTGAGTGACTGTTGGTCACATATGTATTGTGCCTGGTATGCTACAGACAGCTGGCTCCAGAGTTTCTGGACGTAATGCAGAGAACAAGAAGTCCTGTGGCACCTTATAGATTAACAGATATTTTGGAGCATAAGCTTTCGTGGGCAAAGACCTGCTTTGTCAGATGCATGGGTGGATATAATAATGCAAATACAATTCATATCAGGGCCTTGAAGAGAGGTGCTTCTTCAGTTTGCAGTGAAACTGTTCATCCCAATTAGTGCTGCTTTCCACTCTGTGAACGAGGAAATCTAGGTATTTCATGATTGTGGGAGTATGGGATATTTAGTAAGAGTGAATTAATACTAGTTATATTAATGAAGCAGCAGCAAGAAAATGGGCGTGTGAAGATGAAGAGTTAAGTACTTCTCCATCGGTCTGGAAGTGAAGTTTATTGAATGTCGCTAAGATCATCCTTGTTTTTTCTTGTATATGGAGTAGAAGTTACTGACTTATAGTAACTGTTTGGTCTTTGGACTTCTGGCATACCCATAAGTAGCCCTCTGATGTCCTTATGGATGTGATTCATGTGATATTCTGAAGGCAAAGAAAGATCTCTTAATAAAACTTTGAAATGACCTTGAAACTGTTCAGGATATACACTTCCAAAATTGTGGACATACATTTGTAAAAGAGTTAGAAAAAAATACTGGCATGCATATATCTCTTAGCATCTTGATTTCAGTTTAAATATTGAACAGTTGAGGGCAGAAGAGGCTGGCAGTTTAATTAGCATTGATATTACGTTAGTGTCTTTTTAAATTGAACAGTCAATAGAGAATAGTGGTTTAAAATGATTTTGTCTTAACCAAATTTGCTTTGCCTTTAGGTTCTCCGGGATATACTTAAAGAAGTACAAAGTAACATGGTGCCCCGCAGTATGCTTAAGGAATGGGCTTTACACACATTCCCCAATGCCACAGATTATTGGACGTTTAGAAAGATGTTCACAATTCAGTTGGCATTAATTGGCTTTGCAGAATTTGTCTTCCATTTAAATAGACTCAACCCTGAGATGTTACAGATTGCCCAGGTACAGTAAACTCTCTTTTAACCGGTATTGAATTAATCAGTACTCTAAGATAACTGGCACTGCCACCAGTCAAGCTGCACTGCTGGAGGCGGAGGTCTGGGGCCCAGGCTGCCGAGAGCCTCAGGGAGGGGAGCGCTGGTATAGTGTAGACCCGAGCCCATGGTACAAGACCCTTATGGCAGGGTCATGTGAGGCCTGAGCTGTGCTAGGCTGCAGGGTTGTAGAGGCCCCTGACCCCTCTTTGCACTAGATGAAGCTGGTGTCAAAGACAAAGCCCCCCCACTGCAGCCAGAAGCTCCAGTGTGGTGAATGCAATTCTTGCATGGCCCTTCAGGGGGCACTACGCCTGATGGGACAGGGTGGGAGGCACAACTCTTGCCAAGTGGCAGAGACCTCGGGCTTGCTGAGAGACGATGACATATTCCCCATGTAAACAGAAGGGACGCAGTAGGGCGCCAGCCTGGATCACTCTGCGTCTGCAACCAGCAGCAAGTGCGTTTGCCACAGCCCTGCCTGTGCTTGTGCCTGGCAGTGGGCCCTGCAGACTGGGAAAGAGAGAACATCTGGGAAAGTTTCTGGGAGTGGTGAGCTGCTTGGGAGCCTTGTGCCGCCCAAGCCTAGCCCTGGAGTGCTGGTTGGTAATGGCAAAGGAGGGCTCCTCTAAGGGATCCTCTGAGTTGTCCATAATATTTAAATATTTGGCAACCACCCAGGCCCAGGGCTGCCAGATATGGCAGAATTTACTGTATGCTGTATTCATAAAATTTGCACCTTCACTCTTCTTTGATAGACTGAAATTTTGTAATTTACTTTTGAAATAATGATATGTTTACTATATACTTTACACTAATTGACTTTTTTTTGGGGGGTGTACATACCTACATGTAATCAACAGCGCACTTCCGTAGGCCTCTCTCTTCACTATATGATTATGCACTACATATGCAATGATAAAAAATGCCATCAGTGGGCAGAAGCATTATCCTCTAAATTCTCAGCTTTTTGAAGGACAACACCTATTCATCAAAAACTCATAAAACCTCAGTTTTCTTCGAGTGATTGCTCCTGTGCATTCCAAGCTGGGTGTGCGCTGGCATATTCCCAGTTGCTGAAAGCTTTTTGCCCTAGCCATAGGGTTGATGCAGTGCCCCCTGGAGTGGTGCCTGTATGGCAACCAATATATGCACCATCTGTCCCACTCCCCACTCAGTTCCTTCTTGCCACGCTGTCTGTTGCTGGAGCTCTCTCTCTCTCTTGTAGTTCAGCTGATAGCCATCACCTGTAAATTAGTTAGTAATTATTTGTGTAAATAGTAGTAAGTAGTCTAGGCAGGACTTTGGCTCCAGGGGATTCCTGGCTCTCCAGGTTTCAAAACCTGCTCAAAATGTGGCAAACGGATGCCTAAGAGTGACCCATACAAGACTTGTTTGAGTTGCCTCGGTGAGGCACATCTTTGAGAACATTGCTCCATTTGTAAGGCCTTCAAGCCTAGGACTCTAAAGGACAGAGTGTAACATTTAAAAGTCCTGCTGATGGAAGCAGCCTTGTGCCTGGACATCTCCCCTGCAGGAGCTCAGACCAGTGCATCATCAGTGCAGAGCACTCCTAGCAGTACAAGACAACACAAGACTCAGTCCCCAGTGCCTCGCAAGAAAAAGAGACATGAACGGGCCTGGTCCCCAGAGAAGGTAAAGAGCTGAGAAACCTCTAAGGCATCTGCCAGAGCACACCATGGGTTGGGTCATGAAGTGCGGGCATCAACACTGGCGCAAGACGGGAGGCTGCCCTCAACTCTGGAGGCATTCATTGAGGCGCAGAGCCTCTTACAGATCATGATGCTGGGACTGACACTGCATCGTGAGTCCTCATTGTCACCAGAGGGACCGTCCCAGATACAGGCACCAGTACAGACTGCCAGGCGGAGTCATCCTTTATGACACCGTTGCTGTTCCTGTAACCAGACCAGCCTCAATGAGGCAGACCGGCTATGATGACCCTGATCAGCTTGCCTTACCACACTGCTCAAGGACAGCATGAGCCAGGGCAGACCATGGGCCCCATGGCACTGCTCTGGTTGTCGGCATCAGAATCTAACTCTTATTACTGTAGCTTGGCAAGGAGCGAGAGCACGAGATCATCGCGCCACAGTGGACGTTGGCACCGGAGTCATCACCCTGCAGATGAGGGCTTGCAGGTGTTCTCTCAAGGCGCTCCCCAGTGGCCCTTTTGGACCCCATGAGCGGTCCATGAAGCACAAGGGCAGGCTGTGGGAGTCCCTGTTAGGGCACCTGGCACTCCCCAGAGGCCAAGGGCGGTGCTGTCAGTGTTGTTGGAGGTGCCTCCGCCAGAAGGTCCAACAGTGCCAGAGGCCACTTTGGTGAGCTCGGCACTGACACAGATGGCACCAGCCCAACTCTTGGCACTACCCATGCAGGCGCCAGGGGTAATGGCATCAGCGGGCCTGGTGCCGTCCCAGGTGCTGAGTTACTCTGCATGCCCCTAATGTGCCTGCATTATATTCGGGTGCTTTACTCCAGGTGCCAAGCACGGCACAGCAGACCACGGTGCCAAGGACTCAAACGGGATTTAGGACCCCTCCTGCTGGTGGGCATGGAAGGGGTCATGTATCATCCTTGTCCTCCCCGATGAGACTTTGGCTGGGTCCTTGGCATCCCCAGTTATGGAGGATGGTAGGGCATATCAGCATCTGCTGTGCCAAGTCACCCAAGGCCTGGGTACACAAGCAGAGGAAGTCAGGGATGAAACAGACCCAGTGACAGACAGCCTCTTGGCTTTGGGGCCTACAAGGGTAGCACTGCCTATTATTGAAACAATTGCCAGTATGGCAAAGAGAGTGTGGCAGACCCTGGCCTCTGCCCTACCCACGGCCAAAAGGAACAAGCATCAGTACTTCAATCCTGCCCAGACCAATGTGCACCTGTTCACCCACCTTCCCTCCAGTTTATTCAACGGGAAGCCTACAGTTAAGGATTGTTAACCAGCAGGCTCCGGTTAGCAGGTGCGCGTACAACATGGCCAGTTCCTTATCTTGTTTCTCAGAGCTGCTCCCTCCAGAGACTAAGCCTGAATTTAAGGCGGTGGTAGACCTTGTATAAGCTCATATCCAGGGCAGTGCTGCAGGCAGTTCTGGATCCAGCAGATGCTGCCGCCAGCGTCAAGGCCTCCAGGATAGCCGTGCATACGGGGGCATGGTTACAAGCTTCGGGGCTCCCCTATAGGTCCTGAAGTTTGTCGGACCTCACCCTTTGAAGGGTCATCTCTGCTTTCAGAAAAGACAGACAAAAGGCTTCAAAGCCTGAAAGACTCGAGGGCTACTTTACGTTCACTCGTAACGTTGACATTTCACTCCTAGGCCTCAGTTCAGACAATTCCCTCAGCAACAAAGAGATACCAACAGGAGACAGGGTCATACTAATAGGAGGCGTCAGGGCCAGAGTCACCAAAAACCCCCTTCGGGGACCAAACAATTTTGGTGGTGCGGTCAGGAGCGACACACAGGTTGCCACCCCAGTTCCAGCTCAGCTTTTATTTTCATCCCGCCTATCACCCTTCTACCATGCATGGTACGACATAACCCCAGACCAGTGGGTCCTACGCACAGTAGAGGTGGGATATGCTATCTAATTTTCCTCATACCTGCCTTCTCACCCTCCTTCCCCATCCCTCTTCACGGACCTATCTAACGAGATTGTGCTCAGGCAGGAGATACAGTCCCTCCTCCAACAGGGGGCTAGAGAGGAGGTTCTCCATTGATTCCAGGGACAAGGGTTTCATTTCCGTTATTTGTAAGAGAATAGTCTATGTTTGAAATTCTAGTTGCCCATTTTTGTTTTAAGGTTTGCTTGATCAAAAGAGTGAGGTGGTATTTCAATAAAAGAAATTGTTAACAATGACTTTTTATTCTTGCATATCTACCTTTCATCTTTGTTCCCAGATTTACGTTATAGACATTGAAATATTTCACTGATGCACATGCAGTAAGCTTAAAGTATTATTCTGTGTATTGCTGGTTGTTTTTAAAAAAAAAAAAAAAAAAAGCCTTATTGATTTTTATACATTGATTTTTCCTTTCCTTATATGATTCATACCTAAATCTCATTTTAAAATCTAGGATACTGGCAAGCTCAACGTGGCATACTTCCGATTTGACATTAATGATGCTACTGGTGATCTGGATGCCAATCGTCCTGTCCCATTCCGTCTTACACCAAACATTTCTGAATTCCTTACGACAATTGGCGTCTCTGGCCCTTTGACTGCATCAATGATTGCAGTAGCTCGTTGTTTTGCACAACCAAACTTTAAGGTATGTAGAATTTTTACCTTTAAGTAGCGTTTATAGACTTATCACGCTTGCACTAAAATAAACACCTTGTACATCAGTGTGCTTGGTGTGCAGGAGTTCTGAGTCTCCTTTGTCTTGGAATGCATCACTAGAGTTGGTGACATCCTCGCCTTTGAGGGAGCTTGAAAGAGAAGACGTTCTCCTTTTCCAGTACCACCTAAACCCAAGGAGTCAAATGGTTTGGCATCTTCCAGCCATAAGAAGGCCTGATTTCAAGGTCTAGGTCCCCAGCAGAATTAGCCAGATGTTAGACCTAAGCAAGCTCTAACTGGATGCTCCCCAGTACCGCATTCATTGTCTAGCATTGAAAATTATGCATCTGGTACCATTGACTCTAACTCCAGTGTCAGGAACTTATACAGTGCATTCTGCTCTCATGGCACCAGTGACATCGAAGGTATATGTAATTATGAGGGATCCACTTTGCCTATCCCCACCAGTCTCCTCATTCATGCAAGATGACATTCAGGTACCAACTGTTCCTACCATGTGATTGCTGTTGCCAATATCATCTTTGCACCCACTTGTTCAACACCATCAGAAACTGGGCACTTGTCAGCATAATCAGAGACTGAAAGTTCCACTCTGCAACCTGGCAGATGAACAGTACCTTCAGCAGAAAAGCCATGGATGCTTCCTACAGTAATGTCCACTTTTCATCAGTCACAAGCCTTTTCTCCTGCTGCTCCTGAGTGCCACACAGCTTTGACTTTTAGACTCTGATGACTCCTCCTTGGAATCAGAGGTGGGATCTGACGTTTTACGATTCCATTACAGAATGCCATCAAACAAGTTGATGTCTCAGTAATATAATGCTTATAGGAGTGGGTCCAGGGAGATGGTGCTCTAGATTTGGACCCAGACACCATGCCAGATAGAGTAGTCTGAGGTTGGGGGTGGTGTGTCCTCTGGTTCTTCAGTCCTCATTTCTCACATGGCAAATACGTGTCACCATCAACATAGTGTTTGCTTTCCGGTACTAGTCTTGGCACTGTTCATGGTACCCAGCAAGCAGGGGGTCTTATTCTTCTGGTGCCTGATCATTTCAGTACAGAGACCCAGTAGACAGGAGTCCATGTGGACATTCAACACTTACTCATCATCCTTGGATGAGATCTCTCTGTCTGAATTTTCTTCCATGGTTCCCGACAATAATATAATGTACTGAGAACCTAATGAAAAGAATGACATCTCTTATGTGCACAGCTGCACACGAGACAAAGACTCGATATAAATTAGTGGATTTTTTTCAGGGCCTCTAGATTGGCTTTAGCTGTGATTGGATTTAGCCAGAATCCTTTGGCAGATTCCTTGCCCCTTATATCCACTGCCAGAAAGAAGATGGGAAAGAGATACAAAGTTCGTTCTCAGGGTCATTGGTCTTTTTATTCATACTCAATCCCAGGATCTTTATACATCTGGCAAGACAGATCTATCTACAAAGACACAGAGAAATTGGATTTTTTGGAGAGAGAGGTTTATTTGTCATCAGGATTTGGCCATTTAGCATCGCTCACTTCTAACCACTTGTATTGGAATTAAATGATATTTGTAAACAAATTACCAGATGATGCCAAAGGGGAATAGAGAACACTTAAATATTACGTCAGGACCAATACAAAAGCCGATTGAAATCTCTTTGTCGTAGTTTTAGACAGAATATTCCAACTTTATGTAATTTCACTCTAAACTTCGTAGTTTGCGCAAATTAATATGAACCAGTTGTTTTACCATTCTAGTTTGAAAATCTAGTAATGGTAAAGTAAAAGTAATGTGTAAGATCAGCAGATAGGAATAAGAGGATTTCAAAGTTCCCGGGGTCCTTTCGAAAAGGGCCCCCATCTGGTCGAGCCATGCGGCAGCCAAAAGCAGCAATTTCGAATGCGTTTCAGTGCCTCATTAGTAATTTTTGAAATAGCCATTTGCATGGCCATTTTGAAGATTTGGGCTAGTGTAAACACGGCCATACAGTCTGTGGTGGTATTCTTTTAATATTCAAATAGGGGAAAAGTGAGGTCCTGCTGTGAAATTTTCTGTCTTTCTAGAACAGAAAGCGAATGCAGTGTGTTGTTTCCATACTTAAGACTCTTACATGTTGATTGTACATATCTTTTTAGGCCATGTTTACACTTGCAGACAGGTTTTGAGATGTGATCTTTAACGTTTTCTCCCCTTACGCCAGGGTTGGGGTATACAATTGGAAACGCCATAAGCTTCAATTTCATAGGTGCTGAGCATCCACAGCTCATTTTGAATTAATGCTCATGTTAAATACCTAGTTATACTGGCTATATGTGAAAATTTGGCTTGGCATTTAACTGTAGTAAGCTGAATACCTTTAATTCTTTTTCTTCAAAATATGGGTTTGATTACAAGCAAGGATAAAGACTTGTGTTATAAATTATAATTCTTACTCTCAAAAAGCTCAGGCTGTTGTCATTTATACCTTACTATCAAGAAATCAGCTGTCTATGAATGAGAAAATAAGAAACTGTTTTTTGTGTATTTTCTGTCAATAATGATAGGGTGGTTTGAGGAAGCGAGTTAGCTGAAATTTTTAAAGTTCAGTTTAGAAATCCACAATTAAAACAAGTCAAAACAAGAAATTACAACTTTGGGGAAATGCTGCATTTACGTAGGAGGGGAGGATGTTGCATCAGGATTTCCTTTCCAGACTTCAGTGGTAAGAGTCATAACTGACTAAACAATAACTTCAGGCTAACATAACATACAAATCATTCAGCAAATTATTTGTGTTATAGAACATTATTTTTCCTGAAATAAACTGTATGTTCCTGTTTGGCACCTCTGTGGGTACATCTACACATGCCCCACCCTTTTAGAAGGGGCATGTAAAGGAAGTGGGTTGAAAATGTTAATGAGGCGCTGATATGGATATTCATCACTTAAGTTGCATAATGGTGGCCACCCAGAGTGTGGAAAGTGCTGCTTTCAAATTACAAACTAGCTATGTAGACAGGAGTTCCTGCAATAGGAAACCCTGATTTTGAAAGAACCCTTTGAAAGAATTTGGAAAGGAGGGTGCTTTTGAAATAGGAATTTCCTGTTGAAGGAACCCCATCTACACAACTAGTTTGCAATTTGGAAGCAGCACTTTCCGCACTCTGAGTGGCTGCCATTATGCAAATAAAGTGCTGAATAGCTATATCAGCGCCTCACTAGCATTTTTGACCTGCTTCATTTACATACCCCTTCTGAAAGGGAGGGACGTATAGGTGTAATCTGTGTGTGAGAAAAATAATTTTGTAAAAGAAACTTCACAGCATTTTGTAAGTACTATTTGAAAAGAATAATGTCTCTTAGCAGACAAAATAATTTGTTAAACAATAGTCATAAAGTTTATTACAAATATTAGGTCTCTGAAACAATCAGCCCCTAAAGGGTTAAGATTACAAAGAGACCAAAATGTCAAGATGCAGTTTATTACAATTCAGTTAAAATCTATAATCCCTTGACACTTCTTCTAGTTAAACATAATTATCTAATTTTCTCCTTCGTGCAGGTTGATGGCATACTGAAAACTGTGCTGCGGGATGAAATAATTGCTTGGCACAAGAAAACACAAGAGGATACTTCCTCTCCGCTCTCAGCAGCCGGGCAACCTGAAAACATGGATAGTCAGCAGCTGGTTTCACTAGTTCAAAAAGCTGTTACTGCTATCATGACTCGCCTCCATAATCTTGCTCAGTTCGAAGGAGGAGAAAGCAAAGTCAACACTCTAGTAGCCGCTGCAAATAGCTTGGATAATCTCTGTCGTATGGACCCTGCCTGGCACCCTTGGCTGTAACTTGAAATTTTGATCTGTTTTTTTTTTGCTGCTGTTGTGTTGTGAGCCATGTGTTGTGGGAAGAAAATGTGAAGAACTCATTTCAAACCATGGCTTACCTGTCACTGCCTTTTTTGTCAGTCTTCTTTTTAATCATGTTTACAGAAGTACAACAGTTTTACTGTTTTAAGGTAATTTCATGACAGCGACGTTTCATGTACAAAGAAATGTGCTGATTTATTATTCAACGACAGTTTCCACAAATAGCTTAAAAGGAGGGGAGGAGACTTAAAATGTGTACAGGAGAATCTGGTAATGAATGCTATAGTATTGGCGCTGTTCGTTTTTATTTTTAAAGCAATGGCATATGCTAAATCTACAGCATGTAAATTTTTTATACGCTATAAGAAACCAGTATTCCCAGATCTTCAATTTTACTTGTTGGAATTTTATTAAATCACTTTCCTTCATTCTGCTACTATGAAGGAACATGTGGATTGTTTAAATACTATCAGTTTTAATCCTTTGAGAAATTTCCAAGCTAAGTTTGTTTGTACAGAGATTTTTGTAACACAAATGTATAGCAATGATGTTTTTGTTAGGCACATTGGAAAGTGATGAAAAACATGCTGACTTTTCTCAGTGCCTACGTGATGTACAGGGAAAGTGTAAGCAACTTTTGAATATTTAGTTAAGTGTTAGACAACGTGTAAAGGAAGTTTTATAAAAGGAGGGGAAGTCATCTGCTGACACATGTATGTGGCATAAAAATGGTATAATGAAAAGACAGAAGAAGCTAAAAAATTGAACCAGTCTGATACTTTTGATTAGACTGCTGGAGTTACTGTAGCTTCCTCAGAAACTGTTTCAATCTTTGTAATTTAAAAAACCTCAGTTTAATGTTTTACTTGAGTCTTTTTGTTCTGTTAGCATTTTTATAAACCTGGAGTGTTGAATGTTATGCTGAAATTTGTACAGGGTGATTTTTAAAAATAAATAATTTTGTAAAATGTACTTATGTCAGTGCCGTGTATTTTAGGTCCAGGAAAATGGAATAAATAGGAAGGATTTCCCTGGGTACCAGCACAGCCAGAAGCTTGTGGGGGAAAAATAGCCAGCCAGCCAGGCTGTTGGTGAGCTGAATGATCTGACCAGGGGCTGGTTCTCTGCACAGCACTAGCAGCAGGATGCTCCTTCACCCCTCCCTCTACCCCCTCCCCATGAAGGATAGAAGAAGCTGTGGGGTTAGGTGTGGGTGAAGAGGCAGAGCAGGGAGAGGACAGTGAGAGGGGAAGCACCTAAAAGGTTGATGGACAGGCAGCAAAGATGACGCATAACTAGCCGCCGCCTCTGTACCTGCCCACACTCGCCAACTGCCCAGGGTCCACACCACAGGTAATACTATAAATGAGGCAAACATTACACGCAATTGGAAAATGGGTTGAGGTTGGTGCAATTACCTAATCTCCTTCTCCTGCCCCAGCTCCTGGATCTGGATACTGTAATTATTCTGAAGTCTGTTCTTCCTGCCTTTGGTGTCCATTCCAGAGAGAGAACAAATAATGCCGTTTGTAGCATTTGGGAAGCCCACATATCTTCGAGGTGCAGGTGCCCGTAAAGAGAGAGGCTGAGCTCTACACTTCAAAAAACATTTTGTGAAGGTAGCTGTGGGGTGAAGACAGATTCTTGCCAAGGAACACCTTCATACCTCCACCTGACTAATCCAAGAGTAATCCCCCTACTGCAGAGCCTCCTTCCAGATCCACCATGTGGCTCTCACAATGTTGTATGCAAATAGCACAGACCTCACCATGTGCCCTTGCTTGAAGTGTGTCACTTTTGTAAGACAGGTAGGGATGAAAAAAAAAAAAGATGCATCTGAAAACCAATGGAAACTGGCAACCCTGCTCTTGGGCAACAGTATACAAATTGCTTTGTTGGCCACACAAGAACCCCTGTGCGCCCATGTGGACCGTGGGCTGCAGGTTGCCCACCAGTAATGTATTTTTGTTTTCCTGAGTGACTAGGGCAGGGGCTGCTCCAGAGCAATCAGGAAGGTACTAGAACCAATTAAGTCAAGCAAACATCATAAGACACCTGGAGCCAATTAAGAACTTGTTAGAAGCAATTAAGAGGGACAGACTAATCAGGGCACCTGCAACCTATTAAGAACTTGCTAGGGATAGTTTAAAAGGCTCTCTTTCAGGGAGGATGGTTTGTGAGGAGCTGGGAGCAAGGGGGCATGCTGTGCTGCAGAAGGGCTGGCAGGATGAGCATAGTCAGGTACAAGAGGAAGGTGCTGGGAAAGGTCAATTGGGGAAGCGGCCCAGGGTAGAAGTACAGCTCTGGTGGGGGGAAGGGGGAGGAAACTACCAGTTGTCACTGCCATTAGGGCCCTGGTGTAGAACCCAGAATAGAGGGCGGGGCTGGGTTGCGCCGCCCTTCCCCCATCAGCATAGAGACATTCTCTGAGAGGGAAGACTAAGGAGGGTTCTCACATCCAATGCATGGACTGGCCAGTGATGAAGGTGGCTCAGGCTGTGAGCCTTGCCTCCAGAAATAGGGAGACACTACACTGAAACCAAGGCAAAGCCAGAGCTCTGCTACAGATGCTTTACAAAAAACCTTTAATTATACAATAACATACTATTTTTTTCTACAGCGTGCCCCACCCCAGAGCTATTGCCTGGATCGCCCAAGTTGGGTTGACTATGCTGGGCTCCATGGGCTGGCACAATTGGCCATTGGAGTGGTCCAAGGTGTGGCGTAGTCGTCATTTTCACCCTAGGCCCCACACTACTCTAGGGGCGTCCCTGCCTGCACCTTACGATGCACAGGATAGAGCATGATTAATGACACTATATTGTTGAAACACTTCTGGGAAGACAGAATCATCAGTTTCCCCCTGGGCCTTTCTATGATCTTCTGATCTTCATCGCCATCACATCCAAGCGCTGCAGAAACCTTAATTAATCTTCAGAGGGGCTTGGCAAAGTGCTGGATTTGATTTACAGAGGGGAAGTTGAGAGACAGACTAAGACCAAAAGTAGACACTAATTCTGGATGCCCTAGTTGAAATCCCAAGGACTGGATCATACAGAGTACTTAGCATTTAATATTTAAGCACCTTTCCTATTGACTTCTGTTGTAGAGGGCTGATTTTGCAAACCAGGTCCCAATTTCAGAACACCTAACCAAGTACTGACCACTTGTGAAAAGTTTGATTTGTTGTTTGCCTAGCATTACATAGAAACGCTGTGGCAGAAGTGAGAATGGAATCAACTCTTTTAATCCTGTCATCCTCCTTTTTCCTTCTTGCAATCCCCTGCCTTATTCATGATACACTTCCAACTTCTGCAACAAGTTAGGCAGGGTTCTGACCAATAAGCCTCCTTCACTATTCAGGCTCAAATTAATTCACGAAGCAAGTCCATTCCATGCACAGGCTGGGTCAAAGGTCCTGTGGAAAAGAAACTCTGATCATGTAACAGAGAGGTAGCCATGTTAGTCTGTACTTCCACTCTGATCATGTAAATAAAGACGGTTCTTCATAATGCATGGGGATATTTCCTAAATTTTGAATATTTGTTGCAACCTTAATGTTTTAACACAGTTCTTTGGATGTAAATTCTAGGGGTTTACAGAAGGTCACTAGTGAAAATGTGCAAAAACATGGTAAATGAAAGCTTGGGCTGGGGAACTTATCTGGATAGTTGTTGGCTTGTTGGATTGGACAGGCTTTTTCAAGTTTTCTGGGGGTTTTCTAACTGTTTTGGTTGTGTCTTTATCTGGAACTGTAATTCAGCCTTTTATTATTTTAGCCTTAATCTACTTTCCAAGTAGACTAGAGCATCAGAGTTAATTTGCTTAAGTAAATTATACCCCAAAATGAAATAATTTACCATTTAGTTAGTTGTTTCCATCCAATCTCTAAAACTGTTGTGTTGCTTTGCTCCCCTATAATTGGGCTGTCCGTGAATTGTCAGATGCAAAGAAAGAGATTATTGGAAGATGACTCAAAGCATTTTAGCAACAGACAATAAAAACTGTTTTGTAGTGTCAGTAGAAAAAGGTTCCTTTTAGAACTGTGATCTGTTTTAAATGTGATGATTAAAATGTTCTTTTGTGGCATAGGGACGTATTTACAGAGCAAAATCCCAACATGAAAAATATTGCATACACATTCAAGTGAGCTCTATGAGGTTGTGAGCTAGCTTTCTGACAGGTTTTAAAGAGCACTCTGTAAAGCTATTTATATGCTACACATACATATCTTCAGCAAGCAGCCTGGATAAAATGGTTGCTGAACCTGTGAGAGCACTTTGAAAACAAGGTGAGATCTAAAACCCTCATCATTTCATTCATTCACTGTAAATCAACGTAACTTTTATCTCGATTTTGAAAGGAGGAGGAGGAGGAGGTGAATTTTATCAGCATGACAACTTCACTGGATTTTTCCTTCACTTCAGAATCTTAGCTTCAAACCAGAATGCACTGAAGAAATTTTTTATCTTAGTCTACATCCAGCTATGCCTTGTGGAGCAATATCTACATATACAGTCTAACACATTTCTTCAGCCATAAGACCTTGGATTCTGATCAGCTTAGTTCTCACAAGCTATGCACCTTTAAGAAGTTTGGCTTGGAAGTCCACCAAGGGAAATTTGGGTGCTACAGAGAATAACCCGGGTTATTTAATAGGTGTCGCTCTTTCCTGTCAGGGTGTCTACACTGTGGCGTGGATGTGTGATTTTAGTCTGTGTGTGTGTCCCCCGTCTAGCGCTGATCAAACTAGGCAGTGAAGCCAGACCAGCCTTCTCAATACATACCTATTGTCTTGTGGCCATGGCCTCACCACTACTTCTAGTGGGCTAGCTGGATCAAAGCTAGGTAGGGTATGTCTACATGTCCCCCAGTCACATCTCTCAGTTCCAGTGATGGGTACTATCGGAAATTCCATTTTTTGAAAATTAGATGTAAAACTTTCTCCTGGGGGATTGCATCGTGCTGTTCCTGGAGAGCAGTAGTCATAGTTAAATTCCAGTTACATCATCACACACAGCCATGCGAAACTCTGCTGTTTCATTCGATACAGTCTCCAATTCTTGTTCCAGGAGTGTGGCCAGGCCTTGTTTAACAGCTGCTCTGCTGCTGCACATCCAGGCGAGAAGTGATCACTGCGTGTGTGTGCGCGTGTGCCATCTTGTATAAACACCTCTGGGCAGAGACTGTTTCTTGTCATTCAGCAATGCGAGCAGCTTCAGCACTTTGTGCAAATGCATAACTTCCTTCTTAATCAGTGTCTGGGGGATATCTCTGTTTAATCCAGCATTAACAAATTCGATGCCATTGCAAACGGCTAAGAAAAAGAGTCTCTTTTTTATCACCCATCTGATTTCTGTGCTCTTAAATGTTTTTTCTTTTTTTAAAAAAAAAAAAGTCTTTAAAGCTATGAGATTTACCCAGAGTTATCCAGCTTTTGTCAAAATTCCACCTTAATCATTGCTTACTCTTATTCCAGCCACAATGAGCCATTACTTCACAAGTTACACTAAGGAAGGGCTCTCAGTCTGTTATCTGGAAAGGACAGAGACCTTCACAGGCTCTTTGTTTCTTTTGATGCTAGCGCATTAATTATTGCCGCCCTCCATTTCCCAGTGTCATTATTGGTGAGACACCGACATCAAAGAATGAAATCTGCTTATTCAGCAAGAAGTCTGATCAGTAGCTGTTCAAAAAGCTACTGTAAAATGGGTCAGTCACGTGCATGACTGTGACAATATACAGCTACCTAGTGCTCTAAATTGAGATCTGGCTGTGTCATGATTGGGGTAAGCCTCTTTCAGTGTCTAAACTTCCCTTCTGATTTCTTCAATAAGCACTGCAATCAGTAAAACAAACAAACAAAAAAAAAACAAAAACAAAAACAAGAAAAGAGAGGAGCCAGTACTCAGCCAGCTCCCCAACTTTAGCCAATCCAAAGTTTGGGGCTGCTGAGGTGCCAGTACCAGCCAGTGCCGGCACAAGAAAAGCACTGACCACAATTATCACATAAAAATGAGGCTGAAAATGACAGAAGCTGCAGGAAAATCATGTAAATTGTGTAGGTGAATTACTGTAAAGATAATGATCATGCACAGTACATGTTGCATTGTTTCATTTTCTTGGCTCCAGTGAGATTGGATGAAGAATTCTCTCTATTCAAATGGTTCAGGCAAAGTATTGGCTGTCAGAACTCCTGGCTTCTGTCTCTGTCTCTGTGATTTTTGTCTTTCATTTTGAATAAGTGATTTAGCCCCATTGAATTTCCCCATCTGTAAGTCAGGGCGTTAGCGAATGTAAGCATTGACACACTGTTGCTAAAATGCTTTGAGATCCTGGGATGGAAAGCACGACACACAAATCTTAATAGTTCAGCTCGCTCTGTTGCTCTTACTCTGGAGATAGATCGCTCTCGCTTTTTGCGTCTACAGTACAAGAAATTCAATTTGTTTATCGATTTTCTAATTTTGGAATTGTTAAAGTTCGATTTTGACCATCCTTACTTCAGACCTCGCTCCCTACAAAGTCGAGTCATTGTTGCCACACACAAATTGGCTAACATTGACTGTTGCAGTTGTGTATCGTGGGAAGCTATCCCACAGTTCCCCCATCCCCGTAGTATTCTAGGGTATGCTCACTTGTCTTGACGTTATATTCCCCCATTGCATTTTCATCATTCCCCTCCCAATCCCTGAAAATGTCGATCTATTGGAAATAATGCAGAAGACACTCAAAAGTACAAGAGAGAAATTTTGGTTTCCCCACACATTACATTGCCAACATGCGTGCAGTGACTGTATTCTCACCTGGCCACCCATCCCACCTCCCATCATTGATGAAATGTGATCCCTGAAAATCATGCAGGGACAAGAATGCAGGAAGAAAGAAATAATTTTTGGTTTCCCCATATGTTGTTATGAATGGAAAGGGTTTGGGGCCTTCCGGTGCACTATAAGGCTTCTGTGCAACGACTGTATTCTCAGCTGGCCATCCATCCCACCTCCCATCATTGCTGAAATGGGATCCCTGAAAATCATGCAGTGGCCCAGAATGTTAGATTCAGGAGAATGTATGAGGAAAGAATTTCTGGTTTCCCTCAACACTATATTGACTACACAGGCTCAGCGACTGTATTCTCAACTGGCCATCCATCCCACCTCCCATCATCACAGAAAAATGAATTCTTGGCTTTCCCCAGCAGCAACAGCAAGCCCAGGTATGGGCCAGTGGGGGACAGGGGGTGTCACTGGATGACCAGTTGAAGTATTCTACCCCATCAGGAGCAAGCCCCTTAGCCCCCATGGGAGAATTTTTCCTGGAGGCAGCATGAAGCCCAGGTATGGGCCAAGGCTGGGAGGTGTTGCTGGATGACCAGTCGAGCTATTACTTCCCTGCAATCTCCCAGTATCTTAACCGCCAGGGGAGACTTCCCCATGGCAGCAACAAAGCCCCCCCGTATCTTAACCACCAGGGGAAACTTTTCCCCAGTGGCAGCAAAGCCCTCTCTTTGCCGCACAACTGACAGCATAGCCAGCACCGAACAGCAGGCATATCCTTTTATTGGGTTGGGTTGGGGGCTACCACATGATGTGGCTGAGTGTGGGAAAGACCCAGACTGTGTGGCAGCTGTGGGGAGGCAAGGGAGTTCACACACAAATGTAAACTGCTAAGAAGAAATTTCTCGGTGAGTTATGCAAGCACCACCCCCCGCACAAACTTGTTGATGTGGTATGGCAGGACAAGGGCTGGTGCCAGGCAGTGCAAAAACAAAAACAAACAAAAAATAATGTGTACAGACAGTTGTAAACTCCTTGCAGGGGCTATTTGAATGGGTAGATGCACACACCCTGCTAACAGCATGGAAGGAAAGAAACTAACATGAGCCCACTGCTGAAGGCTTGCTGCTCCCACTTGGAAAATTAGGCTCTTTCTTTTACTGGAGTTCAGCAGCCAGAATGGAGCGCTGAGGGGCATTGTGGGTTAAATACAGGACACCTCTGGAGGCTAATACATTCTGGTTTTAAGACATGGTGCTTCCACATTGCCTTTTAATCACATTTCTGAGTTCAAGCTTGATGCTAAAACCTATCAGGTAACCGATTTTGTAATGTCCAGATTAGCGCACCCAAAACTGAGCTTACAGTCTTTGCAGTGAAGACAGTCAGATGGTAAAATCGAGCTAACTGAATTGAATTCGAATTTAATCTCGTAGTGTAGCTGAAGCCTAAGCTTTCTGGGGGGCAGACACTGAAATTTCTTGACAATAAAAGCAATCTTTTTGGAAGGCAGTTCTGACTGCATAGGAAAAGATTCTTTTCCACTCACCCTGGTCTCTCTACCCCCATGGTGGTTTGTGCTTAGATGCTGTACAGCTTTTTCCCTATTTGTATCACTTGTGAGAGAACTTGTCTGTCCCTTCAGATGAAACACCAAACAATATGTTTAATGGGGAACACCTAAAAAATTTTCTTCAAAAAAAATTGTCTACCCAAAACCAAACAAAACCAAACAGCAACATATACATCAAAACCAAAACAAAGTAATTTAATCAGATATCATAGCAATGAAGAAGTAACATTGTATCTGGTTTTAATAACAGAAAATATACTGCATCAGTGTAGGTCATCAAAAACATGTCAGATGCTCACAGCACACCTGTGAGCTGTTCATGGACCACCAGTGCTCCCTGGGACATATTTTTAAGACACACTGGTCTAAGGAGAGACAGCTCTGAGAGGAATCGCAATGTTAGTATTGATTGTGCATTTTACCCAAAATGGCAACTTTAAGATTTTCCTTTTCTCTTCAGCACATGCAGTGAAATGTGGTCTCTCTTTCATAGGTGTAGCAAGGACTCGGTTTTAATTATGAATGCCAATTTATTAATTGTACATTAATCACAAAAAAAGCATTAGTACTGGTGTGAAGCAAATCATTTTTAGATGATTACTCAAACAGTCTTAATGCTGCGTTATGAAGTGTCTGTTCTGGTAACCCTTTGTATGCATCAGAGCAGGGCAAACAAGGTGCACACCAATTTTTAAACCTGCTGTTAGTAAAGTAAGAGAGAAACGTAAATTATAGTATTTTGCTAAGAGCTGTTCACATATGTTATCAGTGAATGTCGTAACCCTTCATTCCGGACTGCTGGCAAACAAAGCATCAACACAACTATCTGAATTGTGATTATCCTTAACTTGTCACTTCAGCAAATGCAACGTTCTTCTGTGCTTAAATGTCATGGAAGAACACTGCAACTTTGTCTGCTCCCCACGCTTGCATTACCATTTGTGAAGCTGAATTTAGATTAAATGGAGCCCCACTTGGCAGGGGGCATGAAAATGGCAAATGAATTAATTAAGAGTGGAACAAAGTGAATTGTAAATGAATTCTGCAGGAGTACACAGCGGTGGTATGCGAGAGGCAGTGATGTCCAGTGGTCAGGGCATATGCTTGAGGCAATGGAGAGCTGAGTTCTAGTCTTGGGTCTTCTACCTATTTGCTTGTGACCTCAGGCAAGTCAACAAAGTCTGTGCTTCTGTTTTCCCTCCCACCCATTGTCTTCTCTTTTTAATTAATAAGCTCTTCCAGGCAGGGACTCTGGTACTATAGACTGTACAGTGCCTGGCACGAAGGGGTCCCAACCTCAAATGACACCTCTCCACATGACTGTAATGTTAACAACAGGCTATGTTCAGTAGCGGCCATCATGGAAAAGGAACCACACAAATACATGGGAAAAGTGCTATCCCTGGTACATGTGGAAAGATTTATAGGCTTGGCTTTATTTAGGTGGGTTTGAGGCAGCAGAATTTCCTCAGCAAAAAGCAACCACCATGAGCTCAGTGCATTTGCTCCCAAAGCTTTCCTTGTACACCTGTAGGCTTTAGTTAACAATTATCTCCATATTCTTCCTGGAACGGAGGTGTAATATGCTGTCACCTACCTTCTGGCTTCACTTCTGGTGGTGGTGGCATTGCCTTTGGATTTGGGCAGCAGCAGAGCAGTGGCTGCTGGCAGGCCACCTAGCTCAGACGTCAGTGCCGCCACTAGCAGCAATGCAGCACAGAAGGAAAGTTGGAATGATATGCTATGGCTTCCCTTCCTTCTGCACAGCCACTGGTGGTTGGTGACCAGAGAGCAGGTACCACTGGCCCAGATAGCTATGTCAGACGGCAGCACCACCAGCAGCAGCACAAAAAAGAAGGGTGTCACTGAATTTTATTGCTGCTCTTTCTTCTGCACATTGGTGGCAGCAGCTTTACCTTTCAAGCAGGGCAGACAGAAAGGCAGAACCATCCCCAGCAGTGGTGGAGGAGGAAAGGTGTTATGATGTGGTATTGCCTCCTATCTGTGTCACTGCTGACATCAGTGCTGGATTTCAAACCGGAAGGCTGCAGAGCTACAGCCTCTGGCCAGGCACCTAGCTCAGAAGGCAGCACTGCAGCCGCAACCGTCACCCTTCCTTCTGTGCCACTGTTGGTGGCAGCTCTGCTTTCCCAGATAAGTAGCTAGAAAGTGGTGGCTGCTGGCAGGACAACCAGCTCAGAAGTCAATGCTGCCGCCAGCAGCAGTGCAGAAGCCAGGGTGGCACGGCATATTATTGCCACATTTTCTCCAGCACTGCTGTTGGTGGTGGGAGTTGCCTCCTCAGCTGTGTGGCAGCAGACCAATGGCCTCTGGTGAGGTGCCCAGCTCGGATTACAGCACTGCTGCTACCAGCGGCATGGAAGGAAGGGCACTGGGGCATGGTATTGCCCCTCTTCCTTCTCTGCCACTGCTAGCAATGATTCCATTTTACATGGGCAGCTGGCCCACGCTGGAGTTTGGACTCACTCACAATTAGCCACATAGACTATTTTAAAGGGGAAACCTAATGTTATCTGGAAAGCTGATTTCAACGTGTCTTGGTTTACAATGTAATCCCTAGTTAATTCACAGGCCACTGTACTATTGCTGGGGACCAGGCTTTCCCCTCCTGGGACCTGATCTCACCTAAATCCCACTACAACAAATGCGCAGGCACAGGCAAATGGCAGAGATTTTCCATTCTTCCACTTAGAAAGAAAGAAATTGGATCCATGAGACACTCTGAGTGTCAGCAAAACTGGCTGCAGAATTGCACTCAATGGAGGAAGAAAAACCTGGGATCTTGAACGTCATACTCTTCCTCTGGCTCTGCGCATATCACAAATATATCCAACAGACCCAACACATCCAGCAGAAAAAATAGCTGCTCTGTGTAACTGTGTCAATGATATGCAGATTAAGAACTGCCAAATATGCTGTGGCACAATACACTGGACAAAGCACTCAGAAATCCTTTAATCCTTTAATCCACAAACACACACTCAGTAAATAAAACACATGGTTTTGATGGGAAACCCAATTACTTTGATTACAGCAGCTGAGGGAAATATTTTTTTTATTGTTTTATGCAGCATAAATGGGGAAAAGACTGACGGAGTTTAATGGAATTCTCTTTAAAAAAGCATCTTCTTTATCTCCTTGGACAGGCTCATCCCTGGAGTAATCCCTATGCAAATTAGTGGGCTCATGCCATAGCTAAATTTGATTCCTTGTCTTTCAACTTTAATCCCCGATTCATTGAATGTGAGGAGTGCCCTCCATGTGGTATTGTCATTGAGAATGGAGGCTAGCGTCCTTCCTGACTCCTTACTCTCTACCTTGGTCTATGTATTTGCCTTGGTCAGGCTTGAAGGCTACAGTCCTATTCATGCAGATGTTTTTCAGGTTGTTCTTTGCTTCCATTGCCTCAACGGAGAGACCTAGAAATCAGATCTGGCTCTGCTGAAGCTACACATTCTCCACGAGGCAATGAGTGCTCCTACCACCCCCCAGCAGAAGAACCTGTTGGTAGCCATTTTAGTAAAATTGCACAACACTGGATCAATCGAGATGCTGGTGTAACCCACATGCCTAGGGGGTCTCGTTCACCGTCCCATGTAGTGGCACCTAGACCACTTACACAGAGAATGAGAGCCCTCCACAGCCTTAGCTGAGTCAGCTGGCTTTTAGCTCAACCTGTAGAGGGTCAGGCACCAAGTTTCAGATGTCACAGATCTGAGTCTGCCTGTGGGCAGTTACAAGTGTGGGCTTGTCCTGGCTTTCAGCTGGGTCACTGAAGCTTGGTACTTGCTTCCTCAGCTCTGTGTGTGTGTGTGTGTGTGTGTGTGTGTGTGTGTGTGTGTGTAAACCACACACTTAGGGGTGGGATTCCCTGTCCAATGTAATGGCACCTAGACCACTTACAGAGAAAGAATGAGGCTCCTCTACAGCCTTAACTAAGAGGCAGCTGTTTTTATCTCAGAGTTCAGAGGCTCATGCATTAAATTGCAGAAGTCCCAGGTTCGAGTCCACTGAGGGTTTTTTTTTTACTTGTAAATGTGATGGTGCTTCTGTGAATCTAAAGCAGATCATGATGGGTATGAGAACAGGCTGGCATTCCCTCTGAAACACTGTATAGTAACTTGAATCTGCAATGACTACTGACGAACAGAAATATGGCAAGGATAAAATTAAAGCTAGAAGAGGGATTATTTTAATAATATGAGTTTATGATAGATCAGAGATTGTCTGATCCAAAGAAACATTTTACTGTGTATAGAGTGACAGAGACTTAAAAAGTTTGTTCAAAGAGAAGGGATCTCAGTTATCCATGACCTGCAACAGGCTGAGTGTCAGGAATATGTGGCTCATTAACCATGTAGTATGAACAATGGGACAATTAATATATACAATTACGGAGAAGGGAGTAGTTTGTGACAATAGGGTCAATCCCACATGTTCATGAATCAAGAATTTCCGAATTATTATTATTCTTAATGAGCTGTATTGAAAAAGTAATTGGAGTTTCTAGCCAAGACAGAGCCTCATTAATTCCCAGCAAAATTCCATGCAAACACTCAAGGACTAATTTGTGTTCAGTGTGGACTCCTGCATACCTCAAGGAACAATTTCCATGCTTATTCCATCCTTAGCGTCCCAGTCTATTCCAAGTGCCTGCAATGATTTTTTGAAACCTGTAGTTACTGCTATTATTTCTACCATTTTATTCCCCCTGAAAACTATTTGAAACATGGGTCAGTTATGTATCTATAGATTTTATTTTGTCATTCTCATTTTATTTTATTTCTTGTGAAACCTAAAAATGGTATTCTAATGGTAGATCATATGCTCTTTGGTGAAGGTGCCATGTCTTTGTTCTGTTTGTACAGCTCCTAGCACAATGAGATTCTGGTTTCGGACAGCTGCTCTTTGGGTCTACTGCATTAGAAATAATAGTGCAGAGATGCATTTTTCTCAAAAATCATGAGGGGATAAATTTGCCTATTTTTAAAAGTATGTTTTGGTTAAAATTGAATATTGGTTAGATTTCCCACACTCCATTCAATCAATCACACTTGTCTGTAGGCACGGATAGAAAATGATGGTGTGATGACTTGAACTGCTATCCTGGGAAAACAGTGCTCTCTCACTGCCGTTGGCTCCCTTAGGAAATTACAGCCCTATCTCAGTATTCAGGGGTTTTAAAACTGTCAGTGCCTGGCAGAGATGAGCAATAGCAATTCCAGGTGTTCTCAGCCTTGAGTTTTGAAATTGTTTTCACCTCTAGATGCAAATGTCCCTTTCAAGGTGAGAAATGTCACACCAGAAAGGCAAAAGAAATTCCAAGCAATTACATTGCTGAAGACATTTCTATGGATTCTTGATAACTTCTAAATAATAAAAAAGACAAGAACCTTTCATAATTTATATACAGGTTTTCTGCACTGGGAAAAATATAAGTGTCGAATAAATCTGTTAGGCTATTTCCTGATTGTTGAAATCTATAATTGGTTTATTTATCAACATTCAGCCAAGCTTTCCAATAGAGTACCCTTGCTCCTAAGGGTGTCAGGTGATTCAAAATAACTTAATCTAATATCACCAGGTGATACACCAAGTCCCAGCTTTGAGCTTAAAGTGAAAAAACCCCAACATAATAGCCAAAAGCCCTGGCACAGATAACATCTCATTTTTTGAAGAGGTGGACACATTAAACCAAGGCAGGAAATAATATGTATCCTCACAAGTATACGACATAGCACACAACTTCCTGAGAGAGTTTTTCCATGTGACTGGATGGTGATAAATGCTAGAGAAATCAGAGAGCTTATTCAGTTGGTAGGAAACACAGTGTCCATCTTTTTTGGTGGAATATTGGTAAAAAGACAGAGATTTGAAGTACCTGGGAAGAAGATGGTTAGCGATGGGGCAGCTGTTATGACTGTGAGGGCGGTGATGAATAAGGATAAATATATCAAAGGTGAGAGTGGTGCTTTTCGTATATTTGATGATTTTCATGTCTTATCTACTTCTTTTTAGAAGCTAAAGAGCATAGGATGGCTGATTGAAATGTATATGGATTACTTTAAAAAGACATGCACAAACAAATAAGTAATAGTCCCAATGACCAAGTGACTAGTATTATCTCCATTTTATGCACAAGAGGTTTGAAGCATGGCTTTTAAATATGTCCAATGGTACATAATGAGTCAATGAAAGGACTCAGATGTGAAATTGCCACACTAATACTAGTCTGTGATCTATCCTTTAAAAGAGCATCTGTATCAATGACTGGAGGATGGCTAATGTGCTGCTGATTTTTAAAAAGGGCTCCAGATGTGATCCCTGAAGTTATAGACTGGTAAGACTGACTTCAGTGTTGGGGAGACTGGTTGAAACTATAGTAAGGAAAAGAACTGTTAGACACAGAGATGTAAACAATTGGCTGGGGGAAGAGTCAACATTGTTTTTCTTAAGGGAAATCATGCCTCACCAATCTACTAAAATCAACAAGCATGCAAACAAAGGGGATCCAGTAGCTATAATATACTTAGATTTTCAGAAAGCCTTTGACAAGTTCCATCACCAAAGGCTCTTAAGCAAAGGAAGTTGTCATTGGACAAGAGGGAAGGGAAGTAATTGGTTAAAAGATAGGTCACTAAGGCTAGGAATACATGGTCACTGCTGAATGGAGAGAGGTAAACAGCAGTGTGGCCCAAGGGTCTGTTCTGAGACCTGTCCCATTCAACTTATTCATAAATGATCTGAAGAAAGGGGTAAATATAGATGTGGCAAAATTTGTAGATAATACGAAACTTCTCAAGATAGTTAAATCCCAGGCAGACTGCAAAGAGCTACAAAAGACTTCTCAAAACTAGGTGAATGCACAACAAAATAGCAGATGAAATGTAATGCAAAGTTAAAGCATATGGGGAAACAAAATCCCAATTATATGTATAAAATCATGGGAGTGTAATTTAGCAGTTACCACTTGAGAAAGTGATCTACGAGTTTTTGTGGATAGTTCTATGAAAATATCCTCTCACTATGAAGTGGCAACCAAAACAGCAAAGAGAATTGTGGGACTCATTCAGAAAAGGAGAGATAATAAGATAGAAAAAATCAGATTTCTTCTCCATAAATCCATGGTATGTCCACACCTTGAATACTGCAAGTAGATGTGGTCACTCCATCCCAAAAAGATGTATTTGGAACTGGAAAAAGTTCAGAGCAGGGCAACAAAGATACTATGGGTGTGGAACAGCTTCCATAGGTGGACAGATTAATAAGACTGAAACTTTTCACCTTGGGAAAGAGATGACCAAATGAGAATATGATAGAGGTCTATAAAATCATGACTGGTGCAGAGAAAGTAAATTAGGGAGTACCATTTATTCCTCTTAACACAAGAACTAGTGGTCACCAAATGAAATTAATAGGCAGCAAGTTTAAAAGAAACAAAAGGACTTCTTCACACAACACACAGTCCACTTGTGGAACTCTTTGCCAGAGGATGTTGTGAAGTCCAAGAGTATAGCAGTGTTCAAAAAAGAGCTAGCCAGATTCCTAGAGGATAGTTCCTTTCATGGATACTAGCCAGGATTGGCAGGGATGGTGTCCTTAGCCTCCATTTGCCAGAAGCTGGGCATGAATGACAGTGGTCACCTGATGATTAACTGTTCATTCTCTCAGGACACCTGGCATTGGTCTCTGTTGGAAGAAAGACTTCTGAGATAGCTGGACCTTTGCTCTCACCCAGTATGGCTGTTCTTATTTTCTTGTGTCAGAGATCATCTTAGAACTCTGCAGGTCTTTATACAATCTGTTGAACTGGTCGCTAGAGTTTGGTGCAAAGTACTGTGGCAGACCACAGGCAGCACACTACAAGAGCCTGGTAGACAGATAATATACTGGGAGCTGGGCCAGTGCCTTTTTGTTCCTCATCTAGGCTCACAGAATGCAGCCCAGCAGCCAGGGGAGGCAGCTGGGGCTTGTTAAGAATGTCTGCAGCTACAAGGCTAATCAGACACCTGCTTCCATTTAAGGGCTTCTGGCTCACTATAAAAGGTTGTCTTGCCTCCTCCCCACCCCCCCTGCCCCTGCCGAGTGAGGGGAAAGGAGAAGAGGGATAGGAGAACTGAGGTGTGGAAGAAAGAGGAGGCTCAGCCAGGTATGAGGGATGGTGCTAGAGGGAAGTGATTGGAGAAGCAGCTAAGAGGAAGGCTGCTGTGTTTGGGGTGGTGAAAAGCCACATGAGTTGCCACCAGTCTTGGGTCCCTGGGCTAGGAACCCAGAGTAGTGGGTAGGTCTGGATTCCCTTTCCCTAGAGACCTACTGTAGCAGGAGGACAGGGCATTGGAAGCAGTCTTGGCCTTTCTTGTGACTTGCCTGTGATGGTTTGGTGAGTGGAGACCCTGGCCTCTAGAAAGACCAAAGGCAGTGGAAGGGTCTCTGTAAGCCTCTTAAGCATGCAACAAAGTCCACCAAAAACACAGACCCTCTAGAGGGGCAACAAAGGGACCTGTCACAGTACCAAGGAATGCATGGGTTCAGCTCTGTTGTTGAGCTGTGGTGTTGCTTTGAGTAAGTCACTTAAATCTCTAGGAGTGAAATGAGGCTTGGAATATGGCTACACTCAAAAGACCTACAGTAGGGCTGTGGCTGGCCTGAGTTTCTTGACTGGGGCTTCTTGGGCTCAGGCTGAGAGGCTACAAAATTGCAGTGAGAGTGTTCAGGCTCATGGTGGAGCCCTGGCTCTGAAGCTGTGGGTGGAGGGTGTCAGAGCTCAGCCTGAACATCTACCTGGCTATTGTTAGCCCTGCATGCTGAGCCTGAGTCAGCTAACCAGGGCTCTAAGATGAGTGCTGTGGGGTTTTAGTTGCAGTGTAGATGTACCTATAGAGTCAATGTGCAATGGAGGAGGAAGATTTGGAAACCTAGTAATGAGTTTACTGCAAACATGCCTGAAGTATTCTGATGTGAAGGGGTCGGGGGAAATCCCAATACACAAGTATGTGAGCTGCTGTCCTGGAAACCATTGTTTGTACTCACTTTGAGCAATGGCCTCATAGTCACTGTTTGCTAAATTCTCTTGAGTAAAAGTTATTCCAGCAATCATCTTGTTTAATGTTGCTTTGAGTATTAAAAAAACTTACTTGCCAAAAACTTACGTAAGCAGGATTATAGTATTTGTGCCTTTTGTTTACCTTTTAGGGAACTAATGTGTGGTGTAGCTGGAGACACTGGAGTGCCTACTTAGCATTCTCCCTATGGGTGATTGTGAAAGAAAAGAGAAGTTTAAGTAGTATGCAAATAGCCAAAATAAATCTGGAGGCCATTCAGGAGTAGCGTGTGCCATTAGGTTAAATGGCTGGAGTCAAATATTATTTCTGTACAATGTGAGGGTGATCAGCCACTCCGAGAGGCATAGCAGCCAAGGAACAGGAAACAAAAGGATGAAGTAAATTAGCCTCGGCATAGAACAAGTGAAGCAAATACATAAATAGAACCTGGGTAATTGGAGGCAAATCCTCTGACTAGTCAGCTACTGGTTATAGTTTGAGATACGGTGGTACACTTATTTGTAGCACTTACTCATGTGTTTAAAGTTACATATGTGCTTAATCCCATTGCTTTCAAAAGAACTTCACACAAGCCCTGGATTTGACCTGCATGTATGAATTTGCAAGATTAGGATGTATATTTGTGGCTGAATTCATGCAATTGATTTTGTGCAGTTGGCTATTTTGAGCCACTGAACACCCATATAGGTTCTAAGGAAGTTAATGGAGTTTGGACCCATCTGGTAGAGCACAAAAGACTCCACTCTGAGCAGTCTCATGGCAGCTGGTGTATTTCTTTTGGGGACTGTTGCAAAAAAGAATGAGCCTTTCCTTTAACTCCAGGTTGCTGTCTGACTGGCCAAGGGGAGTAACATCAGGGACACTTTCACGCCTTTTCTTGAGTGTGAAGCCTTGCCTGTGCTTGGGGGACTTATCCTATCAGCCTTATCCTCTTCTGTAGGGCAGCTGCAGAGACCTGTGCAGCTGACCGAGCTTGTGGAAGTTCATGCTCATGGTACACTATTTATCAGGGCTGGGCTAACATTCTGGAGGGATGTTCACACTTGTACTCTGTCACATTGTGTGTGGTGTGAGTTGTTTTGTGCTGCCAACTCAAAGGTGAGATGGATTCAAAATGCCCTGCCTCTATCCTAATCTGGCTATGACATGTCATTGTTCCCCTTCCCCACTATTTCCCCAGTTGAGCAACTTCCATGAAACGCACACTGGTCTGGACACGCTCCATTTTCTCACCTCGTGGCCCAGGAGAGCCGTGGGGGGAAGTGGATGAGGGACGTTTACAGGTTGAATCTTTCATGTTACAGACAGAAGACTAAATAAGAGAGGCTGTACTTTTGGGGGGTGGGGACTGTCAGTTTTCTTGAACTGGCCTTAGTTATCTTGCAAACACCCAGGATTTAGGCAGTTATTCTTACCTTTAGGAGTCTGTACCCTAGACAGAGGTGAACGCTTTCCATTACATCATATCCAAAGTGTGTCTTTCCTGCAGGACACATTTTTATTTGATCTCAAGCAAAAGGGCAGTGTGGAAACAAACTTCCCCCATGGGAAAATTCTACCATTAAATGTTGACACCTGCTTAAAATGCAGCCCCCACCTCATTCATCCTTCCTTACCTACCTGTTGTATAGAGTCCTTTAGGTAAAAACCCATTATGTATTCCTACAATAACTAGATCAATACTGTGTATCTATGACACCATCCATTGATAGGGACATAATTAGATTTTTATCTGTTTTAGTGAGGTGCAGCCATTTCATTACACCTGACCTGGATTAGTTGCTACATGTCTCCCTCATTAAAATCTACAGCACCTGTGCTAATGGGTTTTGTTTCTATCAAGATATAACGAGGACTGGCATATCTGCATATTCTCCAAGTGAACCAAGAACAGACAAATACTCCATTTTATTACCATCTGACAGAGACATAATGAGTGTGGAGAAGCTCATTACCGCTGCATTATGTGATGATTTAACTTGAAATCCTAGCCATGCTGCAGCCCAGCAGCAGTTGGTTTTGTGGAAGTGTTTGAGTTTATTTGTTTGAACAGAAAGATTAGCCCCTTCATACCAGTCCTGCGCTCAATATAAATTCTATTTGTTGTTCTCATTAGGCATTGCCCTTGCAAGGTCTTTGCCTGCCTGAGGGTGCATTACATGGTGAGATCATGCAATTTATGTAGGCAGATTTCTCTGATGCTTACTAACACCTATGGCCCTTGTGAGGTTGTGGAAAGAAAGGAACATGGGGTTCAAAGTGATCCACATTATTACCTTTCTTGTGCATGTTCTCCACCATCAAATTTTCTTCCCAGCCCAGCATACCAGTGAGTGAGAAGGGGGAAGCATGTTCTCACAGGCTAAAAGAGACGTGGAGAGATGGGCACTTGCCTGTTATCAGACTACCAGCTCATGTTCCCCATTGGTTGGCAGGTTGAGTGGAAGCCAATGTTCCTGCTAATCTTTTCCATCCATGCGCACAATACATTTATGCGCACCAAGGTGCAGGTACACTACCAGTAGACACCTTATTGTTGGATAATTTTATCCTTGAGACATGTAGCTGTATCTGGGTGTATGGAGGGAGAAAGGGCTAGGTTCTACAGCCCTTACTCCTATCAAGTAGGGCTTACTCACACAAATAACCAACATTATTTTCAGCTGAGGGGTCCTGTGTGATTCATTGGAAAAGTTTGAAGGTCTCCATGGAGGGACACCCAGATCGCACAGACTGTTTATTCTCACTAATGCCATCTAACCCCTTTCAAAGCTTAAGTTAACACTGCTCATGTCAATGCAGCTGTGATCTAGAAATGAGCACTGTGGAAATCTGTCAGGGCTATCTTCAAACAATAGGCTGCAAATGTGTTCCTGCATTTTTCCAGGTGGGAAAATAAGGGACAATTGATAAAGTAACCAACATGGACCTGAAGCTTTTTCAGTGCTTGGTGGTTGATCAGATGTAATTTAGACTTTATTGTGTCAGAGTTAGAAAAATCATATTTCACCTGGGACAGCTCCTGCCAGTACACAGAGCAGACTTGAAACATGGTGCATATGTCAAAATGAGGATTTCAGCTGCTCAATATGTAGAGTTAACAGATTGTTGTCTAATTAAGATCAGATGGTCCCTACAGTGAATCAAATACCCTGGCAATCAATTGACTTAATCTTGGGTATGAAAGTGCTCTGTAGCCACACTTCTCCACTCACCTATACTCCCGGGGTTTCATTAATGTGAATGAATGTTGATTTTTATCCCTGAGTCCAGGGGTGTGCAAAGTGGGTTGTGTGTGGAAATTTTGCAAGTGGGTGCAGCATGATCAGCCCTGCCCTGCCTCTGCTGTGGCTTCCACTGCCTCCCTGTGACATATGTTGGCTCACCTAGCCTACCTCCACACAGCCTCCATTGCTTCCCTTCTCTCTCCCATGGCCTCCACTGCTGCCAAGGGAGTGTGGTGACCAATGGGCATGGTGCCCTGACCACTGCCGCACCCTCTGGGCCAATCAGAATGTGTGGCGGTGTCACTGGGAGCCCCTGTGTCAGGCAATAGGGGCAGCCAGCAAACTCTGGGCTGATCCCCATAGTTTGGTCCCCACAATGTGCTGGTACCCTGGACTTCCCTGCCCCAAGACGTTCTGCAGTCAGGGGTGGGGTTGGTATGGTGCTGCTGAACCATCCTGCCCACACACAGCACAGCCTGGGATCACCACCTCCCTGCTCCAGCCAGGGCAGCTCCAAGGAGGTGGAGGTGGTGATAGAGGTGAGCCCTTGGAGTGCCCCTGCCTGTCCTCTCCGTAGCCCACTTCCCCCTTCAAACTATGACTCATGTGCCCCTTGCCCTTTGGGGCACCCCCTGGAGCCTCTAAGCACCCCCTGCCTGAGTGCCCTCCCACATCCCCTCTTTTCTTCCCTCAGATATGGAGGGTCCCTACTAATTTCAGGGAAGAAAAGTGGGGGCCCAACATAGTTTGCTCACCCCTTCTTAATCTACAGTGGGTGAATAGGTTGGAGACAGGATGCAAATTTAGCTAGTGTAATGAACATTGTGATTTTTGACCATGGCTGAGTCAAATGTGATGACATCTCAGCGTGATGGCTTTGCTAGCACACTGGCAAAGATTTGCTGGCACTAAGAACAGGTTCAGTGGGCCAGCCAGCGATGCTGGAATTCTGGAGATTGGCTCCTTGGAGCATGGAAGACAAGAGGGCCAAGAGGAGGAGCTTTGTGCTGCGAGAGCTGATGCTGAGTACAGAAAAAAGAATACCCCTTGTTTCCTTACTTGTTGCTCTGCTGCTGTCATATTCATGGCATCCCAGGGTTGCCAGTTCTAGCAGGCAAGGCAGCATTTCAGCCTAACAGGCTGCTTAGTAACAGAGGGAGCTGTGCTAGTCTATATACTATCAACATGAAAAGCAGTTAAGTAGCATTTTAAAGACTAGCAAATAACTTATTAGGTGAGCTTTCGTGGGACAGACCCACTTCTTCTGAAGTATAGGGTCTGTCCCACGAAAGCTCACCTAATTATTTTGCTAGTCTTTAAAGTGCTACTTAACTGCTTAGCATCTACTCTAACTGCTGTGGAAAGGGTTGTCTTGTGTGAGAGTCACTGGTGGGAGTCTGAGTACTGTTCTGCACACCAACAGTGGTAGGTCAGGGAGATGGGGACAAAAGAAGACTATTCCCTTACGAAGGGGCGCATAGGAGAAGCACTGAACTAAAAAGATGCAACTACTGATTATTTTCACCAATAATTCTCACACATAAGACACATTATGTTGATTGTATTGACTGGGAAGAAATAGCCTCCCTGCAGAAAGAGACTTTGGAACTCAGCTCAGTTGCTGGTATTGCAGAGGATTATACTTTAAGTAAATCCAGGGATCATTATGGCAAAATATATTCCACACTATTCCTTTTCAGGTAAACATTCAGCTGTAATGCAGCTTTAATAGGAGGAGTATCTCCCTCCAAAACCCTATACTTTACAGCATACTAATAATAGCATCTGCTATTTATTTCTATCCCATGGACTGATTGAAAATGGGACAGTAAATCCCAGAAGCTTTCTGCAGCATAATCCTTAAATACAATACACCAAGCTGAGTAGTCCTGTAGAATCTTACTTGGGAAACATTTTTGCGTGTTTGATGCCTTCTTAGGGAGTAAGGGGTGGGAACTAAAACATTTTAATAATATGAAAGGGAAATTTTAAAAAAGTCTGTCTAGGAAAGCATCCAGGGAAGAGAAGTGAAAAGAACTGTGTGTAGGGAAAACTATGCAAACACAGGGATTGGTTTGCCAAGTCAGAGCAATTGCCCTTCTTCATCATCCTGTCCCTAGTGGTGGCCACTACCAGAGGCTTTCAAGGAAGAAGCAAGAAACAAAGCAGAAAACAATTATGGAATTAACTTAACTTTCTTTCCAGCATCATCTCTTAGGCACAGTTTTCCCTATAAGCTGTGTGCTTGGGCAGCCACCCAGCTGATTAGCAGAGCAACTCCAGCTGCCCACAGCCAGCAGCATGTGTTTCTACTGGTGGTGCACATCCACCTATGCCCTTGAGCACATAACTTATTCTGCATATGGATGGAAAAATTGGAGGGAGCACTGGTTAGGGAGCAGTTTATGCCCTAAAGCATGAATGCAGAGATCTCTCTTTGAATAATAAAAAAGGAAGAAAAAAACTTTCCAATCAGATGTGATTATGGAGGGCCTCATTGTTTACAGACTTTATCTAAGCCAGGCATCAGCAAGCCCCAGCATGGGTGCCAAGAGTGACATGCAAGCTGATTTTCATTGGCACATGAAGTGGAACTCAGCCCACCCTTTTCTCCATCATGCAGTCAGGAGCTTGCTCAAAGCCAAGATGCCTGTGGATTAACAAAAGACCAGATAAAGCTACCAACCACCACATAAAGAGTGAAGTGCTGCATCTTTTATTTATTAATGAAGCTATTGAAAGCAGGACCGTTAGTGACTTTAAATAGTATCACTGTCACTCAGACTGTACATAGAGGTCAAAATGTCAAATTTTGGCTCTGTGTCTTGGAAAGGTTGCTGACCCCCTGACCTAAGTTTTTTAATTGAACTTTGCTGTACTCTTGGCCTCATTGATATCTTAGGCCCAAGATATCCACTCTAAATTATGTTTAGAGTAACAGTACTTCCTTTCATCAATTTTATTTTTCTCTTTTTTTAATCTAAGTGGCTGTCCCCTTGCATTAGGAGTTGTATCTCAAGTATACTGAGCCTCAAAAGTAGGAGTGAACACTGTGAAACATGAGGTGAGTGAATGAATTTATTGGCTTCAGTAGGTTTTGGAACTGCCCTAATATCTGAAATTTTTTAACAAGATGAAGCTGGTTTGGAGCCTTCAAAATGAAAGGCGCATTTTATATATATATATATATATATAGAGTATTGCTATTGTGCAATAAGAGATGTAATATTAATCATTAATTATTAGGCAGTTGGGCATACATTATCCAATATATTTCCTTTTGAGAATACCAGATCTTCCAAAAATATGGCTTCTGTTGGGTTCCACTGTGTGTTAGACCTGGGACCAGTAGACTGTAGACTTTGTGTGCTGTTCTCAAGCCTTACTGCCAGGCTTTAGTAGGAACTACTAGCAAATTTTCAGTGGGAATCTTCATTAGAGCTAAGTGCATACTGTTATATGCTAAAAGACACCACACTATACATTATTGTGTGCATGTTTAAAAGATCTTGTCATGGTTTATAATATGCCTTTAGGGATCCGAAAAATAAAATCTCTTCCTCACCATGCTTTGTCCATTTGTCAGTTTCCCTCATGTTTCTAACTGACTTGGAAATGAATGTGGCTTTCTGTGCTTGCCCTTTTGTTTGCACACCATTATCTGATGTTGGTACAGCTCTGAAAACAGTGCTTGATAGTTAATTGCTCCTGCAGAGCCATCAGACAGAGCACAAGAGCAAACCTTGTTCAGATGCATAGTACAACACACTGCATAAACACTGGCTCTTTCTAGGTTTTTTACCAGTTTTCTGTGATCAGATACATTTTAAATTTTTTCTTCTGCATCTTCTCTCTCCTTCATGTCTGGGTTGTAAAACCTGCCAGGCTGACAGAGAATTAAGTCCTCTTCTATTTAAGTTTTACCATGTGGCGCGCACAGGCATTGAGCAAGGAGGAGTTTGCACTATGTACTGTGTTTCTGAACTGGTTAATTCACTTCTGAAGGCCAGAGAACAGTTCAGTCTCCAAGCCTATTTATGTCCTTGTCTTCTCAGATGAGAACTGCCAGCTGATGGCCTTTCTGGGTGGCTGGCTTTGGTGATGTGCACACTTTTACAATCAGAAGTAATGGGCATATCTACACTTCAGGCAGGGTTTGTGATTGAGAGTATGTAGACATACCCAAGTTGTTCTGGATCCAATTAGATAAAAATACTAAACAGGTATATTGATCTCTAGGTCTTTATCCTCTAGGTACTAAAAAGTATAAACTGGGACAAATGTTGGCTGTCATGAAATGAACCTCCACAGCATTCCCTTGAATTAGGATTGTAATTTTTCAGTTTGTTTAGGTCAGGGGTCAGCAACCTTTCCTAGGCAGAGTACCAAAATTTGATCTTTTGACCTCTACGTACAGTCTGAGTGCTGATGATACTTTTTAAAGTCACTAATAGTCCTACTTAAAACAGCTTCATTAATAAATAAATGAAGACACAGACCTTTACCATTTAGGTGGTGGTTGGTAGCATTATCTGGTCTTTTGTTAATCCTCAGGCAGCATGGCTTTGAGCAAGCTCCTGGATTCATGGAGGAGGAGGAGGGGCAGGGATGAGCCAGTGCAAATTGGCTCATGTGCCACCCTCAGTTTAGATTGTAAATGTCCATGGCATGGCAAGGTCCAAACATACAAAAAATCACAAACTTGAGTGACTTTTAAAAGAGACATTTTAAATACTTTGTTTCTTGAACCTTTAAGGTGCACTCTGGTCACATTTTTCAAGCTCATTTCCATAGCTGGAGAGGGCCAGAGTCGTCTTTTTTCTTTTAAGAATGAGAACTAAAGTTCTTGTAGTTGCATGATTCCAAGAGCTGGATTTATTTGTTTATTTTAAAAGGCAGGGGGATGGACAAATGACTGGCCACACTACAGCTGTCAAAATTTGAAGCATGAATATTTCTACCAGATACATTATTTTAATTCTAATATTAATTTTTGAAGGCTACCCCAAAATGGTCGGTGAAATACACAGATGGTGGGACTCTATACTTGCACATTCACCAAGCAGCAGTTTGGCATTAAAGACCTTAATTGGAATAAAAACAAGCAAACATTTAATTACATTTTTCTCACTGTGAATTGAGAATAAAGTGTGCTAAATTATCTAAGCAAAATGGTCAAGCCAATGTTAGTGAATTTATTATGTGTTCCAGACTTCTAAGACAACTAATTTGGGAATGAAATAGTGACTTGCCTTAATAAAATATGTTCTTCAATATCTAAAGACACTGGAGTGGAGGCAAAAAAATTCCATTTATATGGCGTAACTGAGCTGTTCACTAAATTTAATGCAGCACTTAGGTCATCATTTTCATCTCTCCTATCAATTTCCTTCAGTCTCCCTGTCCATTGGTATTGCTAGAATCAGTCACCAACCTGGTGTGTGCAGACTGGGGGCTTGCAAGGAGTCTGTGAGGGGGAAAAATTTAAATAAATTGCAAAGTTACAATCCATTATTACTTTTAAATTCAATCTCTTCCAGTAATAACCGCTGTCTGAAAAATCTGTTGTGGTTTCATTTTTCATTTAATGAAGTGTCCATAAGAGCAAGAATTGGCTTTGGTGGTTTGGGAACAGTTGGGAGGGGGACAATTGGGGGTCTGCACAAGTGAAATGGTTACAAACCACCGTGCTAGATAAATGCTGCATCATGTCTTTGTTTGTATCAAAAACTGTCCCTAGCTGTGATATGTAAGGGCTTGTCTTCTCACCAGTTGCAGTGGTAAAACTAAAATCACTTTTTAAATTATCCTCATGCATACTAGGGTGCTCTTAAATCTGTTGAACCCTGGCTTATATCAATAGACTTGTTATGTTGTCAAGGGATTGCCTTTAGTGAAAGTGCTATAAGGTTTAGACCAAATAGAAGAACCCATGCCAGTGAAGAACAACCTAGGCTAGTGAGTGGGCCACATGATTGTCCCTCCTTTATTTCAGTGGGCCCCAAGATTGTTGTAACCAGATTGTTTTGATAACTGCACTTGCATACCTAGAATTTGTGTGGTGTGCTGATTGACCCAGAGCTGCACATCCATTGGCTCTCGCAATGTTGAGTAAAATCAGCACACACCTCACTTCAAGTGCACTTGCTTGAAGCACAGTCACTTTTGTAACATCCGTAGGAAAAAATTGGTGTACGAAATCCAGCAGAATCTGGTAACCTTATGCATAGACAATGGTAAATAAAACATTTCATGGGCCACACAGAATCCAGTAGTCAGGTGGCTGCCTCACTTTTTGTCAGAAGAGGTCTCAGCAGGCTGGAGGGAGCTTGCACAGTGCCCTAGCCAGTTAAACAGGCTTTTAGGGAGCCAATGAGATGGTGGGTTGCTGGAGCAGCCCTGATCTAAGGAGCTGCTTTGCGAAGTAAAGGTTCAGTTGGGCTCTGAACAGGGAGGAGGTAGGTCTGGTTTTCAGGAGAAAACACTTGTTGAATGAGCTGTGCTGGGCAGCTTCAGGGGAGTGGGGGAGAGGCTCCAGCCTGATGCCTGCCAGGCTTCAGGCCTTGATTATAAGGTGAGGGAGGCACCACAGGGAACAAGAGTCAGTTGAGGGAGAGTGATGGAGAGCAGGACACGACTGCTGCTAGAGGGTCCCTGGACTGGGACCTGGAATACTGGGTGGCCCTGGGTCTTCCACCTTACCCCACACCTTGCCAGCAGGGAGAGTGGCCTATATAGGCTGTGGCTTGCACTAGATTTTTGGGGCAGCAGTTGGCTGCAGTGTCAGGTGAGGCTGAAGACTGCTGATGCCCACTGCTGGGGGCAAGAGACTGAGCAGTAGGCAGTGTCCTGAAGAAGACTCTATGGTCCTGAGAGTGATGCAGGTTCAGAGCTAGACAATAGAGCATGGAGACAACAGGTGAGGCACCAACCAGAAGGGGGTGCCGGACTGAGGCCTGAGCTAATTCCCATTGTGATCAGCAGGAGGTGCTGTTGTGGTGACTGAGTGACACCCTGTACAAACCCCAATGAATCACAGGTTGCCCATCACTAGTGTACTCAGAGGCTTATGCTGGTTTAACAACATCACAACTAAAATCGCACGCCATGAAAACCGTGGTGCTAATCTGTGTAGATCAGGTCCACGTCCTTTAATACTGAAATGGACACCTCAGTATTCTGACTCCTGTCATGCTATTTGACTTAGGAAACTGGCCCTGATTTACAGGCACCATTCTCAGTGAAATTGTGCTTTTTACTTTGTTGGGTGCTAGACTGGTGGAATGCCCTTCCTCTTGGCTCAGAAGACAGTTTGGTTCTAGTATGGAAGTAATGATTTCTGTATCTCAGGCAGACAATAAGGATTTTTGGGGAGTAGTCCAAAGCACTTGGAAGTTGATGGAAAGGCTCCCATTCACTTCAGTGGACATCAGATGAAGCCTCAAATCCTTTTCTCTCCTGTAGTCATGAAGGCCCCAGATAAGCTAAAGAAGTCTCCCCCACCCCACCCTGTGCAAAAGGGGAGGGAAGGAAGATGAGGACCAAGGTGCTCACAGTTCCTGTGAGCTCTCTAAAAGTCAATCCTAGATACGCAATTCCAACCATGACAATTGCATGGGGGGAATTGTCAATCTAAGATCATTCATCTGGCCATCCTCACTGAGGGAGGTCACCTGAGAGAAACATCTGAGGAGTACAGAGGTCGACTGTTGACCCCATAGTTCAATTTGATGCATCCCACTAGGCATGCAAATTCAAACCCTGGAAGATTGATCTCCTGGTATGTGTAGATGTCCCTGTACTCTGCTATCTGGGTTGGGGCAACTGTGAGGAGAATGCAACAGCTGCTGGCAATACAGCAGAGCTGAGGCTGTTAAGAGTGAGTCCACTGCTTGGAGGGAAAGTTTTGTCTGGCCTGTGCTCCCAGAGATCACCAGACAAACCACTCGTTTGGACTGGAAAGTGAAGCATAAGATGAGGGTGAATATGGTTATAGCAGTTAGCTATAGTGAAAGCTACGGGTCCTGATTCTGAAGTGTCAGCACAGACATCCTTGTGGGGGCCTGAGTGAAGCTCTTTTGCATGCATCCAGCTGTAGGATCCAGACAATAGTTGTGTTCAACCTTCCACTACAAACCCATCTTGCATTGGTGTAGTTGTCTGTGACTCTGGATTTTACTTGCACACATCTATTTAAATTTGCCAGGAAAAAGCATTTTGTAGTAAGTGTGAATCCCAGGAAATGGTTTATTACATTTTTCTTTAAAGTTTCATTTTAGGCCTGAAGAAGCTCACTCCAGGATTCACCCTGTGCAACAGCCTGGAGCGTCAGGAACAGTTTTCATTGAGTGAGGAGGCCCAGGCAGACTTTCATTAAACAGGGGGCTTGAATATTCAGTACAAGGTGGTCTTGGCTGAGCATCTGGCATTTCTGCAGTGGCATCCATTATCAAGCACTTATCCCAGTTTGGAGCTGCAGTGGAAGCACTTTTGATTTGTTCTGTCAGGTGGACTCAATTATCTCCTGCACGGGTAAAAAAACTTAAAACATTTCTGTGGGGAGAGAAGAAACAAGAGTGTGGAGACAGCTGGAAGGAAAACATTAAACAGTGAGACTTGGGGGTGGGGGGAAGGATTCCGTTCGGTTGTTACTTCAGTTAACAAAGCTATTCCCCAGGAAAGGGATAGTTTTGGTCTGTCAGTGGGGCTCAATCACTGATGCTGCAGAGGAATCCAGGAGAATAGTAAAGTTGGTGCAGCCACTTCTATCCACCTGCTCCTACTGCATAATGGGTGGAGAGAGATGGGGCTGTAATGAAGGACACATTGCCCAGTCCTCCACTGAAGCAGCAATCTGTACCAGAGTGCTGCAGCCAGGGCAGCACAGAGCAGCCTAAAATCTGCTCTAAATTATACAGGAGAAGCTTTCTCTCCGCCATGGGCCAAGGATCTGGAGGAAGCAGAAAGATAGCTTAGAAGCACCTCACCTGCTTACCTTAGCAATGCTGAGCATCTGGCCCAGACCATGTGTGCTTTATGAGAAGGGGGATAGGAACTACATCTGACAACAGTAGGACCCTGTTGTGCCAAAACTGAGGCGTGAAGAGTTTAAGCTATTTGCACAGTAAACCTGTAATGGAGTTAGGGTTTGCACTTGAACCTTCTTGGTTTGTGCTTCTGTGCTCATAACATTGTTAGCTTTTGTAAAAGGGACCTGCTTTTTCTTATGCAGGACCATCTTTGCTCCATCTCACCAGTAATGTCACTGCAACTTGGGCTTAAGTGGCCAATTTCTTAAAAGCTGCTACAGCGTTTAGTCTCCTAATGATGCTTAAAGCATGAAGTGAATTCCTATTTGGTGAGATTGAGACTAAAATAAAAGAACAGAAAATATATCAAAGCTTTCCTCTTACTGTTTTTCTTGTCTCTTCATGGGTGAATTACTATCAAGGAAGCTATGTATCCATGGAGACATGCATTATTATTATTATGATGATAACTGAAGGGGGCTTCCTGGTGAGGAGTTAATAACCATATCCTGTGCTGAATAGACTCCTAGGATGAAAGCTAGCTTGCCCTCTGTTTCCTTCCCCCCAGCCCTGTGATGCTAACCCTCCACTGGAGCTCTGCCAATTTTGGGTGTGGGAGGGCTTGGAGGAAAAGTGAGATGTTTCCTACAGCACTTTCTCTTACAGGGTGTCTGGATTTCCAAGAGGAAATCCACATGGGAGATAATAGAGCTGGCAGTAGTATGTACCTCCTGCCTGGTTCCATCTGCAGCCACTCCTCAGTGGAATCTTGCCAATGACAACCTGGCTTCTGTGCAGCTGCTCTACCAGGGTGATGGAGTGGGGCAATGGAGCAGAGGCCCAGACTGGCATGATGGCTCCAGCCTTCACATGGAACAGAGGTCCTCTCCAGGTAGATCCCCCCCCCCCACCACAACCCCCGATCTATGAGGTTAGGAGAAGCATAGTTCCAAAACCAGCAGTTACTTTAGCTCCTTCCAGCATTAGGGACTGTAAAGAAAACACCAGGAGTGAAAGGTGAGGGAGTTTTTCCTTCCCATCCACACTTCCTATGAGCCCGGGGGTAAGCTGGACCAAAGTCACCATGGGAACAAATGCCTGGCTGGCTTGCGGGTACGGAAGGGCAGGTGGAGAAGGCAGTGTGGAGGCCTAGTAGAAGCATGTCCATTTCTTGTAAACCACATCCTTATTCAGTAGAACTATTGTCCTGCCCTGTTGGGGGAGCTTTTAAAATTTTCTTGTGTGATCTGTTTAGCTGTTTCTTAAAGCACATCAAAACTGCTATGACATTTTTTTGGTGGAAACCTGTTTAATATTTCCTAGTAAGGAACTCATCAAGCAAATTTATGATTTTGGCCCATCAGAGAAGAAAGATTTTCATGCTGAGTGTATGGTGGCTAAACAATTTGATTAAGAAAAATACTGCGCTCTGAATGGCTGACAGCAACATTTTAGTTGGGAGCCAGGTTTTTGCATAACTGTGCAATGATTATACAGACTGAGGGAAAATCACTTTCTGCATTAGTCCTCAGTATCAGTAAATCACTTCCAGATTCTGATTGGCTGAGCCAGTCTATTTTAGTGTAATGGAAAAAAGCTGTGCTCAGTAGCCAGGCAAAATGCTCTTTAGTTTTTAACAATTTTGTATCAGAGGAAAAAAATCAGTTATCATCATCTTGTTCCTGTTCTAAGTAATTGATTTTTTTTTTTTGCATTGTTGCTTGGCTTCTTTCCCTATGTTAGTGAAATTTAACTGACAGTAAAAGTGGGGAAATTAAAGGGATTTTAATCAGTCACATCACTATCTCTTTTAAAAGAACTGGTATAATAAAATAGGGTAATATATATCCTTCCTCATCCATTTTGCTATTCATTACTGTACTGACTATAATCCCCTACTTTGCATTTTTTTAATTCTACAATTGCTCTTTTAAATGAAGGAAAAAATATTTCTGGAAATGTTTTATGGTCAAGATAGCCAGTAAACGTTGTTTGTTTGCCTTCCAACTGTGCTTTCAACTTTTACCTTATGTTGAAAGTATAGGAAAGAGTAGTAGTAATCTGGGGCTTGATCTGTAACTCAGGCATATCTACAATGACTCCCACAGACATTGGATCGCAACTTTTCAGACTTAGGCTACGTCTACACCTTTGAGTAGTAAAAGCACTTTGAAGTAGCACAGGCACTTCAAAGTGCCTGCAGCTATACAGCATGCTGGTACTTCAAAGTTGCCATGGGGGAGAATTTGACTAATGAAGTGCTGCATATTCATTTGCAACACTTCATTAGTAATCTCCTATCACACTGACTACCATGCCCCCTTTGAAGTTGGGGGCAAGTGTAGACATAGCCTTAATGTAGAAAAGCGTTCCTGAGCAGGAAAGCTTGTAAGTAGGTTCTTAATCTAAAGCTCATGCTTAAGTACTTTCCTTAATCAAGGCTTTATTATATAAAAGCTGCAGGGTCTAAAAAAGATTGTTATGGTTCTTGATAAAATGCTTGTTTTTTAAAAATGAAACATGAATTATTTTTCTTCTGAAAATGTATCAGGTTTGTTATGTTTAACTTTTCTTCATAAACATAGTTCTCTTTTTTTGTGACCTTCTTAGTCTAGCTATCTGTAAATTCCTCCTGAGTGCTTTGAAACAACAAATGAGTTCGCATTAATGGTTTCTGGCAACATTGCTAGGAAATAAAATCTCCTCAGGTTAACCAAAGGTATTGAACAATTCGCATACAGTTAAGTTTTTTGTTATAGCAACAAGCACATAGGGATTTCCAATGCACTGTTTATGCCCTCATCTTTTCTAGAATTTGCAACAACAAATAACATCAGATTGTTAAATGGCTTTGAAGAAATGACAGAGAAACTTGCTGGAAGATCTGAATGTCTGCAATTTACTATACTCTATATAGTGGATTGCTCAATACCAGGTGTCAGGGACTTCATAAGAGTCCCTTTTAAGCTAGTTTGTGGAGGAGCAGGGCTTAAGAATCTCCAAAGGTATTTAGACATCCAAATCCCATAATAGGTATTAGGCATCTACGTGCCTTGGAATATCTGAGCCTTAAATGTTTACAGCCATGATCGTTGTCATAATCTCAAGGATAAGTAGGTAGGTAGGTTTCTAGCAGTGGTAAAACAGAAGTTCTAACCAATTGTTTCTAATTTTTGTTCTCTCTTTTTGGATAATGTGAGAATGTACAAACTGCCTTAGAGATGGCAAGAACCTTTCCAAAACTTGACTTGACCCTGAATGCTCCTTTTCAGAGGTGAGAAATGCTTGGTGACATATTTCACTTCCTCCAATCCCAGGGATCCACAATCCTGCGTGTTGTCAATATACTCATAGGAGGTTTTCAGCTCCTTATAGTGTGGGCCTATAACAGACACTCTTGCGTAGTGCCTTGTTTTGAGTTAATGTCCTTAGGTGTGTGTGGCAGGCGATTTTAGTGTTGATTGAAATATGTTCTGTTTCTCTGTCATTTTGTGGTCATAGTTCAATATTTTGCTAACTATGGGCATGATCCAACTCCACTGAAATTAACGGGAGCTTTTCCACTGACCTTGATAGACTGTGCATTCGGTCCCATGTGTGTATGTTTAGTAAATTACATTGCATGGCTTTGAGAAGATCCCTGCATGAGTATAATTGTTCTCATTCCAAATTTCCACCTTAGTTAAACACAGCAGCAATTTCACAAAGCAAGAATTTAAATGGACTTTTCCCAGACTGCTGGTGGACTGCAGTGCAGGTTTGTTCTATCAGGCTTTCTGCCTTTAGGTGGGAGGTTATTTATTGTCATGTGGTTCCAGTAGGTTTTGTTAAAAGGATCCTTTCTGCTTGAAAAATCATAACATCTAAAACTATTTGAGCTTCCCAAGGTGCACCAAAGATGGTATCAATAAATGTGATCAGAGAAATTTCTTTCCAATATGTTCACCTCCAACATTTGCCTTCATTGCGTTCTGTATTGTCCATGTTACGGTTCTGAGTATGCCCAGTGTGCATGCATTCCTTGCAGGGAGCCCGTCTGTTCCTTGTGCTGCAAAAGGTCAAGAACAGCAGCAACAGATAGGTGCATCATTGGTTTATGACTCTTGGGCCTGCCTTTAAAGACTCTGGGACACATCAGGAAGAAAGCAGAAGAGCATCCAGAGAATTTTTGAAACTAATTTATTTTTCCCCCTAAAATATAAGATGTAATATAAAGAGGGTTCTCTCAGAACCCTAAAATTCTTGAATTAATGGGGTGGGGCAGGGCAGTTCTGCTTCTAGTGCAGTTCCATAAAGACTCTCTTCCTTCTGGACTGTTTCTGTTTTGGACTAATTGAGCAGCAAGCTCTCCAGTAGGGGTGTGGGCTGTGGCCTCAGCTCTCTCAGGATTCCAAGCTTACCACAGGGTGTGGAGGGAGAAAATTACATTCCAAGGAGAGCCAGAAAATGCAACAGAAGGTGTCTTCAATCTCAACCCAGGCAAAAAGCAAAACCAAACCAAACCCTGTAAATGGAGAAATATAGACAATTATCTAAGAGTGAAAACAAGCAAATACTCTGAAAGAGGAGGACACTTTTCTCCTAGGCTACATCTACACGACAGAATTAATAACAGCTGTTCTTTTAAAATCAATTTGATAGCATCTGCATTGTGCACATGCTATTTTGAAATAAATTTGAAATAGTGAGTGCATTATTTTGAAATGGGTAAACCTTATTGCAGGAGGAATAACACCTATTTTGAAATACACAGGATACCTCTATTTAAAAATAAGCCACAATGGTGTCTGATGACACTATTTCAAAATAGTGTGGTGTGTCTGGAAATGCTGTTTTGAAATAGCTGGGGTGCTATATCAAAATACATTGTGCGTGTAATTGTGTTACATCAGAATAAGATGTTATCGTATTTTGAAATAACTCTAGTGTTGACATAGCCATCAAGGGAACAAATCCAGCCCAATCTACATCTGTCAACAACCCCCACCTCCATAGCCAATGAATGCTGTCATATTGTAATATTGCCTTTTAAGACTTCTTGGGCAGGTGATCCCCCAGCCCAGGTTTGAATGCAGTGGCCATTGCAGAACTCCAACCTTCTGGCTTTTTCAGTCTCATTCCTGTCCTGTTTCTGGATTTGATAAGCTGAAAACTTTACTGTAGGTTTGACAGACCCTTTCACCTCAACCAGCAGCATCCTTCAAAGCTTAAGGGTATTCCTGAGGTGACATCTGGAGTGATGGGTTGTGCTGTTTGTGCACATCACTTGGTGCTAGGAATGAGAAAATAGTGTCTCTTGTGAGTTTCTGGCACAGGGTATCTAGGCAAATGCCACTTCCCCCTCTTTACAGTGGAGTCTTTCATTTGGAGCAAATTGCATTTGCCAGTTTTTCATGGGATGACACCTGCCAGAGGCCACTGCCACAGGACTAGGGCATATTAAGGCCTGCCTAGACAACATGGCATGGCTTTCTTTGCCTCTTTATAGCACCACAAAGCAGACCCAAGACAGTAGGTTTGAGTGGCAGGGAGATGGCAGGAATTTATGGGATAGATGCTGTTTGGAATGATCCACTAGGGGGAGCTAGATGATGCTTTATTGACAGGCATGTGATGGTGAGACTGAATGATTAATGAAAACAAGTAGGTGGTGTTGGCCAAAAGCCCTCTGAGGAAGTATTAATAATACCAGTTACCCTAATACACTATTAATACTTAGCTCTTAGGTAGCCCTTTTCTTCAGTAGATCTCAATATTCCCTATATAGGAGGTTAGTATAATTCATTCCCATTTTACAGGTGGGAAAACAAAGGCACAGGGCAATGTCATGACCTTGACTAAGTCACCCAGCAAGTCAGCATCAAAGCCAGGAACAGAACCTGCATCTCCTACACATTAGGCAACCCTGATCTGAAACAAGATGGGTGTGTGTGTGTGTGTGTGTGCGCGCGCTAGAGGGGGTAAATTCTAGAGTGCCCTAGCATTGTGTACTGACTGGTCTGTGTTGACCCTGCTGGGGTGCACCAAAAGTTCTTTAGTGCATGTTAATGTAGTCCAGTTTCAAACAGCACTCCACTAATGTGCTCTGGGAGGGTCTAGTGTACCCCAACAGGGTCTCAATGTCTGAAAATACTAGTGCTCACTAGAATTTATACCTATCTGGTAGAGATGAAGGCAAGACATAGACAAGCCACAGTGTAAGCCCAATCCTCCTCTAATGGTTGCAGCACTGAAATTTTGCTCATGGAACCTTGGCTAACCGGATTGAAATAGTTTCATCTTTAACCCTGAGGCAGTCTTTCCAGTGGGTTTTATTCAGCCCAGCTTGTCTCAAAACCTTGGGTGACTTTTGGCTGAGTTTTAGACTTGTGTTCAGAAGCTTTCCAACCATCCAGAAGTCCAGAGTGTCTGCTCGCTGTATTGGCATTTGACGGCTCTGTGCGATTTCATCATTCTTACCCTTTGTTGCTTTTCTTGGTTCCCTTTCCACTTGTGGACATATGGTCTCCAAAGCTGATCCGTTGTAAATGTGTTGACTTTTTGTAGGGCCCTGGCATTCCAGGTAGTTGGTTCACCCTTCTCTTCCAAGGGAGGTGGGACAGGCAGCATTCTTTTGGCATCTGTTCTTACCCCAGATTGGTACCTATGTGTATAAGGTGGTGACAAAGTTGTTGGACATCCATTCACTGGGCAACCTGAGTGCAAAATAGAGAAACCAAGCAGGAGGATGCAAATGGCAAAGCACTTTGCTCTTCTGCCACCACATTTCTCCAGTGTGTCTTCCTCATTTCTGCACCTGCCACACTTCAGTCAGAGGGATGAGCCTGGGGCAAGGATGGTAAAAAGCTGGTGAGACATCGAAGGCGGGTAGAGACCATTTATGGAATTTTGAAATAAGCCATCCAAATGTATGTTCTGGTGATACTTTTTACAAGGATAATGTTCTCGTTGCTGCACAAGGACTGCTGGATTTCATTTTTTCTCCAAGACCAAGGCTCCTGCCTACTTACGCTGTGTCCACGTGGCAAAGTTATCTCAACATAACATAAGAGCAGTTATTTTGAAATAACTTGGGCAGCATTCAAATGATGCACACGCTGTTCTGATTCTGGTGAACCTCATTCCATGGCAAATAATGCCTATTTCAAAATAGCAATTTTGAAATAGGCACTATTAAGACATGGAACAGCGCTAATTCGAAATAAGCCACAATGGGCTCCAAGGGCAATATTTCAAAATAAAGCTATGCACCTGGAAATGCTATTTTGAAGTCTGGCTGCTATTTCAAAGTGCATTTAGTGTGTGGTGGTGCTATTTTGAAATAGGCTGTTTCAAAATACCTTATTTTGGAATGGTGCTGCCACATGGATGTAGACTTCCTGATTGTGCGGTGATGTCCTTTTGGTGTCTCGTTGCTTCTGTTACCATTGCTTTTTTGGTTAGTGCATCTCTGAATGTGCCCTGAGAATTCTTCTCTTTGCAGATGCTTTGCTCTAATAGTGGGAACAGGGTGGTGGTCCTTGTTTTGAATTACTAGGGATGTTCTTGTTTTCCAGCAGGAGAAAGATGCACACGTTTACAGCTTCCCATAATTATATTTTATGATATGAACACCACGTTCAGCCGAAGGAACTAACTGTAAGCATCCTACTGAATAATACAAAGCAGTAATAGTCATTAGCCTTGTAGTGTCTGAGAATTAAAGAACCTTTCCATCACTTAAAGCTCAAACTCTTAACAGAGAAAGTAAATACAAGTTTGTCATTGTCTTTTTCTCATATTGGGAGCATGGGAATTGCTAAACAGAAATACAGCAAATATCTGGTATAGTCAGTCTCTATTTTCAAGTGGACAAATGTGCCAAAGGAAAGAGTAAAACACCTCTTTAGTTTGTAGGATTCATCTTTGGTTCTTTTGAAATCAATGGAGCTATAGTAATTTCTGCTTGCTAAGGATCTGGCTCCTAACTATGTGATTCTCTGTTACCACGGTGGGTAGGCAAGAGAGAGGATACAGCATTTAAGCTAGAAGTCTGATGGAAGTGAAAGGGAGGAGGGTAGAAGCACTTGCCTGGATTATAGTCCATAATCCTAGGTGACCAGGTTAATAAAATTGAATTGCAGGCTGGAGTCAAATGCCTCCAGAGTTTGGGCATACAGATGCAGAGTCTGGTTTGGCAAAGATCTTTTCAACAAGGGTAGTAGATTTTACCTACCAGGAGCATAAAACAAAATTGGCTATTCCTAAGAAAATTTTGCCTGAGAGGTAGAATTGCCTGCTCAGTTAAAGGAGAAAGACAAAAATCAAGTCAGAACAAGGAATTGGCAGATCATTGATAGGAGTGTTTCTAAGAGCTGTTAATTTAAAACCAACGGTTATCTTTTCTGGTTCAGACTCTGACCACTGAACTCCCTAGAAAATCTAGGCCTATGCAGTAAGTCTATGCAGAAGCCGATGCAGAAAATTCCAGTTGCTAAAAAATAAATCTTTAGCCAGAGAAGCTGAACACTATGTATGGAATCATGAACAGAAACTGAACAGAACTGAGCTCTGCTCTAGCTGGCTGTTTGTGTTGGTGTTTAAAAGAAGGAGGTGTGTATGGATCCTTATCACCATTCTTGGTCCTTAGCCTTCCCATGCTTGAAGCAAAGTATTATCCTCCCTGGAACAGCAGGATACTTGGAGAGATGGTTTGCTTGTGTGCCTCATCTCTAAGGAAGCATCTGACTAGTATGCTTGCTACAAGGAAAAACCAAGTCAAGTCCCTGGTGTTTCTCTCGAGCACCAGGTGGAGGTAAGCCCTAGTCTAGCCATCCTTATGGATAGGCTACATCTCTGGACTCCTTTGCAGCAGTGATGGTACTTGGAGAGGAGTCAGCCCTCAAGGTGGCCTTTTGATCTGTTAGGTATTTGATCTGTTAGGATTCAGCTTCAGGCTTATGGGTGGTTCTGGTGGCATCATGTCCTCTAGTATTTCCGTAGATCCAGGAATTTCATGTTGTGTGTATTCTGACACACAAACAGCTGTGATTGAATTGAAAGCCCTGAGTCAAGTGAGGGTTGTTGGCTCTCACAGCTAAAAGGTTCAGAGCATATAATTATTTTGCTCTGTTTGCATCAGGAGTGCCAGCTGCCAATGTATAGCAATACAAGGAGCTGCACCTCACTCATGTTCCTGTTTCTGCCAATTGCAATATTTGCAATCACCATGAGGTTAATTGTTATGAGAGGTGCTACCTACTTCACACAGCTGATGCTTGCTGATTGTAGCAGTGTAGTGGAGAACTGTGCACCCTTCTGCTTCTTGTCTGCTCAAAAGGAATGTGTTCTATTCATCCTTGTAACACCTGAAAATGTCATTAAAAGCCTTCACAGCCCAGCTCTCCAGGAACTAGGGCTCAGTTTTGTCACCTTCTCTCTGTTCCCGGTTATGCTGGCAGGATAACTTACATCAGTAAATGTTACAGAATCAGGCCTTTCATTCAGATCTATGGAAATTAATTTCCAAGGATGCAACTGAATGTAAACTTTCTTCTGCTTGGGTACTATACCAAGAATCAATGTAGTGTGTAATGTAAGAGCACCTTGTCTGGGTCATAATCTGGGGCTGAAATTGGTACCTCTAGGCACTACTGCAAGCTAGAGGAGCCAATGGCCAGCTGTAAGCCACCAATGGGGCATAGGCTAGGATCATCCTGTGACTTTACACTTTTTTAAAAAGTGCAGATTGTTTGGTAAAGGACAGTCTGAAGGTCAGGGGATTAGGTTTGTCATTGTAAGAGGAAGACAGTGCTTGCTTGCTTTCCGTGTTTGGTACATAGTCCCTTACCTGGTTGTGTTTGTTTTTTCTCCTTGAATTTGGGAGGTTAAGGGTAAGTTTTTTTTTTTTTTGTTTTTTTTTTATAATCGAAGAGAAAAGATACTATTGCAGCCAATTCTTCAGATTCTTCCATGCAAGCCAAAAATGGTCAATAAGACTTTCTTAATGGCAAAGGTAAGATTCTACTACATAGGGTTGTTGCTGGCCCTCAGCTAATGTCACAGCACGCCGCAGAGCTATTTCCCCCTGAGGCTTGCTAGCTCCTTTCTTAACTTCTGAACAAAAGTCATACAGTCTCTCTGCTATAAATAGGTTTCTGGACTGTGCTAGCAGCTAATCTGGAAAGCAAATCCCCTATTTGGTAATTTCTAGATGGCTTTTCTGAACAAAAGACATTTTTCTTTTCCTTAGCAAGGTGAATCTTTCAAGGGATGGATGGATGTTTAAGTCTGTGCATTGTTGTTTTAAAGAGCCACCCTTGGACACACAACAGAGCAGCAACACATGCTCAGTCATGCTACATTGTTGTGTTATATGCCACTAGGGAAGGAACCTGTTTAGCACATTTTTCTTTGAAACTCTGGTTTGTCAAGCAGCCTTAGCAATGCACAGCAAAATCCTCTGCAATGAAGGGATCTCACTTAATTGTTAGTGTTATCCCCACACTTAGCTTCATATTGAAACCAGCTGTCTGCTTCTTTGGGTGTCAGTTTCATTCTCCACAGTCTCTGGGCTTCCTGGCTATGGAGCTGGGGACTGAGATTCTCTTGCTCTGAGGCGCTGCACTGGAAAGGTTTGAAACAAAAGTCTTGTCTGACCTTTAGCTGCCTTCAGGTTGAATTAACTCCTCTCTTTCATGATGAGTGGAGTCAAGGCTCAGCGACACTTGATCTTGATCTCATATACTGCACAAACTGGCGCTTTGCTCTGATTTTTCCAGGGCGCGAAGCTAGCTGCAGCTCAGCTCCCTTTCTGATCTCTGCAAAGGTATGACTACACCCAGGATACAGACCCTGAGAGCAGAGTACATATGCTGCGACTGTGTCTACACTACAGCAATCTTTCCAAAGGTGACCTTCCAGAAGATCCTCTTTCAAAAGAGTGCATCCACACAAAAAAGCAGAAAGAGCAATTTGCTCTTTCAATAGAGAGTATCCCACAATCCCTGCTCTTTTGAAAGAACGGGCCGGAGATCGCAAACTCTGGAACCATGAGGTGCATGGCTCTTTCAAACAAAGGGCCCCTGGAGAGTCTACACCTGCTCTTCTCTGAAATAATCTTTTAGAAAAATGTACTCTTCCTCATTTGGGAGATGAAGAGCACCTCTAGAAGAAGCACATGTCCTTTCTAAAGGATTTGAAAGAGTGCATTTTGTGTGTGGACACTCAGCTTGCTCTTTCAGAAGAGGGGCCTGATTTTCTGAAAGGACTTGCAAGTGTAGATGTGGCTGCATGCATGTATACCTGCCCACAGGTGGACTCAGACCTCAAACCTCTGGAGCTTAGTGCATGAACCTTTACAATCAGAGGTCAAAGCCAGCTGGCTTTAGCTACGGCTGTAGGGGAGACTCATCCTTTCTCTTTGTCCACACAACACAACCACTATTTCAAAGTAGTGGTTGGCATGGAGTGAGGTTTACCTATTTCAAAATAAGCCAACCATTATTTGGAAATTATTTTGCAATAGTGGTTGCATTGTGTAGATGCAAGGAAAGGCGTTTTGAAATAAGGGCTGTTTTGACATAATTTTGATGTGTAGACGTAGTCTACTTGGGACAGTGAACCACTCAATAGATGCATGGGTTGCACTTGCGTCCTCCTTCCCCACAGCTCTGGTAGGAACACCAGCATAGACAGTGAGGCTTCGCTTTGGTAAATAGAGTACAGCCAGATCAGAACCCAGAGGGTGCGTAACCTCCGTGGCTGTCTCTATGCCCCAGCTATACCTCCCCTACTTACTTCACTGTTTATAGCACTGTGTAGCATCCTGTCTTGTGGGTGTGGGAACCTTTCTCCACTGCAGGGGAAAGGCTCTGGTTGGAGAGAGGTCATGGGGAAAGGCTCCAGCAGCTCCCCATGTCAGAGCCATTCACTGTGGCTTGTAACTGCATGCTGCAGCATGGATGCAGTCTGGCTTCCGGTGGGCATATAGCTACATGCACGCCACATGTGGCTAGAAGAATAGACAAGGACTGAGCACACTCATGCCACATGTGGTCTCTAGGTCTTCTGTGTCTCAGGGTGGAAGCTCATAATTTGTTAGACCAGGTTCCCTATCCTCTGGGTACCCACAGGATATTACTCTACAGGGGCAACTGGGTTTTGGGCCTTTGCATTTCTTCTCTCCAGGAATCTGTGATGAATGATATACTGACCACAAACCTTAAAATACAGTAGTTATCTAGCAATTGGAATAAAGCACTAGAGGATTTTAAAGCAGAAAACAAACCTCACTCAGGTGCTTTCAATAATCTCCCCATATGTCCCTTTGGGAAAAAAGATACTTAAGCTCACCTACCACCTACATTCTTTTGCAAATTTTACCCTTTGACTTCACTCCCTGAAAGGCTGTAATGATCAGTGTTAAATGCTGCCTAAAAAAAAAAAGCAATTCTGAACATTTAACTATGGAGCTGCTCATAAAGGACAGAGATGGGAGAGAGGATTCAGTGGACCACAGCACAATGGGTTTGAGAAGGGTTTGGAATGATTTATTTTGTCGCACCAGTCCGTAAGCCTGTAATCCTTCAGAAAGCAAAAGGAGGCGCTGCAGCTTTCTTCCCTAGCAATGCATGTCATGGTTTTATTATCAAACCACAATCATTAAATATTCAACCTTCAGAAAACATTCATGTATGCAGGAAGGCAAGATATTGAAGCCTGTCAAAGAAGTGGTAGAAGGTACTTGGAATTGCCTTTGGTTTTGGAAGTAAAAATAACAAAGTGGATGCTTTGTAACCTGAGGTCTTACGAATGTAAAATCTCTCTTTTTGGATAGCTGTATCCTTTTGTTTTAGCATCTCCCAATTGTCATCAGAAAGCTGGCTTTTCCATGCCAGACAATGTTGTAACCTTTATTTTCTGTATGAGTTATTGCTAGTTTTGCCCTACATGCATTTTCATTAGTCTTAGGGCTGATAGACTGGTGGTGGTATCCCTCACCCCCACACCTGCCACTTAGCTTCATACTCACAAGAGTAACCCAGTGGTCTTACTAGCAGCATAGTCGTTTAGAGTTCTAGTACATAGGACTGGTGGGCCAACAGCCTCTTTGGGCCCCGGTGAAAGATGAGTGGGTGGTGGCTCTGCACTCCCAGAAAGGGCAGAAGAGGTAGGGCTGGGACAGCCAGCCTTCAGCACTGCCTGAACCTCAGCGTGCCCCCACCCCTGCCACCAGAATTACCTGGAGCATGCTGCGTGGGATTTAAAGGGGCCTGGGGCTATGGCTGCTGCAGCAGCAGTGGCTGCAAGCTCCAGGCCCCTTTGAATTGCCAAGTCCCAGGGCAATTACCCTGTTTGCCACCCTGACTGCCCTGTCCTGAGGCCTGCATGGGTCTGCTTGTGTGAGGTGAGGACTGCCAAAGCAGAGACACAGGAAAGTGTAAATTCATCTGCCAAAGCTGGGATTTCCTTACCTAACTAAGCACCTGATCCTAAGGCTACTGAAATCAGCTGAAAGGCTTCCATTAACTTTATTGGGCTTTGGATCAAAGTCTGTTCTCCCTGATCAGCAAAGCATTTAACCATACGCTTATGTCCATGCTTGTTCAGCAAATCGCTTTAGTGCATGATGAATCCTAGCAGAGACTTAAGCACATGCCTAAGGTTGAACATGGCATCCCAAGCCTCTGTTTGCCCAAAGCTGGGAATGGGAGACAGTGGATGGGTCACTTGATTCCCTGTTCTGTTCATTCCCTCTAGGACACCTGGCATTGGCCACTGGCAGAAGACAGGATACTGGGCTAGATTAACTTTTGGTCTGACCCAGTGTGGCTGTCTGTTCCTAAGTGCTTTGAGTAGGAATAGAGTCGGGGCTTATGTTGAATATCACAGCAGCATTTTCTTCTGCAACATGGTATGACGTAGTCCTGGTACAAACCAGGATGAGCAATTTAATGTAGACTTAGAGGCTGTCCCAAGGGCCATTGGATTCAATTAGGAGTCTTCCTGTCTAGCACCCACTGTACTTTCCATTATTGTATGTTGACCAAGAATTTGGTAAGGAAACTCTTTGCCCCAGTGGAAAATTTCATCAGATAAAATCATTCCCAGTGTCTTTGATTAACTGGGAAATAGCTATATTCTATTGTGCATGCCTCTGTTTGTTGTGAAGGGGCTACTTGCTAAGGAATTAGAGGGAAAGTGGGACTAGGGGAGCCAAGCAGGAAAGGTAGAAGAATGGTTGAGATGAGGAGCACAAAACAAACACAAGAGCTGGGTGCATCGCTATAAAGAGGTGACTTCTTGGCCCCAGCTCTGGTGCCATAACTTATTTTGCCAAGGTTGAGAAGAGGGCTACACAGAGGCTGCAGCAAGCAGATGCTCTCCCAACCCAGAGATAGGAATTCACTGGTCCTACTAGGTTCTCCAGAGAGGGGTTAAATTTAGTAAGGAAATATGCCTATGGGACTCTCTGGTGTTAACCCCTCTTCCTAAATCCTCTGAACCCTTTGGCATTTACAAGCTATGTTGTTTTTAAAATGCTGGTTCCAAGTCTGTGAGAGAGAGGACTTTCTGGTACTTGATGCAGCTGAGTTGTTGGATTAGCAAGGCTGCTGCCCAGAAGCAGAGTCCTGGAGTAGCTGAACCTCCTGGTTCTGCCCACAGTGTGATGGAGGAAGCCAGGGTGTCACCTAAGTAGTACTGCTGAGATGGATTAAAAGGGGTATGCGATGCAGTTTGCCCAGTGAACGTGACATTTAAAAATAATCATGTTTGGCACATCTCTAATAATGCTGCATAACTTTTGTCCAACCTTTTCTTTGGCACACAATAGTGAACAAATACCATCTTCATTTGAAACCGGTGCGAAAGGAGAACAGAAATGTCTCTCCCTTATTAATTGATACATCAAATGACAGTCAAATGCCAAAAATGGAGACTGTCTTGAAGGGATTTACTTTTCTTAATAGCTGCTCAGACTTTTCTTCCCAATGGGTGAATGTCTCTTGGAACTGGATTTTGTTCAGCTCTTTGTTTTTATTTTCCCTGTGTGGCGCTTTTCTTTGCGTGTGAAGTTCTCTAGTATATTATCTTTGTGATTTGAAATCCTCTTTAATCTCTGTGATGTAGGAAGCAGAGTTACCTGTTACAGCCTTCCTCTTATCCCTCTAAACATTCTAGCTGATAGGCACAAATCAGGCCTCAGTCATATTTTTCTGGGTAGCTGTCAATGTTTCCTGTCTAGGTTCTCTTAAACTGGTGTGTTTGCATCAATTTTCAGACATTCCGCACGTTGTCAGGAAGGATGTCTTCACCTAATTACAGTTTTTCTGACAGAACAAACTAAGCAGCAGAGCTCTAATTCATTATTTCCAAATATAGACTTTAATGTATATGTGTGGGGAACAGGGTACTTCTTCTTTGTGGTTTCTAGGCTCAACCATGAATCCCAAGAGAGGAAGCAGAGTGGAAATGTTACGCATCTTGTAGTGAATTTATTTCCAGAACTGACCAAAGGAAGTGGGCAGCAGGATATAGGCAGTTGTTTTTCTCTCTGCTTAACCAGACATGTTTAGAATGCTGTGTGGGTTTTGTTTTGTTGTTTTTTTTAGATAATTAAGCAACAGTGTTCCGTTCCCCATACACCCACCTCTGCAGCTGCTGCATGCATTCATCTGGATTGTTCCGCTCCCGCCTCCTCCAGTCCCTGGAGCCAATGTACTGCTAACAAAATCATTGTTGGGGTTCTTTTTAATCTTGAAGTTGGACTGCCCCATGGAGACTGATTATTCTGTTTCTCTTTATAAATCTTCTTTGAAAATGTCAGCTTGTTGAACCACAGAGCAAATAGGAGTTTCAGTGTATGCCTTGCACTTGGACTGCTTGAGACAGAGCTGTCCTTTAGGATCCATGTAATACTATTAAACTGGTGTCCCTATGTTTGCTAGCATCTCAGTGGCGTTTTAGAGAAGTGATTTGTTATAGCCCTCAGCAATGCACAAATGAAATACAGGTGGAACATCTCTAACCCAGCACCCTCGGGCCCTGGCCATTGCTGGATGAGAGAATTTGCTGGATCATGAGGTCAATATTGTCTAGCAGCATCAACAAAACTTCTAATGTTTACTGGGCTCTTAGAGGACACTTAAGGACAAATTACGACCAAACAGCACAGAACACTGAGACCCAGTCCTGGTGGCTGGAAACAAACTTTATGGCTGTGTCTACATTAGCAAGTTCTTTCAAAAGATAGGGGCTCTTTTGAAAGATCCCATGAAGGGTCTACACACACACAGGCTGTGTCTACACTGGCACAAAACTTTGAAGTGGCCATGCAAATGGCCAAATTGAAGATTACTAATGAGGCACTGAAATGTGTATTCAATACCTTATTAGCATGTCACTGGTTGCAGCACTTCAAAATTGTCATATTTTGCTGCTGCATGGCTTGTCCAGATGGGGTCCTTTTTGAAAGGACCCCACCAACTTCAAAATCCCTTTATTCCTATGAGCTGAATAGTAATTTGGAAGTGCCATGGCCAGTGGCATGCTAATGAGGTGCTGAATAGGCATTTCAGTGCCCGATTAGTAATCTTCGATTTGGACATTTGCATGGCCATTTTGAAGTTTGTACCAGTGTAGATGTAGCAAAAGTGTTCTTTTGAATGTAAATCAGAAGAATGTGGTGCTCCTTTCAAAATCATTCTTACTTTTCCATTTCAGGAAGAGTTTCCCTTTTGAAAGCTGCTTTTGAAAGAAAATGTGTATAGACACTCCACGGGCCCCCTTTTTTGAAAGGGAAAGTCCTCATGGGGCCTGATTTTTTGGTCTCTGGCCAGATCTTTCAAAAGAGCAGGTTGTGTGGACGCTCTTTCGAAAGAGCAGATCGCTCTTTTGAGCTGCTTTTTTGTGTGTGGACACACTCTTTCAGAAGAGATCTTCCAGAACAGCTTCTTTTGAAAGATTTCAGTGTAGACTTAGCTGGATATCCACTTATCATGGGTGTGGCCAAGTTTCCCATGGTCCCATAGGCTAACTAAAATCCTGCCAGATTACAAATGTTGCTGGACAAAAGTGGTAGATTAAAAAGTTAAATATAGGTTGAACCTCTCTAAACTAAGGTCCTGTAGGTTAACACAGTAAATTCAGAAACTGACAGTATATTCCTGGGGTTGGGAAATGCCTGTTAAATAAATGGCTTCATTACCATTTGGATATCTTTCACTGGTTCAGTGTTTTGATAATAGGCATTTGCACTTCCAACTTAAGTAGATCCTCTTTGGAGGAAGCAGTCACAGATTACTATATTTTATTAATAATTTCCAGAAAAATGAATTAAAATAAAACACAAATGCAACAAACTTGATGTTCAGAACATGACTGATGTAGAGGATGTATATGCTGTCAGTTAAACCATGCTATTGGTAGTAATTTGTTTTATGTGTATTTCACTGATGATCCACAATGCTAAGGTTTTGTAAGGTAGAGTTGAAGACCTTACTTTCTCTGTTTTGTTAGAAAAGTTGGAGGGTGATTGACTTCCTGTGTAAGACACACACCAGCGAGTAAAGTAGTGTGCAAGCTCAGTTTGACTGGTTCTTTACAGCCAGCTTGCTGAGTCGTCTTAGGTACAGGGAAAACTCATGCACTTTCACACAAAAAATGGTGGAGGGGGCTGCCTGGAACCATTTATAAAATGTGCATTAGGAAGAAAGAAACTGGCTCAGAAAATACATATACTTATGTTTGTCTGAAGAACAGTAAATTAGAGCTGATTTGCAAAAGGAAATTCTGTTCCATGGGAATAGCTGACATTTTTTGGAAATATTTCATTCTGATTCAGAAAGAATGAAAGAAATTTTGCAAAATTTCCTGCAACACTAAAACTGTCTGAAACTTTGATTCAGGAACACTGCAGCATTTCATTTTGATGCTGTCAAATCACTTCTCTTCAATAATGTTAAAGCATTTTAATTTCGATGAGGTGAAACTTTTTGGTTGACTTTGTTGATTCACTTCATTTTGATTTTCATCACCTATTCAAATAATACACTATACATAAATATATAACATGACCGTCACTAATAGTATAAAACTTCTGATATTATGGAAATGAAACAAAGTTGAAGAGAACCATTTGCCATTTACATTCAACTCACTGCTTCTATCCCAAGGAGAACTAATTTCCTGAAATTCTCTCTATGCTGAGTACATGGACAATGTGAAAAGCAACAATACAGGCTAATATGTGCCTCAGTTTGGATCTGGATGGAGCCACCTGAGTGCATGAGGCAAATCATTCTACATGTACATTTACTATCTGGATTCAGCAAAACACTTCAGCATATGCATATGCCCCACTGAAGTCAATGGGCTTATACATGGTGAAAGTTAGGCATGTGCATTTATGTACCTATTCATTTACCTTTCTGAATAGGGAGGGTTTGCTGAACTGGGGCCTTAATCCTTATCCTACCATGAGATTACACTGATGCTGGTTCTGCCTTGTGTACCATTGACTCTCTCCCTGGTACCCCAAACATTGCAATTCATAAAGGAGGCTTTTCAGAAAGTTATTGGCATACTTTAAGATCTCAAGGCTTATTAAATTTATGAAACCTACATTGCCCTGAGTTGTCATGCTGCTAAATGGAATGTTTGACATTCTAGTGAAAATTCTTTTCCTCATCTACTTTGTTTTTTCTAGTTGATTGTTCCACCAATTTCTCTTTAGCTTTCAAGGCCCAAGCTTTAAACTTTGTTTCCTTCAATAATAAATCTCCGCATGGCTTCGAAGATAGGAGTGAGGTGGCATGCAAGTCAGCCAGGACTTCTCAAACCTGTCATATTTGATATTGCAGAATTTCTCTCTGGTATACACCTCCCACTGATGGCTATTTCTTTTTTGTTCCCAGTGGAAAAACATACCAACCTGTGGGCACCTGTAGGTTCAAATTCTGGTTAAGTGGGACACGTAAACCTAGCTTTGATGGTCTCACTCTGGTGGATAATAGGAGTAATGTGGTGGTAAATTAGACCATGAACGTTTTGCCTTTCAGTGTACTGTGTTTCTCCAATACATGTAATAAAGCTTCAAGTTGATATCATCTGCAAAGCCAAAACCATATTATCTAAATGCAAAGATCTTATGAACAGCTGCTGTCACTGAAACAGAAACCAACAGGACAGGAAATCCATGAAATGAAAATGGAGATGGCCATGATGCACCTGGAGGAAAATGAACAACATAATGAGACATGCATTGGACTGGATCCCCACAGCATCAGGTGATTGATGGCAGACCAAAACCAACTGGGAAATGCACAACAGAAATGGAAAACAATGTGAGTAGAAGCTATTGCTGCTGTAAGACTGCCAAGTATGCAAGGGCAGTGGGAAAGAGCCTAGATTATGCATGGAATAAAGAGGCATAAGTTATGTCCTGAACACTTGCATCTCCCAATCTTTACCATACCATATGTAAGGCCCATATAACTGGAAATCAGCAGAGACTAGTCTCCCTTTTCACCACCAATCATTTTAGCTCTTTCAAGGACTAGATCTGCCATTAGGGCTCCAACAACCTATATTGGAGTATTCAAGACAGTTCAGAGGTGAGCTTTTTAAAAAACTCCATCATCCACTTTTGAGAACAAACCAATGAAGTGAAGTTTGCACTGTTAAGCCACTCACTTCTACAGGATTTCACTGGTGTGACTGACAACAGAATTTGGTCTTTGATTGCTATCTCTCCTTAGTCTTTGCTCTTGTATTGGAGTCACCATTTGATGGTTCTTCCCCAGGCAGCTTTTAAATTACAACTTTGTGTTTAGCTCACCTGTTACGTTACATTGCTCTCTTGAAGCATTGTAACTTTCTCCCACCACATTACACCCACAATGAAAACAAAAAGAGCATAGGTCACCTCTATCACTCAAATTCTACCAGAACTCATTATTTAATGTCTTTGCAGTCTGTTCTTTCCCACAATCTGTGGGATAATAGCAAACTGCAAAAGAGAGGGGGGCTGGTATTCTGTGTGGTGGCAGATTGTGTTCCAGCAGAAAAGGCATATCCTTATCTGATTTTTTTATTTGCACTTTGAGTAGGATAAATGCCATAAATCTTGTGTCCAATGAAACTGCTCATCAAAAGTTGTGGTCATAAATCAGTGATTATAAGTGGCAATACCTCAAGTTGTAGGCCTTTGGGTAGGTGTAATGAAGTTTTAAGGCTGATGAAAGCAATCCTCAGCATACTCCCCAGAAGACGGAGGCTTCCCTCAGGCTATGGCTATTGCCACACCAAACATCTATCAGCTGATATGCTTAAACTGCTTAAACCTGTTTGTTTTGTTTTATTCCATGCTGTTTGGAACAAAATCCTGACATTTTTCATTATGGAAAAAATATTTTTGAGAAATACAATAGTTCAAAGGATGTGGCATCTGGCATGTTCATGAAGACTGAGGAAAATCATTTGTTTGGCTGTAGGTCTATGTAAAACATATATATATCCTGGGAGTTGGTTACCAGTTACATTTATGTTCTTGGCAGAGGAGAAAGCAATAACTCCCCAGTCACAGTATTTAAGTGCTTGCTTGGACCAATGCCCATCTTCATGGTACTGCACTTGCAGTGTAACCCTAAAATGAAGCAGCTGCCTATCCACGCTTGGGAGAGGTGGAATTTAATCTTACAAGACAGCTTGCTTGGTGACTATGTTCTAGGTTAGTAAAGTTGAACCAGATAGTTTCCCATAATGATTTTCTCCATCTTCTTTTTTCTAAAAGATGGGCTTTTAAAGAGTGTGAACTTCTGATTCACCCTCTTCTGTTTCCAGCTTGGACCTGATATTTCCTGAAATAAGTATCAAGAAACTACTCCATCCAGATAACTGTCTGAAGAAGATAATGAGAGAATTGTACTTTTTAAGGGATATTGCAGTATTCCGTAACAAGAGTCCAAAACACTACAGTTGTAACCTGAGTGCAAGGATAGTGCATAGTGGCCCCTCCAACTCCAAAATGCCTCATGAGCAGCAAGGATTAAGGAAGGTTGATGGGAGAAATGCTTCTGTCGACTTTGTTCTGTGAGAACAGCCATAGCAGTTGACTAAGTTGACTTTTAGCTACGTGATTGGCATAGCTAAAATTGTGTATTGGCAGTTGACAGTACAGACCTAGCCTTAGGCATCTGAGTCATCACTTTCAAAAGTGGTGAGCACCCAGCAGCTCCCACTGACTCTAATTTCCTTGTATCTCAGCTTTCCTACATGTCCTATGAGTTTGATACTGTGGGATGCTGTGTGGACTGATCATATTTTATATTTCTTTAACATAGGAAGAGCAGACTCCTGGCTCAAGCACTGAACTGGAATTTGGGAGATCTGAATTCACTTCTTCATTCTGCCACAGACTTCCTGAGTGACCTTAGGCAAGTTGATTGATCTCCACGTTCCCTCTTGCCCCATATAAATTTCTACCTTGCAGTCCCTGTGCATCGCCTCTCTTGTACTCCAAGTTAAATAGCATTAATTCTCCCAGTTTTCTCCTGAAGTAGTTTCCGTTGCTCTGCTAAATCTCTTCTGCTTTTTCAGTTTTCATTTCCGACTGCTTGGCTTTTCTCAAGTTCAGAATGTTCCACTTAATTGAATTAGACTCACATGCCTGCCGATGACCATGACAAGTGTGAGTTGAAAAGACCAGCTTGTTTGCCAGGCAATGGCTTCCTGACTTATTCCTAACTCAATTTTCATATTTTCCTTGGCTATATTTCATTTACAGCCAGCACATAAATAAGTTGGTTTGCTTTGACGTTTTCCAGCTATCTAGAATAAAGCCTGCCCTTGATATTTCTTCAGTGGTCACCTTTGGCTTTGCATCTTGGCTCTTCCTGCCTGTATGCTCTATGCTGATACTTGGGTAGTCATTTTTTTCCAGATTGAGAGAGAATCACTTACTGGCCTGACTTTTTTATTGCTGATCTGAGTCAAATATCACCAATAAATTGAGCATCCGCTATCTTAAACCTTTTGTTTCTGTTTTTTGCAAGAATATTAAGGCACCATCTGACCTCAGAACAGGTCCATCTTTGTATTGAATTCTCAGGGCCTGTTCATCTCAAGCTATATTTTAAGTGAGTTGAGCTGAATAAAATGGATATTCATAGATTCTGGCCTTGCATAGTGGTTTAATGCAGTAGCCTCTGGAGGCCAGACCTTGAGCTCAGATATAGCTGCTTCATGCTTCTCAAGTAGCACAAAATAACCTTTGAAGCCCTGCTGTGGGCCAATGGCAGAATTATAGCAAAGGGGTACTACAGAGGCTCACTATTTTCCATCTCTGAATAAAAGCATGGCTGGGTCTGGTGTGATGCCCATAAGTGTCAGGTTTAAAAAGAGAAGACAAATGGCTTGCTTTAACTGTTGTACCAAGGGGCCAAGGCTCAGACCTCAAGTTCTGAACCAGATATTCAAATCCTGTGTCAGAGCTCCAGCAACAGATTGTTAGATTCACCCTACCTCCTACTGGACCTTACTTGCATCACAAAAGCTTTGTGTAGTGAGACATAATTCGATGTACCTGGCAGTATCAGCCCAGGACTGTAAAGTAACAGTGTGTTGGAAGCATATTGGCAGAGCTGTTCAGAGAAGCATGTGCTGAGCCAGCATCTCTCCTGGCTTTGTCTCCTTCCAGCCAGTATTAATTCCTCACTTTCATGATCATTAAGGTCACAAAAGGCTAGAATTTTTTTTAAAATGTTGGTCCAATCCAGGTCCAACTCAGTGTATTGGGAATCTTTCCCTAAGCTTTAATGCTCAGACTGCAAATATGTAAATGCAATTGGTATATAGTTGTGGGCTCATTCACATGCATGTTGGATAATTGCATACACCAATATGAGCATTTTCATGCAACAAATCAAGCGGCTGGAAGCCCATTTGCACTGATCAATGCACAGAACCTTGGTGTAGGTTTTAAACGCCTACCTTGCTCAAGAACCTAACCTCATACAAATGTTTAGAAGAATGTACAACTTGTTTCTTAAATGAGCTCTAACAAGGAAATCACTTGATAAGATAGCAGTGGACAGTATGATGCAGACCTATATGTGTGGGGGGAAAAATGAGATGGCCCAGGAAAATAATCCTCCCTTGCAATTGGCTGGGGTGAGTAACATGATGTATAATGTTGGATTCTCCTGTAAGCTAATAAGGGAATCTGGATTATACAGGGGAAGGGAAGGCTGGTGAAGGCTTGAATCAGAGAAATGCTTTGACATTCATATATTTTTGCGGCTGCTATGGCTGGGGCGGGAAATAATTTTTGATGGGGGAGAGCAGTCCAAGATTTTGGTAAGTGGTCAAGGGAGGCACTTGTCTATGGAGGAGGTGTGGGGTCTGGGATGGAGGTTGGGTACAGACAGGAGACGGGTAGAAATGTGGGGTGCAGGGTATGCTAGGCATGACACATGAATCTGGCCAATGGGAGCTCAGACTTTGCTGGGAGCAATGGCAGCAGCACCCAATGTTCATAGAATCCTAGGGCAGGAAGGGACCACAGGAGGTCATCTAGTCCAGGCTCCTGCCCAAAGCAGGCTCAAACTCAACTAAATCATCCCAGCTAGGACCATGTCCAGCCAGGACTTAAACCTCTAGGGATGAAAACTTACTCTTTACTGGGGGCCATGGCTTGTAAAGGTTTTGTATTGTGCATGCAAACGGGGCACAAGTATAACTGCCCACAGGCAGTCTTGAACCTGGCACCTCTACAGCTTGAGCTAAAGTTCTGCTACCTTCACAGTCACGGGGGTCAGGATCAAAAGGCTTGATCTAGCCCACAGGCTGTCTTGTGTTCCCTCCTGTGCTGTGGCAGTTCTATGACAACCACCATGTCTAGAAACCTGGTTTTAAAAAAAAAACAAAAAAAAAAACATGGTGGCTCAAGAACCAAGTTTCTTGTGGTTACTTTGTTGTAAAAAGACTTTTGATCTTTTCCTTGCTTTCCAAAACCAAAGGAAAAACACTGCTTGCCCAGAGTGCATAGACCTTTACAAGGTTGCTGCATACTATTGGACACGATGGGGGTGGGAATGACTATAGTGACATTTCTGCTGTGCTGGTACTGTAGCATGTCATTGTGCTGTCAGAGTGAAGGCACCCCAGATCTGAGGACCTCCAAACTTTAGAAGAGTTTGTATCTGCCTCTGATCTTTGGCCCTAATCTATCTTGTTGCGTGTACATAGACACCTGTGCCCATGTAGCGCCTCGTGTTCCAGCAGAATTCTTCGTAGGCACAGAGACCGGCTTGTGCAATTATCAGAGAGGTAGCCGTGTTAGTCTGTATCTTCGAGAACAACAAGAAGTCCTGTGGCACCTTAGACTAACATATATTTTGCAGCGTAAGCTTTCATGGATAAGCAGGGCTTTGCCCATGAAAGCTTATGCTGCAAAATGTTAGTCTATAAGGTGCCACAGGACTACTTGTTGTTCTGCTCATGAAATGTCACTTACAGGCTCAGGGTCTGTGTGGCTAATTTTTGCTTTGAATTAAAAATCCTTCCAGTTGCAGAAAAAATCCTTACACTCTTGAAGAAGCTCTGTTATCAGAATAACCTCTATCATATTATGCCTGAAATTTCATTATGGTTTTGTCCAGCACTATTTCACCTAGACAGCAATAAGAGTATTAAGATTGACTTCTCAAGCTGTTTTAGTAATAAAATCTTTCCTGTCTTCGTCTGGAGAGGTTTATAGAATTACCGAAAGGGGAGGAAAAAAAAGATGAGGGCTTCATAACATGATGAATGTTGAATGGGTTTTGCACATTGTCTGTTTTGCAGTTTATATCAGACTTCACAGATAAGAAACTAATTTTGTTACTTTTTGGATTAATTTGTTTTTGACTCAATGCAACTAGGTGATTTAAATGGCCCACAAGTGAGCAATACCTTGAGGACAAAACTTAGTTTTATGCTGCATATTATTCAGACTATAGAGCTCAAAGTAATTGAATCTCTGTTCCTAGCAACAAAGATTGAGTATTTTGATTTTAAATTTAAGTGTCTATATAAACATGATGCCTCAGGGCTTTGCCAATGTATAATATATATGATTTGTAGGGTGCCTTAGTGGCTTGAGCTGAACCCTTTTCATTGTGTTTTTTCTTTGTGAAAAAGCAGGCAGTCAATAATTCTTCCTTCTCCTGTAGTCTAATATTGCTAATGCTCTTTTCTGTCACGATCCTGTATAAAGCTATTCGCTAAGCAGCTGCTCCATACCTCAGAGACATGACAAAACACCTCAGAATATCAGCCTTTCTGGGTACTTGCGGTGATTCGCCCTAAACTGTCTTTCTTTTTGTGTATCAGAGAGGTAGCTGTGTTAGTCTGTAGCTTCGAGAACAACAAGAAGTCTTGTGGCACCTTTACAGACTAACAGATATTTTGGAGCATGAGCTTTCGTGGGCAAAGACCCACTTCACTAGATGCAAGAGTGGTGGCGGAGTGGTTTCAGAGGGTTATTTAAAGAGTGGGGTCCCAGTAAGAGGGAGGGCCAGAGCTGACAAGGTCTATTCAGCAAGGTGGAAATGGCCCAGTATAAACAGTACTTCTCAAAAGACGAAAAAACAGGTCAGATCAGACGGGGATGTGAGCCGTTGTGAGCGTCTAATGGGGACTTCTTCTGTGCTCTTTTGTTTCCTCCCCTCCCCTGTTAAGCCTCTTGAGCCCAACACCTACAATGATAGCAGAGATGCTGGGATCAAAGCCCCTGCATGCCTGGTGGCTGTTCTGCTGATGTCTGCATCATATTATTGCAAACAGTGGAATAGCACGCTCTATCGCTGGACAGATTGAGTTTTGAAAGTGTGCATGTCAGCAAAGTCTTAGACATATGCACTTCAGGGGGGCTCTGCTGAGGCTTGAGGGTTTTGGACGGAAGCTTCTGCAGGATTGGAGCCATTTCTCAGGGTGGCTTCTTAGCTCTGGATTGCGCTGCTTCTTGTCTAAAATCACAGCACTTGATCTTAGACAGCAAGATGAAGATATTTACTTTCCACTCCCCACCACATTCTCGTACTGTCACCCTGTAGCCCTGAATCCTTACAGTATGTTGTGATGGGGTTCAGGGGTTCTCAAGCTCTGCACCCCATCGGCAGGCAGGAGTGACTCTCACTCAGCAGGAGAACAGTGGGTTTATTAGCCATGAGGGCAGTGTTGTACAGAGGTGTCAGTGCAGCAGGCAGAGACAGCCAGCCCAATCCATGTTGGGGAGAGGAGGCCCCGGGGGGGCCCCCCACAGCTGGGGCCTTGCCCCCTCCTTTGTGTGTATGTCTCTTCCAATCAAGACTAACTGCTTTCCAACTCCCAGTTCCAATTCAAACCCCTCAGGCTTCACCTCCCCCTTTGTCTGCAGTCCAGAGGTGTCACCTGGTTGCCTAGATTACCCTCAGCAGGACCCCCACACCCTCTGTGAGCCACTCACCTACATAGACGTATTCCCCACTACATCACATCTCTCCCCCATTCCATACCAAACTGAGCAGGGTCACTCAGCCAGTGACCTGGGGAAGTTCAGGGCCTTCCCTGCGTGACAGGATATGGGCTGTACCCTCAGAGCTCTCCTTCATGTAACCACCTCCATGTCATAATCCTGCAGGGGGAGGCTCCACATCAGGAGCTTGGTATTGGCCCCTTTTGTGTGATGCAGCTGGGCAAGTCCCGTTGGTTGGTCTCCCTGCTTTGGCCTCCAGTCCATCAGCTGCATTCTCAACTCAGGCAGGCAGAGCCTATACAGGTGCTGCAGCACTTGCAGATGAAACAGTTCCTCTCTGGTCTGGGCCCTGCCCCATCTGCCCAGCAGTCCATACAGTTGCTCCAACACATGTTTGGAATTCAGTCACTGTCCAGTAAATGAAGGTACAAATGCTTTCCACCTTTTGGCATTTAGCCATACCACCAAAATGGTTGTGTGCCTCAGTTTCCCTGTCCATGCCACACGAAGTTTGGAATGTTCCCCCTCATGTGAGAGGTTGAAGACTAGTTACCATTGCTCACAGCAGTCAGTGAGAGTAACAAGAACAAACCCACTGCAATTATACATTTACAATGCTCTTTGGTATACCACAACCTTCATGTAACATTCTTGAGAATCTGGCATTTGGGGCCAAAAACAGTAATCGAGGAGCACAAATCAGAAAAAAATGATCAAGGTGAGCAAATGAGAGAGTAGAAGGGGCTGGGGCAGGGTCAAGAATTAGATTAAGCCAAGTATGCAAATGAGGCCCTATAGTGACTCAGAAAATTCCCACTCTGGTTCAAACCATGTGTTAATGTGCCAAATTTGAATATAAAAGACAGCTCAGCTGTTTCCCTTTGAATAGTGGTGCAAAATTTTTTTTCAGTAACGCAACGCATACTCTTAAGTCATTAATAGAATGGTCCACTCCATTAAAATGTTGACTAACTGGTTTGTGGATCTGGAGCATTTTGATGTCTATTTTGTGCACATTAACCCTTTGTCTAAGGGAGTTAGAAGTCTGTCCAATATATGAAGCATCTGGGCATTGTTGGCACATGATGGCATATATGATGTTAGTTGAGGAGAATATGAGAGTTCCCCTGATTCTGTGAATAACCTGGTTAGGTGCAGTGATGGTATTTCCAGAGAAGATATGTGGACAAAGCTGGCAGTGGGCTTTGTTGCAAGGAAAGGTTCCAGGACTGGTATTCCTGGGGTATAGACTGTGGCTGTTTGTGAGGATCCTCTTCTACCCCTCTACTCTCTCATTTGCTCACCTTGATCATTTTTTTTCTGATTTATCCTCCTTGATTACTGTTTCTGGTTCTCTGTGCCTTAAATATTGAGTCTGTTCTGGTATGGCTATGGTCTGAAGTGGGTCTGTCCCACAAAAAGTTCACCTAACAAATTATTTTGCTAGTCTTTAAAGTGCTACTTGACTGATTTTTTTGCGTTCTGCAAGTTGCTTTGTGAATCCCAGACACAGAATCCACGTGAAGGAATCCCTGCTTTTCCCTTACTGGCCCACAGCTCCTTTGTCCTTCCACCTCCAACTTCACCTTCCCCATGGAATCAGCAGTGGAGTCCATTATAAGAATGTAAGTGTTTCCAGTGTCTGGAGATGGGGAATTGCTGTCTCTCCTGCAAGTGACCTGGCTCAGGACCACATTCCCAGTATGCTGGTCACATCCAGTCACTTGGTTATCACAGGACTGGTCACATTTTCTTAGTTTTCACTTGTCTTAGGACCTGGAGGGTGGTTCAAGTAACCTTTACGCTGCCTTCTTTGGACCCTTCCAAAGCACAACAGTGGCTTCACACTGATGGTCCTGGCCATCAGGAACTGAAACAAACTTCTCCACAGGCAAAAGCCTGGCTCTGGCTCTTCCAGGCAAGCACCTTTCCTTTTCACTCTTTTACTTCACTCCCATTTTCTGCACTCTGCACAGACTGCTCAAGAAAAGTTTCAGGGAAATTCTCTTCCTCAAGACCTCCCTGAAACAACAACTCGCCCTTCTCTGGCTTCACAGGGGCACTACTCCCTTGAGCCACAACCAACTCCTGGGTTTCACCTATAACCAGGATCATTTCTGGCCCATCAGGTGGATTCCCACATAATCCCCTTCAAGGCAGACAGCTAGTACCACTAGACAAAAGGCTAGGATCACTTTCCTCCCTTCTGCTACTAGCTTCTTTATTTTCATCAGGCAGCATAACTCCATTGCCAGTCTGCTCTTCCTGGGTCCTGGCTAGAGGATGACTGGTCAAACAGTCCTCTCACCCCTCCCAGTAACACCTCCAGCATCAGGCAAAGAACAAGTACCAGAATCATTTGGTCTCTGGCATTCCCTGATGATGCTAACCAGATCAGACCAAGTTAAAGCATCATCCTCCCTGAGAGACAGAGGTAGGCCCACTTCCCATCTGGGCTTCAGCTCCACTCAAATCCAACTCTGCCTTCTGGGACCAGTTCCGATGGACTCCTAGGAGTAACCCCTCTTTGGGTGTGACACCCCTCTCAAGGACCACAACAGCAGTTGCTCGGGTTCAGCCACAGGCCCCTCTGCCTTGGGGAACTGCACCTTATTGCCTATCAGCACACCTGGGTCTTGCTGGCCACCCTTCTTCCTCCTGGGCTGCTGTCACTTAGTGCTGGATGCTCCATCCTTGGGGTGCAGTACATCCCACTTCTGACACCAGTGTGATGGGGTTCAGGGGTCCCGAAGCTTTGCACCCCATTTGCAGGCAGGAGTGACTGTCACTCAGGAGAACAGTGGGTTTATTAGCCAACAGGGCACAGCATTGTACAGAGATGTCAGTGCAGTAGGCAGAGACAGCCAGCCCAATCCATGTTGGGGATAGGAGGCTCCGAGGAGACCCCTGGGGCCAGGCCCTTGCCCTCTCCTTTTTCTCTCTTCCCCCCTAACCCAGACTGCTTTCCAATTCCCAGTTCCAGTTCAAACCCCTCAGGCTCCACCTCCCCCTTTGTCTGTAGTCTAGGGGGCAAATAGGTGCCAGGGATGATTCTTGGTCTTGGCAAGAGAGCAGGGGACTTGACTAGATGATCTCTCAAGGCCTCTTCCATTTCTAGGAGGTGGGTGGTGGGTATCTCAATTCTCATATTTAACAGTTACTCTGCAAGTTAAGATCATCTCCCTTAATAGGATTCTGTGGCCTAAATAATCTTTATTGCTTATTGACATGCAGCGTGTATTTCTTAATGCAGATCTTCCACAAAGTGGTAAGTCTGATTTCTTGCATGTTAACGATGAAAATAAAACACCTTAAATAAGTGACTGCATCTTAACATTTGGCTAGGGATTGACCTACCCCACATTTACTGAGTAATTTGAACTATGGACACTGGGGTCCAGATTGGCAAAGAGATTTAGGCACCTAAATGTGGAGCAAATAGGCTGTGCTCCAAGTCCTAAATAAGGGTGGAGGTGAGAGGTGGGTGAAGTGTTGAACTGGGGAAAAGGGAGGGCTGCTTCTCAGTGATGGCCGCTGCACTGAAAGAGATTGTGCTATTATTACGAAACTGACATAGTTATAGCTGTGGCTTACACCACACTACTAATAGGAGGAATAGGATTACACCCAAAAGGAAAAAAAACACCCCCTGGGGTTTTTCTAACTCCCAGTAGTTCTCTAAAATAGCCCACAGGTTGGTGGAATTCATTGGTTATCTATCCTGATTTCTAAGAGCTGTCATCTATCCAAGAAGTGTGAGTTTTGAGTTTCAGGGGATAGGACTTAAGGATTAACAGGAGAAAGTGACGTACAGATACAAACACCACTCTGTTCTGTAGAACGCAGAGGTTCAGCGGACCACGCTTCCCAGCTGAGGCAGCTTGCTTTCAGAACTTCCCGGTCATTGGGACAAAGCCCTCTCAGGGGTCCTGGGGCGTCTTTGCCTCAGCCTTACACGTGACCCTTACAGACTCATAAAACTAAAGACATGCACACAACAATACACATAACTATGGCAGGGTATCAAAAGAAAAGCCAGAGATAAAGTGCAACTGCTAACTTTTACTTACATAGCTGAGCAGGTACGGGAACATAAGAATAAAACACTGCATCTGGCTATCTAAGCTATACTGTTACAAATTTCTTCATGGTACCAATAGGTTTTCACACAGTACTCTATTTAACTCGTGAGCAGGTGGGAGGAGTGGTGAAGGGTGATCAGTCCTTGTTTCGGACAGCATCCAGTCTCTCCAGGATTCGGGAGTTCCTCCTCCTCCTTACTTTGTTGCCCCCTTTTATGATTTGCCGTTTGCTGGCTCCTCCCGAGGCCTGACACATCACATCCTGGTTGCTTCTGCTTCTCTTCACCTGCAGCCCCTCTCAGCCCCCTCCCCTTTTTACACAACCATACATCCCATACTTTTTTCCCTTTTAAGGTATGCAGTTGGCGCCTCTCGGCTGCTAGGTCAGAGGTCATGACTCTTTTCTGTATAGGGTTTTCCTGTTTGTCAATTTTAGACCCGGGGCGGGGGGGAGCTGCAGACAGTGCAGTCTGCAAGCACTTCAGTAAATTCCATTGCTAACTGGGTTAGACTTCCCCAATCTACTTGGTTCCTCAGTTCTTAGTCTGGAGTTTGTGGTTTAGCCTTTTGTGCTAAGGCACATCTCCCTATCACAATTTAAAAGGGTCTCTGGACCCTGCCTCCACCCCACGTACCTCACCGTGGTGGTCAAGTGCCCATGCAATTCACCCTAACATGCCCAAGCGTGGCCGTTCACTTAAGGATCACCAGGTAATTTTTGCACACTAAAGACAGATTAGGTGTCCAATTCTCTTAAGTAAACTCTACTAGGTGTTGATCAGCAACTTTTAGATGCTTTAAGTTTGGCCTAAGATACAAAGTTCATTTTGTGCATCTGGTAAAAACATGCACAACTGATCTCTCTCTCTCTCTCTCTCTCTCTGGGATCTGCAGTCTACCCCTGTACTCCGCATAAGGGAGGTTGAGGGGAGAGCACTAGAGGCTGACTATACTGGGGAAATAAGTCAGTTGCTGATACGTTGATTCCAGCTACATAAATGCCATGTACAATTCTAGCTATCTGAAATTCACTTATTTCCCTAGTATAGACTTACTTTTAAGAATGTGTTTAGACTTTATAACATGCATGTAAAGGTAACAGCCATCTTTAACAATATTAACATACTGGTGAGGTGGTCTGGTTTCCAGCTAGGAATTTAAGGCTCAACTGATGTCTACAGAATTTGCAAGATCTGGTGGCTGGTTTACTAGCAATAATCCTATGTTGGGGTTAAGAAGAAAGACACAAAGGGAAAATCAAACATAAAAGAAATATGGGCTGTTGTTTGTACCTGGCCCCACTGAATAGGTTTGGACAGTAAAATATATATGAAGCTGGAAGACAAACATTGCACCATAATCTGGTGGTAAAATTGTGGCATCAATGTGTCTTTCACGCAGAGCAGCTGTAAATTTCTTATAATGTCAGTTCACTTCTTGGTGACCTCTGTGCCCCATTTTGATATAAAATCAGTTTGGGACTTAGACGTGTGATTAAATGGCCAAGAAAACAATTTCTGATTGAAGGTTTTTTGTCCCACCAGCAAAGTCAGTGCATTCATCTGCCACATCCACTTCAGCAATGTGCGAGGCATGAGTTAATAGGTGTTTTATTTTCCTTTGGTCTTAGCTGGATTCTTCCCCTTCTGTAACCAGGACCTGGCCAGGGTGATATGAACACGCTCATCTCAGTGCTTGTTCCACAAGTGTCACAGCAGGAATTAGTTTTTTTTAAAAAAAAATACTCCCTTTGTGTGAGCTATGTAGGAGAACATTCATTCCATATAGAACTGACAGGAAAATTGGCCTTAAATTGCACATATTATTTGAGAATAGGGTCTTCATTGTTGATACTCAGATACTACAGTAATTGGTGCCTTAGAAAATCCCAAGACAGGAGACTTAGCTGTAGATAGGATAATATTAATTCTTCCACTGTCACTTTTGATGCACATTCTAAATCCCTTATCTTCAAAGAAGTAATTTTGCATATTTTCAGAAACTTAAACTTGTGCCAGGCTTCCTGTGGGTGCACATGTGCAAGCCTAGGTGGGAGCTAGTGGGATCACTGTGCAGAGGCAAGCACCTCTATAAGTGCTTTAAATAATCGTGCATGTATTTACATGCACTGGTTTTAGGATTTGAGCATCATTTTTGTAGGTGTAAAGTCTAATGCCAGTCTGAGCCCAGTGTGCACACAAGTGCTAGAGTCTTCAGGGGTTGTACCTCGAAAGTGCAGGAACAAATGTTTATATGCAAATTTTCAGGTGTGAAAATGAAAAAAGGCTATTTGCAAGCTGTGGCCTTTTGAAACTGAATTTCTTATTATCCAGCCTCCCATTCTTTGTCTCTTGGTTTTATTCATCTTTATGGTCTCTGGTTGACATGTTCTCACTAAATACCCTGTATACAACTGTCTGGAAAGGATCAGGCAGACTGTTACAAACAAGGGCACATAAACTTACACAGGTTGTTAGTTCTATGCTGTAAGTAGATTGCACTGAGCAAGTATCCAGCATGCTACTTTGCAAACACTATTACAGTCTTGACGTGGAGTCTGACACTCTTTGGGTACGCTGTTTGTGAGTTTGCCAAAGACAGGCAAACTTGCATTTCTGATAGATGGAGTCTTATACCAACAATCACAATATTCAGGTTATTCCAGTCCCAAAGGACAAATCACTTACCCAGGTCAATTACATCAAAGGCAACACTTGTCAGCAATCCTAGGGTATGCTAACTAAAGATTCTTTCTTAAGAAAGAGACCTTACTTATAAGGTTAAAGTAGTTAAAGGTACAATTTAGTTAGTGAAATATGTCTAAGGCTACATCTATGCTTACTGGAGAAGATCACAATACTAACACGTATCTCCAGACTGCTTTTCGGTTATGCATCTGTCAGAGTCCAGTGAGGCCTCAGCATAAGCAGGTACCTGGTCTGCCAGTGTCCTTTACCCAGACAAAGGCACCTTCAGCCCTCTATTTTCATTCTTATTTAATTTCAGTGTTTCTCTTTTCATTGTTTTATTTTTCATATTTTCTTAGGAGCCATGGAAAGTCAGTTAAAGCACAGTACCTACTTGCAATTGTTTATCTATTGTATCATTTTTTATAGAAACCAAACATTTTATGAACCATTTCTAGGAGCAAAAGCTTTTTCCTCCGTGAACAAATGCAATATATCATAATGGAAACACTTCCTTTGTGTCCCAATAAGTAAAACTGGTTAAAATATGGCAGCACTGGTCTGTTGGTCTCCTGGCAGCTGTTTGGGCAACCAGTTAATTCTGCTGTTCCCTATTCTGCCTGGACTTTGCATGTAAGGCAATAAAGGAACCTGTATATATCAAGGAAATAACTGTTGCACTTGGACAATTGCAGGGTCACAGTACGAAGAGAGACAATTTGCAATTATTGTGTTCAAAAAGAAAAATTTGGTTCAGGCTGCAGTTGAAGTCTTGTAAATGGGAAGGCCAATTTAGCAGGAAAGAAACATCATGTCTTTGCACTGATTCCACTTATGACAGGAGAGAAAAATAAGTTGATATCACTTCAGCTTGAAGTAGTGATATGGTTAGGAGCCCCTCCTTACAGGGTGTGCTTCCCAGCTGTGGTCTGTTCTACCCTACTCAGGTTCTTATCTTATGTTTATCACCAGGTAGCAGAGGGGTAGCCGAGTGAGTCTGTATCTTCAAAACAAGAAGTCCTGTGGCACCTGAGACTAACAGATGTTTTGGAGCATAAGCTTTCATGGGCAAAGACCCACTTTGTCAGATGCATGAGTGGGGGTTCCAGAGGAGGGTCTAAACTTACAGGCTCATGGAAAAGGAGGGAGTCCCAGTCAAGAGGAAGGCCAGAGTTGACAAGATCCATTCACATCCTCCCTGACTGAATTGACTTGGTTTCTCCCCTCTTGAGGTTCATGCCTTCACATTAGCTACTGATACTGGGCCACATCCTGTGTGATAGAGCTGGGACCAGAACCTTGGTGTCCCAAAGCCAAGCCCATTGCTTTAGCCAACTGCCCCCTGCCTACCTGTACAGGAGGATTGGAGTGTTGAGTTTAAGCACTTGCTCTCAGAGCCCACACTGCACACCTGCACCCTTGCAAGACACTGGAGCCTTGAGGCTGTTGTTACTTGTGGTGGTTTTTCTGCTTTCTGTCCTATGGCCAGCTTCTGTGTGGATTGATCTTGGTCTCAGTTTCAAAAATCACCTCCTTTCCATATCATCTTATTCACTTCTGCATTCAAGGCTTAAGGTGTTGGGCACTATCAGCGTATCTCTGTTCCATACTAGGGATTTGTGTGCCCTGCCCCCATGAGTGCTTCAAGATCTTTTATTTATTCTCACAACAGATCTGGGAGATTGGGTGGTGCTGTGATCCCCATTGTGCAGGTGGCGTAGAGAGGCCTGGAATGGTTAATTGACTTGCCCAAGGTGTTATACAAAGCCTGTGGCAGAGCAGACAATTTAACTGGGCTCTTCTGAGCAGTGGGCTGGCACCTTAACCACTGGGCCACCCTTCTTCAACCTGTCTCTCCATTTTGATCAGCACTTCCTTCTTGCTTGTTATCCCTCCCACCCCTTTCTTTTTTGGCTTACTTTGTTTGGCAGCATCCCAGATATCCTGTGACAGACATCTGAGGAGTGAATAAAGATAGATTAATACAATGGAAAAAGTAGTCACCTTTTAAAAATTACAATAATAAAAGATGCCAAATTGAAAAATTATACCCCCAGCGAATGCTCTCCCTAACTTTTTCCATTCACCTGTGGAATAAACTTTTATGTGCACTGAGGCATGCATGAATTTGCACCACCAGCAGAAACAAATAACCTCGCTGGTGGGGGCAAGGAAACTCTAATCAGCTGGGTGGCATTTGAATCTCATGAGGGCCACCCTAGCATGCTGCTTACAGGGAGACTGCCCTGCCGCCTTTTATAATAAACACAGGCATATCACTGAATTTTGACTTAGTTTGGCTTTTTTACATTTGGGTTGCTTTTTGTGGTCTCTTTGCGGAAGTAAGAAAGTTAGAGCCAAGCCCAAATTCCAAATGACAAGTGTTTTAATGCTTTACTGGGCTCTGCTAGGAAATGTGAATCCAGATCCTTAGCTGCTATAAGTGGATACTGCTTCACTGACTCTGCTGAAACTGGCCCCCATTTACAACAGCTGGATATGTGGGAGAAAATTTATTCGGACAAGATGCTGAGACAGCAGCACTTGCAATATCTGTTTACAAAAGCCTGCGAGGAAGGTAAACATGCTCCTTTCTCATTAGGTATCATTTGTCCTGGGGTGGTTCCCGGCACTGACGTGCTTTCCTGACATCTGATGATGCCAAGATGAAAATAGGGCTGTTGGAAAGTACAAACGTGCCTCCCACATCTGGCCAAACTGTAGCAAACAAGATAATTATAGAGCAGTGGGGGTTGCTCAACTTTCTGAACTTGGCCATTTGCTCTGTAAACACACAGCCACCAAGAGCAGCCCCAGCTCTGGGCTGAAAGTAAACAGTGAAAACTCAGTGCATCAGCATGGAGGGGCTGTAAGGCATGTCTGTGGCTTTCTCTCAATGTGTGGCTGAGGTGGCAGTACCTCACAAAGCAGTGTATATTCCTCAGCTAATACAAGCACACTTTGGGTGTGTGGAGATGTGAGGCCTGAAGTGCCTCAGCTCTGCCAGACATGCGTGCGTTGGCTTCTGAAAGAATGTGTTTGTGTTTAGGAATGTGCCCATGTGCAGGAGAGAGAGTGAGTGCCCATTTCAATGGAGTACATTTAACTACCTTTGGCACAATCCGGACCCCTTGTTGAGGGAGCATAGAATGACTGGCTTTTAAACATGATCCTCTTCCCCCCTGTCCGAGGCCAGGCCTTAAACTACAAGGGAAGGTCAAATGAAGGTATGCAATTTCAGCTATGTTAATTATGTAGCTAAAGTTGATGTGCCTTAATTTTGTGCTTCTGTGCCATCTCCACTAAGGTAAGTCAACGGGAGTCTGTGTGCCCATTGACTTCCCTTACTTCTAAGCAGGGGCAGGAGTACTGTGGTCGATGGGAGCACCCTGTAAATTCGATTTTTAGCATGCCCTCCAGTATGTGTGCTAAATTGAACTCTGGAAATGGACTGCATCAGGGTCAATCTTCCCTGTAGCATACATATACCCTAAGAGCTGGTTGGTCCACCTCACCTTAAGCCATAGAGGAGGTACAGGGTGGGGAAGCTGCATTACTGTTTCCCTTGCTGAACCTGTTCCATGGATGAAAGAATGATGCCAGCTTCCAGGGCTGTCACTTTGCTATCTTTCCCTAAAGCTAAAGTCACTATTTGACAGACATAGCAAATACCAAGGGAAAGAGTTCATTTGTAGCTTGGGCTAGAGTTGGGCAGAATGTTCCTCTTTAATTGGAAAATACATATGAATCACTCCAAAATGTTACATAAATTTCTCTGTTTGCTGAATTGAATGTGTGCAGCAGCAGCAGCAATAAACAAATTGGCAAGGTCCCTAACAAACAAAACCAGAACTCCAGGCACCAATTCAGGAAAAAGCCAAAATGTTTCATTTTGACATTTTCAAAACTAAATATTTTGTGAGGCTTTTTTAAATTCCAAATAACTTCTGGATTAGAAATTTCCTTTGATTTTATATATTAAATATTCAAAGTCAAAATGCAACTTGATTTTGGGGTTAATGTCATTTGCACCCATCTATTTTTTCTTCAGTTTTCTGGGAAGAAAAGAAACAAACACATCTGTATCTTGGCAAAAGTTGGGTATTTCTTTGGAATGAGCAAAAATGTGGCTTTATTTTCTTCATTTCACATATTGCTGATCTTGACCTACCACGTGAATGCCAGGATGCTGGCAGCATCTTAACCTCTTTTGAATCTTTCCTCCTTTTACACAGATACATAGATTCTTTCATACGTTTTTAAGGGCCAGAGGGATCATCCTGATTATCTAATTTGACTTCCAGCATAACACAGTCCAAACCATCCAAACCAGAGTCTTTTGACTTAGTGTATATTTTAGAAAGAGATCCAATCTTGACTTGAAGATGTTTTTATCTTTATCTACGTTGTTCTCATAGTCAGTAGCTTTACTGTTTAACTAATTCTTCCCTATTTCTGGTCTGAATTTTTTTCTAGCTTCAGCTTCCAACCACAGATCTTGACATGACTTTCCTTGCTAGATGAAAGATTCCTTTGCAATCAAAAATCTGTTCCTTGTGTATATTGCTGTAATCTTCTCTTTGACCTAAATACTTTGTGCTTCCCCAATCTCTCACTCAAAACGTGTTTTGCAGTACTTGAATCATTCTTGTAGCTTCCTTTTGAACACCTTCCAGTTTTTCAACAACCTTTTTTTTAATCAGTAGAGAGAAGGTATATAGCAGAGCTGACAGAATATCTCAAATTACTCATTAATATTTACTTGAATAAAAATGCTTATTCCACTTCAGTAGTATTGGTGCCTCGCATGTCTTCAACTTCCATAACTATCCTGCTGATCATGTTTGTGTCAGATTGGAGTGAATTCAAGAACATGACCCTCTCGCCGTGTGTGTGAAGTGAGTTCCAGCAGCCAAAGTTTGTAACAATGTACAACAAATATCTAGTAGTTGCAATGTAGAACAGAAGAAGAGGAGTGGGGAGGACAGAAGGTCCCTTTTTCTTGAGGCTGAAGGACACTATGTTACTAAGCCAAGGAGAGCATCCCAACAGTGATTTTCAGTTAGCTGAGTATCTTGCCTGAGACTGTGGTTTAATTGCAACTGCTGGATAAGTTGCAATTTATCTTAAGGAAACATGTTTATCAACTCACACTACAGACTTTGGGTCTCTAGTGCTTATGTGTACAAGTAAAAGAGCTAATGTTGCAAGCCCTGCATACCTGTGTATCCACGCACAGAAACAAATCCTATTTGTAGCCTGCCATTTCCATTTTTTGATTTCAAAGACTATTCTTGTAGTATAAAGACTTGCTTTTGGCATCTCTTTTGGGGACAATGTATTTGCTTTGCAAATGGGAGTTTTGCTGTTGACTTCGAGAGCCAAGATTTTGATCTCCACTTCCTTTTCTTTCGCAATGCATTCTAAGATCAATTCCTGCCGAGAGTTTTCTTATTCTAATATATTTTTGAGCATTTAGGGAAGCCACTTTCATTTCTGTGGTTACATGAGCTGTGGACTTTAGTCCTGCTAGGGACTGTGGTTCTTACTCATTCATTACATTCTTGCCCTTGGTTAAAGGGCAGGACTAAGAGATGACTAAGTTGATAATGCAGTATGTAAAGGGAGGATTCAGTGGCCATTGTGGGTAGGAGGATAACTAATGAATGGAGAAGTGCTGTTGTAGTTAGAATAACCACAAAGGCACAAATTTAGTACAGTCATTGTGGGATAGTCTCCTCCCTGGAAGTGTTTAGCTGCAATAAGATCACTTTGTTTTGCTTTTTTGACAATTGACAGAGAGCCTGCCACTATCACTAACATTTGCCTGGTCCCATTACTGCATTAGATACTACTGCCTTAGGCTTCCAGCTGTCCCTTGCAAATTGCAAGGCCCCTAGGTTTGTTGAATGTCTATCAATATGTGGCACCAACATGTGGGCAGGAAATACTAGGAAGGTATCTCCAATGAGTAGAAAAACACTGGCACAGTGGAGAAGGCCCAGGAATGTGGCCTGACAAGAATTATTGTGGCATTTTCACAAGCCCTACAGTTGAGAGACAGCCTCATTCATCTGACAAAGCAGGTCTTTGCCCATGAAAGCTTATGCTCCAAGATATCTGGTAGTCTATAAGGTGCCACAGGACTTGGTGTTTTTTCACGCTGACATTGTTTGAAGGCGAGGCATAACGTTTTTGCTCTGAATTGCGTGCCTTGTGATAGTCTTATCTGAGTGTTGGTACACATAAGACAATAGTCTTATTCCTATCAAAACAAAAAGCAGTCAAGTAGTGCTTTAAAGACTAGCAAAATAACTTATTAGGTGAGCTTTCGTGGGACAGACGCACTTCTTCAGACCAGAACAGATTCAATATTTAAGGCACAGAGAACCAAAAACAGTAATCAAGGAGGACAAATCAGAACAAAATGATCAAGGTGAGTAAATCGGGGGGTGGGGGGATGGGGAGAAGGTCAAGAACTATATTAAGCCAAGTATGCAAATGAGGCCCTATAGTGACTCAGAAAATTCCCATCCTGGAATTTGTTCACCTTGATCATTTTTTTTTTTTTTTTTTTTCTTCTGACTTGTCCTCCTTAATTACTGTTTTTGGTTCTTTGTGACTTAAATATGGAGTCTGTTCTGGTATGGCTATGGTCTGAAGAAGTGGGTCTGTTCCCTGAAAGCTCACCTAATTATTTTGCTAGTCTTCTAAAGTGCTACTTGACTGCTTTTTGTTTTGATAGTATCTAGACTAGCACGGCTCCCTCTTACTCTTATTCCTGTTTTCTTCCCTTTATTTTTATGTCCTGTGAAAATCACAGGAGACTGGACAGTAACACCCGAATACATTTAATTCACCTTTCCCAGCATTTCAAAGCCACTCTGAGCCCGTGGGGCTGCATGGCTGTCACTGAGGGCAAAGGGTGTCTGAGAGCAAATCAACACTCAGGATGAAATACACACGTGTAGAGGCTTCCACAGCACTGCCATGGAATTGCGCAGCGACTCTACACATTCATGTTATGTACAAGGTGGAGTCTGGAACTTCAGGGTTCAGGATAGGGAGATACCACAGGATCTGCACATACAGCACATGTATCCCATGGTCCCAAAACTCTGCATAGTTGTCATGATAAAGTAGTGACCTCTGCCAGAGAACCTGTGGACTGCAGCCCTCTGCTCTGTCTATACATGCAGGAGGGACAGCTGAGGAATTAATTCTGTGCTTAGTTCTCTGCACACACAACCTGATGACTGGGCTTTTGTGAGTGGAAGGGGGGATATTGCCCAACATGCATGCATGTTGTGATGGATGGGAGGGCTACTAGCCCTTTTATAGGCATCCAGTGTTCAGTTAATTAAATTGCCCGTAAAGGGTTAAACCTAGAGATAGTGTTGGCAAGGAGCCAGGTGAGCCAATAAGAAGAGATTGAGGTTTTTGAACTGAAGCAGGTACCTGCTGAATGAGTCTTGTGGGGCCAGAGGAGAGAGACAGAAATGGGTTAAGACAGAAACCACACTTAAAATTTTCACTGATATCCAGGGCTAGAAAGCAATCTTGGATTAACAAATATGTAAGTAGAAAGGAAATGTTTAATAAAATGTGATCTGGTTACTTTTTTTTAATTTTGGATTTGGTGTGGGACTTTTGAGGCTACCTGAAACCAGAGAAGTAACTTTCTGTGTTTTTTAATCTACCTCTTTGTTGCTCTTACACCTAGCAACCAAGTATACTTAACAAGTACAACCTAAAGTTGGTTCTCCGTGTATGCATGCCTAAGACTGAATGGCCAGCCATCAGAGAGTGCAGTTTTTTTCTCTGTTTTCAAGCAGTCTCCCGAGGGAGAGGTAAGATATTGGAGCTACCCTGCAGGGAGACATCCCAAATGTCTTCATGGGTTCTAAAAGGGCTTTCCTCACTTGGGTGGTGACCTTGGGAAGCTTTTATGCAGAAGCCTACAGAGACGAGGTATTTTCATGATCTTTTGTGGGCTTCCACCTTCTGCATTCCAAGTTTCAGAGTGGGGAACAGCCCAGACACATGTACCTTCCATAGTTTAGATCCTCGGAGCCCTCTTGAACTCTGCATGCAGCTACTTTTGATGATCTAGCCTTTACATACCATATACTCATACATTTTGGAGAGCAGGAGTCATAACTATCTAAAGTGAGCTGTCACAAACCAAATCAGTGTTTTACACTTCACTTTAGTAAGATAATTCTAATTTCTAGTCCTCTCACCTCCACTTCAGAAAATAAAAAGTCATTTCTGTTTTTTAGCATCAAAATAGCAATGGTTCTGCTTTGGCATGACCTCAGGTTCATATAGATACAAGGTTCTAATTCTGATAAGCATTCTATGTTGACAAAAATTAAAAGGTGCTACCCAGTCACTGTAGCTGTGCTTGATGTGAAATATAACAAGGTACATTTGTTAGTGAGTGACTTGCTGAGGAATACAGCCTTTTGAACAGACTTTGTAAGCCAGTTTCCACTTAGCTCAGTTGAAGTGGTTGTAAATTCTAGATAGTTGAAATGCTTTCTGTAATTATCATCCAAAATTCCTGAGTTATTTAATGTTTTATGATGTGATCACTATTTTCTATTCAACTGCAAAAGAGCTAATTTAACTTAAACAAATTAGTAGAAATGAAAACAGTGTGACTGACCTCAATTGCTTTCTTTTTATGAAAACCCTAAAAGCATAAGAAAAATCTGTGGGATATGCATTTAGCTCCACACTGAGTAAAGACCTTGAAGTAAGATGCTGTACAACTATTGCTTTTTGATTCTTCATGCTCAAGTTGTGCAGTGGGAAGGCATTCTCCAGAGCTTTAGATACTGGTAAACATAATTGTGGTATAGCTGCAAACTATGGAGCTATATCTGACAGAAGATCATACCTAGATTTGCCTACAGAGCTGTGCCAGGTAATCATTTAAAAACATTTAGAATTTCTAGCTCGTCTTTATTTCCTTCATTGTATCTTAAATTTTAGAGTTTGAGGGAAGTGAAATTATTTCCAGACTGAAGTGCTTTTTCTCGTTGGTGTCCTATAATCATGTAGGAGGACTGGGATGTTCAACTTTCCCTCTTTTCAAATCTTGGCTTTATTTTGCAGGATTAGCCATGTTGCTAGTCCTTGATAAGGTCCTGGACAAGCACCATTCAGTATCTATCACCACCCTTGAAGTCACACAAACCTTTCTGGATCCGCACATTTAACATTTAGCAGGTCAATGTCAGCCCTGATGAAGCCTGAAAAGCTGAAGAGAATAATCATTAAACACCTCCATGAAAGACCTGATGCAGAAGATCCCTGGCTTCAGTTTTCTTTGGAGCCCTTGGGCAACCTTAAATTGTATTCATGCAAACCACAGCACACAGATATGCCAGTGGAAGATTAAACTCTGTAGTGTGTGACTGCAGTCACACAGAACAGACCATGGAACATAGAACAACTCAATGCCCAATTCACAAAGGTAGCGTCTACACTAGTCCCCTCCTTTCAGAGGGGACATGTTAATGAGGGATTTAAGAAAATGCTAATGAGGTGCTGCCATTTGGTTTTGGGAAGAAGGGGGCTTTTGAAGTTGGGGGTCCTTTCAAAACATCCCCATCTATACTGGCGGTCTGCATTTCGAAAGTGGCACTTTCAAATCGTGCACAGCTGCCATTTTGCTAATGGGGTGCTGCATATTCATGGTAGTGCCCTTCTTAGCATCTTCTGAAATCCCATATTAACATCCCTGTTCCAAAAGGAAGGGGCTCGTGTAGACAGAGCCGAAGATAAGAGACGCCAGAATGTTATATTATGCTACTCCAGAAACAATTATTTGGCTTAAACATCTGTGTCAAATGTAAGTTGTTCCTTTACATTTGCATCATCCATACAGAGCAGCAGCACCAATTAGAGAGACAAACTCTAGAAGATTGGCAAATCTGATGAATAAGTTGTTCCTTCTGGCTGCATCAATGCTATGGAGTTATTTTGAAATAACAGCTGTTATTCTGAAACCACTTTGAACATCTACACTACCTACACACTAGTTTGAAACTAATTTGAAACAGTGGGCACGTTATTTTGAAATCAGTAAACCTCATTGCAGGAGGAATAGTGCCTATTTTTGAAAAAGGTTGAAATAAGTGCTATTAAGACATAGAAAGTGGTATTTTGAAATAAGCCATAATGATGTCCAATGGCGCTGTTTTTGAAATAGGCACTTTGTGTCTGGAACTGCGATTTTGAATAACATTTTGTGTGTAGCTGTTTCAAAAGATTTTTATCTCAAAATAACTCGTAGTGTAGATATAGCCTCTGTGAAGGCTGGTCAATAATGGGAAAATACATTGTGCTGCAAAATGTTAACTAAGCTAATATTAAGTGTGATTTTGCCTTTACTGTGGACAAAGCCTGCCATGGTTCATAAATCATCATTTCTTGTTTCTTATAGTCCTCCTACCAGTGAGGCTAATTGGTTGCTTGTTTATCCAGGACCATCATTCAAGGTTTATCACTGCTTTATTTTCTCCACTGTGTTCTCTAACAGGGTCATGAATAACCCAACAGTTTTTCTTTAAAAGGCCATTCCATCAATTCAAAATGTTTAGAATAAGGAGGGGAACAAAGAAACAAAGCAAAACCACTGCACAAGGAATCCTTTCTCACAGTGTCTGTTCCCATCTTCTTGAAGTTCGTTTTCCATTTGTGCACATTTGTTCTGTTTGTGTGTGAATGAGAATATAACAAAGATTGACAGTATCACTGTCACTTAGCATTTGTTCAATGAATACAAACCACTGTTTGTCCCTTCAACTGCACAGTTTGGAGCTAGTGGCCTCTGCTAAAAGCTAAATACCTAAAGATGTAGATCCTGAAATCAACAATGGAGCTAGCTCCTGCATGCTTTTTACCTCTAAGAAAAAACTTTTTTTTTTCCCTGTGGCAGAGGAAGATTTTATTTTGTATCCCTAAATTTAAATGTCCTATACCTAGTTCAGAGGCTTGGCTATTTTCTAAGATATAGAACTAGAAACAGCAGGAGTCTGATTAAAATTTCCACTGAGAATGGAGATGGATGTGCTTCTGCATTGAGATGGGTGGTGAGAAATACAGATATACCAAAGTCTAGGGAGGGGTCCAACAGAAAATGGAGTATACATATTTCTCCTTTTAACCCCTCACCCGTGGGATATTTTAAAACTTTTTGCAATGAGATGATAAAGAGCTTTCTATTTTGGCAAGAAAATAGAGTGCTCTGTGGAAATTCACTTGAGTTCAGAGACAGTTCCATGATCTTGGATTGTTTACGTCGTAAGCATCAATTTACTAATCTTCTCAAGAAAATTCATCTAATTCTATTTATCCAGATATGTCTGAGTGCTGTAACTTTGTTAAATTCTCATTGAGTGGATGCTGCCAAAATACTTGTGGATATTTTGCTGAACTATTTTGATAAAAACCCGACAAAATGAAAACAATCTGAGAAAATCTAAACATTTCACTTTGACATTTTGAAAAGGAAATTTTTATTTTTTCCAACCTGTAGTGAATTTTTAGTTAAATTTCATTTTGATATGGACAAAAATAAACTTTAAAAATGCTCAAAACCAGAAATGATTTGTTCAGTACAAGAAGGCTTTTTCAACTGTGATTCACCAAAAGTTTCAAAAAATTCACTTTCAGATTGACTTGAAACAACACGTTTTTTGATATTTCAGGATTGCCAGTGACCTGGAAAAATCTAATATTCACACAGCTACATCCCTAAGGCTGTTTTGGATGGTGGCGACACATCCACTGTAAATGTGCTGCCTTGGAGGACATTTAGGGGACATTTATTTAATAGATCATCCACTTACCACCAGCTGTAACTGTCTTTGTTTCCACCCTCTTACAACGTTCTTGCTGCTTCTTGGATGGACATATTTTTTCTTTTTTTGGAAGCTGGCAGCATGCTTGCAGCATGAAAGTAAGGTCCTCCGCTATCCCCATCTCACATTTTGCTCTGTCATTTGTAATACATTTATCATCTGCTTTCCAATCATTTTTTCACTATTCATTTTTCTTTTCCCTGCAGGTGCTGTTTAAGTGTACTTCCACAGTGGTGCTGATGGTAAATTGCTAGCTGAAACTGTCTAGGCAGGTGGTCAGGAGGGATTAGTGGGGTCAAAAGTAGTCCTTGTTTGTTTACTTATATCTTAAAACTTGTTTTCATTTCCCTTTTGTATGATTTAAGGCCCCCACTCAGCAATTGGCATGAGAGTTAATAGGGCTGTGGATACCTAGTGTTTCGCATTGCAGGATTGGTGCTTGACTTACCACTTGGGCCTTAATCTTCCATGTCACTGCAATACAGTCCAGTGGATCTCTGTGTGGGCACAGTAACAAACAGCCTCAGTGGGTTATAGTACTGGGACCTTCATTTGTTTGCCACTACCAGTTGCTGTCACGGTTACCTTCCACCACACTGACGACGAATAGTGACAGAGATAGCCATGCTAGTCTATATGCTATCAAAACAAAAAAGCTGTCCAGTAGCACTTTAAAGACTAACAAAATAATTTATTAGGTGATGAGTTTTTGTGAGACAGACCCACTTCTTCGGATCATAGCTATACCGGTCTCAAGAGGTGGGTCTGTCCCATGAAAGCCCATCACCTAATACATTATTTTTTAGTCTTTAAAGTGCTACTGGACAGCTTTTTTGTTTTCACACTGTTGTTTGTTTTCCCCTTAGTTGTAATCTTGCTTTAAATTAGATCCCAATCCTACTTATGTGCTTCTCTTATGGTCCTACTCTACTCAAACTTTGTTACTCTTGTGCCCTCCTGAACCACATGATTATTTAGGTCTGGTGACGTAATGCTCTTAAAACTTTTCTCTGTTTGCCATTGCACTTAGACAACATTTCTGCCCAATTCCCCACACTGAATATGAGAAAAATTAAGGCCCTGTCAAGGGTGCCAGATGACTGCTCACTTGTGCACTTTCCCCATGAATGTCTTTTGCACCTTCTCTTCTCCTCTCCGCTCCCACCCGTGCATACTTCACCTTTCCCAACCTGATTAAGTCTGAACCTTTTTCTCTTACATCCCTTCTGAAGTGCCATGAGCCTGGTGAGCATCCAGAACAGAACTGGGCCACTGTTGAGGGCTCTGACCTTCTGCTGCAATAGAAATAATATTTACAATTAATTGGCAAAAAAGCAAATGTGTATCTGGCCATATTTTTTTTGCATCTAATGTGGCTGTTACTCTCTTCCCCCATCCTTCATCTGCTTTTGTCTCCCGAGACTGCCCATGCTTGGGACAGTCTGTCTACCAATATGTCTACACGGTGCCTGACCCATTGGGGTAGCAATCCTGATTTTGGAATAAATGGAAGAATAGGAGGTAGTGATAAACTTCTACCCATCATGTCACAAAACGGTTTTTGGGGAACAAAGTAAGTTTGAGCTTTCTTTTAAAGCTGTGAAAATCATACTATCAAATACATTATAAATTCCAGTGCATTATTTTAATCACCATCTCAAATCCTTTATATGTATTGCATGTTCAACTTTTATTCTGGCAGCAACAACCACTATGCTTCAGATTTGCATTTCAGGGTTGGAACCAATGCCACCCCGCACAGGTATGATAAAACATCAAAAGAACAATAAAATGCCTCAACACACAAATGCATTTGCTAAGACTGCATAAAATGACTTCAGGGATGTAAAACTCAACCTTCCACTTCAAAGACTTGTTTACCACAATTCTTATTCTTTATTAAACAGAGGGAGCATGCTGCATGGGAGCTAGAGGGCTGAGTCGCCATGGATACTTGGGAATAGGATAGCAGGGCCTTTTTTGAATCTGGCTCATGCTAACATCCAGTTATACTTTCCCCAGTGTATTAACACCTGGACATCTTACACCAGATCTCAGGGGGCAGGTGGCCACATGGAAATAATGCATATGGCTGTGACAGCTACGCCTATTGAGAGATTAAGGAGCAAGGCTGAGATTAGACTGATCAAAGGAGTTAGAGGTAGAAATGATCGGTCAGGTCCTCCAACTCATCTTGCTGCGTCACCCAGGTCCCATATGGTTTTGTGATGGGGTGTTCCAGGCAAGTTTGTCATAGTACATATACACGTTTATAGTGAACAAAACAGACATTCAAACATTAAGAAGGCATCTGTGTATTCCAAATATTCATCAGCAACAAGAGTCCTGTGGCTTCTTATAGACTCAGATTTTGGAGCATAAGTTTTTGTGGGCAAAGACCTGCTTCGTCAAATGCGTGAGTCTTTGCCCATGAAAGCTTATGCTCCAAAATATCTTAGCCTGTAAGGTGCCACAGGACTTCTTGTTGTTTTTGAAGATACAGACTAACTTGGCTACCCCTGTGATGCAAATATTTATGCGTAAATAGCAATGGTGGCAGAATCACCTTTTTTCCTCCGGCTGTTTACATGGAAGTACAGGTATTGGCTCCTTGTGTTTCAAAGAGCCAGAGCTGGGTCTAGCTAAGGGCTTCTTCATGTGAGTTCAGACACCAGTCATTTTCAGGGTGAGGGGCTGGACTTGATGACCTCTTTGAGGTCCTTTCCAGTTCTAGTAGTTTGATTGGGCAGATGACAGAGTACCTAATAGTGGGTGAGTGAGCACCACTTAGTTCAGATCCATCTTCTCTGGAATCCCCGTGTTGGATTTGCTTATTTCGTTGCCCTTAGACCATCCATGCTTATGTTTGCCTGGGAGAACAATACAGTTTTTAAAATCAAAATGCTGGAATTGTACTTTAGCCACTTACTGTGAGATACTACCCAGTTGCCTGCCATGGTCTCAACAGCTGAAAAGTGTTATTGCCCTTTGAACCAAATGGGAGTAGTAATTGATACATTACTTTAAAAAAATTAATGTATGACAGTTAACGAGTAAAGCAGTACAAATACTGGCAGTTACTACAGGGCCTAATAATGGGGGTCAGGTGGTTGTCCAACTCTTTAAAGGATACTCTTTGCACACTTGAGTCCAGCTTTACTGACTTCTGTTGGAGCTGTATGGAAGTCTTCTCATGGACTGCATTTCACATAGCATTACCCCATGGCTATCGGTTCTGGTTTGGAATGGAACATCTCTAAAGTTTGAAGAATTGTCTGGTTTGGGCCCATTTCCAAGCTCAATCAAGGTGGGGGAACAAACTGAGCATTTTCTTTTGCTGATAGTTCTTACGATCCCTTTTTTCCCCACTCATTGACAATACTGAATCAAAATTGCCATGTGCATGTTTGTGACATAAAAAGGTCATATCTTGTTGCATATTTCTTAGTTCACTGAAGGTGGGTTTTCCCACTTTACTTCTGGCTTTACCAGGGGCATAGTGCTTCCTCAGAACTTATCACATCATTTGCCATGTAATTTTTTTTTTTGTGGGGAGCTGTGTATGATGCGAACCCAAGAAATTTACCTGATCCCATGTGATATGATACAAGTCATAAAAATTGGTCCTTTGCTGCTGCTGTTGGAATCATATTGAAGGTGCATTATCTGCATTGTGCACAAACCATCAGCTTAGCTGGTCACTGACTGACAATACATCTTACTTTTGGGGTTTTAAGTTTATCAAAGGACAGTAGAACCTCAAAGTATGCTTAAAAGACCCTCTCGTGAGTAAATTTTCAGAGTTATTCCTGGGGATTTAGCTGTACAACTAATTCTGCCAAATGCAGTCATACCTATAGGCTGTGTCTACATTAAGTCAGAACTTTGAAATGGCTATGCTAATGGCCATATCGAGGAATACAAATGAAGTGCTGAACTGAATATTCAGTACCTCATTAGCTAAATTAGGACACTTCTGGATGCACCGCTTCTAAAGTACTGCTTTCAAGTGCACGTGTGTCAGTGCAGCTGAACGGGGGTCTTTTTCGAAAGGACCCCACACATTTTGAAATCCTCTTATTCCCTTCAGCTGAGAGGAATAAGGGGATTTCAAAACGTGGGGGCTCCTTTTGCAAAGGACCCTCTGTAGCTGTGCAGAGGTGTGCACGTTAGAAAGCAGCACTTTAGAAGCGCTGAGGCCAGATGTGTCTCAATGCTAATGAGCCTCATTAGTAGCACCTCATTAGTATTCTCCAATATGGCCATTAGCATGGCCATTTTGAAGTTTTGTCTTAGTGTAGACACAGCTATATTGTGCCAGTCTTTCCACTGAAAGTGGGCCACTCCTATCCTTACGGTCCTATTATGGTCCGATAAGCTTGACACACCTTAAATATTAGAGGAAAAAGGCCAAAAAACCCCCTGACTTTTGAACCAGCTGTGACTCATTCCAATCAACCACTACGTTTTTTTAAAACTATTTGTTTGTTTGCAGTGTCGTTGTAACTGTCTTTGAACTAGGATAGCAAAGAGACAAGGTGGATGAAGGTATGGCAGTCAGAACAACATTTTATAAATATTTCATAGGAAAAACATGAATGCAATGTCTGCCACCCATAATAGACTTACAAAGTCTCTTAGGCACTAAGTGTATTTTAAAAAAAGATTTCAAAATAGCTATTTCAAAATATTTTATTTTGAATATTCAAAATTTTATTTTGAAATAACACAGCTGTACCCCATGCATTTCAAAATAGCATCCTGCTATCCTAATGAATAAAAACTGACATAATTGGGGTTACAGAGAGTTGGTGGGATAATACACATGATTGGAATATTGATATAGAAGGGTACAACTTACTCAGGAAGGATAGGCAGGGTAAACAGGGAGGAGGTGTTGCCTTTATATATTAAAAATGTGCACACCTGGGCTGAGGTGGAGATGGGGGCAGGAGACAGACATGTTGAGAGTGTCTGGGTTGGGTTAAAAGGGGTAAAAAAAAAAACAAAACCAAGTGTGATGTCATATTAGGGCTCTACTACAGACCACCTAACTAAGTAGAAGAGGTAGATGAGGCTTTTTCTAAACTAACAGAATCCACCAAAACACAGGATTTGGTGCTGATGGGGGACTCATGTTGAGAAACTAACACAGTGAGGCACAGACTATCCAGAAAGTTCTTGGACTGCATGGATGACAATTTTTTATTTCAGAAGGTGGAAAAAGCTACTGGGTGGAAGCCATTCTCGATTTGATTTTAACAAATAGGGAGGAACTCATTGGGAATTTGAAAGTGGAAGGTGGCTTGGGAGAAAGTGACCATGAAATCCATAGAGTTCATGATTCTAAGAAATATTGAAAGGGGGAACAGCAAAATAGAGACAATGGATTTCAGGAAAGCAAATTTTGGTAAGCTCCCGTGGGAAGCAAGACTAAGAAGAAAAACAAACTGAAGAGAGTTGGCTGCCTTTCAAAGGGACGTATTCAGGGCCCAGAAGCAAGCTTGTTAAGTTTGTAGATGATACCAAGCTGGAAGGGGTTGCAACTGCTTTGAAGGATAGGCTTATAATTCAAAATGATCTGGATAAATGGTCTAAGGTAAACAGGATTAAGTTTAATAATGACAAATGCAAAGTACTCCACTTAGGTAGGAACAATCAGCTTCATACATATAGAATGGGAAATGACTGTCTAGGAAGGAATACTGCAGAGAGGGATCTAGGGGTCATAGTGGACTATAAGCTAAATAGGAGTTGACAGTGTGATGCTGTTGCCAAAAAAGCAAACATGATTCTAGGGTGCATTAACAGAAGTGTAGTGAGTAAGATGCAAGAGGTCATTCTGCTCTGCTCTGCACTGATTATGCCTCAGTTGGAGTACTGTGTCGAGTTCTGGGCATCACATTTCAAGAAAGATATGGATAAATTGGAGAAGGGCCAGAGAAGAGCAACAAGAATGATTAAAGGTCTATAGAACGTGAGCTATGAGGGAAGACCGAAGTGGGCTTGTTTAGTTTAGAAAAGAGAAGATTTAGAGGTTCGAGATTTAAGGTTCCCAAGTACCTTAAAGAGTGTTAGGAGGAGGAGGGAGGAGAAAAAGTTCTTGGCCTCTGAGGGTAGGACAAGAAGCAATGGGCTTAAACTGCAGCAAGGGAGTTCTAGATTAGACACTAGGAAAAACTTCCTAATGATCATGGTGGTTAAACACTGGAATAAATTGCCTCAGGCGGTTGTGGAATCCCCAGCACTAGAGATTAAGAGCAGGTTAGACAGGTACCTCCTGGGGATGTTCTAGGTGGTGCTTGGCCCTTCCGAGAGGGCAGAGAACTGGATTCAATAACCTCTCAAAGTCCCTTCCGGTTCTAGCGTTCTGTGATTCTATGCTTAAGCCATGTTCCCGCTGATTGTGAATAAGACTAAATTTGCTCATGATCTTGAGCTTTCAATGAACCTAGGCCAAATTATGACTTTGCAGCATATACATAAATCCCAGCATGCTTGAAGAGCAATTTTGTTACCTGTGAACAATTTCCTTGGTTCAAAATCTGATGAGATGGAGCTTAGTAGTGAATGCGGTTTTCTTTCTAAAGTTTTAGATGAAATTCGTATTTATGGGGCCAGAATTTTAAAATAATTTAGGTACGTATCTCCTTTTGGTTTCTGGTGTTTGATATATGGCCATTTCCCTTTCTTAGTATCTAACTCTCACTCAGCACACACCCACTCAGGCATCACATTGTGAGGACAGCCCCAGAACCAGTGATGGTGCCCATGCCTGAGTACATAGTCTGTATTTTAAAGTCAAATGGGGTGTGAGGGGGAATACATGATGTGTCATTCTCTGAAGCAGTAACTTTGCAATGCTTTTTTGAGGGGCCATTTAAGTAGGAAAGCAGACCAGTTTCTTCATGTCTTAACAACTTAATTATTTATCCATTGTCACAAACAAAGTAAGTGGACTTGTGATGAGTCATAATTGAAAGACCTCCTTTCGTGGCCTGTCTGAGTGGTCATGTTAGTCTATAGCTCAATAAATAGCAAGCGGTCCTGTGGCACCTCGGCGACTAATACGTTTATTAGTTCATGAGCTTTCTTGGGTAAAATCTAGTTCTTTAGATTGGCACAAGTCAGCGACACTGCATAAAATCTTAACAGATGAGCTTCAGATACACACAAGGAACTGCTCATTGCAGCAATTTTGCCTTCTCGCATTATTGAGCCTGTGGTGTCAGTCAGTAAAAGGTCATATGGACTATGTTTACACTGCAGTCTGCTTTTGGAAGTGGAATGCAAATGAGCAAGGTCGGAAATGGAAATAAAACATGGATATAAGTATCTCCTGTCTGATTTGCATATTCTTGCATGATCATGCTTCCAGAAGAGGTTTTTCCGGAAGCAAAAGCAGTTGTGTAGATATTTAAATCTGTGCTTCATTTGCATTTACAATCTCACTCATTTGCATTCCATTTCTGAAAGTGGACTGCAGTGTAGACGTAGCCATGGAGAAAATTGGTAATGCTCCTATTTCATGCAGCATGCATGAGTGTGGAGGAAGTACCTCTACGGAAAGAGAAATGTTGTGAGCTCTGTGGTTGTATATTTGCAAATTTGCTTTGGCAAATAATGCCCTCATCTAAAAATGGGAACTTCATTTTGGCTACAAAATGATTTGTATTTGATCAGCTAGAATTTATGTAGGCCCATTCCCATCTCAATGACCAAATTGCTACTAAAACATATTGGTAGAGCAACCTGAGTAACTCTTAACTCTGACATTTACCAAGCTTTTTTCCAGGAGTGCCTGAAAACTTTCCTTCTTAATTGCAAATGCACAATTGAGTCTTGTTCTATGGCATATTGCTGGGCAGGTTTCTTTTAATAATGAGCTCCGTATGAGACGTAGCTTATGTTCCCCATAATGGGACGCTTCTTTTGAACTCAGCTTTGATTGAATACCAGTGTCTTACAAATCCAACATGAATGTCTGGAATCTGTATCAGAAGTGACCCTAGGCAATAGTCTTTGAAATACCCATACTTTGAAATTTATAATAATGCGTGTCTCTCTTGTGCTATATCTATCCCTCTCTCTTGGTTTGTTATGTCCAGGAGGTGAATAAGGGTACAGTACAGGGTGGATGAAGAAGGATTTAATGAACAGCAGAAAAGTATGATACTTATGTTTGTCTTTTATATTGCAAAATCCATGGAAATCATATGCAAATAAAGCACAATTCTGTTGAATAGACTTCTTTGTATTAATTGGTAAAATGGACAAAGCAGTATTTAAGGGAAAATGCTGTGACCCAATGATCCCATTCCTAAGGGAATGTACAGTTATCCTAGACAGCAGCTTGGAAGGTCAAAACAGTGTATGATAGGAAAATCAGTAGGGCTTTATCAATGTAAACGCTATTTTACAATAAACTTTGTAGCCTTAGCAACTGATTGCTACGGCGCTCTCCAGTTGTGCTCTGTAATTGTCTTCATTCATGCTTTGATCTTTTTAGCTCTGTGCATGAAAAACATTTAAAAATGACCGACTGGACGGTATGTTGCTGAACAAAATGACCTTTTTTTTGTATTTTATTTTCTTCTTGCCCTTGCAGTAGCATTGTTTCCTATGAAGTTTCTTCTTATGTAAATTTCCCAGCAGAATTTTTACCCTGTAACCCTAATGACAATAACCATCTTTCTGTGTGTGATAAATTATTAATGTGGCAGCTTTAGAAATCCAGTTGCTTGTGAAAAATAATTCTAGCTTGTATTAAAAGAAGGATTTGAGCAGTGCTGTTGTGCAGTTCTGAGATATAATAGATCATCGTTTTGGAGCTCTGGTTCAGAGAAAAAAATGCTCCTACCAACTTCAAAGTTGATACATGTAATACTGGCCATTTTTCAATCATTTTAATACATTTACCCTCTTATTTTCTTCTCTGCTTTTTCAGTAGCTGTATATGGGGGTAAGAGTCCTTACCACTAATTTTGAAGTTTCACGTTCTTATTAGTCAGATCTCACTGAAAGTCTTGGGCATCTTTCAAATTCTAGAGACAACTTTTGTCTTCAGATAATTTACTGGAAACCAAAGAACATTGTTTTAGATTTAAGAACATGTGGCTAATTCAAACAGAGGGCTAAATACATTTCTTGAGCCAAAGGGAGCTGGGCTGTGAATTGCTGTGACTTCAGTAGGAAGCAACAAATGTAGTCATATGTTTTTGCATCGGGGTTGTATTAATGACTTCAGAAATTTTAATCCTAAACTAAGAAAGTTGACGTATGTCAAATGTTATATCCATATTAAAAACAACAACTTTTTTTATCCAACAAAATTAGGGTGTTTGAATGAGGGCAACATATCAGTAAGAATGGATTGCAGAAATATCTGTTTGCTGCCAATGTGCATTTATATGCCATACATCCTACTACAAATATATAAAATACCACAGTAATTTCCTTTAAGCTGAAATACACATGGAACTTTAGAGGCATGTTTTTAAGTCTCACTGACATGGATAACGCTTAAATATGTGATTCCACAAATAAGGACAGACTTAGGCATGTTCATAAGTGATCTCCGGAATCAGGGCCATATCCAGAGTAGCTGCAAAACTGGGGATCATTTGCAAGTTGTTTGTTTTACTGTAGGGCCAAACCAAGATCCAGGCCTCAGGGTGCAAAATGTTGTTTAAACACCTGGTAAGAAACAGATCCTACCTTGAACTGCTTCTAATCTAAATAGACAAGACAAAAGGTGGAGGGGTAGAAGAGGCACAAACAGATGAAGTGACCTGTCCAAGGTCTCATCTCTCAGTCTTTCTTTTCACTTCTTCTGCTCAGTGAATTAACTTGGAATTCTGCAAATAGTCTCACTTATTACAAGAATTGTGATGTGTCTTCTCATCTTGTGGTTTCAGCACTTGCTGGAGGTTTGCTGTTGCTTGTTTTTGGAGGGTGCTTTTTCCTTAACTGTCTCACACAAAAGTTTAACATGTTGGAAGAGCTACTTCAAATACTATACTAGGGTCAGCATCCTTTCTGAGATGGAATGCTGAAATTTGAACTTTTGACCTCCTATGTACAATCTGAAGGCTGGTGATACTTTTTTAAAGTCGCTAACAGTCCTACATACAACAGCTTCATTAATAAATAAATGAAGATGCAGAGCTTTACTATTTAGGTGGTGGTTGGCAGCATTAGCTGGGCTTCTGTTAAAGCCATACTGCCTGTGGATTGAGCAAGTTCCTGGCTGCATGGGGGTGGAGGGGCAGGGCTGAGTCCCTGCCTCATGTGCCAATGAAAATCAGCTTGTATGCCACTCTTGGCACCCATGCCCCAGAACATCTCCCCCACTGGTGGCCCTGCTGACCAGCTGCTCCACAGGGCATCCCAAATATAGAAAGACTGGGAAGGAGAGGGAGGAGCAGGAATGCAGTGCTCAGGAGGAGTCAGGATGGGCACAGGGGCTTGGGGAAATGGGTGGGGAGGGCAGACCTTGGGACAAAGGGAAGGGTTAAACAGTCGCCCCTACACTCCCACCTCCTGCTTGTTAGTTTGGTTGTCCAATCCATGCCATAAGTTCTAATGATTTAGCTTATTTTGTCTTGGAAGTAGAGCAATTTTTTGTAGGCTTAGGCTTTGATGCTTGGTGGACATGCAAAGACAATTGAAGACAGCTGGAAAATTAGCACACTGTGCAGTTCTGGCAAGCAAAAGGATGCTGGAGGAGTAGAGCTTTTTCCCCCGAAAGGCCTCTGCTGTCTCTGGGCTTGAGACAATCCTTAGTGGGGTCAGTGAACATGACTAATTCCACTGACTCTGTGGGAGTTGGGGTAAACCCTATATCAGGGGTCTTCAACCTGCAGCTCTGGAGTCGCATATGGCTCTTTAAGGACTTCTTTGTGGCTCCTGACACTATAATTACACAGTTGAAAAAAATCCCTCCTAATCATTTTTGATAAACAGTGAATGTCTAAAAGCCCAACAATGAACAACTCATCTCTAAATAGCAAGTGATAAGGGAATCTCAAAACATTGGATAACTTCCCCTTTAATCTGTTTGTTGCAGTGTGGGATGTGATACTGTATCTGTTTTGATTGTGTTGCTAGTAAAGTCTTGATTTTGAAAAGGAAAAGGAATCTTGCAGCATTCCTGCTGTGCTGGGCAACACACACTTTAAGAAGGAAAATTGAAATTAAATGTGAAGTACAGTTGGCATACAAACAGTGGGGTTGGAATGACTTCAAAGAGGAAAACTGAAGATGAAAACATTTTCAAACTCAATGGACACAATTCTTTGCCTTTGTTGGGTTCGTCTGGGTTATCTTTATGCCTCATTTGCAATGAGAAGTTCACCACCACCAACAAAAAGCAGCCTCAAAGGCATTTTCTCAAAAAAGCCATGTTGCTTTTACCAAATAGTGTCCAGCTGGAGATTCCAGGAAAAAAAAAGCAAAGGTGGAGTGGCAATGCAAAGCAGAGCCAAGTAAGAACACATCCACTAAGTGGGTGAAATCACCAAGTTGCATAACTGTAGCTAGTTTTGTGGAAACTCAAGAGATCATGAAATGAGGAAAGCCATTCATGGAGGGTGACTGTCTAAAAGATGCTTTATCAGAGAATCTGTACAGAGATTCCAAAAAGAAAATTCTTCAGAATCTAGTGTCCTCCAGAGAGAGAAGGTTTGGGAGTGAAAGTCAGGAAGATAGTGGTACCAACACACACGTAAAGTGTGAGGAAATAAAGTATGTAAAGTCTGTGGACGTTCTGAAGTAAACAAGTATCACATTACAAATCACTGTGTTGCTCTGTTCCTTAAACAAGTGTTTTAGAAAGTGTGGTTTAACAGTATTTGTTAAAGACCAGCTTGTATTCACTTGCATTACAGCTCTTGAATTTTTGAGCTCTTTCATTGAATTTGGGGGAGAAAAAAAAAGTCTCTTCTTGCTATTTTGGTTGCCAATCCCTCCCCTATATGATAACAACCTGTGCCGGGATGGACTAGGCCCCAAGGATGACTTTGGGTAGTGTCAAGGTCCTGCAACAACTGTTCCCGGAAAGTGTAACGGTGGAATGAAGTCTTCCAAGAGTCCTACAGAGATCTGAAGGGGCTAGCCCATTTGAAAGGCTGCAGGAAGCAGCTAATTAGGGCACAGGAGGGCCATATAAAGAGGAGCTCCAGAGCCAGGCAGTTCCTTCCTGGAGCCAGAGGAGTGCAGATGATGTTCTTAGCAGGCCAAAGGGAATTTGGGGAACTCATTGCTGGCAGGGGAGCAAGAGAGACTTTGCAGATGGCAGTCTTCCAGACTCCAAATGACATGACCGTATACTAATAAGGCATAGGGAATTTGCATCTGTGCCTCATTAGCATATTTTGGGCCATGTATTACCATGCCATTTTTGGACTCCAAAACGCAGTGTAGAAGTGGCTCCCCCCAGGGAGCTTCCGGAAGGAAGTCTTTCCGGAGGCCACTTCTTCCCAAACATTTTTGGGAAGAAGGGGCCTCCGGAAGAAGGACTTCCTTCCGGAAGACCACCCCCCCAGGAGCTGCGCTTCTAAACGGCATTTTGGAGTCCAGAAGAATGGTCTTCCGTACTCCAAATGATGTGACCGTATGCTAAGGAGGTGCAGGGAATTTGCATCCATGCCTCATTAGCATATTTCAGGCTGTGTATTACCATGCTATGTTCGAAGAAAGTGGCCTGTGTAGAAACGGCCCTTGTGTGTGGATGCTCTACATTTTCTTTTGAAAAAAGGCCTGATTTTCCAAAAGAACTTGCTACTGTAGACATGGTCAGAACTTTGTGCTGGCCTTCTGCCTAGAGGTGAATTTCACAGGGCCAGGATAAGTCTCCACATTCCTTTGCAGGGCTTCATGCTACATAGCAGACTTTCAAAGAGCTCTTTTAAAAAGAAGGTGACTGTGGTTTTATGAATAATCTAGTTTCTGCTTAGCTGAAGCTAACTTTTATCTCTGTGTAAGAGTCAATTACCCAGGAATCTGCTCTTGGGTAGACATTCCTTTTGATTTAATGAGAGGAATCAATTAGAAAGGTAGCTGAAAGTATCATTGTGCGTCAGATTAATTTAAACTGCTTTCTGCTGTTGGAAAACTTTATTTTTGACTAAAGGGTAGGATTTTTACTCTATCCAGGATGCAAAAATTATTACACTTAATTGGGTTTCTCTGGACATTTCTCATTCTCAAGATTTACTGCAATTACACAATATTTCTAGCTCATTTGTTTTGTTTCCCTGTGATTAAATTTTAAGACACTGAAAAATCTTGAGTATTTTTCCATTTTCACACCTAATCCTTTTCCCTTCTCCAAGGCAGATTCTGCAGTCATGAATCACTAAGGCAGGTAAATACACAGGCATCTTTCACTGATGACTTACTCCGATTTAAACCCTGGTACTCAGAGTGGAGCATAGGTCATCTACAAGTCTCCTCCACTTCACTCTGTCTCAAGACAAAACTTCTAGCTGACTCTAGTAGTACCCCAGTTGTTGTCTTTCAGTCTCGTTAGATGTTCTCCACGTTGTCCAAGGTCTCCCTCTGTTGTGTTTTCCTTGTGGGATCCATGTGAGATGGACTTGCTTGATGATGATGGTTTTCTGAGAGTGTGGCCTAGCCATCCCCACTTTCTTCTCTTGATTTGAAAGTCAAGTGGTTCTTGTCCTGATCTGTTCCAAAGCTCCTCATTTGTGACAGTCTTGGCATTTGATATAAAGGATGTACCTCAGGTATCTGTTTGTGAATGTCTGCAGCTTATGATCCGAATACCTTTTAGCATGCCGTGTCTTGAATTCATACAAAAGCACACTCTTCACATTTGTGTTGAAGATCTGCAGTTTTATCTTTGCAGATATCATTTGTGATCTCCATATAGGATGGAGAGTCTTGAATGCAGCTGTTGCTTTCCTTATCCCAGCATTGATATCCTTGTCAGTTCCTCCATCTCTGCCCATAATACTTTAAGTAGGTGAACTGCTGCACATCTTCCAGGTCATCCCCAAGCGTGATGATGGTGGTGTTGGACTGGTTGATCTTCCTTGTCTTGGTCTTTTTCCTTGTTAATACTCAGTCTAGTCATTGAGGCAGTTTTACCTAGTGTTGTGACCTTTTCTTCCATGCTTCTATATTAGTGTGAAAGGAGGGTGATGTCAGCAAAGTCAGTGTCCCCTAGCTGTTTGAAAAGTGTCCACTGAATACCCCTTGATGGCCATCTGTTGTCCTGCTCGTAATTCAATCCAATGTGACCAAGAACAGGAAAGGTGTCAATAGGCAGCCTTGTTGCACTGACAGTATGCTGAAGGATTCTGTTGAGACATTGTGAACAACTTGGCATGTCATGGGTTTGTCCGTTGAACAGCTCAGAGTAACAGTTTTGGATCGGAAGTCATGGTGTAACAGCAGTTCCCATAAAGTGTCCCTATCGATACTGTCAAGTTTTTTTGTCTTTTTGAAGTCTATGAAGGCTATGCTTGAGGTGTTGGGGGAGTTCCCTTGATGTTTTCTCTACCATCAAAAGAAAAATTACTTTTTCACACTAGACCATAGCAGTTAGAGACAAGAAAAACACATGTACATTAGGAATTAGCACATTAGTATATTAGCAGCTGATCTAATAAGATGTGATAAATGCTTTTTTTCTCTTCACGGAGTTAAACCTTGACTTGGATTTTGCTCCCAATCAAAGGAGTAAGAATATCCCTTATATCCTATAGCCCTGGGTAAGGGCTGCCCACACATTAGGCACATAAGTGGGCAGGCATGCCTCTTACATATTCAGTACCTGGAGCAAGTAGGTGAGGAGGGATAGGGAAATGGGCTTTGTATTAGCTCCACCTATCTACCTGTTGGCCAGAAGAACTGGATCAGTGTAAATGGTGTAGCTGCATCTACACGTAAGCGCCCTTTCGAAAGGGCAAAAATTGAAGTTCAGCTTTCGAAAAAGTGGCCATGGAAAGAGAGCACCCACCACCATTTTTCAGATCGGTGTTCCGATCTGCTCTTTCGAAGTGCCGCCCCGGTCTTTCAAAAGAGCGTCCACATGGCTCCAAGCTCTCTTTCGAACGAAGGGAGGCAGGAAAGGCTGTGGATAAGGTCCCATGGCCGACAAGCCCTTCTGGGGCCACACCCAGCTGCCTCCTTTAAAGGGCCCCTCCCTCCGCCCTCCCCTCTACATGAGCCGAGTGCTGCTCAGCCTGTTTGTGCCCGGCAGAGCCCACTCGTGCCCGTGGAAGCCCAGCGACAGCTCCTGCAGGCGGATGCCCTCATTATGGATGCCCTGCTGGCGGTGCTGTGCACCGTCGCTGCAGCTGCATCCAAGCTCATCGGGTGGCTGCAAGGTCCACCCAGGGCCATGGGGCTCCCCCCCGCCCGGGGCACTGCCAGGCGCCCCGATGCCTCTGGACCCACCCCAGCAGCACTGACTGGTGGGAGCGCGTGGTGCTGGGGGAGTGGGGCTAGGAAAGGTGGCTGCGGAACTTCCGCATGTCGAAGCAGACCTTCAAGGAGATCTGCCACTGGCTCACCCCTGTACTCTGGCACCATGACACCTGCATGCGGCCAGCCCTCACCCTGGAGAAACGGATCGCAGTCACCGTCTGGAAGCTGGCCGCCCCAGACTCCTAGCGCTCCGTGGGACAGCAGTTCGGGGTGGGCAAGGCCACCATGAGGGCTGTCCTTCTGGGGGTAAGAGGGGGATGAGGGGCTGGGGCAAGGGGAACCCTCCCCTGTAAGGAGCTGGATGGGGCAGGGGCTGGACAGGAGGGAGCAGGGCTGCACGGGCCAGGGGCCGGATGGGAGGGGGGCAGAATGGGCCTGAGGCAGGGGGGCAATGGTCGCCACACCCGCATTAAAGCATGTGTTCCCCCTCTCCCTCTCCCTCTCCCTCTGCAGGTTGTCAGGGCCATCAATGCGATGCTGCTCCTGGGGGATGTGGACAACACCATTGCTGGCTTCAAGGACCTGGGCTTCCCAAACTGCATTGGCACTTTTGACGGTGCACACATCCCCATCCACGCCCTGCCATACAGCGCCCAGCCAGTACATCAACCAGAAAGGCTACCGTTTGGTCGTGCTGCAGGCCCTAGTGGACGTGAGGGGCTGGTTCACTGACCTCAATGTGGGCTGAGCTGGCTGCACCCATGATGCCTGGGTCTTCTGGAACTCTGGCCTCTGCCGCTGCATGCGGGCCGGCACCTTCGTCCCCCAGAGGGAGATCCCCGTGGCAGAGTATGTCGTCATGCCGCTCTGCATGGTGGCAGATGTGGCGTACCCCCTGCAGGCATGGCTTATGAGGCTCTACATGGGACATCTCCTACCCCACCTGGGAGGTGTTCAATGAGCACCTCCACCACGCCTGCAATGAGGTGGAGGGGCCTTCGGGCGTCTAAAGGGGCACTGGAGGTATCTCCTCACCCCGCTGGAGGTTGGGGTCCCCAACGTGCCCCAGGTGGTGGGCACCTGTTGTGTCCTCCACAACATTGTGAAGGGAAAGGGGGATGCTTATGTCCCCGGGGAGGGCCCTCCGGCTGGCACTGTCTGAGCAGTCGGGCACCTCCCCCAACTGCCAGGTCCACTGGGATGGCCACCGCATCCGGGAGGCCCTCAGGCAGGCCTTTGCCAATGGCCACCTCTGACCCGCATGCACGCCCGCATCCCATGCACATCTATCACCCACCATTCCTGCCACCCCCACCAGCACTGCACCTGCACATACACCAGCCACCGAGGAGCACAGCAGCGACTGGTGAATAATAAAGAAATATTTATATAACATGGGTGTTTTGGAATAATATGTGCAGGGGGAAACCTAACTTGGAGGGGGGTGGGGGGAATCTAACCAGGAGGGGGGCGAGGTGCTAATTGTGGGGCAGGGGTGGTGGGCTGCGAACCCCGTCGGCCCCTGGAGCCCCTGCCCCCCTGGGTGTGGGGTCCCTGGTGGTCGGGGGAGGGTGCCGGTACCACCAGCAAATATTGCCAGTGGGTGGGCCTGGAGGGGGCAGAGGGGGCAGGCTCAGGGGAGGCAGTGAGGGCAGCAGGGGTAGAGCCAGCAGGAGGCATCTCTGGGGGGGCAGGAGGCGGGCCATAGTGGCTGTGTGCTCCCGCACAGCCTGGCCAATGCCCTGAAGTGTGTCCAGCAGCCTGTTCCAGGCTGACCTCCGCCACTCCATATCCGCCCGGGCGAGCTGGAGGTGCTCCTCAGCCACCTCGGCCTGATGCTGGCTGGCCTGGTCTTCCTCGGCCTGGTGTAGGGCCCTCCGGCCACAGCCCCTCCGGTGCCCTGCCTGGGGTGGCGTTCGGACAGCTGCAGCTGGTGAGCTCTGCAGCACAAGGGATGGTGTGGGGCTTTCTCAGCCCCCAGATGGTGTGGCTGTGTGGAGAGGAGGAGGGCATGTCAGTAGTGCGCCCCAGACGGAGGGGACCTGTCTGTGGCCTACCTGCCTGAGCCCACCCCCCAGGGCCCCTGCCCCCACAAGGGACACTGACACCCCAGGGAGCACCGACACCCCCCCCCCCGGGACCAGGCCTCCCAGCCTGGGTGTGATTTCAGGGGTCTCGCCTGCAGGTGGCCCTTCCCCACCTGCAGTAGGTGGGCCCCGGGCGCCACCCGGCACCGACCAGCCGCCACCCCTGCATGGCTTATGGTGCTGTCCACGGAGGGCGGGTGCTGGGCGTCACTGATGTGCCACCATGGGGTGCCGTATCTCATGTGGGGGCTGGCCTGTGTACGGTCCGGGACCACTGGTCCCATGTGCGGGCACCTAGTCCTTGCGTTGCCCCCACCCTTGGAATAGGTGTGTGCCCCTCCCTGTACATACCAGAGGGTCCCTCAGTGATGTCGGGGGATGGCCGGCCCTAGGTTGCCTGGCTGGAGGAGCGGGAGGGCATGAGGATGGTCAGCTCCCCTGCCTCGCTTGACCAGTCCGTGGTCCCTTCTCCCTCTTGGGTCCCCGATGCGGGCTGCTCCTCCACCTCCTCCCCCTGCAGCTCCTCCCCGGAGGTGTCCAGTAAGGCCACCGGGGGGGAACTCTTCTGGGGCCCCAGGAGGCTCCGGAGCTCCCGGTAGAAGGGGCAGGTCGCTGGACCTGCCCCAGAGTATCCGGCCTGGTGCCTGGCCGAGGCATATCCCTGCCGCAGCTCCTTCACCTTGGAGCGTACCTGGTCTGGGGTACACTCCGGGTGGCCCCTGCTGTGGAGGCCTGTTGCCAGGTGGCCAAAGGCTGTGGCATTCTGCTGCTTGACCCCCATGTGGCAGAGGACCTCCTTGTCCTGCCAGAGGCTGAGGAGGTCCCGGAGCCTCCCGCTCCATCCAGGAGGGGGCTCATTTTTTTTCTTCTCCTGGGAGCGCTGGGAGGCTGGAGAGGGCTTGGAGGGGGGGGGGGGGGTCGTGGGGCTTACGGAGGGTTCTGTCTGCTGGCCATGGCTGGAGTGTGTGGCTGGAGCTCATGCGCACACTGCTCGTAGTACGCTCTCAGCTTCCTGCCACAGGTTTTCTGTCTGCGTGCAGCTTTAAGGCAGCCGAACACAGGGACCATAGAGTTCCACTGCTGCCGGCTGCAGTGGCCCCGCTCTCCAGCTGATTGACGCCATGGCGGACCTATATTTTGAAAGAGTGGGCCGTGGAGCATCTACATGTGTACTTTCAATTTATTATTTCAAAAGGGAGAGATCTTCCCGATACGGGATCGGGGTTTGGCTTTTGATTTCTGAGCCCCTTACTTTCAATTTTCTTTCGAAAGATGGGTTTATGTGTGTAGACGCTCCTCCCGCTCTTTCAAAAAGGGCCTGTTTTTTTGAAGTTTTTTTGCACGTGTAGACACACCTTGTGTGGTGGTCAGTAGTTTACTGATGGTGCAGGCTAGCAACAGATGACTGCCTCCTCCACCTAGTTCCTCTAGCAAAAAGGTAGCAAAAGAAGAGGGATGTGTGAGACACAACAGCCTAGACAGTCAAAAGCATTTAGGTGCCTGTCTCTCAGGAGAGTTAGGTACCTAAATGCCTTTGAGAATCTCATCCAATGCTTCTGGGGTGCAGTATGGTTTGTGCTCAAAACTATGTTTAAAATCACAGTCCATACCCATATTTTCATTGGCTCCTTTTGAAATAGTTACCTTCTTTCTAAAGCAATGTTCAGCTATCAAAGAGTAACTCACACACAAGGCCTTGTTTTGTTGCAGTAGTTTAATAACATGGATATTTTCAAAGGAGTTCAGGCAAGGCAAAGCCCTATGCACAGACTCTTAAACTGATTTTTAAACTTGGGATATATCAGTTTTGTTTAAGGAGTTATCTAGACTAAAAAAGATGATGTGCTGTAATCTATGATGTTATCTAACATGTTCTAAAAGTCCTAGATGAAATCTTGGCTCCATTTGAAGTGAATGGAAGCTTTGGCCTCTCATTTCAATAGTCAGGATTTCACTCCTAGGCTATGTCTACACTTGCCCCCTTCTTTGAATGGGGCATGGTAATCAGCCTGATTGGAGGATACTAATGAAGTGCTGCTATGAATATGCAGAACTTCATTAGGCTAATTCATCCCGTAGCAACTTTGAAGTGCCTTTAGTCCCAAAATTTTTTGGAGAGTAAAGGCACTTCAGAGTGCCTGCAGCTACACAACATGCTGATGCTTCAAAGTTTGACGCTTCAAAGTTGCCACAGGGAGAATTAGCCTAATGAAGTGCTGCATATTCATCACAGCACTTCATTAGTATTCTCTGATTAGGCTGATTAACCTTGCCCCCTTCAAAGAAGTGTAGACATAGCCCTAATGTAGACAAGGCAGTATATATTCTGATGTGGGTTAAACTGGTGAAATTAAAACAAGGTCCACTCACAGATTTTAACTCAATGAAATTAGTATACAGCAAAGGTGATTGCATCTGCTCTATTTTAGGCCCTTGAATCATGTTAGTTAGCATGTGTTAACTAGCCCGTGCTTAGTGGCACATGTTTAAATCTCAGCCTGGACAAGCCTTTAAACTGAATCTATCAAAGACACATGCATACTAGCTAAAGAGCATTCATACAGGACTCCTTCCCACTTTAATTAAACTGCTTATTTGAAAACAGGATCCATTTAAATGTTGTAGAACTTGTAATAAAATCAAGGGCTAAGAGAAGAAAATAGTTAATCAAATATTGGTAGGAAGAGCTACTCAAGTGAACATAACAACAATGTTTAAGGTTTAATCTACACTATCACAGAAGATCAACTTGCTCAGGGTTGATCTTCCAGGGTCTGATTTTATGCATGTGCGAAATCAAGCTCTCGGGTGTCAAAGTAGACCCCACACTGCTCAAGAGGCAAGGAGTAAGGAAGGATGAAGGAGAAACTCTCCCATTGATCTTCCACTGGTAAGACAGACAAGTTAGCCGAGCACAGATGTCGATTTTTACTTATTCAATTGGCATAGTTAAATTAGTGTATCTGTGGTTGACTTCCATGTCTAGTGTAGACGTAGCCTTAGTGAGGCAAAACTACTGAGTTTCTCTTAGTGATAATATATAATTACAGTAACTTAGAAACTTTTTTAAAAGAATCACTTTGATAGAAATAGCTTATAAAAATATATGAACACAAGGTGGCATTCATATATTATCGCTCCCTCTGTATCAGAGATTAAACATCTGAATCCAGTTCTTCACCTAGACAAAATGAGTTCTGTTTTTGAATTAAGGTGAAACTGTAACAAGGGTTTTGTGTTATCACAGCAAAAATAAGATTTATCTTTAATAAAGCAAAATTTAGTGGGAGATGATATTGAGGTTTAGAAACCCTGCAGAGGGAATGCAGATAATAAAGTTAATACTTTTCCAGTGTTGATTAGGATAAGATTGTTAAGATATAAGGGAGGAAAAAAGAATTTTTGGTATTAAATGATGTATTGCCTTTTCATTCCCAGAGCTTGCACATTAGTAGATCATGAAGACTTTAATATCTGTAGATACTGAAATTGCTTTTAGCAAAATAAAATATTCTAAGGATATACTTCCAGTGGATTTTGTAAATTACTATTTTAATTGAGTCAGTGACTCTAACAAACAGAGATGAAATACTTCGTACCAATAGATTCAGGAATATTCAAACACATGGAATATTTGTGGAATACTATAATCAACATCACCTACTTCCTTCAATGAACTTGTTTCTATCAGGAAAAGTTTCACTTGGGGAGATTTGCCATTATAGCTACATTGGCAAACTCAGTCAAATATAGAAAAGACCTAAACTTAAACCTCTAGATGGGAATAGCTCATGGAATGAAGGGCTACATCTATACTAAAGAGTTTTGTTGGCAAACCTTGGTTTTTGTCAACAAAACTCAGTATCTACACTAAATGCATTCTGGCGACATACTGTTGACAGAACTTGTCATTTCTGTCAGCCTTTCGCCTCTCCCCCATGAGGTAGAACGCCTTTCTTGACAGAATCTGTAAACAAAAGAGCCATAGGGATGTTCAGGGGGCTCTCTGTCAATTGACAGGGCTTCCAGGTCACCAGCCAGCCCTGTCTGCTGTGCTTCCAGTTGACTGTTCTGTTGAGAAAGTGGCTTGGCAGTCTGGCCACTTTCTTTCGATAGAACAGATTGACAGATCTATCCGCTTTTGTGTGTGGCCACAATCTGTCGAAGGAAGTTTTGTCAGAAGGTCTCTTCCAACAGCAACTTCTGTCAACAGATCACTCTAGCTTATTCATGAATTAATACGCTTGATAATTTTGTCTCTCCCCCTTTCTCTTATTTCCTCATGGCTCTGCCTATTTGTTTATCTACTTCATAAAAAGCTATTTCGATACTTCCTCAAAAGATGTTTTATTTCCTCTCTACTGAATTAAGATGCATATCCCTGAAGGGGAGAATACCACCACTGCAACAAGTTGTTCTACTTTTCAGCACATGAACTGATGAGAATGCTCTATAAGGTTAAGTTTACACTGCACCCTTAACTTGAAATAAGATCTGCAATTTGCGCTATGCAAATTTCATATCCTATTTCAAGTTAATTTTGAAATAGGCTATTTCAGCATTTGACACTGTCTACACAATGCCAAATGTTGAAATACTACACTATTTTGAATCATTCCTTACTCCTGCAACAAAGTATAGAGGGATGCCAAAATAACGTGCTTGGTATTTCGAAAAATATTTCAAAATACTAGATGCAGGGTAGCTATTTTGAGATGCCATGATATCCTGAAACAGTTCTTCAGTGTAAATGTAGCTTAAGTGCCAGAGAATGGACAATATTTATTGCTGAAGACTGTGGTCTTTGAGAACCTGAAGATCGGCTAGTGTTGTGTTCTTCCTACCCTGGAAAACATCTCTTCAATGTGCAGCTGCAGTAAAAAGCTAGGCTGAGAATCATTAAGAAAGGATAAGACAGAAAAGAACATGTTGCCTTTATATAAATCCATGGTGCACCCACACTTTGGGGCAACTGCATCTGCATGCAGTATTCATCTTAAAATTTATTGGAATTGGAAAAGGTTCAGAAATGGGTAACAAAAATGATTAAGGATGTGAAATGGCTTCTATATGAGAAGAGATTAATAAGATTGGGTCTTTTCAGCGTGGAAAGAGATGACTGAAGGGGGATGTGATAGAGGTCTCTACAAACATGACTGGTGTGGAGAAAATAAAGGAGGTGCTATTTACTCCATGTTGTAAGATCTAGGGGGTCATTAAATGAAATTAATAGGCAGCAGGTTTAAAACAAACAAAAGGAAGTATTTGTTTACACAACACATAGTCAACCTGTGGAACTCCTTGCCAAAGGATATTGTGAAGACCAGGACTTTAACAAGGTTCAAAAAAGATCTTGATGATTCATGGAGAATAGGCCCATAAATGGCTATAAGTGAGGATGGGTAAGAATGGAGTCCCAAGCCTCGGTTTGTCAAAAGCTGGGAATGGGTGACAGGGGAGGGGTCACTTGATAATTACCTGTTTTGTTTGTGTCTTCTGGGGCACCTGGCATTGGCCACCATGAGAAGACAGGATACTGTGTCAGATGGACACTTTAGTCTGACCTAGAATGGCCATTCTTGTGTTCATTAATCCCATCAGTTGGGGTCTGCTATGTAAGTCCTCTCCCTCCAAATGGCTCTGTGTAATGCCATACATTCTACCACACCACAGGATAGCAAACCTTCCTTTATGACATCCCACCTCTTCTTCGATTGGCCTCTTTTTCTTTTCCCTTCAATCTTGATGTGTTGGACACACTTCGCGATGTGGCTGCCAGGACTGCACTATCCCTGAGCAAACCAACTGAGCCAGCATGTTGTCATTTTATCATTTATGGATATTACTTTCAGCATGTCTAACACATTTATCACGTGATCTTTCTTGCATTCTCCATACATTCCTCTCAACGTTTGCATTTCTGTGGAAGATCCTGTTTGATCTTTGACATTCAGCAACATATACTAAAATTGGATGAAACTCCATTATATCAACTTTCCCTCTTCCTCCTATTACTGATTCTCTCTGTTTTGAGCCAGGCATTTATTTTTGTAGCTTTATTTCATCCTTTATTTTCCTACACCCATGGCCTGACCAAGCCTCACCAGAAGCTCTGGTATTTTCTCTCTCCTATGCCATCATATGATCTCACGTGGGACTAAGTCAAAGGCCTTATCCAGATCAATGAACATGATGTGAATACTTTTTCCTTTTCTCTCTAATTTTTTTCCACTAGCTGCCTCAGTGCAGAAATAGCACCAATTGGTGGCCTTTCTGGCATGAAGCCACATTGATTTGCTCTAATATCCACTTCTCTTGTTAGTCTCTTATCTGACCGTATCCCACAGTTTCACTGAATGCCTCATTTGCTTTAGACTGCTATATCTTACCCAGTTGCCTGAATCATCTTTTCCTTTGTGTATCAGTTGGCTGTGATGCTTTTACTGTCACGTGACTGAATTGAACAAGGAAGTCGTCAGAAATGAAAAACTTCAGTTCTGTCCTTTTCCCATGTGCTAATAGGGATTCCCTCTGGATGTGGTTTTTCGTTTCTTTACGTTGTTTGCCACTTCATCTGTTCTCATAAGCTCCACTACACGAAAGCTCATAATTTTCAAGTTGCATTGCGCTCTTGGGTTTTCTTCATTCAGAAGCTGTTCACAATACCTTTTCTAGCCTCCGTTAATGCAATACCAATTTCATCTCTGGTGCACCTTACTTCCTTTATATCTCTGGCACTTAGGCTGGCAAAAGCATGGAACCAATGTGCTGCTTTCCTCCTTTCCTTTGTTCCCAGTTGGGCAGAAAGTTCCTCCAACACCTTTGCTTTTGTAACTACGTTTTCTGCCAGTTTCATTGCATCTTTGAATTTTCCCAAGTCTTGTTTGTTCTGACTCCTTTGCCAGAGTTTAAGCTTTTTTCTCTTTATCTTTCATACTTTACTTCTTCACTTCATTAGGAATCATCACCTGCAAAGCATCCAGTCAGGAAGCAAGGCCAGCTGCACAGCCAGTTTCTGGGCAACCTAAGGAGTGCACTTGGCCTGTAGGAAGCTGCCTGATTGACTACACTGCCTTATGGACTGGAAGAATCAGCAGACTGGTTCCTAAGCCCAGAAGCAGTGATTCAGTGCCCACTTGCCCATGGCTGCAATAGCTTCTGCTTGTTATTAATCTTCTTCCAGCAATGCTCCTGTATTGCCTCACTCCAGGTAGCCTGGATCTGCTCCTCAGCTGACTTCTGACATTGACCCTGACTAGGGCGACCATATCTCCCTGTCCCAAATGGAGGACAGGGAGATATGTGGGGGAGAGGCGGCTACTCCTGCCTGTCCCAAGCCCCAGGGAAGCAGTGGCCCTGGGTGCTCCAGGCCCTAGAGCCCCAGGGAAGTGGCAGCCGCAGGTGCTTCTGGCTCCAGAGCCCCAGGGATGCGGCAGCCACGGGCATTCCCAGCCCCAGAGACCCAGGGAAGCAACAGCCACCACTGCTCCAAACCCCAGCTCTGGAGGGCCTAAATATGGGACAATTTGTCCTTTTTTAAAAAAACAAATTGAGACACCTTTTTGGCATGTCAAATATGGGACTGTCCTGCCTAATGCAGGAAGGTTGGTCACCCTAACCCCAACCCTTGACGCTTGCATCTGACCTCTGACTCTGGTTCTCAACTGAGCTTCAAATCCAAACTCTGGCTCTAACCCTTGGCTCTGGCACCTGACTCCAGTAGTGACCCTGTACTCTGATTCCTGACTACTGGCTCCTGTTCTAAACACTATGCTTGATTCCATCTCCAACCTGTAGGCTTGACAACCCATGTTTTGGTCATATCACAAGCACCAAGTTTCTTTTAATTATGGGCTTTCCCTTTTGAGTCACCTACAATTTTTTTTTGCATATTCCAAAATATTATTGCCATAACATCCCCAAATTTATTCTCTCCTTCCTTATGCGGCACAAAACCTCATCTTTTTCATAATCTAAAGCCTACCTCAGCTTTACCCTATAATTCTTGCCACCTTTTCTTTGATATTACCCTCTATGATTTTCTCTGCATCTTCATTTTATGATACCTAAAATGCGTGGACTATGTTGACTCTCTCACAATCATCTTATAGTCTTCTGTATCTTTTTTTCCCCCCCTGCTAGGAAACAAGGAAGTCGTCAATCTGTAGTTTAGTTCTTCCACTTTTGCAAGTAATAAAATGACGGATTTGCTAGTATATAAATTAATATTAGATGATGGTATTCAGATAAATGGCACACCAATTACAAAGTATTTCAAAGTATGCCCCCACTCAGTCAACTAATAAGAGGTATCCTAATTAGTCGTATGAAGTGAAAAAAATTAGTGGATTCCATTTCTCATGCTAACGAGGATATTTCTAAAATAAATGTTCCTCGGTACACTAATAGTGTAAAAAGTTGGATACATGACAACATGAAATTGATCACCCACATTTCTGTTTGGTCCAAATTCAACATGAATGTGGGAGCAAAAGCCAGATATTCCAAACCAAGCCCTTCTGTTAACTTTCAGAGTGGTTTTAGGTAATACACCTCACTTTGGGTCCCAGATTCCTCATTTTTAAAATTGCTAAGTTATTATTATCCTTAGCACAGGTACTGTCTATTAAATTTACTCTCCCTAATTTTAAAATATGTAAATTTATATTCAGTTTTATATGCAATCATTTGTATCTATCAAGCTCTGGATTTTTGTTCCCAGAAATTGTGTATTTGCAAAGGCATCTTAATGAGTTCTCATTCAGCAACTTTGACAGTTTTGCACTTTCTCATCCAACCTTGACTTTATTTAATCTATCCACTTTCTCTAAGTAATCATATAGAACGTTCATTTTAGCAGACAATAAGCTAGATTCTGTCACTACTTGGTTAGGAATTTGAGACTAGAGCTGGAGTCATAACTACTTGTAAAGTAGAAACAAATCAGTTCTGGAAAACAAATGGTTTGGGGTCACCCAAAATTGATTTTTTTTTGACAACTTGAGAAAAATCTGAAATAGGTTGTTTGATGATTGATTATATGTGTTTGATTTCAGGCACTTTTAGCCCAAAACCACATTTTTTTTCTGAATAAATTGTATGTCTGCACAATTTCATCCAACTCAGTTCAGAAGTGTTCTGCCTTGTGCCTATGAAAAAGATGAACACAATGATTTAGTGCATAATTTTTGGTCTGTCTCAAAGGTGATGTCTGTAGGGAACTGGGTGGTAAAAAGGTTGAAAGTGGAGGAAACAGATCTTCAATTTGACAGTAAAGAAAATTGTAGGGGTGGAGGCTGCTTACTGTAGTTCATTTACTTTGTTGGCTCCCTATGTGACTGATCACAGTACATTGTCTGCTATGATGCTGCCTTGTCATAGTAGTACTTGAGTGACTGGGAGGGAAGAGGGAATAGCTAATATTGTTGCACTTGGTGATTTTAGCCTGGGATATGAGTAACTGACATATTTTGGCAGGGAGTCAAATATTTTCTCAGTTAAGTGTACATGTGTTCAGTGCATCGCAGGATGTAATGCATCTAGTTGATTAAAAGGTATCGCCTTCTGCGAATCAAGGAAGATTTGTGTGTTCAGCTGGTAACCTGCTAGCAAATCACATATTGTCTTCCCCAGCTGAAATAACAGCAGAGGAATGCAAAGCAAATGTTCACAATGGGCGAACTTCCTCTAGCAGTTCATGAAGTGGAGCACATGCGGGGGGAGGGGGTGGCCTATTTCCAGAAGAGAAGACTTAGGTTTCCTATGTCATTCTAACACCCTTCCTTGTAAAGGTTTTTCTTTGAGATGAAGGGACTGGGAAGGCCCATCTGGTAAATAAACACATTGGAAAAGTGAACCAGTGTCCCCCTTTACCAGTCTTCTGAACCCAAGTGAGCTCCACTGAAGCAGTATATGCTCTGGAACATGCTAGTGTGAGGCTTAGAGGCGTCTTGGAGAGATGAAATGAACATTTCATTCCATTATTTGTTGAACTACAGGCTGAACTTCTCTAATCCAGAACTCACTCATCCAGCAACATCCATAAAATGGCATGATTTTAGTTAGCCGGATGACCACTTATCATGAGTGGGGCCATGTTTCCTGTGGTCCCACAAAGTTTGACTGCAGCCACCAGTCCTGGCTCTTAGTATTCTGCGCTGTTGTTTAGCTGTTGTTAACCCCAAATGTCTTCTAAGAGCCCAGTAACCGGTAGAAAATATTGGTAATGTGCTAGACAATATTGACTTCTCATAGTCAGGCAAATTCTCTCATCCAGCACTGGTCAGGTTCTGAGGATGCTGGATTAGAGAAGTTCAACCTATACTTTGTAGATGTAGATATATCCGTAGTGTACATCTTTCTTTTCTTTGTGAAGGTGCGTGAAGATGCGCTATCTCCTCTCTTTCTTCTCATATTCTCTTAGAGTCCAACATCTCATATGCATTTAGAAATGTGGCTCCAGAGCTCAATTCATGCTTTTCTTTCTTTTCTACTTGTCTCTCCGGCCAAAAAAAAAGGGGAGGGGGGCAAATCAAAGCAGTGCTTATTTAAATTTTTGGAAGGTCCTTATTCAAAAGAAGTGAATTTTGGTTGCAAAGCTTGCTGCAGTACCTTTAGGGCCAGATCAAGGTCATGCTGAAGCTCCTGGAAACATTCCTATTGGCTTTAATGGGAACTGAATCAGTTCTCTCTTAGATTGTCACTTTGGCTTTGCCATGTGTATTTCTTTCAGTGAATGAGAAGAACAATAAAATGGTGTTGCAGTTCTGCGGTGCCTTCTACATGAAGATTTCTTAGTGCTCTGTAGACCAGGCAGATTTAGCTGCACAAAATCCTTTTTACAGTGGTACATATTTTTCCAGAGTTATAGACAGGCAAGCTCAAAATAGCTGTTTGACTTGCCACATGCCAAGTATGTGAGGGCATTAATCTTGTGCTGTTCAAACACTCCATCATTATCCCCATGTGTAATAGGACTCTGTCCATAAATTGGGGTTTTTCTTAATGAGCCATATTACAAAATAACTTAGCAATAAGTGGGGTCAGAAACATAAGTTGGCCTGATCTATACAGACTGCAGCTCTTCAGGGCTTTTCATTTCTGTCTCTGATTGTTACAAGACAAGTTGATCTTTTGTGCTATGAGGCACAATTTGCGGGAAGGAAATAAAATGTGGATTTCAATTACTTCAACCCTGTGTTACTGGAAGCCCCATAACCTCTTGAAATTCCAGGGCCTCGCTACACTAACTTTCTATGATCTGCCTAGAAAACTAGCTTATGTATCGTAGTGCATATGCCAGTTGTTGCTGAGAGTCCTCATTAAGAGAATGGTAAAGTGGCTTCTCACACTGAACTGATGAGCTGAATTGCCTTTGAAAAGCAGCACACGCGAGGTTATACTGGTACACTGTGAAACTTTTGCAATCTAATGCTATTTTTAAAATGAAAATCTTGAGTACAGAGGTAAAATCGAGCTGGCCAAGTCCAACATCTTTTAAATTTAGTACTTTATTGTCTGTGTTTTGACTATTAAATCTTGCAGTGTTTTTCTTTATGCTTTACTTTCCCCCAAGTTTTCCCTTAAATTACAAAGTTAAATGAATATCTTGTCCTCCAAAAGGTATATGAAGTAATCTAAATAGGCAAAGAAAGAAACAACTTTTGGAGAAATAACTAACCAGTTATACATGACTCAAGTTCCGGTGTCAGTCATAGAATAAGCTCAGCACTCTGGACCAAATTGTGATTGATTTTTTTTTTTTTTTTTTTTTTAAATTGAAGTCTTTAGCAAAGATCTCACTGATCTGAATGGATTCAAGATATGACTTTGGGGCTAATCCATCCTGGTTACTTAAGGCACATCTGAGTGAGAATAGCTATTTTCCTATAAGGAAGGTTACCGTATTTAAACTTTCAAGAAAGAACACCCGAGTGGGATTGTCGTCACAGGGACGGGAGTTCAGGATATTGCAGTGGGTGAGAGGGGCCTCTGTAGTGAAACTCTTGATACCTGGGGAGTTTGGGAACAGAAGGGCCCACTGGGAGACCCTGACTGGGTTTGGGCCCAGAAGCTGAAGCCATAATTCCAGCTAGGAAAGGCCAAGAGGATAGGCTGTCAGAACAGTTTGGGGCAGAAAAAGAGCTCTGGGTGGGAAAAGATGCTAGAGTGAAGTATGAATTTTTGCATAGTGACCCAAGTGGGGGTGTTAACTCAGTAGTCTGTGTGGAGTTCTCAGGGGGCTCTGATGTTGGGGAGAAACAGAGTCAGGGCTGCATGTGCTGAACCTAGAGGCACGGAAAGTGTGACAGCACCCCCCGGCCTGTAGTGGCTTCACGTACATAGTTTACAGTTTGGTTCAATGGCTCTTAGCATCCCTACTACCGAGATTGTTCCAGCACCCCAGGCAGGGTGTTGCAGAGTGACATCTGTGTCAGGCCCATTAGGAACGTCTGACTGAAAACCCGAATGTTTCTATTGGGAGCCTGCTATTGAAACTGATGCAGCTCCCAGCAGTACTATGAAAGGGTGACTGCGTGGAGTGAACTGGTGTTCATATGGACTTATGCAAACTTGTTCCAGGGAATTGTGCCAGTGTATTTTCTTTTCTTTTGGAAATATGCTTATGAATAAGCCTAACTCAGATATGTTTGATGCTAAATATTCTGTGACATATCACTGGAAAGCTTGTAATCCACAGAATGTGTATATTCTATTTGTGTATATGTGCCATTTCTGTATCTGCAAACAGGAATATTGAAGGTGTTCATTTTGGGAAGAGCCTATTACTGGCCCATCAGGAATAAGAATGAAGAAGCGAAACACAGAGTAATAGGCCACAAGCGAGAGACAATTGAGTGGGGGAGAACTGTTTTCCTGCAGATGTGCTACAAAGATATGTATCCATGTCACCTGTTCCTGGAATCCATCTTGAATTTTGCATTTTTCCATTGAGGTATTGAACAAAGTCTTCCCATGCTAGGGTAATTCTCTATAAGGCAAGGGAAGTAAACAAAATGTCAGATGGCTTTACAGACAACCTCTTTGCTCCAAGGGAATACATAAAAATGCCTGGAAACAAAGGTACTGTAATGAGAAAGGGGGAGGAGAACTGCTGGACTTAATGAAGAAATGACATCTCTGGCCTGAGAAGGATTTTACCTCAATTAAGAAATAGGATGAGAAATTATGGGCTTGTCTACATGAGCCTCCTCCTTTAAAGGGGCTGTGTAAACAAGCCCAAGTAGTGAATAGCAATGAGGTGCTGTGCTGCATATTCAGCATCTCGTTAGTAGAATTGTCACCATGTGAATTTTGAAGTTGCTAACTTCGAAGTGCTATCAAGCCATGTAGCCACAGGCACTTCAAATACCCATGAAACTTCAGTGTTCCTTTACTCCCAAGTCATTAAGTTAACTTCAAAGTTAGGCTCTACTTCGAAGTAGCCTGCAGAGCATCTACACACGTTTTCCCTTGCTTCAAAGTAGAGGGAGCCCGACTTCAAAGTCCTTACTCCGTTCCCGGGAATGGAGTAGTGAAGTAGGGTGTGTGTAGACACTCACTTTGGAAGTCTATTACTTCAAAGTCAGCAACTTCAGAGCTATTTTTGTAGTGTAGACACAGCCTTAGTGTGTTAGGTCTAGTTGGCATGTTTAGTTTTATTTTGCTTAGTAACTTACTTTGATCTGCTATCACTTAAATCCTACCTTTTATACTTAATACAATCACTTTTGTTTATTATTAAATTCAGTGTAAGTAATTGTTACTGGGAAGGGGGAGAAGCAGCAATGGCTCTGCATATCTCTTTCATTGATAAAGAGGGTGAAACAAGTTATGCAATTGCTCTATATAAAGCTTTTATGCAGACTAAGATGGATTTATCTGGGGTTCTGGTCCCAGTAGGGCTGTACCCCAGGGGCTGCCTGAAGTCACTTTGACTGAGCCTTCCAAGAGCTGAGCTGTTCTCAGTGTCTGTGTTGCTCTGCTGTGGGCTGAAACTCCAACTCTGCTATTGGAGGAGGAGATTGAAGGGTTTGGCTCAGCAAATCAGGGTTGTGGGGTATGCAAAAGGACAGGTATGTGGGTTCAGTAGTAATTCAGTACATGAGGTGACAGTCTCAAGGAGATCTGTGACTGAATCCATCACAGGAATAATTAGACTAATAGACCTAAAAACAACCTTTCTATTTCATCACCAAGTTCCTTTTCTCCTCTGTTTTTGAGTACCAGGTGTTGATGACTTTGAAGGAAGTGTTTTAAATGCATTTTGTACTCGAGCTGGTAAGAAAAAATTGCAACATTATGTTGTCAGCGTTTGGTGATATTGGAGTGTTTCATGGTGACATGGATTTTACTGAAATTCAGATAGAACTCAGCTGGGTCCCTGATTTTTTTTCTAGCAGTTTGTCGGGACCCTTTGCTAACCCAATTTTCCATGGCCCCGGAGGATCCAGCCTTGCAACAGTGCCAGGGGCTCCAAGGTCTATTCCCTTTCTTGGCCAACTTCAAATATTTTAATTTTAGTTTCTAATTAGAACAAAACCATCCTTCGAAACATTGAAATCCTCTGTGAAATGGAATTAACTAGCTCAGCATAGCCATATTATGAACCAAGCATCAAAAGAGAGCTCCATTTTCAGAATAAAGATGGTAAGGTCACCGGGGAAGAAAAGAAACTTTACGAGATGGCCAACTCAATTAAAAAGAATGTGGAAAAAATGAAATTTCTGACTATGGGCAGGGAAGCCTTTGGCTTTATGAATGTAAAAAGTAGACTCAAATAATAAAAGATTAACTGCTACTTAGAAATGCCCATTGGCATCTACACTAATCTTTTATTTATTTTATTTACTGACACGCTACTGGTGGATGTCTTCGTCAGTCGCTTCATTAGGATTTAAGTCTTCTATTCCATAATCTCAGTTGTGTCACTTAAGGCATTCTGGCCCCATTTCAACAAAGCATTTACCCACGTGCTTAAATCCCATTGGAATCAAGGGGATATTGATGCACTTTACTTACTTTAAGTATGTGCTAGAGGTGCTCATTCAAAAAAGCATCTCAATTCAGGTCTGCACTTAAGCGCATGCTTAACTTTAAGCATGAGCTTAACTTCCACTGACTGAAACAGGATTGAAGTGTATTTTTATCTTTCAGCATATGGGTAAGTGTCCTGAATAAGGGTTGACTTAAGCACATGATTAAATGTCTTCTGGAATCAAGGCCTATAGAAGTGACCCTGCACATGCTGAACCTGGCATGCTATGTGTAATACTTTTGAACTCAATGGTACTAATCAAATGTGTAAAGATAAGCTTGTGTCTAAGTTTTTGTAGTATGAGGGCCTCTTGCCCCTGAGGAAGGGAGAGTTAAACTGGGACCTCTATAAGGAAATGAAACCAATGGATATCCTTGAAGAACAATAATCCATAATATCCAGGAAATCCCTACTGCTAGTTTATTGGTTCTCATTGCAATGCTCTATGCACATTATCCTTCATTGTCTACAGTTCAGTTGCCTACAAACATGCTGATAAATGAAGCTGAAGCTTGTCTGGGTTTTGCTGTAGCTTCTCTAAGTACCTCTGTGCCTTGTGTTGAAGTGGCTGTTTATGGAACTCATTGCAGACTTGCAGAAGAGAGAGCTATACCTATTACAGCACTAGGGGGTTTATTTTTCCTTTTCTTTAGCTGTGGAATAATATCACTGTCACAAGTTTGTAATAAGATCCAAATCTTCAGTTGGTGAAAGTTGATATAGCCCTACTGATGTCAAAGTAGCCAACTTGGCTTATGCTAGTGGAGGATCTGGCCCTACATGTTGGCACTCATCCTTTGCTATGATGGTAGAAGTCCTACACCAGAGTTACTATCTTGCCTACAAAGAACTAAGAAATGGAGAATGAGAAAGGAGGAGCTGATGCCGGTTGCAAAAAGAGGTTTTGAAAAATCTGGAAAAGGAACTTATGCAAACTTCTGCAACATCTCAGCAGAACACATGGTCATGGAGTGGTCATAGGTGATGTATCTCAATAATTAATTTAAGCTACAGCTACACTACCACAGAAGATCTATCTGCACAGGGTTGATCTTCTGGGGTTCGATTTTTCTGCATGCACGAAATAATGCTTTTGAGGTCAAAGCTGACCCCTGTATTCCTTGTGAGAGGTGAGGAATAAGGAAGGTCGAAGGGAGAAATGCACCTTCCACTGTGCAGACAGACATGGAAGTTGACTGCCAATAAGTCAATTTTAGCTATGCAATTGGGGTAGTTAAAATTGCGTATCACTGGCTGACTTCTGTGTCTAGTGTAGACATAGCCTTAGCCTCGACCAAAAAAAAATTAGTGCTTCATCCTAGATTCTGATTAATGCTATAAAAGCCTCCTAACGCAGGACTATAGGGGCTTTCAGCGCCATGATGGCAAATTCCCACTTAAAGTTTTGGATCAGCATTTCCTATTCTAGAATTAACTTGGATTATATAGCTTTCTTCTTTTTCCTGGCAACTCATGAGTGGCTTCTGGTGCAATGCAATTTCCTGTGTCCATATACATACAAGTACCAATGCAGGGTGGAAGTACATTTGCAGCCATGCATGAAATCAAGGCTCACATCTTCTATTAATGATGGGAAATGAAAGTCTGCCTCTCTGTAGTAGGAATGTCCATATTATCTATAGGTCTGATTCAAGACCTATTGACATCCCTGGGCAACTCTTTATTGATCCCAAAGGGGCTTTGAATCAGGCACTGTATCATGTTTTAAATTGACCTCACTGGGTTGCCTGTGTGCTGTTCTAAGAAGGAAAACAACTCAGTGCAAGGCAAAACAGCATCAAAAAGCTAAAGTCAAATTGACTTCTTTCAGAAGTCCACATTGTGACTACAAGAATTATTCAACTGATATAATTCCCCTTTATGTGGCTGTATTATCTGCAAATGACTGTCAGTTTAGGCAAAGAGTCAAGATATGTAAAAGGATTACATAGAAGGCAAATATGGATATCGTGGTTTTGCTGGTTTCTAGAGTGAAAAAGAAATGCTGAGTCCCATGGCACAGTTCCAGAATGTCTATGCTCAAAATGACCTTCAAGCATTGAAAACTGGCTTTTGGAAAGAATGGTTCCTTCTGAAATTGGGGCACCCTTTCGAAGAAACCCCAGCTACACAGCTATTTTTATTTTGAAATCAGCACTGCTGATGGGCCAGGTGGGTGCCATTATGCAAATGAGGTGCTAACTGTTCATATCAGCACCTCATTTGCATTTTGGAGGGCTGTAATTTACATGCCCCTTCAGAAAGGGAGGGGTAGTGTAGCCACGGCTTAAGAGACCCAATATCCAAACATCAGACAAAAGGAATGTCTTGTACATGATTCAGTAAAGCCACTTGGGAGAAGACTTCTAACCACACCTCTCAACTGCAAATGCCCACTGTATTCAAAGTCTGAGGCATAGTGAGATTATAGAGCATGATGTTTTGCAGCAGGAGATGAGTAAATGTAGGAATTCTGCAGTTAGGGAGTTTATAAACTACTGCTTAGAGCCTGGGCCTTTGCGTGTATGACCCCACACTACACACATACATACTAGGACATTGATTGATTTGTGACAACATTGATCAGAATTGAAGTTCTGCTGCTGAATCTGTACTGAAAATGGTTTAAATGAAATGTATTTGGGATAAAACTGTTCTAAACAGTGTGATCAGGACTTGAAGTCTTGATGTGACTGCCACACACTGGGGTCCTATGTAGAGTATCCCAGTCTCTTTTCAGCCAGTTACAGACCCAAAAATGGTTGAATCCCAGATACACATTCTGGATCTCTGTATGAACTGGTCAAAATTTAAGCAGCTCAAATTCTCCCATCTCTTAGTGGAATGGAATTTGGATTTAGTGATTTGCTGCTTATAGGGAAAATCCTGAGTGTTTTAGCCTAGATTTTACTCATGGAGCTTTTTCCATTCAGACTTACATACTGCCTTCATCACTTCACTAACTGAGCACCTTCTGGTCATGCATTAAACTTTGGCTCTGGTTTCTACTGTTGGATGAATAAATTTGTATGAGCTTGTCTGTCTTGGGCATCTTTCTTTGATGTGCTGTATGGAAGAGCAGGTGATTGCAGTCGGTGATGGGGTGAGCACCTTGGGAAGACAAGGTGGGCTAGCATAGGGCTTGTACTGTCCTCCAGCTGGGTCTTTATATACAAGTTGAGGCCACATGCTGTTTTTTGCTGGTGATAGATCTTGCGATGTTCTGCATCAATAATGGCTGCACAAAGGGCTGAAATGTGTTTTGGTGCATTTGGGTTATTCTGCTAGGATTACCAAAAACCATTTTCCAAACATGATTGCCATTTATTACTATTATGTCTGCCTTTGGATTATGTTAACTGTCAGGACATTCACATAGAAGGATCAGGCTGGAAGTAATTTTTGCCTTTCAAGGTGGGAATGAACATGATGCTTTTGAGGCCCATTCTGCTGCAGATTAATGGTGATACAGACCATGGGAGTAGTAGAAATTATTAGAAACTAGCTGACCATGTCCTGACATTAAAATGCCTGTTAGAACTTGCTCTGCCATATCTGTTTTTGATTTGGAGTAGGGATTTTTTGATATATTAGTGTGAGTTTCTGAGGAGAAATCCAGCCCAGTATTTGTCATGGCCGCCCTTTAATTCTGCATGCCTTAAATGCTCTGGTGCTGTGGCTCACAGCCTGGACACCAACAGTCAGCAGACAAGCATGCAGCAGTTCCAAGTGTTCCCATGCCATGCAGCTGTGACTCAGCACGCTGACTCTCACAGCCTACCTACCACACAACAGTCCCACTCTAGTGTCTGTCAGTTACCTTATGCTGGGGTGACTCTGAACACATGCCAGTCCCAGATTTCTCCAAAACAATCTGCCCTGAAGTGTCCAGCCCTCTTCTAGAACTTAATTTCACTCTTCCCCTTAAATGAAGAGTACATCACCAGTTTACCATTGTACTGCACAAGTCAAAGCACAGCATTGGTTCAGAGAAAAACTAAAAGATAGTTATTAAACTAAAGTCCTAGATTAAGTAATACCAAGTAGAATAAATAAGGGTTAGAAAGGGCTGGAAACAAAAGTAGGCATACTCTTCTAAGACAAAAACTTAACCTTAGTCAGCAGCACTCTTTGTCTATGCCGATATCTCACCTATCATCTCTTGATTGAAGGACCCACCTTTCTGCAGCCTCAAGAGCTCTAGTTCTCCACTCTTGGAGAACTGTCTCTGTCCTTCAAAGTTCTGTTTGGGGCAGCCTGCCTATTGAACTCCTTATCCCCACCCTGACCCCAGTGCAGTGATTTAAATTAAGAAAAATAAAAATTAATTTAATTAAGGACCCGAGGATCACCTGATAAATCTTCTAGTAGATAGATATATTTCACATGTATTTAATATATTGATATCCTTGATTTGATTTTGGTAACTTCCTGTTTGGCTAATTATCTGAGCAGTCATAGAATTCCAGATCCATAAAACAGTGGACTCCTCTAATCAAATGTCCTTTGACGCAAAATCTTCCAAATATAAGGGGAAAAGGCAAAAGCTGTTCTTGATCTTTTTTTTTTTTTATTTAAACAAATGTTGGCATTTGTTGATCAGAAGAGGTGAAACATCTCTCATTTAAACATGTTCTATAGAGCTGGATGAAAAAATACAACTTACATTGTAGAAAATGTTTACAAAATTTTGATTTGCTGATTAATTGAAATTCAACATTTCAATGGAAAATATCATGAAATTTTCAACCTGTGTTAGTTATTTTAAGGGAGTGCTGTGTGGATACAAGCTGTCAGGCTAAACATGGTCACTGCCCTTTTCATAATCTCCCCCTTTTTGGCAATGTATATTGATTGCATGCAGTGATCTCACTAAACAAAAGCCATATCTGCATATAATTTAACAGACTTTCTGTAGATGGAAGCTGTCTTCTGCCCTGAATCACTGCTTTCAATACTGATTTGCTTCTCCTTTATATTTTTGTCAGTCTATTAAGGGATGAAGTAAAAATCTGAGTAGCAGTTAGTGAGACTGTTAGTTTGTTAATTTAAAAAAAAAACACACAGAAATATAGTGATATGTAATGAGCTTGGATAAAACTAATTGAGGACAGTGAGATGAAACACTAATGTCAGCTATTCCTGTCACTGACATTTGTCTTCTGAAAGTCAGGCATTTTTGAAAATCCTTGCAAGCTTGTTAGACTGGTCATTTATTGGCACCTTTCTCTGAAACTCTTTGCATTATTTTTAATTCTGAGAGTGAGAGTATACCCATCGATGGATGAAACTTTTCATTTATCACTCCAGTAACTATGGCATTAGGCCCTTTGTTCTAATATAATTTAAATTTCTGAGTCAGTCACTTTTTCATCTCAAAAAAATGGCGATGCTGTTCAGGTTACCTAAAAAAAATTCCTTTTTTGACCATAAAACACTTCCTAATTACGTCTTCCCCTTTAGGAAAATATTTCTGAAACAATTAAAGGGTAAGGCATCAACTGGTATACACCTGGCAGTTCCACTAAAATTACTGACTTCAGATTTGTTTACATTAACTGAAGAGCTAGCGAATCTCTATCTTAAAATTTTACACAGTGCGTTAGGTTCCTTCGGCTACTAACTGTCCATTCAAAGCTCATAGGCAACTTGTATCTTTGGGCAAATTTGATTTTAAAAGGGCTGTATCAAGTAGTTTGGCAACTAAATTTGATCTGACATAAATCCACCCAGCCCAATGGTGAGTTCTGTTTTAAAATCAATGGTACAGTGCAGCTTGTTATAATCAAACATGACATCCTCTATATTCTTATATGGTTTTGTTTTTTTTAATCTGACATGTCATTGCCAAGACATTTAAACCAGGGTTTAAACCATGAAAATCACAAAACCCCAAATTTGTTGAGTGTTCCTTACCCTGCTAACGTCTGTAGTTAGGGCTCCACTAAATTATGAAAATATCAAACTGGGAACCTTTGTGAATGAAGCCACAGCTCTAGGAAATCAACATATGCAATGCTCTTTGGAATGCTAAGATAAAAAATGTCTTAAACATAGTAGCATCCGTGAAATTCATAATGATAAGCAGAGCAACTTTCCCTTGATCAGGAAAACATGAACTTTGAGGACTTGTTTATCTTTCTCTTTGGCAATTAGGAACAACATTGAATCCTCTGGGTACTAAAATAATCCTGATTAGCTTTTCAGGGGTGAAGTTTTCTGAGTTTAATTATTTAAAGGAAGCTGTATAATGGGTTTCTGGAAGCATGTGACCCACAAATCACTTCATCCACTTCTGCATAATGCATGTGCCATCAATCTTATTTCATTTCAAGATCACTTAGAAAGAAAACTTGCCAAGCTGTTCATTGCTCCTTCACACTGCAAACACACACAGCTTGCAGTGTCATTTGCCGTCTGTGCTTCAGAGGAACCAGCTGCAAATGTTCCCCACAATTAGCGTTTTCTGTAAATGTCTGTCTTTGACTCAGATTTAAATGGAGTCCACGACCTGCCTCATTGGTAGCTGTTGTACATTAATGATCAGATTCTCACTTAGTGCATGTTGGTGAAGCTACACAGATTTCAGCTGAGACCAATTTTAAGCTGAGAAAAGATTTCTAGATGTTTTTATATGGGCACAAATGGATACCCAGTAACACTAATGGCCTCATAAAATGTGTGGGTTTTTTTATTACTCTGTACTTGAACCAATTTCTCTTTTTTGGACAGTTGGGTCGTGTCTACACTAGCAAGTTCTTTTGAAATATCTTTTGAAAGAAGGGGACAGAGCATCTGCCTACAAAGTGTTCTTTCAAAAGTAAATTGAAAGAATGTGGCAATCCTTTTGAAAGCGATTTTCCACTCCCATTTCAGGAAGAACGCCTTCTTTCAAAAGAAAATGTGTAGATGCTCCTCAGGGCCCTTCTTTCGGAAGAGCAGTCCTCACGACACCTGATTTTTTTATCCCTGGCCTGTCCTTTTGAAAGAGTGGGGGCTGTGTGGGTGCACTTTTGAAAGAGCAGATCACTCTTTTGATCCGCTTTTTTTGTGTGGGGATACACTCTTCGAAAGAAGCTCTTCCAGAAGAGATCTTCCAGAAGGGCTTCTTTCGAAAGATCTTTGTAGTGTAGACGTAGCCTTGGTCTCTAAACCAGATGCTTTTGTATGAATTACTTTAAAGGGCAAAATTGCAAAAATAATGAACTTGCAGTCTGTCAATTGCTTTCATAACCACATTTAATAGGGATTGAAACAAAGGCCACTGAGGCCTGTTTGCATTGGGTCTTTAAAGACTTTTAGAAGTGCAATGCATGCAGAAAATAATTATGTACATGCTTGAATGGTTTATCAGGAAAATATACAGGGTCAGATTTTGGTCTATACTGGGGGATAAAAATGTGGTCACCCCACACAAGGAAAATTTAGGTGAGTTAACCAAATAAATTGCACTTGGGAAGAGGCAGGGTTTGATAGGATGGAGCCGAGAGGGAACAGGCAGGACTAAACCAGAAGTTGGCAGCAGAAGAGGGCGGTAGTGAAGGAGCCTGTAGCTACTCTGGATGTTAGTGAGAGGAGGAAGGAAACGAGATGGAAACCCTGAAGAAAGTATTTAGCCAGAAGGACAGTAGAGCAAAAGCCCGAGAGAGACCCAATAGAACATGGCAGAGTGCCACAAGCATATATTGTGAACTGATTTAATGTCTTTGGCCAGTAAGTGTGGGACAAAATAGTTAAAACTCAGGTAGGTTGAATCTCTAAACTATGAGAAAATGCTTCATGTTAAAGGGTTCTTCTTTACCATGTGAGACAAGTTCATATCTCTGTAGCAAGATGTTAAAATAGTGAGCCCAGTGCTAATTTTGTACGGCCTTAAATAAGGAACAGGTCTGTCAATGGATGTGATGGTCAAAGGTGGAAGCTGCCCTGAGGCTCAGAGATTTAAAAGGGCCTGGCTTCTGCCCTTGGCACTGTAGCAGTGGCTGGGAGCCCTTTTCTCTTTAAATTTCCACCAGAGCTCCAGGTGGTGTACACTGGTGAAGTTGGTCAGCCACCCTCATCAGGAAGAACCCTGTTTAACTAAGGGGAGTTAGTGAGCTGGGACTGGCTAGAAACACAAGCATCAACTCAGGTGGCCTCACAGAGTAATATACCTGGCCTCTGATAAAGAGAGTCTCCTTAAATGCCATCAAAAAATATATACAAGATCTTCCTGGCTTAAGTATACCCACCAAACGCAGTGTCTGTTCAACAATGTTGAGAGTGCTTTCAAAATCGGGGTTTACTTTTGAAGGAACCCCATCTACGTGGCTAGTTTTCAATTCAAAAACAGCACTTTCAACGCTCCAGGTGGCACTCATTATGCAAATGAGGCACTGAATATTCATGTCAGCATTTTTGACCGCACTTCATTTACATGCCCCTCCTGAAAGGGAGGGGAATGTGTAGATGTAGCCTTAGAAAATTAGCCACTCAGTGCATGCCTGGTCAAATTGTTTTTAAAAAAATCTTTCTAAAGGGGCTGAATAATTCCTGCATGAGCCACTGTATAATGGAGATCTCTCTCCCTTTTCTGGAAAAAGAATAGGGAATCTTGGGATTGGAATCAGCATTAGCAAAATCCTCTTTCCAGAGAACCATTTAAAATAAAAAAGCCAGAGACTTTGGGAATCTTCTACCTCCAGCTATCTTCTTTGCCTTTTTTTTTTAAATCCTCTTATTTTCAAGGGGATAGTATTTTCAGGAAATGGTACCTCTTTGTTTCCTTCAGCCATGCTTTAATAGCAAGGATGCTTGTGCTTACGAGTTTGTGAATCCTGCTGTGACCAGATAGTTCAAACCTTGCACACCTCCATATTTCTAGTGAAGTCAGTGGGGAGCCTCCATAGAGCAAGGAATGTTGCATGAAGTCCCAGACGTGGTATAGTCAGTTTACCTGTACTGGTGGCTTTGAAGTGCAAGTCCTTTGCATTGGAGTCATCTTTAAAATGCTTAAAGCAAGGCGTGACTGGCATCAGAGTTGTTACTGAGTTGTAATCAGTTGTTACTGATCTTAGTTGTACTGTGGAGAGGAAGAAGTTTGATTTCCTGGACCTGGCCCACTGTTATAGCAACTGCTTGACCCTGTACTTTTGTTTCCTCAGTTTCACTGTTTATCTCCCTTTGGCTTTGTCTCCTTTCTTACGAGGATGTGGGGAGAACAGTTGCTTCCTTTTCCGTTGGATTTGGGGACAATGCTGACTCTTTCTGAAAGAGGTCTCTTGCAGAGGGATGTAGTGATTTGGGCTTTGATCCTGCTGCTGAATTTCTGTGGGTGTATCCTGGGGTCTGTGCAGGGCACCAGAACTGTAATTTGTCCTGTGGCTTTCTCATTGTGTGTGTCAATCTTTCCATCTTGCATACATTTGTTTTCCTTATTGTTGACTGACTTTGCAGATTCTGTGTTTGCTCCATGTTTTTCCCCTAGCCATAAGCAGAGAGAATCCTACTGTATATTTTATTCACTTATAAAATCTCATAAAGAAACCTCAGAAAACCAATAAAATATTGTGCGTGTGTGTGTGTGTTGTGGGTGTGGAAACTGCAAAGAGCATGAAAACATAACTATCTCAATAGACATGCTCATCCTCTGTTCTGCTGGACATCATTCATGAATGCTAAAATTATTTATGGGTTGAGTGTTCCCATGTTTTAAAAATGCAAACAGATACTCATGAATGAGGTCCAGAAATCATTTAGCATTTCCACATCCTAAATAACAGTTATAGGGGAATGTTGCAGTACTGATGTATAGATTGTCACTGCTATGTCAGCAATTATGTAACAAAGTGAATCTTTCTTTTAGAAGGTAAAGTACTTGCAGTGCCATGAAGGCTGCCCATTTAAACTCCTCTTCCATCCCACAGGCACAGTTATTCTAGGGCCTGATCTTCAAAAGGAAAGGGCCCATTGACTTCTGTGATCTTGGCTCAACCCCCTAAATTACAAGAGTTATAGTCTTCCTCTGTCGTTTATTAGCATACACTGAAATGGCTCAGTTTAATTGCACCTTCCAAGTGAGGGCATACCTGTCATAGGAGACAATGAACGTGCTGCAGTATTGAACCCACACTGGGCTGTCTGCATTCTGTTTGATGATCAGGGTGGTGGTTAGTTGAATCAGACAAAATGACTAATGATCCCAAAAGACAAAAAACAGAACTCTCTTGAGATTAAAAGTTTGAGTAACTTAAAAAGGAAAAAAAAGCCTCTGTTTCTATTTCATAGAACCTGCGTAATAGTTGTAATGCTTTGCTCTATACAGCAGTCTTCATCTGATCTTAAAGCATGTTGTCAAAGGTCCAGTGCTATTATCCCCATCTGGAAAATGAGGCTCTGAGGTTAAAGTGACTTGTTTTGCAGTGGTGGATGGGAATAGAACTCAGGTCCCCCGAGTCCCAGTCTAGTGTCTGATGAGAATGATTCTTATGTTATTACCTGGGCTCTCCAGAGTCAAGAGTGAGTAGAAACCTTATTCAGACTTACAACCTCACTCCTACTTTGAAGAGGTTTGGCATAAACAGGCACATGAACTCTGGGGGTGGGGACAAGGGAAGCAATTGCATCTGGCCTGGAGATGCTGGCTGCTGCTATCGCTGCAGTGGTGGCAGCTGGAGTCCTGGGCTCCTTTGAATTGCTGCCTGAGTGCTGCTCTGCAGCATGGAGCGTGCCATGGTCTCGGCAGTGCTAATGACTGATGGCCCTTGGCCCCATGAAAAGACAGCAACAATATGGAATGACTGGTCTAGTGGTGGAACTTACTCACATTGCTTGGAAACTATAATCATGTTTGTTTAGATTTCTAGCTCTTTCACTTATGGAGTGGGCAAAGAGGCCAAGGACTAGCAGATGGGAAACAAGGCCTCTCAGGTCATGCAGTCCATCTCATTGGGTGGTTCTTTGTATTGTAATAATTCCTGTCTCAGCTGCTGGGTCTTCTGCCATTTCCCCAGGATGATGTTATGGGCTACGTCTACACGTGAAGCCTACATCGAAGTAGCTTATTTCGATGTAGCGACATCGAAATAGGCTATTTCGATGAATAACGTCTACACGTCCTCCAGGGCTGGCAACGTCGACGTTCAACATCGACATTGCACAGCACCACATCGAAATAGGCGCTGCGAGGGAACGTCTACACGCCCAAGTAGCACACATCGAAATAAGGGTGCCAGGCACAGCTGCAGACAGAGTTACAGGGCGGACTCAACAGCAAGCCGTTCCCGTAAAGGGCCCCTCCCAGACACAGTTGCACTAAACAACACAAGGTCCACAGAGCCGACAACTGGTTGCAGACCCTGTGCATACAGCATGGATCCCCAGCTGCAGCAGCAGCAGCCAGAAGCCCTGGGCTAAGGGCTGCTGCCCACGGTGACCATAGAGCCCCGCAGGGGCTGGAGAGAGAGCGTCTCTCAACCCCTCAGCTGATGGCTGCCATGGTGGACCCCGCTATTTCGAAGTTGCAGGACGCGGATCGTCTACACGTGCCCTACTTCGATGTTCAACTTCGAAGTAGGGCACTATTCCCATCCCCTCATGGGGTTAGCGGCTTCGACGTCTCGCCGCCTAACGTCGATGTTAACATCGAAATAGCGCCCAACACGTGTAGCCGTGACGGCCGCTATTTCGAAGTTAGTGCTGCTACTTCGAAGTAGCGTGCACGTGTAGACACGGCTATGGAGTGTAATAGACTTAATTGCTGAGGTTTTTTTTTCTTGTATTTAGTCAAATATTTCCCTCTTCTTAATTATCTCATTCTGTCTATGAACTATTTGTGTTGCCATAGTGCTTAAGGCCCCATTGTGCTAAGTGCTGTTCAATCACAGACCAGAAAGGTGGTCCCTGCCCCACAGAACTACAATCTACAGTACCCATATATCTGACCTCTCTCCCTTTGGTGTTTGCAGCCTTAGGGTACATATACACTCATTGGCTCCTTCAGGGTCAATCTTCCAGGGTTTGATTGAGCATGCCTAGTTGGGACATGCTAAATTGAACCATCAGGACTCTACAGTCTGCCCTGATACTCCCTCATTGTCACAAGCAGTAAGGGAGGTTGACTGGAGAATTCTCCCACAGGTCTCCCATTGTAGATACATTTTTCTGCCCATCCACTCAACATGTCAATTCCAGCTATGTAATTGTTGTAGCTGGAATTGTGTATCTTAAATAGAATTGTGCCTAAATATAGACCTGGCCTCAATGCAAAGATGGAGTAAACAGTGCCTACCATGACTGCTTTAGAATGCCTGGTTGCAGATACTTGCTAACAATATCTGCGTACGGTGCCAGTATAGCGCTGGCTTATGTAGGTGACTGATTTCTCAGGCAAGTCCTCATGTGGCTTGGAAAATACTAATGTTCACTATGAAGAGGGGGATAGAAGTGAGATTTTTGCTCTATTGTACAAAGCCTGACTCTCCACCCATAGGGAAGGTCATGCAACTCTTCTGTTGAATGGGATGCTGGGCTAATCACCATCTGACAATGACTGGAAGAAAGAGGCAGCTGTGTGAGGGGAATCACAGGACCTTCCTCTTTCAGAGGAGATTCTGAGCATGATAGTGTCAAGTGCTAAACAAAGAGGGAGTGCCAACAAATGTGTATAAAAAGATAAATGAGGAAGAACCTGTCAGAAGAACAGCACGCATGTTCTTACATCTCACTTAATTTTAATCATGAGCATTTGCATTCTTGAGCTACCTGGAAAGGTGTTAATTTATTTTAATGATCTGGGGATCTTGTTTTTTCCAGTTGACAGTCTCATTCTGCCGAAGTCTGATTAAATTGCATTTCTTGCAAATGGTATCTGTTATGTGGAGGATATTTTTTATGAGGAGCGACATCTGTTTTAAGCATCCCATTTCATTAGCATGTGTTTGGCTTATAGAGTGACCTTAATTATTAATATTTTAAATAGGGTCATTTTTTGCCCTTGGTTGCCTTATCAGCTCCCTTTGATGTAAACGGAAATTGTGCACAGAGATTAACAGTGGTATAAGGCACAGTAAGCAGAGCAGAATTTTGATTGTGGGCCTTGTCCTTGACTTCATTTCTCTTCTCGCCTCAATAATTGCAACCTATTTCCACTATTGTATTGTGGTGTTAGAGGAAGATAATTGTCCCAAAGGACTTGTTAACTAAATCTACCCAAGGGGGCAGCTCGTGAAATTGCACAATGCTTTCTCAATGCATATGATACCTTCATCAGGGACCCTTCATGTACATTATTACACATCGAAGCACCTGCGTCTATGACTGCTAACTTCAGGCCCCGAATGAAAAAGTAGATTGAGCACATGGAATTTTATTTATTTGGCTGTAGAGCTGAATTCACCCCTAAATCAAAGACATATCAAATTTAGATGCCTATAATGCAGTGAGATGAAACCATAATCAGTTGCTGGTGATAGCAAAGGCTTGGCCTGAAAAACTAATACCTGGCAACAAGACCCAAGTTCAGAGGCCAGTCTGAACATCTTCAGCTTTTGGGGATGTTTTGAATCTGGCATCTAGATCAAGACCACCTCTACTGGCTACTTCTATTACAGTGTGCAAAATCCTGGTCCATTGAAGTAGGAGTTTTGTCAGTGACTTACATGAGGCCAGGATTTCACCTCCTATATCTTGTGGTAGCTATAGGTGAACATTAGTAAGTTAAGAAAAATGTACCAAAGTTGTTTTGTAACTCACACCCTGCACACAAAATATTATAGATTTAATGATTAGTGGAGTGAATGTAAAAGGTGGTGGCATAAAAGATTTATTCACAACTGATTAATACCATGTCACTAGGTTTTCATTGTACTGCAGTGTGTGTTTCAGATTCTCAGCAGTTCAGGCATATAAAAAGGCCCTGGTTCTTGTGGTGGCATTCCCCTTGCTGTGACATTTTCTTCCTTTGGATAGGCTTTATAGACATTGCATGCATGTGGTTGGACATGCATGAAGTGTAGGTGAAATGCTGCTAACAGCTTCCCAAGGGAAGATTTTCAAATCACGTACATTTTAAAATTAACTTTGTTACAGAGTATGGATAAATTCTATCAGTCAGTCTGTCTTTTTTTCATGTCTAACTTCTATAATCCTCTCATCTTTGTACGTTATACAGCTGCATGGGTTGAAATGCATGTGGAAGTCCATGAACAGTAGTGACTTTCCTCCATAGTCTGGTTTCCTTCCTGAAACCTGTGGACCATGAGATAAGTAAGATGTCAGTGTAACTGCCCGGAGACAAACTTGAACCTTGGACTTCGTGAGCTTTGTGCAGGTGCCTCTACAGTTTGAGCTAAAAGCCAGCTGGCTCTCAGCTAAGACTGTAGAGGGCACTTATTCTTCTCTGTGTAACAGGTCTAGATGCTTCTATGTGGGACAGTGAACCAAGTCGAGCTAGGGGGGTTACATTAGTACCCTACAGAAACGTAGACTGCTTTTTTGTGGGAAGCATTGATTCCACCTCCCCTCCCTGAACCAGTGCAAACTTATACCCCTTCCGTGTACTGAGGAATTTAGCCAATGTTGTTTTACAAACAAATGCGAGAGAGAGAGAGAGAGAGAGAGAGAGAGAGAGAGAGAGAGAAATAATGCAGACAAGTTAGACCCACTTCAACAGAAGCTACCTCAGCTTACTCCAAATCTGAGGAAGTGGGTCTGACCCGCTTAAGCTCATTACCTAATAAATAAATTTGCTAGTCTTTAAGGTGCTACAAGACTGATTATTTGTGAAGCTACAGACTAACATGGCTACCCGCTAGGTATATATAAACTGAACATTTTCACTAATGCTCTGTCTCTTGACTTTGACACTTTTGTGTTCTGCTCCCTGATCATCAAATGCTACAGGAGGCACACAAATATGAACGGGAAAATTTATAAGTTCTTACTGGCCTAGCTTTCTGTTGAATCAAGGGGGAGCATGCAGAGAGAACATCCATACTGCAGCTGAACTGTGGTTCCATTGTGTAGCTGGAATAGACTTATCTACAATCAACTTACCTGACCATCCTCACTGAGGGAGGCTGACAGAAGAAACTGTCCCACTGACTCCCTTACTCCTCACTAGATTGACGAGTACGTGGGTCAACTGCTGACCCCTGACAGTTTGGTTTCATGTGTCCACACAAGATACGCGAAATTGAACCTGAGAAGATTGACCATGACAATTATTAGCCACTAGATGCCCAAGCGGAAGTTGGGCTGGAAGAAAGTTCTAGACAGAACCTTGCTGCCATGCGCATCCAAAGTGATTGGGCCGGGACACACGCTGGCTGCGGGAGGAGGTCCATTGGGGGCTGGGCTGGGCCCAGTGATGTCCGGGGAATGGGTGGGGCTGGCACAGTGCAGGGGTGGGGGCTTTTTTTTTTGGGGGGGGGGCAGGCTTGGCCTTGCTCTGGCTTGGAAAGGGGCTGGGGCTGGCATAGCACAGGGTGGGGGCTCCACGGGGGGGTTGGGCCAAGCCCCATGCTGGCTGGGGAAGGGGATGGCACGATGTGGGGGACTCTGTTGGGGTCTGGACCAGGCCCTGCACTGGCAGGGGAAGGGGCTGGGGCTGGCGTGGTGCTGGGGGGGGGGGCATTCTGTTGGGGGGTTGGGCCAGACCTTGTGCTGGGCAGGGAAGGGACTGGGCTGGCATAATGCAGGAGGTGTCTATTGAGGGGCTGGGATGGGCCCCACGCTGGCTGGGCAGAGGGGCTGTGGCTGGGGCTGGCATGGCACAGGGAGAACCTTGCCTTGATAGACAAATGGACAAACACAGCAAAAATAATAAGATCTCACTGACCCTAGGCAGCACTCAGGTTAACAATCTGAATGACAGCAGTAGTAACAGTCTGATCCTTGAAAGCTCCAAGTATGTAATCAGGATCTGATTGATCGTGAAGATCACTTCAAAAATGACAAAAGATCTTGTCTAAATTAGTTCAGGAGGAGCCTTTTAATGTTCCTTGTTCTCTGTCCATATTCCGTCCTAGAATACAAACAGTTGGATGGCTGCCAAATAGGGCACTGGAACACTTGGAGAATGGCCCAAATATAAAAAGCCAGATATTCAGCTGGTATAAATGACTGTTCCAGCACTGAAGCAAAAATAGTTTAATCTGCCTGAATACAGTTATGGTCAGTCCTGCTTGTTAAAATAATTTGGAGTTGACCAAGCTGGTTATAGGTAAAATGAGATACATTTTATGTTCTGCAAGACATCAGCCAAGGTAAGCCCAGCAACAATGAAAATGTTTCTAAATTCTAGCAGGCTATAGTAGATGCATGTTTGTAAGCCACCTTCCTTGCCTCAAAGAAGGCGTTTCCTAAATGTACATTCATCTTAATTTTCTATCCAGAAATCTCTTGAACAGTCAATCTCCAGCACCTAGTACTTCTGTAACTAATAATTTTAGAGGCACTAATAAAGCTGAACAATAGTTTACCTGAAATTCCCTTTGCTGTATTAGGTGGTAGGCTAGGTCCAAAACGCGAATTCAGTTTTTCCTGACATGGGACTATGGCTTCACAAGGTATGTATGAGGATCATAGACACCTGATTGTTCTCTTTTTTTCTTATGCTTCCCTAACCTTGTCTCCTTGTAATCAACATTGTGCATCAGTCAAGGTTAATTAAATGGCTTAGGAATGGAGGAGGAAAGAATAGCAATTTCAGTTCAGCCCAGTGGAAGAGCTAGTCTGATATCCTGCCTCTGACAGTGGCTGTAATCAGATGCTTCAGAGGAAGGAGCAGGAAACCTCACCATCCACAATTATGCACCAACCTGTCCATAGGGGAAGTTTTCCCTAACCCATGCCAGTTGATAGTTGGTCTTATGCCCTGAAGAAAGAAGGTTTGTATCACTTCTAATTATTTTAATCCTATCTATTGAAACTGTTGTAATTTATGTTTTCCAAAGCATTTAAGAGCTATGTAGCCTTTCTGCTGAGTTTTACTGCATGTGGATTTTTCTGGGAAAGCATTTTCTTTTCTTGGCTCAGAACAATTTCTCTACCTTTTTGATGTCTTTAAAATCTTCGATTACACGTTGCATATAATAGGCGATTGCTAGTTAAACTAGTATCACAACAAGGGGCTCCCCCAAAATGTCGTATTTAGTCTTAGATTTAGAGATCTTTTGCCCGCATTAGAAACACACAGGGTTATCTTACAAACAGAAGGGTTGAGGGACTTTGTGTTCTTGAGTAAACAATAAACTATCCCCAAGGAAGGAGAGAATCACAAACCAGCCGAGCATCTATTAATGATACAAATGTAAGAGCAAAACCCACCTGCTAAAAGCTTTTGTTTTGCATGTTTTTAAAAAAACAAAAACAACAAAACCTTAAGATTTCTTCTTTTAAGAGACATTCATTATGAGAGGTCTCATTTTATGACATACAATTTACACTGGGACAGGGTCCCTTGACAGATATGTGAAATTCTTTGTGACATGGTTTTACTCTGTTCTTTACGTTAGTCAATTTATTTAACTGCCGCTTATATCCTTCAGAGCAGTGGTGTCCAAAAGGAAAACACCCCCTCACCACATGCACCCCAGCCAGGCACCCTACTCTCCCACCTCTGCAGCTGTGCACCTGACCCTTGTCGCCCAGCCCCAAGCTGCACAGCTGTGAGAGCTGGTGCACTGGGTGGGGTGGTAGCACATGACTCTGGGGGCTTGTGTGGCAGCTCCTTGGGTGCTGCACCATGCGGTGTTTGGGGCTGGGCTGCTCTGGTGGCTTGGTGCCTGAAGAGCCACCACACTAGCGTGCAGCCCCCAAGCCAGCCACGTGGCACCCGAGCTCCCAAGCCACCAGCCCGCTGACCCGCAGTCACCACAATATGCTTTCCTGTTAGCCAGATGTGGTGAATGAGAAGTGTATTGCACACTGCAGCTTTAGAGGGGAGGAAATGTGTTCACATGAGATGTCATGGAGGGAGGGTATCATTGACTGCCAGTGTCTATCCAAATGGATAATCTCAAGGAGGTCTCCTGAGCAGCCAATTTCAGAGGAAAGACACAGCTGTCTGAACTCTGACCCTTTTCATTCCTAAACAGCCACTAATTTGCTTGGCTGCGAGATCTACTGGGAGTAGAACTGACACGCCACTCGTACAGCCTCTGCTGTCAGTCATTATGGGAGCCATCTGCATTTATATTGTCAATGTACAAGCTTCCTCTACTTCCTGAAGCATGAAATCACCTTTCAGAAGTAAGAAATATAGCCTGTTCTCAAGAGAAGTAGCTGCTTTGGCTAAGGCTTCAGTGACACAGAAATCTTTACACATTCTAGGCTGACTTAAGCAGCATTGAACAGTCTCATGGAATGGGGTCTGCTGCAAAAGTTTCATCACTTTGTAAAGAGATTGCTGTTAATGCTTTGTATCTTTATAGAGTGATTTCTCCCCACTCCATTAAAGTCAATGGCAGCTCTGTCCCCAGCTTCAGCAATAGCAGGTTAAGCTTTATATTGCCTTGTCATCGCGTCCCTTTTAGCGCTGCAAGTGGGGAGTGTGTGGTGCGGGGGAGGGGGCAGTGCAGCACTAGTAAAAATTGCAAGAAATTATGTTCATGTGTATGTTTGGTAAAATTTACCCATTCTTTCTGTCTTTGTTGCAGTATAGCTCCCACTCTTCACTTGGTGTTTTAACAACTGAGAGCCACTAGCTGACCCACTACCAGAGGTGAAGGTAAGCAAGTGTACCCTGGTGCACTGCTCCAGAAAGAACTGGCTGAGCTGCAGCAAAAGGCAGCAGGGAGCTATTTAAAGGGCTGACAGGGACTTGGGTTGCAATAAGACAGTACCTGTAAAAGATTTTAAGTTACTTTCACCCCTGCCCAGCACTCTGATGCCTTAAACGTTAATTAGCTCAACCAGGAATGGCCTGATGGAGGAATAATGTATTTAATTGCCTAAGCAGGTTGGGCTTGGTGAGCTCAGGTGCTAAGTATCCCACCACCTGGGGAGACTAGTTAAAAGAACAGGAAGGAAGTGTAAAGTGGGGAAGGCTAGTAGAGCCTGGAGGAAGAGAAAGCTTAGAGCTGGGCCCCTTCTGTCCCTGGAGAAAAGGTTAAGGACCAGGAAAAGCTATAAATGTGCTTTGCAGGTGGTGATTTAGTGAAAGTTGTAAGTGAAATGTTGATGTCCCAGGCAACCAAAAAAGGCATCAAAGACTTTTTGTTAGGAACTGCTGTGTTGGGAAAGGAGCCTGTCCTTCTGCAGGTGCAAATAACTGTAGTTATATTGAAGTCTGTGGTGTTTTGACTATTTGTATAAATAAGCAGTTGTCTGGATGTATCTCTTGCTTCTGATTAGGTAACAGTTCCCTAGGGGAAAAATATAATCAATGAGGATTTCTGTAGTACCTTAGAGACTATTAGGGCATGTGCTTTAGTTGGGGGGATGGGGGGAACATTTCAGCAGATGACCTGGAGTGGAAATACAAAGGCAGGTATATATGTAAGAAAATAACTGCAAAAGAAAGAAGTTACTATCCATTGTAAATCAGGGTGATCAATCCCAGTGATTGTGGCTGTTCAATGTTGTTGATGGGCAGATGTGCCCATTTAGCCTTTGGTGCACAGACTGTCTAGTTTGCCCAATATTCACTGAAAATTAGGTTGATCAGTCTGGGTGATTGCTTGATGTTGTTCCCAGGCTTTCAATATCCTTTCCCTTGCTTGACCCTATATCTGAATCTCCCTGATAGGGGGTTCAAGGCCACCATCTTCTTTGATCATATGCCTTCATAAAACTTACTTCCACCATGCCTGTTTGTGCTAAGCCACTTGAATAAACATGCTGTTGCCCCGTTTTATTTATTTATTTATTTTTTAAATGGTTGTGCTGGTGTGGGATTGTCCAGTGAATTTTGTGCAAATTTATGTTCTCAGCCTAGTTCTGCATTTAAATCAAACCAGGTGAATGTTATGGTATTAAGTCCACAGCACTCCAACTGGCTGCAAGAGCTGCGTCTACACGTGTACGCTACTTCGAAGTAGCGGCACCAACTTCGACGTTAGGCGGCGAGACGTCGAAGTCGCTAACCTCATGAGGAGATAGGAATAGCGCCCTACTTCGACGTTCAACGTTGAAGTAGGGACCGTGTAGACGATCCGCGTCCCGCAACATCGAAATTGCCGGGTCCTCCATGACGGCCATCAGCTGGGGGGTTGAGAGATGCTCTCTCTCCAGCCCCTGCGGGGCTCTATGGTCACCGTGGGCAGCAGCCCTTAGCCCAGGGCTTCTGGCTGCTTCTGCGGCAGCTGGGGATCTATGCTGCAGGCACAGGGTCTGCAACCAGTTGTCAGCTCTGTGGATCTTGTGTTGTTTAGTGCAACTGTGTCTGGGAGGGGCCCTTTAAGGGAGCGGCTTGCTGTTGAGACCGCCCTGTGACCCTGTCTGCAGCTGTGCCTGGCATCCCTATTTTGATGTGTGCTACTTTGACGTGTAGACGTTCCCTCGCAGTGCCTATTTCGATGTTGGGCTGAGCAACGTCGAAGTTGAACATCGACGTTGCTGGCCCTGGAGGACGTGTAGACGTTATGCATCGAAATAGACTATTTCGATGTTGGCTGCACATGTAGACGTAGCCAAGGACACACAAATTTGATTGCAGGCTGAGGCCTTAAATTGTAAACCGTACGTTGGGATAGGGGGATTGCACATGTTGTTTTGCTACTGATGATGGTACTGGCAGCGTTACTCTCCAGAGGAGTAATACAGAACTTCCACAGTGCTTCAAAATCCTCTTATCTCATGAGGAAATAGGTATTTTATTACCTTTTAAAATTAGTTTAGTTTTTAAAACTAACTAAATTACAAGGTTTAACCTTAACTTATCTTGTTTTAAATACAAAGTATCTTGCTTTACCTTTATAATGTGCCAGTTTGAAACATAATCTTAAACTTCATTGAAGTATATCTTTTGAAACTGTATATTGCTGTGTACTAATTACATAGTTCAAATCTGTATTCCAGCTACAGTTTCCCCCTATTTTCTAGCGAGAGCCTGCATATCTTTTTAGAATCCAATTTGGGAACAAGAAAACATCTTCCATTTTTCTTTCTTCAAAGAGAGGGTGGGAGAGAGCCTACTTTATTTTTCAAGCCTAAGCTTGTGAACCAGAATATGGCTTTTGTGCACTTTTATTACCTGGCCCTGTTGTAAAAGCAACATGGTATAGAATGAAGTAAACCAGCTCCTCAGTATTCATTAAACCCACTGAAATGGAACCAGCAAATTATCTCCAGTTCACGTGTTTGAGTTAGATCCAAACTGACCCCCCCCCCCCCACAACAAAACAAAACAAAAACAGCTGGTCAGGCAAAGCTTGGCAAAAGTTTAGACTATTTGGATCTCCCCCACCAGAAAGGCAGATGTGTGAGAGCTTCAGAGGGGGCTGTTAGTTTGGATGAGCCCTTTATATGCTGACCCACCTCAAGCCTTTTCAAGAAAGCTACTCCACTGTATCAATCAAGGTGCCTTCAAAGCAAGGACTGAGCATGAGGAAATATGGATGGCTTAAAACAGAGCTTGTGGCTCTAAAAGCTGGGAACTGCTCAAGATGAGCTGAACCTGTTGTGCTGAAGTGGACTTAGTTTTAAAACAGTTACAATCAGAAAAATGGTGACTTAAAGCAATGGCTTTTGCACTCCACTTACTCTGTGGGAGAGTCAGGTAGTTTGGCTTATATTAAAGACAAACCATGTTCTTTCTATTCCTTTTAGCCCTCTAGCAACTGAGAGGCTCAGGCTGTCTAGATTGCTGAGAACTGTTGGCAAAAGACATGCAAATTGCACAGATCATTTGCCTGTGTTCTTCTGACAGTTCTGTTGGGAGAGATTTTCCTGGCATTTGGCCCATCCACACGGGGCCAAATGTTGGAAAACCACCTCTGTCGGCATATTCCTTCTTCCTCTTGGAATGAGGATGAGCAGGATGTCAGCAGAAGGCTCCCAGAGCAGCAGACTTCTGTTAGGAGACCTCCCGGCTCCCAACAGAAGCCTGCAATCTAGATGTAGCCTCTGAATGAGCTGGTGGATTCTTCTTACGCATCTGTAGGATTGTTAACTGAAGATCGTAGGTTCCTTGTTCTGTGCAGTGAAGTGTGTCAGTCTAGGGATAACACTCAGCCCTTCCTCAGGAGGGGTAGCTGTGTTAGTCTGTAGCTTCCTCAGGAAGTGAGTTTTGCCCACAAAAACTCATGGACAAATCAGTTTGTTGGCCACTAAGGTGCCACAGAACTGCTTGTTATTTGCGAAGCTACAAGCTAGCACAGTCTGATTGTATGGGTAACAGAGCAATGAGTTAGGTTTTGCCTACAGGTGGCAATTGAACAACAAAGCTTTTGTCATTCACAGGCACTTAACTCCCCCACCCCTCCACCCTCTTCCCCCAACAATAAAAGCTTTATGCAGGCAAGTACTAGTGTAAACGGTGCTTTGTCCACGATGAAGCAAATGCCTCTGATGGGGGTGTGAGCTTTTTTTGGCAAAAGCAGACAAATGCTGCTTGTGCTGTCCCTGCAACCATATCCCTAAAAGCTGTGTGTTGTAGACACACACTTAGAAGCAAACCAGGCTGGTCTCCATCACTGTCTCTTGTCTGAGAAAACTCCCATTCATGTACTGTTAACACAGCCTATGACCACTGAATTATAAATTCAATAAATATATTATAAATTAGAGAGAGAAGTTCTAAATTGGGGTGCCCTACACATGGCCTATGTGCCAGAATCAGGCCTATGAAGCCTTTTTATCTGGTCTGTTAAGCCTTTTCCCACAGCAGCAGTGCCATTTTACCCAAGCCAGCCCAAGTGTTGGGCGTGGGATGTAGTCAGGGTAGGGTAGGGGTTGGCAACTTGTGGCTCTGGAGCTGCATGTGGGAGTAGTGAGCTGGAGGGTGTGGCAGCAGACTCTGCCCCTGCCAGAGCCCCACAGCCCCACTGAGAAGTGGGGGAAGTGGCAGCAGCTTCAGAGGAACAGTGGCAATGTGTGGAGCTCATCATCTGAGGCAAGTTAATCCTGGGGATCAGTTTGCGGCTGAGACGGGCTAAGCCTGGGGATGGAGGGGCAGTTTGGGGCTATTTTGTGTTCAGCCCCCGGAACATGTAAAAAATTGCCACGTGGTCTCCGACACAAAAAGTCTGGCCACTGCTGTTCTAAATATATATCTCCACAGGCCGCAAAACTCCACAAACAGCCATGGGTTTTGGAGAAAAGTAGGAAGAGAGGAGGCTTCCCCCACTCAATCTTAATAGCCACCTTTTCTCCTGCACAAATTATATGGGAACCGACAGACATGAGAGAACTGACAGCATTATCTCTCACGGTGTGCTCTGCCTCCCAAGTTATTGTAGCAGAGGCTGCGAGGTGGGGAGTGTGGGCAGGGAGTTCCGGTCTGGCTAAGCAGTATCCTGGAGCTGGGTTCCCAGGGTGTTTAAACAGGAAAAAGAAATGGAGAACAGGCCTTGGGAGGGATTTCCTCCCCGCCCCAATTATTGAGGGACTGCAGACAGAAGCATTTCATGGCAAGCTTGTGCGAGAGGCCCGCAGACTTCTTCCACGCTGCCATTGGTCTGAACTCTGCTTTAAGGGGCTAGCAGATAAGCCTGTTCAGTTTCTTGTTTGTCTTTTTATACGGACTGACAGGAACCTGCCGGGGTTTGGCACCAGCTTTGTTCAAGGACCCACAAGGAAGTGAAGAGGGGATATCTTCTTCCAATAAACACACCATGGCTTTAAAGGAACAAGGATTTAATCGGAGGCTGAAGACTTAGAGACGTGGACTATACATCAAAAAATACGATCTTGATCCTATAATTACAAGCCAGCCTTGCAAAGGGTTCCAGACCATGGGCCACCTTTTTTGTTACTTTGTTCCCTTCTGTGTTATGCAGGATGGCAGCATATGGGCAAATGTTAGTGTTAATCAGAATGTGGTATGTGGATAAGGAAATCTGCACTTTGGCTTAAGGGCACCGTTCAGCAGGGGACTTGTGTTTTAACAAACTCTGCTGATTTGAAGTGGGGACTTTCAGAGAATATGGACACCGAACCGCTCAATGCCACTCTGTGTGAGTTTTCAGAGTGTAATTGGAATTTGAGTTAATTTCAATTGTAGTGTCAGGTGGATCAATTCTATTCATAATATTCAGAAATGTCCTATCTGGTGTGACGTACATTTGGCAGGTCTGTCTGCAGTCCTGCAGCTTGTACGCACAGCTACATTGCTACCCATTGGCCACTAAATGCTGATGAAGATCTCAGATCTATACGAGCACCTTAAATGCCCAGCATCTGTCCCTCTACCCCAGCAATTCCAGTACCCCCATCCAACAGCCACCAAATTTTGTGCAGTTCCATGTCTTAACCTACCTTTATTTTGGGAAAAGGCATTGACAATAAGCAGGAATGTACGGCCATATGCAAATTAAATAATTAAATATTTACACAATGTCAAATGATGCAGAGAAACTCAGCAGATGTGATCATTAACTTCAACTTAAGATCTGAATTTAAGTTTTGAAAGTTTAAACTTGTCCCTGCAAATCAACAAGACCACCTGTGGCACCTTGTAGACTAACGCATATTTTGGAGCATAAGCTTTCATGGGCAAAGACCCACTTTGTCAGATGCATGAGTGGGGGTTCCAGAGGAGGGTTTAAAGAGGAAGCCTCAGTCAAGGGGAGAGCCAGAGTTGACAAGGTCTGTTCAGTCACAGAGGATGGGGCCCATTGTAAGCAGTTAATATGGAGTTGTGAACATCAAGGCTACATCTACACTTACTAAAAACTTTGAAATGACCATGTTAATGGCCAAATTGAAGAATATTAATGAGGCTCTGAAATGCACATTCAGCGCCTCATTAGCATGTCGCTGGCTGCAGCGCTTTGAACGTGCTGCAGTTTGCTCACCCAAGTTTGTCTACACGGGGGTCCTTTTTGAAAGGACCCCACTAACATCAAAATCCCCTTAGGATTCAGCACCTCATTAATATTCCTCGATTTGGCCATTAGCGTGGCCATTTCAAAGTTTTTAAGTGTAGATGTAGCCCACGAGAGGAAAAATTAGGTCAGTTCAGTCAGGGAGGATGTGGCCCATTATCAGTAGCTAATGTGGAGGTGTGAACATCAAGAGTGGAGAAACTGCTTTTGTAATTGGCCAACCACTGCCAGCTGATGGGGTCAAATTTGCAAATGAATTGCAGCTCTGCAGTTTCTTGTTGGAGTTTTGTTTTTGAGGTGTTTTAGTTGTAGGATTGGTACTTCTAAAACTGAGTATCCAGGGAGGTTGAAGTGCTGTCCTAGAGGTTTTTGTATGTTACTATTAAGTGGGTCTTTGCCCACGAACACTTATGCTCCAAAATATGTTATCCACAGGTTTTCTTGTTGCTTTTGAAGATGCACACTAACTCTGCTACCCCTCTGATTCTTGAGAATGTTCTTTATGCTCCACAATGAACTGAGCAAAATATCAAAGCAGCCATTTCGTGTGAGATCTTAGTTTAGCTACAACTTTGAAAGAATATTACAGTAACACTCTGACACAGCATCAGCAATCCCTTGAGTTTGGAGAAAACTTTTCCAGAGGTTTTATATTTTCATGGGTCCTTAAGTGACTAAGTCTGATCCTTGAGCCACAGGTAACCTTGGAAGACCTGGTCGGGCCACAGTTGCTGCATGACCATCGTCCTTCCTTTCTTCTCGGTGTTTTTCTTTGACCAGGGCAAAGCTGTTTCCCTCCCTGACAAGTCTTCACCCGTTATCATTACTCTGGGCTGCTCTCTCCCAATGTGTCATGTCAATTCTACATTGATGTTTATCTTCAAGGTGCTTTTAAGGCCCTTCTTTTGGCCATGGTATTTCCTCTCTCATTGGAGTCAGCTGTACAACAGCTGTTTTGGCAAGCATGCATCAGGCATGCGAACACACCAGGTGCCCATTCCATCTCTGCTAGTGTTGAATAACCAGACCTCAACACTGAAGATGTTGGCTTCTGTGAGGACACTGACATTATTTCAATGATCTTCCCACATTATAAGGACTATTTGTAGATTTTCCTCCCAGTAACTATAGCACAATGCTCTGCATGCTGGAGTTTGGTTATTGTGGCCAATATTACTTTAAATCTGGCCTGGAGACAAGGAGGGTTGTAGGGGTTGCCATCCATCTGATATAGGGTGTCAGTGCCCTGGTTTTAGATGTTTTCATAGCTGATACAAAAATGGAGAAAAGGATGGGTGCCAGTACACAGCCTTGTTTTATACCTGTTTGGATGGCAGAGGTCTCAGAGGTAGAGCCTCTGTGCAGCATTGAGGGAGTCATCTAATTGTGGAGGAGTCTTACAGTGGTGATAAACTCGCTTGGGCAGCTGAACTACGGCATGATTTTTCCACAGAGCCTAGCGGTAGAGTCTAAGGACTGGCCTACACTAGGGAACAAAGTCGATCCCAGATATGCAATTCTAGCTATGCCATTAGCTTAGTTGATTCTGAGATACAATTCTAACTATGTTCCCTAGTGTAGATCAGGGCTCTTTGGGTTGATGGCCAAGCCCAGGGAGAATGATGTTGCCAAGTTTTCACATGCACAGCAAAATCAATCTCCAGAAGATCGATCACAGCATGTCAAACTCCCTGTAAGTATAATCATACCCTAAGATTGTGGCCCGATCGATAAGGGCCATAAGCCTTGTGGCATTCTTGATGCTTTTCTTTCCTGGCTGTAAAAATCACATGTGATGGTCCAAGATCACACTGGAATTCTACCAGAGGGAGCAGGTGATTCAGTAAGATTCTAGCAAGAATCTTCCCAGTAATGTAGAGGAGGACAGTGCCTGAACAGCTGCCACAGTCAGCCCCGTGATAATGCTAGCACTACAGTAAACTCTTTCATATCTGGCAGCCTTGGGACTGTGAGATTGCTGGTTATTCAAATATTCTGGATAATAAAGAGGAGTACTTAGCAATGCGTAACACAAAAGAAAAACAAGATTAGCTATTAAGAAACAAAAATATATGCAGAGTACTTTATTTACCAACAACAGTAATATTGTATACTGTAAACTTATAGGTCATGTCTACACAGCCCAGGTCATCAGCTCCGCTGCCAGCAGAGCCATGCTATGCAGGTTTCTGGAAACTGCAAATGGCTTCCCATCCGCATACTCCTTCAGCTAATTAGCATAGCTGCATGAGATTTTGCTCTTGGTGGAGGGGTCTTCTGGCAGGAAAGAGGCCATCTAGATGTGCCTCTACTGGCTAAACCCCCCTCTGTAGCCAGTCTCTATGCTAATTAGCTGCATGAGTGTGATGGGGTTCAGGGGTCCCCCTGCACTGCACCCCGTCTGCTGGCAGGAGTGACTCTCACTCAGCAGGTACAACAGGAGGTTTATTAGGCAACAGATGCCCAGTTTCTCACAGAAGCGACAGTACAGCAGCCAGAGACAGTCCTTCCAACCCGTCCTAGGGAGAAGACCCCGAGGGGTGCCCCTCTGGGGTGTAGCTTTCCCCCTCCCCAGGCTGGCTGCCGTCCAGCTCTCTCTTCCCCTAGCCTCTAACTGCGGCCCCCGATTCAAAACCCCAGCTCGGCTCCTCCCTCCTCTTTGTTCAGGGCAGAGGTGTTACCTGCCAGTTGTAGCCCCAGGGTCATCCTTAGCCACTGAGGGCTGCTCTGCTTGCCTCTCACATCCAGCCTGACTCACGTATGCACTCCCCCCACTCCATCACAATGAGTATGCAAATGGAAAGCCATTTGCAATTTCCAGAAACCTGCTTAGCATGGCTCTGTTAGCAGAAGAGCTGATAACCTGGGCTGTGTAGGTATGGTCATACTGTATTTGCTGTATTTATTAGTGTTTACCTTCACTACACTGTACTTATGGAAAAACATAACTAAACTGTACCTATGGTTAAAATGCCAGTTATTTGAGTGTTCTGGATAATAGTGTGCTGGATATGAAAGAATTTACTATACATAAGTCAGTAGGGATTTCTTTGGTGCATATTTTAAGGAGCAGCAAATAAAGCTTCTTAGGCAGTGTTTCTCCTCCCACTTTCAGTACTTCAGGTGGTGTGCCATCAGTTCCTGGTGCTTTGTTCTTCATTTATTTAACTGCTTTGCAGACCTCTCTGTTGACACCAGATCAGGTGCCATAGGATGCAGTCAATGGTGGTGTCAGTCAGTTGCTTCTCGATTGAAAATCTTGGTATTGATCCTTCCAGTACTCTTTGACGGATTTGTTATCCTTAAAAAGGGCATTACCTCCTTTGTATCTCAAAGGCATGCATTAGGAAATAAAATATAATGATTACTTATGTATTTAATGAGTCTTGGTGAACCTAAGCTAATGATGTAGGTCCTATACATACTTCGCTTCCTACAATTCATTAACATAGTGTAATGGAAATGTCTGTAGAAGTTCAGGTAATTTTGGGCTTAAAGGAGCAATTCAACAATTTTATGTGTTAAAAATATCTCATTCTCCCTTTAATCATAGCACTTACTGTGCATATTTTTCTGAGAATTTAAGTAAATCTGTTAATGTAGTTAACACTCTGATACCATGAGGGAAAATTCTGAGTCTTTAGAGACCATGTTTATCTTGTCTGGATGTGCATACACTAACATGCCTTAATCACATGGTGCAGTCACTACAGAATTCAGGTTGTTTAGATGTTCCACCTGTGCATTCCCATACTGCAACACATTTCCATTTCTTAAGGCATCTCTTCACTCTTAATTTCCTGGATTTATAATTCTTGGCACTGGGAAAACTATAACAACTATCCTATATTTTACCTTAAACTACTGATGTTCTCAAATTTAGCTTCATTTTACTTACATTGTGTGTGTGTGTGTGTGTGTGTGTGTAGTTTAAACAGTAGACATTTCAAAAGCAATTGACCATATCCTGACTTCATATTTAATTATACCCTAAATTACTACAGTGACTTCAATTACTTTTTTGACTTTTGGAATATCAGTCATTGCAGCATAAATTTTTATATCACATTTTTTCAGAATATTTCCTGATTTTTCTGGTGTTCAGATATCTCCAATAATTCCATTTTGCACACAAAGCAGCAGAAATGTAGCGCTTTAAAGACTAACAAAATGACTTATTTGGTGATGAGCTTTCATGGGACAGACCCACTTCATGAGATGAAATGGGTCTGTCCCACAAAAGCTCATCACTGAATAAATCATTTTGTTAGTCTTTAAAATGTTACATTTCTACTGCTTTGTTTTGTTGGAGTACAGACTAAAATGGCTACCTGTCTGTTACTATTCCATATTGCATAGTACAGCTTTCAGCTTGGAGAGACCACTAGTGAAATATGACAGGAGTGTGAGCTAATTACAGAACTGATTTCTGGGTTCAACTCCAGGCCAGAGATCTTGAGCAAATTACTTAGCCAAGTTACTGTGCATTATACAGAGTTTAACACCAGTAGGGATCGTTAGGCCAGCTAATCTCCTATATATCACAGGCCACCTTCACCTACACACTACACCATCCAAAATATTATAGCCCACCAATATTACAGTACAATATCTCATGCATTGTTGTGGCTTTTATATAGACTTTCAAGGTCACAGGATAAATGATGCTTTATAAGAAAATATAATTAATAATAAATATAATATAAATATAATTATCAAACTGAATTAAGTATCTTTAAGGGTAGTGGTGTTAGCCAATACAGCAAACTCTTGTTTATCTGGTATTTGATCAACTGGAACTCTCAAGTAACTGGCATAACTCCAGCAAACCGGATCTCCACCATGTTTTTGTCCAGCAATTTCATGCTGGTGGCATCGAAGGAGGGGTCCTCGTCAAAGCTCAGGTGTGTTGGGGTGTCCAGGACAAGATTGAGTACCAGGTTGGCCCTAGCTGATCCATGGCAACACCCCTCACTGCTCCCCAGTGACCTCTGAGCACCATGGCGGGCATCACGCTGGGGAAGTCTGAGTGCAGGAGCAATGTCCCACCTCTCAGGGCTGGCCCACTCAGGGCCCACCCTGTATCCTTCCATGCTGCATGTGTGTGTAGCCAGTGGGCCCCTCTGCTTTCCCGCCTGGTGTCTGCTGCCCAGAAGGGTTCATCACATGGCGTGGCCATGTGTGAGCCCCATCACTGGCTCCCAGCACAGCCATGTGCAAACCTTGCAAGCGGCTCCCACTGTCCCCATGGAAAGGTAATCAGGGCAGTGGCTGAATGGGAGCTGGTGCTGGTTGTTGGGAGGAGCTGAACTTTCTTATTGAGGGGATCACTGACCCCCTGCTTGGTCCCACCCCATCACTATTAACTGAAATATTTGAATATCCCGCAACCTCGCTGTCCCAGGATTTCTGGACATGTAAAAGTTTGCTGTACTTAGACTTCTTTTGTTAGAAGAAATTATTAGATCAGATGCTCAATGCTGTGAAGACTTTTTAAAAATACTTCAGTTGAAATTAACACTGGGAAAATCCTGTTGGCTTTTTGCAGATCCTCACATTTAACTTTTGGTAGTTATTTGTTGGGAGAGAGAAATGGCATTGGAGGATTAAAAAATGCACAATTTTAAAACCAATAAATAAAACCTCTTGGTTATGTCAGTTGGAAGACTAAAGGCTCCTGCAAACATTTATGCATATGCTTCACTTTATGCATGTGATTAGTTACACTAAAGGATTTAGAAATGCTGATTGACAGATGCATGTTATTGGGCATTGCTTGGCTTACAGAGACCTCCGTTTACTGGAGGCTGAGATTAGTGTCTTGACTGAAGTTCTTACCCCAGAAGAAAACACATTTTACTAAACGAAAAATTATTTTTGCTGTCAGACCTGCTGCAGTGTCTTCTCCTCCATAGCCATGAACTATCTTAATGGCTTTTGCACTTAATGTCAAATATCAAAGCTTTTCAGGAACCTGCTGGAGTCATTGGATGATTCCCATGTTAGTTTTACTAGCTCACATTTAAGTCAGGTTTCATATATGTCAGTTTCCCTAATGCTAGGTGAAAGGCTTAGTTTGTCAGCTGGCAGGAAGTAGAGAAGATATAGTTGTTGGTGCTAGTTAGACCAGAGCAGTACAATACAAAGGGGTTTTCTGGTGGGAACATAGGGGAGGACTTTGCAACTTGGTCAGTTTTTCAGAAGATGGGGGTCAGATGTATACATGGAAGCTAGTCAGTTAACCTTTTATAGCTGTACAAGACTCACCTTTGCTCATAGACCTTCAACAAAGTATGTAGTAGAAATCTCTGGAGAGAGAATGCTTAGCTGTAACTTTTTTAATGAACTGCCTATATTGTGTTTGTTATAATGTTTTATGGACAAACTAGAAACATTTCACAGACTCCAGATGGCTGCTTGCCTTTATAACTTGCTATAGGGTATAAGCTTTGACTTATATATTCTGCTAATCTATCCTGTTTGTTCAACTAATACACACCCTTCCTTCCACCCTGAAAAAATGCCCTTTGAGAAACTGCAGCATATGGCTGGAATGGGAAATCTCAAGGTTAAGAAAATCTTCATTTGATGTCTCTAATTTCTTTATTCTTTATTCCCCATTCCCTTAAGACTACAACCTGTCAGTCTGAAAGGTTTTCCTCTGAATGTTTCACAGTGACAAGATGCTCATTCTAGAAATAGATTTTGGGGGGTTGGAACAAACTGTTCCCTAACCTTTTGTGGTCTATTCCAAAGGTTCATCCAACCTCTAGAATCCAGTCCTAATCAAAATATACACAGAGAAAGAGCTGAAAGGACAAAGCTGCCCAACACCCTCATTTTGCAAGGGAAAAATGGGTGAAAGCAGAGGATTTAAATGACAGCAGTGCCATTGAGTACGATTTCTAGGTCGATTGCTACACTGACAGTATGTGACGTGAGATAATTGCTATAATCCCTGAATCAGAAAGGCATGACCACTGAAGGGTACCCCGGGGGTGCCAAGGTGAGGGGGAAAAAAATAGCTCTGCAGAATGGATTGGAGGATATTGATTTTTAGAGACCGGCTTTATATTTGATGTCTTCCCTCTCTAGTTTAAAACTGCTTCTTCAAATGTAAATATTTGAAAATTAGTTTTCTCTGCTGAGGCATTTTTCTAATTATAAGAGCACATGACCCCATGAGTGCGAAGCAAGCAGCACAGAACTGCTATCTCCATGGAAACTTGTGCTACTTGAAGCCTTACTGTTTCTCTGAGACATTCTCATGCAATACATGGTATTTTGAAAGGGAGTAATTCCTCTGTCCTACATACACACATTCATACCATGTCTCTTTCCCTAACGCATCCCTGTGCCACTGGAAAGCCCTTCACAGCAATCAAGACTTACTTTGGGGAATCATGAGGAAGCATGTTTGATCCTCTTAATTAAGCAGCAAGTCTCCTGTGTCAGGAATACCTGCTGCCTTACTAGCAAGCATTGAAGTTGAAAAAGGGATGGATTGTTGCTGAGGCTGACAAAACACAGGCGTAAGTACAGTCCCCATTATACTAATGAGATCATAGATGCACATCTCCCTCAAAGCTGCACTGTAGAGCTGTCACGGATGACTTTCATTCTGTATAGAGAGGTGGCTGGCAGCATTTCCTTTAAACTGTGTACTTGTGTGGGATCTCAGGAAAGATTCAAAGGCTTCCCAGCTCATGAGCAGGGAGCTGCCGGCTATTTTTCTGTTGGTGGTGCACATTTGCCCCTGCTGCAGTGCACATTGCAAATAATATTCTGCACATGGATGGAAAAGATTAGAGGAAACAGTGGTCTCTGCTTGAGTTACTCTGCTTTTTTTTGCCAATCAAAAATGTGGTTTTGTCAAAATATTATTTGGAAGGTTTCTGAGGTCTAGAATAGGGCGGAGGCATCTCAGCACAGCCAATAAGCCTGTGGGTAAGGGTGTTTAGATGAAAGACTGGGTTCCTAGCCAAATCACACAGAACAGGGAGTTGAACCTGGGATGCTTGCATCCTAGAAAACTTCTTTGATTACTAATTTTTGGCTAATTTACAGTGAGTTGATCTCTTTTCTTTGATGCCACTTCCCCCTCTTTGTGAGTCAATCTTCTTTTTTCCCCAAAAATGTTTGAAATGTCTAGTTTCTGTTCCATATCAGAGGAGAAACAAATTTTGAAGCCTCAATTTTTTCCATGAACTGTTTTCCAGCCAGTTATGCAATTCTCAAAATAGGGCTGAAGTTCTGTATACCTTTTGTGGTGGCCCTCTATGCACAGGAAAATGTCACTTCATCTGGAGCCTGGTTCCTGTCTTGCTTTCTGTTCTTTTAATATGCAATACTGTGTGTTGCTATGCTGTGCAGAATTAAACCTTCTAAGATTATATACAGTTCATATGTCTATGCAGGCTTTTGAATTCTGCTTTACTAGATTCCTAGGTAGAATGGCTTTAAAGTTAAGAAACAACCACACTACAGCAAAGTTACACCTGTGAAGTACCACTTTCTGGCTGGCAGTGGTGCTTCAGCAACTTTTACCTAACTTTTCCCAACTGTTGTTTGGCTTAGCCCTGCTGTAGGAGTGTCCTGGCCCTCCAGCCAGAAAATTTTGCATATTCCTGCCCCTTCTGGGGCACAGGCCAAAGTCCAGAAGAACTGTAAGCATAATGAGATCTTCAGTTCAGTTGGCAGCTACCTGACTTTGTAGAAGTTATCAAGCAAACCCATACCATAGAGGCTGCTTCATAGAATCCTGAGTCAGGAAGTAATTGAGTCCAGACCCCTGCCCAAAGGACACAACCTTAACTAAATCATCCCAGCTTGACCTTTGTCAAGTCAGAACTTAAAAACCTCCAGGAGTGAAGATTCTACCACTTCTCTAGGTAATGCATTTTAGTGCTTCACCACCCTCCTGCTGAAATATCATCTCCCTTCATGCAGGGGTTCAGGCAGGGTGTAGCACCTCAAGGTTCCTGCCTCCAGTCAGGCTTCCAACTCACCCTTAAAGTAATCTCCCTGCTCTGCTTCTTACACTTCTTTTAGGGGGAGGGATAGCTCAGGGGTTTGAGCATTGGCTTGGTAAATGCAGGGGTGTGAGTTCAGACCCTGAGAAGGCTATTTAGGGGTCTGGGGCAAATAGATTAATAAAAATATCTGTCAGGGATGGTGCTTGGTCCTACCAAGAGAGCAGGGGTCTGGACTCAATGGCCTTATGAGGTCCCTTCCAGCTCTGAGATGCATAGGCTACTTTGCAGAGAGATCATATTCTTAGTTTCCTCTCCTGCTGCAGTTTAGCTCATCTAGCTTTTATGTGGCCATAAGCCCCACACTTCTGCTAGGATTTATTTCTAGTAAGGTCTGGCCCCTAATTGGCCCCATCAACCCTTTCATGTCATATTTAGGGTATATACTCCACAGGGTTGACAGCCTGGGACAAGGTGAGAGGTGAGCTTGGCTCCATGCCCCCACAAAGGAGTGGGGTCAAGGATGGAAGAGTCAGGGCCTAGGGTGGAAGGGGTGGGGCCTAAATCAGTCAGACCTTAGAGCTGTTGCCCCACCACTCATAGCCATGCAGAGTGGCTGAGCAGCACTGCCTTGGCATAAGAACATAAGAACATAAGAATGGCCATACTGGGTCAGACCAAAGGTCCATCAAGCCCAGCATCCCATCTGCCGACGGTGGCCAATGCCAGGTGCCCCAGAGAAGGAGAACAGAAGACAAGTGATTTATCTCGTGCCATCCATCTCCTGCCCTTGTACTGAAGGCTAGGGCACCATACTTTATCCCTGGCTAATAGCCATTTATGGACCTGACCTGCAAAAATTTATCAAGCTCTTTTTTAAACCCTAATAGAGTCCTGGCCTTCACAGCCTCCTCGGGCAAGGAGTTCCACAGGTTGACTGTGCGCTGTGTGAAGAAAAATTTCCTTTTATTAGTTTTGAACCTACTACCCATCAATTTCATTTGGTGTCCCCTAGTTCTTGTATTATGGGAAAAGGTAAATAATTTTTCTATATTCACTTTCTCCACACCATTCATGATTTTATATACCTCTATCATATCGCCCCTCAATCGCCTCTTTTCCAAACTGAAAAGTCCCAGTCTCTCTAGCCTCTCCCCATATGGGACCCTTTCCAAGCCCCTAATCATCTTAGTCGCTCTTTTCTGAACCTTTTCTAATGCCAATATATCTTTTTTGAGGTGAGGAGACCACATCTGCACGCAGTACTCGAGATGTGGGCGTACCATAGTTTTATATAGGGGAAGTATGATATCTTTTGTCTTATTATCGATCCCTTTTTTAATAATTCCTAACATCCTATTTGCCTTACTAACTGCCGCTGCACACTGCGTGGATGTCTTCAGAGAACTATCCACTATAACTCCAAGATCCCTTTCCTGATCTGTCGTAGCTAAATTTGACCCCATCATGTAGTACGTGTAATTTGGGTTATTTTTTCCAACATGCATTACCTTACACTTACCCACATTAAATTTCATTTGCCATTTTGCTGCCCACTCACTCAGTTTGCTGAGATCTTTTTGTAGTTCTTCACAATCCCTTTTGCTTTTGACTGTCCTGAACAACTTGGTGTCATCTGCAAACTTTGCCACCTCACTGCTTACCTCATTTTCTAGATCATTGATGAACAAATTGAACAGGATCGGTCCCAGGACTGAGCCCTGGGGAACACCACTAGTTACCCCCCTCCATTGTGAAAATTTACCATTTATTCCCACCCTTTGTTTTCTGTCTTTTAACCAATTCCCGATCCATGAAAGGACCTTTCCTCCTATCCCATGACCACCTAATTTACATAAAAGCCTTTGGTGTGGGACCGTGTCAAAGGCTTTCTGGAAATCTAGGTATATTATGTCCACTGGGTGCCCCTTGTCCGCATGTTTATTAACCCCTTCAAAGAATTCTAATAGATTAGACAGACACGACTTCCCTCTGCAGAAACCATGCTGACTTTTGCCCAACAATTCGTGCTCTTCTATGTGCCTTGCAATTTTACTCTTTACTAGTGTTTCTACTAATTTACCTGGTACTGATGTTAAACTTATCGGTCTATAATTGCCAGGATCTCCTCTAGAGCCTTTTTTAAATATTGGTGTTATATTGGCCGTCTTCCAGTCATTTGGTACCAAAGTGGATTTAAAGGATAGGTTACAAACCACTGTTAATAACTCTGCAATTTCACATTTGAGTTCTTTCAGAACCCTTGGGTGAATGCCATCTGGTCCTGGAGACTTGTTACTATTCAGCTTATCAATTAATTCCAAAACCTCCTCTAATGTCACTTCAATCTGAGTGAGTTCCTCAGATTTGTCGCCTAAAAAGGCTGGCTCAGATTTAGGAACCTCTGTAACATCTTCAGCCGTGAAGACTGAAGCAAAGAAATCATTTAATCGCTCCGCAATGGCACTGTCTTCCTTGATCGCTCCTTTTATATCTTTATCATCCAAGGGCCCCACTGCTTTTTTAGCAGGCTTCCAGTTAAAACACTGTGCCCCTTTGCAACTTGCTCTTTTGCCCTACACCTCCCTCCCATTGGGAGACCTCCATACATCACATGCAGCATTTGTGAAAAATACAAGTACTGGCTCTGTCCAAAGCTAAGAGGTAGTCAGCTATTTATTATTTCTCATCTCAAAACAACTTGTTCCAGAACATGTGATGGTAATTCCTATCCAATTTTAGGCCTTTTTCTTCAGTTTATTACACTATCGTAAAAAAACCCACCTTCAAGTATTGTGTGCCAGTTCAAAGTCTCAGTAAGCTACAGACTAAATTGATGGTTTAGTAACTGAAATCCACAGTGGGAGCATTCAATCTCAACTGCTTTTGGGAAAATGAAGTGGAGACAACAAGATATGTGCAAATATAAGTCTTTTTTTGGTCAGATTTTAAATTTTTTAAACCACAGTTTAGTCAGGCAGTTTGTTAAAACAATCTAAAAATAAAGTGATTACAATTAGCTGGTGAACTGGGTATGTGAGAAATGGGCCATAAAAATATTTTGCCACCAGCTCGGAATTTATGCAGCAGAATAAACTTGCTGCATCTCTGAAATGTCACATTGAGCACAGAAGATCTTTGAGAGCTCCCACAGGGTCACTCTTTTTGTTGATGAAATGACTTCTTTAGTAGCCGTGTTTCTCCACATTTCTTCCGGGTTCTGAAACATGCAATGAAAAGAGGATTTATTTCTTCAAAAGGCAACATAAAGGCTAAACAACAACTAGGAACCAGATGCTATTTAACTATCCTCAAGGGGTCTTCATCATGTAAAATCAGCTGAACTGCTTACTAGTTATGAAATTCATCCTTTGTAGAAGACCTGTAGATGTCATTCTGTGCCAGTTAAGGCTAGGTCTATGCTAGCTGAGGAAGATCGAATGCTCAGGGTTGATCTTCCAGGGCATCATTATGTGCAAACTAGTGCATTCTGGGATCAACATCAAACCCAGAATTCCTTGCGAGCTGCAAGGTTTAAGGAATGGCAGAAGAAGTGCTCCCACTGACATTCTGCAGTGAAGATAGGGACTAATGTTGACTGCAAAAATTGATTTTTAAGTATGCAACTGGCATACCTAAAATTGCATAGCAGATGTTGACATTCCTGGTAAGTGTAGATGTAGCCTAAGCCTCATGTAAGCGGAAGTGCTCGTTCCCCATGTAGGGTGAAATTCATTGAGAGGAAGTAAATGGAATTGCTCCTGTGACTAAAGTGACCATGAGTTGGTCTAATGACAACTATAATTTTGGGAAATTGGTGCCCAAAAAGAAGGAAGAATGTCAGCTCAGGAAAATGCAAAATCCTGTTTTAACAGTTAAAATATTTCAAGAAAATAAAACATGGGGAATCTTGCACCCCCATGGAGTGTCTATAGTTGTCATCTGTTTTAGCTCTCATTTTCTAACCAGGCTTTAAAATTTAAAAGGATTGTACATATATAAACATCACTGTTAATCCAGATAAAATATAGATTCTTCTGGGCAACTGTGGTAATTTCTTTTGTATGTGTTGGTGGGACTCCTTGATGAGTCAGCTGATCAGTGCTCTGCGTGTGTATGGCTCTTTGTGAGGATACTTTTCTTGCTATAAGAACGCTCATGTGTGGAGAAACATAATGCTATGATACTGAACTTTAATATCAGAGTCACTGTGTTAGGTTTGTGTGCTCTTGTTCCACAGCCCAAAAATTAAATCTTTATATTTAGTGAAGTCTTACTGGCAGATTTCTTGTAACTTTAGTTTCTCATGAGTATTTTATTGCATCAAAATGTCTTCTGAAACAAGGCAAGAAGCAGATGTCTTGCATAAGTTTGGAACCATGAATCTCCACAAAATGTAAATCTTCATTCTACAAAGTGCAGCTTGCCTCTTATGTTTCTCGGTGACCTTGGAGTGAGAACACAATATAACCTAAATATCTATAGTACAAATGTAAACTTTAGTCTCATGTCATTTCTACCAATTCTACATTGATTCCAGTGGTGCTACTCTGGACTTCAACTGGAGTATATAAAAGAAAAGAGTCCTACGTCTCCTATTGGACCAGTATGGTTTGAGATTTGCAAACTGTCTAACCAGCCCCAAATGGCTTATTTATAGTCACCAATGCACTTCTTGTGCCTTCAGAACAGAATTCATAAGCAAATTGAAAATGAGCATGGAATGCACTTGATTGACTTGTGTGTTCAGTTTAATGCCTGATGCTTTCTCTTTCTCCCAATTACTATTCACTTCACAAATGAAAGATTTAAAGTGTTTAAATTAAATGAGGCAGTTTTTTTTAAGAAATTGATTGGAATTAAAAGGAAAATCTTTCTTACTAAAAGGTTTTGGCTGCTTTATATTAGCAGCTCTGCTATATATTGACATTTTCTCTAATGAAGAGCCTGTGATGTTTCCTGAACATTCCCCTACATGCACCATTCTGATAGTTTCCATTTAGCCAGCAACCGAAAGAGCCCACCTCCTTCATGAAATTAACCAAGGACCGAGGGGAAATGACTTGTGAAATCATGTCATGTAAAACCAAGCACATTTCTCAGAGGGGTAAGATGCAAGATTGGAGGTCTAGTTGAGACTGACTTAGGATCTGTATTTTCTTCACTTAAGTGAGAAACTTCAGAGTTAGAGTGAAACATCAGATCAGTTATAGGATCCAAGACTACAGCTACTTAAAGGGTTAGAGCAGTACAGTACATGTCAAATGTCATAATATGAGGCAGAGTCCATTTTATTACTTGGGCCCTGCTGGGTAAGAGAAAATGGTTTATTCATTCACATAAATTAACCTTCACATTTATCCTACCTTATTGTGATTAACTCAGCAACTTACATTTGTCATTCTTTAAAGGCTGCAAATAGATGAGCCATTCCTTTCACAAAACCTTGGTACTTCTCCGCTACTTATATCACAGGATCACGGATGTTGATTAGATGGGCTGAAGAAACAGCTAACACAGGCCAGCCATGGGCTAAGGTTACACTGATGTGAACCACTGGCTGCAGTATGCAAATGGACAGTCTCTAAAATGCAAATGGCTGCTTGTTTGCATATTTGCTCACTGGGAGACACCTACACTGGCAGAAAAAAAGCTGTGTAAACATGGTTTGCTGACTAACCCCCCACCCCTTGTCAGGAGCCTCTTATTCCTGAATAAAAATAGGCATAAGAGGCTCCTGACAAAGGGGAAGGGGTCAACTGGCAGAACCAAGTTTACATAGCTTTTTTTCATGCCAGCAGCAGCATCTGCCAGTGAGCACATATGCAAATGAGTGCTCTTTTGCATTTTCAAGACCATCCATTTGCTTACTGCTGCTGGTGGTTTGCCTCAATGTACCCTTAGCCATGCAGATTCATTATCTAATAGAAACAGTGAAGAAAATGATTGTTGGTTGCTTAGAGAAAGGAGAAACTAATAAGGAAAGTAAATGTTACTTTCCTGTAGGCAGAATGGCAAGAGCCCTTATTCAGGTGAGTAAATTCTATTGGCTTCAAAGTAGTCAAGTTTCCAGGGCCTAACATGATAATCATAATACTCGAGAATGTACTCTTAAGAATTCTCAGTATCCAGGAACAGCTGAACCAGATAGCAAACTAGGCAATTGCCTAGAGCAGGGGTAAGCAAACTTTTTTATGCTGGGCCCCACTTTTCATCCCTGCAATTACCAGCCTCTCACCTACCACACCATGTGTCTAATGTAACCCAAACCAATGGATATTTCAGTTATGTTCATCTGGGGAGTGAGGGGTAAAAAGCCCTTTTGGCAGGTCTAAGAAAATAAGTATGTAGAATATAAAAACTTTATTATTCGGTATATCAATGTCAATACACATATGGCCGTGAATACAGTAGCAAGTCCTTTTGGAAAAATCAGGCCCTCTTGAAGGAACTAGAGGAGCATCCATGCACATGCAAAATGCACTGTTTCAAATTCCTTTCAAAAGAATGTGGTGCTTCTTCTGGAGGCCGTCTTCCTTTCCCAAATATGAGAGAGAGAGAGCGCGCGCACACCATTTTCTAAAAGATTTTCAGAGAAAAGCAGGTGTAGACATTCTCGGGGCCCTTGTTCAAAAGAGCTGTCCTCATGGTGCCAGATTTTTTGATCCCTGGCCTCTTCTTTCAAAAGAACAGGGGCTGTGTGGGCGCTCTTTTGATCTGCTTTTTTGTGTGTTGACGCACTTTTTTGAAAGCAGATCTTCTGGGAGAGAACTTCCAGAAGATCATCTTTTGAAAGATCATTGTAGTGTAGACTTGGCCATACATAAAAGCAGTAACATTTCAACCTCTTTAAAGAGACGGATGAGTCTGAGACCCAGCAGCCATTCTAAATGCAATAATGTTCAATAATAGAAATTCTGATCTAAAATTATTTAAAAATATAAAAGACAAACATTGAAATAATTAAAATTTACCAGATTTGTTACTATGATGGCATCATGTGCAGTAACTCGCAAGGAGAGGTTTCAATAGATAGAGAGCTATATGCTCTATTGTCCTGTGATGGTCAAAGTCATAATTTTTTTCTCTATATTGAATGAAGAGGGGGATGTCAAAGTCATAGTTTGCTTTGAATGTGAAAAACCCTCCGGCTGGCCCTGTCTGTGTCTATTTGATAGATCAATGTTTCTAGAACAGGGATGTGTACTCTTGGGGGTCCACTGAGGTCTCCCCAGGGAGTTGGGGGGGTACATTAACTCAGGCATTTGCCTAGTTTTACAACATGCTACATAAAAAACACTAGTAAAGCCAGTACAACCTAAAAGTTCATTCAATGACTTGTTTCTACCTCTTCATCTGACTTATGCTGAAGTACAATAATTCTATTCCAATTCATTTGAAAATAAGATGGTAGAAAGTCATCAAGTTTTCAGTAGTGGTCTTCTGTGATATTTTTGCATGTTTTTTGTATGTGGTTTTTAAGTGAGGTACAACTCGCCAGTATGCAGAACAAAAATCCTGAAGAGGGTACACCAATTTGGAAAGGTTGAATGGCCTTTGTTTCAAGACTTCAGACTACCTTAGGACCATGTTTCCCAACCAGTGGAACATGTACCCTTAAGGGTACACAAGAGAAGTCTGGTGGTATTTAATTATTTTTGTGAAAAGGGGTATTTTCTTTAATAAAAAGGTGGGGGGATTGAGAGAGAGACAGCACCTTTCATCCAATATTTTTAAAGGCATTAGTTAAATCACACTAACTCCCTGTGAGGTGGGTATTATATTTAACAGATAGTTAAACTGGGGCACTGAAGTTTACAATCTCTCCCCAACTTGCTACTGATTTTTAACTTTACGAAGAGTATGGTGAGCGACAAAATATAAAAATCCCAAATATACCCTGAGACTTATACAATCTGTGACTACATTTGTAATTCTTCATCTGCATTATTTTAGATGAAGCACATCGAGGCCAGACCAAGAATCAAATTTATATATCTGGCCTCTGAGTCCTGGCACTTATGGTGGTTCCCCTGAAGCCTAAATTTTCTCTGCGCTTTGAATTTTCTGCTTTGTCACTTAAGACTGATCAGTCATTGGTTTAAACATTCTCAAACTATCATTTGACCATTGTGTAATGTACCGATAATTTTTAGCAGCCATGCGAGGCCCCTAGGAGCTGTAAAATATTTAATAAGCCATTAATAGCCTCCTAGATTAAAAACTGAACAGGAAACTAGTTTTATACCTTTGAGAGAAGTCATTAAAATCAAATAATCAATGCCAAAATTAAAGAAACCTTTCAGGCAACAAACGTTTACATGTATTTAAATAATTAGTCATTTTTATTATACTACAGAAGACAATTCATGATATTTCTCTGGTGTTAGCTTTCATTTAGATGTCTGCTTCATAAATATCAGTATTGGGCCATTAGCAATTAGCAATTGGGCCATTAGCAATTAAAATGTATAACATTTCTGCTTTTTAAAGACTGGGAAATGTTAATATTAAGGGCTTTAGCTGCATTTTTCCCCCTCTAAAGATCCCCCCCCCCCGGGTCTATTTCTTTGTCAAGGACTAAGAAAGAGGGGAATTCTTTTTATGTTCAGTTCAGTTCTCCTCACAGGGTCCAAAGCCCCAAAATCTGCCACAGATGCAGTTCCATATTCATTCCGCTCTAACTTGGGCCATGCTGTACAACATGCACAAGTCTAGGTCTGTAAGAACAGCACTCCTGTACACAAAAGGTGAGCTGCCATAAGAGGTAAACTGGCATAATGCTGTTTAAAAATGCCCAAAATTCCAGTCCCAGGCCTTCTGCATTTCAAAATATGACAGCTTCAAAGATGAGATCACATTTTAGAGGGAGGATTTATCAAACTTTCTGTGCACTTCAGAAAAACATTGGTAAAACGAATAGTACTGACTGCACTATGCTTGAAAAAGATAACAATCCTAACATTGTAGTGGCATTTGGCATAATGTCCTGTTTGCACATTTTGATAATGTCAATGCGTCCCACAGCATACTCAATACAGGGGAAAAACAGAAAATTACTGCATCAAATTAGTACAATACAAGAGACACAGGAACAGTTTCTGGACATATTCTCAAATATATGTGACAGTTATCTGTAGACTTGCTTTGTTTACAATGATAAATTGTTGCATTCTAACTCTCCATTCATGAGAGGGATGTGAAAAGGTTAGTATAGTGCTTTGTCAAATATGTGATTTTCCTGACGCTGTGGCTGTGGGTCCTGTATGCTGTCGTACTTTCCTGTGTTTCAATTAGTGAGGCAAAATTCTTAAGCTTAAATAAGTTGACGGTTTGCCAGGATAATCCCCACAGATATTTCCCAAAGTTGAAAACCTTTTCTGGGTAAAAAACTGTCAGGAGGAAGAGAAGTAAATTAAGTTGCCACTGCCCTGCCTTCTCAACCTGACTTGGCAGTTGTGGTTCTTGGATTTTGGAGAAGGCCTGATACAGTGATGAATGAGCAGAGTAGAATAAAATTTAGTGTGGGAACCACAGAGATGATAGAGATTCCCTTAACAGTAGTTGGTGGTGGTGTTCAATATATATCTTCAGGTAACATGAACAGCTATAAACAGGTTGGGATCCTTTGTACTCTACAAACTTGAGCTTTGACGGATGGCTTTATTGCATTATACCAATACTGGCTGTGATTTTAGGAAACAGATGGAGGAAGAACCCCTAAAAATCTGTGACCCTGTGGCCTGGCAACACCTGTGGTCCAACAGGATCATGTACAGTGCTGGACCAGAGAGTCATGGAACCCTGAAAGTTGGGGTAAGTCAGCATCAGGCCACAACTCCCAGGCCCTGTCATGGGCTGCCACTTTGCTAGCCCTAGTTGTGGGTCACAGCACTCTGGCCACAGTCCCCTACTCTCTGGCCCCAGCCTGCCACTCTGGTGCCAGTGGGACTGGAAATTGGCATCCTCCAGCAGTGCCGAGGTGGTGGACTGCAGGCAGGGCCGGGTTGCTGTGGCTGGGGCCAGGGAGATGCAGCCCTCAGTGAGCTGCAGCGGGGGGAGCTGTGGGTAGGGTTGAGGAGTGGTGGTGGCCAGAGCCAGGAAGTGGCTGGCAGCCAGGAGGGGAGCCTGGAACTAGGGCTGGAGGCCAGCAGGAGATTGACGTCCCTGGTCTAGCAACATCCTTAGTCCAGGACTGCTCAGGTCCTGAGGGCACTGGAGCAGGGAGATGGAACCTGTATTAGCGCATGAAAAATATTAATGCAAAAATGCTTTTTGTGGGGGGAAAAACTTGAACCTTGATTTTCAGAATGAGACAATTTTGTTTCAAATCTGACTTTGAATTTCTATTACATGCACTTTAATTCCTTGATACGACCTAATAAGGGAATGTTTTGGGGGTAAAACAGTATATGCAGTTGGAGGGAACTTGGAAGGCAATTTAACCAAAACTGGTGTATACCATAATATGGCTGGAGAGAACAATCAGCTTGTTTGAACCAGAGCTGAGAAAAGCATGGGGAAGAACTGGTAAATCTTCAAATATGCTAAAGGCTGTTACAAAGAGGATGGTGGTGGACTATTCTCAATGTTGACTGAAGGTGGGACATGAAGTTATAGGCCTAGTGTTCAGCAGGGGAGATTTAGGATAACTATTAGTGAAAACTGTCTCACTAGAAGGGTAGTTAAACTGTGGCATAAGCTTCTGAGAGATGTTGTGGAATCCCTGTCTTTAGAGGTTTCTGAGAACATAGTAGAGAACATACTGTGAGGGATGGTCTAGGTGTACTTGGTTCTGCTTCAGTGCAGGTTAGGGTTACTAGGCAGCTGGTTTTCAACTGGAATGCCTGGACAAAAAGGGACACTAGTGGCTCCAGTCAGCACCACTGACCAGGCCATTAAAAGTCCAGTTAGCACACAGTAGGACCTGGGGCTAAGGCAGGTGCCATACCTGTTCTGGCTCCACATGGCTCCCAGAAGTGGCTACCAGGACCCTGCAACCTCAAGGTGCATGGAGTGGCTGGGGAGGCTCCATGCACTGCCCCCTGCCCCAAGTGCCAACTCAGCAGGTCCCATTGGCTGGGGATTGCAGCCAATGGGTTATGTGAGTGACACCTAATAGCATGAGTGGAGAGCATGGAGCTTCACTGGCTACAAATGTGCCTACAGGCTGCATGGACTTAGCAGCTACTTCTGGGAGCTGTGGTAAACATGCTGGGACAGCACATTCCAATTTCCTGACCCAGTCAGGTTCCCCCGTACTTCCCAAGCCCCTCACCTCTGAGCTCACACCCATAGCCACAGCCTGCACCCCTCCCAAATTCTGAACCCCTCAGCCCTAACTTGGAGCTCTCTCCTGTACTCCAAAGCCCTTATCCCTAGCCCCACCACAGCTAGAGCTCTTGCACCCAGGCCAAAAGTCATACTACCCCCTGCATCCCAACCCCTCATCCCACAGACTTCACCCCAACCAGAGCCTTCAACCCCTCCTGCAGTGTAGCCCTAGCCCAGTGAAAGTGAGTGAGGGAGCAGTGGAAGGAGGGAGGATGGAGTGAATAGGGGGCGGGGCTTGGGGAAGGGGTGGAGCTGAGCTATTTAGTTTTGTGATTAGAAATTTGGCAACTCTACCTACACTTCTGTGAAAAGCATGAGCTGCTACTGTCTAGCTGGGGCTGTGAAGGACACCGCTTCTGGACAATGACTCTTCTAGAGCCCAGAGAGGGACCTGTAACATCCATACATGCACTAAGGGCTTCTCTGTATATAGATCTTTCCACTTGGAAAGAAGGCCCTGGAGCTTCTGTTGTATCACTTCCCTATACCAATAGCCCTCTCCACAATTTGGGTGGGGGACATTGGGGGAGAAAGTGGGTATACACATCACTTCTCTTGGCCCTGTATAGCCACTGGTAGCACTGCCCACCTGCTGCCCAGATCTGCTACCCTCATGCTATATCTACATTTGAGCAGAGCCTTAGATGAGATTTCCACCTCACATAGGTGTAAATATGCTAGTGCTCTAAAACAAACAGCTTTGTGGCTAGGATACTGTGTACTGCAGCTCAAGCTAGCCATGCAGGTTCATATTCGGGGCTTCCTGTAGGTAACTAGCCTGAGCTGCCACATGTATTGCCCTGGATGCATTGCTTTTTTTAGGCCCTCGCTGGAACAGAGCTAGTGCAAGTACAGCTATGGAAGCTGGGAATCGCACCTCCCAGTTCCAATGTAAATACAGCCTTAGTGTCACAGAAGCGAGGGGATTATACTGTCTCTTAATGCACAGAGCAGTTAGATACTTGCCATAGCAAATACAAATAACTATCAAAACAGAGCATTGTGGCCAAGTTTCTTACACAGAATGATTACTACATTGTCCTATAAAGCTGAACTTTTAGCTTGCTTGTGTTCTAGGCTAGTGGTTCCCAACGTTTTCAGTAACAATGGCCCACTTCAATTAGACAGTTCCACAACATACCCATTTTTTCAGCTGAATACATTGCTCAAACATCAGTTACTTACATTTGCTATGGTTACAGTCTCACGAGAGAAGTTTGCAAAATAGTGCATATAACAAGCTAAACAAGGACCATATGTATTGATGTTTCAAATCCACCTCAGAATATGCAGTTTTAGACAGTGAGCACAGACACATTTTCAAAATCTGCTCAACCCCATGCTAGGGACATTGGGTGAACAAGTAACCACTGAAAGTTGGTTCCTCTCCCTGCCAGCCCATTGGAGCCAGGACCTGGCATTTAAACCACATCCTAGTTGCAACAGGATCTCCTTCCCCCTTGCCACAGCGGGTCAGGAAGCTGCATTTCATTTGCCACCTGGTGTGAATGAGGTCCTTTGGAGTCAGCATTTCCTCCTCACAGTGGCTCTGCAAAGAGCCACGGGAGGGGGGGAAAAATTGACAAACCCTGCACCAGCTGGGACTAAGGCAGCCTTGCCTGTGTGGCTCTGCAAAGACTCACAGTCAGGGGAAATGGACGATGTTTCACAGTACACTTGGACAGTTCTCATGGCACACTGGTTGGAAGCCACTATTCTAGGCTAACCTCCCATTCATAGTCGTCTTTAGGAGCAAGACTTTTTCTGAAGTGTTTGAAAAAGGAATAATTTGACAGTCTCTGATGATGCTTGTTGCAGGCAATGCTTCGTTTAATTATCATACCTACAAGCCTCTACTCTCCATGTTATCAGAGTGCTGTCCTCAGGAACATTTCTCTTCCCATGGTATGAATTGTATGGTATTTGATTATCCCTTTGTTCCATTAGCTTACCCTCAAGAATACTTCCCTTTTCAAGTACAAAGTGACATGATTTGAGAGGTTAGGTGGGTGAAGCAATATCTTTTATTGGACTCACTTCTGTTGGGGACACGAGCTTTTGCAGCTGGAAATCTTCTGTCAACAAACTTGGGCCAATAAACCCACCTTATCTCTTTGATATCCAGGGTTTGACATGGCTACAACACCCCCATTATTTGGATAAATTACAGCTGCTATTTGTAGTAAGCTGCCCTGCCCACTTTTTTCCCTAGAACATTCCGTTTAAATGCATTTACATAAAATCAGTTGTTGCCTTTTTGACCAACTTAAATCGAAATTGATGCTGAATAGCATTACAAAATAAATTATCAGCTCAGAGTTTGTTCATCTCCCAAGGCAAAGCCCTATTTACCTTCTTTATACAAATACATCCCACTGAATTGAGAGAAACTCCTCTTGTTAGCATTGTAAACAGGATCTAGCTCTTTGTCCACTAAATTTTTTAGATTTAGAAAGATCAAGAAGCCAGTTTTGGTGACTGAACTTCATGACTGGAGAAGAGTTCATTAGTAATTTCTGCAGTGTAAGATCTATATAATATATTTGGCCAGGCTTTATTAACAGTTCAGTTAGCTCTACCATAATTGCATGCTGCTTTTCAGCAAGCCTGAACTCCATAGCAGCTTTGCTGAAAGTGACAGATGATTTGTTCTTGCAGCTAGAAGTTGTTGAAATTGCTCATTAACTGATATTGATACGATAGCACTTTTTGAAGCAAGTGATCCAGACTTTTTTAGGTTAATTTTTTTCTTGCTCTCAGGAGAGCAATCAAAATAGCTTGATCAATATTTTGGGGTCTCAGATGGGATTTTTGTAATAATTTGTCTCATTTTTCTTTATTTACTTGAATGTCTATTGTAATGAAAATAACTCATTTTAGTCTGCTGGGGAAAAAATCTTTCAAAAAGCTCTAGTGACACTTTGCAGCATCTAGGACAGTTGGTTAATATACCATATGTTTCTTGGATAACTTTAAAATTCCCTCTTCCTTTTGATTCCAAGATTACTATAAGACAAGCTGACATCCAGAAATCAATACACAGTAACTCTGTGGGGCACAGTCCTATATACTTTGGATGTGCAAAGTCAATATTTAAGGCAATGCTATGCTGGTTTGCACAAGGGGGGCGGAATTGGTCCTGAGATTAGTTCGAGATGCATATGCTAACAACTTCCTTACAGCCAGTGCCTATTTCATCTCCTCTAGACAGGAAAGAATAAAAGAAAACACAAATTGACACATGTATGATTTGGCCTAGCTCCCATTGAGGAGGAAAAAAAATGGAAGTTTTCCATTTATTTCACAAGGGAATTTTCAAAATAAGCGGGGCTACAGCCACACAGCAAAGTTCCGCACCCCCAGGTAACAGCTGTTGTTTTCAAAATAACTTTGCTAGCATCTACACTACACACACTATTTCAAAATATATTCAAAGTAGCAGACGTTATTTCAAGTGTCATAACCCTCCTTGCCCGAGTAATAATGTCTAGTTTGAAGTAGTGCTATTCTGTGTCTTAACAGCACCTATTTCAAAATAAGCCATAATGGAGTCCTATGGCACTATTTCATAATAGCATGTCCAAACATGTAGTGCCTATTTTGAAATAGCTGGGTGCTATTTTGAAATGAATTCTTGTGTGTAGCTGTATTTAAAAAAGCTATTTTGGAATGGCTTATTTTGAAAAAGTGATGCTGTGTAGATGTAGCCTCAATGTGCAACTAATATTACACAATCTGTTAGAACAAGAACTGGTTGTATTGTCTTAAACAGAAATGATTAATTTCCTTCTGAAAAATCTGTGGAAAATTGTTACAAAATTTTTCATTTTACAGTTTGATTTTGGAGGAAGATATTCCACTTTCTCTCTACCTTCTCCCCTTTATATATTGCAAAAGATGAGCAAGGAGTAAAAAAGTCTAACTTCATGCATGGAAAAACTCCATTTTCTGTCCTTTGCAACATATTTTGAACTTTTGAGTGACAGAAGACAGTGATGCTTTTCTAGTGGAAGGGAGAAAAATACAATTTTAAGAAGTGTTTTGTGTTTTTTCACAATGAAAATTGGTCATGCACTCTGCTTTTTAAAATGTACCTTCAGCTTTTTTTGTTGTGGGGAGGGGGGGAAGGAGAAGGAGCTAAAAGAGAGAATCCTAGAGAAGATAGGGGTTTTCCCAAAATTTTGGAACAGTAATTTGTGTATAAAAGTGTGCCAGAAAAAGCTCTTCTGTTCTTTGACACATTTCATGCTGCCATAGCTAGAATTATTGAATGATGTTTGAGAGAGTCTGGCCTTTTAAATAACCTCTCAATAGAATTTGAATGTATTTCCAGTGGAGACACTTCACTAACTTTCCTTACTCACAGAGCCCCTTGCTATCTTTTTTCCCCCCAATTATATTCCTTTAATTATGGACTATCTGTATGATGCTAATAGCCCTAAACCCCCAACTCAAATGTTAATAAAAATTTGTGGATGAATTACTTTACATTCATTTTGCAAAGTTATTTTTGCCCTTTTAAAACTGATTTTTGGTTCTTGTTAAATTAAATACACCCTGAAACTAGCACATCTTGGGTAAGTGCTGGCTGCAACTGCCTTACTTCAGCCTATGCATATTCTTTACTGGCGTTGGAATCCCAGCAGCTTTGCCAGGTTTCGTATTTGTGAAACTGGAGCTGAATTAAACAAAACAAGTTCTAATTTGGAAATAATTTAATGAACGAAAGCATCAACCAGAGTTTTTGATTCATGCAGCCAACGTCGGGTACATCCTTGGAAAATAGAGGAGGGGAGAGGGTAGGGCCATGCTACCTAATACAAATGGTCCTGCATCTTAGCTGACACATTGGCCCTGTTGAACATAACAGTCATTGGAAAGTAGCCTTCCAGCCTATCTGCCTTATAGGAAGGAACCAGTCTGGCACACAGACAGCCCAGTGTAATGGGGAGACAAAAAGGGAGTGGAGACTCCTTTATATATTTGAGTAGCAGTTGCACTGTGCACTCTTTGGTTGCAGTTGAAGAACCTGGACTCTAATTCAATCAGATAACAAGATGCTGTTACTAGGCAGGCACTGCTCTGCTGTCAGCAGGTCATTATGGGCACAGATGAGCACTGAGAATGCTGCGAAGGCTGAATAAATTGCTCATCACCATCCAGTATTTGAAAAAGAGAGAGACTCATGATTCTTATGCAATGAAATATTAAAATGCTCTGTAATCTAACCAATGAAATATTAAAACTGTTCTCTACTGCCCTCATGAATACTGTTTCCCATTGCTATCATCCTTTATTATGCACTGCCCTTGTTTTCCTTTTCCCTTGGAGGAAGATGATAGATTATTTTCCAACCAAAGAAAAACTGTTTGAATCAAATTACATGCCATTATTGACAAGAACAGTGTGTGGTGCTGGGCAGAGGAGTGGTTTTTTTTTTAACAGTCCTTTTAGGATTGAACCATAATTACACATCTATAGTACCAGGATTCGCCCATCTATAGTGCCTGGCACCTGAGATCTACAAAGAGCTTTACAAATGGAATGGAAACCAGGTGGTGGTCTCATCCTCCCTGGAAGAGTCTGTGCACACACTGTATTCAGTCTGTGTTTACCTTCCTCCCAGAGACTGGCTTTACAGCCAACATAAAGACTCACAGGCAGTTAGTCCAACCCCCTCCCCCATCTCCCATTTAATTTTCACAAAATATTGGCACTGAGCATTTTCAGTGTCCTTTGAAAATCTCACCCTTAAAAACACCAGTGCAACAAATTTGAGGCTAAGTTTACTAGCCAAGATGGGTGGCTCTTACAATTTTCCCCAGAAAAACCCTGTGGCTGGGTCCCCCAGGCAGCAGGAGGGACCTAGTGGGAAGGTCCCATTGTTACCTGAGAGCCCAGGGTGTAGGACTGGCAGCCACTTACCAACATCTGTTCCTTTAGTTTGGGGCATGGCCACAAGAGTCCACTTCCCCACTCTTCTGTGTGTTTTTCCTTCTGGTTCTCCCCTTTGGCACCTGGGGAAGTGTTTGAAGGCTTGTTCTCCTGCAGCCAAACCAGCAGACAGCTCTGGCTCCAGTCCTGTGGAGAGCAGAATCACCTCCTGCCTTTCTACTGGTCAACCCCTAACTGAGCCAGGTTCCCTCCATTTATTCTCCATCCAGGCCTGGCATTGGCTGAAGGTAAAATGGGGAGGGGCTAATGGGACAAAAAGCCCTTGTTTAGCCTCTGCAATGCCAGGGTCACCCTTGACTCCCTCACAAATCCCTCTATTCCAGATCTCACTTCCCCTCTCTCCCTGGCATGTATGAGACTTGTACATTCCCAGCCCCTCTGGAGATCAGCTGAGTGCTTAAATGTGAGCACATGTGCCATGGTTTAGATACCCAGATTGGAATTTTTTTTTCTGACTTGCTGCATGACAATAGGTAAGTCTCCATTGCAGAGCTAAGAATAGAACACAGATCTGCTTCCCTGCCCTGTATTTTAACTACTTGAGAATGCTACAATCATCTCCTGTCTGCAGAGTTATTACAAAAAAGGGTTGGTATTTTTTTTTCCCTAGTGGTGTCAAAATAGTGCTTAGTAGGTTTATCCAACAGACTGTGAATTGGGGGTATATTCACTGACCTGAACTTGTTTCAGTCTTTGACATTAAGTGGAATGAAGAGAGATCAAGCAAACGTTTTTTTTTCCCCCTGATCTCTGAAAAGCTGCCAAAACTGAAGAGAGATTCAAGTCATTTGGGAGAGTAGGAATGGTTTTGTTTTTCCATCCCTTGCAGTTTATTAGGTTTAATAGTGCTCACTTACTGCAATAAGAATGCAAAATGATTTTGTATCAAAGTCTTGTGAAAATACCATCCATAAAGCAGGTGAATACCTGTTTGTGTATCTAATATGTACATTTATTTTTACTTTTCCTTGTAAATCTCCGCAGCAGTTCTTTGGGGAAACCAGCTGTCAGCAACTTCTTTCTCTCTGGTAGCTAAAGAGGGCTCTGACATCCCTAAGCTTTGGGAGGTGCATTTTAAAATATGAATCTGAATTTTGTGGCCTAGGCCCATCTGTGGTGGCAATCCGGTTTTTGAAATTTAGAAATGTAGGTGGAAATATTAGGGTATTTGTACACTGCAATGGAAGCCTGGGGTTAATAGAACTCAAATTAGCAGACCCTGGATTTGTGAACCTAGGGTGGGGTGGGCAAAGTGTGACCTGTGGGACAAATCTGGTCCATCACGCCATCAGCCCTGGCCCGCAGGAGCTCCTGTCAGGATCTTTGCAGGCCCTGCTCTACACTCGGTGCAGCTCCCTAATGCTGCCAGTCCAGGGGAAGGAGGGAAGAGGCTTTGCATGCTACCCCTGCCCCAAGCAAAATTTCGCAGCTTCCATTGGGTGGTTTCTGATCAGCGGGAGCTGCCCATTTGCAGAACAGGCAGTGCACAAAGTACTCTTCCCCCTGCTGGGTTCATGACATTCTGAATCAGCCACACATGGCCTTTGCAGTCAGAGCAGGAGCATGGAAGGCTGGGACCCTGGCTGAGGAACCTGGTGGGCTGTTGGCTGGGAACTGCCCAAATAACTGTCTCCCAGTCAGAGCCTGCGTCTGGCACCCCAGTCCCTCTCTCCCCAACTCTGTCCCCCTCCTAGACACACCTTCCATGTAACTCAAACCCTCAGCCCACCCTGCTCCTGCACCAATAACCCCTCCAGTACCTTGCACCCCAATCTCCTACCCCTAGTCACAGCCTAAATCCCTGCACCACTTCCTGTGCTCCTGCCCAGGTCACAACCGCCTCCCAGACCATGCCCTCCCTCCTCCACTCCAGCCCTCTGGCCCCTGGACACAAACCCCTCCTTCACCCAAACTCCCTCCCAGAACCCACAACCCCTCTTGCACTCAAATCTCTTACCCCAAGCTCCCTTCCGCACCCAACCTCCATCCTAGACCCCACACCTCCTCCATTAACCTCATGGAAGACTGTGTCCCTTGACTCCTGACCAAATTCAAGAAGTAATCCCCACCCCTGCAAAAATTATTGCCCGCTCCTGACCTAGGACTTGAGCCTCCACTGTCATTTGAAAACCCAGGTTAGGATTGTTGAACCCTGCACCCCAGTTTAGAGCTCCAACATCTGTGCTGCATTATGTTGGCCCAAGCCCAACCACCCGCATTCCAGACTTCCTGGCATGCTCCCAAAATGTGGGTCCTTTAGCCTTTGATTTGTGGTGCACTGCAGGAAACTCTGGCTGTCCATCAAATGTAAGCATCCAAAGGACATTAGCCTGTGGGACTGTGAGGTGCTCTTGGCTGACTCCAATAGTATGAGTCCAGTGGGGTTGTGTCTATGGCATAAAGCAATAGGGCTTGAATCCTGGGATCTAGATTTATTCCAGCTTGGACCTTCCTGCTGTGGCATCCTGAGTCTGCATCTTGGGTTAGCACGATCTGTGTGTTGATGGCAGGGGTTTGAATACTGGGTACATTGCAGTAGTCCTGCTGTTAGTTGCATCCTTAGTTCTGGTACTTTGAGATAGAGGCCCATGTGCACTGATTAACAGCTCTATACAATCCATGCACCACTGTTTGCAAAAAGTTCGCTTATTCTTCCAGTGAATCTGAGAATAAACCTTGAAGCAAAACCTTTCCTCTTAAAAGGTGCTTAGAAGGCACCAGCACTGTATAATAGTGTTCGTGTAGGCTGTGTCTACACTTGCATTCCTCTTTTGAAAGAGGCATGCAAACGAGGGAAATCAAAGATGCAAATGAGGTGCAGATTTACATATCTGGCACCATTTGCATATTCTTTGAAAAGAAGAAAAGCAGTGTAGACGCAGCTCTTTTGAAAGTGAATCCCATCTGTGAAACAACCCTTCTTACCTTTTTTTTTAGGGGAAGAAGGGTTTTTTGAAGATTGGGTCTACTTCTAAAAGAGCCGTGTCTACACTGCTTTTTTGCTTTTGAAAGAATATGCAAATGAAGTGCCAGATATGTAAGTCTGTGCCTCATTTGCATACCTCTTTTGAAAGAGGAATGCAAGTGTAGACACAGCCATAGTGACAACAAGTAGGCGCTGTTATTTGATTATACTAATTAGTGGCAAAAGAGCAAATGTACTTGCCCAGTGCTGCAAGTAGTTGAGCATCTTCAGCATGTTTTGCATGTAGTGGGACTTCATTGTGAATTTGCCAGTGCTCATGGTCTCCCCTTAGTAGGTTCAGATAGTAAATTACAAGATATCTATTAAGACTGGATGGAGGCTAAGTTTACTGTATTAACTGGTTGTTTGTCTACTCTTGGTGCACTAATGAATGTGACCCATAATATTTTTAACTGCATTACAACTGAAATAGTGCAGGGGAGGAGTCAGAGAAGAGACGAGACAAGCCAGAGGAAGCCCAAGTCTTTAGTGGCATCCCCTGACTGTAGTGCATTGGGTGTGGGCCCTGTTTGCCCAGCCCTAAGGCTGGCCCTGGCACTTGGGTAGGGCAACCATATACAGTAGATATAAGGGGAGGGGTGGCACCTTTTGGCTCCCCCAAGCTCCAGGGAGCTGGGAAGGAGGCAGCAGCTGCTGGCCTGCCCCGGGGAAGTGGCAGAGCTGTGGCAGCTGCCCATGCTCCCTGCTCTTCCCTGAGGCCTGGGGAAGTGACTTCCACCAGCAGCTGAAAAAGCCAGTGAGGAGGGCTCAAATATGAGACAATTAGTCCCTTTTAAAAAAAACAAACTGGGATGCCCTTTTGGTGTCCTAAACAAGGGAGCATCCCATATAATATAGGGCAGATGGTCACCCGATGCTTGGGGGATATGAGGGAGGTACCTAAAATGTCTGGAATTATGTGGGAAATTTGAAAAGAGAAGTGCTATTTATTCCTTCCCACAGTACAAAATCCAGGAGTCATCCGAAGAAATTCATAGGCAGCAGCTTTAACAGGAGCTAGAGGAAGTAATTTTTCAAAACAATACACAGTTAACCTGTGGAACTCATTGCCATGGGATTTGTGATGTCCAGAAATATAAGCAGGTTCCAAAAAGTATGACATATGTCCAATGACTTTTAACCAAGTTGCTCACGGAAGCAAATTCATGTGACCGTTAGCCTCTGATTGCCTGGGTATATCTCTCCAACGGCCCTGTTCTGTGTATAGGCCTTGAAACTCCGATATTGGCCACATTATCCTTGGAGGGAGGATACAGGGCTAAACAAATATTCATCTGACCCACTATGAAAATTTTTATATTCTTATGATTAAGAACAAAAGTCCTAACACTGAATTTCCTTGCTCTGTGGGATTTTCAGACGTTTTATGTTATTCTTTTAAATATATTACCACACTCACAAGAAACTCATGTTGAGGGACAGGATGAATGCTGTTATAAAATTGGCCACATTCATCATAAAATGCCTTACTGACATCTGTAAAGATATTATTTACTATTTGAACCAGGAAACATTTTTCACTCAGCATGTATGGAGCGCACTGACAAAAGGGATCATTTGAAAAGATCGAATTGTGTTACAAATTTGCTAAAATGCCCTTTTAAATGGAAAGTGAGAAAGTTATTGAATAAATGCCAATAAATTATTTATATCTTATATGATCAGAGTGTAACTTCTGTAAACTGTGTGCAGGGAATAAAAAAACAACCAGATTATCTCTCTCTTTCTCCCTTCCCTCTCCTTTCGTTCTGGGTCCTTTGTGCCTTACTGAGCCCACTACAAAAGGCTTAGAATCTGGTTCTAATGTCCAAATAAGATCTTTTCCAGCATAGGCATCTCTTAAATGGAATAAAGCCAGCATGTAATAGAGGCCTAAGCTAGGATTTATCATCAATATTATAGGTAGATATTTGAAGAGTTTGGAATTTTGGTGAATAAACTATGCTCATTACTCTTATCATATTAAAATGTGATTGAATATTTTGAGCTATCATTACCAAAATAGAGCACTTGCAACAAAAAAGACATAAGATTTCTTATGACAAACCCTCCATTCTGTGAGTATGCCAGATATAACTTAATTATCTTTAGAATAGTTCAGGAAGAAGACTGTCCAAGGTGCATATGTTACAGCCTCTATAGTAGAAGAGTGATTAAAGAAAACATAAATTGGCCCATTTGTGCCTTTGAAAGACTTCTAAAAGGCTGAACTAGTATAAGACGTGATACTCATCAGCATTTCAAAAAATATACATATTTTTAGGAACAAGCAGACTAGTTGGGGTATGTATAGGAATTAACCTGACTCATTATCATAAGGAGTGCCGGATTGCCATTTTGCCTCTGCTGAAGTAGCAAACCTTCTTTACGGCTACTTGTAAGAAAAAGAAGATAATATGTAACTTCACAGAGTACAAGTGGAACCTCTCTAGTATGGCTTCTGTAGTCTGGCAACCTCTGTAGTCTGGCATCATGTTAGTTAGCTAGATGTCAACTTATCATGGGTGTTAACCAAGTTTCCTGTTGTCCCATAAAGTTTGTTTGCAGCTACAATCCTGGATCTCAGTGTTCTGTTATTTAGCTGTAATTTACCCCTAAATGTCTTTTAAGAGCCGGGTGAGCAGTAGAAGCATTGGTAATGGTGCTATACAACATTAACCTCACATGGTTTGACAAATTCTCTTGTTTGATACTGGTCAGGTCCCGAAGGTGTCGGACTAGAGATGTTCAACCTGTATTCATTCATTAAAGATTTAAAAAGGGCAGCAGAAATGGTGGTCTGATATTTTTGTATTTTTTATTTAACCCTTTCATGAAGTTTCAGAAAGCTTTGCTTAACCTTTTTTATTTTCATTATTTAGTTTTGTAGCATTTATGGCTTATCCAGATGCAGATATACTGAAAATTCAGGAGAAATCTGTTCTGATATTTCAGCCACACTGACAGCAATCAAAAATAGGATGAATTCCTCTCTCTCTAGATTAGGATTTTACAGTGCTGCATATTGTATATCAGAGCATCTTCCAGATAAAACTAACTGGCAGTAGGTGAAGTCCCTAGTGGATTCGTATTGTAAAACAAAGCTTTTTCTCATGAGATTGCTAGTCCAATTTTGCACATTCAAGAGATTCAGATAGCTTTAAGACAAGGAAAAACATAAAACAAAGCAGATCTAGGATGTGAAACAACATGGATCAGACACTGTTGATGGTGTTTTTCATTATTTGTATTGTGATAATGCCTAAAATACCTTAGCCAAGTGCTGTACGGAAATAGAGTATAGCTCTCTGTGGAGAGTGCACAATTGCAAAGAGAAGAGATGTGCTGTCTTTGACTTCTGCTCTCTCTGCAGTACAATAGAACCCAGTCAAATTTGAAAGGTTTTTTTTTTGTTTTACTGTAACAAAAATAAATAGGTCAAAATCTCCAAACACTGCTATGACTCAGATCTGGCCTACCTAGTAAACTGTCCTCAGTGGAAAGCAGGAAAGGGCGAGCAAGCTAATGAAGCAGGAGGCAATTGAATATTCTATCTTGCTTCTGGAGAAGCAGAAGGCAGTTTAAAAGTGGAGTCTCTGGATGTTTATGCATTTAAGAGACAAGATAACATTTGACATGACTATAACTAATATTTATGTTTCTCTTTATGGCACCACTATCTACGGCCACCTGGTATTTCTCCTGTGTTCTCCTCCCAGTGTCCTTTGCCACAATTACTTTTCATTTTATAGCTATGCTCTGACTTTATCTGACAAATCAAATACAGGTTGAACCTTTGTAATCTGGCACCTTCAGAACATGACCAGTGCTGGATGAGAGAAGGTGCCAAAACATGGGAGGTCAATATTGTCTAACACATTACCAACACTTTTACTGCTTACTGGGCTCTTAGAAGACATTTAAGGGTAAATTAAAGCTAAATAACAGCACAGAACACTGAGAGCTGGGACTGGTAGCTGAAATCAAACTTTATGGGACCACAGGAAGCTTGGCCACACCCATGATAAGTGGTCATCTGGCTAAGTAAAATCATGCTGGATTATGGATGTTGAGAGACAAGAGAGTTCCGAGTTAGAGAGATTCTATATGTGTATAATTATGTAGGCATGTAGAACCAACATACTCCTTCATCCAATGTCTTGCATATGTTTACTAATACAATTATTTCTCCACATCTAAGTCACATCACAGTGCTGAGCCATCAATCTATCTTCTCTTTGCAACACTTGCTGAAGGGCGGTTTTGTTAATCATTTTGCCAGCAGATGCCAAATACAGTTTACTGAATACCCCATTAATGCTGTAATACTCCTCCCTCTGTCAAACTCTCTTTTTACAGCAGGCTTTGCTTTCTAATGTGGAGAGTGATAGCCAGGCCCACAGATGGGGGTGGGAGGGAAGGAGGCAGTTGCCCCTGGGCCCTTTAAAATGCCACGATAGCACTGCTCCAACTGTGCATGGTTGTGAAGGAGCAGGAGTCAGAGGCCTGGTCTGGGCAGTGCTGAGTGCTAATTGCCCTTGGGCCCGCCCCTTCTGTTCTTGGCCCCACCCATTCCGGGGCATGGGACCATTCCCTCCTCCTCCCTGCCACCTTGCCCCAGGCATTGTTGCACATGTGGCATCTTGACTTGATCTTCAGGGAAACACCTGAAAATGCCAGAAAACAGCCAGTATTACTCTATATGGCCTTTCATTTGCCCTGTGCTGCTTTTTCCTATGCCCTAATACAGTGGTGCTGCTGTGTGGGCTTCCTTATCTCACAGCAGGGAGCATCCTCTCCCCCTAAGTAAATTTTAAGGTTGCTGTGCAGTGAAGTGAAGGCCTCTTTTATGTTGTCAAATGTATTTCCTCTAATACAATATTGAGGACTTTCTAGAAACACTGTATTCAACCAATAATAAAGTATTCAACCAATGGCCAAAGGTTAATTCACTTGTAGTAACAGGTCATGTTTACTTTTTCCTTATTGTTTACACTTGTGCACTGTTGAATTATTTTCTGCAAGTTAAATGTCAGATTATCCTTCCGGGGCTCCTTTGACAAGAAAATCTTCAGCCTGAGGAGTAAGCAGGAGGTTGCAGAGCAAGGCATATCATTAGAGGTGTGTTGCTTGTCAGTGTTTGACTGCACCACTTGAGTTGGCTCTTCTTTGGCTTTCAAAGGACTGGTATTCTTTGTAGTTAGACCATGTGGTCCCAAACAAAAGTTGCTTTCTATATTTCTATAGCAAGTGGAGTGAAAAACACAGTATAGTTTCTTACATTTCCCAGCTTCTTTCTGTTCATTTGCTAAGAAAAAGCTTGTAAAGCTGGCTGGACTTAAAGCTTGAGAGGTTTTCCTTATGCCATTAAGTTCTGAATGTCATGGGTGTAGCTGATAGCGGAATATGATTGTTAGTTTATATCTGTTGAGCACCAAGAGTGAGCTGGGTTTTGTCCCAATCTGGCCAAGACTTTCAAGGACTACTGGCTTTTTGATTTCTCGGTATGTGAGCTGACCAACTTGAGTTGCCTTGAAGGGTTCCATTTTTCAGGGTGTTAAGTTCCTAGTGTTTTCTAAAAATCCAGGTCTTTTTAAGGTATCCCAAGTTGAGCATCCCAAAAACTGTGGAAAGAAGTCGAAATAACTAGTTGCTACTGAAAGTGCACTCTCTCAAAGAGTGGAGAATTGAAGGCCGAGATACAGATACCCTGTGGACAAGAGAGACTGTAAGGGTGGATGTTGAAGTAAATGCTGTCCTTGATGGTTCTGTGTTGACGGGCCTCATGAATGAAAAGAACTTGAAGTAAATGTAGGTGGTCGGTTGGCCCACAAAAACAGAAAGATTGTTCTAAGGTTAAGGGTCAAACGGAAAAAGGTCTGAGCTCAACTTCCCCATGCTGCATGGTCTTTTCCACCAGCCCCCTGTAACATTAAGCCTAACTCTCCTCACTCCACTGACATTAATGGCGTTAGTCCTATTTTAGGCTGTGTAGGTGAAAGCAGAGTCAGACCTGTATTGTTGTCATATTCCTGCTTCCTCTTGCTCTTCCTTTCAAGCAGATGAGATCTTTCACTTACATATCTTTAAGCAGGCTACCTGACCTACTCCAACAGATGGAGTTAGTCAGAGGGGCATACTGGACACCCAAGCTCTACACTCTGTAGGTATCTTGTATTTTTGTTTAGGAAGAGAATTCAGCTGGTGCATGCACATTAAAAAGTAACTACAGATACTTGATGTTGGGTACGTCTACACTAGCCAGCTACTTTGAAGCAGCTGGCACAACGGCGAAATGGCACGCGTTGTGTCTATGCGCACCATGCACTATTTCGATGTTGAAATCGACGTTAGGCGGCGAGATGTCGAAATCGCTATTCCTATCCGAAGATGGGCATAGCACCCTACTTTGACGTTCAACGTCTAAGTAGGGCATGTGTAGATGATCCACATCCTGCTACATTGAAATAGTAGGGTCCTCCATGGTGGCCATCAACTGAGGAGTTGAGAGACGCTCTGTCCAGCCCTTGCGAGGCTCTATGGTTGCCATGTGCAGCAGCCCTTAGCCCAGGGCTTCTGGCTGCTGCTGCTGCAGCTGGGGGTCCATGCTGTGTGCACAGGGTCTGCAACTTGTTGTCAGCTCTGCAGGCCAAGTGTGTCTGGAAGGGGCCCTTTCAGGGAGAGGCTTGTTGTTGCCCCAGAAGGGCTCGTCCAGTCTCTGACCCCGTCTGCAGGCTTTCCTGGCCCCTTATTTCAACAGGGAGCGCTTGTGTGTGTGGATGCTCTGCATTTCTTTCTGGGGTGGCTCCTTTCAACGTTGCCCGTCACTACTATGACGTGGAACGTCAACGGCACCAGCCCTGGAGGACGTGTAGAAGATACGTCGAAGTAGCTTATTTCGATGTTCTTACTTTGAAATAGGCTACTTGGACATAGTGTTCTAGTGTTGATGTAGCCGTTCTGTATCTGAGATTATGAATTCAATAAGGTAGGGACTATGTTATTTTTCTATGGGGCTCCATTACTGAGGCTCGAAGATTCCACCACAACACAAATAATGAAATCATCATAATGGAAAAGATGATGCAAATATGATTGAACAGCCTAGCTCATCTCAAAATGCTAAGCAAACTGTACTTATTCAGGAAATCTCTTTTATAACTAGACTTCCTGTGTGACCCTAACAAGTCTTTTCATTTCTCTTAAATTCTCAGCGTCCCAACTGTAACATGGGAATAAAAGATCTCCTTTGCCTGTCCTATCTCTTTGGAGCATGAACTCTTCATGGCAGGGATTGTATCTTACCAAATATCTGTATAGCACCTAACACAGTGGGGCACCTCACTTTTGTTTGGGCCTTTAGTTTACTACTATGGTACAAATAGGCTAGGGTTTTCAAAGGAGCTCAAGGGATTTAGGCAGAGTCATCTTTAAGATTTATGGTGCCCTATGTGGGGGGTGGGAGTGGCCACTCTGCAGCATGGTGGGAGCAGGGCAAGGAGGCACAGACATGGGAACTGGGGGGGAGGTGCTGCACATTCCATATTTTACATGGGGGAGTCCTGACTGCTTCCCAGTGCTCCTTTCCCAGCCCCATATGTGCCCACAGCTGTGGCCCCAACCTCAGCTCTGTCTGGGTTTCCCCTCCTGGAAACCTGACCCTCTTCACAGCCTCAGTGAGGCAGAGAGGGTGAGCAATGAATGGGCACATACTGCAGTGGCCAGGAGTGGGGACCACCAGAGCTGGCACTGCCCACCTTACTTACTTGATGATGGTGGTGGCCCTGCTTAGGCAGCACTAAATTTTGGGCACCTTGTGTTGGCATGCCTAAGGATGGCCCTGGATTTAGGTTCCCAAATCCATTTGCAATTCAATGGACCTTGGGAAAACAAGCTCCCTAAGCCTTTAAAAACCCTAACCTTGACAGATAACCTCATTATAGCCCTTTTAAGAATGGCAGAACATAACACAGAGCAGCTGTGATTGGACTGGGCCTGCCCAATGAGTCAGAGTGAGAATCAAGGAGTTTAATACCTTCTAATTCAGTCCGGTAAATCACGCTGCATCCCCTGCTATGTGCTGCAATGCTAAGGCACAGCTGGGTGAGTTGAGGACAGAATGTCATCCTGGATTCTTTCAACTTTAGCTCTCGCCATGTTTTGCTCTTATGAATTTAAGTTGTACTCACAGCTCTAACATAGCTCCAGTGATTTAATTTGAACTTTATCTGACTGAATGCCAAGTGATACTAACTGGATGCAGCAGATGAACACCACGTGTGCTCTCTGACCTAGCCTCTCAGACTGGAAATTAATTATATTTCTACTCTGTTGCAGACTAATAACATTTATTTGCTTGACAGAAACACAGTACTTCAATATGCATTATAAAAGAAATGGACAAAAACATTAAGATCTTTTAATTTATGACGACAACACAAGGTGAGGTTATTTTTTAATACAGCAAGCTGCTTGCAATGTATATAACCTCACCCTTGCTCATCTCTGTCAATAAAGAGTTGTGTGTAAGAGATTATGCCAGGTTAGCAAATGACAATGGAGTGTTTCAAATGATCAGAAGTGGGATATATTTCAATTCAAGAAGGAAGAGAAAAATATAAAGATCATAAAATGAATTGAAAACTGCACTTTTGCTGCCTTTAATAAAAGATGTAAAATGGTTACTGAGTTGATTTTGCCCTACCGCTTTTGTAGGTTCACTGAGTACTAAAGCAAAATACAGCACCATCTGCTAGAAGCAGGCAGTGCCATTACAAGCATCCCTACAGCCAAGTCCTTGCATTGCGGCAACTCTAATTATCTCTTCATTTCTTCTTCCTCGGTGACACTGCACATACAACTTTATTTTCTACATTACTGAGGCATATAATAATGTACAAAAACTCCATGGGTCCAGCAGATAGGGCACTGAAGACTTCAATTCTCTTTTCAGCACTGCTATGAACATGCTGTGTAATTTTGAGCAAGTCATCTCATTTTATTGTGCTTCAATTTCCTTATCTGTACGATCAAGATAATGCTTATTCACTTTTGTATAGGCCCTTGTACTGCACTACCAAAGGCAATGGGAGCTTTGTCTTTCAGTTCAATGGGCACAGGATCAACTGTCATAGTACTTATAAGTCTTCATTTCAAGCCTGATCCAAGACTGTTGAATTCAGTGGGAATCTTTCCATTGACTTCAATGGGTTTGTCTCAGTCTCTATGTCCATAGTGAGCCCTAGTGCCGACAGTTCAATGCAAATACACAGCTTTGAAAATGCAAAGTGGTGGTTGATTTGCATATTAATGAGGCTATTGTGCATATTTGCTAATTTGAATGCTCATGGCAGAACTCAAGTGGTGTAGACATGATTATGCCAGCAAAACCCCCCTTTATTGGCAGCCCCTTATGCCTGATTTTTTTCCATTTTTGCATTTTTGAGACTGCTTATTTGCATCAAACTGTCAGCACTAGGGCTCAGTGTAGACTCAGTGTTGAGTACTAGTGCTATTGTTAATGGCCTTATACAAATAAAAAGGGTAAAAGTATTGGATTTTAAATCATGGGATTTTTTGATAGAGGAAAAAACCTTTAAGGTTGTCCTTTGGTGTGTCTATATTTTTAGATGAAATAGTGCCAAATACACGTAATGATCTTAATAAAAATATTAAAAACTCAAATATTCTATTTTTCTGAATATATGTGGTGCTCTGCTATATGTTTTCTGTGAGAGTTCATTTGATATGATTTGCATACTGAAGGCTTAATGTGACTATCCCAAATTCATACTAGCAAAATCTTTGGGTTTCATCACATCATATTCATCCTCTCTCTGAAGAATTATAATATTACACAGGAGAACTATATGAAAATTATATTATTAAAGCTGCAAAATCAATCTCTGAAAAGTTTGGAAATTACACTTTCTTCAATTGTATAGTCAGACGTTTTTTCTCCCCCACAAGACCCCTGCCTTATTCAGTGGACAGGTTGTGCTTTTTTTTCCCAGTATCTGGAACTAAGCCTAAATTGCACTAAAGTTAAGGCACTGGAGTTGAAAAAGGGCAGGGAAGAGGGGCAGGCAGAGAAAAGGCAGATAAAAGGGGGATAAGAAGCGAGGTCAGAAGAAGTGGGATTTTATAACACATTTGGCCTATCTGTGGCCATCTCCCCTCCTGTCGTGACAGAGGGGTAGTTGGGCCCCAGGCATCAGGTTGCAATGACAGGCTCACAAATTTAGTGGTTGAGGGAGTCTCTTGACATGGCCCTGTGCAAGTGTACTGAATAAAAGTTGGTTAATTAGGGCCTAGCACTCATGGTAACTACGCTTGAACACTGCAAGATGTATCTTCTGCTTGTGTAAACTGAACTTAATGGAGCTATACCAAATTATACCAAGTATTGATCTGACCTCTGTGTGTCTGATTGTATATGTGTGTACATGTGCAAGAAGCACTGAATGTGGAGAAAACTATCTACACCTCGGAAAAGTTTTATAGGATCTAGTCCATAGGTATCCAGGAAACTATTCTACTGTGTGAGCTGTAGCCATTTGCTATATCATCTGAATTCATGCTTTTGCTGTGGGTATCTGATAATGGTTATCGCTCCTTGTTGTTACAGCTGTCGAGCATCCTGTCATCACCCAAACCCCTTTTTACTTTGTGTATGTTGAATGTAATGTAAGCAATCAAAGGAGACACATGAATAGCCCATATAGAATGAACTAGTATTACTAGACAGTGAGTTAAAGTTTGGATGCATGAACTAATCCATAAACAAACATGTTATTGGATCTCACAGTTAACCTAAAACATTTCCTGGATAAAATGGTCAACTATCCAATGACAAACGTTCCTGGATAGAAGGAAATATTTTCTTATCTAGCAAAGCTAGATAAGATTCTGACTCCAAATCACAAATTCTAATCATACAGTGGGCATTTGAATTGTATCCAAATGTAATGTGTGTCATTCCAAATGGAACGATATAGTCCCAGTGGAAATTATATAACGTATGTTTGAATGAAACTAATTTCTTGAGTTTTTGGAGAGGGGATGTATTGGCAGGTAGTGACAGGTGCAGGGATTTCAAGGGGTTGGCACCAACCTATTGACCCTACTCTGCTCACGCCCTGCCCTCGCCTGCCTGCTCCCATGGAATCGCTGTGCCACTTCCAACAGGTGCAGGGACAGGCCCTGGAGTGACACAGCTGAGCAGTAGTGCTTTCCAACTGCGCCACTGAGTGGGGAGGGGCAGCGGTGCTCACCTGCTTATTAGCAGCAGTGCTCACAGTAGCTGCGTCTACACGTGCACGCTACTTCGAAGTAGCGGCACCAACTTCGAAATAGCGCCCGTCGCATCTACACGCGTCGCATCTACACGCGTCGGGCGCTATTTCGAAGTTAACTTCGACGTTAGGCGGCGAGACGTCGAAGTCGCTAACCTCATGAGGAGATAGGAATAGCGCCCTACTTCGACGTTCAACGTCGAAGTAGGGACCGTGTAGACGATCCGCGTCCCGCAACGTCGAAATTGCTGGGTCCTCCATGGCGGCCATCAGCTGGGGGGTTGAGAGATGCTCTCTCTCCAGCCCCTGCGGGGCTCTATGGTCACCGTGGGCAGCAGCCCTTAGCCCAGGGCTTCTGGCTACTTCTGCGGCAGCTGGGGATCTATGCTGCAGGCACAGGGTCTGCAACCAGTTGTCAGCTCTGTGTATCTTGTGTTGTTTAGTGCAACTGTGTCTGGGAGGGGCCCTTTAAGGGAGCGGCTGGCTGTTGAGTCCGCCCTGTGACCCTGTCTGCAGCTGTGCCTGGCATCCCTATTTCGATGTGTGCTACTTTGACGTGTAGACGTTCCCTCGCTGCGCCTATTTCGATGTTGGGCTGAGCAATGTCGAAGTTGAACATCGACGTTGCCGGCCCTGGAGGACGTGTAGACGTTATTCATCGAAATAGACTATTTCGATGTTGGCTGCACGTGTAGACGTAGCCAGTAAGTGCATTTACACTAGCAAGTTCTTTCGAAAGAAGGGAGATCTTTCAAAAGAGCCCATGGAGCATCCATACGCAAAAAGTGTTCTTTCGAAAGTAAATTGAAAGAATGTGGGGCTTTCAAAATCAATCTTCCCTTCCCGTTTCAGGAAAAGTGCCCCCTTTTGAAAGCTTTCAAAAGAAAATGTGTGTAGGCACTGCACAGGGCCCTTCTTTTGAAAGAACAGTCTTCATTTTCGATCCCCAGCCTAGTCTTTCCAAAGAGCGGGGGCTGTGTGGATGCACTCTTTCGAAATAACAGATCGTTCTTTTGATCCGTTTGTGTGTGTGGATGCTCTCTTTTGAAAAAGATCTTCCAGAAGAGCTTTTTTTTGAAAGATCTCTGTAGTGTAGATGTAACCAGTGAGTGCAAGGGGGACAACATGGGGGGCCGCATGTAACCCCGTGGACACCACTCACAATGCATCACCTATGCCTAGTTCCTTAAAGACAATTTTCAATTCACTTTTTGAGGGTGGAAGGCACAAAGAGGAATTGTCAGGCACTAAGCACCTGACTGCTAGTCCTTTTATTTAAAAAAAAAAAAAAAAAAAAAGACCAAAATAAACAGCTTTGAATGCTAACAATGTTATAGGTTTCTTTAGAGAAAAAAAGTGCAAGGTTCAAGTTTATAGATATAATGGCAGTGGCGCGCTGGAAGACTCCAAGGTGTATAAGCAATTTGAAAGTACTGAGAGGGTCTCTAGTGCAGAATATGCATTTTATTTACTCTAGTACAGCTTACAGAGTTGAAAGAAGAAAAAATAAATCAGCAACTCCAGAATTTGAGTTTTAAACCACAAAGGTAGTGGAAGGCATATAAACCCAAAATTAACACATCTCGTTTTCAGGAAGTAACATTGTTTAGGGAGAATGCAATGTCTTTAAAAAGCCCAGGTTTATCTCAGCTACATGACACAGGATTGCCGAAACAAGAGGAGTGCCTTTAAATGTTAACAATTGCACATTCATGAGACAAAAGAATGATGCTTTGTGAAATACATCCCAACAGTTGAACCTTATGCCCCAAATCAAAGCATGAATTTCCACATTTTCAATTTTTTATTTAAGCTTTAGCCTTACCTTAGAACTTCCTGGCTTCCAAGGCGTTGTCTACATTAGAGGGTTTTGCCGACAAAATTGACATTTTGTTGACAAAATCCGTGGAGCCTCCAGATTCCCGAGGCATTCTGTTGACAATAAATCAACAGAACACAGCACTGTTGTTGACAGTCTTATCCTGCTCCCCAAGAGGCATAACACCTCTGTTGACAGAAAGCCCATCTGGATATTCTGGGGGCCTTCTGGGACACCAGGCAGCCCTGTCTGCGGTGCTATTGATCAGTTATTTCGTCGAGATAACAGCTGGGAAGTCTGTCCATTCACTGTCAGAGAGGCTCATTCTTGCAATCCACTTGGCAGTTAGAACATGATCTGCCAACAGAAGTTTTCTCAGAAGATATCTTCCAATAAACTTCTATTGACAAATTGCTGTAATCTAGACATAGCCCAAGTGTTTTGGCTTCTGTGTCTATTACCTCAATGTTCTTATGAGAATGTCATCAGAAGTCCTATATCTGTCCCACTCATGAACCAGATTGACCATGCTTATCGGCAGGTAGAATTGAACCTGTGATCTTAAGGGCTAGTGTCTTGTGTTTTACGACTGGCGCTAAAAGTCAGCTTTTATTAACATTACCCTGAAGCATAGTCAGCGTCAAGGAAGACTTAACTTAAAGGAAGAGGAAGTGAGGGGAAACTTATCCAGGCATTGCTACTCTTCCAGGACTGTGAATCCATTATCAAATCCATTGCCAATACACTGGAAATGGCAGCATCAAATATGAGCTGTTTCAAGATTGAAATAACTTTCTTTTTCTGATTGTTTTCTGGAAGTCAGTTCTCTATTCGAATAATGCAAGCATAGCCCCCCCCAAAAGGAGAAATCCTCAGTTCCAGTTCCCTGAGAGTGAAGGGATTGTTTAAAAGTTGCTTTCATCTTGGAACTACCTGTAGTGTAGAAGAATAAGCCTTTTAAGGCTGGATCCAAAACCCATTGAGTTTCCTTTTCTATTTCTTGCCTGTTTAGGTTCACATGCTACATTCATTGCCTCAGACGGTGAGCACCTTCCTGTACTGCATTAAGTGTTATGACTAACATCCGTCGCATATGGTTTCTTTTCTCATCCTCTCCCCACAGGGAGAATTCTGTGTGCAGTGGAGTGTTACATTTTGATAGAATTTTATTAATTTATTTTAGATACATGTGGCCATAGGTTTGTATTAGCAAAGGGAAGGTTGAAGAAGTATGGTTTGCACTTGGACCAAGAGTGTGTGATAGTTCTTACCTCCTGAGTGATTTCATTTCACTGTCTCAGACCAGTCCCCAAGAAAACTGTCTCCTGCACAGATAAGTTTTTCACACTTATTGTAGGGCTCCACTGTTCTAGTGGAGTGGAGTTGCGGACCACGGTATTTCCTCCTGGAGCTTAGTGATCCTTTAGCTGTTATATGTAGGGCATTGAGCACCTTGATGGTAAGAACCAAGATGTTGAGCTCAACACTATATTCAACAGAAAGCTTGCATAGATTTGGTTTGGATGATGGGAAACCAAACTTCATTGGTTTTACATCAGGCCCTTATATACAATCAGCCAGCTCCCTCAGTAAGCAATTGTAACTGAAAAAAATCTCCCCTGCTGTAGCTTGTTTCTAATGCAGGATTGAAAGTTGAGAGAAATACTATCAAAAATGCAGTATCTCTCTGAATGAGGCTGAATTTGCAGAACTGGAAGCTGGGTCCTTTGTCAGTTCCACCTTTAAAAATCTCATGGATTTGAACTCAGGCATTGCCTGGACGAACAAGTAGGTAGCAGGAAATTGGGGTGTGACTCCACTGCAGGATAGCTGGACTCTGCTGATGGGCCCTAGCAGTTTATGTGCGTAGAGTTAGTGCCATTTCAAAGAGGATCTGAGAGCAGCATATGAATCAACTGTTAATGTCCGTCAGCACGGTCCACATGAAAAGTTAGTCTGGGGCAGATTAGCGTGGAATAGATTCACATCCCAATTTGCTGAGAACAAGGAGAGGGACGAGTGCAGTAGCTTTTCAATGAGTGGCTGGGGGCAGGCAGGGTGAGGGGATCCTCAGGGAAACAGCAGAGCCAGAGATGCATAAATAGTGTCTTATATTCCGTACACTCCTAGGTAGAGGGGAGGCAGAAGCCAATATCCTGCAGTGGCAGAGGAACTGCAGCCCCACCTGCTCACCTCCCATAACTACCCTGCCATTAGTTGCAAAGTCTCAGATTAAGGAAGTTGATACTCTTGATTGGAGAATCCTTTGAGCCCCCTCCCCCAAAATCATGTACTGACATCCTGCAACTTAACAGACTCAAAGGGGAAAAGATTAAGAATGTGCCTGCACAACCCCAGCAGTGGAGTGAGTTTTGTCTTGTGTAGCAATACAGAGGTCATGTGTGCTTGTTGAGATGTGTGTTACCATGGCACCGCGCCCATCAGTTACTAATGGAGATGTCTTTAAAGAGGGTGTGCACACACACTCTTCCAACAAGGAAGGGGGTAGCCAAGCTACATGCAGAGGCATAAGGAAGGGGAGTGCCCAGACACACCCAGAGGGGAGCCCAGCCAAACACGCACGTGCACACGCACCCAGAGGATGGCAACAAGATGTATTTCCCTGAAAAAGGTAGTTGGGAAGAAGAAAAACTTCCTGAAATGGAAACCGAGAGGTAGCCACGTCCGTCTGTACTCCAACAAAATAAAGCAGTGAAAACGTAGCACTTTTAGAAACTAAGAATTAGTCTTTTAAAGTGTTACATTTCTGCTTTGTTTTCCCAAAATGGAGTTTGCCACACATCAGCAACCAACGTATAGAACTAAAATGCTGTGTTACTCTAACTAAGGCATAGTTACGGCTGGTTTGCTGGGATTATAGCTCTTATTTCGAAATATTGTGTAACTAGTTCCAAATTCTGGTGGGTGGAGAATATTGTTACCGCTCTCCCTACTTTTTCCACTAATGCTGCAGAGTGTGTTTAAGTGTTACAAACCCCCAATCCAGCATTTGTTTTTGGTGATGTGTTCCCTTCTCTGTACTCTGAATCCAGCAGGATTGGACTTCAAACAATATATCAGCTCCAGGCAGCAAGGAAGTGGGATTTATACTGCACAGCTGAGGGGATAAATCAGGTTCATAAAGCATGTTATTTCCAGCTGGGATGTTATACATACTGTTTTTCAGAAGCAGCAGGAGCTGTTTCCTTTCCCCTGTACAGCTGCTTCAATATGTGACAAAATGGTTTAAACAACTAAGCTGATGCTAAGGACATTTTTAAAAGACTGCCATATTCAAATTAAATTTATTTTTAAGCGGTGAGACTGTGGAGGAATGGGAGGGAGGGAGGCCGCGCTCCTTGTTGGGCTTATGTGTAACTACCCAACATGCTAGTTTCACCATCAAGAAGCCCAGCTCTGATTTAACCCATTTGATCACCCGGTGAATCTGACTTGTGTTCATTGCAGGGTCACTTTCTGGGGGCTGTATTTCCAGAAAAAAAAAGTCACAGCATAGCCAGTCATGACAGGGTTGTTCACTGTTGCATCAGCCGTGTCCACAGAGTCTGCCTCAGGCTGAAGTGACAGCACCTGCAGCTCTCATTCAGGCTCAGACCCTATTCCCAAGTTTGCACCATTTGATGGAGTGAACTTCTCTCTAGCATCCTGTGGCTGAACTAAGCAGGGCACATACTTCAGAGTGATTCAGCCCCTTTGCACCAGGCGGGGTGATGAAAAGCAGTTGGATTTTGTCATGTGGGGACTCTTGTGATGGGGGGAGTTTGCAATCAGACTAGAACTAGCATAGCCACCCTCTCTGTTTCTTGGTGTGAAGAACCTTGTTGGGGACAGGGACCAGGCACACATCACTCTGGCAATCCCGGGCTTGCAGCAATGCCAGGGCGGCAGACAGCCCCTTGTGGGTCTGAACCAGCTGATGTAGATGATACTACTCAGGCTACTGCCATTTATGCCTGTGTGTGAACAGAACCAACCCCAGCAGACGGGAGATGTTACCAAACCCCTAACCCTCAACTGCACCCAGTGGAAACTGAGCAAAGCTAAACTCAGGCCAGTGCACGAACATCATCACTTTGTTACAGCTAAGAAGTAAATCAAGACTTTCAGTTCAGCTGTCTCCAGAAAACTAAAGGGAATCCCAGTCCCCAAACTCCATAACAGAGCCAGCAGCAGGAGCTATACTTAAAAAGGACATCTACAGGTCCAGATGGGTGACTTCGACTGTGGAACTCACTCTAGAGCATGATGAGCAGTTACAACCTTCTGCAGTACACTGAACAGGTCTTAAAAATCATCTGCTTTTTCATCCCAATATGATTTGCTTAAGTAAACAACCAGAAGGGCTTCAAGTGTCAATCCAACAATTGTACATGCTGCTGAAGAGGCAGGAGTAAGAATAATAGAGGACTAATGGGGGTGGGAGGGAATAATAAATAGGACTGAAGGGAAGAAATAAGAAGCCCCCTTGGGGATTATATTTGGCATCCAGCTGAGAGGGCTGCCTGTACAGAGGGCTTTTTACATGGAAATATGAATTGTAAAAGGGATATTACAAGAATTTCCTGCTTTAAATGTGAAAAATGTAATTATAAGAATTAGCCAAATGTTAAATGCTTTAAGAGAAATTGCTCAAATACATACTATTTCTTGCTCCCTAGTGAAATGATTTGCACGACAAAATGAACAATTTTTGGAAAATCATTCATTTTAAAATGCAAATTTTTTAATAGGTTTCTTTTAATATATATGATAATGAGGCACAAACCACGGGCCAAGTAAGCAGATGTCTTGTCAACAAGGTCTAGAATTTAGAATCATTAGGCTCTTTTTAAGAAACACACTTCCTCTGACATAAAGCTGAAGCATATTATAATACTTCAAATTCACACTGCTCTATGTGACACTTTTTCCTCATTAAAATGAAGAATGACACAGCCAGAGAAACAGCCCCATTCTCCCTGCTTTCTATCTGTAGTTCTAAAGATGTCTCTAGCAAATTGTCCTGGAGAGACAAAATATTAAGCACCTTGAGTGCTGTACTGCATGCAATTAATTCATAGCCTCGGGGAAAAAAAATTAGTATTTTATCTTGGCCAATGAAATAATAAGTAGTTGTTGCTCATTGTTCTCATTTTGTTTCCTTTCTCTTTTTTGCATCTTATCAACCCATTTAATTCCACTTATTTTCTTGCGTGTCGATTCTTTTACCTCACACAAGTTTTGTGGTGCAATATACGAAGAAGCTAAATTGTCTTCAACAAAGGCTAAATAGGTGGTGCTGCTGCAAATATAAAATCAAGGTGGTTCTGAAATTGCACCAGATAACAGCGACTATGATCATTAATCATAAACGTTACATCCAGGCTGGCCCTGCGTAGGTGGGGGGTAAGGGAGCCTGTGAGCCATGTGCAGACAGGCTGCAGGGGGAGCTTGGGCCAGCCCTACACAGGGTGGGCAAGAAAGGGTTTTGTTCTGGCCCCAATGCACTAGGGAGAAAGAGGAACCTTGGGCTGGTGTTGTAATCCCTGTGGATGGGCAGAGGGACTTCAGGCTGAATTTGCACTGTGAAAGGGAGGGAAGCCAGGCCTTGAGCCTCCCCCATGCAATGAGCTCATGGGAATAAAGGGACTTCGAAGTAGGCGGGGTCCTTTTGAAAAGGAGCCCTGTCGGGATGAGCCGCGCGGCGCATCAATTTCAAAGTTCCGCGGCCGCCCGCATGCTAATGAGGTGCTGAATATGCATTTCAGCGCTTCATTAGTAAACTTCGAAGTGGCCATTTCAAAGTTTGGGGCTAGTGTAGACACAGCCTGTGGGCCATATTCTTACCCAACAAAGGCTTTGATGCTCGAGTTTACAGTGGTAGAGGACCTCACACCTAACTTTCAGCCCCTTCTTTCAAATTAGAATGCACGGGGTGGTGGGGTAAGGGTAGGGGGTAGGATGCTCGTTTATTTAAAGGTAGCTTTAGGAATGGTGGAGCCCAACCCTTGGTGTATCTCCAGAATTTAGCAGGGAATCCTCACTGCAAAGGTTCATTTACTGATGATCTGGAAATGAGCATCTTCCTCAACAGATTAATCACAAAAGGATGAAGCAGGGGGCTGGACTAGATGACCTCCTGAGGTCCCTTCCAGCCTTATGATCCTATGAATGTGTAGAATATACTTAGCCTGTTATTTTTATTAAAATAGCATTTTGGAGCCCTCTGTGCAGGACCCAGGGGCTCCATTGTGCTAGGCAGGATACAAGCCAATAAAAGAGATCAACCCTGTCCCAGAAAACTTGTCACATGGGATGCAACAGGTGGACAAAAGAGACAAAAGGATGGTCCCAAATTTTAGCAGGAAATGAGAAGTCACAAGTTGCATCAGCATGGAGCTAATTTCAGCAGCTCAGCTCCCTTCTTGTAGTGCTTTTATAGTCCTAGCTGAGAGTCAGGGCCATCATTTCAGGTTTTAGAGCTGGGGTGGGGTTAGTGGAGCTGACAACTGCTCTGGGCCCCACGGCAAGGTGAGACGAGGACTGGCTCTGTGCCCCAGAGAGTGAGGGCAGAAGGGACGGGGCTGAGGGCAATCAGGCCTCAGCCCCTCTCCCAAGCTGGGAGAGTGGCAGTATGTGTGGCTGGGGTGGGGCTCCCCCACTTCCCTCTGTGTGTTTTATCTATGTGCGGCTGTGGACCTTGTGGCTGCTCCCCTCTCCCACGTGCCTCTTGTGCACCAAGGCACTGGAGCCCTGCACTTCCTTGTTTTTCTCCCATCCCATCCCAGCACTTTTGGAACCAGTAATCACTTGGTTTGTGGTCCATCCCCACTTCTCCCTTTCCCTCCCAGAGCTGCAATGCTCTAGATCAGCTCTTTGTAATGAGCCAGCTCTGGAAGGGAGCAGGAGAAGTGAGGATGAAACTTCAATTAGCAGAGTCATGGTGCACCAAAAGTGCTGAGAGGGAGGGGGAGAAGCAAGGAAGTGCAGGGTTCTGGTGCCCCCGTGAGCCAGAGGGCATGGCAATGGCAACAGACCATGGGGATAAAACAGATTTGGACAAAACAACCATTAGTCTGAGGAAAGGAGAAATACATTAAATAATCTGCCCAGGGTTACCCAGAAAGCAAAGGTGGGGCTAGAACCCTGATCTCACAATTTCATCCCAATGCCTTCTCTATGAGTCTCCCATAATAGTGCGAGATATTGATTTGAAACATTAAAATACTTAAGATATTTTTAATGTCTGTGGTTACGTCCTTCTCTTTGGGAGACAGCACGAGTGAGAGAGAGCGAGAGCGAGAGAGAGAGAGAGCTTGAGAGCCGGCCGGAGAGAGAGATCCTTCAGATGAGCAGCCTTGTTAATGACAAGTTCAGCCAAGCATGTGCTACTTGTCCTGTCATTTGGTGCCATGATTAGGTGCAGAACAGGGATAGAAGGAGAATGTCTAATCTTTAAAAAAGGCTTAGCAAGATTACTTCAGCCCTCCGCCTGCCCCCACTGAGCTTTGCTTAAATCCTAAAAGAGTCTAAATAAAAAATCCTTTTATTTCAAAGATGAACCAAAACATTAGTGCACTGTGTGGGAGCTGCAAAAGGGAAGAAGTTAGAACTAATGGAGAAGAAAGATTTGCACATAAAACAAAATGGGACTGTTGCCTTTTTCAAGTTTTTTAAATAACAACAAAAAGGGGACTTTGTGCATTTTAGTAAAATAGTCCATAGAAGACTGAAAGTTGGTTTTAGAGAATTCTTTTCTAAATATGCTTATTTAGAGTTTGGGCCACTTTCTTTCTTTTCTTAAAGCAGTGCAACTCCATTAAATTCAATGGTTACTCCTCGTTTGACCTGGTTGGGAATTTTTCAGCTAAATGTGTTGTTATTTATTTATTATTTTGGCCAGAAATGCTGAAAACAAAATCTTTTGTGGGAACGGTTGGTTCTGATGAATGTCTGAACTCAGACATTTTGGAATTCTGTTTTCAATGTTCATGATGTAATTTTTAGACATTTTACAAGCAAATTCCAGTTTCCCAGGTCAAGATGACTTTTCTTTTTGGAATTGTAGCTAATAATAATAAAATAAATAAAAGATAGCAATCAACATGAAATTTATATATTTACGTAAGTGAAAATTTCAAGTTGACTGAAGACTTACTTTATTTTATTTTTTTGGAGAGTTTGACTTTTTATCCTATTGTGGGATGGAAAAATGTGTCAACATCGCAAATTGTTATGGGCTGGAAAAACTGTTGCCCACCTAGCTCTGTTGCTGATTTACACTAGAAAAACTTAAAATAAGATTCTGAACTAGTTAGCAGAGAGAATCAAAACTGACTGCTAGCAATCTTAACTCATCCCTACTAATGTAACATCATATCTGTTTGCTTATAAAAGACAGCAGAGACTCCTGCTGCTGCAGCAATGTTTATCTGTGTGATGCGGTGTGCCTGGACATGTACAATCCTGCTTTTATGGAGTAGGTGTTGGCTGAAATGCTGTTTGTACTGGCACTTGCCTGGAAAGAACAAGAGTAGGCATTTATCTTCTGCTGTGTACTTCAGAGCTCTCTGGGGGCCCACATAACCCGCAGTTCTACAGAGAGAGGCTGGGTAATGAGTTTGCACCAGGAAATCCTTCCCAAAGAATGATTGAAGACATGTTTCTCTTTAATGATTGATGTTTATTCTGTAGCTACCATTTGAGCTGCTGTACTGATCATTGGGTCATAAGCCTAGAGCAGTTCAGACTCAGGATTATTTCATCGATGTATTTCCTGTGGACTTGGGGCTATGCTCTTATGGAGAGTGGCCAGCTTCCTCAGCTCTGTTCTAGTCCACTCTCTCCTCATTCACAGTACACTTGGAGAAAAGCTTAAGGATTGGGCAAAGAGTCACTGAAGCTGTCCTATTTCTTTTCCACTGTCTTGGATTAGCTAGTTTAGGCCTCGTCCATCTTATGTGGTGGATCGATGTTGCAGCAATTGATCCACTGGCCTTTGATTTATTGTGTCTGCTGTAGACATAATAAATCAATCTTCAACCTTGCTCCCATTGATGCCAGTACTCCACCAAGATGAAAAGAGGAGCTGGCGTTGTTGAGAGAGCAGCCCTCCAGTGACCTTACCACACACAAGGTGTAGTGGTGAGTATGTTGACATCAGCTACGCTATTTGTGTTACAGAAGTAGCTAGATGGCATTGGTGTGTATAGATGAGGCCTCTCTGGGGAATAATCGAGCCTATAGTCATTTGGCAAAACAAGGTTTTAAAGAATCTTCCTGTGCAACCCCAGCCAATTGTATATTTCAGTATGTTGCAATGAGTTGTGTTTTAAATGAACTCAGGGCAAGCCGCCTTGAAATTCCAGTTTCCTAAGGCATGTAAAAATAGTCTTGATAATGTTCCTGGTGAAACTAGAATGTTCCAGCTGCAGTAGACAGGAATGGTGGAAGCTCCCTCTTAAAAAATACAAACAAAAAAAAATGAAGGGGGAGGATTGTACCTGAACCTGTGCCACCCTTTTCGTGCTCTCATGTTCCCCCTTTTCCTTGAGACCCTGCTCCCCACTCATTCCTCTCTGCTCCATACCTCCTTTTTGTTCACCATTGTGGCTGGTAGAAAGTGGAAGGGCATAACACTTCCACTTCTAAAAGTAATAGGGCTGGGGCCTCCTGGCCCTCCCTGTTCTGGCTCCCTTGGCAGTAGAATATAATTTGATTTCATTCTACTACATTTTAATTCAAATTGCTACATCCCCCACCCCACACACACAAAAAGACAAAACTTTGCAGAGTAGTGCAAATGAGTGAATCACCAGCTATGCCATGGAGAACACAAGTGGCAACAGCAATTAAGAGCATGAGAACATAAGAACAGCCATAGTGAGTCAGACTGAAGATCCTTCTAGCCCAGTATCCTGTCTTCTGACACTGGCCAATACCAGGAGTCCCAGGGGGAATGAACAGAAGAAGTAATCATCGAGAGATCCATTTCCTGTCACCCATTCCCAGCTTCTGACAAAGAGAGGCTAAAAACACCATCCCTACCCATCCTGGCTAATCGCCACTGATGGATCTATCCTCTATGAATTTATGTAGTTCTTTCTTAACCCTGTTAAAGTCCTCATCTTCACAATCTCCTATGGCACAGAGTTCCTCAGGTTGATTGTATGTTGCAGGAAGAAATATTTTCTATTGTATATTTTAAACGTGCTATCTGTTAATTTTATTTGGTGACCCCTAGGTCTTGTATTATGAGAACAAGCACATAACGTTTCCTTATTCACTTTCTCCACACCAGTCATGATTTTATAAACCATTATCATTTCCCCCTTTCTGTTCTACACTGAAAAGTCTGTCTTTTTAATCTTCCCTCATATGGCAGGTATTCCAAGCTCCTAGTAATTTTTGTTGCCCTTTTCTGAACTTTTCCCATTGCCAAGATACTGTTTCTGAGATGAAGTGATCACATCTGTATGCAGTATTCAAGATGTGGGCATGCCAGGGATTTATATACAGGCAATAAGATATTCTCTAGCTTTTTCTCTATCCCCTTTTTAATGATACTTAATATTCTGTTTGCTTTTTTTAACTGCTGCTGTACATTGAGTGGATGTTTGCAGAGAACTATGCCCAAGGACTCCAAAATGTCTGTGGTAATAGCTAATTTAGTCACCCCAGCCACATCTGCACTAGACAGTTTTGTCAACAAAACCAGGGTTTTGTTCGCAAATCTCACAGAGTGTCTACACACAAAATGCGTTTTGTCAATCATCTGTTGACAAAACTTGGCACTTCCACCAACAGCATTCTGCCTCTCTGCATTGAGGAATAACACATTTGTTGGCAGTTTCTGTCAACAAAAAGCCATGTAAGCACACCAAGGGTGGCTCTGTTGACAGACAGGGCTTCTGGTTCATCAGGGAGCCCTGTTTGCTGCGCTTCCAGTTGGCCATTCTGTTGAGAGAGCAGACAGGCTGTCTGGCTGCTCTCTGTCAACAGAGCAGATTGATCTTTCAGTCTGTGTGTGGACATGATCTGTTGACAGAAATTTTGCTGGAAGATGTCTTCCAACAATAACTTCTGTTGACAGATCACTGTAGTGTAGACATAGCCCATCGTTTTGTTTGTATATTTGGAATTATATTTTCTAATATGCATTACTTTGCATTTATCAACATTAAAATTAATTTGGCATTTTGTTGTCTGGTTGTCTAGATGTGTGAGATCCTTTTGGAGTTCTTCATTGGCTGCTTTGGACTTAATTATTTTGAGCAATTCTCCCACCACACCACTTTTTTTTCTACTGGACCAATGTCATATGGTGTTGGCCAACTCTTGTTGAGTGTCCTATACCGCCATGGAAGTTAAAGGCACTCAGCATTTCATAAGAGGGGCTCAGGGGATTAGACTCAAGATCAACATATGAATTCAAAAAGTTTTCAGGTAGGCAGTTTTCCTGGCTAATATTTGTTTTAAAGTTGAATAAGACAAAACAACAAAATAGCTTTAGGCAATATTTAGAGTAGCTGGAACGTAAGGTCAAAAGTCTCCAATCTGCTATATGATTGATGGACCCCATAGTCTTTTACTCCTCTCTCTTTCTGGCTGTAAAGTGGCACTAAAAAGCATCAGAGCATTTGAAACACTCTTGGCGAGAAGTGTCCCCCTCACACTATGGGTTTTATCAGCTGCCTAGCTATTTACAAAACTTAGTAGCAAACTTTTGCTACTGAAAAAATGCTGCTGCATTTTCTTGGTCAGGAAAGGCCATATATCTTCTCTGATTATTTAAAAAAAAAAAAAGCCCAAAACACTGCAGCATACACTTACCCAGGAGCTAAATTATTCACAATCAATTTCACTCTGAAGAGCTCTCTTGTGAAAGTTTCAAACATAGAACACATTTAAATTAAAGCAAAATTGTGTATCTAATCTGTATGGGGGTCAGAGCTTCTGCTTCTAAGAGCTCTATTTGAATTATTGTACAGAAGAAAACCTTGCCTTGAAAGTGCACCTTTATGTGACAACTAAACCCTTTGAAAGCCACTTTTTCCCAGTTGAGTCATTTTAATATATAAATAATATGACAATGTTCTTTATTTTTTAAAGACTATTCTTTAGTTTCTTCCAGCTTGGTGGATAATAACTGCAGAAACTAAATAATTATTTTCTTTATAATACATTTCTCCTGAACCCTTGCGGACTGTTAAAATGCATTCTGAATTCTAAAATAGGTTACAAATAAGTTAGGTAAAAGCTATGAAGGTTGAGGAGGAAAACGTCTTGTCAAGCAATGCAAGGCAGCCCTAATTCATCCAGGTACTATAGTGAACAGATAGAATATCCACAGTGCAGGATTGCAATGGACTTCTTTCTGTCTCTGTCTTCCCTCCTTTACTGGAGCTGCTTTTAAATGATGTGCCAGAGAGCCTAGCCATTAGAAACCAATCCTTCCAGTGAGTGCTGTGTAACCATCTCCACTTTACATGTGTCCTTTTCCCATCAATAACAGTAACAATCTCTTGAAAAGTGTATATATTTAGTTAAATGCAGCTGTTTATTCAAATTAATGCATTTATTGCCATAAAATTTCATGATGGTTTAATTAAGAGCTTTAATTTTTTATATGGTGAAGTATAAATATTGATGAAGGCGCTTGGCAGAGGCAGAATATTAAAACAGGTGTTTTAGGAGAAACACAAATGAAGTGTCTAAGAGTAAATATAAAAAAATCAATTAATAATGTTCCTCTCTTTTTCCATTAAATTGCTTCCCAAAGTGGTCTGCATCCAGCACAGCCACTGGTGCTGCCGTGTTCAGTTGCTTCCACCACTTCCCTTTCTTTTTTTGTTACAATGGACAGGTGGCCTGACTGCTCACTCCCTCAGGGAAACTCTTGGGAAATGGCAGAGGTAAAGAACAAGGGGCTCAATCGATGGAGTTTCATCAGATTACTCAATTAGGAGAGATGAGTTTGCACCTCCCTGGGATGGGCAGGGGATCTAGCACCATGAAAAAGCCTCCTCTGCACCCTTTCATTGGAAATATGCTACTGTCTCCATTATGTCTCTCAGCTCCCCTCTAAGGCTACAGTTACATTAGTGGTCTGTCGGCAGAGATTTCCTGACAAAACTTGTGTCAACAGAATGCGGCTACACACAAAAGCCAATCAGAAGAGCACTCCACTCTGGCAACAGAACGGCTGGACTGCCTGGCTGCACTCTTGATAAAACAGGCACCGGGCAGCACAGCAGACAGGGCTGCCCGTTTTTCTGGATGCCCTGTCTATCAAGAAAAGGCTCCCCAGAGTGTCCACACACCGTTTTTTATCAACAGAATCTGTCAACAGCAGCATTATGCCTTATGGTTGAGAGGCAGAACACTACTGGCGTAAGTGCTGAGTTTTGTTGACAAACTGTGGAAAGAACGTATTTTGCATGTGGCCATTCCACAAGTTTAGCTGACAAAACTGGGGTTTTGTCAGCAAAAGTCACTAGTGTAACCACAGACTAACTCTAGGCAAAGAAGTTCTATTTCAAAATTAGTACAACCTCAGGATGGATATGATGACGGTCCATTTTCTGCACTGTCATAAAGGTTGGCACTCCAAGTATGAGTGACTTTTTAGAATGTCTGCTCTGCTGCTGTGATAGCAGGGGAAAAGGAGTGAGACCATGCCAGTCTTGGGTAGTAGACTGTCTCGCACAATGTGGGAAGAAGCCCTCTACTAATCAGGGTGGTGCAAAGGGGAGATGTATGCCACCATGCCCAGACCTGTGCAGATGTGGCTGACACCCATTTGAAACTGTCTTACTTTAAATCTCTAAAGTACAGAACTACATGGGGAAGCAGCAGGAAGCGTGTATGGCTTTGACGCACAAGCATGACTTTTGGGAATTCGCAGTTAATTCAACACAGATTGAGTTTTCTAACTAATGAAAAGTTCCCTGGGCAAACTAGACTACAGGGGTCCTGGAAAATCACTCTTGTGGATGTTTCAGAGGAATATTTTTTTCTAGTTTCTTTCTTTCTTCCACTCCTGTGTCTTCAAAGCCCAAACCAGCAGGTCCCAATTAGCTATGCACCACCTCAAATGCCAGCTGCTTTTTCTTTGCCTCTAATTACTGTCTATGCACTCCCTTCAGCCTCCATCAATCTTCTAGCTTCTCTCTAGTGATACGGTCTGATAGAAACGCAGGGGTTTAATCACACTTGTGACAGAAAAAGAGGCTGCCAAGTGCTTGCTCGCATTGAAATTATGGAGCGCTTGGCCATTAGCTTTACTGGGAGAAGGAAAGAGCCCTAACTTGATTCATGAGTCAGAATTTTTTTCTATATGATAAAAGGCTGTCTGGCTACGTCTACACTAGAAGCACCTATCTACAGAAGTTACAGCTGGAAGAGATGTTCCGACAAAACTTCTGTTGACAGATCCTGCCTACACATGAAAGGGGATTGATCGTTTGATCCACTCTGAAGACAAAAGGGGCCCCCAGAGCATCTACACAGTATTTTTGTCAACAGTTTGTCAACAAAACACATTTTGTGTGTAGACACTCTGCGAGTTTTGTCTGCAAAACCACAGTTTTGTCCACAAAACTGACTCTAGTGTAGACATAGCCTCTGAATATTCCTGGCTTCCACATTTATGATTATCTGTACATTTGGAGAAGATGCCAATAGTGGTTGGCTTATTTTGAAATTGGTAAACCTCGTTCTGTCACTGTGTGCGTCTACACTACAAGATTACATTTGAATTCATCAATATCAATTTTGTAATTCTGGAATTTATAAGTTGGAAGTTGACCATCCTCCCTTTCCATATGCTTCTCACAGTCGACTCATTGCTGCCCCGCTCAAATTGGCTAACATTGACTGTTGCAGTAGTGCATTGTGGGAACCTATCCCACAGTTCCCTTATCCCTCTAGCATTCTGGGTGTGCTTGCTGGTCTTTGACATCCTCATCCCACATTGCATTTTCCTCATTCCCCTCCCGATCCATGGAAATACTACAGAGACTCTCAAAGTTAGAAGGAAGAGGATAGAAAAGTCAAGGAAAAATATTTTGATTTTTGAAAAGCATGAAGAAAGAGAAGATAGGAAAGTTTTTCAGAAAAGAGAGTTGCTGATGGGGAGAGTCTTTGGCTTTCTGATGCACTATAAAGCTTCTGTGCAATGACTATGTTCTCAACTGGCCATCCACTGCTGTCCCACCTCCCATCATTGCATGTGATCCCTGAAAATAATACAAAGGCCTGGACTGTATCCAAAAGTCAGAATAAAGGACAGAAAAGTCTAGGAAAAAATCATTTTTGACTTTTCTCTACACTACGGGCATGTGGGGGAGGGGAGTTCAGCGGGGTGCCAGTTGAGGTGGCAGAATGTTGAAGTAGCTGAAAAGAAGATGGTATGGGTGTAAGGAGGGGTTCAGTGGGGGGCCAGTTGAAGTGGTCCTCCCCGTGTATTTTAGCCAGTGTGGGAGACTTCCCAGCAGCAGCAGCAAAACCCCCAGTACCTTAGCCGCCAGGGGAGACTCCTCCCCAGCAGTAGCAAGCCCTTGAATATCTTTGTGCACATTTAGGGCTCCAAGTCAGGAATCTATGGTGCTGCCTGGAAGCATGGTCAGCACCGAATGGCAGGCACATCCTTTTATTGGGTTGGGAGCTACCCATGCGATGTGGCAGAGAATGGGAAAGATACAGATTGTCATGCTTGTGCGTGAGGCAAAGGGATTCATGCACAAATGTAAACCACTGAGAAGAAGTTTCTCAGTGTCTTATGCAAGCACGACCCCCGCACAACCTTGTTGTCATGTGGTGCGGTGGGGCAGCAGCTGGCACTGGGCAGCACAGAAAAAAATAACAAGTGTAGAGACAGAGCCGCAAACTCCCTGCAGGGCCTATTTGTTATGGGTAGATACGCTCACAGTGCTAATAGCAAAGAAAGAGAGACATTTCTCAGGTTCTCATACAAACATGAGCCCATAGCCAAAGACTTGCTGCTCCCGCTTTGAACTTTATGGCCTTCCGGTTACTGGAGAGCAGCAGCCAGAAAGGACCAGTGAGGGACAATTGTGGGTTACATACAGGACACCTCTGGAGGCTAATAAATTATAGTTTTAAGACATGGCACTTCCATGGTGGCCTTTAATTGAAATTCTGAATTTGAACTTGATGCTAAACCCGTCAGGTAACTGATTTTGTAATCTCGATATGGGTGCACCCGAAATCGAGCTAATGGTATTTACAGTGAAGACAGTCATGTGGTAATATCGAGCTAACTGCCTTAAATTTGAATTCATCTCATAGAGTAGATGCAGCCTACGAGGAATAGTGCCTACTGTGAAATAGCTATTTCAAAGTAGATGCTCTTAAGATAGGGAATAGAGCCTATTTTGATATACACCATAGTGCATCCAATGGCTCTATTTCAAAATATGTTCAATGGCCTTTTCTACATGTGCCACTTGTTCTGGAAGCAGCATGCTAATGAACAGCCCAGAAAATGCTAATGAGGCCCAGATGGAAATTTCTGATGCCTCATTAGCATATGGTCACTTGATTCAGAGTCCGGAAGAAGCTCTTCTGGACTCCAAAATAGCCATGTAGAAGCACGGCCCTTGGGGATCTCCCCGAAGGAAATCCTCCTTCCAGAAGCTCTGTCTTCCTGAAAATTTGTGTGTAGACGCTGTATTTTGACATAGCTAAGTGCTGTTTCAAAATGCATTTTTGTGTGTAGCAGCGTTATTTCAAAATAAGTGGTTTTTGAAGAGCTCTTCTGGAATAGCTTATTTCAAAATAAGGCTGCTGTGTAGACTTACCCCTGTACATTTGTAGTATTTCTACAGATGATGCTCGCACATGACCCGTCTGTCACTGTAACACATTAGAGTGATCTGGTCATCTATGCTGCTAACACCACCACACACACTTTTCTGTAAATTTCCTCTATTTTTCCTTTCAGGATTCAGGGATTCGTGTATAAACTGGGAAACCTGATTCAACACACAAAACATTTAGAAGCGGTAACATGAAAGGCCTGATTGTTGCTTGCCTGCATACATGTGTGCACACATACACCCGCATGCTTCCTTCTGACTCTACTTCACAGCAAAACAAAAAGCAGCCTGATAGTGTATAGACTAGCACGGCTTACTCTCTGTTACTACTTCACAGCAGCTAGTGTTCTTGATTAGGATTAAAACACAGTGTAGTTTTTCCAGAAGTGCATTCCCTGTAGCTACTTCTAACTCTTCTAATTAAAATGAGCAGTAAACTCTGGGAAGGTTATATCCTAGTTCAAAGTCAGTTATCCTATGGATAACGTGACCAAAGCTCCCTCAGGATGGTATTAACCTTTATATTAAGTCAATCAGAGTCTCACGTGTGACTTCTCAAGCTGGTATGTACTATACTCAGTGTGGAGGGAATGCAACTGAACACTATTCATCTTGTAGTGGAGTAATTAACGAATGCTTTAGTAAGGGTAACATGAGAAAGACACCCATGCTGATATATTAAATATGTTAAGGATGACAAAAGGTCACTTAGATTTTTTCTTTCATCTTGTCTGTATCTTATTGAAATTCAGAAGTTATCAAGCTTGTTATATTAAACACTGTAACAGCTCTACTTTTAATTACCTGTCAGGACTCACTGGTCTAAGGTGGAAAGGTTATTTGACTTCTACTTTAAAGACAGTTTTGGACCATGTCTTGTTGAACAAAAGTCATCTATGGTACAACACAGTCCTGAAGTCACATCCTTGAAATCGTTAAACCAGTGAGGCTCAACTGGCATGCCATGGCGCTGAGTGTGCCATCACATTTTGAGGAAAAAATATTTAAATTCAATTGAATAACTCAGGGATAGCTAACGGGCAGCTCTTGAGCTGCACGTGGTTCTTTGAGCCTCTAAATCTGGCTCCTCCTTAGAGCTGCACGCCAGGAGTGTTGTCCACCATGCTGCACGTGTGCCCCAGTGCTTGGTGGGAGGAGTGCATGGCAGCAGCAGTGGCTCTGTGGTGGTGGCTCTGAGTTGCCCAGCATCGAGTTAGAGTGAGGAGCAGGGGTACTGGGTGTGCCTGGCTTTTGAGGAGGAGATGGGGATTGGGTTTGAGCAGGGAGCTGGGGGTGCTTGGCTCTGGAGCAAGAGAGGGGGATTGGTTTAGCGGGGAGGTGGAGGGTGCCTGGCTCTGGGGGACAAGGAGGGGACTGGGTTCTATATATTGGGTGTACTGTGAAATTATAACGGTTGCTGAAGTGTGCCATGAAGTGATAAAGGTTGCTGAGAACTGCTCTAAACTAAAGGAAAACTGAACAGCAAAAGTAAACTAAAGATACAGGGCTGGTTACACAGCTATAGTAAACTAATTTTGAAATGTATGGAGTATCCGGTGTCACAAATGAATCATAGCGTTTAAGGCCAGATGTACTAGATTGACGTCCTGTATATTCACTTATCTGCCTTGATGTATTATTGTCATTGGAGGGGCACAGCTCAAGCTTTATCTTGCGGGCTACTGTGCTCCTAGGCAGTAAGGGCTTGCCTCAGAAACTCACTGTGACCCTCAGGGTAGCTTCCTTCCCTTTCTCTCTGGGTGTGAAAACCCTCTTTAGTCCCAGTCTTTTCTCTCAGGGAATGTCTCTGTAGAGGTGTGGGAAGGGCTAGAGGGAACCCAGGCCTACTGGCTACTCTGGGTTCCAACCCAGGGAGCTCAAGGGCAGCAGCAACAAGTAGTTTTCCCACCATTACCAGAGCTATAGTCCTACCTTGGGCCACTTCCCCAAATGGCCCCTCCCACTATCTTCCTTTATGCTCATTCTCCCCAGTCTTCCACAGCATACCACCTTGGTACAATTTCCTAGTATATCACTCTCTCTGAAGGAGAGGATTTAACTAGTCCCAGCAGGTTCTTAATAAACTGTAGGTGTTCTGATTGGCCTGTCTTTCTTAATTGCTTGTAGCAAGCTCTTAATTGGCTCCAGGTATCTTATGGGGTCTGTCTGACTTAATTGGTTTTAGTACCTTCCTGATTAGTTTGGAGCAGTCCCTGGTCACTCAGGGAACTGAAAACTATTCATCCAGTGGCTACCATATTTAATTTTCACCAGACTACTACACAGGGAGCGGAGGTTGGTGGAGGGAGAGGCCTGCAACTGTGGGATCTATTTTCATTCATTCATCCTGGCAGAGTTCCCCTGGGCAGAATCTACTGACTCCCTTGATACTTTCAGGTGTCCCCTTCCAATTTCCTTGTTTTGTCCCATTGACCTTCAGACCTACCCCTGCTGTTCTTTTTATTTATCCCATGTAATTAGCTGGTTTCCAGAGTTCAGTGGATCTTGCCAATAATCTGGGGGAGGGTCTTTTAGATGTGGGTGGGCTTACATTTGCTCACTTCCTGGATTCCAATAGGTCCGGACTACTGCAGCCAACTGGACTGGGTCTGTCACATGCCAACATCTATGTACTCAGAGTTATTGGTTGTCCTCATCCTAAAAACAACTTTTGTAAGACACAGACATTTAGTTCCTGAGTTACAATAAAGTTAAAATGATGTGAAAAGTTGCTTTTCATAATTTTTGAGAAGGCATTGTATATATCTCTTGAACAAATAGAACTGAATATAATGATGTTAATAAAACAAACTGAAAGGTGCCCAAGCACATAGAGTATATACTGCAGGTTTTAACTGTCTGCCGAAGATTGATTTATTTCAGGAAGGAGAGAATAGTATGGGTTCCTCTTTGTGCAAAGAAAAAACAAAGTTGTGGCCAGTAGTAAATGATCCAGCTGGCTTTCTGATTAACTAGAGTTCAGAAGCTCTCACTTAAAGTTTCAGCTTTTTCGTAGCTTACAAAGGTTGTTCCAGTACATGCTACATCTGAGTAGCAGACAGGGAATAACAGATGACACTGGATGCCTTCATCAAAGTGAGGATGAAGAAAATCAAGGCACTTTCTGAAATAAAATAAGTCCAATTTTGAGGGGTTGAAAACCTGAACTTTTTTGGACAGCTGCCTCCTATTATTAACTAGAAAAAAGCCTACCCACAATTCTTCCCACTTATTAAATTAAATAGTAACAGAAAGTAAGCCGTGCTAGTCTATACACTATCAAAACAAAAAGCAGTCAAGTAGCACTTTAAAGACTAGCAAAATAGTTTATTAGGTGAGCTTTTGTGGGACGAGCCACGAGCCACGAAAGCTCACCTAATGAACTATTTTGCTAGTCTTTAAAGTGCTACTTGACTGCTTTTTGTTTTGATTAAATTAAATATTATTCTTATTAATTTCTGTCAATGTCAACCTGTTCTCAGTATACTTTAGCAAGTAAGTTGGTGCTGACACATTTTGCCCTACGTTACCCACTTTACCATTTCTATGAATAACCTTCTTCACACTACACAGGTTTCTGGGAACATTTTTCAGGTGCCTCATCTGATCAGTACCAGTGGTGTTGTGTCTTTTAGCCTTGGCACTCCAGTTGTACAGGTTGAACCTCTCTAACCTGGAACTTTCCCATCCTGCAACATCCATAGTCCAGCATTAGCCAGACAACCACTTACCACATGTGTTCAAGTTTTCTGTAGTCCAGTAACGTTTGTTCAGAGCCATCAATCCCAGCTGTCAGTGTTCTGTACAGTTCTTTAACTGTAATTTACCCCCAAATGTCTTCTGAGAACCCAGAAACCAGTGAAAGTGTTGGTAATGTGCTAGACAATATTGGTGTTCCATTGTCCAGCACATTCTCTCATCTAGCACCACTCATGTTCTGAGGGTGCCAGACAAGAGAGGCTCAACACATACTTTCTCTTGTGTTTAGCAGGGTACCCACACTTCTCACAGGTAGACTTCTGGAGATGGTATGCCTTGGATCCTCAGCAACAGCACAAAGTGAGGGTCTTACAGTGTTCCCTTTGTCATCTTGCTCTGGCCACCATCACAGAGTAGAGTGACTAGTGATGGAAACCTTGTTGGGGGTTCCCTCAGAAGCAGGAGGGGAAAGCTAGATGAGGGTACAAGTCCACCATGAATCTTGGTGATCCAGTAAAATATAATGTATGGAGATACACATCTCATAGAACTGGAAGGGACCTCAGGAGGTGATCAAGTCCAGTCCCCTGCCCTCATGTCAGGACTAAGCACCATCCATTTTTAATAAATAAACAAAACCTATTTGCCCCAGACCCCTAAGTGGCCCCTCTCCAGGACTGAGCTCACAACTTTGGATTTAGCAGGCCAACACTTAAACTACTGAGCTATCCCTCTCCCCTGTAATGCTAGGGGCAGTTACCTCTCTGCTGCTTTTGGTGGGCGAGAGAGGGTGAGAGAGAGAGAAATGGAATATCCAGTCCCCAGCTGTAAAAGCACTTTGCTTTCTGGTATCCCCTGCCTAGCATCTGGAGCAGGTGACAAGATTGCCTAGTCTCCCAACCACATGCCTCACACGTTGTCAGATCAGGACATGTTTTTCAAGCTGCATGGGAGGTGCAAATAACATAGCACCATGTGCTTCAGTTATACCATCCAGAGGGGAGGACTTGAATGCTTTTAGCCTTTGGCATGCAGAAGCAAGAAGATCTGCTGAAGGAAAGCTGAGCAACCAGGTTACCAAACAAATGGAATGAAAATCAGACGAATGCATTCCTCTGCACGGTGTGTTAAGCACTGCATGGGTTTGCTAGCTCTATCATAATTTAAGATCCTTCTTTGGCATTTGTCTTTTATTAACAATTATAAAAATAGGATGCATGCTGATCTCGGGTTGTGTGCTTCTCAGATTAAAGCATCTACATGCCCTACATATGTGCTTGAGGCCTGATCATTCTGCCATTAAAATTCCCATTAACTTAAATTAGAGAACAATAAGGCTGTTTGGGTCCAAAAAGTTGTTTTTTACAAATGATTAAACGAATAAACAGCCCTTCTCACAATTTAATGGTGCAATAACTAGTAGCCCAGAACAGCCATTACTGTTTGCACTATTGCATTTTTGTTGTAAGGCTGATTTTTAAAAAGCACACTTTCCTGCTGCAGCATTTTATTTGGTGTCAGAATAAATGTGACCTGCAGGCTTCTAAGGAATATATATAATCCCAACACATTGTCACTTGTCTGTGGGTAACATCATGCTAAAGTGTCCGGTGAGCTCTTAGATGAAAGATAAAAGGTGCTTTTACCTTTATACAGGCCAGAAGTAATACCAAGGCTAACAATTTACACATCTTTCATAGATTGCAAATGCCCAGGCTTCTTAAGCAAGTGATATGAGTAAACATTTTTAAAACAGTTAGCTACAAATATCAATAAATCTGGGGTTTTGTCAGGTAGCTCAACTTATGCCTCTGGGTTCAGGTATAAATTGAAATTGAATTCCTCATCCCTTTTAGAAGATCTAGGTTCTAATCCTAGCTCCAGTTACATCCATGGCAAAAGTCCTATTGACTTCAAAGGGGCCATTATTTCACCTGTAAAATGTAAAGGCTTGTCCGCACAGGGTTGTGGAGGAAATTTAATCCACAGTAACTCAGAGCTTGTTGGAGGTTAATCTTCCAGGGTTCAGTTTAGCGGGTCTAGTATTCACCCTGTAAATCAAATGCTAAGGGCACCCCATTGACCCTCATACTCCTCACAGTCACGAGGAGTAAGAGAAGTTGATGGGAGAGTTTCTCCTGTTAACCTCCTGCTGGACAGTAGAGATATTTGACCTCAGGTGCGTTGACTCCAGCTATGCTAGTCTCATAGTTGAAGTTGTGTGTCTCAGGTTGACTTGTTCCTCTTGTGTAGATCTGGCCTAACTGTGTGCTATTGACATGAATTAAACTAAGTCCCAAGATGAACGTCTGTAGAAGCTTAGCCCTTCACTGACTTCAGCTTGGAGTGAGAATGAACTGAGTTGGGAAAGGTCTGTAATGCTTGGCCTTGTAACAAAGAAGTATTTTGAGTAATTCCATCTTCGTGTTATTAGCCAATATGAGTGGATATTTTCCCATTCCTTAAGGTTTTTCATTATTGGCACATTTTATGCACTCCGGGCCAAATTCATCCCTTGTTCCATTTCACTGGTTGAAATGGCATTGTACTGGATATGAATTAGCCTTTCTCTCTCTCTTTTTCCCCTTGTGTCTAAATTTGCTTTTGCTTCTGTTGTAGCCAGCTCAGCAATTTCCTTTGCTGTAATTGAGCAAGCATCCTGTAGACACTGGGAACATACTGCCTTGAAGAGTCCCATAAACAAGTCCTTTTTGTGAGTGATGTACCCATTGCCAATGATGTTTTGCTTTGTTTTCTCCATTGGGGAGGAAAAGCAGGAGCTGGAGTTGCAGAAATAGGACTTCCTGTGCTTTGTTTTGTTTTGGGATTTATTTATAAGCTTATTGATTTCCCATGTGCGTCTCTGAGATGCAGTAGCACTTCTATCAACAGCTCAGTTTAAAGGCTCTTTGAGTGGAGATAGCAGCCATGGTACATGTTACGCAAGGAGGTTTGTGGAAGAGGCTGCTTATGAGGTTGTAGTTGATGACAAGGATTTTAACTTCTCATCTACAGGACTATATTCTTCTCCATTGTATCTCTTGTCACCTATTGCAGATAGACTAAAACAGGGAGATATCACCTATGCCCCAGCAGCTGTTTGGTCATTCATATAGTACTCATGGCCTTGCAGTGTTTGAATGTTATTGGTGCATTGGCTAAGTCTGAGAAGTAATGAGCTTTGCCTGCTAGTGGCACTGAAGACCGTGTTTATACCTGTCAATATTCCCAGCGCAGTCCTAAATTTTCAAATACAAAACTTTTAAAATGTCAGTTATTTCCCTCCTCTTTGGTGGGCCAAATGGCCAGCCAGGCCAAGAAAGTAAATCTTGCCTTCCATGATTCAATTTCTCACCAAACTTACTAACAAGGAACATATAAATGACTATATTGAATCAGACCAGGGTGACCAACCTGCAGCTCTGTGAGCCTTTAAACGTGGCTCCTCCTCAGAGCTGCATGTTGGGAATGCCATCCACCTGCTCTGTGCACATGCCCCATCATTGATGGTAGAAGCACATGGTGGTGGCAGCTCTGGCAGCTCTGCTGAGTCACTGACATCGAATTAGAGTGGGGTTGGGGGGCACTGGGAGTGCCTAGCTCTGGGGGAAGGTGAGGGTATTCATTTAGACCGGGGCCTGAGGGGTGCTGGGGTCTCCTGAGGCTGGAGGAGGGCATTCATTTCGAGCAGAGGAGGGGAGCTGCAGGTGCCTGGCTCTGGAGGAGTGGGAAGGCATTGAGTCATGTATTATGTATTTATTTTTATGTATCTATGTATAGATATATTAAAGGTAAATAAATATGGAATATGTGAATCTTTGCATTCTATCCACTGCTATTTTGGTTCTTCGCCTCTAGTTGGTCGGCTGCCCCGACTCAGAGTAATAGCCTGGGGGTGGTGGGGTCAACAGACTTGCAGAAGCCCTGGGCAAGGTGGGGAGGGGTCCTGCTCCATAATCCCAGAAGGGCTGGGGGTCTTTGGAGGCAGGAGCAGGGCTGGGGCAGCCAGCCCTCAGCACCACCCAGTGTGTACTGTGGTACGCACCTCCCCATACCAGGCCAGCCCTGAGAGCTGTCCAGAATGCCCACCCAGTGCTCCAGCAGTGATACAAAGGGCCTTGGGCTCCCATCACTGCTACGGTAGCAGCAGTGGTAACTGGGACTTCCCTGCCACACACCTCCCACCATCAGTAGGCCTGTCATGGCCATCTTGTCTGATATCCTGTCTCGAACAATGGCCAGTCCAAGCTGTTTTAGAGGAAGGTGCAAGAAATCACAGAATAGTCAAGTGTGGAATGAACACCTTCATGCTCCCAGACGGGCAATGTGTTAACACATGAGGCTCTGCATGCGCCTTCAATGTGTGTATGCAATTAGATTACAATTAGAGATTACATACAATGTGTGTATGCAATTAGAGATTACAACTCTCTGCTGGCAGAGAGTTCCTGTGAAGGACCCACAGCTGTAGATCACAATTCAGAATCAAGACAGTAGAGCCTCATCCTCAAATCCCTGTCAAATCCCACAGCTGCATTCAGTGTATCTGGTCTATACAGATTTTATAATGTTTGGGAAAGTTTTTTATACCCCAGAATTTTCTGATTCTGCAAAACAATGCTGTCTGCCAGGAAGACCTACGGTTAAAGACATATAGCCCTGTCCCTCTGCTGAGGTTACAGGACACTGATAGGATGTCTCCATTGCTATTAAACACCCACATCTGGTCTGCAGCAGATGGCTTGGGCTAAGGCGAAACAGCTGTGTAGACATTGGGGCTTGGGTTGGACTGTTGGCTCTGAGCACTTCCTCACTTGTAGGGTTCCATCATTTATATTGAGCTTTTACAACCCTGCAACCTCGGCCTCGTGAGCCCATGTCAGCTGGCACACACCAGTCCATGGTGACTGGTTAGGGGGATCCCTGGCTGGGCCCCTGCCTTGCTCCTCCCTGACCCACCTATGTGCCACTTATGCCCTGATCCACCCACCTCCTACCCACCTCCCTGATCCTGTTCCACCCCGCCTGCCTCTTCTTCTGGAAGTGCCACAGTGCTGAAAGTGAGTAGGGGAGCAGATGCATGTGACCCTCTGTGCACTCTCATATGTCACCCTTGACATCACCTGTGAGTGCGTAATGGCAGCTTATACATACTCCGAGAGTACCCCTCCCTTCTGTGGAGCCAGATTGCCTTCTACTTACCCACCCTAATTAGTATCTTCTGTCACTGTCATGAGTAGAACTTCATGTGAAGTAATCAGTGTGGGTAAGAGGATTGTTATTTGGTCCAGTAACTGCTCCATATAGAACTATGCTACATAGGCCTCAACCTTGCAATATCATCCTGGAAATGTCCCAACCCAGGCATCTAGTTGTGCTGTTCCCTCCCCCACATCCCCATACTTACCATAATTACTGGGGATAGACCAAAGAAATAATAAAAATGTGTTTTTCCCAAGCAACTGGCCATAGGATTTTGTGAAGGTAAACAGGTAAGGAAGTGTAAAGGGCAAATCCAGGATTTGAAAACTGAAGGGGCTCCTAAGATGCTGTATGTAATATAAATACTATGATCTAATTGCTGAGGAGCTTAACATTTTTTCATGTTTACCCAAGTCCTGAATAATTACCTTTGGTTGATCCTCTTTGTAAATTTATATTGCAGGCTCCTGCTACTACTATTCATGCCAACAAGACTTTTACCATTAACTTCAATGGTAAAATGCAGGAGCAGGCTCAAATGGCTGTTTTTAAACTGTTTTGACTGTTCCTTGTGGAAAAAAGTTGAGCTTAAAAGCCTCCCAATGAGGCAATTCAACTGAAAACGACAGAGCAGCTAGTTGTATGGGAAGATTGTTCCCTTAGGCAAAGAGTGCGTATGTGTGTATTTGCAGCAATCTATAATTCTACCTAGTTTATACATACTTACTAAGAAGGCTGTCCACTAACACGCTTCTGTGTTCCCATTGCATACTGGCTAATGGCACTTTTAGTCCTGCAATTTTCAGATAAAATAGTTGGATATGAAAAGGTTAGCAGCAGGGGTACAAACCCACACAAGCTTTAATTATTTTTAATAGACAAAACAAATCCATACTCTTCCATTTCCTAGGCATAGACAGTACTGCTTTGTTCTGGGAATAACAGGTCTTACAGCATTTATTTTTCTCCTAAAGAAGTTGGGCAGTACAGCTAGTCACTCTCTGTGAAGGAATGCAACAATGCCAGCTAACAGATATTGTTCGAAGTTAAAGAAACATTAAGCTGCCTGATTGATTTTAGTCTGCAGTAGATGGAAGGGGCAAGATTAAAATTTTACACACTCTAGGGGCAGCTGAATCTAGTAAATATTGTGCGCCTGTCTGCACCATCAATAATTTAAACGGAAGAGTCCAAAATGACAAAATCTCACTTGGACAGCCACAGCTGCAGGCAGAACAGAGAGAATTTCAGCCAATTGTGGACTCAGTGCTTTGTTGACTATAAAGGTTTTAGAACACCTGAGGTCCCTGCAGTCATTAAAGGAGAAAAGAGCAGAACAAAGCAGACTATTGCAATAGACCAGGAAAAAAATAAAAAGAAATAAATCTGTAGCTTTAGTACTGCAATTGTATGGATGGATGTATCAATGGGGACTACTTCCTGTGATGATGTGATATGTGCACCTGAATTATCAGAGCACCTTAACCATGCCATGCCTTAAACTTAATTTTGCCACTTTTTGAGTGTATATAAGCTACACAGTAATGAAAGACCATGTAAATTAGCCCTTTAATTGCGGGGAGGGCATAACATGAAGTTCTGGCACCTGGGAAGAGCCCAGGAGTTGCTCATTGTAGTATGATGGGATGCACACTCTGGGGTGAAACCTGGAAATTGTTGGAACCACTGTAGTCCTAACTATTTAGCAGAGCTGGCCTCTCTTGCTCTGCTCTGCTGATGGCACATAACCAGCCCTGCCAGGCCTTCTTATCACCCAATATAGAAGCAGGTGGTGCCACACACCAAACTGAGTTGCTTGAATGCTTTACCTAAGCCACTCAGGTAAACAATGGAGGCACCAGCCAAATTCCCAGCTCCCTAGACTTGCACTGCTATTGGAGTATGGCATGAATAAATGCCTATAAAGGGCTAATCCCAGAAAGAGTGGGTTCTTTGTTGGAAACCAGCCTGGTGAGTCAAGGGGAAGAAAGGTGGGAACTTTTGAACTGAAGCAGTTACCTGGTGTGGGGACTTTAATTTGTGTGGCTAGCAGAGAGAGGGACACAGAGATTTTTAACCTAAGCAGGCTTAATGAATCCTGTAAGTATTCAGGCCACAAGAAGATCTGGGCATACATATAGTGAGTCTGTTCTGGTATGGCTATGATCTGAAGAAGTGGGTCTGTCCCATGAAAGCTCATCACCCAATAAATTATTTTGTTAGTCTTTAAAGTGCTACATGACTGCTTTTTTGTTTTGATAGAATACAGAGTAACATGGCTATCCCTCTGTCCCTGGGCATACAGATGTGTAAGTAGAAAGGAAATGTTTAGCATCTGTCTACAAAGGCACTGTGCCTCAAACTTTCAAGACATAACTCTGCCAGGAAAAAAATTGTGTTCTGTCAACGGATTCTAAACGAAACACGTTTGTAGTGTGGGTGTTCCCTATTTTTGTCAATAGAAGGACTCTTCGGTCGACAGACCTTTGTAGTGTAGACATAGGTGACAAGTATGAATTCCTTCTCAGTACTTTTGTAAACAAAATACTTCCATTCCCAATGAGAAGGGGTTCACTTTGTTGACCACAGAGAGCTCTTTCTGACAAAGCAGCATTCACACCTTCACTTGCTGTGACAAAACTTAATCATGCATGGGGGTGGGGCGGAGTGTTCTTTTCAGCACCCATGAATGACAAAAGTTTTGTCAATCAAGTACAAATATAGACATACCCTTTGTAAGCGCTGTTGCTTGGCATTTTTTGCTGACAAAGTAGTTCCACTCCCTATGAGCGAGGTTCACATTGTTAGCAAAAGAGCTCTCCTGCCTACAACAAGCCATTTACCACACACACACAGAGTTTGTCAACAAATTCCTGGCCAGCTTTATTTTTGTAAATGTTAAACTTTTTATGACGCGTGTGTGTGTGAGAGAGAGAGGGGGAGAGAGAGAGAGAGAGAGAGAGAGAGAGAGAGAATTCCATCCAGAGAGAATGCACAGAGGACCTGGAAGAGTAACAATGTCTGCATATACAGTAAACCCTCGGTTTAATGGATCCTGATATCATGGACTCTGGAAACAATGGGACACTGTCTGCCAGCGCCCCCCCCCCACCTCCTAGGTAAAGGCTGGTGACTCACCAGAGCTGCTGCAGGAGCTGCTGGAAGAGCTGGGGCTGGAGCCACCACTGCAGCCAGAGGGGTGTGTTTGCAGCAGGGTGCAGGAGCTCTCCTCCCCCATGTGCATGGAGCATGTTGGTGCCCGCCTATTGCTGCCTGCAGTGGTGCTGACCAGCAGCCATGGTGTCAGAGGCTGCTGCCCACTGGCAGCCTGGAGGTGGCCGTGGGTGGCTCAGAGCCAGGGGCCAGAGAAGCCGCAGTGCTGAGAGCTGCAGGAGATGGAAGAAGCCAGGCTGGAATTCAGCTCCTCTCCTGGTAACTGGGAGACGGGGATGGAGGTGTGAAGGGAACGTTGAAGTACGTGACTTCTCTGTGTTTAGGCGGCTAACATTCAGCTTTATTGAATTCAATAAGGCAACAGATGAGCCATACTGGACACTAGTAAAACCGGGTCCAGGAAGGCTGCTTGATGCAGCTAACTCTAGTATTTTATACCCTTACACAAACAAGTCCAGTGCCAGAGGCAATTAGTTAGAGAAACATAAATCATTTTCAGAGAGAGAACTATTATCAGCAAGGAGGAACAGGGAGTAGGAGCCCCAGATCCAAACCGGTTATTAACGTGTTCCACAGAGCTCATTCTCCCGGCCATTCCCAAATAGGTGAGGAAAAGTTCAAGCTATTGTGTATGTGCACAAATAAGGAATGTGAAATGGCTTCTATATAAGATGGCTTCCACAGGAAGAATGGGGCAGGAGGGGGAAAGAAAAGACATGTCAGAGGAGAGGAGTGAGTGATGGGCTGGGAAGGTCAGTGCATCATCATACAGAATAACCATTCAGATATAAGAGACTTTCAGCATTAACGGACACCCCTTCCGCACATTAGTCCATTAAATCGAGGGTGTACTGTATCTCCTGAAACTTGCCCCCACCCAGGAGTGACAACGGGCTGCCACCTGCTTCCATGTAGCAGGGTGAGCTATCACTTGAGATCTGTATCCAGACTTGCAGCTGGAGTTGTGGATAAACTTACAAGTGTTTCAAAGGAGAGCAAGATGGCAGATTATCATTCCCATGCTGTTCATATGCTCTCTTGATGCTAAAACATAAAAAGAAATATGTCCCCTGACATGTCACACATGGCGCCTGCCTTCTGTTTTATTTTGTTTTTTTTAATCTGAGAAGCAGTGATCAACACTGATGTTGTAACTCAGTTTTGGTGCCAATGCTCACGGTGGAAGACTGTATTAGACTCTGTTTATAATGAGTGATAGAGCCTGCTAACCTCAATAGGAACAAGATCTGGTCCATGGCGCTAAATGCTTTGGCATGTCATGTAACTTCAAGCTGTCATGTGCAGACTCTGTGACTGTTGCTTATTATGCTTCCTGGGGTTCTCTGGGGAGGACCTCAAGGAAGCAATCTATTTATTGCACCCCCTCCCCCACACACTGTCGTCTCTGGTTGTGCAGTTGGATTGTAAATTATTCATGGCAAGGTCTGTGTATTTGTCATGTGTTTGCATAACAACTGGCATGTTGGGGCTCCTATGAGCTACCATAATACAAGTGATACATAATCCTAACAATTACACTGGCATCAAATGAAAAGAGAGAATCTGACTGTCAAGAGGCAATTGCTGGGGAGGGACACAAAGGGGTGGCACCGTCCACATGACTGCCCTCCATGTGATGCCTCTGCTTGCCACCCGCCCCTTATCGCCCTGGCTCTTCCCACCCTGCCCCCACATCCCATAAACACCATTTTTGACATTTTGATTGAATTTCAACAGTAAAATGGGGCAACATGTTCTGAACACTTTAACTACCTTTTTCCTCTGTTTTTCAGTCTTATTAAAATTTTGATGAGGGACAGAACAGGAGAAAACTTCACAAACATTTCGTTGAGTTTTATTTTAACTTTTTTTGACTGGTTCTGATGGTAACATTCCTTTTTCTGAACATTGACCAGACTTCTATAGGGAAAATTGCTTTATTTTAATATATTACCTGGACTGTTCCAGCATTTGCTTATAAATCAGAAGGACACTGAGAGTAAAAATGTTATGAAAAGTTTATTTAAAAGCACTGGAAATAGACAAAAATTAAAATAGCCAACTCTAAATTTTTAATAAACATTACTCCCTGTGGCGGTTCAGAGCTTTTTATGTGAAACAATCAGCGGAGAAAAATCTGCTTTTGCATCAGTGGCTGCTCATTGTTAAATTATCTGAATGGTGCAGGTGGCATTATTACGATGCTGTGTACTTTAAATCTTCTTATTTCAGATAAGGGGAACATAAAGTATTTAAACAAAGGTACAATAGAATCATATAATAGCAAGTGAAAATATCTGCAGATATGTGGATGAACATAGCAACGTATTTCTCGTGTGTTTAATTCTCATGTGCTACTACAACTTTGGAGATAGGCTACTGTATGTGAGGTTTTGGCAAGACCAGGTTCAAATGAGGACTGTAGCTCGCTGCTCTGATGGAGATCTGGCATGTTTGTGGGCTTTGGGTCAGGTCCTATATCGTGTTAGTGTTGCATTGGAATGAGCAATATTTTGGATTATGATGTCTTGTAGGATGGCTGTTCTTTGGTGGTTGATCCCTTGACCAGGGAAGTCATTGAGCAGCGGGCAATAGCTCTATGGGCCCCTGGGCAAAGCGTGTGTGGGGTACCAGCTCTGCGGTACTGGCCCCCGCGCTCCATCCTCAGCGCCATGCAGAAGGGTGCTCTGATAGCAATTTAAGAGCCCAGGGCTAGAGCCACTGCTGCTACCACAATAACAGAGGCAGCAGCTGAGAGCCTCAGGTGCCTTTGACTCACCAGGCCCAAGGGCAGTTGCCCTCTTTGCCCCCCTCCCCATCAGGTCGGCAGGCCTGTCTCTGAGTGCTTGGTTTGAGCAGAGATGATTTTCTTGCATCCCAGTATTTTCTGCTTTGTCCTTCCCAAAAAGCTGTAGAGGTGCCCACATTTCTCTCTCATCCTTATGGTCAGGGAAAAATCTAGATTCAATCAATATTGCTCCTGACTTAGCTACATAAGAACATAAGAATGGCCATACTGGGTCAGACCAAAGGTCCATCAAGCCCAGCATCCCATCTGCCGACGGTGGCCAATGCCAGGTGCCCCAGAGAAGGAGAACAGAAGACAATGATCAAGTGATTTATCTCCTGCCATCCATCTCCTGCCCTTGTTCTGAAGGCTAGGGCACCATACTTTATCCCTGGCTAATAGCCATTTATGGACCTAACCTGCAAAAATTTATCAAGCTCTTTTTTAAACCCTAATAGAGTCCTGGCCTTCACAGCCTCCTCGGGCAAGGAGTTCCACAGGTTGACTGTGCGCTGCGTGAAGAAAAATTTCCTTTTATTACATTGGTGCTGAGTGGTGTACAACTACCAGGAGGGGGAGCCTGACTCAGCTAGGAGGGGCTTGGGTAAGCAAAGAGAGCTGTGGCTTATTCGGCCAAGTAGCTGAGCACACACCACCGTTGGTCCCTGCTGGCTCAGGAGCTAAATGGTTAGAGCTAGAAATTGGGACCTGGCTTTCCTGAAGGACAGATGACTTTGGCTCATGGGCAGAAACGCCTGTTATGTACTCGTTGTGCCAGTCTACTTTCAGCACTATTTCCAGTTCTGAAGAAGTTGGTCTGCCCCAGGAAAGCTCATCACCCAATAAATTATTTTGTTAGTCTTTAGAGTGCTGCGGGATTGGTGGTTTGTTTTGTGAAGACACAGGCTAACAAGGCTACCTCTGTGACTAGGTTTCAACCAGGAGCAGAGTTCTCTGCAAAATCTCAAGGTTTTGTGCTTCTGTGAGGGGGTGCAGGATCTCTCCTATATGTGTTCTCTCTTCTCTGGAACCAGACTCAGATGAAAACATTTTCAATACCATGAGCTGTTCATACAAGGGATTTTGTATTACTTCTTAATGTTTTATTTACTTATTTTTACACTTTTGGCTTCTCACCGCAAGTTTGTTCTTACAGTAATTCTGGCGGAGGGGAGAAGATATACAGTCGCATGAACAAGTCTGTTCCCATGGCATTTTCAGCCCAGTTGCACTGTGTTACATGGGTTTGGAGAAGTAGCCAGACATTTGGATTCCTAACTTTAACTGAATATTATTTATCAATTAGCTTAATTCTGCATATTCTTCAAGCTCTGTTTAAAGTCTAAGCTGGTCCGTATAGGTTGATATGCTGTGCTGCACACTGTAATATCTGAATACCTTCCAGTAAGGCACTCAATGTGCACAAGTTGGTGGCCCTTGGTGGACGCCCTTCAGTCTTAATGCACCCTGCTCCAGGAAGAGTTGGGTCCTGCAGGCCTGCCTAGACAGCCTAATGGAGACAGGTCAATCAGAGGCCAGCTGTCAGATAAAACGGGCTGCAAAGCATGAGCAAGTCAGTTCCTGGCTTGGGACCAGAGGGGAATGGAAGAGTGCTCCACTCTGTCCTGGGTATCACTGTCTGCCATCTTCATCCACCAGCATGGGATGGAGTTTCTTAGCCAAGCAGAGATGTTACAAAGCACTACTCATGCATGCTGCTACGAGAACTCCGCATCAGTGAGGAATCCACTAGTACAGACAGAACTGACCCATGGTGGGTGTGTATCTTCAGCCAGCAAAGCCTGTACCATGACTGTAAGTCTCCTGCCCATCAGCATCAGTTCAGTCTGGCTTGGGTTTGACCTCAGCCAGGAGCTGATCTCCTCCAAGCACAGGGCCAGCTTGATTGTCATGGTGTGGTCAGTGGGGCTAACAGCCACCCTGGGTCCCAGGCAAGGTTGGGGGAGGGTCTGGCTCTGTGCCCCTGGAGGAGTCTTGGGCAGAAGGGGTGTGGCCAGGTCAGCCAGCCCTCAGTGCCCCCAGGACCATGGCAGCCCTCCTCCCCAAGCCATCTGCTCTGGCACTCAGGCAGTATTTCAAAAGGGCCCAGGGGCAATTGCCCTCTCCCACCCCACTCTCTTAGGTGTTGCTGACACTTGAATCAATATGGTCTGGTCTGATCAGCTAGTGTGCTCATACAGATGCTTAAAAGGACAAGAGAAAGAATTGATCCATGTGGGATTCTACATCTGAGGGAACTAGCGGTGGTGGTAAAATTTCCCATCACTACTTGATGAATGTGGTTCTCCAGAAAGGACTGGAACAATGTATTCAATGGAACTACTGGAGCAGAGGATCAAAAGCATATAGAATTCTATTGATATGTTGTTGCCATAGACACCTTTCCATTTTCTGAGCTCTTTGTATAGTCTGGGTCTTGGTCACTGAAAAAATTGAATTAGGCCCTTTGTGGACAAACCATAGAGCCAAATGAGAACTTGGGTTTAATCTTAGCTTATTGGGTGACCTTGGACAAGTTACTCTACTGCTTCTAGGACCTGGCTCAGAGATCCAACGAAATCAACAGGAGTCTTCCTATTCACATGGTTGGCCTTTGGGTCACAATGGGCTTGTCTACACTACCACCTTCCTTTGAAGGAAGGATGGTAATTAGGGTGTTGGGAGTTTACTTATGAAGTGGTACCATCAGCCTAAAGAAGACAAACGTACTCAGTCAGGATGTTGCTGAATCCCCATCAATCAGCATTGACAACTATACGTTAGAGGTTGTCCACGAGTTCGTTTACCTCGGATCCACCATCACTGACACCCTGTCGTTGGACACTGAGCTAAATAGGAGGATCGGAAAAGCGGCCACAACTCTGTCCAGACTCAGCAAGAGAGTGTGGAATAACAACAAGCTGTACACTCACACCAAAATGCAAGTCTACAGAGCCTGCATCCTCAGCACCCTCCTTTATGGCAGCGAGACTTGGACCCTGTATGCCTGCCAGGAAAAGAGGCTGAACGTCTTCCACTTGCACGGCCTCAGGCGCATCCTTGGAATATCATGGAAGGATAGAGTGACCAACACCGCCGTCCTCGAGCAAGCTGGAATCCCAACCATGCACAGCCTCCTCAGACAGCGTCGGCTCCGCTGGCTTGGCCACGTCCACAGGATGAATGATGGAAGGATTCCAAAAGACATCCTGTATGGTGAGCTAGCCTCTGGCAAAAGACCTCCCGGACGCCCCCAGTTGCGCTACAAAGATGTCTGCAAGAGAGACCTCAGAGAGGTAGACATCGAGCTGGACAACTGGGAAGAACTAGCAGACGACTGCAGCAGATGGATGCAGGGGTTACACAAGGGCCTTCAGAAGGGCGAGATGAAGATCAGACAGCTAGCAGAGGAGAAGCGAGCGCACAGAAAGCACACTAAGGACTTGCCAGACACCCACCACATCTGCAAGAGATGCAGCAAGGACTGTCACTCTCATGTGGGTCTTCATAGTCACAGTAGACGCTGTAAATGAAATCCTCAATTGAAACTATAAAGGGCACGATCCATAGTCTATGCAGACTGAAGGATGCCTACTACTACTGCATATGCAGCACTTCTTTAAGCAAATTCGCCCCAGTGGCAACTTCGATGTTTTAAACTTCAAAGTACCAGCGCACATCTAGCCACGGCTCACCCGTCGGTACTTCAAAGTGCCGGGGCAACTTCGAAGTCCCCTTACTCCTCAAAATTTTGTGGAAGTTTAAAACTTCAAAGTTGCTGCGGTGGGGAATTTGCTAAATGAAGTGCTGCATATGCAGCGCAGCACTTCATTAGTAAACTCCCAACACCCTAATTACCATCCTTCCTTCGAAGGAAGGTGGTAGTGTAGACACACCCAATGAGTCATGGCAATGCAAAGACCCCAAGGTGTCAATGCTCCCTGAAGCCAAGGGAAGTCTTTGGCTCAGTCTCCTGAGACACTTTAAGTAAAATGCAATTTACAGAAAGTTTCCTTTTATAAAGTTTTATACCAGAGACTGTACTGTTCCCGGTAGATGGCTAGCTTCTAAGTAAAATAATGTTACGCCAATAGCTATGCAAATAAAGGTGAAAGTTAGCCACTGTGCCCCACCCATGTGCTACACCAGCAAGAGACTGGCCAGCTCAGGGGTGGGGCTCCAGATGCGGTTGGCACCCCGGGTAGCTTGGTCCCTGAAGCCAGACCACTGCCCTGGCCAGCCCTGGGGATCTGACTGTTGGCCAATGCGGTCCCATGATACCCCAATTCCCTGGCTTGAGTTTCCAACACTGCCTTAATTCCTGTACCTCCCTACCCCTGTCCTGAGCCCCTGCACATCCCAAACCTCTACCTGAAGCCCCCTCACCTCACAGGCCTCTGCCCAGCTCCCTGCCCCAAGTGCCTCCAGACCCACACAACTCCCAGCCCCTGCCCTGAACCCCTGACACTCCATCTCACACTTAATTTTGTACAGCTACGGTGGTATCACAACTACCCCCTCCCTCCAGCTGCAGTACAACAGTACCTGTAAGAAATTTAAGTTGCTGACACCATCAGATGCAAGTGACTAGCTTTATAACAACAAGCAACACTGGCAGGATCTGAGCATTGCATTTCCTTTTAAAAAAATTTTGGTGCCTGCCTTATATATTTTGCTTACATATGTATGCAATTACAGGTACAAATTATCCACATTGAGTCTTTTGCAGCCCTGAAAATGTACATCTCAGGAGTCAGCATGTAATTTCCTTCTGCACAAATTACAGAATTATGCAGTGAAGTTAAGTACATTCAATAATGCTAATTTACAATTGAATTCCTATGGATTTACATATTACAACCACATTAATGCCAAAGGAACCCATGATATTTTCAAATAGGTTAATAATGGTTACTGTTAGCACATTGAATGTCAGAGGAATTAATAGTGATTGGCCACTTATTTTAAATGTGTGCAGTTAACCTAGAAATTATGAAATAATTTCACATCAATGTTTAAAAAGTTGCAGTGGCTGGAAAGTGAATGAGGTTGCTATGTTATAAAGGGTTTACTAGTGTAACTACTATACTGAACTACTCAGGCCTGAATCAGGGCCCATTGAAAAACTCACTGGCTTTAATGGGCTCTGGATCAGGCCCCTAGTGCTTTGCTCCTGAACAGATTCAAACCTTCCTTGTGAGCTCTTCTGATGTGCTATGGTTTGAAACCCTATAGGATGTTTCAGCTGTTTTCAATTTTGTACTCCATTGATCATCTTATCTTTTCTTCTTTGCTGCTGCCTCCATTGCAACACATTCCATTGGTATTATTCTTTTCTCTTCCCTTCTTGCCTGCCTCTGTATCCTTCTGCACTTTGCTAGGCTCTGACCAGATCCTGGAGCTTCATGCAAATCCCATTCCCGCCCCTCTTCTCCTCCTCTACTGCTATTTATCTTCCCCCTTGACCATTACAACCTTCTCTTCTCTGGCCTCAGTGCATCTTATTAGACCTCCTCAGTTCTATTCACAGTCATCTTCTTCTGTTGCTGCTCTGCTCTGTCACTCTCCTACTCTATTCTCTGCAGTATCTTCTCACATTCTGCATTCAATTCAGGCTGCTTGCACTCATTTTCAAGGCTCTGTACTGAAAATGCCTGAAGCCCTGCCTGAAGCCCCCTGCTCACATGTCAGCTCCATTTCCATTTACTTCCTCCCCCCAGCCAACATTCCACTCAAGATTCCATCCTGGATGCTTTGGTTTTCTTCATCTGTCCCTCATTCTCACTATTACATCTTTTTCCATATCAGCCCTTATCCAAATCCACTCTCTCGCACTGTCTCTGACTGTCTGTCTCTCTCAAAGGTATGAGCTCCAAACTCCCATTGATTTCACAAGGGTATGGATCCGCTCCATCTCTCTGTCTGGCTTCCTTGCAATCCCTGCCTAAATCCTTGGATCTCTTTCAGGAAAATATCACCAAAACCAGAGATTAAAAAATCTGCACCACTCTGAGCTTGGACCTTCAGTCTAGGCATCATGTGTTTCTTCACTGGCTCTGTGCGGTTTTGATCACAAGATGTTTTCAGTAACTATTTTTCCATATAAAACAAGCAGTCCTGTAGCATCTTCAGGACTAACAAAATTATTTATTAGGTAACTAGATTAACCTGAAGAAGTGGGTCTTACCCACAAAAGCTCTTTAATTAATAAATAATTTTGTTAGTCTTTGGGATGCCACAGAGTTGCTTGTTTTTGTGAAGCTGCAGACTAACACAGCTGCCCCTCTGAGACTATTTTTCCATATGTTTGTACAGCACCAAGTAGTTTGGTGCTGGAAATAATAATGTCCACTAAGGGCTGGAATGAGGTCATGCAAATCATTACACTTGTGACCTAACACAAGAATTGGAACCCTGCATCCAGCATTCAAAGCTAGTGGTTGGATTCTCAAGTTGGCGTCCCAGACCAGGTACCGGGAGGTTTAATGACTACCCCGTCCTTTCCTAATCACTGAATGGAAAGGTGTCTGGGAGAGGCAGGGGACTGGCTGGAGTTAGAGTGGAGGTGGGATTCTGGCTAGATTTAAGCTTTCCTTACTGGATCCCTCAGCACTGCTGCTACCTGCTAAGCTGTTTAAGTCTCTGCATTGTGATACTATATTAAAATTCAGCTCATCACATCTCAGTGTTCACACATAAATAAACGAAGAGATACAAACCATAAAACTGACTGTATTACAATCAGATTATGGATTGGTGTGGCAAATCTTATTTAAGTCTTTCCTGAGGAGAGAATGCAAATAACAAGCATATTGGGAAGTGGGGGAAGGCAAATAAAGGCTATTGAAAATGTATGAGGCTTGTCATTTGTACAAGCATTAATATTTAACTTTCCTCTTTCACAGGCTATTGCCATTTGAATTTGTAGGAAGTCGGAGCTCTCCTGTTCTGGATGAAACATAGATTTGATCCCGGCAGCTTTGAAAGGTGCTCAGATTATACATTGTTGAATACAGTGCATACCATGCATTTATACTTAACATCTAAGAAACATTTAGCACTGTTCCTAAGGAATTTCATTCAGAGATTGATAAACAGATGCCCCAGATGCAGCCTTTGCATCAAATGGCAAGACTTGATCACAAAAGATGAGCTTTGGAACAGAGCAAGACAAGAACCACTTGATATTCAAATCAAGAGAAGAAAGTGGAGATGGCTAGGCCACACTCTCAGGAAGTCATCATCTAGCATAGTCCATCAAGCTCTCCAATGGAACATGCAAAGAAAACACAAAAGAAGAAGACCTCAGGCAATGAGGAGAAGATCTGCTGAGACTGAAGGGCAACAACTGGGGTACTCCTGGTATCAGCTAGAAGTTTTGTCCTGAGACAGAGTGCAGTAGAGGAGATTGGAGATAACCTGTGCTCCACCTAGGGGTACAAGGGTTTAAGTCAAGTAAATCTAGGGCAGGGGTCTGCAACCTGCAGCTCCAGAGCTGCATGCAGCTCTTTAAGGACTTTTTTGTGACTCCTGATACTATAATTGCAGAGTAAAACAAAACAAAAAAAATTACTCCTTGTTATTTTTGATAAAAAATGAACATCTTAAAGCCCCCAAATGAACAACTCATATCTAAATAGCAAATGCTATGTGATCTCAAAATGTTGGGTAATTTCCCTTAGTGTCCTCCAAAGAGAAGGCTTGGGAGTGAATCAGGAAGACAGTGGTTCCAATACACATGCAAAGTGTGAGGAAATAGAATTTTAAGTTTGTGAACATCCTACAGTAAATATGTATTGCATCACATATCATTGTGTGAGCTGTTCTTAAAACAGAGGTTACAAAAAGTATGGTTTGACATTATTTATTAAGGACCATCTTGTGCATTATGGCTGTTGAATTATTGAGCTTTTTGCCAAATTGGAAAAAAATGGCTCTTGTTGCTATTTTGATTGCCAACACTGGTCTAGGAAATCTTTCCATTGACTTCAATCAACTTTGCTTTTGGCACTTACTGGATTAACCAGTGGGAAATGTTATACTGACCTTACCTAGAAGAGTTTTGCTCCTTGCTCACAGTGTGAGAAATTAGGTGGAATTTCAGCTTTAGGAGTGTGTATTATTGCACTACGTAATAATTGAATTTTCTAACTGGCTAAGCCTGGTCAAAGTGTGGGGACAGAACTGGCAGCTGCAAAAGACAAGATCTGGGATTTATTGAAAGAAAGGAAGAGAGAGAAATTTTCCACTTCATTCAATGCTGTTAGTAAGATGGATGCTGTAGTAGATCTAGTATCATGAAATTAACATGCTTGTAAACACTGTTACGAGTTAGGATTTTGTGCAGTGCAGAAGGGTGTTAAACCATGCTACCACCTGGTCTCTGAATAATCATCATCATCAACAACAACAATGGGCTCAGCGCCGGCTGGTGTCTGATGCCTCGCTATTTCCTTCCATCTTTCCCTGTCCAGTGCGGAGCAGCTTAGTTTCTGTAGACTAGCTCTGCACCGATCTACTATATCACCTACCCATTTTCTGTGGAGTCTGCCACTCCTATTCGAACTGTCTATTATGCCGAATACCAGGGTCTGGATTTTTTGTTCATTCATTCATTCTGCAAATATGCCCAAATAGCTGTACCTTGTGTTGCATAACTTTTTGCAGTACATTCTCTTTCAGCTGTAACTTCCTATATAATTCCTCGTTGGTGACCTTCTGCATCCAGCCTTTTCTCAGGATCTTTCTATAACAACACCTCTCAAATGCCAATATTCTTCTCTTTGAATCTTTCATTATCACCCATGTCTCACATCCATACAACATGCTACTGAATACACATATTTTCAATATGCTCAGCTGAGTTCCTAAGCTAATCACTTTGCTTTTCCAGACTTATCCATCATCTTCAAACCTCACTCTTGCTTTCACTATTCTAGTCACTATTTCCTTCTTTCAGTCTAGATCGTATGTTATGTTGCTCCCCAGATATGTGAAATTTTCTACGTTCTGTAGCTTAATCCCATCTACACTGAATTTCCTTCCTACTTCCTTATCTCCAAATACCATTGTTTTTGTTTTATTTATGTTCATAATCAGTCTGTACTGCTTCCCTTCCTCATTTAGCACCTGCACCATTCTTGCTAGCTTCCCTCATCTTCCTCAATGATAACTAGATCATCTGCAAACCTCAAGTTACTAATTCTTATCCCATGCACACCCCTTCCTTGACCTTGTCCATTGCTCTCTCTAGGTGAGTGATGAAGATACTTGGTGACATTGGCTCTCCTTGTTTCATACCTCTACTTGTTCTAAACCAAGTTCCTAATGCTCCACATGTTCTGACCGCTGCCTCCACATTGTCGCTGATATCCTTCAACAACCATATCAGTCTGCTATCACCTCAGTATGACTCCAATACTGTCCAAGTCACTTTCTGATCTATACTGTCAAGTGTCTTCTGAAAATCAATGAATAAAGTGTAGATGTTCTTATTCTTTCGAGCTTTCTCCGCTATCAGTCTTAGTGCCAATATCTGCTGTATGGTACTTCTGCCTTTCCTGAACTCCGCTTGGTTGTCTGCAAGATGTTCTTCTATCTGTGATCTTAGTCTGTCCGTCAGTAACGTCATCAGCACCTTACCTAGATGACTCGTTAGGGCAATCATTCAGTAGTCCTTGTGCTCTAATGCACTTCCTTTCTTGTGTATTGTCACTAGCATGGATCTTGTCCATTCCTTAGGTGCCTTCCTTCTTTCCATGCTGTATGACATAGCCTCTGAATAGGCAAAGGGGTAAAAAGCCAGTTCCTCCCATCCCCAGCTGACTGGGTTGCTTTAAAAAAAATGGGAAAAACAAAGGCACACTCAGACTTTGATTTAGGACAATCTTTTGATGAAGAGGAATGTTATAAGCAAAACATCCTTCTAGTCAATTTACCCGTTTTATGGGAGTATGTCTGGGAGGTGGCTGTTATGGGAAGATAAGGATTCTAATTTTGTAATTGAGTGCACTCTGAAAAGACAATTAGGACCTAATGTGATAAGTAATTGTAAACTGTAACAGCAGAAGGAACCCGGTTCATGGTCCTCTGTGAAAATGGTATTTGTGTATTCAAATGATGTGTCTGTGTTTTATTTCCTCTGCATGTACGTGTTATTTATTAAGTGATAGAAAAGGTTGCTGTGCCATTCTGATTAAAGAGCAGAAATTCAAAAATTGTTGGAGTGAAAATGTATCTCAGACTCATATTATTTTCAGTGCAGTGTGTACATAATGTTAGGTGGGACCATATTTTTGGCTGTCCTGCCAGTAACCAAAAGCAGTGTGGCCCTGAAGAGCTGGACAGCTGCTATTCTTTGTGAAATCTGCATAACATAAAGGTGCTCAGCGTCTCTCAGAAGGAGGAATAGAAGACCAAAAACAAGCAGAAGGCAAATAGGTAGTAATGCCCCTGCCTACCCCAACCCAGGGAGAGCAACAAAAACCAAGCAGTCCTGTGGCACTTTGGAGACTAACAAATTTATTAGGTCATGAGCTTTCATGTGAGTATATGGGTAGATACATCTTGTTACTTCTTGTTACTTGTTACTTGCTACAGAATAACATAGCTACCCCTCTGTAACCCCTTAGCAGTGGGTTACACTTAAGAACATTGCATAAGAATGGCCATACTGGGTCAGAGCTCAGGTACATCTAGCCCAGTATTCTGTCTTCTGAGAGTGGCTGGCGCCGGGTGCCCCAGACTGAATGAACAGAACAGGTAACAATCAAGTGATCCATCTCCTGTTGCCCATTCCCAGGTCCTGCACACCCAAATTCAGGGGTTTGTCAGCCTACAGTGGAGCACACGGCACTGTTCTCCTCTCCCTGTAGTCCAAGTCTCAGGCGAATCCAAAATGGTTATACCTACATGAAAAAACAAAAATTAAAACACCCTTGAGAACACAGCAGGGAAACAGGCAGTAAAGTAAATGGAGAAAACCCAATATTTTATGACAATGCCCAGTCTTGGTTCATGCCTTCCAAAGTCTTTGTCCTCTCTTCCTGGAGTTTGAAGCAGATGAGAGTGCTGATTTGGTAACAAAAAAGTCGATCATTTTCCATTTGTGCTGCAGCTGTGGCTCAGGTGGAAATCGCAAAGGACTGTCTTTACCCTGTTTTCTGATCTCCGCATGTGGGCAGAGGTCAGGAAAGATTAGAATTTTTCTACTTTCAAGAAAGAGATGCTTAATATTTGATTATTTTTTATCTTGTAAGTCAGATAAAAATAGCACTGGTGTGTCATTGTTACCTTTCTGTATTTTATCTATTCTATGTTAGCTAAGGTACTTTCAGGCTGCTTGTCACTGTAGTATCTAAACATCATCTTATGCCTTGAAGAGAACCTGTAACCCTTGTGACCTTTAAATACGTTTGGTTTTTTTACTGCACAGTATAGGAGGAAACGCTCAACAAATTGAACAGGGTCCAGTGATTCTTGCTTGCAGAGAAAGCCCGGTCCCCTAATTCTTATGTTTATGACAGCCCTTAAGTTTCAAGTTGTTCCAGACACATTTTCAAGATTAGGTTAAAAACAAATGGTATGTAATTCTGTTGTTCACTAACCTTCTCGCCTTCCCTCTGCAATAAGTGAGATTTCATCTGATCTCATTTGGCCAGCAACAAAGTTACTAACCTTGCCAAATAAATTTTCAGTCCTTTCATTTTAAGCGGACAGGGAGAATGTTAGTTGTTTAACTGTTGACCCACATTTTTTGTAGTACTTTTCTTTTTCCAGTTTCTAAGTCTGTTTTTTTTCCTTACTCCCATGTCTCTGTCTGTAGAACTACTGACCTTGCTTTAAAGAAATCAAGCTTTCCTTGTTTATTTCTTTCTTGGGCTATTTTTAATTAGCTTTTTGTTGCTTTGTTATAAGTGCCTTAGAGGCACTTGCTGCCTTACCTATTTAATTGAATCTGTTCCATGGTATTAAGGGCTCCTGTCTTTGACCCTTCATAATTTATCACTATTACAGCTTGCTGAAATTTTTCACATTTTGAAATAAAAAAAGTTGGAAAGTGTATAATGAAACTTTTACAGGACACTTCCCACACCTTATAACTTATTCAGGCACTGGTGTGTTTTTGTTTTCTTTTTCTTTTTTTTTTTTTCTTTTTGAAATGCAAAATGGAGGCATTTTTCCATATGTCAAAAACAAATACAAAATATTCATGACATTTCCCACTTGTTATAACAGTTCTAATTACAACAGTTAACACACATTTCAACTCAACTTCTAGATTTATAAAATCACTGATCATACTGATAGTCTGACCCATGGCAAAACAAAATAATCATTCAGGAAACTAGTGCTGTTAGGTGTCTGAAGGTATAAACCAGGGTGGGCAATAAGTGGTCCATGGACTGGATGTGGTTCACCAGCGGTAGTCTCTGGTGGGCTGCCAGCACTTTATTTACCTGAGTGTCTGCAGGTACAGGTGCTTGCTGCCCCTGTTGGCCGCAGATCAACATTCCCAGCCAATGGGAGCAGTGGGAAGTGATGCCCCAGTCTTTGCTGCTTTGCGTATCTCCCATTGGCTGGAAATGTCAGCTTGTGGCCAACGGGAGCTGTAGGTGGAAGTATCTGTGGGCATACAGGTAACTAAAGTGCCGGCAGCTCACAAGAGGCTAACCCTGGTGAACCATCTCTGGCTTATGGCTTGCATCTCTGGTGTAAACAGTCTCCGCTTCCCTGATCTCAGCCCATAACCTCTATTGCAATTAGTAAACCCTCAATTTAATGGACTACTGTGGGGAGGGGATGACCATTACATCCAAATCTGCAGGACTGGACACGCACTAGGGAGTGATCTGTCCAAGACCTGGAAGGAATGCAGCAGACTTATGGGAGAGAGCTCAGCAGTGGGCTCTGTGCTGTTTGCAGAGCAGCGCCTCCGGGCTCACCAGCCATGAGCCGCTCATCACCCACCCAAGGCTGGGCACTCCTGGGGAAACTAAGTCTCCCTGGAGCAGGCACACCTCTGCCCAGGTCTCCAGCAGGCAGGATGCCTGCCAGCTGTCTGCTCCAGGCACCTACCCTGCTGGAGGAGGCTCCTCTGGCCCTGGTGGCCCTAGAGGCATCAGGTCCAGTGGCTCTGAAGAGTTACCAGCATTTACTTAAGGAGGATGGGGCTGGTGGACAGTGTCCATTATTTCTGAAGTCTGTTAAATTGGAGTCTGTTAAACTGAGGGTTTACTGTAGATGTCGCAATCCCAATACCATTCAAAGGATCTGACTGAGAACTCCTAACAGCACGTAGTTCCAAGCCAAATGTGAATGACTGCTCATGAGCATGAGGAATGCGTTCATAATATGGCCCACAATAAATAGGAGCTTTCCTTTTAAAAATGAAAAGGAGTAAACTTTCCCATGGAGGTCCCAATCCCACATCTGCATCATATGGAACAGTTATATCAGTGGGTTCTTTGATGTGTTCTTAGGAATGGATGATGCAAAACCACGTGCAGGAGATACAGTTAATCACTGCTGATCTCAGATGGGTGCTTAATGTGTGACAGGTTTGATTAAATTCTGTCTTTCAGTTTCTCCAGTCTAGACCGCGGGAGCTCTTTCAGAAATGACTGTGCCATTTTAACAGGTGCTAACCCTACTGTAATTTTGTGCATCAGCATTTTTAACTTGACAATGAAACTGCAGCACTTGTGCAAACTGCTAGTACATAGAGCCTTTAGTGCCACTATAAAAACAGCATCAGAAGAAAATAGCTATAAGCTGTGAATGGATGAGCAGAATCAAAGTTATTACACTGCCAATGTGGGAAGTTGGAACAAAATCCCAAATGCTCTCCTATTCTGAGCTCTGCTGATGTATGAGGAAGGACCATGTTATACACTTGGTTGTAAATTTGCTGCTGTGCTGTAATTTGTCACATAAGCTTTTTTCCTGGGATATTGCCTATAGTTCTCTTTTCAAAGCTCCCAATAGTGATACTCAGTTTCAGTAAGTGTCCTCATACAAACAATGTTCTTCAGACCTGTATCATTCCTCCTTTTGCCTGTAGATAGGATTTTTGTCAAAGATATGCTGCAGACAGACAAGGCCAGAGGTTAAATAAATTAAAAAGACAAAACACAGTTGGATGTATGTGGTCACTACACTAAAAGAACACAACTTGTAAAAAATGCTGGAAAATTTCCTCATATGCAAGTTATTTAAAAGTACAGGAAGGCTGACATAGAAGAAGCTCAATTTCTATCAAATACGCCAGTGGCTATTTCGTGTACCAAGATAATAGGTGTTGTCATGATTTTATACAACCTTTGAATCGATATGAATTTCAGAGTGTCATAATAGTAACTACCAGGCACTATCTAGAATGAGGACATTATTCCTCTACTTCCTACATTTAAAACCAATCCAGTTAATTTTTAAATCAACAGAAACCCATAAGTGAGAATTACAGCATGCCCTTCAGCAAGGGGACTTCTGAAAATGAAGATATTACAAAAGAACACTTAGTTCATTGCTTACTTACAAGTTCATTGCTAAGATGCATTTGACAAAGTGGGTTTCAGCCCATGAAAAGTTTATGCCCAACTATATTTGTTAGGCTTTAAGGTGCCACAGGACTCCTTGAGTGTGTCTGTACTAGCAAGTTCTTTTTAAAGATTTTTCAAGAGAAGGGGACCCTTTTGAAAGACCCTGCAGAGCATCTACACACAAAGTGTTCTTTCTAAAGTAACTTGAAAGGGTGTGGTGCTACTTTCAAAATCGCTCTTCCTTTCCTGTTTCAGGAAGAGTGCCCCTTTTTATAAGCTTCTTTTGAAAGAAAATGTGTGTAGATGCTCCGCAAGCCCCCCCCTCCTTTTTTTTTTTTTCCTTCCAGAACAGGGGTCCTCCTGGGACCTGATTTTTCGATCCCTGGCCTGTGCTTTTGAAAGTGCAGGGGCTGTGTGGGAGCGCTCTTTCAAAAGAGCAAATCACTCTTTTGATCCACCTTTGTGTGTGTGGACACACTCTTTCAACAGCTGGGTTTCCTTCGAATGAACCTGTCTACACTGCTTGTTTTTTGTTTGTTTTTTTTTCAAAAACAGCACTTCCAGAACAGCAAGTGGCTGCCATTATGCAAATAAGGCATGTGATATGTAAATCAGTGCCTCGCTTGCATTTCTGATCAGCTGCATTTACATTCCCCTTTCAGAATGGGAATGTAGTGTAGATGTAGCCACAGTGTAAACCCTTCGTGTGAGTGTAGAGACTCCAGAGCTTTATCTTCATCCATAGCCTTGATGTCTACACAGTGATTTCTTTTTTAAAGCTCCCGCAGCCTGAGCCTCATGAACCTGAGTGAGCTGGCTTTGGCCAGACATGTTGTGGCACAGTTCTTTCCTCCCACAATTCAACTCAGACATACTGTGAGTTGTGAGTAACAGTCAAGGGATTTTTTTAGAAGTCATCTCACTATTGATGGTTGGTATTGTGGGTAAGTTATTTAAAAAAAAATCTTGAGTGCTCCAAATTTTCATCTGAAAGTGGCCACAGCTTCTGGTTTTGCATTTGTACACCTTTCATGTTTCATTCTTGCTCCTACTGGAAAGTAAGTTACTGTTGCCTTTGAGAGAGTGCAACTTCCTTGTTGGGAATGGCTAGCTACGCTGGTTATTATTGGTCAGCTAGGAGAGAGGGAGTTATGTTCCAGGTCAAGCCTATATATATGCTATTCTGAGGTTCATCCTCTTCAGTTAGAATGAGTGGAATAAAGTGGAGTTTGCAAGTATTGTTACACCAGCCTTGTTCCACCAGATGTGTCTTAGCAATGTACTAGTGAAAGGTCTGCTGAGGTTCCTTAGAGCAGGCGTCAGTGGCCTTCCAAGGCGGAGTGGTGAAATTTGACCTTTTGACCTCTATGTACAGTCCAAGTGCTAGTGATGCTTTTTAAAGTCACTAAGAGCCCTACTTACAACAGCTTCATTAAGCAATAAAGAGAGCTATGTGGTTTCAATGACGTTTATGAAGTTTGTGTGACTTTTTTTTTGTTTTTGTTTTCATTGTTGGGGAGAAATACAAAGGTCACCTAGAAATGCTGCTAAATCATACTCTTGTGGGACACTCCATCAGTCAGAGGAGCTATCTGTGTTCTGGAGCACAGTGTTTGTTACACAATAATAGCACTGTTTGTTTGTTTGTTTGTTTTTTCCTTCAAGCAGATAAAATCCTTTAGGCAATTTTACACTGCTGAAATTCCTGTCACATACTGAAACTCCTACAGGAAGCTAAAATGCCAGTACAAGATTAAACATTAAAAGCTTCGGGGCTTAGGGAGACCCTATCAGTTGCAGGCCTTGTGGGGAAAAGTGTGTGTTTCTTTGTATGTTTATATGTATATGTGCACATATACTTAAATCTGTGCATACATACACAGTCTAAGCATGTATTTAGAAAGAGAACATCAGAGGCCACCTTATTAAGTTTTCTCTCCACTCACACACCTCAACCTATCACTACAACCTAATTACTACGAAACTTTTATTTTTCTATACAAAAATAATTGCCAGAGACTTATCACTGAGAATTTGAAGCAGCACAAATTACCTTCAACCTCCCTAAAGTCTTTGATGTACCGTTTGTTTGGAGTTTGGGCTCGCTAGAGGGATGTGATGCTGTGGATATCACATAGATGAATTCCGTACTGGTGAATGACTACCCATGCCAGCTGTTTCTTTTAGAACTTTAAAACCCATTGATTCACTGCAGAGTCAACAAAAGCAATCAATATGCTCATTATCCAAACCAGGAACCAAATAATGTAGAATACAGTTGAATCTTGACTATAATAAACAGTGAGGACAGTTCTCAGCAAAAGAGGGGAAGGAAGCAAGTTTTTTTTCTAGAAATTATTTTAAAAGTACAGTTAGTAATAGCTTAAATTAAAATGACACCTTTTCAGGAAGTTTAGCAGGTGCTATCAATTTTGTATCCCTTAATGAACTGTCTACTATGTGACAGGCAGACCACTTTTCCTTTCCTCGCTTTTCATGTATTTTTAGTAGTACTGTAATTGAAACAAAAAGTTAGTTTCTCCAAGCCAGTAGTCACCTCTGATTTTTAACAATGTGGGCTCTTCTTCTATAGCCTGTCTAGTATCATCAGATAAGAGCTCCTGGCTACTCCAGGAAGATGGCATTAGTGCTATCAATTTGGGTGTGAGTGTGTAGTAGTATCTCCTGGGTAAAAAATTAATTTGGGTACCTGTCATTATGTCACAGTGAGCAGAGAGTAAATGATCAGAAGACTCTGGCTGGTTAGCAAACTGCTTATGAGACTCAGTGGCAGATATTACAGGTGAATATTTTAAAAACGCTTATTTCTGAAATCTGTTTTTTTGTCCCATTGTATTATACTTCAAACATTTTTCTAGTGGCTCCTCCCCACCCCTTAACTTTCATTTGAAAGGCTTTATCATTCTGTTGGACAAGGACTGATTCCAGTTCTTTCCAGGCAATAAACCCGCATGTTGACTTGAAAAGTTCTCCACGTTAAAGCAGTGTAGCTGCTTCTTCTTTAGCTCATGGTTCAATTTTTCACTCGTGAACATTAGATACTAATGCAGTGTGAATAGTCTCAGAGGGGCAGCCACCGTCGCCTGTAGCTTACTCACAAAAGCTTGTGACCTAATAAATGTGTTAGTCTCTAAGGTGTTACAGGATTGCTTGTTATTTGTAATGCTGTGTGAGTTAATATTTTCATATGCTATATATCATATGTCATTTTTCATGATTTGTGTATATTGCTTGTTATGATAATGCTCAGAACACCTAATCATCATAGCTACTAACCTGTCCACAGCTTATATTAACGGTGCTAGAATGATTGATGAGCTAGTAGTTGTAGAATGTGTTGAAGTAAAGACCGTAGATGCTTCAAGAATTGTTAGTCTTATTTTGTTATAGACCTAAAATGATATTTTAAAAATAACTATGGGAAAACAGCTGTTTTTGCAGGATGATCTGGTGGCAAACTGCTAGCAGATGTTAATCCACCGGCGAAAGGGTTAAATAGGTTCTGCTGATTCATTATGACCTGTGGCTTATTATCTTGCCCAGAGTGAGCAGGGCTCTTCAGTGATTATGTTGGCCATGAGCTGAGCAGTTCTGAGGGTAGAGGTCTGAGAGTGGCCAAGGCTAGGGGGAGAGTTAGAGCTGAACTTGATATTATCTTATTGTTTTCTCTCTTCATAAAGCCAAACTACTGAAGGGTGCTTTCTGTGTTGACTTTGAGAATTGGGCATCCTACTCCCAGATCTATTTATGACATATAATTTTCCCCTGAATTTGGATCATTATCTCAAACTCCAAAACACAAAGTTTCCCATCTTTCTAAAGCATTCCATTACCTGAGACCTGAAATAAGATGCAATTGTGTAACAGGCTTCCTGTTAGTTAATGGGTGAGTGCTCTTTCAGTTACTCCCCTACAGGCTTTGAAACCAGGGGTGCTTGAACAATTTATACAGTGGAATGTTCTAAGAGTCATTGAACCAAATTTGTAAGCCCTGCATCTAATGGAAACTACTTCAAGCCAGGCGCTGTGGCAGTGCCCACCTCCCCCAGCCAGCTCCAACATCTATGCTAGGGAAAAAAAAAAAAAGGGAATCATGGCGATTTTATCTAAATCTGTACAGAACATCATGTCGAGTTTATTTCTACAAAAGTGTCTTTACATTTTGCAGCAGTGTTTGGCTTCCTTGACTCTAAAGCATTTTCAAAACATACAAATTACCATGAAGCACTGGTTTGTTTTCAGGACAAAATTGAGAGTGGATTAGAAAAAAAAAAGAATCACAAGTTTGCCTCCATTTTGCTGCCCTCCCAATTTGTAAAGTTAGCTGGAGCATAATAGACTGTTTAATTCTGTTCTGAATCCTAAGGCTGTCAGTTTGATACCACAAGCTGCTATTAATGTTGATTTGTTTTACAGTTTTTCAAGACCTAATTGAAACTGTTACAATCAGTGCAACAAAATGTTTCCAAGTACATAGATTGTGAGAGCTTCTACTGGTCCTCTTTTGAAATGAATTAACATACTGTATAATCATAGATAGTGCATATATCCAATCAAAGCATTCTGCATATTTAACAATTTTCTTCCATGGGTTAACTAGTCAATAGTATTTTGTGGAGGTAAGAAATCAAGTTTTTAGCTTCTGAAAGAAAAACAAAATCCTTTTCTTGAATAAGTCTGAAATAGAAGTATAATGATGAATACTAAAATACATACTTATTTATTTTTGTTGTACTTAGAGGCCATAATCAAGAGCTGGACAACAATCTGTTAGACACTGAAAAGGTGCATAATAGACACAATCTGTGCCTGAAGAGTGTGCAGTCCAGACAATAATAATGGTACATGAGTAACACCTGACACAAAGATCACACAATTTGACACAACGTATGTGATCCAGCTCCAGTTAAAATCAATGGCAGGTTTCCTAGAATATGAACATAATGTGAGACGCCACCTATAAATTGAGAAACACATCAACTCCCTCCCTCACTTTTCTCTTTCATGGTGCTGCTGCACAGCTGAAAACTTACTGTATGTTTGACAGACTCTGTCTGTGCATCTGTCTGTTTAAGAACTCCTCCAAAACAGTAAGAACAAGGACCACCAAATTTGGGACAGGGGGTCCTCTTTATACATCACCCCAATGGGTGTTGTTTTGCACTCACGTTGTGGACATATTGAGAACAAAGATGTAAGAATTCCCTGCTCTTACGTCGTCACATATGCTTTGATTTGAAATTCGCAGCCACTGTCTTAACATTACATTCTGTACCAGTATCCCCCATGCTGCTTCATCTGCCTAGTGTGCTCTCACGTTGTGACTAGCAGTTCAACACGCATTCTCTACCGTTGTTCCTTGTATGTATTTTCCATGCGTTAATAATGCGCAAGCATATTGCAAGCAAAAGTGAAGGTGCCCAGGTGAAGAAACTGCGCAGTGGTATTGTGTTAAACATTAAATTGGATATTATAAGTTGTAGTAAAAAGGGGGAATGTGCGGTCAACATTGCCCGCAATCTTAACTTGCCTGAGACAAGTGTTCGTACAATAGTGAAGAATACTTCTGAAATAGAAAGCAAGGCTTAGCATACTTTGAAACATTCGGAGGTAAAAATAATGAGGCAAAGGAATGAGATAATGGAGAGAATGGAACATTTGCTGGCATTATGGATTGAGGATCTCGATACCCAGAACATGCCAATCAGCTTAGCCCTCATTCAAGAGAAGGCTTTAAGCTAATATGAAGATCTAAAAAAGCAGTTGGGAGATGAATCTCCTTTAAATGAAAAGCCCTTCAGGGCTGTTCGTGGATGGTTTCACCATTACCAGAAAAGGTACAGCAACGAAGGGTCCTGTGGCACCTTATAGACTAACAGAAAAGTTTTGAGCATGAGCTTTCGTGAGCACAGACTCACGAAAGCTCTTGCTCAAAACTCTTCTGTTAGTCTATAAGGTGCCACAGGACCCTTCATTGCTGTTACAGATCCAGACTAACACGGCTACCCCTCCGATACAGAAAAGGTACAGTTTCAAAAACGTAAAGATTCAGGGAGAGGCAGACAGTGCTGACTCAAGCACCACAGAAACGTTTCCTGACGAACTTGTAAAAATAATTGAAGAAGGTGGCTGTATGTGTGTTTAAATGTATGTTTTTCACATTAAAAATGTTTTACTATATTCTGTATGTGGTTTGTTGCTAATAGACATTAAAACAAGAAAACAGCTTAAAGGACTCAGTCCCTATCCCAATGTATTGACATGTATTCTTATAGAAAATTCCCCTTTGTAAGTCACGTGGGCGCCATTACTGCATGTGAGGTCCCTATCCCCATGTATTTACATGTATTCTTATGGGGGAAAATTCCCCTTTACACATTGTTTCGCTTTACATTGTGACTGCATGGTCCCTAACCATGACACATAAAGGGGACCCCCTGTACACAGTACAGCTTCCTCTTACCATAACTTGAAGCAAAGAAACGGGTTTGTTTGTACTAGGGTGGGGAAGAGTTGAAGTTTCCCTACCTCCAGATTTGTTGCTTACAGTTCCCCCTCCTTGCAGTCTGGGAGCAAGGGAAAAGTGCACATTTTGCTGCATTCCTAGCTCTGGCTGGGGAGGGCATGGAACAAATGAACTGTGCACTTTGCTTTTGCTCCTTTAGGGACAGGAAAGGATCAGCAAAAGGTTGGGAAGGGAGGAGAGGCTCAGGGCAGTGGGGCTGTGGTGTAGGGGCTTGGCTTTGGAGTTTGGGTTGTATGTATAGCGGGGCAGGAGACAAGGCAGGGGCCAGGCTGAGGAGTGCAGGAGTCAAGGCTGGAGAGTATGGAGGGGATCAGGGAGGAGGGAGGGGTTGCAGGAGTCAGATTTTGGGGGACTGAGGAGAGGCACTAGGGTGGGGGGCATGGAGGTCCAGGAGACAGGATTGGAGGGTGCGGAGGGGGGTCAGGGCAAGGGGTTGGTTGGGGGATGCAAGAGTCAGGTTTTGGGGGGCTGAGGAGAGGTTCAGGGTTGGGGGAGTGTAGGTTTTTAAACATACAATCATTTAAATTAGTTCTATTTTATTTAAAAAAAACAAACAAAAAACCCCACATCATTATTGACTTAAGGGCCTGAGCAACGCTGGGTGAATTTGCTAGTTAGCTTTACAGCAAACAAACCAACAAACAAACCAAAGCTCTAATACACAATATAACGCAGGAAAATATGGAAGAAGAAGCAGTAAGTTCTTCTAGTTCCATGTACAGTGCTTGGCATTGTGGATCCACAACCAGCAGCACTAGGCATTTCTGCACTTCTAACAACAATTTCTAACTTTGTTGACTTTTGTTTGGCAGACCTCTCGTCTTTTATCTTCAGACCACCCAGCTAAATCTTTAAGAAAAAAGTATTTTCAGTGCAGTTCCATGTTAATTATCTTGTGGACATGGTACAAATTTTAATGTAATTTTGCCATGTTTATCACAGGAGGTGTGGTTTCAGACTGAGTGAGGGGGATTGTGTCTGGGACAGATCAGAAAACATATTTAATTGGCCTCCTTGTTATGGAGTCATCAGGTGAGCAGATACAGACACCAATGCCATCTTAACATTCACAAACATCTGCAGTAAAAGTGAGGCAAATTCTTCTCCAAGGCAGCATTTGAGCAACAGAGGTCAAACTGTGTTGCAGAGGTTATGGAATAATTAATCTGGTGCTGTTGGGGAAAGAAAATTATTATTCATGTCCAGAAACCTTTACAGCACAGTAGGATTTTCCGAAATGGAAAAAAAAAATTGGTACTCTGCTCTGAAGTGTTACCAGGTCAAAGAGAGAGAAACAGATAAAGGGTGTAGGTAGGTTCAATATATAAGTAAAATGGTCACATTGGTAACTGGTTCTGTCTTGTTAACACGAGATTATGTTAACCTGTTTTTGCTTTAGAAATTACAGTTTATAAACTTTGCCCAATTACCCCACAAAACTGGCATTTCAGCTCGACAGTCTTACTCTAAATTATTGTACTAAAAATTGAAACTATTGCAGGCTATTCATTCAGGGCTCCACAAGCGAAATTGGGTGCATGTCTCATTGTTTTCATCATAAACTAAAGAGCATGGAATGTGTCAGGGCATGGTTCTTGAACACTGAGTAATTTCTAATAAAAAAAAAAAAGAGAAAGCCCATATGGGTGAGCAGATGAGCTGCTCATAGATACTGTGAAATGGAGCAGATGCATAAGTGACACCAAAGCTGTGTCTACACGTGCACGCTACTTCGAAGTAGCGGCACCAACTTCGAAATAGCGCCCGTCGCAGCTACACGCGTCGGGCGCTATTTCGAAGTTAACTTCGACGTTAGGCGGCGAGACGTCGAAGTCGCTAACCTCATGAGGGGATCGGAATAGCGCCCTACTTCGACGTTCAACGTCGAAGTAGGGACCGTGTAGACGATCCGCATCCCGCAACGTCGAAATTGCTGGGTCCTCCATGGCGGCCATCAGCTGGGGGGTTGAGAGATGCTCTCTCTCCAGCCCCTGCGGGGCTCTATGGTCACCGTGGGCAGCAGCCCTTAGCCCAGGGCTTCTGGCTGCTTCTGCGGCAGCTGGGGATCTATGCTGCAGGCACAGGGTCTGCAACCAGTTGTCAGCTCTGTGGATCTTGTGTTGTTTAGTGCAACTGTGTCTGGGAGGGGCCCTTTAAGGGAGCGGCTTGCTGTTGAGTCCGCCCTGTGACCCTGTCTGCAGCTGTGCCTGGCACCCTTATTTCGATGTGTGCTACTTTGGCGTGTAGACGTACCCTCGCTGCGCCTATTTCGATGTTGGGCTGAGCAACGTCGAAGTTGAACATCGACGTTGCCAGCCCTGGAGGACGTGTAGACGTTATTCATCGAAATAGCCTATTTCGATGTTGGCTTCACGTGTAGACGTAGCCCAAGGGTGTTTTATTATTTCTAATATTTTCTACACAAGAGGAAACAGAATTAACTTGAATTCTGTACATCTCTGAAACTGTAGGTATGCAATGCAATGATAGCATTATGAAATGGAGTCACCAGGGATGCTGCTATGGAGGGAGATGAATATTGTTTTAATGACATACTGACAGAAAGTAAAGTAATACAGGTTAGAACAATAGCAAAGGGAGTGTTGTGTTGCTACCCTGGCTAGCTTCATTTAAATGATAATAGGGTAAACTATGACTGTGCCCGTGTTCTGTTGTGCTGCCTTTATTGCTGTTGCGTAAAATAATTGGTGGAGATTAAATAATTTCATCCAATGAAGATAAAAGCAGGAGAATAACAGTTGCTTTCTATAGCCTGATAAATTCACTGTATTCAGACTAGGTGATGTGGGCGGCAGCTGAACCAATCAGAAGTTAGTTTAGCTGTAAAAGCACAGGCATTCAACATCTTTTTCTGAATGGTCTACTTCATTCAACGTCTCACCCGGGGCAGTGTCGTGTAGACATTTATGAGCAAACAATTAGTGAAATAGCACACATAAATAAAGATATTCATGGGCAGTTGTTTTTGCAAGAGCAGACCATCGATGGGTCTCCAGCTCCATCATCTTAAATGTAAGGATAGTGTTGAAAACAACACCCTTCATGGCAGCAAAGCTTTTTGGTGATGTTCTGCTCTCTAGCTGTATGGATCTGATGCAAAATGCAAAACAAAGTGGAACCTTTCCATAGATTTCATTGTGTTTTGGATCAAGCCCTCTGTGGCCAGAGATGAAAGACACTTTCATCTTGCTGCATTCATCAAGCACCTCAAAGAGGGTTACAAGAAGGAGAGAGGAAAATTGTTCTACTTGGCCTTTGAGGATAGGACAAGGAGCTCTGGGCTTAAACTGCAGTAAGGGAGGTTTAGATTAACATTAGGAAAAACTTCCTAAACATCAGGGTGGTTGAACACTGGAATAAGTTACTGAGGGAGGTTGTGGAATCTTCATCGCTGGAGATATTTAAGAGCAGGTTAGACAGACACTCACTGGGGATGATCTAGATGGTGTTTGGCCCTGCTAAGAGGGCAGGGAACTGGACTCGATGACCTCTTGAGGTCCCTTCCAGTTCAGTGTTCTATGATTGCTGGCTCAGAGACATATGTCTGGCATGGGCTCTTTGCTGGGAGAATCTTGTAGAGGGCCCTTAGTTATTAGGGAAATTAACATAATGGGATGATACCTCTTAGGCAATTCAGAATAGTACAGGTAACTTCTTCATATCACAGAACTGACTTGCTTAGATTAGCTCTCATACTCAACTGTTGTTTTCCATTGCTTATTTCACTTTTCGCTCAATGCTTATGTCATTTCCCATCTTAATATTTACTTCGGGACTGTGAGACATTTAATAAATCATTTCCCCTCCATTTCCAAAGAAAGCATTTGATCTAAGTACAGTAACTTTTATCTGTGAAAATGGGATCTGGATTCTACAAGACCCTCTGTTTTCCATGAGTATAGTTATGTCTTGCGAATTACATTTATTCTTGTAATTACTGTAATTCATTTTTAAGATAAGTAATGATATGTGTATCTGCTTACAATGAGGCATCCTTTATTCTTCTAGTCCTCCCCATTAAATATCAATATTCTTTGTGGGCTATGCTAGAGAAAGTCGTATAATGTATATGCAATATAGTTTTTTAAGAAAAAGTGCTTAGCTTTTCTCATGGTTGCCAGAGATGATGAGACAACATAAAATAAAAGCCTCTGCTGGAAGTCTCCTGGGATTATTGCTCTTCCTTTTGAAACCCAAACCTTTAGAAAACATTAATGCTGTAGAAATTTTGTCTGTAATCCAAAATAAAATTCCAAGTGGACTGTCACCTTCTAAAGGGGGCCATGTGAAACCCAGCTCTGTGTATGTGCATTTCTTCTTTTGCCTATGGCCGGTTTGAATCCAGGGGGCCAGGTTGTTAGCTGGTGTAACTGAAAGCAGTGGACATTCATCTTATTGCCAATAAACTTTCTGGAGTATATTTTGTTGAAGGAAAGCAGCCCATAGCAGAGTCCGGAAGTAATGTTAATGTCTATCAGTCCCCATATTAAAGGAAGACTAAACAGCAAAATGAAGATATTGCCTTTATATAAGAAAGTTGAGCTACATCCTCAAATGGCATAAGTCCGTTTAACTCCAGGAACAGGGCGAAACCAATATACATTGACTGATGATCTGGCTCTTAAAATCTGTGGAAATGACACCTGCTTGTGTTGGAAAGCTATTTGTAAATAGCACACTGAGACTCACCAAGCATGGCAGAGATTAGTTTTTGAGGCAGAGGGGAACTCGTGAGTTGCAAAAGTATAGTGTGATGTCTTCAGCTTTGGGGTGGGGGTGTCTGCCCATGAGGTCGGGGAAGGCTACAGGGAGAGATGAAGCAGCTTGTCAGCTTCAATCCTTGGCATCATACCACCCCTCCTTGACCTGGGGTGATTTCACTGTATATTTGGTGGCTTCAAATCCATTGCTGGAGGTGGGGGGAGGGAAAGAGTAGGAGGCAGGTCAACATCTCAAGAGAGCAGATGTGCTATGAGATAATACTTTAAATACTCCCTGTATGAGTCCCTAAGTAGCAGAGGCATCCTATCAGGTTTTGGGAGTGGGGAGGCAGTGAGGCTGACAACCATGCAAGGTGGAAGGTTGCCCAGTTCCATGCCCTAGGAAGGGGTTGGGCTGAGAGCCATCAGCACTCAGTCCCCCTCTCAAGCTGGGAGAGTGGCAGAGAGGCACAACGCTGCTCCAACCTCTGTGAACTGCTCCTTGCAGCACTTCAAAGAGGACAAGGAGGACTTTAAGGGCCAGCCTGAGGGTAATTTCCCATCTAGACCATCGCTGGTGTGTGTGTGTGTGTGCGTGCGCGTGCGCGTGCATGCGTCTGGGCTCCCAACTTCCCTCTGGTGATGTGTACGCACACGCCTATTTTTAAAAACAGCTCCATTAGTAACTGATGGGTGCAGTGCCTTGGTGGCACACATCTGAACAAGTACACATGACCTCTGTATTGGTGCACAAGACAAAACTCAAACTACTGCTGGATGAAACATCTTAGTGCAAACAGTGTCCTACATCCCAACCTCCTGCCTCCTGGATCTCCCCCCGAGCCCCAATACCTACACCTCCACCCTCTGTCCTAAACCCCTGGCACCCAACACCTACATTTCTTAAAGGCACAGTTTGACCGCAGCACCCCCTCTCCCCAGAGGGGGATAGGTTGTGATAGTACATTGACTGTAATCTATTTGTTACATTCTCCCTTAGCTATGAATACATACAAAGTTCCAATCCTAATGTTTCTCTAAGGATTTGAGAGTATAAACTTCTCCATGACATTCACTGAAGGTACTCAATTTTGAGAGACTCTTGCTTCCCTTAGAAATACTAAAAATTAGACAGGAGCTAAGATTACTTACCAGTTGGAAGAGAAGGATAGTACAGGAGACACACAGCTATAAAATGGCTGGCTGTTCAGGGCAAGGATTTGTTGTTTCTGCAAATTATCCAGTAGCAAAGGTGTTCTGGGAAGAAGTCATTGGAATTCAAAAGTGCATTTGCTATCCTTCTGAGGAATCAACATTTGTGTGTAACCGTCTAGACCCTACCTGGTAATCTGACCCAGCCCATTGTGAAGGAAGGAGTCTCTCACACAAGGGGGAAGTGGAACTAAATGGAAGAATAGATGCCCCACCCTGGAGTACTGTCATTTCCCCCAAAAATTGGAGAGGTAGATCAATAGGAATGTTTTAAGTGTAGTTTAAGCAAATGTTTGTGGTGTGACAGCGTGTGTATTTCTGGACTGACTGCAGGAAAAGATCCCAGCAGGTGGTCAGTCTTTTGCACTGCTGCTGTCACAGGCCGTATCTACACTAGCCAAAAACTTTGAAATTGCCATGCAAATGTCCATTTTGAAGTTTACTAATGAAGCTCTGAAATACATAGTCAGCACCTCATTAGCATGTGGGCGCCCGCAGCACTTCGAAATTGACGTGGCTCATCCAGACGGGGCTCCTTTTCAAAAGGACCCTGGCTACTTTGAAGTCCCCTTATTCCTATCTGCTCATGGGAATAAGGGGACCTCAAAGTAGCTGGGGTCCTTTCGAAAAGGAGCCCCATCTGGATGAGCTGCGCGGCAGTGAGCTGCGTCAATTTCGAAGGGCCACGGCCGCTCGCATGCTAATGAGGCACTGAATATGTATTTCAGCACTTCATTAGTAAACTTCTAAATGGCCATTTGCATGGCAATTTCGAAGTTTTTGACTAGTGCAGATGTAGCCACAGTGAAGCAAAAAGTGCCCTACATTCCTCACTGTACTGGGTAGAGGGGAAGCAGGAGCCAATGTCCTTCAATGGCAGAGCTCTTTGAGGGGAGATGCACTGCCCTGCCTTGCCTGTCAAATGACACCCCTGCTAAGTAGCTGTGGTTTCCACAGGAAAACTAGATCTTTTAATGAGCCTCTGTGCCTACCATTGGCAGCTGCCTGCCAATCACTTTTGCCTATCAAACCAAACCATAGTCTGCCACAAACCCCATCTCCCAACCGCATCTGAAATAACAAATTTGCTCGGGATGTGACTCTTTCAGAGTCAATAATTGGCTCAGGAATCTTTTTCTAGCAGCAGTATAGAAGAGGGGATTTATTACAAGTGAAAAGTAGCTGTCTTCCGTGCTACCCCGTCTTCATCTCTAATTTCATATTCCTTTTATTACTATTGCTAAGGATTACTGCATGGCCCTTCAGATACCCAAAACTGATTTGTATCGAAGAGACAAGTCCTCAGCTTTCGGTACTTTGAAAACTGTGTTTATGACAACACCAGTGAATACATGGCTGCTCCTGGAAGCAGAAAACCATTAAGTGGCAGTGTTTTCACTACCAGAGGCCCTGGAAACTGTCAGACAAAGCAAAGCGCCTACAAGAATATAGAAAACTAGGGGTTCCATTCAATTAGTCTTACACCCATTGCAATCTGTTTTTAAAATGGCATACATTGTTTGGCATTGACTCATTTTATGTTATTGCTTGTGCTTTTTTACATTATTGTGTTTAAAGAATGTTTGAAAAGGTCATTTTAAGTAGTAATTTAGGCTGGCAAAGTCAATGGGAGTTAGACACCTGTTGGAGGTCAATGGAGTTAAAAACTCACCTCTCTTTGGTAAAACTGTAGTCCTAATATCCATGTACTTTCATCTTCATTCTGCAGTCGATGTCACTTTGCCAGGCCCTGAGGCGTTCCCTTTCACCTCATCAGGAGTTCGGTTTCCACATTGTTTTCACCAAGCCAGTCCTGATGCTTCCTGGACTGGTAGCCAATGGTTTCTCCACAAGAGCCAATAATGGCATTTTCCAGCTGACACCAGGGTTCTTCCAAATCTCCAATGTTGGCAGCTTCCTTTGGAGTGCTATCTGGAAGTCACTTCATTTCCTGGGGTCCTTCAAGCCTTGTATGTTGATCTTTCATCAGATCATTTTCCTCTGAGTTCTCCATTTGGTGACAATCCTAATTGCCATCATGGATCAAAGAAGGCGATAATCAGTCCAGCACTCATCAGCACTAGTCACTGCACGTGGGAGAAGGGCATCACACTAATCCTGAGCACAGACAATGACATAGCACTAATCTCTCCATAGCCAATCAAATGTGATCTAGTTACCACTTCATTTTGCATTCCAGGCAAAGTTGGGAAAATATGCAGCCTTCTTGCTTTAGGTATCCAGTATTCACCTGCTCTGTAATTACTTTTTCCATGCATACTGCACCATAACAACATTTCTTTAAGGCTCATGCCAACTGTTGACTCCAATGCAAAGACTATTTCGATTAAGGTTAGCATTTCAGATAGAAGGTGATAATTATCTGGTGTTGACAGAGCATTCAATTTTCTAGGTCTGAAGTTTACAAACAGCCCCCACATCATTGTGAGGCACATTAGCAATTGAAATACCCTACTAAATCACTGTCTCTGTAATGGTATGTCTCTGCAATCAATCTTTCTTTTCTCTAAAGTAAATTTAGCAGGAATTTGCATAATTGGCCGTGTTTGATAAAAGTCTGATGTATAACATTGTCTTTTTAAACACATTGCTACCTGGAATTATGATGAAATGTCAACATGTGGAATGTAAATATAAAACAAACATCCCATAAAGGATGCAGATGCCAAGATGTGAGAAATAGCATCTAGTTTTAAGGAGAATTGCAGTTTGATCTAAATCATCTTTGTCATGCCAACATAAACCAAGGAACTTTGAATATTATACAGTAGCTGAGTGTGTGTATCTGGTTCTGTTGAACTGCACTGGACTCTTATGGCTGACAATAACTTGGTTTTATGTTTCACAGTTGTCGGCAGATTAATGCTTCCTCATTCTTTAAAACGAAAGGAGAAAAGCGTAGCCGTTCTTCCTTGTCTCATGAGACAATAGGCATAATCTCAATGTTATTATGACATATGTGATTTTATCCTGTTAATAACTCGATTCATCTCCTGCCTGTAATCTAATTCTGACAGACCAACAGCGAGCAGCTGGAGAGCGCTGCTGCTAATACAGTATCCCTTTTTAGGTATGCGACCTCAGTGGGAATTTGATCCAGCCCATAGGGAGTACTTAGAAATCCTCTGTCAGTAACTTAGGAAAACAGCTAATAATGCAGTGATCCAAAAGGGTGAAGTGCTATTTAATTCCACCCATCCTATAATAACCAAAATACAGTGGAAACCCAGCAACGGTCTTTGTTTTTTCCCTAGAAGCATGTGTGATTTGCATCGTTTATTATTTTCAGTGTGTGCAGGGAAAAGGAGGTCTTAGCACTGACAATAGGGTAGGAGTCAGAAACCCCTGACACATGTGTCAAGAGCGGCACGCAAACTGATTTTCATCAGCACTTGAAGCAGGAGCTTAACCCCACCCCTCCGCACCCATGCAGCTGGAAGCTTGCTCAAAGCCATGTTGCCTGTGGATTAACAAAAGACCAGCTAATGCTACCACCACCTAAACAATAAAGCTCTGCATCTTAGTTTATTTATTAATACAGCTATTGTAAGTAGGACTATTAATGACTTTAAAAAGTATCACTGGCACTTGGACTGTATATAGAGGTCAAAAAGTCAAATTTCAGCACTCCACCTCAGAAAGTATTGGAGGGGTAGCCATGTTAGTCTGGATCTGTAACAGCAACGAAGGGTCCTGTGGCACCTTATAGACTAACAGAAAAGTTTTGAGCATGAGCTTTTGTGAGCACAGACTCACTTCATCAGATGCTGCATCTGATGAAGTGAGTCTGTGCTCACGAAAGCTCATGCTCAAAACTTTTCTGTTAGTCTATAAGGTGCCACAGGACCCTTCATTGCTGTTGCACCTCAGAAAGGTTGCTGACCCCAGTATATGGCTTAAAGGAACGAACTAGAAGTCAGGATTCCTGGGTTCTGTTTCCCACCACTAATTGTGCGCTCAGAATTAGAAGGTGGTTCACAACCTTTTCAAAAGTACTCAGCTCTAATGAGAGAATGGTATAGAGATACTACATTATCTATACCCTTTTAAGCACTGTATTTCCCCCCAGCTTTTACTGCTACTGAGAGGGCCTGCAACTTGGAAAACATTCCACACTTGATTCCAGCAGCCCACTTTCTTTCTAAAGGTGAATCGTCTATTGTTAACATGATGCTCACTGATGAAGAGATCCAACAGAGCTCTCAATTTACTGAGCTTTGTGTCAACCCGAGCAGTTGCATTTTTCTCACACATGCCCCAAAACCCTGATCTGAAATGTATTGCTTTATTACAGCAGTCGTTTGTTCAGATCATGCTCCATTTAAGGTGATTAGATGGCAGTAGTCAATCCAGAGTGGGCATGGCCTGTTGAGTATGAGTCCCTTTCCTCTGGGTTCCTCTTTTTAGCACTTTAAAATGTAGAAGGCCTTAGCGTTTGACATTTCTTTGATTTCCCTTCTGAAAACTGAGTTCATACAGTATTTCATAGAATCTGGAGTCTACACAGTCAGTGCTCAATACATTTTTTTAAAGCAATAGAAAACGCGAATCTAATTTTGGCTCTTGCACATGAAACATCAGGGATTTAATATTTAGGGTGTGTAGTCCTAAAAGTATAATGCCTTTAAAAGTTTCACTGTACACTAGTGTTTCCTATAAGTTGAGTGCTTAGGCGCCCACTCAGGAGAAATGCAGGTGACATCCAGTTGACTAGCAGAGCACCCACAGTACCCATAGCTGTCAACAATTGCTTCCACTAGTGGTGCACATTTGCAAATGCCTTAGTGAACATAACAAAATTTATTCCATGTATGGATGATTCAACATTAGAGGGAACACTTGTATGGTTTTTACAGGCCCTAACATTGCTCTGGGAGTTATACCTCCAATCCTCCACATTTGTATAAAGAAAGGGATAATAGCTTTTGTTCTGTTTTTAAATGTAAATCTCATTAACCATCATACTTCATTGGCATGAAAGTAGGACACACTCCTCTGTTACCCTCAGAACCTAGTAATGTTCAGCTGCAGTGAGATAAATGAGAAAAGAGGTAACTTTTTTGTGATAATACAAACAAATTTCGTAAGTCTGCTGAAAGCAATGTCATGCCACAAAACTGCACTCTCTAACCTGGGACTACATGAGACATACACGCACAAAGGAAGGAGGGGTAGGTCTGTCAGATTGTGATCGACATATGATCTGTTCTAATAGTGTCTTTTGTAATCTTCTGGATATGCTACGTAGGTGCTTGCCTCTCCTATCCATAACTGTGGGTCTGGAAGTAGGCATCCAGGAGTAATTAATATACCTAGTGGCCACTGACTGACTTATGACCCTGACTTTGCAGGAGCTATGACAAAGTAAATATGTCTCTTGCATATTCCTGAACTCCCTTTTTGGAGAGCAGTTATTGGCAGAGGGACAGTAACTGCCACTTCCAGGATCCTCTTCTAACCCACGATTCAAGGGCCACAAGAACTTGACTAATTCCAGCAATGATATGTAACATCCTTTGCTTTCAGGGATTGACAAGAGTTCAGCTAAAGTTCCCCATGCAGTGGGGGGTGTTAAAATTAAAACAAAATTAAAACAGCTGAACATGGTCTCTTCAGTATGATGATCTTACATTGGAGAAGAAATGTAAGGTGTCTTATTTCCATTTCTCTATAGATTAGTGAGAGAATCAGTGAATGCTTCTGAATGGCATTCAGACTGAGGACAGGAAGTTAATGAGTAATAAAACAAGACTGCGCAGTGGAATGAAGAAATTATCAAACTGTATTATACAGAGGCATACTTTGTTTAATTTTTTTTTGATTTTGAACCATGACAGCATCATTAAAGAAAAACTTAATTTATCATCTTTCTAGTTGAAAGAAATAGTCACGCCTGTTTTGTATTCTAATTCCAAATCTTTCTTTATTTTCCATGCACACAACCACAACACACCTAAGAATCAAGGTGAATGGGATTCTCTTCCTAATGCAACACACTGTGAGAAAATAACTTACTCTGCCCCTACATTGCACACAATGTGTGGCAGAATGTGGTAGTCATCCTATAATAGTAATTGACAACCTTTTCCATCATTAGCACAAATCCCAGGAGTATGCTAGTCTGACTGTACACAAAAGGGGGCCAGGAAACTTATCTGGAATGAAGAGCTAGACAAAGCCTGCTAGCAAGGGTGAGAGCCTTTATCTTACGTTTTCAAGACAGACCAGATTTCAAACTAGAAGGGTATCTTCCATGATCTCATTGGGCATGCTTGTGTAGTAAATTACTAGTTGGTGGGAGTGAGGTCATCACAATCTGTCCTATATATTCAGAGGTCACTGAGGAGAGAACTGAGTTAATTTCTGATTGTTCTTCTTGGCTAAGGATCTTGTAATCTTCTGCATGACCTCCCCAGCAACCTCAAGGACACGAGCTAAGAGAGGCAGTCAGATATTAATTCTAGAAAACTATGCATGAAATCCTGTCCCCATTGAAGTCAATGATAAAACTCCTATTGACTTCAATGGAATGAGGTTTTTGTCCTAATTTTCCCACCCCAACCTCTAAAATACTAGGAGCAGAATACATGAGTCACCTCAACAGAGTAAACCTGGTCTGCTCTTCTTAGTCATGTGGTTGGATCTGCAATCTTGATTTCTCTCTCTCTCTCGGCTAAGTGGGGTAGCGTATGCAAGTCTATCTTCTGGGAGAATATGGCAAAAAGCATCTCGTGTTAGCTAACAGTAACTCCTCTGACCAGTTGGACCCTGAGGCTGTGTCTACACAGCAGCATTATTCCAAAGGTGCATCTATACACAACATGAATATTGGAATAGCACTCAGTTACTTCAAAAATAGAGTGTCCAGGAAAATACAGTCTGTTTCAGATTAGTGCCCTCGGACATTATGGCTTATTTTGAAATAGTCCCTATTCCCTGTCTACACAGCCCCTGCTCTGAAATAGATATTTCAGAATAAGCATTATTCTTTGTGGAATGATTTTTTACCAAATTTTAAATAAGCTAGCTGCTATTTCAAAATTATTCTGAAATAGAAGTTGCATTGTGTAGACTCTTGCAGTTTATTTTGGAATAGCAGCTGTTGGAGAGTGCCAGTCTCCAATATGAATCCAGCTAATCCTCCATTGGATTAATTGAAAGGGTGCATGGAAATGTAAAAGGGGAAAAAATAGTGTTGTTGACATGGGTACAGATGTGTATGACTTTTTAATTAAAAACCTCCCATCTGTTGCCTATGGATTAATTGCTATTCTGGCTACCTCTTAATAAGCTATGTTACTTCTCTGTTATACAATTTGATACATTGTGGGAAGCTGTCCTTTTGTGGTGTGTACCAAAGGATCTATATGCATATTTGTGAGTAACAAACAATATTCACCTAAACCCACATTTAAAATGGGTGTGATGGGGTACATGATTTCATCCCTGCGGTATACATTCTTCATCATTCTTGGGGGTATACACATGTAGACAGGAGAGCTGCAGCAGGAATCTAAATCTGAGTGAAAACACCTGCTCATGAATAGCATATTGAAGGTGAAAGTCCTGTTTGGTTTTTACTGGTCTCCTCTATTCTTTGTCTACAGCAAAAAAGCACAAATGTAGTCACTGTGCCTGGGAAATCTAAACTAGAAGTGAAGATGCATCAAATAGGAAAGGATTTTTTTTTTTTTTGTAATACAGCTGTTTAATAATAGGAGAAATTTCTGAGAGGAACCTAATTTTTTTTTGTTTTGTGCCCTTCACATACCTTTGCCATTGCAAAACAACCCATCTAAGCCCGGATTCTCAGCTGCTGTAAATGGATTTAGCTCATTTGACTGCAATGGAGTTGTGCTGATTAAAAACAATTGAGGTATTTTCCCTAATTGTCTTTTCTACAAGGAGTCCTGAGTACTTCAGCAAATATGTCTCTGTTGCCAGTTGACTCTGCATCTAGCAAGTAGTTTGAAGAAATATTTTATCATAAGCCTGGCTTATGTCTTGAAAAATGACTAGTTGAACCATATTATTAGCGGGAGGCCAAAACTTCTGTCCCTTGCTTCAGGGCAGGCTCAAAGTTTGTTGAAGGATGTTTACTGAAAGTGTGTTTTGGCAGGTCTAAAGATCTTTATCTGTTACTTGCTGATTCAGCTCATGAATTTCTCTGCTTCTAAAGCTCTCTTGACTTGTTGAAGGTGGGATGATTTGGGTTATCGTTTGTTCCTTCTGATGCTCTTTGCATATGTGTGCCGTACTTTGGAGAGTCCATATTTGGTTTGCCACTTGTTGAATTTTCAGCTGCAAGGTGAACCTCTCTAATCTCAAACTCTCTCATCCAGAAAAATTTGTAATCTGGAATGATTTTAGCCACCTGGATGACCATTTATTATGGGTGTGACCAAGTTTCCTGTGGTTCTGTAAAGTTTGTTTCCAGTCACCAATCCTGGATCTGTATTTTGTGCTGTTATGTAGCTGTAATTTACCCCTAAATGTCCTCTTAGAACCCAGTAACCAGTGGAACTGCTGGCAATGCTGATAAACAATATTGACCTTTCATGGTCCTGCAGATTATCTTGTCCATCACTGGTTAGGTCCCAAGGGTGCTTTACCACAGTTATGGCCATGGCATAAAAATGTGAATGCAATTGTCATGACTTGCAAAAGCAATGCAACTGGTAAACAGATAGACTTCTCAGGGACGTGGTCCAAGAAAATTGTATTCCTTATTGTGTGTGTGTATATGCAGCCTTGAGGGATGATGGTGTTTTAACACAGTATTAATACTTGTTCTGATCCTACAGTCAATCAGCCTGAGCACTTACCAGCAAATAGCCTTTGAGCAAAGTATGTGTGTGTGTGGTGGGGGAAAACCCCTCAGCTTGATTAACTCAGGCTTGGTGCACATCCAACCCACATGAAGGGGAAAATGAACTTTATTAATAAATGTACTGTGTACAGAGAACACTAGGCTTATACTCCACTGGGTGTGTGGTGAAAGGCTAGGGGAGCTGAAAATATGGCTGCCTGTCATGAAGTGTTTTAATATAGCAGTCTGGGAGCTCAGTTTGGGTGTGTAGTGCCAGCTGCTGTCATGCTGGGTAATAACAGAACCTGCTGTCTCCCCAGCCAAGAAATGCAAAAAGGAGCCATCCCAACCAGATGATTAGCAGTTCCCATAGTTTACTAACTGCACCCTAGAGGTAACAACCCCTAATGAACATACACTTAGCTTTCTATGCCTCAGTCTTCCATCTGTAAAATGGGGATAATAGGACCTGATAAGGGATGTAACCTCTCTGTTTTTTTTTTAACATTTGACAGTAATAATGCTTAATTTCCTATCTCAAAGTGGTGTTTTGAACATTATTATTTACAAACTTCTCTGGAGATGAAAAGCACTAGACAAGGGCTCACTTCTGCGAATAGGAGCGGCCCATCATGGCTACAAAAAGTGCCAAGTCAGAGTGGGCACCACATAGGTGAAGGGGTCTGTGCAGGTTGACCAGTTTGCAGGAGTGGGCCCCAAATTCTTAGTTTGCTCTTGTTGAAGAACAAGAATACTTTATTTCCTGTTTGATATTATGATGAGATGGATAAAATAAGAAGATTCTCAGCCAGAGCTATGCCAATTCTTGCCAGCTAAGGTGATAGCTCTGTCTTAGATTTCCTACCCCCAACTTTTTACACATGAACTAGTTTGTTTGCTTTTTGTTAAAAGGTGGAAGAACAGGTAGTCAAAAATTATCTCAATACTACAAGGTATAAATTGCTGAGGTTTAGTCCATAACAACAGCTCTGCTTCTGCTCTCACAGAGCAGAGCCAAGACAAGACAGATCTCCAGATAATTTGTCTGACATTTATAATCAACTCTTAACATGCTTGGACATATTCCTTATTTCACAAGATAAATTGGTACTTTATGTAATGTAAGAATATACTTTTTATGATTATTAGTTTTACGCAAATCGAGTCTAGATTTATTTGCCTCCTGCTACTAAGAGAAAATCTCTATTTTAATGAATTTATGAGCTTCAGTAGTTTGCACAAAGCAATGTCCTAAATACATGGGCTACATCTGTACAGCACCCAATAATCTATTTTGCTTGTCTTTAAAGTGCTATTTGACTGCTTTTTGTTTTGATCGTGTATAGACTAGCACAGCTTCCTCTCTGTTACTATTCTTCTCATGAGAGAGGAATGCAAATGAGGGAGCCCAATATTGCAAATGAAGTGCTGATTTACAAATATTACACTTCATTTGCATAATCTCACATGATCATGCTGTTGGGAGAGATTTTGGAAAAAAAAAGTCATGTAGACAGGATTCTGTTGGCAAAAAACACCTTCATTGACAGACCCTTATCCTTGAAAAAAATGAGGTATAAGGGTCTATTGACAAAGGGACAGAACCCTGTCTACAGAGCTGTGTTTTTTTTCACCAAAGTCTCTCCTGACTGTGCAATAGCGTGAGATTATGCAAATGAAGTGCGAGATTTGTGAATCAGTACTTCATTTGCAATGGCAGGTTCTCTCATTTACATTCTTCTCTCATGAGAGGAATTTTGTGTAGGTGTAACTGTGCATTGCTAATCAGGACAGTGAGAGATTGGGGACCTTTCAGTGTCATCTTCTCTGTGTGGCTCCAGGGATTAAAGAGAAGGATCTTAGAAAGATGCTTACTCCCATTTGTTGTGTTTTGCCTGATGACCCTGAATAGATAATATATTATACACCTTCTTGAGTAATTATAGATTGAAGCAGAGATATCTTGACAGGCCTATAAATAAGAGACAGAGAAAAAAGGAACAACCTTCCTAATGACCTATTTAGTGTAAAAGTACTATCCGATCAATGGATGTCTGAAGTCGGTATAGAAATACATTTGGATTATAGCTAAAATGTAAATATTGAATCTAATTTTGGTCATGTTTTCTGAACAGTTCAGGGACCTTAAACACAGATTAAAAAAATCTCTTTCTTCGTGTCACTTCTTTCCCCAGCTGCTATACATCTGATTTAGAATTTTTCAACTGTTGCACGTTTTGACCACCTGAGGCCTAACTCTGCAAGTGGTTTTGCCTGGGGGTGCCCCCTGTGCCTTTGCTGAATACTGTTGACTTCAAAGGTGTTTAGCCTGCATGGAGTATCTTGTAGTACCAGGACTTCTCTTAGTTCTCTGTTACCCACGTCACACTATCAGAAAAAAATCAAATGAAAGACGTGAGTTTGGTAGAATGTGACCGGATTCTTCAGGTTTCTTTTAAGCATGCGCTTAACTCTTGGGCGCTAAGTGGCTGAAAACATCAATATCCAAAAAATGCTTCTTTTTTTTCTCTCTCTCTCTATCTATAAAATATATAGTTGAACATTGAGAATTAAAGGCAGGACTGATGACTTAAAATTATACTAATTATGGAGGTTTTATGTGAATTCCAAAATGATTCATATCTTGTTTAGATTATGCTACATCAAATATTTTTCTAGCTTCTCTCTGCTTTCAGGAGATTTTTGTAGATAACAGTTGTACCAGTCCTTGCCATTTGGTGTTAAGAGGTTTAATATTATCTCCCTAAGCAGGTGTTGGGACCTGAGAACACAGTGGCTGTGTCTATACAGCAAAAATAACTTTGAAGTTGCATGAAGTAACCAATTTTGAAGTTGTGTCTTCATACACTCCAAAGTTAGGCTCCCTACTTCAAAGCTAACTTTGAAGTCTGGGGAAACGTGTCTAGACTCTCTGATGGCTACTTCAAAGCAGTGCCTAATTTGGAAGTTAACTTTGATGTTAGTTGCTAGTGTAGACACACCCAGTGAGACCCAACTAGAAGTGGGGACATAAGGGATGACTGGTAACTAGAATGGGGGAGGATACACAGGGTTGTCTGGTTGGAAGCTGTTGTTCTCACTAAAGAGTTGCCATGCTGAAAGCAATGGTTTTATCATCAAGACAAGGAAAGCCAAGTACATCCACCCACAGGCAGACTTGAAGCTGGGACCTCAGTGCAGGAGCTACTACGGTTTAAGCTAAAGGCCCCCTGCTTCTCAGTGACAGCTGTAGAGGACATGTTCTTTCTCCCTGTAAGTTGTCTAGGTTCCACTACATGGGACAGTGAACCACACATAGGTGTGTGGGGTTGATAAGCAGACTGACGCAGGTCCTACGTCACACTCCTGTTCTTTTGTGCTCCATTTTGGACATAGCTTTCTCAAGGGGAAATCCTAGTGGGCATAAAATTGGTGGAGCTGGGTGCTGCACCACTAGCTATATTGAGAGCATGGTAGACTTCAGCCCTGCTGAACCTCCCCTGGGGTAATGACTTTTACAGACCATACACCAGTCGCATACATTAGATCAACCCTTAGGTGGCTGTAACTCACCTCAGAATGTACCACTCTCTCCTATACTGAACCAAACTGTGATGCCGAAAAGAACTGATTCTTGCGGCAGTAAAGCTTTACTGAGAAAATGAAGTCTTATGTCGCCAGATGCCATGACCTTTCAATCATTTTAAAGCCTTCTTCCTCACCCCACATCTCACCCAGGTTGTGTATGAATTCAGGCTGTGCAAGGCCATTTACTTTGTGTTCGACCTCGGTTAGCTGGATGGAAGGCCCTTGGCATCTGCGTGAACTGCTCCTGAACATGCTATGAAAAGCCACTGAACTAGCATTGGCCTCCTTTTATTCAGTGACCTGCCAACCTGAGGTACCAACACAATCTATCTAGGTGAGGGGGGTCACTTGAAAAATGCCCTTTCATCATTAGGTTGTTAGCAACTGTTTTCAAGAGAGAGACCTAATGGTATGGGAGTAGATTGTTCTGGTGAGTGTTACAGTTGCTGAGTTACTTATAGAGCAGTGGGGAAAGGAGATCTTGTAAATCTGGATTAATTTACCAACAGCCAAATTGCCACTTTCCCTGATCATGCTCCATATGTTATGTTGACACAAACCAGACTGGAAAGGCTAAATGCTTTCCTGCTGTGGATTGGTGCCAGCCTATTGAAATGAGTACTTGGGTCCCTGCTTGCATCTGGGCTGCACATGAGCTGAGGTCTCAAAGTGGATCATGAGAAATGGTCCAGAGTGTTGCTCAGCTCTTCTTTCCACAGAATGATGCCCAGATCCTCTCCTGCAGTATTTCATGTGTGGCAGCTACTCTTCACCAAATGGGTTACTATGAATTTGATCCAGGTCAGGATCTCACACATCAGACTCCATGGCTAAAGCATTTCAATGCATGAACATAGCTTGGCTTCATCTTCTCTTTCCTCACCACTGAGGGATCATTCTAGCACACTGTATGCTCTGAAAGGGAATCGCATGTTAAAGCAATGATAATGTAAGGACTGGAACCAGCCCTAGCCATAAAAGATGGATTTGAATCTGAGTTTTATTAACATCTAGACACACTCCGATTTGCTATTATGGTTTCATCCCACAGGCTCTTGCTCCAAAGTTTTGATCCAGTTCTGTACTGGTGTTCAGTACCCTCTGGAGATGTGGAAAACAGGGTTTTTGTTCATTGTCATGTGGCTAAGTAAGACAGAGTTTGGATTCTTCTGAAGTTCTCCAGGTGCTCAGGAGAGAATAGTTAAGGAGCTGAGTGAGCAGCAAGGAGCCTGGCATACTGAAGTTCATGCAGAATTCAAAACTAATGATTGTCTAATCCATGCACCTAATAGGCAGCTATCTCTTTAAGAGATCTCTGTGTGGGGCGGTTAGAGTGTTACTGTTGCTGGTAGGATTTACTACTCCACCCAGAAGTTTCTGGAGTTGGGTCCAGTAGTTTGGGGTCAAATTTCATAAGCCAGCAGGCAGCACAGAAGCTCCCCTAAAGTCTGTGGTTTCTTTACGCCTCTTCACTTGTGAGTTAACTGACTAGTATAATCAGTGAGCTGGCTGCTTAGCAGAGGAAGAGGCTGTCTGAATTTCAGATGAGGATTCCCAACAGTCAAGTGAAAAGATGGATCAGACTCAGCATATGGGGCAGATTTAATGATCAGAGGCAGAAACTGAGGGTTGGTGAATTAAATCTAAGCTCTTATGACCTCTCAGTACTTCCTTACTGAGTTTGAGTGGATTAAACTGTTCAAATTTGACTTTTAGGTTTCTTTTTTTTACTTATGTTTACTGTAACTATGGACATTATCTCTGGGCTATAAAATAGCTGTGATCTGTTTTAAGAATGAGATTATTTGTTTCTTCATAAGATTTCCTAAAGTTATTTAATTAAATTCACTTCTTTAGATTCTTCTGGAGCTTGAATGTAGGGAGGCTGACACTGGGCAATTCTTGCTGAAATTCCTTACAGACTGAACTCTGGGTCTCCAGTACTGTATGGGAGTGGGAGTGTTTGGTTTTTCTTTTTTCTTTTTTTTTTAAGGTGGTGGAGAAGGGCAGTCACCTCTAGCCCACCCAAGGTTACAATTGCTGAATTGCTGTGTGGCTATTGTAGTGTTTTGTGATGCGCCATTTCACCAGTGAGGTAGGATGAGGTGTTTAGGGAGGCTTGCACATGTTAAAGCTGTCTGAAATCACAAAAGAAGATTGCTTGCTATTGTTTAACTTCTCATGTTGTCACCAGAACTGATGAGGGTTCAGTTACAGCAAATGAGTGGAAAACTCCACTGTAGCCAATGCAATCCAGCTGTCGCCGCTCCAGCACCTACCCTGCAGGGAAGGCCAGGCCGGGATGGTACAGCATTTCCTTAATCAACTCTATACTGCAGTTGGCTGGTCTAGAAATGCAGTAATCAGTTGGGGCTTCATCATTGGCCCCAATACCCATGACTATGGTAGAATGCTTCAAAATAGGAAGCCTCTCCTGTGACATCAGCTCCTTGAGCATGAATGTTCTTCCAGTGAGGTGGTAAAATACAACGATCCTGCAACTGGATGCCCCTGAATGTGGCAGGAAGCAGCAAGAGGAGAGGACAACAAAAAGAAGTTGAGCTCATAGTAGATTCTAGAAACGCCGGTTTGGGAGCCTCATGCTTCATGTTTAATGCTCAGCAGTAAGGCCAAGCCACAAATGCCAGCAGCGCGCCCACGGCAGCAGAGATAAAAGTAGGCGGCCATTCATTAAACTGATAATGCTGATTATCTGACAGCTGTAAAAGGGTAATATTTCATGTGGGTGTAGTTTTGATTAAGTAAGAGGGTCTCCCAAGATGGGGACATTTATTTTAACTAGACTAATGAGTTCCATTGTAGTTAAAATGAACATAATTGCAAGCAGTGACATTTAATGCCGACCAGCAGATCCCTCTTCAAGGGAATTCAGAAGCAGGGAGGAAAATATCTCTTGATATTTTTCGAAGTGCAAAGGGCACACATTTAGTTTTGCTCTTGATGGCCATACCTAGTGATTGCCCTGAGGGGCCTTGTGTGACAAAAACATGCCACTCAGGACTGCATACATTTAGACATGATTAAAGCACAGGATTCAGAGTCTTTCAGTTCTGCTCTGCAGATGCAGTGTCTGTAGAGAGCTTGCAAGCTACCAACATTTTTCCCCCCATTAATGCTATAGGGAAATCTGACTGCTAAGAAAGCAAAGGGCAAGACTGCAGCCATCCCTGTATGGGTGCCCAAGTTTGGAGGTCATGAAAAGTGTCCAGTGAATGATACATTTGACTCTCCCTTCACCCACTACTAATGTGCAATTTCCTGCTGGGATGCAACCTGGCAGCTATTTAGTGGTGCACTTGATGGAGAATACTTTAAAGTGTAAAAGAAAAGAGGATGAATTTAGCTGAGGTTCGTTGCTTGCGGTCATTGCCCAAGAAACAGGTGATATAAAATAAAAGCATAAATTGGTAAGTCTCCATGTGTCAGGCACTTTTGAAGTCTGCTTTGGTGAAACTGATTGAGGCTAGCGGTGGTTGTCATTGTGACGTTATTGGATTTTGAGAGGAATGTGCAAAACGTTACAACCATAGGTCTGTGTTTGTTCCAAATCTTGGGCAAAGTGGGCCAAGTGAGATGTGCATTGTAAGTGTATAATTCACAGATTCTGATCTTACTGCTCTGATGCTTCTACAGGTTGAAACTCTGAAATTTGGCATTCTCTTGTCTAGCAACCTCCATTGTCCAACAGGACCACAGATCTTGCAGGACCAGAGAGACCTAGGGCTGGGAGGAGGAGGAGAGGCCAGCTAGACCAGCGGCGGGAGCCCAGGGCAGTCCAGTGGCTGGTCTGGTGGCAAGGGGGGCTAGCAGTAGCCAGGGAGCCCAGGCTGGGGAGCTGGCATCTGAGGCTCAAGGCAGCTCGTTGCCTTGGGCTGGACAGAAAGTGATGGCCCAAGGAAGCAATGGCTGGGGCTACACACAAAGCCCCTGGCTGGGGAGCAGTGGCTCACAGCAGCTCATCCCTGGGCGGGGCAGGAAACCATGGTTCTGGGAAGCCACGGCTGTGCACAAACCACAGCCACAGCAAGCTGTGGCTGGGGCCAGGCAGGAAGCTGTGGCATGGGGAGACTGGGGAGGGTGGGAGGGATTTGGGAAGCCACAGGTGACTGTGGAGAGGGGAGCCCAGGAGCAGGAATAAAGGCTGGGGAGGCAGAATTGACCAACCCGGTGTGGCAAAATCCCTGGTCCGGGACCACTGACAGCTCAAGAGTACTGGAGCAGGGAGGCTGAACCTGTACCATTTCTATATTTGGAGTTGTAAGTGTTGGCTCTGTGCTTGTATTTGAAATTTCAGTTCCTGGCAGGCCTCAAGAGGAGATGTGGCAACCTATTACAGGACAGTTCCTAGTCATGGGAAGCCATATTTGGCAGAGGAAGGGCCTTGTCAGATTCCAGTCAACCTCTGAGGTGTTTGACTCTGAACATGTAACCTAGCAGAGAAACAAGGGTAGATTGCCAAAAAGGGGCTGGGACAAGCTCCATCTCTTAGATCTGCTTCTACAGAGGGAGAACAATGGAATTCCTGCCACACGGGCAAGGATAAAAAGAAGACCCTGGGGCCATGTCTACATGGCAGAGCTATTTTGGTATACTTGTGTGCTTCATTGCAGGAGAAGTGAGAGATGTTTCAAAAGAGCTCATTAATTTGACATTTGGAGCTGCTTAGACAGAGCCAAATGCCGAAACACCTTATTTTGAGTTGAGGCTGTCATGTAGACCTACCCCGAGAGCTCCTCCAATTGTTGTCATTCCATCTCATCCCTTCAGAAGCAGCTTTGATATGAACTGAGCCCTGAAGGACTGATGACCTGTCCTAACAGAGGATGCATTCAAGAGACACTGAAAATAACAGCCTATTCCACCTCTGCTGCAAGCTTGCATCAAGAACTTTGTGAGGAGTGCGTGTAATGTAATTGCTTCAACAATTTTACTCTCAACCTATTCTTTCTTTCTTTTTATTAATAAACCATTAGATTTCAGATTCTAAAGGCCTAGCACAGTGTGCTCTTTTGGGTAAGATCTGAGGTATACTTTGACCTGGGAATGTGGCTGGTCTTTTGGGATCAGAAGAAACTGTTTGTATTTAGTGAGATTGGTTTTCATAACCTCTCAGCAGTGCAAGGAGGGACACTGGCTGTGGCACACAAAGGAAGGTAGAACATGCAAGGGAATTTCTTGTGTGACTTCTCACTGGCCAGTGTGGCAAGAGAAGTGCTCTTTGTGACTTAGTTGATGTCTTATAGTGAGGACCCTCAGTCTTGGACTGTTGGTAGCTAGTTTTGAGCAGTTTGCCCTGATTTGGCCCTCTCAGCAGTGCCCAGAAAAAAACTCCACCTGTAAAGTCATGCCATCAGAAAAGTGGAAAGTTTTGGGCATAAGCGAACTTTGAAGTTCAGCAGGTACTTTTAAGTGCCGCAGCTACACTACCTTTCAGCACTTCGAAGTTATGAACTTCGAAGTGCCCACGGTGGCCATTATGCTAAAAGGTGTTGCATATGCATTGCAGCACCTCATTAGCCTACTCCAATTGGGCTGATCAGCATGCCCCGTTTGAAGGAGGGGGCTAGTGTAGACGCACCCATAGGGAAATACGGTCACCCTACTTCGAACATGGTTTTTGTTTTGTTTTTTTTAAAACCTAAATCTGGCTGTATTTCCAAGGTTGTACATGCCACTGGATAAATTTTGAAAATTCACTATAAAGGGCCTAACCATGGATGATGGAATTTTGTTTTCAGACTTTTCTGACAACTCTGCTAGTCTGTGGAAATACTACCATTCTTACCTGCTTGGAATGCACTATAATTATTGTTTATATACACTGTCCTTTTGCTTCAATGGTAGGGTGATATGATTTTTGCATCAGGAGGATCTGTGAGATATCTGACCAGTGTATATAGTATAGTGATAATATGAAGTCTTGGATGGTTGGTCATGAATCTGATACAATAGAATACCTTTAGCCCATTTAAATCCTCCCTCCAGATGTTTCCAGGCTTGGAGGGATGGCCGTCTGACAGAAAGCTGCTGGCTCCTGAGCAATTGTGCACCTTGAGGAGTGTCTTTTAGAATTCATGTAGGGTTCGCTTTGAAAAATGGAAAGCCTATTAGTATCGACCCTGTGAGGCATCTGCTGTGTGTTTCTCTTTATTAAATAGATTCAAAGTCCACACAAGTGCATACACAGATATGTATTGACAGGAAATGAGCAAACAGAGTTTGGCACATCTGAGCTGTCAGAGCTGGAGAAGGTATTAACCTAACTGCAAGTTAATGAAAAGAATCGGAGGTGTTTGATCCTCCTCAGTTTGTTTTGGAATATATGTATTTCCTCTCCCACCAACCATTTCCATTTCTCAAGGAAAGATACCCAGGCCGTTTGTGGAATAACAGCTCTGCCCTCAGCTGCTGTACCTACTGAGCTTCTTTTGTTCAAAGACCTGAACAAGAACCGACTATGTCTACGCTACGAGATATTATTGATTTTAAGTCATTTAGCCTGATTCTACCTAGTGCCTGTCTTCACTGTAAATTTGATTAACTCTGTTTATGGTGCACTAAAATAAACATAATATCGATATCATAATATCGTAGTAACTTGATGGGTGTAACATTCAATTTGATTTTCAAATTCTGAATGAAGGGTAACAAGGAAGCATCATGTCTTTAAATCAAATTCATTAGCCTCCAGACATGTCCCCTGTGTGCCTCACAATGCCCTACACTTCTCCGGTCTGGCCTCCTCCATCTCCACTACTCGCAGGTGTGGAGGAATTAGGCAACAGGTAGCCCATTTCAGTTTGGTACCTGGAAGCCCGTGGCTGTAGGGTCATGAGAGGCTGAAAAATCTTCTTTCTTCTTGTTTGTTAGTAGTGTGGCTGTGAGGTCTGTGGTTCTGTGTATACCCCTGCTAGCTGTATTCTTTTCTGTGCTTCCTGGCACCATCTGCTGCACTCCCACATCACGTGGCAGCTAGGCTGTGGGTGGGGGTTGTGTTTGTCTGATAGGATAACAAACTTCTTTTCAGCTGTTTACATGTTGTCCTGCCCCCCACATCCCCTCCCTTCCCTGCCCGAGAGGCGCCACGCATTCTGGAACTTTCCCTTGCCCGCAACATGTGGCAGTTAGTCTGTGGGTGGGGGTCATGCTTGGATGAGAAACTTGTTTTCAGCTGCTTACATTTTGTCCTGACTCTCACATTCCCTCCCTTCCTCCCCCCCGGAGGTGCCATGTAGTCTGAAACTTTCCCACACCCCAGCCGCATCATGTGGCTTGACCCTGAACTAATAAAAGGATCTGATGCGCGGGGTGACAGGTAGTTTGCGTGTGGTAAGGATTCTATAGCCAGCCAGAGGAAGTCTCCATGGGCAGTCATGATTTCGGGAACAGAAGATACTTTGTCACTAGCTTGGCTGTCCTCTCAGAGGAAATTCTTGAATGAGCTTTATGCAAAGGCCAAGGGGCTAGCTATAGTAGCGGGTCTTTTAGCTGCCAGGGGGAAGTCTCCCTTGGTGGACACGATTTTCAGGGCTGGCTGTAGCTGGGGGTCTTTTAGCTGACCCAAGCCATAACTGTTTCAGTGATTCATTGCAGTTTCAGCGTAGCGCCCATGTCTCCTTAAATAAGTGGTTCTTCTTTTCCAGGAGGTCTAAATCCAGATGCAGGTGGTGGGTCCTGTCCTGGAGTGTCGGCCAGCATCCAGGGCACAGATGTAGCACTGCCGGACCTCCTTCACCTTCACCTGGACTTCCTTCATGCTGCAGTGGGGAGTGACCTCATTCCATGAGGGTAGTGACCATCTGGCATGGGCTTGGGCATTGCAGCGCTTCACCTGGGTGTCTTGGAGTAGATCCTTCTTGCCCAACAGGTCCAGGAGGGTCTGCACCTTTCGCTCAGTCCAGGAGGGACCCACCTCTTTGTACCCCGGGCTGGATCTTGGGCCTTTGAGACAAAATTATTGATCTGAAGATCGTCTTTGCCAGGAGGTCTAAATCCAGATCCAAGCCTGCAAAGATACAGTGCTTTTGCATCCTGTTTTGAAAACCTGTGGATTGGGAGACCCAAAATCTTTTTTTCTAATCATTCCTAAGTGCTTTACTACCCGTCCCCTCCCCTCCATTATAAAAAAGCATATATTTTATAAAGGGAAGCCATGCCCTGCCTGGAAAAGGGAACGTTTGTTTAACATGGCAGGGGAATGAGGGAAATGAAATGTAGGAAATGAAATGTGAGGAAGATGTCATCAGATACCCCCATCCACTTGTAGGGCATTTTTTTCCCAGGCTGCACCAGTGAAAATAGCTAGAATGCTATGGGGCTCAGGGAACTGTGGGATAGGTTCTAACAATGCACTACTGCAGCAGTTGATTTAAGCTACTTATGTGTGGCAGCAATAAGTCGATTTTGTGGGGAGCATGTGGAAATGTGAGGACGCTCAAAATCAAATTGATTAAACCCAGCGTTAATAAATCAATTTTAATCCGCTTGATTTTAGCTTGCAGTGTAGATGCAGCTGCAGTGAGTGAAAGACGAAGCGCCAAATAGCTTGGTAAATTTTGTTTCTAGCTTTTCATCCACCATTGTGTTAAGGATCGTGGAGTATGAAACTGATTGTTCCAATCAGGGATCTTCCTGAAGGTCACGTATGTTTGGGTAGGGCTGGGATTAGATAGAAAGGGGCTAAGTCAGATCTCTTACACTGTGGTAAGATATTGAAGTGAAAAGATTTGCTCTGCTGTGAGACTAGAATTGGGTTCAGGTGTTTTTTCTAGTGGTAGGTACTTCATGTAAATGCCAGGCCCGTTGTCTCATCAAATCACATAAAAATGTCAATACTCAGACCAGTTTTATGTTCAAAACCATGTAGAACAAGGGGAAATTATTCCTGAAACTGAAAGTTTATGCCGTGCAATGCCGTCATTCCCTCTGACTTTTATTGCCTTTAGTCTACTGCAGCTACAGAAAACTCATTTCAGCTATGAAACTCCTTTGGCGTGGACGCCTCACATTGATGAAACAGAGCTGACTTTCTCTGCAGAGCCAGAATGTTATTAAGACACTTAACCTATCATTGCTGTGGCTATCAGTTATACCCTTCATTTACACTGTACAAGACTGGTGGCTTATTTGAAGTTCTAGAGGCTTTTATAATGAGATGATAATTGAGTACACCTGCAGTTGGCTAAAATTTCCATGGACAATTAAGTGTAATTATTTCATTTCCTAAATCTTTTCTGTTTTGCTAGATTCCTATACTACATTTCTGTAGTGGGGGAGGGGGAGGGATGAATGTACAGTGTAAATGCATGAACACATAATACATGTAGAACAATACTTAATGCCCACAATTTGGCTGCATCTACACTTGGCAAATCTTTTGAAAGATCCTGCAGCGCGTCTACACATAAAAAACATTCTTTCAAAAGTAAATCGAAAGAATGTGGTGTTCCTTTTGAAATTGCTCTTCCTTTCCTGTTTCAGGAAGACTGTCTCCTTTCGAAAGCTTCTTTTGAAAGAAAACATTTGTAGATGCTCCATAGGCCCTTTTATCAAAAGAACAGTCTGCATGAGGCCTGCTTTTTCAGTCCCAGGCCTGTTCTTTCAAAGGAGCAGAGGCTGTGTAGACAATATTTTTCAAAAGAAGTTCTTTCAGAAGAGACCTTCCAGAAGGGCTTCCTTTGAAAGAGCTCTGTAATGTAGACATAGCCTTTAGGACCAGTGTTACATGTTTGGCATCAACTCTGCTCTCTCCACATGAACTGTCTTGATGTGAGCTGGAGACTCATGACTTAGGCTATGTCTACACTGCAGGTTTTTTCCCTATATCACTTATTTAGGCAAGATTGCAAATGGAGCATTTTAATTTACAGCTGCAGTTCACAGCCACAGCATTACAGAAGGTGTCTTTGTGTGAGCCGAAACTAGCTGTGCTTTAACACATCTTTCCTTTTGACCTTCACAGGAGAGGGAGAGGAGCTTGGCAAAAGTCATTTGTAGAGCTGGAGTAATTACTGTGAGGGAGAAGCCTCATGCCTCGAATATCTTGCTTGGCTGTGTGAACGCTTTTGAGTTGTTTATTTTTTTGGAGAAAAAACCAAAAACCGTGTAGCCAAGACCTTAGTAATCTAAGCAACTATGTTGTTGCAGCTATGCCTCCACCAAAGGCTCTAACCCAGGCAGCAGTGTACCCTGTAAGCTGAGCACTGTGTAGCCACACACAACAAATTCAAATGCCACCCAGCTGTAAATTCACAACAAGTTGAAATGAGCCTACAGCTACTTTTTGTGTTTCTCTGGGTGGTGCACATTCACACGTGCCTTGGTGCACATAAAAACGTTATTCTGCACGCAGGTGGAAAATTCTGCACAGCATGAAGATGATTGAAGGAAACATTGCCAGGCAGGATCAACTCCACCCTTATTCTAAGGCTAGTATATTGAACGTTTAGCTGTTTGCTCTGCGTCTCTTTCTGAAGAGCCCTTAAAAGCCCAATTCCTGTATTTACTGCATGGAAGTTTGAAAACTGGGTGCTACTATGATAAGATGAGGGATTTTCCCTGTTGCCCTTGAACAAAATCTCCTCACAAATGCAGAGCATGCTGCGTGATGGCTGTCATCCTGACTCCTTTGACTGCCTTGCAGTGGATCTGAATTGGCATCTCTGTCTCATTCTGTGTAGTATTCGGGATGGGAGGTGCTGAGAAAAGGCAACGTTTATTGCTCCAAATATTGAACTGCCACTTTTGGCTGTACTGAACTTATCAAAACAGGAAGTAAAAATAGAATCTGCTGTGCAGTGGTTTATATCATGGGTTTAAGACATAAGCTGTTTGGCTCCATCTTTCCTGGATAAACTTTATGAAAGCGCTACAGCCTGGAGTCTGAGCAAACAGCAGCATGATTCTTGCACAAGTCAGAAAAAGATCTGCCCTTAATACAGATGAAATTTTATTTCTGGACCTCTTGAGCAATTCTACAATTCATCATGTCTGAACTAGCCTGCCATGAACTAAAAGGGGCGGGGGGGAATCCACTCACTGGAGCAGAAATAAAACACCATTTTAGTTGGTAAAAAGCCAGCTTCACGCACACAGAAACATTTAAGCTACATCTACAAGAGCACTCTTTCAACAGGCGCCTTCCGAAAGAGAGTGGTCGAAAGATGCCCTTTCGAAGGGGACCCTCTATACACAGGCCAGCGCTGGCTCTGCTGACGAGTGCTGTCAAAAGGGCCATGTGCCACATCGAAAGGGGCCGTCCAGGAAGAAAGAAAGGGCCGGGAAGCGCAGTGGACAGGGTCACAGGGCAGCCAAGCCCTTCTGGGGCTGCAGCAAGCTGCTTCTTTAAAGGGCCTGCCCCCGACACCCTTGGCCTGTACAGCACGAGGCCTGTGGAGCTGCCACAAGCCCTGCAGACACAGTGCCCGCAGGACTGGATGTGGAGCAGCAGCAGCTTGATGCCCTGCTGGCTGCAGCACTGGTGGCCACTCTGCAGGTCCTGGCAGCCTTCCCCTCAAGGAGCAGAAGGGGACATCCCAGACCCTGGGGTTCTTAACCCCACCCCAACCCCCGGGTGCCCCGCTGGCTCTGGAGCTACTTCACCAGTGCTGAGTGGTGGGAGAAACTGGTCATGGGAGGAGTGGGATGACGACCAGTGGCTCCTGAATTTCTGGATGCAGCGGCAGACCTTCCTGGAGCTCTGCCAGTGGCTGTTCCTGGCCCTGAGGCAGCGGGACATCAGCTGCTGCATGCCTTCCCCATGGAGAAGAGGGTCACGGCAGCCATATGGAAACTGGCCATTCCAGACAGCTACTGCTCCATGGGACACCAATTTGTTGCGGGCAAGGCCACAGTTGGGGCTGTCGTGATGGAGGTAAGGAAGTCTGGGCACATACCCGCTGGGGGGAGGGGCGCCCAGGGTCCCCAGGGTGAGGCCAGGCACACCCTGCACACCCTCACACGTGCCTATGTCCCCCCCCACCTCCCTGCAGGTCGTCCATGCTCTAAATGCTATGCTGCTGCAGGGTGTCATCCACATCAGGGACCTAAATGCGAACATCATGGGCTTTGCTGTACTGGGGTTCCCAAATTGCTTCAAGGCCCTCCACGGGACCCACATACCTATCCATGCCTCGGAGCACAATGGAGGACGATACCTAAACAGGAAGGGATATCAGTCCATGGTACTGCAGGCCATGGTGGACAGCCGGGGCTGGTTACAGGACACATACGTGGGCTGGCTTGGCTGCACCCATGACATGCAGGTTTTATGGAACTCGGGCCTGTGCCGCCAGCTGGAGACAGGGACATACCTCCCCCAGTGGAAGATCCCTTTGTGAGGTATACCACTGTACCCCTCTGCCTGGTGGCAGATGTGGCACACTGCTCCGTATATGGGCCACCCAGCTCCCAGCCACGAGCTTCAATGGCCAGCTCAACCGCACCCACCAGGTGGTTGACCACACATTCAGCCGCTTGAAGGGGCGGCGGTGCTGTCTCCTCACCCACTTGGAGGTGGGTGCTGTCAACGCCCCCCCAGGTCATGGATGCCTACTGCACACTCCATACTATCATGGAGAGTAATGGGGAGGCCTTCATGCAGGGGTGGGTATGAGGCTATGCCCAGCCAGCTGCCGCCCCTAGCCACGAGGCCCTCTGGGGTGTGATCTGCGTCCGGGAGCCTCTGCGCCATGCTTTGACCGGGGCCCCAGTGGGTGCTGCCCTGGCTACCCACACACTCCCCTCCTCCCCTACCTCCCTCACACTCCCCCACTGACTGAGCACACACCACACAGTTTTTTGAAACTGCAAAAACTGGTAACTGCAAAAACTGTGTGCATAATAATTAGTGCTAAACATAACAGCATGGTTAACTATTAACAGGGTGGCGGGGCTAACTATTTACGGGTGGACCTCGGTGGTCCGCCTGGTGGGCCATCACTACAAGGCAGGGGTGGAAGGGCATGACCCATGCTGGCCCTGGGTCCCATGCCTCCCCCGTCATCTTGGGTCCCCAGTGGGGAGTGCAGAGAGGTAGGGACAGGGATTGGCCTCAGGACGGCAGGCCAGGCCAGTGGGGTCCTCTCCCGAGTGGCTGGTGGGTAGGGGGCAGTGGGAGCAGGCAGCAGGGACAGGAGCTCCCAGTAGGAGGCTGTGATGTCCTGGAATGTTGCCAGGAACTCCTCCCAGGCTACCTGGTGCCAGGCAGCCTCACCCTCTTCAAAATGGAGCCAGTGTTTTACAAGTTAGCTAAAGCAAACGCCGTTTCTTTCAGCATCTAAGAGTTGCATTTAAGGAATTTCAGTGGGACTCCAGTCGAAAAAAATAGCCTCCTTGAAATGGACCTTGGGCTCAAAGCTGAGTCAGAATCCAAGCTTAGCGTGCAATGTAGACATGTCAACATGCTGACCCTACTGAAGTCAGTGGGCACTTTACCACTTACTTCAGCAAGGTTGGGATTTAACCTTCAATACTTTTGACCACAGAATTTCATGGAGTTGACTAGTGGAATCTGATGTTTGCTGAAGTCCTCAATCATTGAACTTAAAGTCTGATCTAAAGCCTCTTGATATCCATGGAAAACCTCCCATCGACATTACTGAACTTTGGCCTGGGTCCCTAAGGGATTCTTCCATTATCTTCCTCTCATTTCCAAAGACAGCCAGTATAGATGTACTTGATACAGACAATTTCACTTGGAATTGATCCTACAGACTGTTCCAATATGCATTTAGCAGACACACTATGCAATTAAAGTCAGATCTTTTGTGCTTGAATGTTTTTGTACACAGACAAAATCCTGGCTCCCTTGAAAAAAATACAAGTGTTTCCTTTCTGAAGGGATGGGAGGGTGTCCTAATTCTATGGTTTGGGAAGCTATATACAATTAGGAGGATTTTATTGCATGTTCTTTGGTAATTGCTAAGTTCTCTGACCAATATTCTTCACATTTATACATCTGGGCAGTTAGTTCCATATGGTGACAAAAGATCAAATTCTGTTGCATTTGGTATTTGCATCATCTCTGTAGAAATTAATGTAATTATTCCAGCTTTACACTTTTGTGCTAAGAGCAGAATTTACCTCTATTTACATATAGAGAAGTGTTGAAGTTAAGCAATTTTTATGCAGAAATACTACAATATTATTCTGGATTAATTTGAACACCTGTCTTTTTGGACAATTTTCAAAGTCTCCTTTCAATTTTTGTAGTGTGTAATTCTTGCTAGAGCTTGAAATGCTCTTCCTTGGCAGACTGTAGGTTCCTTCTGGCCTATGTGTCAATGAGATGCTGTAAGGTAAATGGTAAAGATTTGCATCTTCATTTATATATTAGTGAAACTGTTGTAAGTAGGACTATTAGTGACTTTAAAAAGTACCATTGGCACTTGGACCATACACAGAAGTCAAAAGGTCAAATTTCAGCACTCCACTGTGTAGACTGCTGACCCCTGAATTTTAAACCCTTGAATATTTCCATAAATACCAAGACTAGTGCCACTGGTCATTATTTATAGTTTGTATAAATAAACCTTAGCAGAAGAGACTACTTTTTAATGTAACATAAGAAATCAGGGAAGAATTGTATCTTTCTTGGGACTTATTAAGAAAGGGATGGATAAGAAGAGAGAAAATATCATTCTGCTGCTATATCAGTCCAAGGTACACCCACATCTTGAATTGTGCATGCAGATGTGATTGCCCAAAGATATATTGGAACTGGAAAAGGTTCAGAAAATGGCAACAAGAGTGATTAGGGGCATGAAAAGAGAAGAGTAAGGGGGATAGGATTGAAGTCTATGAAATCGTGTCTGGTAGAGAAAGTAGATAAGGAAGTGATATTTACTCTTTCTCATAGCACAAGAACTAGGGGTCACCAAATGAAGTTAATAGGCAGGAGTTTTAAAACAACAAGAAGTTGTTTAAAACAACAAAGCATGTTCAACCTGTGGAACTCTTTGCCAGAGGATGTTGTGAAGGCAGAGACTATATAGTAGAGTTGAAAAAAGAAATAGATAAATTAATGGAGGTTAGGTCCATCAATGGCTTTTAGCTGGAATGGGCAGAGATGGTGTCCGTAGCCTGTTTGTCAGGCCTGGGAAAGAGCAGCAGGGAATGGATCACATGATGATTACCTGTTCTGTTCACTCCCTTTGACGTATCTGGTTTTGGCTACTGATGGAAGAGAGGATACTGGGCTGGATGGACCTTTGTTGTGACCCAGTATAGCCATGCTTATATTTTTATGTTCTATCCTTGTCCACCTTATTATAATCAGTATCACTTACATTGAAAGCTATCTATTTTTTCATTCTGTGTTTATCCATTCAGTGACCCTAACCCATGTGGTTTTGGTTCATCATGCAGACTCCAAGGTTATTTGTTCATTGCAGCTTGGGCTTGCAGGGCTTGGGCTGTTGGGCTGTTTCATTGCTATGTAGATTTCTGGGCTTGGGCGGGAACCTGAGCTCTAGCTGTGGATTGTGTTTTGCTGTGTAGACATACCACAGGGGATATGCAGTCTACAGCACTGGAGAGAGCCACTATTGTTCTTTAGTTCAATGCTTCTATCCAAAATGTTGGAAGACAAAAACATGTCCAAATGATTTCAGGTTAAGGCTATTTGGATTCAGGTCCAGACAAACATCTGTCTCTTCAATGGTTTATTGGTGTCATAAAAGCAAATAGGATGATCTGCAGTATGTCCAGTGTTCTCCTGAATATTACTACCTGTGCTAGACATCTGGAAAATGTTAAGAACTGACCATTGTGGGTCTGATCCAAACCCAGCCAAAGACAAAAATAAAACCCCCATTGAATTTAATGGGCTTTGATTCTGGCCCAGTAAGAAGCTGTGAAGGCTTCTTTCTTCTCCAGCCCTTAGGCATGCAAAAGTCACATTAAATTCAAAGGAAGGCACATGTATATACACAATGCTAGCTAAGATCTGAAGTCTGGAGAAACAATGCTCTCAGTTGTTCGCGGAATAATTCCATGACACTTAGGAAACCATACCCAGTGCCAGAACTTTAGCTAAGGTTCGTTTAAGCATGTGAAATTCCCCCAAATGTTTCTTCTGCCAGAGCGTTGAAAATGGTCATATTTATTGACTCAGAAGGCAATTTCTATTTTTATTTTCATCTTCCAGCCTTCCCTCTGTTACACAGCAACACACATGCTTTCAAAGAGGAGTTATTTAAGTGAGGATTTAGATACAAGAACAAATGGATATAAACTGACCATCAACAAGTTTAGGCTCAAAAGCCGTGTCTACACGTGCACGCTACTTCAAAGTAGCGGCACTAACTTCGAAATAGCGCCTGTCACGGCTACACGTGTTGGGCGCTATTTTGATGTTAACATCGCCGTTAGGCGGCGAGACGTCAAAGCCGCTAACCCCATGAGGGGATGGGAATAGCGCCCTACTTCGAAGTTGAACGTCGAAGTAGGGCACGTGTAGACGATCCGCGTCCCGCAACATCGAAATAGCGGGGTCCGCCATGGTGGCCATCAGCTGAGGGGTTGAGAGACACTCTCTCCAGCCCCTGCGGGGCTCTATGGTCACCGTGTGCAGCAGCCCTTAGCCCAGGGCTTCTGGCTGCTGCTGTTGCAGCTGGGGATCCATGCTGCATGCACAGGGTCTGCAACCAGTTGTCGGCTCTGTGGATTTTGTGTTGTTTAGTGCACGTGTGTCTGGGAGGGGCCCTTTAAGGGAGCGGCTTGCTGTTGAGTCCACCCTGTGACTCTGTCTGCAGCTGTGCCTGGCACCCTTATTTCGATGTGTGCTACTTTGGCGTGTAGACGTTCCCTCGCAGCGCCTATTTCAATGTGGTGCTGCGCAGCGTCGATGTTGAACGTCGACGTTGCCAGCCCTGGAGGACGTGTAGACGTTATTCATCGAAATAGCCTATTTCGATGTCGCTACATCGAAATAAGCTATTCGATGTAGGCTTCACGTGTAGACGTGGCTAAAATTAGGCAAAGGTTTCTAACCATCAGAGGAGTGAAGTTCTGAACAGCCTTCCAAAGGGAGCAATAGGGATGAAAAACCTAACTGGCTTTGATGCTGAGATTGATAAATATATGGAGGGGATGGTATGATGGGACTGCCTGTCATGATGTGAAGCGATTACTACAGGTTGAACCTCCCTACTTTGGCACCCTTGGGACCTGACTGGTGCTGAATGAGACAATTTGTCAGAAGAGTGCGATCAATACTGTCTAGTAGCATTACCCACACTTCCACTGCTTACGGGCTTTTGAAGACATTTAGGAGTAAATTAGAGCTAAATAACAGCACGGAACACTGAGAGCCAGGACTGGTGTCTCATAAAATAAGTTTATCGCCTCTGGGAAACTTGATCACGCCTATGATAAGTCATCATCTGGATGGATAAAATCATGCTGGATTATGGATGTTTCTGGATGAGAGAGTGATGGTCTAGAGAGGTTCAACCTGTAGTAGGAAAAATTCTTAAGGGCTGGAGATGGAATGCTCGGTGGAGTAGGCTCAGAGTTATTACACAGAATTCTTTCCCAGGTTTCTGCTTGGTGTGTTTTGCCCACATGGTCAGGGTCTAATTGATCACCGTATCTGGAGTCAGGAAAGAATCTTCCCTGAGTTCAGGTTTGTAGAGACTTTGGATTGTTTTCATTTTCCTTTTTCAGCATGGGGCACATATCAGTCGCAGGTTCAGATTAGCATAAATGGTGAATTCTCTATAACTTGAAGTCTTTAAACCATGATTTGAGAACTTCAGTAGCTCAGCCATAGGCTAGGAATATATTACAGCATTGAGTGGTGAGGTTGTATGGCCTGCAATATGCATGAGGTCAAACTAGATGGTTACGATTGTCTCTTCTGATCTGAAAGTCTATGACTGTATATGCAATTAGAGCCACATTCTCATCCCATCAAGGTTAATGGAAAAACTCCTTTTGACATGCATGGAATATGGATTTGGTCCTCCCAAGTAATATACAGAAGCAAACTAATAATGGGAAGCCTCAATTCATAGTCATGAAGGGGACAAATTATGACATTTATCCAAACAAGCCAAATTTTCCAGGTCTGCACAGTTTACGTGATAACCTCACACGAATAGGTTTTATCATCTATTTCTCAGCATTTTTTGCTTGCAGCCCTATCTGGAATCTGCTTCCATAAATGTGGTTCAAGATCAATTCACTACATCTTGGTTATGACTCAAAAGGCCTCTTTTTAAAGCTGTTTGACTATTAATGCTAGGACCTATAAATTGAGATTTTCAAATGCATTTAGGGGATTCGGCTGTCTGTTAATTTTTAAAATTCCCATTAATTGTGAATCCAAATCTGTTAGGTGGCTTTGAAGGTCAGGGCCATAATCTATCTATTATAATCTTCTTCACAGAAATGGAATTCCTCCATTCGGGTAAATTGGCAGAGCCCTGTTGACTTCAGTGGCCAATTTTACACCAGCTGCTTCTATCGTTTTTAAAAACTAAGCCTTGTACATGTCTCTTTATACACTCACAAACACACACACACACTTCATCTGATTTTTTGATTAAATCAAATTACATTTTACATGAAAAACTTATATACAATTCTGCCTCACAGCCTATTCTGTTTCTGACACTTTGTGAGGTCCTTAGGCCTATTCAAGTGCAGAGGAGAGACTGGTTACCTTTATTTTGGGACCTCCTGGTTGTGAGACCAGTAGGTGACTTGGACTGTCCTTTTGTGCCCTTTACACTATCGGTCACCCTGGCTTTTAAAGGTCAAGTTTTGGACAATGTGGAAAGAACCAGGCAAAACAAACCCAGCAAGGTCAAGGAAGGGAAAATACTGTCTTATTTGTATAACAGGCAAGAGGAACAATTCTTTATACCTACTGGGAGTACTTGCTGAAAGCAGTGCTCAGGCTGGACAAGCTGAACATTTTAAATAAAAGTTTCTGCCTATATTGTTGGGAAGTGATTCAACTTCACTTACAGCATTAACCCTTTCTCACGCTCTCTGCCATTTCTGAACCTGCACCGCATTCACACTCCTTTGCCAGCACTATTAAAAATGTATCATTTTTATTGATTGCAAAGCCAGGGGTTATCCCTTTGTTGTGCTTTGATGAACAGATGCTGCGAATTCTACCTGCCGTTAGAAATGAAAGCATTGCCCTCAGGCTCCTGTGGAAAACCTGAATGGCAGAGTGAGAGAGTCTGGTGTTTCTGTTGTATAAGTAAAACTTTTTGTCTGTAGCAAGTGCCAGCTCTTCCTTGAGCCTCAGACAGAGCTGAGCATACTTTGGCACTTTCACCTAATTGGTTTATCTGGGCTCTTTGGAAGGATGACTCCCAGAATGTGACTGCATTTGCAAGCCACCAGGACAAACCAAAAGAGAAGAATGGTTCTGCTGAGGGCTGGTATCCTGAGATTGTAGCGAGACTAGAAATCCAAACCATTTTTCATTAGCTTTAATGGATTGTGATCTCAATGATGTGACATGTTATGAGTTTGTGGATAAGAATAAAAGGTATGATTGGCACAAGAAGGCACTGGCCCAGTTGCTTATCTTCTTTATGCAAGTGTGAGCCTGTTGACTCTCATGGATTTATCCTGATTTACTCCAGCACAAGTGAGATAAGGATCCAGTCCTAGAAATCTAGCAGCCAGCCAGTGTGAATGCTTTAGTAGCCGATATAAAGTGCCATAAAAATGTAGGTGTCACCAGTTCATGGATATTTTTGTCTGAAAAATGTGAGCAAGGAGCAGCCCTTGAGACAAAGGAATGAGACCCGCAGTATATCTGTCACAATGAAACTGCTGTAAACATTTTAAAAGTTCACCATGCTATCGTCTAGCATCACCGCCAGGAATAAAGCTCTGTGTTAGTATGAAAGCCCGACAGTGACATGCAGCTGTCAAGTGTCCAAGCCACCTAAAACCATAAATGGACCCAGGGAGAATTGTTTGTCAGTGTTGTGTGCTACAGAATGTGAGGGTCATTACAGCAGTTTACACAGATTAGGTGCGCACCTGCATCAGAACCTTAAATCAGTCCATCTCTCAGCCCCCACCTTGGGCTTTGATTCTTAGGCTGCTACATAGGCTCTACTGAAGTCAATGGATTTCAGGATTTCAAACCTATCTTTGAATCCAAATCAGGGAGGGGTGTGGGGTTTGCTTTGGGTTTTGATACCAATCAGGTGGAACGAGCTTATGTCACAGGTGTGGGCTCCAAAACTCACCTTTCCTGGGGTTGTCCTGGACCTTGATGGGTTGTCACGGAATGCGGAAGAGATGGATCTGAGTAATGCTGCCCAACCCCGGCACAGATTAGAACAGCATGTGCAATTTCTCTAACTTGAACCTAAGTTTGCCTGACAGCTGCGGATAGCCAGTGTATCACACGCTCCACTCCATGTCCCTCCCTGCCCTGACACGCACTGCTACAGGGAGAGGATACACAGGATCCAGCTCCTCTCCCTCCTTCAAAGGATGTTAGTCTGTGCTCCCTTTACAGCATCCGAGCAATGCAAAGGGAATAGAGAGGGACGGAAACCTGGTCCAGTAGTTTTAAATGGTTCTGAACAAAGCATGAAGAATATTTCTTTAATTCGGTGGCAGCTTTCTGTTGGTTGGCTGTATTTTGAACAGCAGGTAATTCACTTTCTGTATGAAGTTTTGAAAAAAAGGAGATTGCAGAAGCTGAAGCATAACTAGCTCTGGTCAGATATGAGGGATTCAGAAATGCAATGCAGTTGTCTTCGAACATGATGTGGCTAGGTTGAAATACTATTACCCTTTCAATAGCTTAAAAAGTTATGACATATACAGCTCAGCCATCTCCCTCCTTTGGCCCATTTGCTCCTTAGCTTTGGGAAGCAATGATACTGCTTCTCTTGTAAATGAAAAGAAATCCTGCTGTGACTGGTTACCAACTGTAATGCTTAGGCCTAAACCGTAGCCTTCTGTCTGTTATGTTTCCCTTTTAATAGGCTCCGAGGAGTGAATTGCATCAAACACAGATTTGCTCAGAAGGGTGTACGTAGCCCCTACTTGGCTTTGTACCTGGAGCTCATGATGGACATGGAGAGATACTCCAGTCAGATGGATAATGGAGTCATCTAAAGCAGTCATTCCCAACTTTTTCACCAGTGCAGACTCCCATTCCCCTCAAGAACTGTTCACAGAGCCCCCCATCACTCACTCAAACCATTCCCAGACCCCCATGAAAGCCAATTCTAGCTGCTATGCACGCCTCATTAAATGAAAAAAGGAAACCACACTAGAGATTCTCGGGCAGGAATGAATAACATTATTGGAAAAGATTTAGTTTAAAAATAAATAATTGATTGTAACTTTGCAATTATTTAAACCGTATTTCCTATGATGATTTAGATGTCACGGAGTGTGGGGGGTCACCAGGCCCTGCATCCCATCTGCAGTCAGGAGTGATGCTCGTTCAGCAGGTAGAAGAGGTTTATCAGTTGACGGGGACACAGTGGCTATGTCTACACGTGCCCCAAACTTCGAAATGGCCATGCAAATGGCCATTTCGAAGTTTACTAATGAAGCGCTGAAATGCATATTCAGCGCTTCATTAGCATGCGGGCGGCAGCCGCGCTTCGAAATTGATGCGCCTTGCCGCTGCGCGGCGCGTCCAGACGGGGCTCCTTTTCGAAAGGATGCCGCCTACTTTGAAGTCCCCTTATTCCCATGAGCTCATTGGAGTAAGGGGACTTCGAAGTAGGCGGCGTCCTTTCGAAAAGGAGCCCCGTCTGGACGCGCCGCGCAGCGGCAAGGCGCGTCAATTTCGAAGCACGGCTGCCGCCCGCATGCTAATGAAGCGCTGAATATGCATTTCAGCGCTTCATTAGTAAACTTCGAAATGGCCATTTGCATGGCCATTTAGAAGTTTGGGGCACGTGTAGACACAGCCAGTGTAGTACAGAGTTGTCAGTACAGAACCAGAAACAGTCAGTACAATCCATTCTGGGGTGAGAAGGCCCCGAGGGGCCCCCTGAGCCAGGGCCCTGCCCCCTTTTTGTCTCTCTCCCCACAGTTGAGTCTAACTCTGCCACCGGAACCTCGCCTTACTGCCCTTCAGCATGCCTGGGGCTTGCTCGCCCCCATTCTTTCTCCTGTGTCCCAGTCACTTACTGCTGGATGCTCCACCCATGGGGTGCACTATTTCCCCACCACTGCCACCAGATGTCACAGCGTGTGGGGCTCCCCAAGCCCTGGATCCCCTCTGCAGTCAGCAGTGATGCTCACTCAGCAGGTAGAGCAGAAGGTTTATTAGTCATCAGGGACTCACGCAGTACAGAGTTGTCAGTACAGCCTCCAGCAATAGTACAGTTCTTTTTGGGGAGCGGAAGACCTGAGGGGAGCCCCCCAAGCCAGGGCCTTGGCCCCCCCTTTGTCTCTCTCTCCCCAGTCGAGGCTACCTCTGCCTCTGGAACTGCACCTTACCACCCTTCAGCATGCCTAAATCTCACTAGCCCCCACTTCGTTCTCCTGCAGCCCAGTCACTGTATTTTATTTTTGTCATGGGCTCCCTGCAGTACCCTCACAGACCCCCGGGGTGACTAGACACCACGTGGGGACCCACTGGTCTAAAGGAACCTGTGTGGTTGTTTTTTCTATTGTGTCAGTTTTCTCATCTGGATTTTAAAACAAGCGCTCGAGCAGCAAATTTCACAATTTAGTTTTCTGTGGCCAGTTTCTGAGGACTTGTCTTCATGTGCAGCTGCAGTGTCATTCAAGTTACTCTGGGTTTATTCTCGTGTCAGTGAGCTCACAATTTGGCCCAGGGGGTGCACACAGGTAGAGAATCAGGCCTTTAACTCTTGGGGAGGCTCACACACTGAATAAAATATTTTTGCCCTAATTTCTACTTTATGCCTCCTCCATTGACTTCAGGGGGAATAACACCAGTGCTCTGTTCCCTGTAAGCTAAGCTCTTGGGTGGGCAGCCAGGAGAGATTCAAATTAGCAGCGCACCCACGTGTAGCAGCATGTGTTTTACTGGTGGTGCACATCTGCACATGCCTGGGTGCACATAAAATTTATTTCTCAACTAGATGGATAAAAATAGAGGGAACTACGCTAGACAGAGAGAGGTCAGGGATGAAACTGACGCTGTATCCCGTTCTTCTAAACATAATTTTAAAAGCACCATCTGTGTTATTGTCCTCTTTATTAAAAGAGTTCAGGCATTTTTTTTTTCTTTCCCAGAGAAGTGAGTCATACCTCAATCTGGCACTTTTCTTTCTTGGCTCCCTGTGTTATTATGTAGCCTTCAACCATTGTGGCAGATTTTATCATCTTGCAATGCGACACGGCAATTTCATTAGGTTGTTTTCTAACTTTTTCTCACCTAAGCCATATCTAAGAAACAGTCTTAAAAGCCTCCATAAATTCGGGCGCACTCAAGTGACATCTGCAACACCCTTTCCAATGGAAATTGTCTGTTTGTCAGTTCAGCACTGAGTGCTGTCATTCCTGGCACCTACCTGTTTCTTTGTTAATAATAACTTCAGCACCGCAGCTCAACCTTTATCTGAAAGCGTCATGGTAAATAAAAAGGAGCTAATTTGTACTGATGTGAAGACATTGTTAATTAGGTGGCATAGAAAAGTGAATGCCAAGCAGAAGATGGTATCTGACGTCTGTAATTCTTGATGTTTTTGCATCTTAATCAAAGAAGAATCTATTCTGACAAGTGGTATTTAGAAGTGGTAGGAAAAACAGTCGTTTTTCTCAGGTAGTGGTGAGATATTTCACTAAGATCAGCTGTCTCCATATTCAATGTTAGCTGAAAATAGGAAGGAGCATGATCTGAACATAATTTTGCAGGCCTTCATTTCTGCCGATGATGGGTTTGAGATTCAATACTCAGCTGTAATAACCCGGTGTAACTCCATTAATCTCAGTGAACATACTCTAGCCTACATCAGCTGAGGATCTGGTTCCATATCCTCCTGCATCTGCTTTGTTTTATGGTCATTCCTCAACAGCAGCCTAAGTAACCTGCTATCATTTGGCATAAGATTTTTCTGTCCATGTAGTACAGTTCCAAGAACTGTTGCCTTCTGAAGTTAAGATTTCAAGAAGTGATGTCAAGAATCTGGCATTTGCAGATCAGATGCTTGGTTTGGCAGGCTGCAGGACTTGTATTCGTATTTACCTTTACCTGTGACTTTTCTTCATGATAAAATTAAGTTGTTCCCTTATCATGTACCATATTGAAAGGCACAGATGATATGAACAGAGCCTGAGGGACAGTACTGATCTACTGCAGGATTCCTTGTAATGTAAGACATTCGTGTAAAAATGCAGAGTCAGCAAAAAGGTAGCTGAAACACGCTAATATATTAGACAAACTCCCTTCTGGCATGAACAGATCACTTCGGTGGAGCTGTACCCTCTTAAACTAGGGGATATGGCCCTTGATTTACAAAATAAAAGTGAACCTCACGAGCTTTTAATATATCTCTTTAAATAAATATTACTATGGCTAGATAAGAATAGGCATATATAAGGGGCTACTTGGCTCATAGGCTACACTTACAGAAAACTTTGAAATGGCCATGCTAATGGCCAAATCGAAAAATATTAATGAGGCACTGAAATGAATATTCAGCTCCTCATTAGCATGCTGCTAGCTGCGGTACTTCAAAAGTACTGCGGTTCACTCACCCACAGCTCGTCTACATGGGGAGGCGTCCTTCTTGAAAGCACCCTGCCAACATCGAAATCCCTTTATTCCTGTTAGCTGGGGTAAGGAATAAGGGGATTTCGATGTTGGCAGGGTCCTTTTGAAAAGGAACCCTGTGAAGACAAGCTGCAGGCGAGCGAACCGCGGCACTGGCAGCATGCTAATGAGGCACTGAATATTCATTTCAGCACCTCATTAGTACTCTTTGATTTGGCCATTAGCATGGCCATTTCAAAGTTTTCTGTAAGTGTAGACACAGCCATAACATTAGAGCTTATCCATCCCATTACAATTGTCTTATCGCTGTACCTTTTAGCTTAAGATAAGATTCCATTGTATAGAATGAGATCATTTATCAGTTTGTAATCACATTGAAGTCACTATAAAAATATCACTCTGCATCATAAGATGGCCTTACTTCCATAACTTACAGATGACAAACCAGTCCATCCTCCCATGAAAACTGAAATTGAAGAAGGTGAGCAAATTAGAGTAAAGCCAAGATAAGATATTGGGGTTAATCTTGATCTGTTGGAAATCAATGTTCAAACACCCAGTGACTTGCAAGAAACCAGATCTCGATCCTTACTGCATAAGTGAGAACAAGCTGTGTTTGAAACTGCCTAACTTATAAAGTAGATCTGATGGGAAACTGTTTAATCTTGCAAGGCTGAAAGCTAAGTCTAAGGTGCGGGAAGTCCTCATCAGAGACATGCTGTTCGCAGACGATGCTGCTGTAGTGTCTCACACAGCAGACCAGCTTCAAAAACTGCTGGATCAGTTCTCCAAAGCGTGCAAGGACTTTGGGCTTACCATCAGCCTAAAGAAGACAAACGTACTCGGTCAGGATGTTGCTGAATCCCCATCAATCAGCATTGACAACTATACATTAGAGGTCGTCCACGAGTTCGTTTACCTCGGGTCCACCATCACTGACACCCTGCTGTTGGACACTGAGCTAAATAGGAGGATCGGAAAAGCAGCCACAACTCTGTCCAGACTCAGCAAGAGAGTGTGGAATAACAACAAGCTGTACACTCACACCAAAATGCAATTCTACAGAGCCTGCATCCTCAGCACCCTCCTTTATGGGAGCGAGACTTGGACCCTGTATGCCCGCCAGGAAAAGAGGCTGAACGCCTTCCACTTGCGCTGCCTCAGGCGCATCCTTGGAATATCATGGAAGGACAGAGTGACCAACACCGCCGTCCTCGAGCAAGCTGGAATCCCAACCACGCACACCCTCCTCAGGCAGTGTCGACTCCGCTGGCTTGGCCACGTCCACAGGATGAATAATGGAAGGATTCCAAAAGACATCCTGTATGGTGAGCTAGCCTCTGGCAAAAGACCTCCCGGACGCCCCCAGTTGCGCTACAAAGATGTCTGCAAGAGAGACCTCAGAGAGGTAGACATCGAGCTGGACAACTGGGAAGAACTAGCAGATGACCGCAGCAGATGGAGGCAGGGGTTACACAAGGGCCTTCAGAAGGGCGAGATGAGGATCAGACCGCTAGCAGCGGAGAAGCGAGCACACAGAAAGCACACTAAGGACTTGCCAGACACCCACCACATCTGCAAGAGATGCAGCAAGGACTGTCACTCTCGTGTGGGTCTTCATAGTCACAGTAGACGCTGTAAATGAAGTCCTCAATTGAAACTATAAAGGGCACGATCCATAGTCTATGCAGACTGAAGGATGCCTACTACCTTATAAAGTGGTGGAGGTCAAAAATGCACAGCAGTTACTTTAATAAATAAGGTTGCAGATTACAGAGCAATCTCTGTCAATAGATTGCCTCACCCATGTGGATAAACATGTGAATTTTATATACACAGGTAGAACAAAGGGCCAGCTGATATTAGCCCTTCAATTACTATTTTTCTGGCCCCCTGCGTTCACGATTTTAGTGTGTTGTATGAAGAGTGTAGGAAAGCTGTTAGTTGTACCAGAGTGCCCACTATGCATGAATTATGTATGAACTGGAGCTGTATGTGTCTGGAAAGTGCATTATTCACTTCAGCTTCAAAAACACCACTAGGCTGCTATGTTTATCATTGTGCTTTCCTCCAGAGCCCTTAGCAGGAAAAGTAGCATTTGAAAAATTAGTCTTTAGTGATAAACCTGAAAGAAAAATGAAAATCTTGTGGGAATGCTTTGATGAGAATAAGAGGCTGAGAACTTAAGAAAGTCCTCTTGGAAGCCTCTGTCAGCCACAGTGCCAGAATAAAGCAGAGATCGTGACAAAGCAGGAGTGTTTTTTTTTTTGTACAAGTACACTCCCTGCATATTGTTAGCCCTGCCAAACTATGCATGTAAACTCATATCTGTGTCTGGGAAGTTAACACATACTCCTTTGGATTACCTGTAGCATTCAGTTTCTGTAGGAGCAGAAATCTGCCATTGGGTTGGGGAATTTTGTTAAGTCACATGAAAAGTCTAGTATTTCTGTCCTGACAGAATTAAGGAATACCAGAAAACATGAGTGATCCTCCTCCTCTGTGATTTCCAGCCAAATATTACAGGCTATGTAATGAAGAAACCGTCTGTTTCTGCTCCTACCCAAACAACAACTGTGAAATAACTGACAACTGTTTTTTAATCCAACCTGGAGGGCCAAAACTATGGACAGAGGTGATTTTTGAAAATGGACTTCTCCCAAATTTGAAAGTGGTTGGATTTGATATTGTGACTTTACAACAATGAAATAAATTAATTGCTTTAATTGTTAGATGAAGAAACTTAACTGGGTTTAGAAGATTGTGAAATACTATAGTTTCTACAAAATAAATGTTGATCAAAAACACACTGTGAATTACTAGGGAGACCTACATACCCAATATGATGGAAGCACTTTTATCTTTTTAGAAGAGATCAGATCAATTAATTGGTTTCACTACCTTTTGTAATATAAAATCTAGTAATTTATCATTGCAAATGTTCAACTTTCTGCTTTAAGAAGAGTGGTAGGTAGGACAGGTGTGAAGGCACAATGATGAAAAAATTGTTAGTCATTAGGTCAGTCTGAATTTTGTCTCCTGCTATTGTTATTGAGATGTATAACTACTTCCATCTTCCTCATCTTTTGCAGGTTTAGGGAGAGGTACATTTTATATGTGTAAGGCTAATCTATAACAACCCCAGGCTACAATCCTATTGAAGACAGGACAACTGAAATTTTAACCAGTCAGCTGATGGAAGGAAACCATGCAGTCATGTGTCTTGATAATGATATAATTGAAAACTGTAAGATTTGCCGTGTCTTTTGTAGGATAGCCACATGGGGCGATTTAAGAGTAAACCCTTTTTCTAACAAATGGCCTTATTTAGCTTTTCCCTTTGTTTCAGTCTCTGCTTCTCTATAAGTTTTGAGTTATAGAACCTCCTGACCTTTTCAGAACTTCATTTTACCTGTTTTTCCTTTCCCATCCCTGAGGCTGCTTTCCTATCTTTCTTGGAATCTTTTCCTGCTTTTTTTTAAGCAATCATGCCATCATCCACCAAAATTATTCAACTGATTTCCAAAAGTGGGAAGAGAAACAAAGATTTATTATTAGGTAATGAATTATGTGGATCAACCATCTTCTGGATAAAACCATTCATGTCTACGGTGATTGCCAACTGTAAATGTGAATGCTCCTTTGGTTTCATAATGTGTTACTGATTGATTAGGGGGTATTTCAATATTGGGCCTAGAGAGAGAAGAAAATGTTCCTGAAGATTCAGTTTTCTTGCTATAAGTATGTTGAGACTACCTTCCCCAGTAATACAGATTTTCAAAGAGGACATTTTTTCTGTTGATGGATATCTCTTTGGCTTGGATGGTTGCCTGTGATTCTTAATGTTCACAAATCAAAGCAGAAAGACTTAAGTCATTCTAAGGAATGAATTTAATTAGTGAATGAAGTGGAAGGAAACGTTTTTGTTTTCACTTGTGATCTACTTTATGGTACCTGACACTGAGTTTCATATAATCATACAAATCAATTGAGCAAAGTGTTTGCTCCTGTGCAGTTTTTTTCTGAGAACATGATGTGAATGATAGGATTGTACCTGCTGTTGAAGTAAATCATCCTAAATAAAAATTTGATCCTTAATAATCTCCTCGATGTAATGCGGGCAATACATTTATGGTTTTATACGCCTAATTTATATGGGAATAAACAAATATCTCATTTCAGAATCCTTTATCTGAATATTAAAAGGTTTTTTCTAGCAAGAAGCCAAATATCATTGAATTCATGATCTTCGGATATTTTTGAGGGTCTGCATACTCCGTTTCTTGCATGATGACAAGTATCAGGGTAGCCATGTGAGTCTGTGTCGGCAAAAAACAATGAGAAGATGCATCTGATGAAGCAGGTCTTTGCCCACAAAAGCTTATGCTCCAAAATATTTGTTAGGCTGCATCTACACTTACCTGGAAGGTTGACAGCTGCTGTGCAATTTTTGGTACCCCAAATGTACCAAAAATTGATTTTGCAGTCGTTGACTTCCATGCCTGTCTTCACAGCAGAAGGTTGACAGAAGTGCTCCTTAATACTCCTTAATCAACCTTCCTTAATACTATGTGACTCAAAAGATGTTCTGAGATCAGCATTGACCCTGGAATGCACTGTTTTGTGCATTCACGAAACGGTACCCTGGAAGATTGACCCGGAGCAGTCGATCTTCTATGGTATGTGTAGGTGTAGTCTTAGTCTATAAGATGCCACATAACTTCTTGTTGACTTTGCATACATCATGGTTTTTGCATACATGTGAAGTACATTGCATACTTCCAGGTAAGTGCCCACAGCTACACGGCTTGCTGGCGCTTTGAGGTTAGCAACTTCAAAGTTAGCATAGTGAAAATTATGCTAATGAGGCACTGCATATGCAGTGCAACACCTCATTGCTATTCTCCGATTGGGCTGGTTTACATGCCCCCCTTCAAAGGAGGGGGCTAGTGTAGATGAGCCTTATGTGTGTGCATTAAACCGAAAAGAAAGGAAACATTAAACAGAAAAAGGAAGCAATCTGATTTGCCTTGTCTTGAAGTCATTATGGCTGTCTTGTTTGGACCTATGCTAATGTATATAGCTTCCTCTTCCTCTTCTAAAAAATGCCCATTCTGCAAGAGGTTATTAAATAATAAGGTTTAAATATGTGCTGTGGATTTTCTGTCTGCTACACAGATTTAAAATATAAATACAATAGAGGCCCAGGTAGCCTAAAAGAACCTTTTCATTTAAAGCCTGCTTATAAGTCATCACATGCAGCTCATCCTGTATGTCCCAGGTGACCTGAGGCTGGCACAAAAGTTGAAAGAGAAGGAAAAAACAGTGTTTTGATAGGGAAAGTAAAATAGAATTTTCAGCTCATTTCTGAAGAGATTCCTACAACATGATGAGCACCATATGTAAATGCTTTATTTGGTAGTTTAATAAAATTTTAAATAGAACACCCCTGCCACAAATCAGCAACAACCTCCTTTGTTGTTTTACGATGGAATGCTCAGGTACAGTATAGCTGGAATGAGCTCATAATGTTTTTAAGGGAAACCGTCCAGGTGTACTACTACTTCTGTGCAAAGCTACCCAAAGCATTAATATAGAAAACCAGTACAAACAGAAAGTATAATTTTATCAGCAGTGCAGGCTAACTGTATTAAGGGAAAAACTGGTAATAGAAGAACAAAAACATTTATGTTTTAAAACACAGTTTTGGGTATTTCGGGCTTATAAGACACAACATGGGCCAGATATGTGCACAATGTGGGTGGCTAAATTATGCATGTAAATAATGACTGTGCAAATGCAGCTTAACAGTCATACATGTACCTGTTCGGTTAGGTGTATGCAAAATCATTGACTTGTGCACAGATAGAGAATATTCCTGCATATAGCTTAGTCTGTGTGCATGCAAATGTATTAAGAATAATTAATAACTGGTTTTCTTACCAGGGCCCTTATAATACATAAAATGCTCATTTGCCTTATAGCTACAAGACTTGGTATTATCTCATAAGAATAACCTTCTACAGTATAATTTTAACTCTCTTCTTTGTTAGGGGTGGTATGCTACTTCATAGCACGTTACGCCCACTGAAATAATTGGTTCCATTGAAATAATTAGGGAAGGTATCAGAATCTGGCCTCTAGAACCAAATTCTGCCCTGGAAAGACATGAGAGAATAAAATTTTGCAGTGGTCTGGGATCAGTTTAAAAATTTGTTTCTATATCCTCTTTGTTCTACCTAATGACAGAAAGTAAACAGAATTGTCACAGATGGCTCCTGTAGACTGAATTGGTCTTCTTTAGACGCTTGTACTCCAGGTGGAAAATAGGTAATCTACAAGTCACCTCCACTTCAGTCTGTCTCAGGACAAAACTTCTAGCTGACCCCAATGCTTTGGTACTGTCACTGAATTCAGCAAAGAGGAAAAGATCAAGCAGTTACAAGAATGTTTGGGGCACAATGGAACAAAGTTTGCTTCTTAATCAATGGGGTTGCGTAGAGTGCAAGTCACAGAGGAATTTGTGCCAGTGTCTAAATGATCAGAGACCATCTTCTAGGATAATACAATAGTCACATCAAAACAGAAAACAACTTTTTTCCTCTTTTGACCAGAGTGGGATGTTACCTTTCAATTACTGATGCCTCAGCTTTTGACCCAAGGTTTAAACATCATGACCTCTGTGTCTGTGTCTCCTTTTAACATGAAATATTACTGGAATTCCTTGGAGCTGCAGGTGTGCATCTGAGTTCAGAGATTCTAAGATGAATATTTGCTTCTTGTTATCAAACAAGTTTCTATATCTTTAATGCCAACTCAGCCATTGCTTCTCCAGAGTTTGCACCATTAATTTGCTGAGCAGAGCTATGCTGTTTATGATTTAGACAGATTTATGAATGTGTTCTAAAGTAACTTTGAATTTTCGTGGAAAATTTCTACATAAATATAAATAGTTAATTTATGGAACAATGAGTTTATGGCCTAGGAATATAGTACGTAGGAAAGTTTTAAACTTTTATGGCTACATTAAGAAACGTTATGTTGCAGCACACTCAGAAATGCATGACTTTATTATTCAATTGTGATGCTGCTGAGTTCATAACTGAGACTGCAAAATGTAAGTTACTTTGGCCCTTATCCAGGGAAGCATCTCTTTGCAGGATAGTACTTAAGCACATGCTTACTTGCTTACACCCAATTGAAGTCAACAGGACTTATGTACCTGTTTAAATGCCTCCCTGAACTGAGGCCTATATCTTCTTCTGCTGGTGTATGTATCAGGTGCAGTTCCATAGACCTGCCCAGAGAATGAAACTGGAGACCCTGGACCTGTTTTTATAAGGTGCTGAGCAATGGGACCTCTTGGGAGTGGTTAATCACCTCATAGCACTGAGGCCTGTAAGAGAACATGCATCTGCAGCAGACATCCTATCACAATGGCTTTAATTTTAGAGAACTTATGATTCAGATTCAAATCTTAAATTCAGTGTCAAATGATATCCCTGAGGATAACCAAAATTGGGCCTTGTCTGCATTTACCTGCATTGTCAATCTATTTCAGCTACGCAAATAATGAAGCTGAAGTACACACACCTACCATGGCAGCTTGCGTGCAGTAGGTTGGTGGACCATGCTTTACGATCAGTTCTGGCTTCTCTTCTCATCTTGGTTGAATGGTGGCATTAATGGAAGCAAGCATGGAGATAGATATATCATGTCTACAATAGGCATGATAAATTGACAGCTGGCGGATCGATCAGTGCTACATTAATCCACCACGGAGTGGAAACAAAGGTTTAGCCACAATCACCTTTCAGCCTTGAGGTCCTCTGGACTATGTGGAGGCTTATGGGAATGGGGTAGGACCACTTTTAGGGAAGGCCAGAGAAATTCTACATTGAGATCCATGTGCAGCTGTTAAAAGTAAAAAGCCAATGAATGGCGTAACAGCTTATTTACTTGCATGGTGCTATCACTAGGTAATATATTTCACTGTGACAGTCATAGCCAACTCCCTAACTGGCAAATCTTGCCTACCTGAAATTGGTTTCACATCCAGTCTTGACAGGGCTCATGGAATGAATTGTTGTAGGATTTACTGAAGAAATCACGAGAAAAATATCTCCCTACTATCACTGAACACTGACAGTCACCCTTAAGTTCCCACATGCACTTTCCACGAAAAAATAAAAAAGTCTATCAAGAAAAATAAAGTGCAGGTAATCTTGATTACTATTTATTATGTGAATTATGTACTTGATTATTATCAGCTATTCTTTTATTATTTGTTAAGCACACGTGTGGCTGAGCAGTAATTACGCAAATATATTTTGGAAAAAATATTAATCACAGAAATTATTTAGTGGCAGCAATCCCTTTCAAAATCAGTGAGATTTGTGCTCTGAAGTTACTTGAACACTTTTTAGCTCCCTGCCCGATCAGTGATAGTTTGCACATCTCTTATCCTGTACTGATGCTGTGTTTTCTAGTTTGCAAGAGTATAATTGTGACAACATGGCAGACACCAAAACTGCAATCATTTTGTGTGCAACTGCCCAGGGAACTGATCATGTGTGTGCAGAATTTCATGCATTGTTAATATAATACAAATGCACATATTAGGCACACATGAACGTTCATTCTGGAGCATGAATTTTTCTGATAATTTAGGCCTCTTTAAACTGTGTGAAATGTGCCGCCTCTCTTGTAGTGATAAATAGTTAACATGAATTCAATGGAAGAAGATTAAAACATCAGAGTACACAGTATAATTAAGATCTGCCTGGGACAGTTGTAATGTGAGCTCCAGCCATCTACCGGAATTATTGTTATGGATGGCTCTTTAGTATGCGTTAAAATGGAGCAATTATTGCAGGTTTTCCAGTGATATATGAAACAGTGCACATATGCTCACCTCTTAGAGCACAGAACACACCCAATAGTTAAACTGTTTAATAAAAGAGTGCTTCATAATAAAATTACAAAAGAGATTTGTGAGAAACTGAAAAACATTAGCTAGAGAAGCTGCATCTGGCTGAGGGATAAGAAGGCCTAGAAATAGCATCAGGGCTTGCGTTCTTAAATATTATTTACCTCATCTGCTCTCTATATTTGCAGTATAATCAGAATATTTTTCTTGGAATGTAATTTACTATTCCCTATGGGTCACTTTATGAACGAATGATTTTTGAATTGCACAGGTTGAACATCTCTAATCCGGCACTCTCTCATCCGGTAATATCTGTAATCCGGCAAGATTTTAGTTGGCCGGACAACCACTGATCATGGGTCTGGCCAATTTTTCCATGGGTCAGTAAAGTCTGTGTACAGACACCATTGCTGGCTCTGTGTTCTGTGCTGTTATTTTGCTGTAATTTACTCCTAAGTGTCTTTTAAGAGCCCAGTAAGCAGTGAAAGTGTTGGTAATATGCTAGACCGGGGGTCTGCAACTGACATCGCGAGAAGAGCCATTTTTTCAAATTGAGTTAAAAAATCAATAATTCAAGTGCCTCAATGCACATGAATATGAGACATTCATTAATAAATAACATCAAACCATACTTTTTGTCACCCCTATTTTAAGAACAGCGCACACAAAATCATTTGTATAAGTTAGAAAGTTGTTATCCTCACCTCCAGGTTGTACCTGCCTCAGCCCCCAAATCCACCCCCTATTCTCAAGCTTAATCCTCCATCTTGCAAACCCATCTCCCATTCCCCGGCTTAAACCGTCTCAGCCCCCAACCATGCCCACATTCCCAGGTTCAACCCCTCTCAGCCCCAAACCTGCCCTGTGATCCCAGGATTAACCTGCCTGCCAAGAAGCTCTGCACGCTTCCGTTGATCTTCCACGGCCACCTCCCCCCTGCTGCACCTCCAGCCTCCTCAGCACAGCTGCATAGCTCTGGCAGGGGCTGAATTAGCTGCCCCTCCACCCAGCTCTCCTGCAAGCTTACGCTTCCCCCTTGAGCAGCGTGGGTGGCTCTCTGCCCTGCCAGCTTTCTCTTCTGGGGCTCCCTGTCTGGTTGCAGCTTTCTTTCCAGGGCTCCCTGCTGCAGCTGACTGCTCAACGGCTTTGGAGGCTGCTGCTGCTGCTTAAATTGAAAACAAAAACAAACAAACAAAAAACCCTAAATTCAGTTGGTTTAATGGCAAGCAACTCAATTTAGCTTTCTTGTTTAACCAGTGACAGCCTCTGGAGCTACACGTGGCTCCTGAAAGAGCCGCATGCTGCTCCGGAACTGCATGTTGCTGACCCCCGTGGTACACAATATCGACGTCCTGTGATCTGGGAAATTCTCTTGTTTGGCACCGGTCAGGTCCTCAGGGTGCTGCACTAGAGAGGGTCAACCTGTATTAATGTCTTATTTTATTTGTTAAATGTATTAGCTATTTTTAAAAATAGTGACTGTTACATACAAAATAGTTGAGAATATTTCTCTCTCTCCCCTTCCCCATTTACAGTCAGAGAAAGGTGTGCATTGAAGCATTGGTAAGAAGTGATACTACCACAGCGCTCTCAATAGGCTGACTGGCCCATGTCTCGAATTTCTACACAGTTTTGTCCACTCATTCTTCGGACAAGGCCCAACTGCATTCTGAATGTAGTCAACCTGGTATAAGTGAATGATGAAAGGAATAATTATTCTGCTTTTTTATTTCTTTGTTTTTCTTCTCACCCAAGATACATGGGCAGAAACATCAGATAGCAAAGAAAATATTTCTTCCCACATTTCATGTCAAAACTGTCTTCATTTGATAAGTATTTAGGATACAATGGAGGTGGAGACATATCCATCCATAGCCTAATTCAATTAAGTGACAGACTGTTGAATAGAAAATAAATGCAATAGCAGTAGCTAATGATATGACCCAATTCTCAAACAGTTTAAATAGCTTGTTGGGATAATTTGCTTTTTCAAAGCCCTGTGCACCTTCATCTCAGCATCTTTCAGAACTAGATCCTAGTTCTCAGCTTAACTGTACTGTGAGTCCTCTAGCCATGGAATGAGTTACAAACCAAGGTATTACACTTTCCCACTCTGCCCACACCCAATATTTTGTTACAGTCCTTGCCATCTTTATCCCTTTTCTGGAGTTTCCTGGCACTTGAAACTTATTCAAACGGATTCCTCCTAAAGCAATAACACAGATAATGCTGCTCATAATCTCCACATCTTAAAATAATTGTAAATGAAATTGAAGAACAGTTCTAGCTAGTCCTCAGACTCTAATAACAGGAATTTACTTGTAACGTGAGTGTCTTGAATTTGTAAAGGATGGAAGTAGAATGGTAGTATGATAAATAACAAAGACTTGAGTGTGCTGAAATGGAGATGTGGTATTTTCTCTTTGCCCTTTGCCATGCCTCCTCTCTCTCAATATAAAAGTGATACAGTTACATCTGGGATATCAACTACAGCAGCAAAAAGTGCATTAGCCTTTCATTGCTGTTGTGTTACAGAAAAATATATTTTTTTCATTTATATGTATATGATAATTCACTTTTTTAGCACTGGAAGAATGCCTGGTTTTTACAGCACCTAGTATGGAGATGTTCAAAAGCCCTTATCATTGACTTAAATGCATTCTCCCAGAAACCAATGGTAAAACTCAGTGACAGAAGTTAGGCCAATATTGGACGCCACTGAGTACCCTGCTGATGCAGAGCCGTAACTGAGGGAAAGTATTCAGTGACTTTACATGCTAATTAACTAAGCATTTATACCATATTGTCTTTCAGAACGACGCTGGGCCAGATTTTTAGCTCTATCAGACACCTTGGTACCTATCATTAAATCTGGCATTGGTTGTTTGACCAGTGTTCAAGGATAGGAAGAGAAAGTGTCAAGACAGTGCAACATTTTCAGGGTCAAAGTTAGAAGGGAACAGTGCAACATTTTATTCCTTCTTCTACATGGTCCTCTCTTATCAAATTCTTTATGAAATTAGGGCTCGTGCCGTCTCTCTTTTTAGACCTTACCCTACAAATAAATATACTATATTATAATGCGCTCTGTACACAAACTATCTAAAGATGTACAGGTTGAACTGTTCTAATCTGGCACCCTCGGTACCTGATTGGTGCCAAACAAGAATTTGCTGGATCACAGGAGGTCAGTATGGTTTAGCACATTGCCAACACTTCCACTGCTTACTGGGCTCTTAGAAGACATTTAGGGGTAAATTATGGCTAAATAACAGCACTGAACACTGAGAGCCAGGGCTGATGGCTGTGAACAAACTTTTATAGGTCTACAGGAAACTTGGCAACACCCATGATAAATGCTTGTCCAGCTAACTGAACTCATGCTAGATTATGGATGTTGCCAGATGAAAGTTCTGGATTAGAGAGGTTCAACCTGTAGTTAGAGATTCCCCTCATGTAGGTGGCTTTATGCCACTTCCTGACAGTCTCCTTCTTCCAGTGCAGCACAGGATATGTTTTGGGGGACTGGTGGTTTGGGTAGAACACACTGGGCTCTTGCAATCTTTGGCTGCTGCATGACCCTGTGGGAGGTGTCACAGGTGCCTGTAAATTAGGGTAACCCTCAGATTTCTGTAACTTACGGCAGGATCTAAACTGAACTCTGCTAGCAGCCTTCTGAATGGGGGAAGCACAGAGATGATATATAGCAATCTTCCCCCTTTCCTGCAAAAATTGTGCTGAGTGCTTCTTGGCTGGACCTGAGAATCCAGGCTGTTAGAAGTACTTTATTCACAATGTATGGCTAGTGCCCGTATGTCTTTTATTTATTGTGTGATTGTACTAAGCAGCAGGACAAATGCAGGGACAGTTTGGTTTTGAACAAAAATAACGTGACATCCTGCCAACAGGATACAAAGAGGCATTTCAGTACAAGAAGTGAGTGCTGTAAGAGGCCACTTAATACAGCTGCTTAATGGGATCTTGGAGACAAATCCCAGGAAATAAAAAAGACAAGAACACAAGCCTGCTCTTCATTAAAACATTGCATGAAGGTGAATGAAGCATAAATGAAATGTCATGGTGTTCCTTTTGTTGCCTATAGTCATGTTTATTTGAGGTGTGTGAAGGAAAATGAGATGAGGTTTACACAGTGGAGTGGGTATCTCCTTATGCCTAAGGCTGCGTGCAGATGTGGTCTCCTCACCTCAAAAAAGATATATTGGCATTAGAAAAGGTTCAGAAAAGGGCGACTAAGATGATTAGGGGCTTGGAAAGGGTCCCATATGGGGAGAGGCTAGAGAGACTGGGACTTTTCAGTTTGGAAAAAAGGCGATTGAGGGGCGATATGATAGAGGTATATAAAATCATAAATGGTGTGGAGAAAGTGAATATAGAAAAATTATTTACCTTTTCCCATAATACAAGAACTAGGGGACACCAAATGAAATTGATGGGTAGTAGGTTCAAAACTAATAAAAGGAAATTTTTCTTCACACAGCGCACAGTCAACCTGTGGAACTCCTTGCCCGAGGAGGCTGTGAAGGCCAGGACTCTATTAGGGTTTAAAAAAGAGCTTGATAAATTTTTGCAGGTTAGGTCCATAAATGGCTATTAGCCAGGGATAAAGTATGGTGCCCTAGCCTTCATAACAAGGGCAGGAGATGGATGGCAGGAGATAAATCACTTGATCATTGTCTTCTGTTCTCCTTCTCTGGGGCACCTGGCATTGGCCACCGTCGGCAGATGGGATGCTGGGCTTGATGGACCTTTGGTCTGACCCAGTATGGCCATTCTTATGTTCTTATGTTATGTTCTTAAGGCTATAGAGCAGTGTGACAGTTCAAAAATATTTCAAGCAGTGTTGTTTTGGGCTATAACTAGAACTGGCTGCATACACTGGAGCATGTGTAAGTATTCGGTTGTTTCAGGAATGCTTTAACGGTTGCAGTATTGGGCATGACTGTCCTCTTTCTTGATCTGCCTTCTACCTGGATGTGTTGGCATGCAGTCTACACTAAAAAGTTGGGTTTACCCAGCTACGTTGCTCAGGGGTCGGAAACATCCACATCTGTGAGTGACATAGTTAAGCCAACCTAGCCCCTGGTGTCGACAGTGGCTACATAGATGGAAGAATTCTGTTGACCTACCTATCACCTCCTGGGGGGACAGCTGGATTACCTGCACTAATTAGAGAACCCCTGCTCTCCACACCAGTAGTGTCTGTCCCATGCTGATGCATGGCCGTGTCTACACTAGCCAAAAACTTCGAAATGGCCATGCAAATGGCCATTTTGAAGTTTACTAATGAAGCGCTGGAATACATATTCAGCACTTCATTAGCATGCGGATGGCCGCGGCACTTCAAAATTGCCATGGCTCGCTGCGGCATGGCTCGTCCAGACAGGGCTCCTTTTCGAAAGGACTCCGGCTACTTCAAAGTCCCCTTATTCCCATCTGCTCATAGGAATAAGGGGACTTCAAAGTAGGCAGGGTCCTTTCGAAAAGGAGCCCCATCTGGATGAGCCGCGCGGCGGCGAACTGCGTCAATTTCAAAGTGACGCGGCCTCCTGCATGCTAATGAAGCGCTGAATCTGTATTTCAGCGCTTCATTAGTAAACTTCAAAATTGTTATTTGCATGGCCATTTCGAAGTTTTTGGCTAGTGTAGACATAGCCCATTGGTGTAGCATGTAGCTGTGCCACAGTAGTATTTTATGTTAAGACAAGCACCAAGTCTACTGTTCCTGTGGTGATAGAAGGTACTGCTAAATACCAGTACGGGGCACAGGAGAGTTGCTTTTTTATGGATTAACCAGGTATTTTGGGCAAACACTGGAGATACTATTGTTTGGCACCAGCACTCTTACACTTTCAGCTGTGGTGCAACTGTAAGAGCAAAACTGATCTGAATGTCTTAATCTGCCTAAAATGAGGTCTCTAGTGGGGGCTGGGATTTCCATAAGACCCTCTTACGGAAATAAAATATTTACATCTAATGTGATATCAGAGGCTATGTCTACACTAGAGGCATCTGTCTACAGAAGTTACTGTTGGAAGAGATGTTCCGACAAACTTCTGTCAACAGATCACATCTACACATAAAACAGATCACTCTTTTGATCCTCTCTGTCAACCAAAGGGCCCCCGGAGCATTTCCATGACTCTTTTGTTGACCGTTTTTGTTGAAAAAACTCAATTTGTGTGTAGATGCTCCATGAGTTTTGTTGACAAAACCCCGGTTTTGTCTACCAAACTCCCTAGCGCAGACATAGTCAGAGATTCATTCTCACTCAAAATACTTAGATTTTTCTTGACCGCATCAAGGGATTGTACTAGTAGCTGTCAATGCAAGTAATTGAAATGTTACAACGGGCTTTTTCTATAGTCTCTGTCCTTGAAAAGATGAGATTCATGCATATTTTATATCAAAGAGAATGAAAATGATACTGCAATTAGTCTGTGTAGGATGCACCAGTTGATTATCAGTGAAACCTAGATGGAATCTAAGCTTGAACTATAATTGCTTTAAGTCTTCTGAATGGAAATTGCTTTTAAAATGTTGATGTGACTTAGAGGGAGAGATGTGTGGTGCTTGGCAAGAAATCTCTTGCTTTTATTGCCAATTATTATCCAGGATTATAAATGTGTCTGGCACATGCTCTTCCTGATTACAACAGAATACAAGTATCCATCACTGGTGAAAGAAAACATCCGCTAACTCAGAATACATTTGTATTCAAAAAAAAAAGAAAAAGATAAGTGAATTTATAGATGATGGCTGCTGCTGACCAATCTGTAGTAGAGTAGCACTTCCAGACCTACCTAAGGTTGAGGCCCCGTGGTATTAGGTGCTGTACAAACACATGATGAGGGAGAAAGTGACCTACGAACCGCAATAGCCAAGGTAGACAAAGACTATTATCCCAATTCTGCACATGGAGAACCAAGGCACGAAGAAATAAAGTGATTTGCCTAAGATCCCACAGAAAATCTATGGCAGAGTTGGGAACTGAACCCACAATTCTTGAGTCCCAGTTTAGTGTTTGACTCCTTCACTCAGCTGTATTCAAGGGAATGAGTTTAGTCACTTTCCAGGGTTTTGAGTGTTTAACTGGTGAAAGACACCATACAATCCCAGCTGAGAATAATGGAATTGCAACTGTGTGTACACAGAGTTAGGATGTATGTGTAAGTGTATGCATGTGTATACACAAATCATAGCCCTCAAGATATCTCTATCAGCAACTGCAGCGTCTTACTGTGATGCAGTGCTTCATTGTGTACAGCACTGTGGACTAGGAAATGTCAATGGTCTGCTGGGTGACTTTGGACAAGTTATGTCAGGCCAAATTGCTTGGGTATTTTGGAGCCTGAAGATGCAGATGGATGTCTATTGGGATTTTCAAGAGCACTTAAGTGCCAATTTGCATGATTAGGCACCTAAAATGCTTTTAAAATGTCTAAAATACTTGCAAAGTGTGGGCTTGTGCCACTCCATGCCTCAGTTTCCCCGTCTACAAAATGGGGATAATGGTGCTGATCCCCTTTCTAAAGTATGGTGAGAGCTATTGATGAAAACCTCTATATAAAAGTGCAGGCTGAACCTCTCCAGTCTGTTCCTCCCTGATCCAACTATATCTGTAGCCTGACATGATTTTAGTTGGCTGGATGTTCACTTATCGGGGTCTGCTCATGTTTTCTGAGGTCCCCTAAAGTTTGTTTATAGCCACCAGTCCTGGTTCTCAGTGTTCTGTGCTGTTAGCATTATCATTATTATCCCTAAATGTCTTCTTAGAGCCCAGTAAACAGTGGAAGTGTTGGTAATGTGCTAGACAATATTGACCTCCTGTGGTTCAGCAAACTGTCTTGTTTGGCACTGGTCAGGTCCCGAAGGTGCCAAACAAGAGAGGTTCAACCTGTATCACTATTGCTTAGTGCGCCAAACCTTGACTTTACCCCCCCTTAGGAGACCAATGTGTGTCACCATCCTTGATGATGTCACCTCTTAACTGAATTTTGGAGATCAGATGAGATGATTCCAATGGACTCTGCTGGCCTTACGCTGATTCTGTAAGGTCCTGAGATGTTTCAGCTCCTATTTGTGCTCTCTGGGTGCTGTCTTGGGAGCTAAAGATGCGCAATACATTCAAAACTTTGTGGTGATATGATCCATGTCCCATTACCACTTCCCCTGAGCCTTAGTGGAGGAGGAACTCTTTTCTGTAATTTAAATGCCAACTGTGTACCTTTGAAATATTGTTCTATTTTTATTACCCAATGTTCTCAATTACTATGGGTGGCAAAATTCCCGCTTTGGTGACCAGTTCCCAGTGTTTGCTCTCACCTTTTAATTCTATGGCTCCCTTGATGAAACACTGACTATTCAGTTTGTTTGGGCCATTTCCCAAAGCAACAAATTCTTTAAAATGGAATTTCTGCTTCATACTGTATTTATCCTTTAATTAGGAGAGCAAATATGCCATTAATGTTTATAATACAATTCTATCCAGGGCTACCCAGCTGCTTATTCAGTGAAGTGTTACTAGATTCATTTCCTTTAGCCTTTTATCAACATGAGCAAAATATTGTGTCTGGCTGGCAGAATGCAGTGCAGGAGACATAGGACAACTTGATTGTACATTAATGAGAACTCTGTGGGGCACCAAGTTTTCCCTGCTTAGTAAGAAGGCATACTGAAGGCTTCTTGGGTGCAATATGCTTATCTTAAGTCCATGTCTCCTTTGCCCCTTTCTCTGCCTACTTCCAGGTCAGGAATGTGCAGCAGGAATGTGGGACTTGCTATTGATCTCTTCTTTGGACTACATTTGAGTCCAGCACAGTCTCTCCTTCAACCTGTGGCTCTGCACCATTGCTGGTAAAGCTTCTGCTGTTACAGGACTAACTAGATCAAGGCTTTTGTGAGCTTATAGTACATCCAGATGTGTGATATGAAGGTGGCCAGACAACAGTTTTTTGACTTTACAATGAGACTAACGTTCTGGAGACTGAAGTGGAGCAGTGTTCACAAAAACATTCCACTAAGGCAACTGCAGTAAAATCTAGACTGATGTATGTCACCATGGAAATGAATCATGGAGCCTGGATTTAGTCCCTAATGAAACAAACATACAGATTAGTAACTGCCATGGTTCTGTTTTTTCCCCTTAACTATTTGGGAACCTGCTTTAGCAAGGCTTTCAGGGAGAGGCTGAAAGGCCATGACATCTGAAAGACCAGCCTGTAGGGTATTCACAATCAATATACACTACTTACAATATACACTACTAACCCTAGGACTGTGGTCCTAGGAAAGGAGAGCAGCAGACCCAAGTGCTGAGTTGGTCCTGAAGTAAATGACTTAAAATGTGAGCAACTATTTTTCTGAACAACAAAACAAAAATGAGGAGTCCTGTGGCACCTTAAAGGCTAAGAGATTTATTTTATTTGTGGGCTGGACATATTTCAGCCCATGAAAGATCATATCCAAATAAAATTGTTAATCTCTAGGGCTATGTCTACACAGCAGCATTGTTTCAAAATGAGCTATTCTGGAAGAAATTTGTCAGAATAGCTTATTTTGAAATAGCATATCCACACACAGAGGCTGGGTCTACACATGCCTCTTCCTTTTGAAAGTGGCATGTTAATGAGCTGGTTTGAAAGATGCTAATGAGGTGCCGCAATGAATATGCGGCACCTCATTAGCATAATGGCAGCCACGGTGATTCGAAAGTGCGGCTTTTTGAATTGCGTGCTGCCTGTGGAGACGGGACCTTCCCCAGTTTTCGAACGCCCTTCTTCCGATCACCAGATAGGAAGAAGGGCTTTCGAAAACTTGGGGAGGGGTCCTTCCAGAAGGTACCGTCTCCACGGGCGGCACATGATTCGAAAAGCCGCACAGTTGAACCGCTGTGGCCTACATTATGCTAATGAGATGCTGCATATTCATTGCAGCACCTCATTAGCATCTTTTGAACCTGCTCATTAACATGCCCCTTTTGAAAGGAAGGGGCACGTGTAGATACAGTGCAAATGCCTTTCAAAATACCACGGCTATTTTGAAATATAGCATCCAGACACAAGACAGCCAAACAGAGCCCATTGGATGCACTATTAGTTATTTCAAAATAGCCCCTATTCCCTGTGTACACAGACTGTATTTGGAAATACCTAGAATGAAGTTTTCCAAATTCAAATAAAGCTCTCTGCCATTTTGAAATAGCAGTTACATTGTGTAGACGCTTGCAAAGTTGTTTCAGAATAGCTGCCATTATTATGAAATAACTGCTGTGTAGACACATCCTAATGTGCCACAGGACTCTGTATTGTTGTTGAAAAAGACTAAACTGGCTATTCCCATCTAAAAGTGTTTTTTTCTGAATGTACTAATTAGAGTTCAGTGCAGGGCACTTATTTAAGGCATGATTATGCACCTGAAAACTTTAGCTATATATGTGTAAAAACAACTGGAAGTCCTGTGGCACCTTATAGACTATCATTTTTTGGAGCATAAGATTTGTCAGATGCATGGGTCTTTGCTCATGAAAGCTTATGCTCCAAAAAATTTGTCTATAAGGTGCAACAGGACTTCTCATTTTTGCGGATGCAGCCTAACATGGCTCCACCTCTGACAAGTATGTGTGTATGGAAAGAAAGCCTCCTTTTCATGTAGTTCCCCAAGACGTTGCATGTACTCAGCTTTCCAGCTAAAGTTTACATTCTCTGTTTGTCTAAAGACTGACTGGACTTGTGCAGTAAAGAGAAATTTTGGGAGGGAGCTGGTGACTCAGTACAGATAGCTTAGCCAGAGACAAGAAAAAAAAAATTTGTTTAAAAGAGATTGGAGATCTGCATCATTTCTTTCTACGTGCTCTGCTCCAAGGGTATATCCTTACAGGAATGGCATCTGAAATGAGTTACAAGTTGCTGCGCTTTGGAAAGAAGAGTAAAAACAAATAAGGTATGTTACATTCCAAATGAAGGCTGTAGAACATCAGATACATGTTGCCATAGCAATGCAGCATGTAGGGCATGAAGAAGTGGAATAGTAAGAAGCCAGCAGGGTCATTAACATCATCAGCAGGCTCAGTGGAGCACAGCTCTGTGGTAGATAAAATGGCTTCATACTTCTCTTCAAACAGCGTCTGTGGGAAGAAAGCATGAAAACTGAGAAGATGGTGAGAATAAATTGATGGGAAGGAAAAGAAAGAAATGGGACTGATTCTGTCCCCTAATACTGCTCCTTTATATCTCTCTGATTCTGTGAAGAATATGTAAAGCTCCTGTAAAAGTACAGCCAAGGATTCCCCCGGCATGGGGAAACCCTGCTTGGCAGAGAGCTACCTCTCCAAGGCCATGCTAAGTGTTGGCTAAGGGAGGGGCATAGCCAGAGCTCTGAGGCCGCTCTTATTCTGCAGATGAAAAAATTCCTCCCCCACTTCCCCAATCTTGGTCTCCTCTGGGAAACATCATGATAAGTGCAGAGTGGCTTTGTCCTCAGGTTTCAACCCAATACTTTTGTGCAGGGAGAGTGTTTCCCTGGGGTATAACTAACGGTTCACTACTGGTTCTAAATTAGATACACCCCCAAGGAATCACAATAAATAACGGGAGTGGGAGACAATGAAGAGAGGACAGATGATACAGACAGGCAATTCCTTACATTACTGCAATGAGGAGACTAATTTTAATAATATATATTATAGGTGCTGAGCAAAATGTGTCATGTGTGGGTTTTGTTCTTTTAGGAGTGTAATTCAGCACTAACTCCAGAAAAGTAAAATCCTCCTGTGGTCTTTCTTGAATCAGAAGAAATGTGTGTTTTATTTCTGGTTTTGTTTTCACTAGTGCCTTTTCCTGGGTGTTCAGAGCACAGCTGTGTTACGGGAAACTGATTTCTGTTTAGTTTATGCTGTGAAGGCATCCCTGCTGCAAGAGTGAAGTCAGTGGCTTTATAACAATACTAAAATCAGACTATCAGCCAAAGAGATTGTTTAAATAAATCATGCATATAAGTATCAATATGCACAAGTCCAGTATCTCTGCTAGTGTAAACTGTGTGACTCCACTGAATTCGATATATCTATGCTGATTCACATAAGCTCACGGCACATATTTCCCATGGAATAAGTTCAACAGTTATGCAAATTTAGAAATTGCGATTTAGAAATCGTGGTCAGTTTGTAATCTGATGAGATTTTCTTTTTTAAAAGTATCATTATTTCAGCATTGTTGAAATGACTAAGATTTTTCCCCTCATAAGTCACAGAGTTAGTCTGTATTTTCGCAAATACAACAAGCAGTCTTGTAGCACTGTAAAGACTAACAAAATAATTTATTAGGTGATGAGCTTTCACGGGACAGACCCACTTCTTCAGCAGTATTTTTCAGATTTGAAGAAGTGAGTCTGTCCCATGAAAGCTCATCACCTAATAAATTAGACATAGCTGTTTTAAATTGGAGCTGTAAGGACATGCGGCAGAAATCATTAACTGCTGAATCCAAGAGATGAAACTAATATGGGAATTTTTTTGGCAAACAGTGATGGAGATCTTTGGGCCTTGGACAATTTACAAAGCAACCGTCTTCTTTGTGGGGAAAAAAAAAGATCTGCCAAGACAATATAAACAAAGCTTACAACAATGTCATTTGTATTCTTCCTTCTATAAATCCCAGCATAGACAAGGTAGTGCTTAGATAAGAGTTTCCCATGTTCATTTGGTAATACCTCATGACACAACTCAACTGTCAGAAGAGTTAGTTAGGTGGGGAAAGAATCCCAGCCATAATGAGATGTTTTCAGGAGTTCTGTTTCTTTCTATAACTCTTGCACGTGAACTGAAATGCTTTCTCCTGCTGCTGCTATATAATTGCAGATCAATAGTTAACTGAGGTGCAAGAGAACCAACATCTCCTGCAGTATGAATTAGTCTATGTCTGCCGTGAGGATGTTACAAAGAGTCATTAGCAAGAACAGACACTAGTGAGCCAAAGTATACATATTATCCCAAGGGAGAACAGGCAAATCCCAGAACACTAGAAATGGAAGGGACCTCAGGAGATCATCAAAACCAGCCTTCTGCCCTCATGGGAGGTTGAAGCACCTTCTATATCATCCCTGTTAGATATTTCTCTAACCTGTTCTAGCATGGATCCCTCTCTGTTACTGTTCTTAAACATCGCCAGTGATGAAGATTCTACAACCACCCTAGGCAATTTATTCCAGTAATTAACCAAGCTGATAGTTAGGAATTCTTTCCTAATGTCCAATCTAAACCTTCATTGCTGAAATTTAAGCCCGTTGCTTCTTGTCCTATTTTCAGACGCTAAGGCGAATAATTTTTCTCCCTCCTCCTTGTAAAACCTTCTTAGGTACTTGAAATCTTCTATGATGTCCCTTCTCAGCCTTCTCTTTTCCAAACTAAACAAACTCAGTTCTTTTTATCTTCTCTCATAGGTCATATTTTCTAGACCTTTAATCATTTTCATTGCTTTTCTCTAGACTCTTTCCATTTTCTCCACATCTTTCCCAATATATGGACCAGAACCTCACCTGGCCCAAAGAGCAAAGCTACATTGTTCTCATTAAATGAAATATCCCTTGAGTTGATCCAGGGTTCAGTAATGCTGTGGCTTGTTTGTACACGTAGGTTCAGAGTTTCAAAGCTATCTAGAGAACTGAATATTATTTTTAATGGGAATGGGGAATACGAAGCCTTTAAGCAACTTTCAAAACTCAGCCCTGTTTGCATGGGAAGGCACAGTCACTCATTATGCAGGCACATCTGAGTTCTTCTCTGCTATTTGTAGGTGTCTACAGATTAGCCTTTCAGCCAGAAATTAGCATCTATATAATATAGGAAGACCGAGTTGCAGTCATTGTGATGCAAATTTCAAATGATTTGTAGGTGAGACTGTAGCCAGACCAACATAATATAATTTACACTGAGTAAAATGAATGGATGCCTATGAGTTCATATTTCATTACTTGTGAATGCTACAGTGTAATGCCCCATATGACTTTTTCAAGTGGTTGGAAAATTATGCTCAGATTAAAAGGATCTCATTCTGTCCTTCAGAAGAGTTTTTTTCCTTTACAGCTGAGACAGTCTAAACACACGACTATAACCAGCAATTTTTAAACCAGTTATATTTATTAAAGTAGATGTTAGAAAATAAAAGTAATGCTGCATTTTACTATTCATCATTAAAATCCAAATTTAATTTTTGAGCACTTAGCTGGAGATTCTCGCAGCTTCTATTTAGATGGATCTTGAGAGAGTTTTTGATTAAAATGCAAATAGTGTAACTACAACACTATTCACTGATTAAATGGAAGAAGCATTACTTAGTACTTATTGAAGTCAAATGTAATCAAGATAGAATTGATTTTATATTCAATTCATGTAAACACTGCTCACTCTAATTCTTAAAAATCCATAAAGTAGCAAAAAAATACTAGCTTAATTTCTCACAAGGACGTATGGTAAAGAACACAATAGTGAATGAAGTTTCTAAATTTATGATGGAAGCAAAGCCTAAATATGAATCCAAAAAACATATGGCTCTGCTACAGAGGCTTTGAATGCAGTTTTTTTTTCAAGGCTGCTTCCCTTTTTTGTCCTCTGCTAATATTTATTAAACTTATTGAACAGCAGAGAAAAAAGGCATCTCAACTTTTTTTTTCTCCTCTGACTATTGTTAGGGTGAACATCCATCCCGTATTAGGTGGGATGGTCCTGTATTTGGAATGCCAAAAAGGTGTCTTTCTTATTTTTTCCAAAGGGACTAGTTGTCCTGTATTTGAGCCCAACACCACTGACCTTTTCCACCAGCAGCTGTGCAGGCACAGCTGCTGGTGGGACTCACTTTCCTGAGTCTCAGGGAAGCTGGGGAGCATGGGCGACTGCTGCTTCCCCAGGACTCCCAGGGCAGGCTGGTGGCTGCTGCTTCCTTCCCAGCTCCCTGGGGCTTGGTGGAGCTGGGAGGAAATACCCCTTCTTCCATATCTCCCTGTCCCATATTTGGGACAGGGAGATACGGTCACCTACTATAGTTGTACTGTTGCTTTAGCTAGAAATAACGCTTTGGCCAGGGTCTAGGAAATTATTTAAGTACATTTGTGACCTAAAGCATGTGGGTAGTCCTGTTGATGTCTTATGTGCTTAAACTTATGCACACCAGTGCTGTGCTGCATTGTACTCTTGGGCTCTAAATTTTCACCAGAAAAGATTTTGCAACATTTTGGGCTCAGAACCTGCAATTGTACACATTAATAAATGTAACCGTGTACTGGCAAATCAGGTAGCTAATGTAGAGGTGCAACTAACTGGTCTTGCAAGTACTGGAGAGCCAAAAAGGCCAAGTTAAAAGCCAGCAGGGGTTCTGACAGAAATGCTGAGTCCCTGGGCAAGGTGGTGCTGGTGGGTGACTGGCTCTAAGCCCCAGGAAGAGGTTGGGCTTTGTGCATAAAGGGCGGGGCTATGAACTAGCATCCCCTAGCCAGGCTTTGAATGCTGCCTGGTGCACTGGTGGCCATTTTAAAGGACTTGGCATTCTTGCCACCACTGCTGCCACAGGAAAGGTGGCAGTGGCTGAGAGCCTGCCCTTTTAAATCACTGGGCCCTGGGGAAGCTGCCCATTTTGCCCTCCCCTATCTGCAACCCTGAAAATCAGGACCTCTGAATGAAAAATAAATCTGTAAGGTATGACTTTGCAGACATTTCTCATTTGAGTAGCACTGACTCACATCAGTTGCCCCATCAGAATTAAGTAGCTAATGGAAGTCACATTTGCTGAAATGGGCTTGTAATATTTGTCCAGGCTAATACCTCACTATCAAAATTCTTGGCTAGTCTCCATGCCTGCAAAAGAATGTTTAAGATTGCAAAGGGAAAATATATAGGGGGAGAACTCAACAGTATGTCTTTGAAAATGAGACCCTGTTCCTTTCTGTCTAAGCCCCTCTGCTTATGTGTTTTTAGGAGTAAATTCATAAGAATAACTAATAATAAGAATGCTTTTAATTGAACAATAGGCCTCTAAATCATAGTTCCGCTCTATGTGATTATCTCTGACGCAAAAAACAAGAACCTTACATTGAGAGCATCAGTGCAAAATTAGGCAAATTTTTCAGACGTTTTTGAGATTCTTCTAATGTGTCAGGGCCGTATCGTCCCCTACAGGAACCTTATGGTTTGTCTAGGAAGCTCCACAAACTGTTTCTGTTTCTTCCATCGCCTGGATGGGGTTTCAGTCCCACCAGTCCTGGTGTCATTCTAAGATCTCCAAGACTATCCCATGGACCTTAGGACATCCACCAAGAGCCCATGAACATGAGAAAATATCCAGAGGCTTTACATTATTTCTCATGGTTCCTGTGCCCTTAGGCTAGCTCCCATACTCAAATGTATCCACGTGGGATATACACATCACAGTATGGAGAAGGAACCTCCTGGATGTGACCTTGAGCATGTCAGTATGACTTCTAACAGGGAGGTCCTTGCTACGGAAAGCACTCTGACCCAACATCCTTAGACTGGTGGAACCCTTTTCCTGAGAGTCGAAGGGCCCTTGTGACATGAGTTGGTAGTGGGAATATATTGCAGAATTACCTCTCCTCGTTTCCATGTCCCCAATGGGTTTCAACTAGATTTTTTTTGTTCTCAGACATTCATCATACTGGAGATGAGCTTTAAATAGCAAATCTAAGGTTACTCAGAACAGTAGGTTTGGTTCCGTGTAATAAAAATATTAGAATTCATGCCTAGATGGTCTTTTAGTGGCTAAAATTAGATTCTCCAAAAGGAAAACTATATTTTAAATTCTGTACATACTTCTGGTTTTGTGTATTTACTATTTTTTTTTGCCTCACTGAGAAGTCTAATAAGAACAGTCATGATACACGTTTCACAGACGTTACACTGAACGATTTAAATTAAACTTTATGAAGATTCTCTTTTACAAGCTGATCTTCATAAAGGAAGTTAAGGCAGCAGTAAATTTTAACATAAATGGCAAACTGCAAATGAAAATTAATTCAGCTTGCAAAATGCATTTCAGAGCATGTATAAACAAGTGAAAAAAAATCAACAAATCAAAGGTCATTCCTGAGGAGAAGATGCTGAGATATAGACTGGGTGCTTTAAAGAATGTCTTGTAATTAAGTCCCTGGAGAGCAAAATACATAGAAATCTAAAGACTAAAACCACAGCCTCAATGACAAGTCAGACTATCAACAGATGCTATGCCTATGAATATGTTACTGATAATTGCAATAGCAGAACCTAAGTTGCTGCATTTGAGATCAAAAGGACAGGATAGGGTCACAATTTATCCATGCCTTAAACAGCTGCAGTTTAAAGTCCTTGTAATATGGCTTTCAGTTTGCAAAGGTCATAATTCTGTGCACTGAAGCCAGTTGTAACTTTGCCACTGATTTTGTTGGGTGGACAATCAGAAAGTAAGGAAATAAGGAGGCCCCTTGGTGCATTAAGTTGCACACCAACATATGTGTTCACAAATTGGATTGCCTAAGTGGCCATTTCTTTGCTCACATATAAATGTGGGTTTTCTAGTAGGATAAATAAAACATCTGCAGACAACTGAATCTAGCCTATGAGATCACTCATTCTGGATGTTCATCTTAGCTCATCTCTCCCCACAAAAAGAAGTCAATTCTGGAAAATATCTGGGACAACTGTTCAACATGACAGATGGATTCGACAATACAGATGGATTTGAGCAGGATGCTGACTGCATCGGCACAATCTCCCACAGCGAAGTCCTCTTACTAGGAAGCAGGGATGATGCGATGGAGCCAGCCTCGTCACTCTCATACCTAAATGTGCTTTGCTGACCTGAGACTTGAAACCGTATCTTAAAGCATTTTCTTTCCATCAATGTTTTTAAGCACCAACGACTAGTCAAACCTGACAGCTGATATTGTCAAATCAGCTTAGGAGATTTGGATGCTCATTTCCCACTAATTTTAATGGGAATGGAACATTCAGATCCCCCAGCTGGATTTGAAAATCTGCTGTTTTCTGCAACTTTCCAGGGTTGTGCTTGATTCTTGTTTTCTGCATGGCACATTTAAGGATGATTCATCCCTGTGCACTCTGACTAGGTTTAATAGGTAGTGTGACATTTTTGGGCAGTTTGTACAGTTCAAAATAAAATTGTTATAGTCCAAAAGACAAATGTAGGGACAATTCTGAAAGCTTTACTTCATCGATCTCTGTATTTTGGGTGGTGGCTAGAAAAGAAAGAATGTTCTTCCAAATGCAGGTCATGCACACGATACCATTGTGAAGGACATTACTCTTTTAGTCTTCATGGGGAATAATGAGGCCCTCCAAGAGCCTCATCACCAATCTTCGTGTTGGTCTTAAAATTGTATAATTTTGTGCTTAAATTCAACTACCTGCTTGATGGAATTGGTTGAACATTGGTTGGACTGAAAAGCCTCTGAAAGCCAACTTGTGTAGCATGGCAGGATCAGTCTTGTTCCTGGGCTCCAGGCCCTCTGCTCACTCCATTGGCCCCACCATAGGAACCCCATTACCCTTGCTGGGGCAGAGAGGTGGTCTGAGGGGAACCCAGTCCCTACCCACTCATTCCAGGCTCTGGCCCCAGGCTCTGTGTGGCTGCTACCTGTGAGGGCTGACTCCATTCACCCTTGTCCCTGCAGTTCTTCCCCCGGGCAACTTCCCAGACAATCCCCCTCAGTATCTCAGGTAGCAGCAGCAAGTCCCCTTCCCCTTCAGTTCCACTGACGACCAGTTCTCCTCAGTCTCTAGTTGAGTCTCAGGGTCCCCCAGACTAGGGGGGCAGACCAGTCCCTTGTTGCTGAGGCTCTTCTCTACTGTCTCTGCTGCTCCTCTAAGTTTCCTTCCCTCTCCTCACTCACCTCCTACACTCCTCACTTGCCCTGCATGGGAAAGGGTTTATAAAGGTAGGCTTGACTCAGATCAGCTGGCCCTCATTGATTTAGGGCAGCCTACTCCTCAGCTGCTCCCATTCTACCTGATTGTCAGCTCCAAGACTGCCCTGTTCTGATTCTTGTATTTCCTCCTCTGGGCTCACCCTGCCAGAGTAGGTACAATTCAGTACATTATGACCAAATTGCTTTGGATTTGAAACAGTGCCCTCAGGGATGAATGACCTTCTGCTGTTTTGTTTCTCATTGTTATTTTTTTTAAATCTCTTCAGGCCAAAGATGAGATACAAAAATATCTTACCAGGATGGGCTTCAGTTTGGATTCCTATTGTAAACAGGTCAGTAATACAGGTCACTGTAGCTCCACTCAAGGGTGGAAAATAGTAGAAGAATGCTAACTATTTTATAGGATGAACAGAGAAAGCTACGGTGAAATTGCATTGAAGGTAGATAGGGGAAGGTTGTTTCTATGCTGCTGTGTAATCTGAAGATATTTATACAGGCAGAGCTGTACTGAACACTAAGCGCTGAAAAGAAGGCAAAGACTACATCAGGCACTCTACAGATATGGTGGCCAAGGAATATTGTAAGTAGGACTATTAGTGACTTTAAAAAGTATCACTGGCACTTGGACCATATATAGAAGTCAAAAGGTTAAATTTCGGCACTTCATCTTGGAAAGGTTGCTGACCTCTGCTCTAGCTAATCACTCTTTCCCAGCCATGTCCCCTATGCTTGGATCAGGAGAATGGTGGCATAGAACTTGAGAAGTTTAAGATTCAGGTCAGTTAGGTGGAAGTCTACTTTGTGCTACGAAGATCACACAAAAGCAGACTTAGTAGGTAAAGGAGTCAGGCCCAATTACTGTGAACAGGATATTTTGAAAATAGTTTTGGTCTGGAAATAACAAGAAAATAACAAACCAAACTAAAAGCAACAGTCCAAGAATGCATGAGCTAAACATTGAACCAAAAATTTATTTTTCACATTACAAAGAGAAAATATTACAAGGATGATGTCTCTGTGACAGAGCTTCCTTCAGGGTAAGGGCAAATCTGTAGTTGGTGTAAATGAGTATAGTTCCATTGAAATCAATGAAACATTGATTTATGGTATCTAAGGCAATGGTCTACAATTTGCTGGCTTTGTAGGGCTTTTTTTTTTTTCAATCCAAATAGTTTAAATCAGTTCCCAAAAGGGAAGAACAGATCCCAAGTTGTCATTGAATCAGTGACTACAAAAGACAGACATTCCCTTGGAAAGACTGATAACAAGGTCAACCAATAGAAAACTTAAAAAAACTTCTGTCAGCTTTTTCCGCTATCATATTTTTCATGAAGCATTTTAATTTTGCTTGCTGCTGCTGATGGCATTATTCTCAGTCTCTGCTGGCTTGACCTTCAGCGGTTGATGTAAGAAAACCTTTTTTTCTTTTTTTTGAATGCCATATGTTTTTTATTAAATAAAATATTCTTTTACCATCTGTTTGACTGGTGTCCATGAATTATAATCTGGCAAAATACAGCCCTGCTGTAAATGCTACCATATGAATGAAATAGTCTGGAGAAATCTATCCCTTACCATATGGGGTAAGTAGCAGTTTAAACTTTTAAGGGTGAAATGATATAAGCATAAAACTAGGTTCAAAATGGATAATTTCTAATTATGAATATGATAAATGGGCTATTTTTCAGCATCACAACACAAGAGATAATGGAAATAGGACTGCATGAGTATTTTGGAGATGTCAAATCTATTAGAAAATAGTCTTACATTGCATAGCTCAACCAATATTAGTAGGAGCATGCTCCAGTTGAGTATGTGACCCTCAAAATAAAACTCGGAAAAAGGTGTGGTGCCTAAAACTCCGGTTCAGCAAGTTTCTTAAGCACGTGCTTACATTAAGCATGTCAGTACTCCCCCTGGCGTTTGTGCTTACATTTATATACATGCTCAAGTATCTTGATGAATTGGAACCTAAAGGATAGAGAACGCTCTTCATTCTGTACAGTGCAAAGACAAATGCAAAAATATGTTAGCTTATTGAAATTGGAAGGGGAATTTACACAAAGCAAATTAACTAGTCAGTTTGCAAGATGATTGAGGGTTAACATTCTCATGCCCATGAAAATTGTCATGGGAGACTGAGATTTGTTTTGTTTAGTTTGAATAAACATCCACAGAAAAATTTTATTTTCCGTGTTCTTAATCCATTTATTTTTTACACAAGTGCAGTTTCCAGTCACATCAATAAATGATGCTAAGCCAAACAAAGATGATATTTTTGATTTGCCAAAAGAAGAAGAAAATTGAATGTGGGTTTCCAGATCTGCATACAGAATTGTTTGCATCCTCCCAAGTCTATAATTCAATAGGATGCTTTAAATGATCTTTACAAAAGGTCTTTTTATTCAGTGCAATTTTGTAGGATTTAGGGAAATTTCATTAGAACCCTATTACACTTCTATTACTTTCATCCATATTCAGTTCTACTAAACTTTTCCAAAGAGATTAGCGTTTTAGTTTGAGGCCCCAGTTCAGTAAAACACATGCACAAGACCAAGTGATTTCAGTAGAACAGAGTTAAATGCTTCCCTGCCTCAGGCCCTTCATAGTAGCTGGCTCAGTAGACCTAAAGCATTTTGCTAACTTTATTATTATTATTTATTATTTTATTTTATTATTTTACAAATAAGTAAACTGAGGCATGAGAGATTCACTGAAGATCACTGAGCAGGTCAGTGGGAAGATCAACCAAGATCCTCTGAAACCAAGTCTTGTGCTTCATTTGTTAGGCCACACTACCTCCTTTTTCTCTTCAGACACATCTCTAGGCATGAATGGATGAACAGATAAGGGATGAGAACTCTGGGAATTCATAGATCTATAAATTCAGAGGCTTGAGGGGGACCGATGTGCTTCTTCAGTCTGCCCTTCTGCTTCACAGAGGAGAAAGGCGCATGGCATTTCACAACGTCCATCTTGCTGACAACTGCTGTGTCCTCAGATCCATGGAGGTAAGTACAGCTGGAAACTTGGGTATATTACAGACAGGCCCACCAGTGGGTGAGGCAAAGGGACAACTGGCCTGGGACTGGTGATTCAAAAGGGTCTGGGTTCCTGGCTACTCTGGGCACAGAGTCCCAGATTCTGTAAATTGCCACTGGAGCCCTGTGTTGTGAGGGCTGCCTAGGACAGGCTGCTCCCTGTCCTGCCACTTCCAGCTAAGATCCCACTTCTTTCTGCCTTGCCCAGGGGCCAGATTAGTCTGTTGGCCCCACTGATTACAGAGGTTGGTTTGAGCAGTAAATTTCAGGTGCACTCTGTTTAACACTATTCACCCCAACCCACAGACACCCACTCTTTCAGCCTTCTATGCATGGCCAGAAACCCAGTATATAATATGTCTGGGTCTCTGCATTCAAATTCCTGTTCTCGGTCATCTTTTCCACAATTTTGGTTCACAATTTTATAATTTTTTTGGTACTACTCCATGGGCTGCAGCTGTGTGCTATATGGGCAGTCCCTTGTCCACAAACTGACACAGAAAGAAACAGCATTTCCTAGATTCGGGCCTTAGAGTGTATTTCACAGAAAAGCCACCAGATAATTTTTCCTCTTTTCTGCTCTTAGCAAAATAGACAATTTGAACTATCCTAGCTATTTGTTGTTATAAATGTAGATCTCCCTTTACACTGGTGGTGTTGCTAGGGAATGTGCACAGCTTCTGTTACTTTTGAATTACGGCTGCATGCACTTATCTTTTCTCCCAGCAAATAGCATTTATAGCAAGTTCTTTGAAAGCAATGCAGTCATTTGTACTTAAGACAGAATTATGGCAGGCGCAGACAAAATTATAAGAGAATGTCTAGACCATTGCTTCTTCTAGGGGCGTGAAACTCTGCTTACTTGTGTTTGTTATTCATTTTTATAAGCACATTTTTTCATACATTTCTGGATGTGAAAGGAACATATGTTAAGAGCCAGTAAGGTATTTTAGCTGCTTATGTGCCCCTACCCCTGTTTCCCAGATATTTTACTGTATATTCCAGCCTGGTGTGTTCACTTTTCTTTTCAATAACCAACCTACTGATCTTAGTAATGAGATGTTCTAAAATCTTAAGCCATTTCTACACATGCCCCTTCCTCTGGAACTGGAATGGTAATGAGCAGCCTGGAATATGCTAATGAGGCATGGATGTAAATTTCCTGCATCTCATTAGCATAAGGTCATGTGATTCGGAGGCCAGAAGAAGCTCTTCTGGACTCCAAAATATCTGTGTAGAAGCGCAGCCCACCAGGATCTCCCAGAAAGAAATCCTCCTTTCGGAAGCCCTGTCTTCCTCGAAATAAGCTGTTTTGCAATAGCTATTCCAGAATAGCTTATTTCAAAATAAGTTAGTTATGTAGACATATCTGGTCTTAACAGCTCTATTCCCTGTGAAATGACATTCACCAATTTCAAAATAAGATGCCCACTAGCCTGCTATTTTGAATTTATTTCAAAATAGTGGTTGCATTGTATAGATGCTTGGTTAGAGATTTTAAAATAACAGCTGTTATTTCAAAATAACTGTGCTGTGTAGACCTACCCTTAGGTCCTATTTTAAACCAGAGATTAAAGGCTGTTGATTGAAGTGGACTGGTAAGGGCAAGGATTGTTACTGCCCTCATCTTCTCATTCTGAACAGGGGAGACAGAATGTGTGTTCTGAGAAACTTACTTGAGCCCAATGTTCCTTCTAATATTTTATATTTTTCTATCTATGTGCACAATAATTTTATGTGCACGAAGGCATGTGCAAATGTGCACTACAAGCAGACACAAAAACCTAGTGGTGAGCACTCAGCTAATCATCTGGGCAGCATTTAAATCTCTTCTGAGCAGTCACACAAGTGTGCAGCTTACAAAGAACATTGCTTGAGGCCTTTTTTTGCCGTTGAAAAAGTGCTTTTCAAGACAACAGAAAGAGAGGCAGAGAATACTTGTTTCCATATGTTACAATGGATATCAGTCAATGCAATGGAAAGAACTTTGTGACAATACAATCAAAGCAAAAGTGGAGGTTTTCCTGGTTTTGGTTTGACATTCGTGGGGATTTATTTTCTTTGAAACCACTGGAAGTGTCTGCTTGTCAAAGGCAAACTCTTTTCAGTATATCTTGTTGCATGTAACCTTGTATTCCATACAACAAGGCTGACAGCCATCGTGGGCCCTGGGGTAAGGTAAGAAGGGGGGCCTAGCTCCTTATCTCCTAGAAGTGGTACGGTAAAGAGCAAATGGGGCAGCGCCTAGGGCATTCAGCCCTTAACACTCTTTGGATCATGGCACTGGGCCCATCTCTTTCCCGCACATCTGTATGGAGTACCATTGCCATGGTAGTTAAAAGGGGCCTGGAGCTCCAGCCATTGTCAAAATAGGTGTGGTAGTGGCCAGAGTTCAAGGCTCTTTTGAAACACCAGCCCCTGCACAACTGTCTCCTTTTTCACCTTCCCCTCTCTACATCGGCAGGCCTGGCTCCATATGTTCCATGTTTCATATTGTTTGGCTCCTTACAGTGCAAACAGGAGAGTCACTGACACATGGCATAGCCTTATTTCCAGTGTTATGGTATTGGTATTAGTATCCAGTATTAGTCCATGCTGTGGAAATCAGACAATATTATATAGTAGGGATTTTATTTTTCCATCAACTGATAATGAACACTAGAAGGCTCGTTTTGTAACTGACACACTTCTGAGAACTTCCAAATATTGTCTAAACTAATTGTTCATGTTATGATTTTGCATTGGGGTTTTCAAAGCTACTGAGGGGAGAGATTAGGATCCAAATCCCACCAACGTGCAAGGGGAGTTAGGTGCCAAACTACCTTGAGATTTCTTTGAAAATCCCAGCTTCAAGGTCCTTCATCTTGTAACCTTATCTAGTTAGAGATGAATGTGGGAAGACCTCCTTTCCAATTATATATATTTCTTATTACTCAGCATCAAGCATCGTGTGACCTCAGACCTGTCACTTGAGTAGGATTCATCATTGATTCTCCTGTCCAACAGCCCAGTGTAATTTTGCAATGGAAATTGAGCTCTAAGGGGAATGAAGGCAACATTTTTCTATCAGGTATCAGTTTCAAACAACACTGTGACTGTGCTGAAGCTGCTTTAAGGCACTGATGTTAGACTGTTAAGCATCTAGATCTGATGGTGCTGAAAGTGTATGTAAAAATCCCAAAGATGAATATATAGATTGAATACATCCCAGTGAAGATGAACATAAACACTGGACATAAACTAGAGGGGTCTAGGTTGGATATGAGGAAATACTGTTTCACCAGAAGGTTGGTGCAGCACTGGAATGGGTTACTTAGTGAGGTGGTGGAATCTCCATCCCTGAAGGTTTTTAAGTCTTGGATTTACAAAGCCCTGCCTGGGATGATTTAGTTGGGATTGGTCCTATTTTGAGCAGAGGGTTGCATTTGATGGCCTCTTGAATTCTTCTCCAACCCTATGATTCTATGATTGCTTTGCCTGCTGTCAGATGAGGCATGCCATTATGGCAAGCATGCCGTGCACTCCTGCTGGTATGATTCCATGCATTCTGGGAATGCCAGGTCATGCTGGCAGACGATGGTGCTTTTCAAAATGGTGCCTTCCATATTGCCTGGCCTTCCTTGCACTGAAATGAGAGAGGCCCTGTGAGAGGGGTCAGGATGGTGCCATTCTCAGAAATACCAGAGCATCCAGTATTCCCAGAATGTGTAAGTGGCTCCCTGATGCTAGAGGCACTCAGCACTGCCTGTCCCCACCAGAGCCTTTCACTAGTGAGGGTCAATACAAGCCACTATGTGGCACAGCCTGCTTTGCACTGATGTGTGAAGCTACACTTACCCTATATGTCACCCCCAGCAATGTGCAATGTTAACATCACCTTAGGCTACAGCTACACTAGCAAGCTTTGACAACAAAACTCCAGTTTTGTCAATAAAACTGGTGGAACATCCACACACAAAATGTGTTTTGTTGACAGTATGCCAACAAAAGTCAGCACTTTCACCAACAACCTTCTGCTTCTTCCAGATTAAAAAGAACACCTTTTGTCAACAGGTTCCGTCAACAAAAGAAGCTGCATGGATGCTCCGGGTGTGGGGGGGTGGGCTTCTCTCAACAGACAGGGCATCTAAGGCAATGGGTAGCTCTGGCTGCTGTGCCTGCGGGTGCCTGTTTTGTCAGCCACTCTTCTGATTGGCTTTTGTGTGTGCCCACACTCTGTTGATAGAAGTTTTGTTGGGAAATCTCTTCCGACAGTGACTTCTATCAACAGATTGCTGTAGTGTAACCTTGCATGGTGACAACTATCAGAGGGGTAGCTGAGTTAGTCGGTATCTTCAAAAACAACAAGAAGTCCTGTGGTACCTTATAGACATTTATTTTGGAGCATAAGCTTAAGCGGGTCTTTGCCCATGAAAGCTTATGCTCCAAAATATCTGTTAGTCTATAAGGTGCTACAGCACTTCTTGTTTTTGTAGTATAACCATAGCCTTAGAGTCCTGGAGGAGAGAAAGATAATTCCTTGATCCTGCTGTCAGCACTGATATCCCCAATTCTGTGCCTCATCACCATTTAGTGAGGTGTGTTTGCAGTTTCAGGAACCATATTTCTTTCTGCAAAGACTGCAGCTTCCACTCCAGGGGAAAAGAAAAATCACTTCAATATAATTTTATATAATTTAATGTCATGCTCCTACTACATAATGATGTGGAAATGAAACTGATGTATAATTCTCTGCACAAGCAATGAATGAAAGAAGCCTTATAATTAAAGGTGTGTATGGCTACAGAAAAGCACAAACTCTTAGCTTCTTCTGTATGGAATAAACTTATCAGTAATGAAGAAGATTTATGCGGAGTATTTTCTGGGTTTGCCACACATAGCATTGCTTAGAATGTGTTGACAAACATGAGAACTGCAGGCCAGACCTTCAGCTGGTGTGAACTGGTGAAGGGAGTAGAACGTCACTGATTCATGCCAGCTGAGGATCTGGCCCTAAATTACTCCTGGGATGCGTAGGAGCACCAGGAGCAGTTTGAGTTCTCCATGGTGATGGTAGTAAAAGCATGGTTCCATTTTCATTCAGAAATCCTTTTTTTTTTTTTTTTTTTGAGATTTTTGGCTGAGGAAAGTGTCCGGGATTGCTTTGGATCTAGATGTCACCAGCAAGAAGGGCCCTACTGTAGAAAAATATTTTTGTTTTTGTTTTCCAGGCTGAGGGAAGCTTCAAACTAAGGCAATGTCTCCCATGCAGCTATTTCTGCCTCTGTATCTCAGCAGGGTACCAGGTAGGAGGAATTTGGCTTCCCCTATCCTCTGGAAAGCCAATACACTTGTCCCTGGGCAAGTTGGGGAGGATAGCGCCATGCACCGGCAAAGAGTGGGACTGAGGGCAGCTAGCTCTGAGTGTTGCTTTAAATTTGCAGCACCATTCCCTACCCTAACAGTCCTCAGGCTGCCCAGAGCCTACTGCGTTTCTCCCTTGCTACCAGAAAGCCCTCAGAGCCACTCAGAGCACACTGCACCTCCGTGAGGCAGTCCTCAGAATTTGGTACCTTAAGATTCTTACAATATATGAGGACTAAGGCAATTTTCTACAGATAAATGGAGAATAATGGAGACTTTAATGACTCTTACACAAGTATGTGTGCCACTTAAATGGGAGAAATAAAAGGTGTGACAGAGTCAACAAGACAAGTCAGTGATTTTCATTACTAAGTGACATGGAATAGAAAAACAAAAGATGTATTTCCAGCCGCAGCATCGTGGTAATTCTGATTAGTTTCAAACAGATTCAGCTTCAGATGCTTCATGAAACGAATAAAAAGCAGCTAATCTTACAAATGCGGGGGACACAGGGAAAACCCACAACAAAGATGTAGCATGTGAGGAACTTTAATAGTAATGTACACAATCTAAAGGAACTATTGTGTTTCTGAAAGAAAAAAGAAGTAAGATCAGTATCAATAAATGACCGTAACTAAAATAGATGGAGATGCAGCCTATATATAAAACCTTCTCACCTTTTCCTTGTGAAGACAATGCTGATCATGAATATGTTTCACTCACTTAAATAAATGTAATTAACCTGGGAGAATGTGTGAGAAGAATTTAGCAAGAGTCTATTAAAATTAGATCGGATCATTCCAAATGAAGTGTTGATATGCATTTATTTTTTTCTAGGGTCACCATCTTTAATAAAATCTGCCTTTCAAACAATTAGCTACAAACAACAGAATCTTTCAAAGCATCTGTAGATGTAATAGATGCATCTTATTGTATGGTTCATGACCCTGTAACTGATGCACACTATCCCTTCCCAGGTAACGCCTTCAAATTTATTCCATTAAATTTATCTTCACAACTCCTTGATTACAGTTCTTTATGATATATGCGTCTCTCAGGTCTATACAAAGACAAATTGTCATCTGGACAGTATAGGTACCTGAATATTTTCCATCCATTTTTTTCAATAAAAACTGGCTTTTTGGATTAAATGAAAATTTGCAATAAAATTCTTCCTGAAAATGTTTGTCTTTTTGTAAAAAAGAAACAAAGAGATGTAAAACAAACAAGAAAACCTTAAAAAACCAAACATTTTTTTGACTGAAAACAAAGAATATTTTGTTTTTTGGCCACCATCTTTCTTGTTGACAGAAAATGTTTCTGTGTGTGGTTTGTTGTTGTTTATTAAAATTAAAATTTTTCAATAAGGTTTGACAAAAATGAAAAATAGTCAGCCAAAGAACCAAAACAATTTTCTGACCAGTTTAACTACCTAGCATGGCTAATGATTAGGAGCATTATTTATTACTTGTCTTACAGTAGTCATTGCCATGGGTTAGAGCCCCTTTGTTCCAGGCTTTGTACAGACACAGAATGAAAAGATGGTTTCTGCCCTAATCTAAGCAGATGGAGTGACAAGAGGCAAAAGGAGGGTACAATTATCAGATGGGATACACAATGGGTAGCAGTGAGACAGTCAAGAATAGTGTAGTAAGTAGCAGTCACAGTAATATCCGATCTTTCTGTTGCCTTCCAGATGGGCTCAGGACACTAAGGCCGTGTCTACACGTGCCCCAAACTTCGAAATGGCCATGCAAATGGCCATTTCGAAGTTTACTAATGAAGCGCTGAAATGCATATTCAGCGCTTCATTAGCATGCGGGCGGCAGCGGCGCTTCGAAATTGATGCGCCTTGCCGCCGCGCGGCGCGTCCAGACGGGGCTCCTTTTCGAAAGGACACCACCTACTTTGAAGTCCCCTTATTCCCATGAGCTCATGGGAATAAGGGGACTTCGAAGTAGGCGGGGCCCTTTCGAAAAGGAGCCCCGTCTGGACGCGCCGCGCGGCGGCAAGGCGCATCAATTTCGAAGCGCCGCTGCCGCCCGCATGCTAATGAAGCGCTGAATATGCATTTCAGCGCTTCATTAGTAAACTTCGAAATGGCCATTTGCATGGCCATTTCGAAGTTTGGGGCACGTGTAGACGTAGCCTTAAGAGAGTCACTACAGTGACTAAATATCAGAGAGGTAGCCGTGTTAGTCTGTAACTTCGAGAACAGTAAGAAATCTTGTGGCATCTTATAGACTAACAGATATTTTGGAGCATAAGCTTCCATGGGCGAAGACCCACTTTACCAGATGCATGATCAACTGTTTTTTTCCTTCTTTATGGACTTTAGGCAAGGATGTGTCATCCGTTTGACTAGATCCAAAACTAGTAGGAAGAAACAACCCTCTAAATCCATATGGAAGTACTGGAACATACTAGAATGGACTTGTTTGGAGCTGAGATTGCCAAGAAGTATGACATGTTTTCACTAGCTATGGATAGTGGATACTACACAATACACTGTGAGAGATTTCTAGGTCAAAAATGGCCTTACTACACCCAACCCTCCTTTAATGAATGTGGAAACTGCAAAACATGTCTAAATAAAGAAGAAGAAAGAGTGGAGGTAAAAAAATGTTCACAGGTTGTGTCATAATCAGCAGATTGCTAACTGGCCAACTTAAAGGAAGACAGAAAATAACCCCTACAAACCTCACTTTTTTCTCTGATGCCATCATTAATATTCAGCTTTTATATAGAACATTTCAGCGTTGGACCTCAAAGGTACAACGGCATCCGGTATCAATATCCCTATTTTGCCGGGAAACTGAGGCAGGGAGCAGTCTCATGAGATGCCCAAGCTCACCCCACAGGCAAGGGACAACACCAGGAATACAGCCCAGCTCTCTTGAGTTCCAAACTAGTGCTTAATCTGCTAGGCCACAGGTAAATTAATCTACAAAAATGATGAAAAAAGAGTTTGAATCCAGAACCCAAAATCACTTCTTAATGATTTCCTGGTGTATCTGGTTTTCTTTGTGTCTTTTTGTCTGATGCATGGATACTGCCAAACAAATACTATAATAGTATAGCAATACAAACAAATATAAACTGCACCAGTCCCTTGCTTGTTTAACTCCCATTATAACCCACAGGAGATTTCTTTGTGGATTTGAAAAACAGCTGCAAGAACAGATTCCAACATATTCATCATAGCATAGTTTCAAATATACTAGAGCTATAGCACTGTGAAAATTAACTGTTGAATAATCCTCGTTTTATGTGCAGCTGGGCAATCTGATGAGTGCATGATAGATTGTAGTTGAAAGCTTTAGGTCAGAATTTAAAGACATTCATAATGTTACATAGCACTTCTATAAAGCACAAGCAATTTGTGATTTCGCAAAGTGCTTTAATAATATGAATTCTGTCTCGTAACTCCCACATGAGACGGAGAACTCTTATTACACACATTTTACAGATAGGAAAATGCAGTCTCGGGAAGCTGGATTCTGGTATCATGTCAATGGGTATTGATTAAGACTCAGAGTAGTATCTGGTGTGTGTGAGTTCAGAATTAGATTTTCCCAAGGTTACACAGTAATTCTGTAGAAGAGCCAGGGCTATAAGAGAGATTGCTGAGATGCTGTTGGCTGCTCAAACCACAACTTCCTTCTTTATGATGTAGTATATGAGGCAGATTTCTCTGCTTTATAGAAAATGTAATTTTTTTTAGTCTGTACAAAAGTCAGTTTTAGGCATGTCACTGACATCAGAACATGTTATGGTCTGAGAACAGCAAGATCTCAAAAGGTAGTTGTCCATAGAGTATCATCATTGAATGAAGGTGTTTCTAATGAACTGAATCTGATGCTGTTCAATATTTTTAAATGATCCGAAAATAATTATAAAATTGTGGCTGATAAAATTTGTGGGTGATACAAATGATTGTCAGAGTGATATATAATGATGAGGATGTAGAGTCAGGCAGAGCCATGGGATGGTCCCATTAAAAATAAACGGTTGAATACAGGCAAATGCACGGTTATACTTCTACAAACAAAAATGTTGACTCTGCCTACAGAATGTGGAATGCTGTTCTGGAAAGCCATGTCTCTGGAAAAAAATATGATTGATTTTTGAGTTGCTTGTTCCTTATGTGATGCGGTTGCAAAACAGGTAAATATATTTCTGGAGAGTATTAATGGGTGTATTGTATGTGGGACTTGGTAGGGAATTGCTCTGCTCTGTTCAGCATGGATGAGGTTCCAGGTGGGGTATCGTGTTTGATTTTCAGCACCACACTTTCGGATGTGAAACAAATTGGAGAGAGCAACAAAAGTTGTCACAGTTTTGGAAAACCTGACTTATGAGGAAAGGTAAAAAAAACCTGATCATATGTAGTCTTTGGAACAGAGAAAACTCAGGAGAAACCTGATAAGTCTCTAAGGCCGTGTCTACACTAGCCAAAAACTTCGAAATGGCCGTGCAAATGGCCATTTTGAAGTTTACTAATGAACCGCCTCATTAGCATGTGGACAGCTGTGGCACTTTCAAATTGATGCAGCTCGCCGCTGCGCAGCTCGTCCAGACAGGGGTCCTTTTCTAAAGGACCCCGGCTACTTCGAAGTCCCCTTATTCCTATGAGCACCCCTCAGTCTTCTCTTCTGTAAACTAAATCTCTCAGCTTCTCCTCATAGGTCATGTGCTCCAGCCCCTTAATCATTTTCATTGCCCTTCACTGAACCTGCTCCAGCATACCCACATCCTTTCTGTACTGGAGGGGACCCAAAATAGACACAGTACCCCATGGCTACGTCTACAAGTGAAGCCTACATCGAAGTAGCTTATTTCAATGTAGCGACATCGAAATAGGCTATTTCGATGAATAACGTCTACACGTCCTCCAGGGATGGCAACGTCGACGTTCAACATCGACGTTGCGCAGCACCACATCGAAATAGGCGCTGCGAGGGAACGTCTACACGCCAAAGTGGCACACATCGAAATAAGGGTGCCAGGCACAGCTGCAGACAGGGTCACAGGGCGGACTCAACAGCAAGCCGCTCCCTTAAAGGGCCCCTCCCAGACACAGTTGCAGTGAACAGCACAAGATCCACAGAGCCGACAACTGGTTGCAGACCCTGTGCACGCAGCATGGATCCCCAGCTGCAGCAGCAGCAGCCAGAAGCCCTGGGCTAAGGGCTGCTGCACACGGTGACCATGGAGCCCCGCAGGGGCTGGAGAGAGACCATCTCTCAACCCCTCAGCTGATGGCCACCATGGCGGACCCCGCTATTTCGATGTTGCGGGACGTGGATCGTCTACATGTGCCCTACTTTGACATTCAACTTCGAAGTAGGGCGCTATTCCCATCCCCTCATGGGGTTAGCGGCTTCGACGTCTCGCCGCCTAACGGCGATGTTAACATCGAAATAGCGCCCAACACGTGTAGCCGTGACGGGCGCTATTTCGTAGTTAGTGCCGCTACTTCAAAGTAGTGTGCAAGTGTAGACACGGCTCATATGGGTTAACGTATAGTTGGTTCTCCTTCAGCATGAAGGAGTGAACAAAAATGAGCTCTCAAGGTCCCTTCTGGCCTTATGGCTGTGTCTACGCTAGAGAGTTTTGTTGATTGACAGCAGGGGCCTTCTACACTTCTAACTCAGGGAGCAACTACACACATGCAGCGTTCTGTCGACGTAGTCTTGACAGAACTCCGCCCTGCATTTGTCTCAACAGTGTTATCCCTTGAAAATTTGAAGAATAATGATTCTCTCAGCAGAAGTGCAGCGTAGACACCTCTGTGGAGGGGGGGGCGGGGGTGAGGGCTTCTGGTTGCCAGGCAGCCGTTTGCAGAGCTGCCATTCCACTTTCTGTCGCTAGAGGGCAGTGCAGTCTTGCAGATTTCTGTCGATAGAGCAAGTTGTGTGTAGCAGCAGTCTCATGACAGAGGTTCTGTTGGAATCTCTTTCGACAGATGCTTCTACTGTAGACATAACTTACATTTCCATGTCTATATGAGTTCCCAGTGCTATGCTGTGGCAAAAGTGTTGATGTGATCCTTGGATGAGAAAACAGGGAACTTATGAGTAGGAATAACTCAGTGGTTTGAACATTGGTCTGTTAAACCCTGGGTTGTGGGCTCAATCCTTGAGGAGGCCATTTAGGGTTCTGGGGCAAATAGTTTTTAAAAAAATAACAAAAAATTGGTCAGGGATGCTGTTTGGTCCTGCTAAGAATGCAGAGGACTGGACTCAATGACCTCCCGAGGTCCCTTCCAGTTCTCTGAGACGTGTATTTCCATATATTTAGAATAGGGAGGTTCTCCCACTCCGCTGGTAATTGGTGCAGAGAGTGTGGGGTGGGGGAACCACCAGCCATGTGCCTCTGCTCCACCTCCTCCCTCCCCATGTTCCACCCCTGCCCCACCTCCACCCTGTCCCCACTCTGCCCATGTCCTGCCTCCTCTATCCATTCTCTGCCCTTGCCCGACCCCTGCTCCTTTTCCTCCCCCTGCTCCACCACCACCCGCATCTTCCTGCAGAGGTACAGTGCTGCTTCTGGTGATTGTGGTGTCAGTCCCACCTCTCCCCCAGAATGGCGCGGCCTAAGAGCAGCACAGGCTAGCAAGGTCGCGCTGCTCTTGCATAGTACCAATCCAAACCCTCACACTCACTAGAAGTAGTGAGGTGCTGGCACTGAGTTGGGGGAGCCTGACACTGGAGACACATGTGAACCTCCTGTGCCTCACCCCTGTCCCACTCTTTTGTTGTCTCTCGTTTGCCACACTTTTTTGCTGTCCCTTCTTGTTATTCTTTTCCTGCTCTCAATTCTGGTATTCAGTATAAGAGGAAAAAAAAATGTAATCCCCAATTTGAAAAATACTATCTTCTGGGGAGCAAATATTCCACAACAAAGGAGACACAGGTGAGAAGAAGGAAGACTTGCAAATCTATCTCTGCTGTAAGTGTGTTTTTACAATGCCTTTGGCAAGAGATGCTGGGAGTTGAGTTTACAAGATGGTTCAGTAAAATCGGCATGGGAAACATATGTATCCTGCACATTATTAGCATGATGCCTCATGGCAAAAGGTATACACTGCTGGCTGAATGGCATTTCAAATGAGATGGAAGGCAGCTTTTTATCAGAGTTGTTAACTTCATAGAAGTGCTGCTTAATTAAAGAAAAATGCTTTGAGAGGAAATCTGTTTTTTTAAAAGCATTAACACCTAGGGAAAACTTTGTCTACTAAGTGGCCAGATAATCATAGTTTTAGCTCTAAATATGACTAGCACATGTGTGTGTCCATCCAACTGCCTAACAGCTGCAGCCCACTAGGGAAAATAGGAAGGCAAAAGAGAACAGTAATTGCGTCTGTTTGAACAGATGAGAATAATTTATGTGCACATGCTATTTATAGAAAGGCTTCAGCAAACTAATTAATTGTTTGTAAGAACTTTAAAGTACATAACCTGAGACTTGACATTTTATATATTAATTATAATTACAGATGATCTGGAATCAAAATTCAGGGTCTGAACACTGACACATTTGGGAAAAGTTTGGATCCTGATCCAGGTCTCAACTTTGCAGCTTTCTTCAATCTTTAGGGTAGGCTGAAATGAAATCCTGGACTGGAACTCATCCTCATGTACTCTGGGAAAGCGGAAATCTTGATTCAACTTCTGTGACATGCACCAATTTCTAATGATCTCTTGGCATATTCTAGGTTAGCATGATCAACAAATATTATTTTGTCTGCATTGGCACATGCGCGTGCACACACACACACAGACACACTCCCTTTTTTTTTGTGCAAAATATCTCAAAGGCCAATTTGATCCACTCCTGAATTCAAATAGTTTAAACCCAACACTGAAATTTAGAAGACAACTGCAGGAGTTTGTTTCATATAGAAAGAACTGACAGTATCTCCCCATTTCATGGCAGCTGAAACTAATGCCAAAAATACATTGATGCCAAACTAGCCTAGTCTTAGTGAAGTTTTTCTGAGAATTATATTAAAGCAATAGCAAAGTAAGGTTTTCTGGGTTTGCAGGATACAGGAAGATAGAGTAGTACTCCCTATGGAAAGAAAGCAGAGGTATGAAAGCTAATTTATTATATTTGGATCTGTCATTGGGCTTCTCTACTGTCCCAGAAGTACTTGAACATTTTGAAATTTGTACCTGCTTTGCATCACTAGTGTATGTTGAGAACAACAAATATTTGCTATTTGAAATGAGTTACAATAGTAATCTAAGGGTGACAAATAAAACTGCAGAAACAAGAACCCTCACTAAAAATGTTCAGTTTAACCCAGTGCATCTTTGTTTAGATGGGATTATTCTGTGCAGTAGAATAAATGTGTGCAAAGGTTCACAGCATCCTGTCTGCACTGGTTCTGTTAGTTTGCAAATATGTGCTCACATGATTCTCAATTTTCAAAGAGGGACTTTTTCCAGTTAGAGGTACTGAAGTTAACTGCCTGGGTGTGGTCGGCTGTATTCGCACATTTTACTGTGGTATTTGGGAAGAGTAAGGAAGCCCTTTGGTATCCGTGAGCAACACCTGATTAGTTTCATAAGCTATGTCTATACTACAGTGATCTGTCTACAGAAGTTACTGTCAGAAGAGATCTTCCCACAAAACTGATGTCGACAGAGTGCATTCACACACAAAAGCAGACCGAAAAAGCGATCTGCCCTATCAACAGAGAGCGGCCAGACTGCTCAGTCCTCTCTCTATAGAATGGCTGACTGGAAGCACAGCAGCCATAGCTGCCTGGTATCCAAGAAGCCCTATCTGTTGACAGAGGGCCCCCTGGAATGTCTCCAGGGCTTTTTTTGTCACAGATTCTGTCGAGAAAGATGTCCTGCCTCATGGGGGAGAGGCAGAAGGCTGTTGACAAAAGCGCTGAGTTCTGTTGACAGTATGTTCAGTCCTGTTCTGTTTACAGAGTTCTGTTTAAACTATGGTTACATCTACACTAGAGGGCTTTTTTGACATTACACACATTTTTGACAAAAAACCTATGGCGTGTCCACATTAAAAATTCGTTCTTCCAAACATGCTGTTCTATCCTTAGGGGTAATGCTGAGCTGATACTGCTTGATTATAACACAGTATGGTAACCAGGAATAGTGGGTAGCCCCCTTTCATCTCAATGGGCTGCAGCAGCAGTCTGCTTCCTTCCCTATGAATCTCTCGCACACCAGGTCATGGGAGCCCAGTAGTTACCTGCTTCTCCCCTCCCTCCCGACACTTTTGGAGCATGCAAATCTCCTGATTCACCTTTGGTTCCTGTTCCTTCCCTGCCCTCCCAGACCTGGAACACCATGAACAGCTGATTTGCCATGTTCCAGCTCGAGAAGGGACAGGGAGGAGAGGGGATGGAGCACAAATCAGGTGTGTTGTGGTTCCCCTGAAAGTGCTGGGGAGGAGGGAGGCATCAGAAGTGCTTGGCTTTGGTGCAAGAGGCACATGAAGGATGGGGCAGCTGAGATTATGCGAGCTGCAGGTGGAGCCCCAGTAGGCTGCAGGTTGTCCACCACTGGCCTGAATTGTTGCAGTTACCTAAGATACCGCTGGGTATCTGAGGGTGCCAGAAGAACTGAGGATACAGTTCTTAGTGAAACCCAACGGGATGCAACATTGGCCCAGCTTCAGGGTTTCATAACAAACCTGAAACTCATCCCAGCACCAAGGCAGAGCTTTGCAAATGCTTTGATTGCATCTTACCGACTTGTGAGTGAAACTGGACCACTTCTGGTCTCTCAGTTAGGGCTGCACTGGCATGTTGGGTCGCATTTAGGGGAAGATTATGAGTTGAGGCACAGAAAAGGTACATGACTGGCAGCAGCTCAGGAGTTCAATTCTACACAGCAGTGAAACTAACTTAAAATTTCTTAGCAGTTCTGTCCTGTTGCAACCCAGGTCCCTGCCAGCTCTTTAAATAGCTCCCTGTTGGCTTTTGTGGCAGCTCAGCCAGTTCTTGCTAGAACTACGCACCAGGGGGCAGCTGCTTATTTTCACCTCTACTTTTAAACAATGTGAAAACTGTTCATTTTGAAAATGTTGAACCATTTTGATGTAAAACAAATCTTTTTTGTTTTGTTTTGTTTTATTTTTATTCTGCAGAAACCAATTACTGAATTCAACCCGAATTCACAAATGGTGTCAGGCAAATTTGCGAGTTGACCAAACATTTTTGTCCCACTCCTACTTAAAGTTTGCAGAGATGTCCAGACGTTTGGGGCCTCTCTATGCCTATTTTTCTGTATTTGTTGCATAGCAGTATTATTGTCACCTCCTGGACATTTAAAATACGAGAAAATGAATAATTTATCTAAAAGATATTTTGCCACTTTCCTTCAAATAATTTATTCTGCTTTAAGGTTAAAATCAATCAATCAATCAATCACAGAGCAATGCTCCTCTACCACTGAAAACAGTATGCCAAGATGATTTTTAAGCTATCATATAGCTTCAGAACCTGTCTGCCTTCTTTTTTTTCCAGCTAATTATTCCATCTCTTTAATTTCTGCTATCAATTAATTTTTTAAGTTCAGTGAAGTAATATACTTTCCTAACCTGAGGAATTTTATGTTTATCCTCCAGTGAAAATGGTATGCTTTCCAGGTAGTTCCTGCAGGTTTGAGAATTTACATACATAAATAGTGTAAGGAAAGTTTAACTAGATTTACAATTTTTAAATATCTGTGATAATAAGTCCTGCTTGAAGCCTGTTCAGTTAGCACAGTTCTCATTTAATTTGGATTTCATTGAGAAATAATGGACCAGAACTGAATTAGTTACAGTTGTAGGCATCGCTATAGGGAATGTGTGAGATATGTTAAATCCCGTTTCTGAGCTTTGCTTTCCTACATCAATGAGGACCTCTGTAGATCTATTATAAGAGCTTATACTTTTGGCAAAAGAAGCACTTTTGTGTGTGTTAAACGCTAGTGATAGCAATCATTCTTTGTATGTCATTCTTTATGATAGCATATGCAGGAGGAGTGAACAAAAATAGCTTTTAGGCTGAAACCTTTTTTTTTAACCTGTTTAGAAATATGGAAAACTTTAAATAAAAAAAGAAATATATTATTTAGCAAATGATAATTCTCCTTTCTGACATGGGGTCAGGAGATGTGGAAATCTGGGTTTCTCCAGCATATGAGGAAAAGAGGAATGACAACTCAAATAGGGTTTTTTTTTTAAAACGAAACAAAACAAAAAACAAAACAAAAACTGATGAGTAGCACAATAATGAAAAGCTTACCAGCAAAAACAAAACAAATGTTCATCACTGTACTCAAGACGCTTATAACAATCAGAAAAACAATAGAAAAAACACCGATCAAGCTACAAATTAAAGTCTTGTGGTTTTTGTTTAAATGTTAACATTTATCATTTCAAAATAATTAGCATTGCAGGGCACTTCAGTTTGGAATGTATTTTTTTATTTGAAATGACATGTCATTATTTTACTGGCAACTGCTGTAATTTAATGTTGCAAAACTTTCCCTGAAGAACTCCCACCAGCCTATTTTTTTTTTATAGTCAGAACTTTCTGAAATTTTTCAGGCTCAATAGCGATCCAAATTATTTTCTACAGTAGCTGAAAAAAGTTTTTTCAACTATTTATGAGCTATGGGATAATGGAGGAAAGTACAAAAACAAAACTAACAAAACCCCTCCACATCCCCCTTCCAATATAATCCAAGTCTAGTTGCGCTTTTAAAAATAGAGCTCCAGCGCTGTGGCAAGGAAATCAACCTCACTGAGACTAGTGCTTTAGGAGCCTAATTCTCTCTGGCTTTCAGTGAGTTTCTGACAACTGTCTTTTCAAAGGTAATTAGGGGCCAAAGATGAAGATGGCATTTTGAGGGATTTCCTAAATAGAGTAAGTGCCTAACTGAGCTTAGTGAATAATTCACTTTTTTCAGTTTAGTGGTCAAAAGTATAATGAAAAAATTGGTTTGGTTTGAATGGAAACTGAATTCGTCTTCTTCTTCAAATTTAGGGACAGATTTTTTTCGTTCTTTTATGTCCGGACTTTTTTGTATCAATTTAACTGATTTATTTTTATCTGTTAAATTTCAAGCCAAAAAGACATTTAAAAATAAAAACTGAAAAAGTTTAATTGCCAAACAATCAGAAAGAAGTACTCCAAAAGTAAGTCCAAATATTTTATTCAAAAGTGACCAAAACAAACTGTTTTGACTTTTTTGAATTTTGAGTTCCAGTTTTCTTTGGCTGAAATGATTCACCATGTTTTTAGCTTCAGTTCATGAATAGTTTTGGAGTCTTGAAAAATGCAGTTTCCAGCAAACTACTGTTAAATAGAATTTAGACTCCTCAGGGCTTACTTCTCTTTTTTAAAAATGAGATAGAAGTTCTTAAATCAGTTAAACATTATAATGCTCAACATAGCAATGCCTAAATCATTTTAAAATTTTGGATCTTTGTCATTAAGGTGCTTTTCAAATGTTATCCCATATTTAATTATGATGGGACAAAATCTAGGACAAATCCACAAAGTTAGTTGAAAGGGCTCCATGTTTTAAAGGAGAAGTGGTAGCTTTGATGACTTTTTGACTACCATTCTTTGTCATTTACTGATTAGGCACACTTTTATTGAGCCAGTCTAAATGGGAGAGCATGTTTCTATTTACACACTGAGGCTGTTTGTTAGCAGACTGTTGGTTAACTTTTCCACTGAAATAGCTGCATGGATGAATAGAACTGCTGAGTTCAGAATTGCCAATATCCAAGGCAATGGAAAAGGAAGAAAACCTAAAGTCCTTGGACACAGTGTGAAGCTTGAATGCAAAAATCACTAACTACCCTACAGCTGAAAATTAAAAAATAAAAATTAGCCTACACATGCTTGGTAAGACCCACACTTGCCTGTCAGAGAAAGGTCAAAGTTATGCACCAGCAGCTAGTCAGTCCTAGCACAGATGTCTATCCAGCAGCCTTATTTTCCAGAAGAGCTAGTCCAGAATAGCTATTCCAGAATAGTTTATTTCAAAATAATGTTCCAGAAGAGCTAGTCCAGAATAGTTTATTTCAAAATAATGCTAGAACACCCAACATGGATTTTGAACTAGCCCTCAGCTATTTCAAAATACAGCATCTACTCTAAGCACACAGAGCCTGTTTTCAAATAAACACATTGGATGCACTATGGCTTATGTTGAAATAGGCTCTATTCCCCCTCTACACAGCTGTTCCTCGTCTGTACATAGGCATTTTGAAATAGGTGCTATTCCTCAAAGAATGAGGTTTATCCATTTTGAAATAAGCCAACTGCTATTTCGAAATAGCAGTTGTAACATGGACTGTGTCTAAACTAGCATGTTCTTTTGAAAGAGCCCATGGAACGTCTCCACACAAAATGTGTTCTTTTGAAAGTAAATCAAAAGAATGTGGTGCTTCTTTCAAAATCACTCTTCCTGTCCTGTTTCAGGAAGAGTGCTCCCTTTCGAAAGAAAATGTGTGTAGACGCTCCGCAGGGCCCCTCTTTCGAAAAAACCATCTTCTTTTTCGATCCCTGGCCTGTTCTTTCAAAAGAGCAGATCATTCGTTTGATCGGCTGTTTTGTGTGTGGACGCTCTCTTCTGAAAGAAGTTCTTTCAGAAGCGATCTTCCGGAAAACTTCTTCTGAAAGATCTCTGAAGTGGAGACGTAGCCATGTAGACACTAGCCCAGTTATTTCGAAATAAGGGCTGTTATTTCAAAATAACTTTGCTGTATTGACCTACCCTTAGATTTGTATGTGACCCCATTAATGTAGCCCGAGAGGGCCTCAGAGTCTTTTAAGGTAGTTGTCACAGTTTGAAACACCTGCACCTGTACTTCCCCCTCAAGGTCCAGCAAGAGTGTCCAATCTCACCTTTTTATACTTCCTGGTAATCTTCTCCCTTGAGAGGAAACCTGGGGCTTTCCCTGCTGACCCAAGTATTTCCAGGGTACACAGTTTCTTGCCTCTACTGTGGATTCTCCAATTAAGTCAGACTGTCTTAGTAGGTTTGCTTTGCCTTCCTTCCTCAGAGGCAATGAACAACATAATTGCCACTGTTAAATTAGGGGGAGACTCTTCTAAATTTGATTTTAACAAATAGGGAGGTCCTGGTTGTGAATTTAAAAGCACAAAGCCGCTTAGGTGAATGTGATGATGAAATGGTAAAGTTCATGATGGGCAATGAGCAGTCCTCTTCAGTTTGTCCATAGAACTGGTCTACCATGGTCCATGTCCTCCACTGGATAAAGCTTGCTGTGTCTCTTAGGATGTTGTTGAGAAGTCTTCATGGGCTAATTACCCCTGGTCTGGCCTCGTCTCCTCTCACCTTTACTTGATTGTTCCTCCACAAGTGGGATGTTGACCTTGGTGGCTGAGCTGACTTTTCAGTGACTCAAGGAATGCAATGGCAAGCTCTTGTACACAGACTGGTGGCAAACTAGAGAATTTGCTGAACCATGGGAGGTCAGTATTGTCTAGCACATTACTATTTGCTTCCACTGCTTACTGGGCTCTTAAAAGACATTGACGGGTAAATTAGAGCTAAATAACCGCACTGTACATTGAGAACCAGGACTGGTGGGCTGTAAACAAACTTTATTGGACTGCCAGAAACTTGGCCACACCCATGATAAGTGGATGTCTGGCTAACTAAAATCATGCCAGAGCATGGATGTTTCTGGACCAGAGAGTGCTGGACTAGAGAGGTTCAATCTGTACATGTCCCTGCCTTATTTGTTATTCTTGGCAGAGGGATCTTTGCTAACTTTGATGTGGAATTCTTCCAAGAAGGTGCAGCATATATTTATATATGTGTAATTTTTCACTATTTTCTCCTAATTATTATTGCAATTTATTTCTATAATCTGTGAAGATTATTAGAGTTGTATTGCAATCCTTTATGTGCTTTGCACATCTTTATCCTTTGATGATCTATGTCATATTAGCTATCTGTCCTCTAATTACATCTACCTGATTCTTCAGCAAATCTTTTAAGGCTGCATTAATCAACTGAATTCAGAATGGAGAGTACCTAATGTATTTCATGCACACCCTCAGACTGGATTCAAATTGTGCTTTCAGAAATGAAAGGCAGTTTCCCAAAGAGTTTTTAACTTAACATCGGAACCTCACAAATGTGTTTTATTTTGATGGACCTCAAACAGAACACTTTTTAGTACCAATACGTTCTGCTTTCAGTTGCATTCTGTTCATACCACCAGGACAGAAAAGAATCAGTACTCTATCAAACAACGTTTAAAGGAGCTTTCAGTAGCCACCTGGGTACAATAAATAAGCTACGCACTTGCTATGAAAAAAACTATATTTTATACCTCCATCAAGAAAAATATCTTTCCCACTCCTAGTTTTGAGTGTTGCAATTCTTAAGGCTGACTTTTGTCAAGGTAATCACTTTGCTTGTTAGAAGGAAATTATTATAGTACTGTAAGAGAGACTTTAGTATAGCACTTCATTTTACAGCATGACCATAGATCTGCAAAATGATTGGAAGAAAACCTGACCTGATGAAAATTTGCCTTGTTCAGGAAATTGTTACAACCTTGGAACACAAGCTAGGATGATCCAAATGTCTCATAAGATTCACAAATTTTTCAAGTTAAATTGTACCCAGATTTAAGTGAATCCAAGAAAAAACTGAGACAATTTACTTAGTTTTATATCAACTATTCTGGTTTTGTTATGAAAGCAGGCTGAAACTCTGATTGAACTGAGCTTCATTTTGGCTTCCAACTTTAAATAAAAATGAGAGGCTGCATCCTATAACAAATAAAGGGCTGTAAATGCTAATGAATATAGGAACTGCCATGCTATACCAAACAGTTAGCTCAGTATTCTGTCTGCGAGGCTGTGGTTACACTACAACAATCTGTTGACAGAAGTCACTATTGGAAGAGATTTCCCAACAAAACTTTGACCTGGAACAACAATTCCTCAGCTCTTGTCCCCTATTACCCCTCCTCTACTTAAGATACATTGATGACATCTTTATGATTTGGACCCATGGTATAGAGACTCTAGAAGAATTCCACAGAGACTTTAACAATCTGCACCCCACCATCAACTTATGCCTCGATTACTTCACATGAGAGATACATTTCCTGGACACTACAGTACAAATCAAGGATGGCCTGATCGGTATCACACTCTACCGGAAACCCACTGATCGCTATACTTACCTACATGCTTCTAGCTTCCATCCTGTGCACATAACTAGATCCATTGTTTACAGTCAAGTGCTTAGGTACAGTCGCATTTGCTCTGATCCTACTGACCGACCAAAAACTACAAGATCTTTACCAAATATTCATAAACTTGAATTACCCGCCAGAAGAAATAAAAAAAAAAACAAAAAAACAAATCAACAGGGCCAGACGAATACCCAGAGACCAGCTACTCCAAGATAGACCCAAAAAAGCCAAGAGCAGAACACCACTGGTCATTACCCACAGCCCCCAACTCAGACCACCGCAATGCATTATTAAAGACCTACAATCTATCCTTAAATCAGGATTCCACACTCCAGAAGGCTCTAGGTGACAGGCCTGTTCTCTCCTACAGCCAACCTCCCAGCCTTATGAGGATTCTCACCAACAACCAAAGTCTATACTGCAGGAACACCAGTCTTGGGACTTTTCCTTGCAAAAAAGACCGCTGCCAGCTTTGTCCACGTATCTATGCTGGGGATACCATCACTGGACCTAACCAGGTTAGTCACAGAATCACGGGCACGTTCTCATGTTCCTCAACTAACATCATATATGCCATCATGCACCAACAATGCCCAGATGCTTTGTATATTGGACAGACTTCAAACTTCCTTAGACTAAGAGTTAATGGGCAGAAAACAGACATAAAAACACTCCTGATCCACAAACCAGTCAGCCAATATTTTAATGGAGTGGGCCATTCTGTTAATGACTTAAAAGTTTGCGTGTTACCGAAGAGGAATTTTCACACTACTTTGGAAAGAGAGGCTGCTGAACTCTCTTTTATATTCAAATTCAACACATTAACATGTGGTTTGAACTGGGATGCCAATTTTCTGGGTCATTATAAAGGCCCTTTTGCAAACTTGGCTTAATCTAATTCTTGACACCCGCCGCCCCCAGCTCCTCTACTCTCTGATTTGCTCACCTTGATAATTTTTTTTTCTGATTTGTCAACCTTGATTACTATTTTTGGTTCTCTGTGCCTTAAATATTGACTGTGTTCTGGTTTGGCTATGGTCTGAAGAAGTGGGTCTGTCCCATGAAAGCTCACCTAATAAATTATTTTGTTAGTCTTTAAAGTGCTACTGGACTGCTTTTTTGGTCTGTCTACAGAGCGTGGGCACACGTAACAGGCAATAAGCGCTGTGTTCCGCTCTGTCAACAGAATACGCGGAGTGCCCAGCTGCTGTCTTGACAAAACAGGCACCTGCAAGTACAGCAGACAGGGTTGCCCATTGTTCTGGATGTCCTGTATATCGAGTGACACCCGCCCCCAGCCTCACCCCTGAGGGTCCACACAGCTTTTTGGTCGGCAGAATCTGTCAATGGCAGCATTATGCCTCATGACTGAGAGTCAGAAAGCTGCCAGCAAAAGTGCTGAATTTTGTTGAAAAACTGCTGACAAAACACATTTTGTGTGTGGACATTCCACCAGTTTTCTTAACAAAACTGGGGTTTTGTTGGCAAAACTCACTAGTGTAACCATGGTGTGAGAGCACTGAGCAGCAGCTGCTTCAAAGGAAGAAATCCTTAGTAGGTAAGGATGGCATAAGCTGCATGGAAGATTTCCTTGTAATTTTCAATGTTTAGAGGTTGTTCTTTTCCTCACATCTTGGATATTACTTCAAACCTTTGTATAAGCACATGGTGTAGGGACAGTGGGGCCAACAGCCACTGTGGACCCTGGGGCAAAGTGGAAGGGGGCACTGCTTCTCAGCTCCAGAAGGAGTCGGGCCAAGGGTTGAAGAAGCAGGGCCAAGGGTAGTCAGCCCTTAGCACCGCCTGAGCCGCAGCGCCATCCCTCCCCGCATTCCCTCAGAGTGAGGGAGCAGCACTGTTTTGACACTTAAATGGGGCCTGGAGCTCAGCCACTGCTGCTGCTGCCGAATCTCCAGGCCCCATTGAAATGCTGGGTTCTGGGGCAACTGTCCCCTTTGCCCCTCTCTATCAGCAGGCTTGCATAGGGACATACTGCAGGTGTTTAGCTAAAAACATACACACGCACGACTGAACTCTGCTTCCATGAAAACAAGATCAGTCTGAACAGAATAATTTATTCTATAGCAATCTTCCATTTAACTTTTTCTAGCATATCTTGTGCAGGGTGCAGGGATGAGACGTTAACATGATCCTATTGTTGGAGAAAGTCAGACATTCTGACCCGTAGAGGGCAGTGGAGACAAACAGGGCCAGAATGGGAGTGGGAAGCCGTGTCTACACGTGCACGCTACTTCGAAGTAGTGGCACTAACTTCGAAATAGCGCCCATCATGGCTACACGCGCCGGGCACTATTTCGAAGTTAACTTCGACGTTAGGCGGCGAGACGTCGAAGTCGCTAACCCCATGAGGGGATAGGAATAGTGCCCTACTTCGACGTTCAACGTCGAAGTAGGGACCGTGTAGTCGTTGCATGTCCCGCAACTTCGAAATAGCGGGGTCCGCCATGGCGACCATCAGCTGAGGGGTTGAGAGATGCTCTCTCTCCAGCCCCTGCGGGGCTCTATGGTCACCATGGGCAGCAGCCCTTAGCCCAGGGCTTCTGGCTGCTGCTGCGGCAGCTGGGGATCCATGCTGCAGGCACAGGGTCTGCAACCAGTTGTTGGCTCTGTGTATTTTGTGTTGTTTAGTGCAACTGTGTCTGGGAGGGGCCCTTTAAGGGAGCGGCTTGCTGTTGAGTCTGCCCTGTGACCCTGTCTGCAGCTGTGCCTGGCACCCTTATTTCGATGTGTGCTACTTTGGCATGTAGACGTTCCCTCGCAGTGCCTATTTTGATGTGGTGCCGCGCAACGTCGAAGTTGAACATTGACGTTGCCAGCCCTGGAGGACGTGTAGACGTTATTCATCGAAATAGCCTATTTCGATGTTGCTACATCGAAATAAGCTATTTCGATGTAGGCTTCACGTGTAGACATAGCCAGAGTGATATAAATGGACCTGCATATAAATGCAAAAGCCGTGTCTACACGTGCACGCTACTTCGAAGTAGCGGCACTAACTTCGAAATAGCGCCCGTCACGGCTACATGCGTCAGGCGCTATTTCGAAGTTAACTTCGACTTTAGGCGGCGAGACGTCAAAGTTGCTATCCTCATCAGGAGATGGGGATAGCGCCCTACTTCGACGTTCAACGTCGAAGTAGGGACCGTGTAGTCGTTGCGCGTCCCGCAACTTCGAAATTGCGGGGTCCTCCATGGCGGCCATCAGCTGAGGGGTTGAGAGACGCTCTCTCCAGCCCCTCAGCTCAATGGTGGCCGTGTGGAGCGGCCCCTTACAGGTCCCCTCCCCCTCCCTTCCTGTGCAGGAAGCTGAGGGAACGTGCAGGCAGCAGCTCAGACATGCGGCCAGCCTGCACGTCCCTCAGCCATCCAAACCAGCCACCCCACCTGCGATGGCTGCTCAGCAGCCCCCCCAGGGCCCCCAGGGGACCCCCCCAAGGGGAGCCAGGGCAGCCAGCCCAGCCGGGCTGGCAAGCGGCAGCAGGGCCCCTCCTGGACGGAGGCCGAGCTGCGGGACCTGCTGGGGCTCTGGAGTGAGGAGGAGGTGCTCCAGGTAATGGGGAGCAAGAGGCGGAACGCGGATGTGTTCGCTCGGCTGGCCGAGGGCCTGGCCGCCCGGGGTCACCCTGCCCGCACTCCTGATCACGTCAGGAGTAAGGTGAAGGAGCTGCGGCAGGGTTATGCCCGGGCCCGGGATGCGGCCAGCCGATCTGGGGCCGCCCCCGTCACTTGCCCCTTTTACAGGGAGCTCAGGGACATCCTGGGCCCCTGGCACATCTCCTCCCCTCCGGCCACCCTTGATACTTCGGCCGAAGAGCCCCAGCAGGCCCTTCAGCCGGAGTCCGCCCCGGAGGTAAGCCCCGCACCCAAGGGGCCCCCCCCGGAGCCCAGCCCCGGGCCATCGTGGCAGGAGGAGGAGGAGGAGGAGGAGGAGGACGAGGGGCGCTCCTCCTCCGCAGAATCCGGGCTGCAGATCCTCCTCCTGCCATCCCGGAGCAGCAGCCGGGCCTCCGCCCCCTGGGGATCTCCGGACCGTGGGAGTGGACCGACAGGTATGTACCCCCCTCTGGTGTACATCCCTGGGCTTGAGGGGCGGGGGTAATAGATATGTGTCCAGGGCCCCCCACATGCTCACATGGCCATGGCCCCAAGGACAGCAGGGCCATGTCCCCCACAGCAGTGCCTCAGCCCCTGCCCCCCCCCGACCCCTCACGACAGTGCCATGCCCCATCCCCGGGGCAGGGGGGAGTGGAACCTCGAGGGGCCCCCGAGAGGAGGGGATGGGACACCCTGCAGCAGCAGCAGCAGCAGCAGCAGCAGCAGCAGCAGCATGTGATGGAGTGGGAGGAGTGCAAAAGGGAGACTCAGGCTAGATATGAGCAACAAGAGCTGAATAGCTCCCAGGGGCAAAGGATGGTCCTGGGGCTACAGCTGGCAGGTGACACCTCTGCCCTGAACAAAGAGGAGGGAGGAGCCGAGCTGGTTTTGAATCAGGGGTGTGGGGGCGGGGGCCGCAGGTAGAGGCTAGGGGAAGGGAGAGCTGGAAGGCAGCCAGCCTGAGGAGGGGGAAAGCTACATCCCAGAGGGGCACCCCTTGCGGTCTTCTCCCCAGGACGGGTTGGAAGGACTGTCTCTTCTGACAGCTGGTGCTGTCACTCCTGGGAGAAACTGGGCATCTGTGGCCTTAGAAACCTCTCCTGTCAGACCCTGCGGAGTGAAATGAGAGTCGCTCCCACCAGGGGCCGGGGTGCAGTGCAGGGGAACCCCTGAACCCCATCCATCACAGCAGCATCTCCCAGGGACGGGGATGGGGAACCTGCAGCACAGGGCTGGGGGGACAAAGGCCACGGCTCGGGGCCCACACTAACACCTGTCTCCATTCTTCTTCCCCCCCTCCTCTCCTGTGTCCCGCACCTGTACCATCGGAAGGACCGGAAGAGAGCGCTGGCGAGGCATCAGTGGTCCCAGAGACCTCTCCGGGGCCATCGCTCCAGGCAAGCCCCTCGGCCGAGGACCGACCGGCCCCACGGCGGGCTAGACGGCGGACCCCGCACCACCACCAGCCGACGGCGACGGACCCCCAGCTGCTGGCCATCCACCGTCGGCAGCTGGAGGTGGCGGAGCAGCGCCTGCGGGTGGAGCAACGCCGCCTCGAACTGCAGGAGCGGGCGCTGGCCTGGCGCCAAGAGGCATGGGGGGGCCTACATGGACACTTTCAACCGCCTTGTGGACTACCTGGCCCCCCATGCTGCGCCGGCCGCCGCAGCGCCCGCCCTGACTGCTCCACCCGCCTCACCACCTGCTGCTCCGCTCATCGCCGTCCCGTCCGCCGTCGCCCCGCCATCCACCAGCGAGGGCCGGACCGCCGAGGGACCCCTGGAGCCAGCTGAGACTCGCCGGGCATATCTTCTGGTCCGCCCCGCCCCCAGCCAGCCCCAGACAGGGCTGCGGCTGCGGCTCAGCTCCCAGCCGCCCACCCCCAGTGCCGGACTTTAGGGGCGTGGAGCCCAAGACGTGGCCCACCCCCCTTGTATATAGTTGATTTTTAAAAAAGGACAATGGACAGTTTTAGTTCTCTTTTTTGGGGCCCCCCTTTGCCCCGTCCCCCCCCAAGTAAATAGTTCTCCCCTTTATCATCCCTGGTTTTCTTTTTAGTGAACAACCTTTTTTATTACTATTGTTTTATTTGTACACATTACTTTTGTTACACACATCTTGTATATAGTTTGTTCTTGTTTTAATTATAGTTCCAAAAAAACAAAGTTCTCAAAGAAAAACCAGTTAAATTTTAGCCACAAGTGCGTGCTGTCTTTTGTCCAGGAAAAGTGTGTGTGGGGGGTGCGGTTGGGTGCTCCGTGGTGTGGGCGTAGGGGCAGGGAGTGTGGTGGAGGAAGGGGGGGGCGGTGGGGGGCCTTGCGGAGTTCACACCGCGGCCTCATCATCAAAGTGGGCCCGCAGGGCCTCCCGGACCTGGGTCCCTTCGGGGTCCACCTGGCGACTGGGGGCAGTGGGTGGCTGGACGTCGGCCCTGCTGGCCTCCACAGCCCAGCCCTGAAAAAAGGCCTCCCCCTTGCTTTCCACCAGATTGTGTAGGGCGCAGCAGGCACCCACAATCTGGGGGATGTTGGTGGGCCCCGCATCCAGGTGGGTGAGGAGACATCTCCAGCGCCCTTTGAGGCGGCCAAAGGAGCGCTCCACCACCTGGCGCACATGGTTCAGGCGCTGGTTGAAGTGCTCCTGGCTGGCGGAGAGATGGCCCGTGTACGGGTGCATGAGCCAGGGCCGGAGGGGGTGTGCCGCAGCTGCGATGATGCAGAGGGGCATGGTGGTGTCCCCCAGAGGGATCTCCCACTGGGGGATGTAGGTCCCCGCCTCCAGCCGGCGGCACAGGCCCGAGTTCCGGAACACCCGGGCGTCGTGGGTGCTGCCAGGCCAGCCCACATAAATGTCCTGGAACCGGCCCCGGCTGTCCACCAAGGCCTGCAGGGCCACTGAGTGGTAGCCCTTGCGGTTGATGTAGCGTCCTCCACTGTGTTGCGGGGCACGGATGGGGATGTGAGTCCCATCCAGAGCCCCGAAGCAATTGGGGAAGCCCAGTGTGGCAAAGCCGGTGATGGTGGCATCTGGGTCCCCCAGCCTCACGAGCCTGTGCAGGAGCATGGCGTTGATGGCATGCACAACCTGCAGGGAAAGAACATGGGAGAGCACCAATGAGGGGTGAGCTGGGTGTGCGGGGCCCTGCCCTGCCCTGTCCTCCCCTGCCCGGGCCCCCCTCCCCTCCCCTGCCCTGCCCTGCCCTGCCCTCCTCTGCCCTGCCCGGGCCCCCCTGCCCTGCCCTTCCCTCCCCTGCCCTCCTCTGCCCTCCCCCCTCCCCCCGTGGGTCCTCTTACCTCCATGAGGACAGCCCCGACGGTGGCCTTGCCGACACCAAACTGCTGTCCCACGGATCAGTAGCTGTCTGGAGTGGCCAGCTTCCAGACAGCGATGCCGACCCATTTCTCCACAGGGAGGGCACGCCGCATGGTGGTGTCCTGGTGCCTGAGTGTGGGGGTGAGCCACTGGCACAGCTCCATAAATGTCTGCTGGCTCATCCTGAAGTTCCTGAGCCAGCGGTTGTCGTCCCACTCCTCAAGCACCAGCCGCTCCCACCAGTTGGTGCTGGTGGGGTAGCTCCAGAGGCGGCGACGTGTGAGGCGGCGGGGGGGGGGGATTCGGGGTGCTGAATGGTTGGGGCTTGAGTCCTGCTCCCCTGCAGGCTGCTCCTCCTCCTCCGGTGTGGCAAGGAGGTGCTCAGCTGCCTCCCGCATGGCATGGAGCAGGGCGAGCCCTGCTCCTGCCAGGAGGGCTGGATGGACCTCTGGCTGCTGCTGCTGGGGGTCCATGGCTGCGTTGCCCGAGGTCTGTGTGCCTAAGGCTTTTCAGACCGCGTGCTGTGCAGGCTGCGTGTGTCTGGGAGGGGCCCTTTAAGGGAGCAGCTAGCTGTTGCCCCAGAAGCGCTAGTCCGCCCTGTGACCCTGTCTGCAGCTGTGCCTAGCATCCCTATTTCAATGTGTGCTACTTTGGCATGTAGACATTCCCTCGCAGTGCCTATTTCGATGTGGTGTTGCGCAACGTCGACGTTGAACGTCGACGTTGCCAGCCCTGGAGGACGTGTAGACGTTATTCATCGAAATAGCCTATCTCGATGTTGCTACATCGAAATAAGCTACTTCGATGTAGCGTTCACGTGTAGACATAGCCAAAGTGTGTCCGCACACTTTTAATGACTCTCTCCCATACACATATTTTTAATGGGATGATTCTTACCCAGGAGAGTAATTCCATGATTTGAAGGGTTTGCAGAATTAATATGAGCATTACCAACCCTGCTTTGCACAAACATTCCCATTTAAAAGTAAACCACTATTTTTCCCCCTTCAGGCTTAATTCCTACCTCTGTTGTACTAGGGTCAATTTGTGTATAAATATAAAATGAGTGCTAATGTCCTGAATAATAATAATAATAAAAATAATAATAATAATATGTGATTGTTATTAATTATTAATAGCAATTGGAAACCTTGAAGACACTAATATCAAATTTAGCAGAAAGTGCCAAAGTATAAGGAGCGAAAAATCTTTATTTAAAGAACTGACAATGACTAATGGAATTTGGCGTTAAAGGTGTAAATATTAGGTTAGGATAAATGTGCTGAGTTTCTGCTTGAGCAAGAGGCTGCAAATATTAAACTTGACAGGTATGGAAGTTTTATCCTGACTTATCAGAAACAATGAATTCATGATTCTTTAAATTCAAAGGATCTACATTAGTGAAGCAATATTTCTTCAGCTTTTTCAGGAGATTTGTGCCACTGGGTCTACAAAGTGGAGCCAAGAAATAGCAACATCACCTTATTTAATCTGGCTTGCAGCACTTTATTTTCTGCAACACAGAAAGTGAGGGATCTCTTTCAAAATAACAGAAATTGAAAAGCACAAAACTCTTATGCTTTCCCAGTTTAGGTGTGTTTTTGCTTGAAAATATTTTACTGGGCTAGAAGAAAGAGCACCCATCCCCTGCTTTCAGCCCCCTAAAAACCTTTCAGAATGACACTAGTAAATATTTATATTATGGTAGCTCCTAGAGACTCAGCCAAGATCAAGGCCCCATCGTGCTAGGTTCCGAACAATCATAGAGCAAGACTACCTCACCACCAAAGGGTAGGCATTCAGGACCAAAGTTTTCAATGTTATAGCTTGTTTCCTAAATTTATCAAGATACCAAGTAAATATATAGTCAGGCACTTTTTTAAAAAAAAAATCGATCCAATAAAATATGGGGCAGATGCGGTCGCCAGTTCCAGTTCCATGACTTGGACTGTGTTCTGAGACTTCAGATCTGGCACAACTTCTCTGTGCTTCAGCAACTCCAGATTAGGTAAATTCTGTTTGAAATGGTAGCAGTTATCTGACTGGGGGGAAGATCTTTAAATGTTAAAAATCAGAGAGGTAGCCATGTTAGTCTGTGTCTTCAAAAACAACAAGAAGTCCTGTGACACCTTATAGACTAACAGATATTTTGGAGCATAAGCTTTCGTGGGCAAAGACCTGCTTCATCAGATGCATGCATGCATCTGACAAAGTGGGTCTTTGCCCACAAAAGCTTATGCCCCAAAATATCTGCTAATCTATAAAGTGCCATAGGACTTCTTGTTGTTTTCACATGTTAATGATGATGTTACACAGGTTGAACCTCTGAAATCTGGGAGTTTCTTGTCTGGCAACATCTGTGGTCTGGCAGGACCAGGGGTGTTGCTGGAGAAAAGCGCCCTGACTCAGCTGAGGCTGGGCAGCCATAGCTAGGGCTGGACTAGCAGAGCTGGGGAGCTGGCAGTAGCCAGGGCCAGGCACCTGTGGCACCCAGGGAGCAAGAGGTGAGGCTGGGACTTGGACTCCAGGGTTGAGGTTGGGGAGTGGGAACCAGGACTGGGGCTGGGGAGGTACAGGACAGGAGGGACTGTTGGGAGGCTGGGCCCATGCGCTGGCTGGGGAAGGGCTGGGGCTGGCATGGTGTGGGGACTCCATCAGGGGGCTGGGCCAGGGCACCCACTGGTGGAGGAAGGGGCTGAGGCTGGCATGATGTGTGTGGGGGAGGCCTGGGCTGGGCCTCATGCTGGGTGGGGGACAGACCAATACAGTGCAGTGGCAGCTCCACTGGGGCACTGGCTGAATACTCTGCTGGCTGGGGCAGGTGCTGGGGCTGGCACATTGGGTGGAGGTCCATTGACGGGCTGGGCTGGGCCCTGCACTGGCTGGGGGATGGGCTGTGACCCCCCACAGTGAGGGTGGGGCAAACATTCTAGACCCTTGCCTGGACAGACATGGATGGGCACAGCACAAATAATGTATATGATGAGACTAATAAATAAATAATAATACGTGCACGCCCACCCACCTAATCACACACAAACCAACATATTAAACCTACACTAAAATAAATCAAAATCTTTTAAGTTATCAATCCAAGATGGAAATTGGGAGAACAACTAAAGAAGTGGGTCTTACCTATGAGAGCTCATTACCTAATAAATAAATGTATTTGTCTTTAAGGTGCTACAGGACTGCTTGTTTTTTGTGAAGCGACAGACTAACATGGCTACCCTACTGAAACTAACCCTGTGAGATTTTTTCCATGTTAGGCTGATCTGTCTTTTTAAAGCCAACAAGCTTCCTTCTAGTTCAAAGGAGAGATTCAGGCTCTGCATACAAACAAACCCTGTACCTGGGTTTCTGGTGAATCCCCCGCAGAGTGCCACATTCTTGGAATGCTTTTAATTCATGCCCCTGAGCATATGCATTCACCCACAAGGCACAGATGATTCCTGTGTTCCGCATTTCTTGGTATCATTACCTAATTCAAGGGGCAAAACCTTGCCTAGTAAAATGTTGTTATGCTATTGGTTGGAATCAGAGATTTAAGGAGGGGTGAGAGCATGTTAATTTATATGTTTTTCTTTTTCAATTAATACATTTTGGCCAGGAACCAAGGCAACTTCAACATTTGCCCTTATTCAAAGTCACTTTTGCAGAACTAAACCAATGACATTTTCCAGTATTTAAATACAATTCATCCATCTTTCCATTGAAACAAAAAAGCAGTCAAGTAGCACTTTAAATTTTAGTCTTTAAAGCGCTACTTGACTGCTTTTTTGTTTTGATTGTATATAGACTAGCATGGCTCCCTCTCTGTTACTATCTTTCCATTGACTGATTGATTGCCAGTTGGTTTGGCTCCCATCAACAAAAAGTGCAGCAGAAATCGCACTTTTTAAAAGTCCCATTTCATTAATATTGCACTCCCTAGACTGAGAATTTTTTTATTTTTAATTCAAGGTTTTTAGAGTAAGCCAACTGACAAATATTTATTTGATGAAGTTTCTATTCATTAGCAAAATGAGAAAAAATGAATCCATAATGGCTCAGAACTGCCCCATTAAACAGCATTAGCTATCCATTTGAGAGCTAATAACGTAAAACACCATTTTCAGACCACCAGATGTTGATGAATAAACTGATGCTAAATCTGTGGCAATAAAGTAGTAAAGAGGTCAAAGGTCAATTAGCTCCACCAGAAAGAAGCAACCCACTGGAGAAGAAGAATCAATGCACTGATTGATGCTTGCAGGCTGACAGACTGATATTTTATTCATATTTATCTATGCGCAGTGAAGAAAGACAAAGATTGCTTGGAAAGTATGGTTGCTTTTCTCTAATAAAATAACATTGGATTACCATTACTATTTATCGTTTTATTGTCGTAATGTTTACAGGCTTCAACCAGAGCCTGTAAATTATTATATTTTCAGTCTCCCTGCAGGTTTAGGGGTAAAATTATGACCATCATCATCATCATCAGTCCCTTGACCGAGGTCATTGGTGTGCCTTCATGACAACGTTCTTTATAGTGTCTCTCCATCTTTGGCGGTCATATGCCAATTCTTGAGTTACAGCAAAACTCATCTCTGTCCATTCTTTAATGTTGCCTATCCATTGCTTTTTCTGTCTGCCACGTCTCCTTTTGCCATTGACCGTGCCTTGCAGTATGGTCTTGGACAGGCCTGATGATCTTGTTGCGTGTCCATACCATCTTAGTTTGCTCTTTTTCACTCTGGATAGTAGGTCGTGATGAAGTCCTTTTGCTGAGTTGATGATGTTTCTGACCTCTTCATTACTAATATGTGCCTTGTAGGGGCTGTTTAGAAGCTTGCGGTATAGCCTCATTTCAAGGGCCTTGGTCTTGCGCTCTAGTTCTGCTATCAGAGTCCTGGTCTCACAAGCATATAAAAAGATGGTGTGCACAAGAACTTGCATGAGCCTTACTTTTGACTTTAGGGATACGTTTTTGTCTTTCCAGATTGGTTTTAATTTTGCCATTGCTGTTGTTGTTATTGCTGTTCTGACGAGTAGTTCTGGATTTCTTCTTCCAATTTCTGTTGTTTTATGGATATTTGTGTGGATATACCCCTAGGATTGTTGGTCACGAGTTTTGTCTTTTCTGCGTTTATTTCCATGCCATACTTTGTTGAAGTTTTATCTAGGCATTTAACAAGGTTATTTAGTTCTTTTTCACTCCTTGCCAGTCCAACAACGTCATCTGCGAAATGTAAGCTGGTTATAGATTGACCGCCAATACTTACAGTTCCAGAGTGGTCATCTAGAGCATCTATCATGATATGTTCCAGCAAGATGTTGAAAATGGTAGGAGAGAGTATGCAGCCCTGTCGTACTCCTACAGTGGTACGGAACCAGGCACCGATGGCACCATTGAATAATACTGCACTACTGGCCTTTTGGTATAAATTTTTAATTATGTCAATGAGTTTACTGTTGATGTTAAATTGCTTCATTGTTGCCTACAGTGCTGCATGCCAAACTTGGTCAAAGGCCTTTTTAAAAATCAATAAAAACGAGGTACAGGTCTTGCTGATATAAATTATATTTCTGACAGAGTACAGATATGTTGAATATCTGTTCAGTGGTACTCCTGCCTGATCGAATAACAGCTTGTTCTTCAGAAATAATCTTCTCGGCCTGGGGTATTAGTATGATTTTCAGCATCACCTTACTGGACTGGCTAATTAAGCTGATGGTCCTGTAATTTTCGCATAACTGTAGGTTTCCTTTTTTAGGAAGCGTTATAATTAGTGATTTAGTCCAAGTTGTTGGCCATTCTCCACTCTGCCATATTTTGTTGCAAATCATCATGAGTATGTCAACCATACTGCTGCCTCCATTTTTTACAAGTTCAGATGGGATGTTATCTATGCCAGGTGATTTGCCTGCCTTTAGCGATTTAGTGGCTGCTTCAACTTCCTCCCGTAGGATGGAAAAGTTTGTTTCTTCTGTTGGGTTGTTAACTTTCAGAACATTGGGATCTCCATTGGAATTATGGTTGCAGAGCTCAGAGCAGTATTCCGTCCATCTGTTTATAATGTCTTTCTCTTCAGTGAGGCAGTTGCCAGTTTTGTCTTGTATGGTGCTTATTCTGTGTTCTGTAGTCTGTGTTAACCCTTTAGTAGTTTTAAAAGCTTCCTTACTTTTGTTTGCATTTAGGCTCTCTTCAATCTCTAAACAGCAGTTTTCGATCCAATTTTCTTTTGCTGCTTTCATACTGGTTTTTATTTTGTTGTTAATTATCCTATATTGTGTTGCTCCTTCAGCTGATTTTTTCTTTTTCTTAAGTTCATTTCCTTGGTCACAAAGGTTCAAAATCTCATTTGTAATCCATTGTTTCTTTTTGGGATGATATGTTCCTAGTATCTCTGTAGCTGTTTCTGTGACTACATTTTCGAAGCTTTTAGTGAGTGTTTCTAGGACTTGCTCAAGTGCGGTCAGGGGAGCAAATTTCCCTCTGATCATAGCTTGGAACTCATTGACAGTATTTGGGTCTTTAAATCGGTCCAGATTAAATTTAATGCGACTGTTCTTTGGTTTAGTAATCTTTTTCATTCGTATCTTAAAACTCATTAGGACCAGGTTATGATCACTCCCGATGTCTGCTCCCGGGAAGCTACGTGTCTTGTGTACATTCACACCTGACCGGAAACACTTTTTAATTAGGATGTAATCTATCTGGTTATGATGTTGTCCATCGGGGCTGTGCCAGGTCCAACGTCTTGATGGTTTATGGGCTGCCAGTGTGTTTGCTACTACTAAGTTGTTGTAGCCAGCAAATTCCAATAATCGGAAGCCTTGGTCATTAGTCACTTCATTACAGGAGGGCCCAATGAGATTCTGCCAGTTGTTTATGGCGTCCGTGCCTATTTTGGCATTCCAGTCACCTTGTACAATTACAATATCTTTTTTTGGGATTGCATCTATGATACTCTAAAGTTGACTGTAGAAACTTTCCATGTAATCATCATCATGATCAGTAGTCAGTGTGTACACTTGAATGACAGTAATGTTGAATGGGGAAGCTTTCAAGCGTATGGACGTGATCCTGAAAGATATCAGGCAGCAAGCTAGAACTGAGTTCTTGATGTCTCTATGTATTAGGAAACCTACTCCATTAAGGTGTTTATCTTCTGCTTCACTGTAATAGAACAAATGGCCTTCGTCTGTTCTGAGTTCCCCCAAATTTTTCCACCTTACTTAGCAGAGTCCAAGGATATGCCAGGTGTAGTTTTTCATTTCGTAGGTTAGTTCTTTAAGTTTACCTGTCTGATTTAGTGATCTTACATTCCATATGCCTACGGTTAGGTATTTTCTTGCACGCAAGGTTTTTGGTTCACCAGTAGCTAACTTAACACAACCATCCTGGTGGATGATGGAATGCGTGGTCTTTGTTAACCCGGGTGACGACCGATCCGGTATGCAGTTAGTTATGTTAGTTGTCATGAGGCGTGTCTTGGGCAGATTTCAAACCTGGCGGAGCCCATCCCTCTCCAGGTGGCCAGAGCCCCGTTAGCCTGCCTCCTTATCGAGGCAGTTGCCAGTCTGCATGACTAGGAGGTGGGGTTGATTTGTGTGGACACGGGTCATCAGCAGGCTACTACTTTTCGCTTTTCACCCTCTCATGGTGGGAAGAGCTAGCTGATCCTGACACTGATGGCTGCAGTGCCAAGCGTTCACCACACCTTGCAGACCAAAATCATGACCACTTTGAAATAAAAGGTAAATTTCCCATTGTCTCCAGTGGGCCTGGGATTTTACCTTAGGTTTGGAGCCTGCAAAAGTTTCTGAACATGCTTAACTTTACATGCTCTCAAACCAAAGCAAGAGGGATTGGGGGTTGATTCAGTTGCTGGGCTCCTGGGCAGGGTTGGTGAGGGTGGCTCTGAGCTCCTAGAAGGGGTGGAGCCTCAGGCAGAAGGGGTGGGGCTGGAGGCAGTCAATCCTCAGTGCTGCCTCGAGTTTGCCTTGCTGACCTCCCCATGCCCTAGCCAGCCCTGAAAGCCATCCAGAGCTCACTGTGTGGTGCTCTGGCAGCGATTGAAAGGGTTCTGGTTGCTGCTGTTTCTGCAATAGCAGCACCTAGAAGCCTGGGGCCCTTTTGAATCACCAGGCCATGGAGCAACTGTCCACTTTGCCCCCCCACATCATGGGGTCTGAGTGAGACCACTCACAGGCCTTCATAATGGGGAGTTTTAATCACCTGCTTCAACCCATCACTGTTCAGAGAGGCACATGAGCACATGTGCTTAAGACCTGCAGCTTTAGGTCAGGCTGCTGGTGTGCTGAGGCCACAGCCTATTGTGCTGACCAATCTTGTTCCATTGTTTTCATTGTTTCCTTACATTGTCCCAGCTGACTGTGCATATTCCTCTGTTGTCTTTTACTTAAGGACCTGTCTAGATTTTTTTTTTTTGTGCGGAGGTGCGGGCTGTGGAGGAACCCACACTATAAAGCTTGTTATTCTGGAGTAACAGGGCATTGAACCCAAAATAGTAACTCTACCAAAACGAACAACTTTCGCCGACCTCCCGCCTTTTCCATTTTGAAATTGACTCCGTGTGCTAAGCAGAAGTATCAGAGGGGTAGCCATGTTAGTCTGTATCCACAAAAACAATGAGAGGTCCTGTGGCACTTTACAGACTAACACATTTATTGGAACACAAGCTTTGGGCAAAGACCCACGTCTGTCGACAGATTGCTGTACTGTAGACATAGTCCATCTTATGACAACCACAGTAGGCTTCCCTAGGGGCCACAGCACTACCAAGAATCTCCAACGTATTGACTACTGCAGCCGTTCCATTACCACCCCCAGCTCCATCCTGGCACATTCCTATATTAGGGTTTGCATGTGGGTCCTTTTAACTGAACTCTACAGCTATCTTCTGCAGTGCCTGCTTCCAGGCAATCTTCCCTCAGCCTGCTACAGAGCTCTTTCAAGCCATTTTATGCCACTCTGGTGTTTTTACTTGTCCTAAAGGAGCCAGAATGGGCTTGTATATCTTACCCACTCTCTCTAATCTGCTACAGGGAACTCAACTGCCAAATCAGATTTGATTATCAGTTATTTGGCTGGGTAGACAAAGAAACCAAAAATGCCCACAAGGTGTAGTGTTGGGGGTATTGATGTGCTATGTTCATGGTCTGGCTTTGGTTCATGTTTTCTGAAACTGCAACTATAACAGGACTGAGAAGAGGCTTGGAGAGGAAAAGGCACTGGTGGAAGGAGAGAACCAGGCAGCTGGGAAACAAAGACTGCCTCTGGCCAGGGGTTGCAAAGTGCTAAAAAGAAAAATGTAGCCAAGGCAATGTAGCAAGTGATGGGTGGGACTATCTGCCCTGAGACCTTTGGTTTGAGACCTTAGGTCCATACTTGGGCCACTAGCTCACCCTGCTGTTGCTCATGATGACACTTCTACTTTTAGCAGGCTAGCTTGATCAGACCTAGGACAGGTGTGTCTTCTCAAGTTGGAAATTGCCCCTTCCTTCTTCAGGGTAGACATATCTTAAGAAATATGGGGGTGGGAGAGTATGTTGGTGTGGAACTTGCCAGTTGCTGAGTGCCACCAGCCAGGGGGGCTGACAGAACTACCAGGTCCCACAGCAAGGTGGGAGGGGTCCAATAGTCAGCTCCAGGAAGGGGCGGGTCCTTAGGTGGCAGGGTTGTGGCTGGGTGCCCTCACTACTGCCTGGACTTCACTGCTCTGTGGCGACCCCATCAGCCCTTAGTAGTGCCCAGACAGCACCACCCGGGCCTCCAGAGGCAATTTAACCAGTCAGGGCCTCCAGCTGCTTCTGTCACTGCCACAGTAGCTGCAGCCGGTGAGAGCTGCAGGCCCTTTTCAATCATCAGGCCCTGGTGCAATTGCCTTCTTTGCCTCCTCCTCCCCCGCACATCAGTGGCATACCTCGGTGCTCACTGTTGTCAATGAAAGATGAGGGCACTGCAGATTTTGCTGATGATCAGAAGCATCTTCCCATGTATGATTCCCTGTGTGTGCATGTGTGTGATAGAATGCAATGTTAGTGGGTAAATAAATGCTGAGTTGTTCATAAACACGCGTCTGATGAGGGATCTGTAACAACAGACTCCAAGTGACATAACTGAGAACAGCTGCAAGAGCAGGAAACCCCACCAATATTAATGAACACATTTTAATTTCAGCTATTCCAGATCTAATTCTACTGGGCTATAGCTGTACATTCCAGGAATTTCAAAAAACAGGGTCGATCAATCAATCTTGGAAGTAACTAGATGTCAGAGAGTGCAGTGCGCCGATCTCTTATTGCAATGCAGAAAATCATAGGATGGAAAGAGGCCAAGCAACTCACAAAGGAAAAGTCCCTATTGTATCTGCAGTGGCATGACTGATGCCTGGTGTCTGATATAATTTCTGAATCAAGGGTTGTATATTCAGTAGGGCAAGCTGAATTTAATTAAAAATCTGTGGAGCAAAACGTGTCTTAAATGCTACCCTTGGTGTCTATCCCTTTCTCCTTCAGTAGGTTCCTAAGTCTGCAGGAGGGAAGCAGTTTCATGCTGGTTGTGTGTTTCTCCTCTTTTTTCTGTTGTCATGTCAGACTTTCTGGTGCTTTACAAAAATATGTGCACGTGCTAAACTGGGACTACTAGGTTACCTGCTCTTTTTGCTTCCCGTTACGAAATAGAAACACTGAAAAAAAGTTGAGGCTGTATTTTATTGTTTGCATGTATTCTCTATCACCTCTCCCATGTCTGCACAAACATGCAGAAACACACACAAACAAGTCCTTCCACAGAAGAGATGAAGATGAATCTGACTCACAGAAATAAGGAATCAATTTTTCCCCTCATTTTACATCCTTTGTATCTTAGTCCTGATATTACTGAGTATTTTGTCTTCAGAAAGAGAACAGCTTATTTCTGACCCACATTTTTGGTTAAAGGGGAAATTAAAACAAGGACATGACAATTAGTAGTCAATACTGATGTTTGGAAAACAGAAAACAAATGGTCATGATTCCAGCTGCATTTCTCAGTATAATCTGTGCCCCTGCACATTCTTACACACAATACATATAACAGTTCTGGCTGCTGTTTGAAAGCCTAAGCATTTGTAAATATATATAGCTATCTTATGGCTTTTTCTCCTCTCATTCGCTGTTTGCCAGAAGCTGGGAATGGGAGACAGGGGATGGATATCTTGATGTGTTTGTTCCCTCTGGGGCACCTGGCATTGACCACTGTTCAGGTCCCATGACAGGGGGGACAGAAGGGCCATATACACAGGGCCAGGCATTTCAACGGAGCCCTGAGCTCCTGGCCACCACCACTGCTATGGTGGCCATGCAGGTGGTTGGAGTGCTGGGCCTCTATGAAATGCTGCAGAAGTGCTGCTCTGTGTGGCTCGGAAGGCTGGGAAGGGTTGGGAAGTGCATGGGGGTAGCACTGTGCTCTGGACAGTGCTCTGTCCCTTCCAGGGCACAGAGCAGGGCTTACCACACCTTGCCTCTGGCCCTGCAGAGGCTGTCAGCCCCGCTGCCACTCTTGGAAGACAGGAGACTGAGGAAGCAGAGATTCTCAAACTGTGGGTCAGGATGCCTCAGGAGAGCTCTCAGGTCACAACATGCGTGGGAGGAATCAGGAGCTGTCAACCTCCACCCCAAATCTAGCTTTGCCATCAACATTTATATTGGCATTAAATATGCAAAAAGGTGTTTTTAATTGATAAAGGGGAGGGCAGCACTCAGAGGCTCGCTATGTGAAACAAGTCACCAGTACAGAAGTTTCAGCATCACTGGGTAGCAGCACCTCTGGGTCTGACCCAGTAGAGCAGCTCCTGTGTTCTTGTGTTCAGGACACAAGGCCACATTTTAGAAACTGCAGCCTTCCTCCGGGGTGTGTCATTTTAAACGAATTGTAAAACTGTGCCTTTGCGGTGCAGTGCTTTGAATAGGGAGGGCATTGATGGAGAGGCAGGAGTTCTATAGTGTGTCTCTTGGCTTGTGCCCTGAGAACTCTCTCCACATCCCCTCGCAGCTCACTTATCCAGTCCTGTCAATTCATATATGTCAGAGCTGCAGTTCTAAAACAATGACTGGTTGCGAGCTGCCTTTCAGCCATAACGTCCTTTGCAGGCTCCTTGAACTTTGATCAGGGTTTGGGCTATTCAGAGAATGGAAGCTGGTCTTTCTCCCCTCCCTTCTCCCACTGCTTCCATTCTGTTAATGATGTAGCAGGGAAGAAAAACAGGGTGAAAAATTGCTTCTATTCTTCTCTGTCATTTTTGTCTTTTTTTCCCCTGAGTTGCTTCAACTTTCTGGAGTGGAAGTTCAAATAAAGGGTAATTAGTTTTAGCACCAGGCATTCATCTAGCTGGAGAGTCATTTACAATGAAAATATTTTAAGAGCTAGGTGAAATGTTGCTAATGATTTGCTTTGTCAGGTCATTAGGTAGCTGCAGGCTTCGCTGAAGGTAGCAAGAGCTGATTCGCAGCGTGACCACTGAGGAAGCCTTGTCCTCACTTCTAAGCATCTCACACTTGCTTTTTATAACATCTGTTTGAGGGCAGGATCTCATCTCCTGCGGGAGTGTGGTGGGACAAGCTGATGCTAGACATAAGCCAACTAAACAATTGCTTCTGGCTCCAAGCAATTCCAGGGGCTCTTTTTTGACCTCTGATTAGGTGTTGGGGGCAGGGAAGCAAAATACTTGTCTCCCCCCCATGAGCTAGCATCACCTCTGGGAGCAGGGGTTCTAGGAAGTAACTCAAGACTGTCAGTTTCTGGATGCTGCCCATAACACCACAAGCCCAAATGAAAACCAGGTATATCCTCCTTGAACTGCTGATAAATTCTGTTTTTTTAAGGCACTGTTAATATCAGCTTTACTCCCTGCAAAGTATAATTCCATGTTGTACTGCAGTATAATAAACATGCATGGAGAGCAAGATGGAGGAGTTGAGAGAGGATTGTTTTTAAGTGCCTGAGACGTTTTTCTCATAGAGGTGTCTGTGGTCTGGGCTTTCCAGAAAGCACCAAACAAAAATCTCTGTTTTCCTGTATCACAGAAGTGAAGGGTTTTTCTACCTGGCAAGCCAGGGTGTCAAACCCCATTGCACCAGCTTTCTGAGCAATCATATCTCATGTGGACACTGCAACAGCACAGTGGAATCTCTGGAGTGCAGATCGGTGTACAGTATTACTATATTTTGATGTGGCACTAACACATGCGATCTTACTGAGTGGAGTGGAAAGTGCTTTGCTGCTTTATCTGGTTGCAGGACAGTCCCTCTCCCAAACCTGTAGGTGCCCAAATTCAAGCCTAGAGTTACTGCTGATAGACAAAGAGCAGAGCCTTCAAATGTACAACACTGGTCTCTCAGCAGATTGTATGTAACTCTCTCTTGCTACTCTGCTGCATCTCTTCTTGGTAATGAAGCATGTCTTTAGGGGATAATGCCACTGGCAGCAACATTGAAAGGGTAAGGCATGGAGAAGGGACACCGAGTTTATTTAATAAAAGATTCTCAGAAATAATTAGGGTTTTAATATTGAAACCTGATTCTAGTATGTGGCCATAGGGTTTTGAACTTGCCCTTGGATTATATAACTAAAAAGGGCCAGGCTATGAAATGCCAGAGAATCACAGAATTCTAGGCCCTGTTTATACTCCCACTGGCCATTGACCTAAGTTACACAACCTCAGCTACCTTAATAACATAGCCGAAATCAACATACATGGTATTAACTATGGTAGGTTGACAGCTGATGCTTTCCTTTCAACTCTACTTACTCTTCTCATTCGTGTGGATTACTGGCATTGACAGGAGCTCGATTTATTGTGTCTATATTAGATGTGATAAAGTGACCCTTCCCCTGCTGGATTGATCACTGCCCGTTGATCCCAGTCTGCAGTGAAGACCCGCCCCTGGAGGTATGTTAATTGTGCTCCCAGGTTCTGCGATGAAAGGACAACGTATGCCCTATACATTGAAGGACCGATTGCGCCATCCCTCACTGAGTGGTGTTAAGCAGCTATTGACATTGTCACCCAGCTTGTTCTTACTTTTGGAGGGTAAACTGTGGCATTTAGTATGGTATAAAATTACCAAAACTGTGGGGCTGCTTATTTAATGTGATGGCAACATATTTGTCTGCATAAAGTAGTCTGGAACCAGGGCAAACCCATGAAGGGGTCCAGAGACACACACAGGTATATGAACTTCTGGGCCCTTGCCTAGGATGAGACAACAGCAAGCCCCTCTTTTCTGCACTAGAATGCAGTGAAAAAGTACGAAGATTTACATTAAAATGTTATTTTGGAATGGTTACATGTTGCACAGAATAATCTATTTAGGTGTGTTTTTTCACTCATCATTATGCCAGTGTGTTAATTTAGGTGCCTCCATAAGGAAAGGGATCGATATTTATTATAGCATTAGCACAGTGAAAGAAACGCACTCTTTGCAATCACTTTGAATCCTTTCTCTTTGCTTAGACCCGTAGTATTTTTTCTTTTTTTCAAACAAACTCCCAGATCATCTTGGATATAATGTATATCAAATCCTAAACTCACTTAGTTAATCTCCTGTCAAAGTTGTAGCTTAATGTCTATCCACAGCCCTGGACAAATTAGAAAATAAAGAGTGCTGTCAGGGCTGGAGTCGTCAGGAGTTGTAGAATGCAGTTATTTCCCTTGTCATTTCTTGTTACTTCTCTCTTTCACCCATGATCACTGAGTGGATAAAATATTTAAAAGAATGGGCTGTGTTCTATCAAATCCAGTTGAGATGAACATCAGAGTCTGTCAGCAGAAGAGGTCATCAGACAATCTCATGCTTTGCTTTTTTTTTGGAGGCCTTTGTAAGCCCAGTATTATGAAAATAGGCCAAGCACAAAGTTTGATCTACAGTGTGATAGGTATGTGCATGTGTGTGTTTTAAATGAAAGACTTTGGCCTGAATCCCTGGCAAGGACATGCTCATGAGAGGATTTCAGAGCTGTCTGAGCCCCTCTTTTGCATGTGGTCCAATATAAGTACTGGTTTAAAAATGAAGTCAGCCTTTACTGACACGTCTGTATTACAACAACTTGAAATTAATTAGAAGAGTGTTTTGTCTACAATAGGATAATATCGCTGTTGGCTGGCAAACACAGCAGTGAGTTGCTTAAAGAGGCCTGCAATTTGGATCTGATTTTCAGAGGTGCTGAGTAGAGCCATATTTAGGATTTATGGGGTTCTAAATACACCCCATTCATGTGTCTTCCCCGTGTGCCTGGTCCCCCCACCTCTAGCCAAGGGTTCCCTGCACTCCCTCTGTCCGTCCTTTCCTCATGGTGCATTAACAGGACCCAAAGCATCACAGCAGGAGCCAGGGAGACTCCAGCAAGGAGAGGGTTAAGTGCAGGGCTGCTGCAGAGCATGCCCCTCTGCTCTGTGGCTCTCTTGGAGTCAGAGCTGCTCCACTGGCAGTGGCTGTAAACTGGTAAATATTCCCCCCAGCATTTCATAACAGGCAGGGCATGGTGACATTGCTATCATTTGAGGCACCCCTGGATGAGCATTTAAGAGTGAGTCAATGCCTACACATTCTTATCTACTTTCTTATATGCATATGCTGCATCTATGTAGGGAAAGCCCCGACTCTGAGCAGTGACCTTTCCAGATGAAGTCACTACTGTGCATAGTCTCACTCCTGTGAGTTAGTGCATGCAAGCTGGCTGCTGCACCTGTGTAGAGCTCTACAGAAGGCTAACCTGGCCAGCAGAAACCTGGGGCAGTAAACTTCAGAGAGCAGAGCTACAAATTCAAGCTTGTGGGGCTTTTCTATGGTGTGAAAAAATAGCTGTGTTGATACTGGGGCTCAGGCACCTCCATGGGCTTCGGAGCTTGAGCTGCAGCCCAGACCTGAATATCTATACCAGGGTCAGCAACCCCTGGCATGGGTGCCAACGTGGCATATGAGCTGATTTTCTTGGCATGCTAGGTGGGAGCTCAGACCCATCCCTCCTCCCCCATGCAACTGGGAGCTTGCTCAAAGCCTGTGGATTAACAAAAGACCAGCTAATGCTACCAACCACCACCTAAACAGTAAAGCTCTGCATCTTCATTTATTTAGCAATGAACCTGTTGTAAGCAGGACTATTCGTGACTTTAAAAAATATCACTGGCACTTGGACTGTACATAGAGTTCAAATGGTCAAATTTTGGCGCTCTGTCTCAGAAAGGTTGCTGACAGTATGTCATGAGCTCTGCAAACCCAGACCTCTAGCCCCTGACTCTCAGACTTGCTGCCACAGGTTTCTATTTGCCATCTAGATTTACCCCACATGCTTTGTTGAATTAAGATCAGTGTCAGAAACATGACAGGGAGATTGATCACAAGCTTGTGACTCAAGCAAAGGTCAAGTCAAGGGACTTTTCTGGGTTTCGCCTGAGTCAGGTGCTCATGGTGCTAAAACACACCAAAAAGCTCGCATGCACCCTGTCTTCAGCAAGAAACAAATATCATATCTACTGCTGGACTGGAAATGTGAATAATTCAGCTGGAGTCATCACTATTTTAATAGTATATTGGAACCCAAGTATTTCTGTTGTTTGTATAATGTTCTGATAGCTTTCAATAGTACCCTACCAATTAGAGGCATTGCTTCCATTAGCAAATCCTTCTGAAAGGTTTTATAACCCTGATAATTTGCGCTGGGCTGAATCATATCATTTGTAAAAGCAAATGGAAACAGCAAAAATATCACCTATGATATTTTTGCTGTTTCCATTTGTATTAGAATACAAATATATATATATATATACACACACACACACACACTGCATGTATATAATAAACACATCTGTGCATCCTTTTTATGAGCTGTGTGAAGGAAACAGGTGTAGCACTGGCAGACCTCAACTGAGATCAGGGTCCCATTGTGTTAGAGGCTTATAAAATCATAGTGGCTATGGTTACACTAGAGAGTTTTGTAGACAAAACTCACAGAGCATCTACACACAAAATGCATTTTATTGACAGAAACTGTCAAAAAAAGAGTCGTGTAGATGCTCCTGGGGGCCCTTTTGTTGACTGAGCAGCTCAGAAGATCAATCCGCTTCTATGTATAGACACGTTCTGTCAACACAAGATTCGTCGTAACTTCTCTTTTGACAGAAACTTCTGTCGACAGATTGCTGTAGTGTAACCATAGCAAGTGTGAAGGGGAACCAGAGGCACAAAGAGGTGATCTGATTTGCTTGCAGCATACACAAACGATTGTGATCCAGCAAAGCATTTACACTTCAACAGGACTAGAAATGAAACCCAGGGATTCTGAATCTCCTGTCCACTTTACTACACTGTATGTCTCTCCAAACTATGATTCAGTGTGTGGAAGAGGGTGTTTCCAAGTGCTGTATCACTCCTAAAACTCAAACACAACTTTGATGTCTTTTTTAACTAGGCACGCTGCACAGGCAGGTGATAATGGATGATATTTGACTTTATAAGCTCCTTCTGTGGACTCACTGCATATTTTTAATAAGCAGAATCAGTTTAACCCTGGAGTAAGCCCATTCACAGTATAGCTCTGAACAGCCAGAATTACATTTTCACTATATTTTTCATTTCTCTTTCCCTTGTAATAGGACACCCAGAGTGAAGTGCATTCTTTTCTTCATAAGCATTATGAAAGGGACCAGGAAAAGTGTATCTGATTGTGCCATAATACACGAGAATATATGCCTGCTTTCCCACAAACTGTCTCTATTTGCAAAGATCTACTGGAATGTTGCAAGTATATGATTGCGCATATTTACACTACGTGCATAATTATACATAGTTACAGTAATCATGTCAATATGAGATAATTGAAAAAAGACTGCTCTCAGTAAATCACAGTGAAATTCAAATGAGAATATCTACATTAAGAGTTCGATACAAACAGCAAACTAATTCATATTCCACCACCAAAGAAGAAGGGGTGTTTCCAGAATATTGTCTGATTTGGGTACTGAGCATTTCCTCCTCAGTTATGAATTTCCTTGACTTCGTAAATTTCAGTGCAGGATTTTGGAACACAATAAATAAACTTTGTGGTGCTGAATGACAAAAGGGCTAAAATCAGTGATTTAAAAAAAAAACAAAACAAAACAAAAAATGAGTTCCCGCGGCCGGGGCTGCCAGCAGAGCTCCACGTCGCAGCTGGCTTCCAGTCACAGAGCTGTCAGGGTCCCCCTGCCACCGGGGCCAGTGATCCTGTGGCTGGAATTGTGGAGGTGCCAGTACTGGTAAGTACCAGTACAAAAGGAGCACAGGCTAAGACATAAATCCAGTGACTATTTTAATCACGCATCACTCTTTTGGCTAAATGATGGCTTCTCATACCCTTCAAAAACAGTCACACCATAAGGATGGTCATGATTACTGGGTACACTGCACCTTAGACTTCCTTGAGAGACTCTTGTAGGTAACAGGCTTGGCTTCCTGCACGCACCTGTTGGGGAATCAGGCAGGCTAGGTACACATTACAGCTCAAAAGCGGGGGCTGACTGACTTGCTGTGCCCCTAGGCAAGGTATGGGACCTCAGATGGAATGGGTGGGGCGGGGGGCAACTGGCTACCAGCACTGCTGCCGTAATTAAGTCAGAGAGCTGCACTAACTGTGCTACAGCGGTGCAGCTGCAGCACTGTAAGCTCTGTGATGCAGTCATAACCCCAGACTAATTCTCCAGGCTGGAGCCTCCCTGGTTCCCAAGCATGTTAATGAAACAGGTCCTGTTCTAATGGGGCACCTGCAAATTTCCTTGTAGCAGCCTCTGGCAGTATTCATTTTCAGTGACCACAGAAAGAGTGTCAGAGAGGTGGCCGTGTTAGTCTGTAGCTTCGAGAACAACAAGAAGTCCTGTGGCACCTTATAGACTAACAGATATTTTGAAGCATAGGCTTTCGTGGGCAAAGACCCGCTTCATCAGATGCATCAGAAGATGCACAGAAACAGCATCTTCAAGGCAAAGCTTGAGTCATTCATTCCCCAGAGGTACAAAGCTGTAGATCAAAGGGTAAAAGCAATAAAAAATGATGACTTGCCTGCAGGCCTGCCAATGGGCTGAGGGAGAGGGTGGGTGGGGGCATTGGGGGCAGTTGCTCCAGGGCCTGGCAATTCAGAGGGGCCTGGAACTCAGGCCACTACCTCTGCCAAAGTAGCAGCAGCAGCAGCCAGAGCTCTGGGCCCCTTTGAAACACTGTGGCAGCTCTGCGTCGCCATTCGGTGCACAGCTCTGAAGGAGTGTGGGGAGGCCTCAGGGCTGACTGTCCTAAGCCCCATCCCTTCAGGAGGGGGCGGAGCTGGGCCCCTTTCCCACCTTGCCCCCAGGCCCGTGGTGGCTGTTGACCCCCACTGCTTGCACAGGTATTATTTACAACTTTGTAAATTCCCCTGCAGCCCTGCAGAGTCCATGGCTAGTGGGAGAAGCAGCCAGCACCTGCTCATGGCAGCTGTGGCTGGCTGTGTGTTTGTTCACCTCCGCTTTTCACCAACACACCCTGATTAGCTTCTTGTAGCTCATCCGAAGCCCCTGCCTTTCCTAGGCTTGTGAGATTCAGAATGCCCTTTGATCCCAGGTTTTAGCCTCCGGAAGAACAACCCACATCAGCCTGGAGGCAGCCAGGCAGGAGGACTCCCGAATAAGCAGCTTTTCCATTACAGTAGACCCTCGCTTTGTGGAGACTCGACGTACACGTTTTTATATTAACATGAATCAACTCTGGGGGGAGGGGGAGGAAACCTACTTTCTTGTACCGCACCTTGCTGCTTACCCCTGCACTGCCGGCCAGATCAGGGGTTCCTTAGGATGCAGCTCCTGAGGCTGCCTGGCACTGAAACACCAGGGGTGGAGAGGGGCAGGCATGGCTGGAGCTGCCCAGGGCCAAGCTGCGGGACAGCAGGTGCAGCAGATGCCCTGCCGTATCCCTAACCAGGCCGCTGCCCACCAGCAGGGGGCGCTGGAGCTGCCTGCCCCCCCCCGGCCTGGGAAATTCTGGGTATCTGCCCCCCCAAAAATTATGCAAAATTTTATTTACATGGAGGTTGCCCAGGACACAACCTCAGTGTAAAGCGAGGGTTTACTGTATTTCCTCTAGGATTCTTATTTTGCCATTCTGTTATGCAGTGCCTTTTTTGTAAAAAAAACCAGGAGCCCATACTCAGCCAGCTCCCCACCCTCAGCCAAACCCATGGCTGGGGCTGCGGAGGTACCGGTACTCAGTACCAGCAAGTACCAGCACAAAAACAGCACTCGCTTTATATCTTTTTGTTTGTTTGTCTGTTTCTCCCTCAACAGCCTCTTTGGTTTAATGTGTGGCACACGGGCAGGTTAAGAGCAAAGAGCTAACCCAAGGGACAGATGATCATTATAAAAAATACTGCCCATGACTTCTTCAGTCTTCAGAGGCAACCTAACGGATGTCCCCCCTCACCAGGCCCTTCCCAGCCCATCCAAATTGAGGCTTAAATATATTCAGCTTTATTCACTTCCCTGAATCCATTTGTAATAATGAACAAGCGGGGGTGGGGGAGGGTGGAAACCTTAGGGCCTGATGCTGACTGGTGTCAATCAGGATTTGTTTTATGAAAGTTAATGGAGTTACATGGATGTACACTGAGGAGATCAGAGTGGGTCAAGGAGAGTAAGTAGACAAAATGCCCTGGCTGTAAGTATGATGAGGACAGAAAACAGCTAGTATAAATCACTGTAGCTCCACTGGTGTCAACAGAGTTACACCAGTTTACACCATCTGCAGATCTGGCCTGTTGAATCGGATGTGGCTTTCCCATGGTAATTAGGTTTGGTTTGCAGTAGTGCCTCAAGGCAAAGCTGGGACCACATTGTAACAGGCAAAAGAGAAACAGTTGGCCCATGCCAGAACCTGCCTCAGAGGGGTATTTCCCTGGTGCAGTAACTGTTGCACATACCATGCAGACCCCAGCCATGAGGCGCTGCTAGATTTCATACAGCATCTCCACATGTGCCAGACTTGGGTCTCTTGCTGGAGTCATGGGGTTTCCATGGCTGGATCACGTGCAGGATTGACCTATAGATGTGTCTCCACAGCATGAAGTTAAATGATTCTAGTAATGACACTTTGATCTCACTTTCCAAAAGCCATTTGGCCTTTTACTATTGGCAGCCAGGGCTGACATTAAACTGTTGGTCCAAACGTCCTCTGAGGGTAACATTCACTTGGGAAAGCAGCAACAGGAGTACTAAAGGGCAGAGAGTAGACAATTCAGGGGCAACTGACAGAAACAAAAGATGCCTGTGAACCTGCAGAGACCCTGTAGGAGAGGGGGAACCACCATGCTGCAAGGGGCAACTTTCATCTTTTCATTTTGTGGACGTCTGGGCCAGAGGAGTTTCTGAATCTTGTTGCTGTCTGAGAAGTCTGTGGTAAAGGGCTGCAAAGATGAAACTTCTAGAAAGGAAAAATCTGATGAACCAACGTTGCGATGGAGACCTGTAGTTGAAATGTGAGATTTTTGAGATGCCAGTGTTAGAGTGTGTATAGCTCAACACTAACCCCAAGAGTGTATGAGTGCCTGCCTGCCAGCCATCAGAAATACCTTTCCTCTGTCTCTCTGCCTCATTGACACTCTGTCGCTTCAAGCATCACATCCTTCTTACCCTTGCTGATGACTCTTGATTTCTCTCCCTCTCTGTTATTACTGAGTATCTTGTGCTGTGAGGATGATATTTAACATGCAGAGACATTTTAGAACACAGCTTGACAGGGACCTTAGCAATAATAATAATTCTGTCTTACTTACTTAGCACTTTATTGCCTGATGGCAGAGCTGTCCTGTCCACAAGACAGTTTAAGGCGGCTGCCCCACTCCCTGCACTTTGGGAGCCCCTGCATGAGTCACCCTGAACCATCCTATGGATGGGACTCATGGTAGCCCAGGGATTGCCTGGGGAGAGTGGCCTGGTGCTGGGTGGTAGGAGGGATCAGCCTCCCTCCTGCACTCGCTACAGTGGTAGGATCTGGAGCAGCTTAGCAGCCTGCTCTGCCCCTCTGCTCTGCTCCTCCACCTCCCAGCTCAGTGTGAAAAAGGGCAGCAGATTTGGTCTTATACTCACACAGGACCAGTCTGTACCTGCCCATTCTCCATTTAGCCATGCACAGTGATGGAGGCCCAAGGAGCCTTCCCAGCCTTTGCTTGGCCACATTAGAAACAAGCACCAGGTGCAATCCTGGCACATCTCCATACACTCATTGGGGTGGAGGGCACCTCGAGGTTATTTGGAGGGGTAGGAAGGAGTCAGGACCAGGACTCTACTTTCAGGGCCACCCCTAGGGCACTGGTTTTCAACCGGTGCGCTGCGACACACTGGTGTGCCCTGAGAACGATCCAAGTGTGCCATGAGATTTCGTCAATTTCCCCTCATCACTGCTCTTTGCAGAGCCGCCGTGGGGGGAACTGATGAGCCCACGCCAGCTGGAGCTTATGCAGCAAGTCTGCCTGAGTCCTAGCTGGTGCGGGGTTGGTGAGTTTCCCTCCATAGTGACTCTTTGCAGAGACACTGCAAGAGCAAATGCAGACCCCCACAGGAGCCCATTCACACCAGGCTGCAGCTGAAATGGTGCTGTGGCGAGGGAGAGCAGAAGCCTGGTGGAACTGGGATGTAACTTAAATGCCACATCCCAGCTCCAATGGGATGGCAAGGAGGGGGGACATTTATGTGCAGTTGCGGGGTGGGCCATGGAATTGTCCCGCTGAAGTGTGCTGTATTACTGAAAAGGCGGGGAACCATTATCCTAGTGGGATGCAGGGTCCTGGACAACCCCTCTGCCATCCCCTTTCTCTTCCTGCCCCTGCTTTGCCCCTACCCTGTACCTATTCCACCCCTTCCAACAAGCCTCTGCCCCACCTCTTTCTGGCTTCCTCACCCTCCCCGGAGCATCACCAAGATCCAGCAGGATGGAGCAGAGTGGTGGGGTTGGGGCTGGAAGGTTTGCTGCTGCCAGTGCCAGGCCCCATGGGACAATTTGCCATCCCCAAAGCACAGGGCCCAGGACAGTTGCCCCAATCCAGCCTATGGATGGCATGGCTTTACCTGTACTTTCCCTGTATTGGTTAAAGGAATGAGGCTGATGGATGGGGGTGGCCAGGGGGTGGGGGGAATACACTAAACCCTGCAGAAGCTTGTACCAGCTCCTGTGTTCCTCCTGCATACCAGGGAGGTGTTCTGTCTGACTGCTCGTCTTGGGGTGGCAGAGCTCCACCACTCCCACCTTGTGTTGGGCAATGCCTTTAGGTCACTACCCAGCCCCTACGAAGCTCAGCCACCAGAATGCAGCAAATGACTGGGACATAGCTTAGTGCACAAGAATGGGAAAAAAAGTGAGTGGCCTAGCGTGTTGATGGAAGAGGGCACAAGCTGTAAAATTCAGACCTCAACTTTCCCCAAAGTTTCTTGCTCATCCAAACAGAGCCTTTGCCTCAGTCCTTGGAGGGATGCCTATCGCAGTGCCTCTGTCACTTGCTTATATGGGTGATGCTTGGGGGTGCACAGAGGCAACATACTCCCCTCAGTGTCACCTTCCCCTGCACTCATTGCTAGTACTGTGCCGCTTCCAATGAGTGTGGAGGCAGTTCTGCCCCCTCCCCCAAAGCACCATGGACCAACAGGAGCAGGAGCTTTCTGGCTGATGCTACTTTCAGGCTGTACCACACCAGTGTGAGGGGCCGAGGGGGAGGCTGCCCCACACTTACTGGAAGTAGCATGGAATTTCCAGTGGAAGAAGCAGGCAGGAGTGGAGAAGAAGGGTGTGGTGGGGGCAGGATCATGTGGCCAGTGCCCCCCCCGAGACCCCTGCACCAGTCCCCTCTGCTTCCCTGCTTTAATGAAGTCTGATAAAGTGCTTGCTGTTACGACCCTTCAGTCTGGGGTTCTGGCAGCTTGCTGACAATAATCCGCTGAGGAACCACCTGAACAGCATCCTGTACAGCAAACAGGAAAAAATCAAAAGAGAGCTCTCAAATCCCTCATAAATCAGCAATCTTCCACACAAACCTCCACATGGCTGGACTTTACTTAAACAAGACAGGAGATTTACAATGCACGTTTCTCTTCTCTACGGACGAAAAAGGACCATAAACTATCTAAACTCCTACTTTCCACATGGGGCTACGATAGTGGTACCTTTACCTCACCCAGCAGTATTGTCAATCTATCCAACCGCACATTCAGCCTGGCAGAAGAATCTGCCCTTTCTCGGGGACTCTTTTTCTGCCCCACCACACCCACTAACTTGATACAGTTCTGTGGTGATCTGGAAGCCTACTTTAGCCATCTCCGACTCAAGGAATACTTCCAACATGACACGGAACAGGGCACTGACCCACAGGTACCCTCCCACCTATGGTACAAGAAAAAGTATTCCTTGTGGACTCCCCCAGTGGCTGAAATGACAACTTGGACCTATACATAGAATGCTTCCGCCAACATGCACAGGCAGAAATTGTGGAAAGTGACATCGCTTACCCCATAACCTCCGCTGTGCAGAAAGCAACACCATCAACAGCCTCAGAAACAACTCTGACATTGTCATCCAAGAGGCCGACAAAGGAGGTGCTCTTGTCATCATGAATAGGACAGACTACCAAAAGGAGGCTGCCAGGCAACTCTCCAATTCCACATTCTATAAGCCTCTGTCGCAGGATCCCACTGAGGAATACATGAAGAAACTACAGCATCTACTTACGACCCTCCCTATAAAAACACAGGAACAAATCTACACAGACACACCCCTTGAATCCAAACCAGATTGATTGTATCTGTTACCCAAGATCCATAAACCTGGTAATCCCAGATGCCCCATCATCTCAGGCATTGGCACCCTCACCACAGGATTGTCTGGATATGTGGACTCTCTACTTAGACCCGATGCTACCAGCATGCCCAGCTTTCTTTGAGATACCAGCGACTCCCTCAGGAAACTACAATACATTGGTGACCTTCCTGAAAACACCATCCTGGCCACCATGGATGTAAAGGCCCTTTACACCAATACTCCACATCAAGATGGACTCCAAGCTGTTAGGAACATTATCCTTGATGAGACTGAAGCACAAATGGTGGCAGAGCTTTGTGACCCACCCACAACTATTTCAGATTTGAGGACAAATTATACCTTCACATCAGTGGCACTGCTATGGGCATCCGCATGGCCCCACAGTATACTAACATTTTTATGGCTGACCTGGAAAAATGCTTTCCCAGTTCTCGTCCCCTAGTGCCCCTCCTCTACCTGCGCTACATTGGTGACATCTTCATCATCTGGACCCATGGGAAGGAGGGTCTTGAACAGTTACATCATGATATCAACAGTTTCCACACACACCCCCGCATCAACCTTAGTCTGGACCAGTCCACACAAGAGACCCACTTCCTGGACACTACTGTGCAGATAAGCGATGGTCACATAAATACCACCCTATACTGAAACCCACGGACCAATATGCTTATCTACATGCCTCCAGCTTCCATCCAGGGCACACTACACGATCCATTGTATACAGCCAGGCACTAAGGTACAACCCTATTTGCTCTGATTCATCAGAGAGAGAGAGACACACACATCTACAAGATCATTACCAAGCTTTCCTGAAACAAACCCTCACCAGCCACTACAAATCACAAACCAGTGACTCTAGACCTGGAATCAGCCCCTGTAACAGTCCTCCTGCTACAAGACAGGACTCTCCAATGCATCATCAGTGATCTGCAACCCATCCTGGACAATGATCCTTCACTCTCACAGACCTTGGGAGGCAGGCCTGTCCTTGCCTACAGACAGCCCACCAACCTGAAACAAATTCTCACCAGCAACTATAGATCACAACACAGGAACGCTAAACCTGGAACCAATCCCTGCAACAAACCTCACTGCCAACTCTGCTCACACATCTACATTAGTGACATCACCACAGGACCTAACACCAACTATACCATCAGGGGTTCCTTTACCTGCACATCCACTAGTATAATATGTGCCAGCAATGCCCCACTGCAATTTACATTGACTAAACTGGACAGTCTCTCCATACAAGAATAAATGGACATAAATCAGACATCAAAAACGGTAATGTACAGAAGCCTATGGGAGAACATTTCAATCTCCCTGGACACTCAGTGGCAGATTTAAGGGTGACAGCTCTGAAACAAAAACATTTCAGAAATCAAATGGAGAGAGAAATCTCTGAGCTGCAATTTATTTGCAAATTTGTCTCCATTAACCATGGATTAAACAGAGACTGGGAGTGGCTCGCAGTTTACAAAGACAGTTTCTCTGCTTTGGGTGTTGATAGCTCCTCATTAGACACTGACAATGGCTCACATCCTCCTGTCTGATCTGACCTGTTTTTTCCTCTTTTGATAAGTCCTGTTGATACTGGGCCATTTCCATCTTGCTGAATAGACCTTGTCAGCTCTGGCTCTCCCCTGTTACTGGGACCCTACTCTTTAACTACCCCTCTGAAAACCCCCCCCCCAACTCATGCATCTGATGAAACAGTTCTTTGCCCACAAAAGCTTATGCTCCAAAATATCTATTCGTCAATAAGGTGCCACAAGACTTTTTGTTGTTCTGTCTCTTTACAGTGGCAGATACTCCAACAATGTTTTGTGACTCTTGTCAACCTGAAGCAAATCAGCCTCCTTGGTTAGATAACAGTGGTACCCCCTTAAAAATCTTCTTGATTGCCTTTGTATTTATAATTATAAAAGTTTAATGTTTCATTATACATGTTGCCTATGGAGTGTACAACGAAACATTACAGACTGACATATCTTGCCTATTTTAGATAACCCTGGAAACACCGTGCTTGAGAGCAAATATAAGTAAACGGAATTTACTGCCTTCTCCTTTGGCAAATTTAGAGTTTAGGTTTGGCGTTGATTTGGGAAATATGGAAGTTATTAAATTATATCAAATGTATTAAGGATGACTTTTTAGCACCCACCTTCACAAAGTCAAAGGTGCATGCTCTCATTGGGCATGAGGCTGACATAGTGAATCCCACGAGTGTGGCTACTTTTGCCTACAACAGCAATGCCCTGTGGGTAGGCATCCCACAGCTCCTGCAGCCTATTTGCATTCTGGACTGGGCTTCCAATGTCTGATGGGACAAAATATTGCAGCAGGTGGTTCGGGGTATGTGGTGTCAATCTCCCATGATGCACTTATCTCCTCCATTTCTCCCTGCTTGAATGCAATGGCAAACAATGGTTTTGTGCCCTTTTCTTCTCTGGTTACCCATGGAGACGCTATGCCACAGTAAGCATGGATTCTGCTCAGCTGCAAACTACTGTGGCAAACATTGCAAACACCTCACTCTTTATACTGCAGTTTGTCCAGAACCTAGCCAGTAGCCACCAGTGCGTTGTTATTTAGGGAAAAAAGAAGAGGAGTTAAACGTGTGAGGTCTGATAACAGGGGGCAGGGGAGGGGGCTCAAGGACAAGTAGCTTATTACAGTCCCTCCATGTAGCAATTAAAGCTGTGGGGATGAAAGCTTTCCGCTCCAGGACTTGAGTGAAAGGCTTCCTGGGACTTGCCTAATCTCCCTCTCCTCCATTCTAGGATGGCTGGAAGAGGAGGCCATGGAATTTGATGAGGAGGGAAGGTGGTTATCTTACACTGCAGGGGGACTCTGTGCTCAGATGCTTTTCCTGAACCTCTTCTAGGTGCCTTATCAGCTCTGTTTGCTCCCCCATGAACCTCAACATTTTATCCTGTGTCTTCAGCTCATGTTCCCTGCATGCTTTCCTGTCCTCCTGTTTGGCGTGGATGACCTCTAAAGGCATTTGCCTCTGTGCATTCAGTTGTGCTCTATCAGTGCAGGCAGATTGCATGAGCTCATTAAACATTTAATCTCCTATATATTTTTTTGTCACTTTCTGATCTGTGTAGTGTGGGAGGAGTTGGGGGAACAGGTAACAGAGTCATCGTTCCAGCTTGACTGGGAAAAAAAATAAGGGTATACTTTAGAGAAGATGCATTGTAAAACACAGAAGGTTAACTCTTTTACAATGAATGAAGCACTGTGTTGCACAAAAGATGTGGTATGTACATGATCAAGTTTTTAATTTTAAACTCATCAGCACCTACCAGACAGGTAAAACACAGCACGGCACTGGGCAGCTGAATTCTGTTCAGCTGTGTAGTCAGACTGGCCACCACTGTACCCCAATTGCTTGGAGCAGATCGAACAGATTAAACCCAATTACATTTAACCACTGGAGCATGATTACAAATGCAAACTCACCAGAAGTGCCCTCCCGCCATCAGGGTTCGGCAGCAGTAAGTGCTGGGAGGAAATTGACTCTAAAGTTAGAAAAAGATCCTTGTTTTCAGGGAGACTGTATCCTCCGCTTGCTTGCTGAGCGTTCTTGTGCTCTTCCTCATCTACAGTGTCACCTGCACTGCTGCTTGAGGCTGCCTGAAGAGTCACAGGGGAGGTTACCGTGGACAGTTTGGGAACAGTAGTTGGGGTCCTCCCCAGAATACCATGCAGCTGCTCGTAAAAGTGGCATATTCTTAGGCTCTGACCTCGACTGACAATTCTTCCCCCCATGTCTTCTGGTATGCTCGTCAGTGTTCTTATATTTTCATGCCAAAAGGTTGGGTGCCCCTGCCATATCCTTTTTCCACCATGCCCTGTGTGATTTTTGGCATAGGTATCAGCATTTCTTCTTATGCTTCAGAGTTCTGCCTGCGCGGATGCCTCGCCCCACATAGCAATCAGGTCCAGGATCTCCTGCATTCTCCATGCCAGAGCTTGTTTATGACCCTGGGCATTTATGGTCAGATGTGCTGCTGGGCTCCTCATGCTGCCAAACAGGAAATGAAATTCAAAAGTTTGTGGGGCTTTTCCTTTGAAACTTGGAGTGAAACATGGTTGACAGTGCTGGCCAGAGCAGTCACATTAGGGCACTGGGTGACACCTTGCAGAGCCCAAGAGCATCCACTTTAACACTGCTTCATCTGCACTATCCCAAAGTCAACCATGGAAGGTCAAATTTAGCACTACGCTGCCTGTCAAAGTGGAGTACAAAAGTTGACTTTAAAAGCCATTAAAGTCGGCAGAGGGGGGTCATATGTTGTAGACTGATTCCTTATCAAATTGACCGAACATAGCTAACTTCAATCTGAACTCACAGGCTACATCTACACTAGCAGCATATGTTGACAGAATACACTGTCAACAGAGATGGCTGGACAGATCCTCTGTCGACAGATTGCTGCTATACACCTTGGTCTGTTGACAGAGAACTGCCAGACTGCGCTGTCCTCTAGTGACAGAAAGCGGAATGGCAGCTCTGCAAACAGGGATGCCCAGCAACCGGAAGCCCTCTTCTCTCAACAGAAGTTGAGATCAACTGGCAAAAGGGGGGGCCCTAGCTGCCAGAGGCATGTCTCTGCTCTACAGCCTTGGCTGAGAGCTACTTGTCTTTCAGCTCATGTGGTAGATCAGAGAGCTTTAACCCCTATGATCACAGGTTCAAACCTTTGTGTTGACAACTCAGGTCTGTCAGCATTACCCATATAAGTACTAATCATATTAAATTCTCTGTCTGACATCCAGAGCAAACTGGCACACAGACATGATATGTATTGTATCTGCCGTTACTCGTATTCCAGTTGATCAAAACCAAGTATCACGCAGGTGTAATCGTAGAAGCAAGTAAAATAATAAAAATTAAAATCTCTGTCCACTTATTTTTTCTGGCTTCTGTCCTGCTTCCCTTTATTTTAAAATAAATCAGTGCCTACGTCAAACGATAGAGAACCACATGGTATCAGTCCCTGGCATAATATATACAAACACAGCTGTTAAACTGAAAGGAGTAACAACTTTAATTGCTAATTAAATGTGTACTTTCTGTTCTTTGGCCATGAGGTTAGGCATATCAGTATCCTGAACTGACCGATATTTAGCAAATAAGATAGTAATTGGTAGATAAGATGAACTGCAGCACAAACACATTGTTCTAGTATTACATCCATTCGCGCCATTGCATTTTAGTGAGATTCTTTCATTTTGGTGAGGGACACTATTGCAGCATTTGTGATTGTCAAGTAGTGCAAGGAAGCTTTTCATGCATAGAGTCCACCGTTTTGGTCCTGAGATTTGCAGATGCCACACACATAGGTGACTTTGGACATGTTTCACAGGCATTTACTACACAATGTGAGATGACAACATGCCAGATTTCCAAAGAATTCACTCCCTTATGTGTGATGCAGACACACATTCTAACTTACTGATTTATTGCCCAGAAAAACTGTTTGCTGTGTCCTCTCCAGTTACATTAGCCATCTGACCTTATACGCAGAGCCCTGCACGGAAACGAAAATTTGTATCTGCGTCCAGCCCGCGAGCTACAAACATGATCTGTGGATCACAATATTCACTGATATAAAGTGGATATCTGTAGCTTTTCAGGACTCTATTATGGGATGATACATTAGGAGGCTATCAACGCGGCCCAATCTTGAGGGGGTGCTGAGATCCTAACAATGGGAGCAGAGGGACTCAGCACTGTGGAAGACTGGACTGTTAGTGGTATCACAGAATCTAATTTTACCTGACATTAGCTCTACAGTGAGTTAAATTTTTAAAAGATTGGTGCCATGTTAAGTAATTTGTAGCCCCAGTCTCCTGTATTCTGGACTGGAGAATGGGAGCCAGCTATTCAACTGCTTTAAATCAGCATAGTGTCATTCAGTTTAGTGCCAGTTTCCACCAGGTAAGGAGCTGAATATTGATTCATAAAGAAAAGAAAGAAACCGTCTCAAGCAATTGCTGAGGGCAACTTAGTATATATTTTTTCACCATTCATGTGACTCTGTCTACCCAACACAAAGAGCAGCAGCTCTGAGAACAGCCCTAAACATGTTCTCCTTGGAGTCTCTAGTCTCAGCTGTAGTAGACATTAAAACAAAGAGAGACTGAGCACGTGTGCTCTCGCAGCAACCAAGCAGAAAAATAAATGTAAAAATCACTATTCTGCTTACTAATTACCATTGGGAGCAGAAGAACAGAGAAAGTTCTAGAACGTAATCAGCAGAAAAGTTCTGTGCTATAGTGGAATTTTGCTTAGTCTGCATGATCCTTTTCTGCAGGAAATAGTCTTCTGCAGTGCAGGTGTCCTGGATTCCCTGAAGGGAATAAAAACAAATTTTGAAATCCCTCCTGACAAAGATTCCTAATTTTCACAAACTCCCCTGCACTCTAGTAGTTGGTAGAACCTGGCTAGTCAGCTTCTATATTCTTGTGAAAGAGCACTCTGCCAGGATATTCAAGAATGAAGTTGAACTTGGGACCAAGCATCAATGGGTATTCCTGTACCTCGAAGAAAAATCATTCAGAGGCTTACAGCTCCAGAACAAGCAGTCTTTGTCTTTTGCATGAATGACCCTAGTGGCTAAAGTGTAGATCCTTGGAATAAAGAAGGCTATATGTAAACCTTTCTCTGAGATGGGGCTCAAGGCTCCTTCTTGGTCCTTGCTCATCAGAGTGGCTTCCACCCACTTCTCACGCAGGTTGTACCCTAGGTTATTTGTTGAAATACCTGATGCCTCCACCCAAGGTGACTCCTCTTTGTGCCTGGGATAAAAGGGGTATTGTCCCTTAAGAAAAAAATGGATATTACTTCTGTTACGGAGGAATATCAGCAGCAAATAAAATGCAGTAATACAAATCGCAACAAATTAAACTCCACACCCTGGCCATGTCTGCACTAGCAAGTTATTTCAGAAAAGTAGGCCCTTTTCTGAAAGAACACCCGGAGCATCTACACCCACAATGTGCTCTTTCAAATTCCTCTCGAAAGAAAGCAGCGCTTCTTCCAGAGGCCCTATTCTTCTCCCAAACCAGGAAAAGCACCTTCTTCAGAAAGAATCTTTCAGAAAAAAAAGTGCGTATAGATGCTCCACCAGCCCTTCTTTCGAAATAGCAGTCCTCATGGTGCCAGATTTTTCGATACCTGGCTCGTTCTTTCAAAAGAGCAGGGGCCGTGTGGATGCCCTCTATCAAAAGAGCAGATTGATCTTTCAGTCTGCTTTTTTGTGTGAGGATGTGCTCTTTTGAAAGAAGATCATCCAGAAGAGGTCTTCCAGAAGATCATCTTTCAAAAGATCGGTGTAGTATAGATGCTGTCCACCAAAATAAAATACCAAAGGGAGACTTTACTAGAAACAGGGCACATAGGATTCAAGGGAAGGAATGAGTTAAAGTTAAATGCTAAAATTTAATAATGCAACAAATTTCCCACCTCCCATCATTTACTACCGCACCCTGACCCCAAGATTTCCCCAAGGCATTTTCCCTGAATGCATAAATGGATGAAATTAGTCAGCAGATGAGGGTAGCAGTCAGGGCTCCCTCTATGGTTTTCCATTCATGGGCAGAATAAATTTTGTTATGTGCCCCAAGCCATCGGAGGATGTGAGCCGCCAGTGGAAACATATGCTGCCAGCTGTGGGTGCTGTAACACTCTGCTGATCAGCTGGGTGGCTGAATTGCTCCTCTGTTGCTACACAGGGAACACTGGTGGCAGCACTGCAAACATTGGCTGGTTTAAAGAAAGCAGCAGGGACTCTCTTACAATGTTTTAACCCCTGAATAGCAGAGTCCTGAAAACCCACAAAAATCCGGCAGGGCCAAAATTATACATGCGATGTCTGAGGTGGGGACATGGGACAACTACCTGGCCATCTTGGTGAGGGTCATGTTGGCTCTTTATCTTTTTGCCCATGGGGTTGGTGTGGCAGTGGCGACATGTCCTGTGCCCGTTGACTGTCACAGCCCCTCTCCATAGTGTGTGCTGAAGAGTGACCATGCCCAAGGAGCTCTGTCTCCTTGGCTTGACCAGGGACTGGAGTTGCTGTCAGCTTTCCACTCCATTGCCCTGGGGCCAGAGGAGCTGTCAACGCCTGCCATGGCGACCCCAGGCCAAAGGCGCTGTCAGGTCTCATTGCTACTCCTTGAGGCCAAAGAAGCTTCCTCTCCCCACTCCAACCCTCGTGCCCAAGGAGTTCTTGCCCCCACCTTGTGCATGCCCCTAGCTTTAGCTTATCATTTGCAAACTTGTCAGAGTCTGTATGAATATCATTACTGTCAGCTCTAACACCGAGGCTTAAACTAACCTTTCTGCTGAACACTTATAAAGTCGCAGCCTGTCAGAATAGCATTACTGTCATTGCTAACACCTAGGCTAACAGGCACAACCTCTCATCATGCCTGAAATATTAACTAATATGCTCTCTTGTAGTAATACAGTGTGAGGATGATCAACTTTCCGTCAATCAAAGCTCTTAATCCAAGCCTCCAGCTCACTTGTAAGTAATACTGCCATTATCTAAAACAAAGTGGGTGTTTTCTTATTTCTCATACATTATCACATTAGAAGAGTAATACAAGATGACACATCCATGCCATGAGTCCTACAGACACTCCACATGCATGCCAGGGAATACTTACTTACATAAGTAATCTGCTGACTCTAGCGGTAATACTTGTATGGGTAACTGTTTATGTACGTAAGCCGGAGAAGCACAACCAGACCCTGTAATAGGAAACCCATACCACATAACTAAAGTCAGCAGGACCAACAACCCCTGCAGGCCCAGGGCAAGATGGGGAGGAGCCAACTCCATGTCCGTGAAAGGGGCAGGGCCTTGGGCTGAAGGGGCGGGATCTTGAGCAGTCACCCCCTAGCAACACCCAAAACGTGGTGTGCCCCACTCCTTCAGCCCTCAGAGCCATGCTGAGCAGTGCTGCAGTGACCGTTCAAAGGGGCCTGGGGCTCCAGCCACCGCCGCCACTACTACAGTAGCAGCATCCGTGGCCAGGAGCTCCAGACCCCTTTAAATCTTTGGGCCCCAGTGCTTTTGCATCCCAGTGCATTTGTCACCCCATTGGCAGGCCTGGCTGAAGTCTTGGATTTCAGCAAGTTTTTTATTGGGTGTTTGTGACCTACTAGAGATCAGCGTATGGTGCTGAGTTTTGATTTGGGTGTGTCTCATGAGGACAGATGCTGACAAAGATACAAGCTGTCCAGTATGTAGAGTCACACACTGTAGGAAGAGGAATCTCTAAATCTCACACTCTGTAAAACCACAGCATAATGTACTCTTTTATTCGCCCCTACTCAAATTTCAGTCCCAATATTATTTGTTGAATGTTTATTTTTCTCTGACGAAATACTGAAAATTCAAGATTATATCCTTGAGGTTAGACAAGGAGAAGGGGGCTTTTGTTCTTATTTACACTAAAGCCCCTTGACACCACTCTGGCTGTGTGAATTGCCTATCATGTAAATACTACTTACTGTAGACCTAATTCTCCAAAAGCCTGTGCATAATTTCATATTGTGTAAATCTTCAGAGCACAATATGCAACATCTCCAATCAAAAATAAGTACTCTTTGAAGTAATGCTGCAATGTCAGAATTGCTAAACAGCTGGTGTGGCGACATCATTGCAAAAATGATTACCTTCTGGAGTTAGGAATTCTGAGAATGTCATGGCCCATTGCTTTGCTCAGTCTTTTGGTACTAGATATTCAAGGCTGGGTCACCTTTAGAAGAACTTGATAACTGATGCAACCCTTAAGAATGTTGAACACTTTTTTGTAATCTGCTCTTATGTTTTCATTTAATATTTGATATACATTACCTGGTAATATGTAAATTACCAGTTTTAGCATCTTAGGTGTTTGGAATAAGACAAGAGTCTCTTTAATGTGCAGAATAACACAACTTTTAAACTGTGCGCTTGGCTAATCAGTGGTTCTCAACCTATTTATCATCATGGGCCACATCTAATACTACTTGTGTGACCCTGAGGATGTCACATGGGCTGCAGCTTTGCTCGCTGAGCTGGAAGTGGCCCACAAGCTGCAGGCTGAGAACCACTGGTGATCCTCAGGGGTCCCATGTGCAAACTGAGCTCTCCAACAATACTCTGAGAGGCAGAGCCATCACGTCCATAGGATGAACTAAGACAGCTACTCCAGGCTTTAGGGGGTCCTGCAGCAGCCACCCCAATAGTCATATGGATAGGAGGGATGAAGAAGTACATGGAGCCGAGGCCAGGTGCAGCGGAGAAACATTCACCAGGCGGGTGACAAGAGCAGTAGCCTGTTCTGCCCTGCCCCCGTCCCGCTACATTGCCCTCCCCTCCCAACCTGCTGCACTTGGCATCTTCACAGCAGTGGGAACTAGAGAGTCCCTCCAGTTCCTACTGCCAGCAGAGAAGCGAGTCACAGCAGGAAAGGAGGGCAGTGCAGTGCAGCAGAGTGGAGCGGGCTGCCACTCTCACCGCCCAAACAGCAAGTGCAGGGGGAATGGGAGGTGAGCCCTGCTGCCTCTGCCATGCCTGGCTCTCAGCCCCAAGTAATACCTGGGGAAAGGGGTAAGGGACCAAGGCGGGGCAGAGCAGTGGTGAGGAGGGGCCTGCAGTGTGTGTGTGGGGGGGCTGGGTTGCATGGCCCAACCCTTGTGGGACAGTCCTGCTGTGAGGTCCCATTTGCCTCCCTTGGCAGCATGTCACACTTACAAGAAATGATTCCCCTGAATGTGTCCTACCTCTGGGACATACAGAAACAGTGTTGACATTAATGCTACTCTAACTCCTGTATGGACACCCAGCTGGTTCTGAAGGGAGCAAGCTTTGGGGATTGGGCTGCTCTGCAACCCTACCCACTGTTGCCCACTTCTTTACCCCGGGCACCCCAGATTCATAGAATGCATGGAGCAGGCAAAGAAACACACCTGTGCTTGTGACTGATAACCTTTAAAGCCCTGCATGATCTGGTTTGTAGTTTCTGCCTGACACCTACCGCATTATTGCCATTATAGACGTTTGCTGGGATGCTGCAGCTGTTGGTCTTGTGTTCAAATAAATGAACTCCACCAAAATACAGAAGTGGTCTTTCAGCTGAGGGTTCCTAGCCCAGTAGTTCTTTGCCCTGGGACATATGCCAGTGGCAGCATATGGGGAGTTTCAGAGTAGGATAGATAATGTTTGCATTTAATTTAGCATTTAGTTAATTGGCTTGTCTTGTTTTCAGTGACTTCAATGTTTGTAATAGTTTGGTAGCAGCAGTGCACATACAAACCAGAAGGGGGAATTGCATAAGTCAATGGTTTCCAGCCTGTGGTCCTTGAACCCATGAGGGTACTGCAGGGGGTCCATGGAAAAAATAAAAGATAAAGAAAAATGACCATAGCAAATAAGTTTTAAATAAATTGCAAAGTCATACTCAATTATTATGTTTAAATTAAATATCATCCAATAATGTTATTAATTGCTGGCCAAAAATCTATGTTGTAGTTTCCCTTTTCATTTAATGGGGTTTACATTGGCTTTGATGGGGAGTCTGCAAATGGTGGGGGTGATTGGGGAGCCACACTAGTGAAAGTGTTGGGAACCACTGGTGTAGATCATAGATCTGAGTTCATTTTTTCCATCTGGGTAAAGTGGGTCTAAAATGCTGCCAGATCAACATTCTCCATTCACCTACGCTGCAGGTAGCATTGTTTACCAAGTCTGCACAGTAAATGATAACACAAGGGGTGAGACGATGGGGCATCAGGGCATATGCCATGGGCAGCGGGTGAACCTGGGTCTGGTGAAGACCCCGGCTGCCAAGGCTGCATCCCTGCCGCCCTGTGAACACCAAACATTCCCCTGGGCAGACCATTCTTCCCCCAGCAGGCAGTGCTGGCCCCTGCCTCCCCAGATGCCAGACAGCTGGTGGCACAGGCCCAGCCTCAGCACAGCTGAGTACCAGGCAGCCCTGGGAAAACAAACTGAAGTGGGGGGAGAGGACTGAGGGCAGAGTATGAGCAGGGCTGGCCTGGAAGGCACTGCCTTCCTCTGCCTCTTATACGCACTGCCCATGCCCTGTGCATTCCCAACTTTGCTTAAAGGCATGCTGATATCATGGTTATACACAAGTTAGAAACGATTACATCAAAATTATAAATTCTAATGAGCAGGGATGCAGGTAGGCATAGCCTGGGTTTTTAGAATTCCAGTGTTCAAATGAGTGTGTTGTAGAGGCAGATGTGGAAATCGTTTAATTCTACAGTGATCCCTGAAAGTATACAGTGACCTTGGTAGAAAGTCTGTAGTGGATCAGTTTGAATGTAGGCACACTGGGAGCTGTGAATGCTGATCAAGAAGCCAAATTAGCATGCACTTTTTGCATGATCTGACTTGCTGCCGGGGCACCTTCTAATAGGGCTGGGAGCACTGATTAAGGCAGCCAACTATAAATCATGAAGACACATGTCAGTGCAGCTCCGGAGATGCCACTGGGGATGGAAGAATCACATCCCCTCATTACTTGGTTCACAAAGCTGGACTCTGTTGACATTCATTCAGCTTATGAACTGGTACTGGTTATTAAATTCGTAGCTGATATTCAGAAGACACTACTTGCAATTATTTACACATAACTAACAAGGGCTTAAACTGCAGCAAGGGAGGTTTAGGCTGGACATTAGGAAAAACTTCCTGATTTGCAGGGTGGTTAAACATTGCCTAGGGAGGCTGTGGACTCTCCATCACTTGAGATATTTAAGAGCAAGTTGGGTAAGCATCTGCTGGGGATAATCTAGAAGGTGCTTGGTCCTGCTGGGAGGGCAGGAGATGGGACTTGATGACCTCTTGAGGTCCCTTCCAGTTCTAATTTACTGTGAGTCTATGGAAGTAAACTCTGTATTGTCTTTGGATTTTCCTTGTGTTAAACTTTTCCTACAGTGTGTTCTTATCTGTGTCATTGAATAACCACATCCCAGACATTAGTTTTGTCAGGTGTGTCTCACTGAAAATATATCATAACACACTTTTCAATTTTCCACTGGAGGTCACTGAAATGTTTTAAAGCCATCTAAAAATCTCATTTTCTTTGTGCTCCAGGAATCCTGCTGTAACTTGCTTTTACAAACACACCACATTATACTATCACATGAAGGATGAAAATTAATCTTCCTGAAGCTCAACAGGAGCCCAATAACAATTTCTGTTGTCTTGCCAACAGCTGATCTAACCAACCTGTGATATTCATGTGCAAACTTGTAATCTGAACACAATATTGTTTCCTTCACTTTTTGAGGCTGTATCATCAGTCAGCATTAAAAGATATTGTCTGGATGTAAGTCTCTTACAAAAGCTCTGCAGACCTGAAGGGGAAAAGGGTTTGGAAGGAGCTGCTGGTCAGCATCTGGGAAGTTTTCCAAATTGCTAATTGATCAGTAGACTTTCTGCCATCAGATGTCTTAAAATATGCACTGGAAGTTTTCTCCACACCTTGTTAGCAAAGTTCACCACATAGTGATAAAGGCTGTTGTGCGGCAAATAGTTTTGCAGCCAGATCTCCCAAAACCAGTTATTTAAATGTTTTGTTCCTAGTAGTTTGACAGCATCTCTCCTTGAACTAAACTATTCCGTTGTGGTGAGGAGTCTAGTGCTCTGTTGACTTTACAGCCCAACGCAGCCTGCTGGCTGGCTCCTTCTAGTGCCAGTCTCCTCTTCTGTGCACCAGGAGGGGAGCCTTCCTGTTTTCTGTGCCTACAGAGGGGCTTGTTAGAGGGGTGGGCATGGGGGGGAATGAGGGTGGTGGATGAGGAGGTGAGGGGAAGAGGCAGTGGGGAGGAGAACGAGGGGAAGGGGATGGAGTTAAAAACGGGAAGAGAGGAAATGCAGGAGGGAATCAGGAGTCCAACATGCACTGTCCCCTCAGCAGCAGCTGAGGTTCCCCGTTCAAGCAGGCCCATCAAATCCTCACCCTGACAAGCCCTGCTCCCCGACACCTGGACCCATTCAACAAGCTTGCCACCCCCAGACCTCCACCCCACTGAGCCCCAGCAAGCTGCATCTCGACCCCCCCCCACATCAGGCCCCACTACCTCAGAGTCTGGTTACCCCGCCAAGCTGCATCTCCCACATCCAGATTGTTCCACTGAGCCCAACCAGAGTCCTGTTGCTCCTGCACCCAGAACCCCTGCCCCAAAAGCCCCCATGCATCCCGATCTCCCGTTGAGCTGTCCACACCTGGATCTCCCCACCCCCCTGCCCCGCAACACACACTAAGCCCCATCCACACTGGGCTGAGCCTACCTAGCCACTCCTGGTGCACCTGGCACAGAAGGGCAGGCCCAGTCCATGCACTGAGTTCCTGTATTGGAGGAAGTGAGGGCTTCAGAGCGATCTCCCCACCTCAGTGTAGCCACTGCTAGAAATATAAAGGCCTGGGGTTTTCTTAATAGCCTGTCTCCTCACAGACTTTCAGGCAGACATTGGACCTCTCTTTTAAGGCTTGATCTTAAGGGGAGTCTTTCCACTGATTTAAAAAGACAGTGCATAGGGGCTTAATTCGCTTGTATGTCAGTTTCTCCATCCAAAACACAGCGATAGTAATAATACTCTGCTGCCTCACAGGAGATGGTGTGGATTCATTGCTTTTGGTTAGATGCTTTGAGATCAGCAGGTGGAAAGTGCTTAGAAATGAAATTTTGGAAAGCATTTTTACAGTTCTAAAAGCTTTCTGCTTCATCCATGCAGGAGGCACTCCTCCTGGATTACAGGAGAATTTCAATCTGGGACTTTATGGTGTGACTCCTCCTCCCCCTTTTCTGAGGGGCAGGAGCAAATTGCCACAGGGGGGTTGGGGTAGGAACAGCAGGGCCCCTCTGGCATTGATCTCTGTTGCCCTGCAGGTGTGTGGCCCTGCCCTATTAAAGCTCTGGGAAGTATCTGACAGCAGAGAGAGAAACAAAGAACAGATAATTGGAATGTTCCTCTTCTGCTCTGCACTTGGTGCACAGCGCAGGCCGAGGGAGGGGGACAGATTGCTGAGCTGCTTTGCATGCCTCAACACAGTGAGCTCACAGAGCTACTCATGACTGAGGAGGCTGAGGGAGAACTCGGAGGGAATCCCAAGAAGTGCAGGGATCAGCTCTGCCTTCCCACAACACTGCACTGTGGGATACGTACCCACAATGCATTGCTCATGCTGTTGGTGATAGGGCCTGCAATGCGGCGTGATCTGTGGCTAGAGGGAGCAAATGTGAACATCCTCTGGCAAGTTTCGTTTTGTTGACTTTTGAGTGTTGACAGAACTTTTGCAAATAAAACTTAGTAGTGTCATGCACCTGGAGTGGTACGAGCCTGGGGGGACGGGGATGTGCAGGGAAAGAAGTGGGGGGCAGATATAGGAAGGACGTCCTGGTGGGGAAGAAAGGAGACATTGGTAGTAGAGGGCTCGACTCTTTTCAGTGGGTGGCAGATTATATTTGCCTGGGATGGGAAAGGAGCTGGGGATGTGGTTCCTTCACTACTAGAAATATTGGGTCTGCTGGTCCGGTACTAAAATTGGCACCGCCTCAGTAGCATGTTTTGCATTCTTGGTTCTGTGAGCTGAAAAGGTGTTATTGTTGTTAAAGAACCAGCAGCCTTTGTTTTACTGCCAGGATCCATGTCTCTTGGCAATTCTTATTTATTGTTTGAGGGGCTTGCTGCTATTGAAACAATAAACATAGGAAGTCCTCAAGCTCGTTTGTGTGAGGAAGTGAAAATGAGCCAGCAGCTTTTACAGTGTGATCCTGGCCATTTTCCTCCTATCAGGAGGCAAATGCCAGTTGAGGGTGAGGCCTGGCACCTGGTTTTATTGTGTGAAGAAAGGCTAGAGATTGCTCTGTTAGCTTTAATTGGTGCTTGCCATTTTGTGTACCCCAGGATCTAGGGGTGGGGAGGGAACCGGGACACTTGCAGGCTGCCTGAATGTCAGCTACCTGGGGATCTAAAAAACCTTTACTCCCAGATTTAGTGCTTTTAGTGTGGTACCTGCTGCATGTCCAGTCTTCCCAAGCATCCATGCTCTATTTTGCTGAGAAAGAAATTGCAGAAAGTGGAATGTGTTTGTTCTATTTTTTTTTAAATATAATTTGCTCTAGTTCAGGGATGTGGCTGGGAAGGGGGTAGGTATGCAGTGAGCAGGGACAGGAGATGAGCAGGCCAGAGAGGATGGAGACAGTGGGAAGGGGATGGGACCTGGGCACAGCGGGAGGTGGTGCCTGGGCAAGGAAGCTACTGCCTCCCCAGGAGGAAGCTTCGCCTATGGCCCATGGAGAGAGAGAATCAGTAACCCTCAGCGGAGAAGAAGAAGAACTGTTTTGCTTCAAAAGGAATGGCAGAAATACAGGCTGGTCACATGGGCTACAGCTACACAGCAAAGTTATTCCAAAATAACAGCAGTTATTTCAAAATGACTTTGCTGTTGTGCGAACTATGCACATGTTGTTTCAAAATAAATTTGAAATAGCAGTTGCATTAAGTCAAAATTTGTAAACCTCGTTCCAGAACTATTTCCTGTTTTAACAGGCACATGGGGCTGGTGACGGGGGATTTTTACTGGCAGAGGCATGTCTACACAGCCTCTTTACTGCCAGCAGCAGCCTCTCTGGCAGAGAGATCTCATGCAGCTATGCCAATTAGCCATGCAATTATGCTAATGAGCAGCCATTTGCAATTGCAAGAATGCTCATTTCCATGAAGCTGTGAGCACTACAGGTCCGTGTATATCCAGGCAAAATCTTCAAGGATGTGCTTGTAAATATTTTCAAAAAAGTGGACATTGGGCCAAATAAATCTGTACCTTTTACAGCTATTCTCTGTTCATTTGTCATTTTCAAACTCCTTCAATTTAAATCAGAGTTGAGAAAGAAAACACAGTAATTTGTTTCATTGCCTAAATTCCGCTCACAACTTATGTTCCAACATCGCTAGGACTGTTCATATTTATACTCCTGAGTCCATGTGTCATTGCTGTTCTCATTCAAAACTGCTCAGACATCACACTTCCTTCCCGCTTCATCTGGTTCAGTGACCATCTTCCCACAGTGCAACCAACTGTACTGCCAATAAGACACAGGTGTGTGGCTGTTAAAGCATTGAGCAGCGAGAGGACGGTGCATATCTCCCAAGCTACCTTGTTCATCTGTTCTATTTTCTTTTGAGTGGCAGGTGAGCACCAAGCCATGAAGGATTACAGGAGCAGAAAAGGAAATGGTACAAGAAGGGTGACGGGATAAACAACAGAAGTAACCAGTGTTCCCTGCAAGCTGAGCACTTGGGCAGCCGCCTAGAAAAAATTCAGGTGCTGCCCAACGGATTAGCAGAGGTCCCACCGCAACCGCAGACAGCAGCATATGTTTTTATTGATGGTGCATGTCCCCATATGATTTGGTGCACATAACCAAATTTATTGTGCCCATGGATGGAAAAAAATTAGAGGGAACCCTAGAAGTAACTGTCTTTTCCAGTCCATAAACTAAACATTTTTTTATTATTTCCCCACATAATGGCTCTTCTTTAAGGTGACCATCTGTCCCGGTTTCGGCGGGACAGTCTCGTACTTGGGACACCAGGAGGGTGTCCTGATTTATTTTGTCAAGGGGGCTAGTTGTCCCATTTATTCAGGCAGCTGCCACCTGCTTCCCCCAGCTGCGGGAGCTGGGAGCTGGACTTGGCCACAGTTGCCCCACCCCCCAGATTCCCTCGGCTGGGGAATCCAGGAGCCAGACCACATGGCAGTGTGGCTGCCCCCAACCTTCCCTTGGCTGGGGGAACTGGGAGCCAGACCTGACCGTGGCTGCCCTCCTCCCAGCTTCCCTCAGCTCCCCTGCCATGGCTGCCCCACACAGCTTCCCTTGCCTGGGGGAGCCAGGAACCGGAGTGGCAGCATGGTGGCCTCCCAGCTGGTGGAAGCCAGGAGCTTCACTGGGAGGGTAACCCTCACAGGGCAGCCACCTCCTGACTCCCAGATAGGGTGACCATCCATCATGTTTTGGCTGGGACAGCATCATTTGCCTTGTCCCAAATTTGGGCAGGGGAGATATGGTCACCCTACTCTTCTTTGAAGAGACATTGTCCCTTGACTAAGCATTACATTGTCAAGACAATGGTTCCCAAAAGGCAGAACTGTGTGCTGGCTGGCAGCACTAGGAAAAGTTAAAGTTGTGGATAAGCAATCTAACTAACATGTCTAACTAATCTAAACTACCACAGAAAGTTTCTCTGTTTGATTTAAAGAGGTTACAATTGGAATCTGAGTGAAGCTTTTGTTTGACAACCTTGGAACAAGATCCTTTTGATATTTCATGAACCCAGTCTGGCCAGGGGTCAGACGTGATAAGATAGGTTTCATGCATGTGACTAGCTAGAATAAGTGCCAAAAGGATTTTGAAGGGGCTCTAATTTGCTCCTCTTCTGTGCAAGTCATGGCTTGTTCTTGTCTCTTTTATCTAGATAGTCCCAGAAATAAGTTCTGATGTCACTGTAACATTAGATGCCTGATTAAATCCGTCTGAAGGACAACTCTATTAGAGTCTTGCATAATGTAACACAGACATGATTTGATGAAATAGTGTCCAAGTTATTTAAATTATGCTTTTTAAACTTTGTTACAAAAATTAAAAAGACAATTTAAAGTAATATACATGAACATGAAAGAAATTCCAAGGTCACAACAAAGATAAGAGGGCCTTGATTTCTCCATTCTTTTGCACCTTGTGTAGTCATTTGAAACAGTATGACGTGAATGTGAGATGCTACAAAACCACAAAGGTAGTGCCTTTATGCATTTGTGCAAATAATTAAACAAGGGGCAGAACCACAGAGAGCCAGGCCTGAGAGAGATTGCAAGGAGTCTATGTGTGTGTGTACTACAGACTGAACGTCTGTAATACAGAACTCTTTCAGCCCACAACCTCCGTAATCCTGCATGATTTTAGTTAGCTGGACAGCCACTTATGGGTGTGGCCAAGTTTCCCGTGGTCCCATAAAATTTGTTTGCATCCACCAGTCCTGCGTCGCAGTGTTCTTTGGTGTTATTTAGCTGTAATTCACCATGAAATGTCTTCCACGAGCCCAGTGAGCAGTGAAAGTGTTGGTAATGTGGTAGAAAATATTGACCTCCCATCATCTTGCAAATTCTCTTATCTGACATTGGTCAGGTCCTGAGGGTGTCAGACGAGAGAGGTTCAACCTGTATAGTGATGTTCCTGCATAAGATAACAAGGAATTAATTTATTAATTTGTTTAATGTGCCACTTGATGCCTTGTTGTTTTCGCTGAAACAGACTAAAAAGGCTACCACTCTGAAACCTTCATAAAATAGGAATATATTATTTCTAGTGAAGCCAGCAGTCTAATCTAACTGTGTGGTCCAGGCAAGTCTTACAGAGACTCTGTCTGGTGACATCACAGACTTTTTGGATTAACTTGAAAGCTAAAGAGCCCAGGAAGACTACAGCTTTTGTCTGTGTCAGCCATAAGTGTTTAGACTATTGGACTTGTAAGTGCAGCGTTGTGAGTTCAGCCCTTGAGGGGGGCTATCAAGGGTCTGGGGTAGGTTAGATTTAAAACAAACAAACTAACTATCGGTGATGGTGATTGTTCCTGCCATGAGGGCAGGGGACTAGACTCAATGGCCTGTCAAGGTCCCTTATATTTCTATGATATACATATATCATGTGTACTAGAACTACCCCAACAGAAAAGCCAGATACAATCTATATTTGTAAGGATATTTCCATCCACTTCTAACATTTTTTCCAGGAATGTTGGTGTGTTAACAACTCACATTATTCATCATCATCATGACTAGGAATCCTCTTCATAAGCCTGCCCCCTTTTACTCTAGGCAGGGTATAAACATACAACAAAATGATAGTCTCTATCCCAAAGAGCTTCCAGGCCAACTTTGTCTTTTACATTGAATTCTTGCTTTGGCAAAGAAGTGCACATGCCCCCCGCCCCCAAATCCTGAAAAAAATAATAGGGAATGAGGGAGAGCGTTCCTGAATGAATTGGGTGTTCTAATGGTTGCTTCTTAAGAAAAGGCGAAAGACTTCCCAATGGAAAAAAGAATATGCCAGTGCTGTGGTAAAAGGAGAGGTTGCCTCGTGATTGGTAAAGACGTCAAAATGTAACATTCCTTTGCGCCCTGTACCTTTGGGCCACAGCTTGTATGAATAAGAGTGCAGACTCCTCCCACTGGCAGTGAGACTGACAGCCACCGCAGGCCCAGGGGCACAGTGCAGGGTGCGGGGGGGCGTTTCTAGGCTATATCTAGATTACAGCTATTTGTCGAAAGAAGCTTTTGTCGGCAGATATGTTCCGACAAAGCTTCTGTCAATAGACAGCGGCCAAACTGCTAAGCAGAATGCAAGAGTGATCTGCTCTGTTGACACAGAGCGGCCGGACTGCTTGGACGCTCTCGCGACAAAACAGACAACCAGAAGCACAGCAAACAGGGCTGCCTGGTGTCCCAGAAGCCCTGTCTGTCCACAGGTGGCCCCCAGAATGTCCAGACTACCTTTCTGTGGATAGATCTCTGTCAACAGGAGTTATGCCTCAAGGGGAGCGAGATAAGACAAAGTGCTGCGTTCTGTTGATTTACGGTTGACAGAATGCCTTGGGAATCTAAATGCTCCCTGGGTTTTGTTGTCAAAATGCTTGACAAAACCCTTTAGTGTGGACATAGCCCTGGAGTTGCCATATTTGAGCTTTCAAAAAAGAGGACATGCCTGAGAGGGAGTGTACGTAGATCAGTACCTACTAACTCACATTGTGTTAATGTACTATATATATTTTAAGACAATGTGAGTTGGTAGATACCGATACAGGTAACACTTCCTCTCAGGGGTGTCCTCTTATTGAAAGTTCAAATATGGTAACTCTACAGTGTCTGGGTGGGGACAAGGGTGCCAGGGGCAGGGCTTAGGTAAGCCAGACCAGCCCCCAGCCCCATGCTCCCTCAGCGCCTTGCGTGGAGTGGCAGTGCAGCATTGCTGCAGCATTGGAAAGGGGCCCAGAGCTCCACCAAGGTGGCAGAAGTGGCAGCCTGAACTCCAGGCCCCTTTGAAAAGCTGGGTCCCAGTGCAACTGTCCCTTTTGCCCCCGCCCCCATCAGTAGGCTTGCCCACTGGAAACTGTGAGTTCTATCTTCAGCAGGCTTTCAGATGTCGGGTGTGTTGCAATTGCTTTCCCTTTGTGAGTGCTTTGTAAAGGCCAGATTGTTTTAACTTTGATTTCACTATCCAGGAAGACTGGGAGGGTTTTCTATTCGGTTTATCTTGCTGTAAACAGCTGCACAAAGGTGAACCAGGACCCTTGAATCCAAAGCTTGAGTCAGAATACATTCAGGTGGGTTCATATGGTGTGAAGTGGGCTTTTTCCCATCATTGTACTTGGACTCAACCACTGTGCACACAGCTGATTAGCATTGGTTAAGCTTATAAGACTCATGCACAGTTAAAGTTAACATCCTAAAACGAAGTTGACTTGTTTCTGTCAAAAGAAAATCAATGGTTTCATTCTCCTGTAATCTCAGCGCTCTGTTTAGCAACCTGAACCCTGATGCTATTTTTAAATTCATGCTACATAAGTAGTGCTTTACATTCTTAATGAGGTATTTGATCCTTTATTTATTTCTATATTATGCTATGATCTCTAAATACAAAAAAGCAAGTCAAGAAAAATTACACAGGCCCCAATCCTTCACGAATCCCTTAGTCTTTCACATGAGTCAAGCCTCTATGACAGACATGAGCAAACTTTCTACATCAGAACCCACTTTTTCACCCCTGCCATTTGCAGCCCCCTCCCAACCTGTCTAATGTAATCCAAACCGATCGAAATTTCAGTTGTGTTCATATGAAAAAAAAATCAACCTTTCATCAAGTGCAAGAAACTAAGTGTGTAGAATGTAAAAACTTTAATCAGTACATAAGTGTGAAAACACAGACATAAAAACAGGAACACAGTTTGACATTTTTAATGTGATGGATGAGCCTAAGACCCAGTAGCCAATTGTGCTGTGCTCCCTTACAAAATTTCACACCCCCCGAGGCTACCCCCGCACTTTGCTTACCCCTGCTCTATGATATAATCAACATCTCCCCTATCCCCCCCTGCTTGGTTAGAAACCAAACCAAAGTACCCCTTATCTAGTCAAATAAAGTATTATAGCAGGAGTGATTCAGGGCCAGATTATGATTCCCGTACTCACAGCATTGTATTCCATGAGCAATTCCAGTAAGTCAATGGGCTAGGTCCTGGAGAGGGATACTATTCCACGTGAGTCTGGAAATCATGACCAGTTATTTTTCCATCACATTGAACCACCCATGGCGGAACTGGATTATTGGAGCTACTCACCATGTACTGAGCTGGATAATTGAGGATTAACTGGGGTACTGGGGAAACCCTTTGTTCTCAAGCTCTTTAGGCTGTCATGATGACTCTCAGAACTTTAAATGAGAGACTGAAATTTGCCATTCTTTAAAATGTATGTGTCAATGTTGATTTTCCCTTGTGTTGGATAACTGACCTAGAGGTAAGCAAAAGATCTTTCTCCATCCTGAGAGACTAAGGAAGTGATGAGGTAGCCTAAGTAAGTGAACTATTTTGTATGTTGGCAACTTCACATATCCTATGTAAACACCAGACATTTCTGGCAGCTGGAAGATGTAACAATATCTTGAGTTGGGAGGTAATATTATGCTCATCCACAATTAGCCATAAGAACATATGAGTGAAATGATAAGCACAATTTTTTCCAGCATTCAACATTTCTGTTTTCTGATGGTTTGAGAAAGAAGAGTCACAAGGTCATAACTCAAACTATGTCTTCAGTACAGTTTTTCTGTACTAACAGGTACGTCATTGGGCTTGACCGAGTAAAACCTTTTTAGACCTGTACAAAATCATTCATAAGCTCCAATGATATTATTTTGTAAATCCAAATCTATTTTGTTTATTTTTTTTCTATCACAGTTCCTGAAGCAGAACCTATTCCACATTTTGGGAATGTTTTATACGGAACTGGAATTGGTTAAGGAAAATAAATTATAAAACAATACAGTCAGACTACAAGTTAAACCTTTGTGGTCCAGCACTCTCTGGTTTGTCAATATCTGTGGTCCAGCATAATTTTAGTTAACCAGATGTTGACATAATGGGTGTGGCCAAGTTTCCTGCAGTTCCACAAAGTTTGTTTACAGCCTCCAGTCCTGGCTGTTAGTGTTCTGTGGTGTTATTTAGCTTTAATGTACCCCTAAATGTCTTCTAAGAGCCCAGTGAGCCGTGAAAGTGTTGATAATGCTTCAAGATCATATTGACCTCCTGTGGTTCGGCACATTCACTGTTTTAGCACCACTCTGGTCCCAATGATGCTGAAATAGAGAGATTCGGCCTGTAGTACAATAGTTTATCCTATAGCTTTAACAGCAGTGGCAAATTGGGAGCTTGTTTTAACACACCACATAAAGTAGTGCAGAATGTGGAATTATTAACACTAGGCAGTTTAAGGGACATTCTATTTGACTGCAATGAGATATTGGAGAAGATATATTCTAACTAAATGACTTGAGTGAGACTTTTAAGGAAACTGCATTAGCTGGCAGGAAAGTGACAAAATCAAAATCAAAATTGACATTGACATTAGATAGAAAGTATTCTTGGGTGCTAAAGAACAAAGGAAGCTTTAGAAAAAAACTTCAAGTGAAAGAGGGGCTGCATCTTATCTAAATTCATTCTGGGTTCTATTTGCTTTCAGTGTTCTCTGCCTTATAAAAGAGATCAGCTTTTGCAGGGACAGCTGGGACTGAGACGGCTTATTGTCAAGTCTCAAATGTCAATGACTAATGCTGATTTACATGCAGATTGCCTCTCGGCTTTATTTTATATATTTATTTCTCTGAAATGCTCTCATTTGCTTCCAAGGAACAAATCAATGAGGGAGCAATAAAGAAGATGCTATCTTATAGCTAGTTCTAAAAGGACGAGAATTAGTATTATAGCAAATATATGAACACGGGTTGTATTTCATGCAGGTGGTTTCCAGATGCCAGGCCATTTGTGGAGAATGGGTGGCAGTGTAGAGGCAGAGCTATGACTGAACAAGGATTCCATCTTTGGGATCTGTTCTTGGCTTCAGTGTTTCAAAGTAAACCAGTCTGAACTTGCGTGAGGGTGTGTCTACACAGCAAAGTTATTTTGGAATTATGGCTGTACTCTGAAATTATTTTGTGACCATCTACACAGCAAAACTGCTATTTTGAAAAAAATTCAAAATAGCAGATGGCTTATTATGAATTCTGTAAACCTCATTCTATGAGGAACAGCACGTATTCCGAAGCAGATATTTCAGAATAGGGGCTGTACAGATATGGAATGGGTCTATTTAGAAATAAGCTATTTCCTTATATCTTATTCAAAAATAACACTGCTGTGTAGACATAGTACACTGGTATCAAGTGCCTATCTTTTATGTACTTCCATGGGCACTATTTCAGAACAAGTTTTGCTTATTTTTTGGGGGGGGTGGGTTCCCTTTTGTGTGGTTGCATTATTTCAGAATAGATTATTTTAGAATAATAACTCTGGAATAAGCTATTCCAGAATAACTCTGTAGTGTAGACATGCCTTGGTGGTTTTGCCATCCATATGAAGAATATGACATGCTGCCAACTCTGTTCCATGTAAGCCATTAAGAGTGAACGTCTACAAAATTTAATGTGTGTCATTACGAGCAGGAAAAATAGATCTATTTCCTGTTTGTATTCTGCTGCTTATAGTGACAAAGATAATTTTTTGCTATTTATTATTCTCTTAGGATTTATACCCCTCTTCCTTCATTGTTTCCTTCTGCTGCTCTGTTTGACTGTATTCATCTGTTCTCTTTTGCTTATATCTTGACCACAAGTACTTTGGGGCAGGGACTTTGTGTATGTACAGCATCTAGTACAATGTGGATATGGTCCATGACTGGGGCTTGTTGCTTTTACTGCAATACAAATAATAATAATATAGAAAGTACAGGCTGAACCTCTCTCATCTGGCACACTTGGGACCTTACTGGTGCCAAATGAGACAATTTGCTGGACCATGGGAAGTCAATATTGTCTAGCCTCATTACCAACACTTCCACTGCTTACTGGGCTCTTAGAAGATATGTAAGGGTAAATTACAACTAAATAACAGCACAGAACACTGGGAGCCAGGACTGGTGGCTAGAAACAAACTTTATGGGACTGCGGGAAACTTGATAAATGATTGTTCAGTTAACTGAAATCATGCCAGTTTATGGATGGTGCTGGACGAGAGAATTCCAGATTAGAGAGGTTCAACCTGTATGTGGGGGGGCGGGTTCTGTTGTGTCTTATTATTGGTGATTAAGCGCAAACCAGAAAGAACACAGCTTGCCTTTCAGCAGGCCAGACAGGACTACCAGATCATCAAGCCTGATCTCCAGCACACAGGCCACCAACACCATCCAGCACTGGTATGCTAAACCCAACAGTTGAAATTAGATCAAACTAAATAAAGAGATTCAACAAGCATGTGCTGCAGGCTGAGAACAGGAGGAACCAACATGCATCAGTTCCCGAGGCTCCTAAAATGACAGCAAATTGTTTGAGGTGTAACTAGATAAATGACCTGCACTCTATACTGCAAATAAAAGCAAAACACAATATGACCTGCAGACCCTTCACATGAAAATCAGTTTTCTCCTGACTGACCATGAACTAGCCAGCCACGTACAATGGTGCTTTTATTAGACTTTCATTGATATCAAAGGTGTTTGGCATGAAGGCTGTTTAATGATAAGAGAATATGGACCAAACAGAGGGATTGTCATGTGATTAAGGCACTGGACTGGAACTCTGGAGATCTGGATTCAATTCCCAGCACTTTCGGCTTCCTGGGTGATTTTAGGAAAACACTAGTGCCTCTCACCATGCAACTATTAAACCTAAGGACATGCTTTGCAGAATGATGTGCTAAGAGCCCAAGCCTTTTCTGGGTTGATCCCTCATCATCTTTAAAATTGGACTAATAACAAGTAAATGGACTGCACTTGCAATTATTTGCACACATGGAATTGGACACCCAACAGAGGCCTTGTTAAAGTAGGAGTACAAATCTGGCTCTTTAAGTTTAGTCTATTCACTTATTGTGCCTCTGAGTACATCACAGATTCCCAGAAAGGTTGGGTGGTGATAGGAATGGTCTCTTTAGATGTTGTAGGAGCAGATTTCTCTTGCATTTGTAGGCTTATATTTGAATTTTGTTATTTAAACTTGGTTGTCTTTCTGTTTATACTATTTCAGGAATAAAGTTCACAAGAAGCTGTATGTATACACACATGTCTTGAGAATCTAAATTATTACAGATTTTTATTCCTTAAAGCCTGACACCTAATTACTAATTTTTCTGTAAAGCTATGCTTGCTAGCAGCAACTAAGCAGCAATTAATTTATTTACCTACTCAGAGCTTTACGTGTGTGTTACTTCCACTTTTCTGTGGCTTTTCAGAAATACAACTACTATTATTGACATGGTTCCAGATGCTAACTAGAATCTAATCTGGTTACATGTTTTATTCTACAGATTAATTTTCTCTGTGGATGCACATAAACAGAAGCAGAGAAGACAGTTACCAATAATTTATGATGTATTTTACATATTGCTTAGTACCATCCCACTCCTCTCTCTTTGCCTCAGTGTAGAATTTTAAAGGTTTTTTTTAAGCATTTTTATCCAATTTAAATGACTATTTTGGGCTAGGAAGAAATTACCCACTTCCTGTAGTGGAAAGCTATTTCTGGCCTACAGAGTTGATTTCAAATACTGCATAGCTGGAGTTCCAGTTGCCCACTAGTTTATAAAACCACTGCATCTGGCTGTATTTATCTTTTTAGCAGATTACTCTAAAATAAATCCTTAAGGCTAAGCCCAGTAATTGACTAAAACACATGCACATAAAAATACAGCTGTTTCAGGAGATGCTTTCATTGGTTTGAATGGAATTTTGATCCATTTAGGTGGCTATAAAACTCTAATAACTCTAATAAGCAAACTGCTCTCAAAATCTGAAGAAAAGCCCAACTAACTCAAAACAACAACCCTAAAATATTGCATTATTGAGCTGATCATAAATGTCTTATTCTTTAGCCATGCATGAGTTGTTCAGGTCATAGATGATTATAATTTTTTCTGTCCCCATTGGCTCCAATTCCATCTCAGCATGATTCCTATACAGCAAAGCACTTTTATCATGAAAATGTGGCATTTCTGGTAATTAAAGCATAGATTCGGTTTTGAAAGCACCGTTCACCTCAAAGTCACTGATATTCTACATAGCCCACTAGCATATTCAGGTGACTACTTGACATATTTTCATCTACTCAGTAGAAGTTTTCAAAAGTACGTAAGGGATTTAGGAACATAAGTCCTATTGAAAGTGAGCTAGTGGTGAAGTTCCCCTGCCTACAGTGGAGTTTGAATTATATAAACTAGTTGAGGATATGGCCTGTTTATTTTGTTACAGACCCTGGCAACAGCGTGCATCCTGTAAAAGTGAAGCATAGTGATATTTACTTCTTTTTTTTCCCCAAGAGTAGAAAGTGTAATTCCTCAGTTAAAAAAAGCCCAAAGGGACAGGAATGTTTGTGGCTTACTTGAGTTTTATACTGGCGGAGAATGAACTTTCAGGAGAATTAAGACCCACCACAAAGTGTACCACCTTTTGCTGTAAGAGCCAGGCTCTTTTTTTGCCCTTGTCTTCTTTCACACCAACACATAACAATATGTGTTTTAAAAGTTCCCAAACAAAGCACACCTCTTTGCACATACCTCCCCTTTGGAAGAGGACGAGATAACAAAAACATGCTAGCTATTAGTCCTGTTGCATTCCAGAAAGGTGCAGAGTTACTTTGCTGATAAGCATGGTAGAAGAAACTCTCTAGAATAAAATGGTTGGAACTTGGAGCGAGATACATTCAGATTAGAAAAAAAAGTCACCAATTCAGAAGTGAGGGTAATTAAGCAGTTGCCAATCTAAATTTAGGATGCGATGGATTCTCCGTCACTGCAAGTCATTAAAACAAGATTGGGTATCTTTCTAAAAATCATGCTTTGGCTCAACCAGATATTCTGTCTGCATTGCAAAAATTAATGGGTGGAATTCTATGGCCTGTGCCATGAAGGAAGTCAGACAGTATGCCCATAATGGTCCCATCTGGCTTGAACAATGAGCCACTGGCAGTCAGGATTTCTTGTAGTTAGTTGTCTGATTTGTATTTGTAGCTGGTGCAGGAATACACTGCATGTTGCTTTCAAAACAGTCAATGAAAAATGTTCCACACTGGCTCATTATGTTGTTTGGCACTTCTGGAATGTTTAGTGCATAAAGTAACACCATATGTCTTTGCAAATTTTTAATACTGGGATCACAGTCTATGAATGCTGATGCCTTCACAAGATGTTGCAGTCCCACCCTTGGGTGCACTAATGGGCATTAAAAACTTAGAGGGATAGCTTTGAAAAGCAAAACAATGAAAGATTTGGATGCCATGTTTTGACAACACGTGCAGCTTGGGCCCTGCATTTAACAGGCTTGCATGTGGCAGTTCCCAGAGACATTCCATCTACAGAGCATGTGGGCCCGTTTTGAAGGTGTGAGGGTGAGTTCTGGGCCCCTTTGAAATGCTGTGGCAATGCTGCTATGCTACTCTGGTTGGGAGAGGGAAGGCTGGGGCCATTGACTGCCTTAGGCCCTGCCCACTCTGCCCTTGTCTCACCCCTTCTGAGGCTGTGGAGCTGGACTCCCCTCCTACCTTGCCCCTGGGTACATGGTGGCTGTTAGCCCTGTTGAGCCTTCTCAATGGTTGTTACGGAGACCTCTTTTTGGAGGTGTAATTGGAGCACTCCCTGTAGCTCACAGGCATGCTGAAGAGTGTGTATGTGTGTGTGGGCGGTAGAAAGAATGACCAGTTTCATCCCCTCCATCCTCTCTGGCAATATAACAGTCCCCTTTGCTATCAGGAACCTGGTTGTCCTCCACACAGGTGCTCAAGGGTGTAGGTGGGCTCCTTGCAGCTACTTCCCCTGTTGTGAACATACAGATGGCCAGCCCCGATATGGATCAAGGAAAATAGAGTGCTGTAAGCTATGGACTTCATTCTCTTCTCACTGTATCCAATGGAGTTAACTTACTCAATAAATAAGTTAACTTACTCACTTAATAAGTGAGATCAAAGTAAGGCCCATGGTACTTCTTATTTTTGTTAGGAATTTAAATTTTTTTTTTCATTCTCCTCGAGGGATTTTTTTTTTAAACCAGCACAAATGACTTAGGAGCCCAAGTTCTATTTTCAAAAGTGACTTGGGTATTTGACTAGCTATTAAGGCACAGGTCCTTAAAAGTACTGAAGTCAAGGTGCGTTTGGTGTCTAAATCCCAATATCTGGGTCTTAGTAGCCAACTGCATGTTCATGTCTCTTTTGAAAATAAGTCATAAGCACCTTTGAAACACGCACCAATGATCTCATCATGAACTTTTAAGTTCCTGATTCAGGAAAGCACTTAACCACATGCTTAAATCCCAGTAGAATCTGAGCACATGCTTACGTGTTTTGCTGAATCAAGACTTTAATGTGCATTTATTTGTGCATTATTTGTGCACTCTTGTGCATTTTGTTAATTACCCAATGTTTCACCTATTTTTATTCTGATCAATTTGGGGCGCTTTAAGTTACATTCCCTAGAGTGTTGATCTAATATATGTCCTCTGCATCAGAAATATTTGGTAAAGATATCCAAGTAAAAACAGAATAAGTTTAGTCTTTTTCAAAAGAAAAGAAATAGCAACTGTAACTTTGTTGGCAGAAGGTGGTGCTGTTATCTGATAGTCAAACAGATAATTAACTCTTATGCCAATGACCTTCTGCTAAAAAAATTTGTGACTTGACTATGTTTTTCCCTCCCAGGACTGTGGTTTCGAATTAATATAAGTAAGCAACATTTCCCAATCTTGCATTTTGATACATAATAAAATATAAATAGAAAGCAGATTGCCATACAAAAATTTATTCCAGTAAAATAAAATAAGTTAAATGTGTTCTTTAGAGAAAGAAAGCGAGCTGGATCAGGCTGCTCAAGTAGAGTGGCTGATTCCACAAGATATATATTGAGTTTGTGCATAAAACCAGAGATCTGCTTGAAGAATCCGTGAAAGGAAGCGGCAGATAACACATGAAGAAAGCTGGAGTCGCTGTAGAGTCAGAAATGAATAAATATCAGATGTCCTAAAATAGAAACATCAACAGTCTGACAGAGTGGATCTGATTATGTGTCAGTTGGAAATGCCATGTTCATTTCTATCCCAAACTGTTGTACACCATTAAAACAGCTGCCCTGGTCTATCTCAGAGGTGGCTGCATTTCAATTTTGTGGGTGAAGTGATTCAGGCATTTTGGACTGTTAGTATTGCCAATCATTACTGTTCAAAACTCACAAGATTAGCTTCCGTGTCATAAATGTGGTATTCTTTTAATTCGTCTTCTGTTTTCTGAGACTTATGTTTTCTAGCTTTTTTGTACAGCCACAAAGCTTGGTCATGTCAGAAGAATGGGTGACAAACATCTTCCCAAAGAAATCTTTGCTGGTGAACTGTTTTGTGGGTTGAGAACAAGAAGAAGACCAAAGCTAAGATTCAAGGAGATATACAAAAATGCCATGAAAAAAAATCAGCATCGATCCAAAATCCTGGGAATCTACATCATCAGATTGAAACACCTGGCGACGATTGCCACGACAGGGCACATCATCCTTTGACAGTATATGTGCAAGCCAGGCAAAAGAACTTCGTCTTAGAAGGAAAAGTTCTCAAACTCAAGAATTCGGAAATAGACTGATGTGGTTATTGCAATCAACTGTGCAAATCCAATATTGGACAGATAAACCATGAGAGAACCTGCAGATTCAAACACTGCACGTGGATCGTCACTGCCACTGCTAACCACTGTCTCTCAAGATGGAAAGGGGCCTTAGGTAGACAAGGGATAAAAACGTACTTTTTAAAAAAATTGAAAGTTGAGATTTTCACCAAATTGTAGGCCTCTAGGAGCTGTGTCTTTAAGAAAAACACCAAATATCTGCTGTTACAGATCCAGACTAACACGGCTACCCCTCCGATACTTGACACCAAATATCATGGGATTCACAATAAACTCAAAAAGAGGTGGCCACACTGACCCTTGGGATGGATTGTGATATACATACATAAACTGTAATTATATTGGTATTTTATGAACTGTCTTGTCATCTTCAGTGTATGAATATGCCAAAATCAAATCATTTCTCCATTTCTAGACCACAACTTGGATTGTTTTCCAATGCTCCTAAATGTCTGGATTCTTTTTTTTCAGTTTCTGACCAGGACAAGAACCAACATTGTGTTGCCCACATGTTGAGTGCAGGGGAGGGGAGGTGACCCCCTTATTGCTGCCACCACCTGCTACCACTGCCGCACCATGCCTCAGGTAATCCTCCCTTCTCCTGTCCATAGGCTGGCTGGGTCAGTTATTGCAGAGCCCCCAAAAGGGCAGGGCTTGAGGCAGCTGCCCCACTTCATCCTAAAGGTGGGATGGCTCTGCTTTCAACAACGATATATGCCAGTTTGAAGAACAGTGTTGCTAACACTGGACAACACTACAGACAAACATCTGTGCAGGGTACATTGCCCCTAAGCAGTACTGATAACTCTTCAAGAAACCCAATTGTACAGAGATGCTTACGCTATTCTAAATCAGTGCTGACCCTGGCAGCTGCCTTTCAGTCCTGGTCAGAATCCTTCAGATTAAGTTGGGGGTTAGGCAGATTCCAGAGGGACATTTCACATTGGCTATGTCTACTAGAGTTGTGTCGACAAAAACTCAAGTCAACAGAGTGCACGCACAAAAAGCAGATGGATAGAGCAATCTGCTCTGTTGACAGAGAGCAGCCAGACTTCCCGGCCCTCTCTTGACAGAACAGCTGTCTGCAAGCTCTGTAAACAGAGCTGCCTGGTGAACCGGAAACCCTCTCTGTCGACAGAAATGTCTATACTGCATTATTCCTCAAAGATAAGAAGGATAACACTGTCGAGGCAAATGCTGCATTTTGTTGAGACTGTCAACAAAACACTTTGTGTGTGTAGACGTTCCCTGAATTTTGTCGACAGAACTGTGTAGTGTAGACACGGCTGTTCTGTATAGTTAGGGCATGTAATTATATTTGCCCAGCATGTGCACACAAATTCCTAATATATGTATCCATATGTAGAAAAGTTGTGGGCCTGACTCTGACAATCTTGCTTTTAGAGCTAAAAGACATTCTGCCATCCCTCGGGAGGCCTGAGACAAAACTGCTGAGATGCTACTAGAGATACACTTACATCTGAGAGTTAAAAGTGTGCTGAAGGCTCTTACAAGGTCTTCAGGCTACAGTATACAATTTCTTTATTTCAACTGGATTTCACACCTCAAAGTTGGTGTCAGAATCTGGAGACTGAGGAGCAAATGGCTTTTTATGAAGATTTGAATGACCCTGTCAACATTTGACACTGGGAAAATCACTATTGTCGGTGAGTGAAGTGGACTGAGCTATAGGGTACGGCTATGCTGCCAAGAAATGCCAGCTTGGATACCTGATGTTGGGTCCAGCTGAGGGTCTGTAAAATTGCAGTATAGATGTGCAAAAGTGAGCCACACCTAGGTGTGTGAGGTGTCACTATATGGGACAGTGACCCACACCTAGGTATGTGGGTTACACACTTCCCCTTGCTGAGAAAGCACATCCCAAGCTTCAGAGACACAACTGAAACCCCAGATGAGCCCCCGTTTGTAACTGCCCCCAGGCAGACTCAACCAGGGGACCTTTCCAGCTTAGTGCATGTACCTCTCCAGTTTGAGCTGCAAGCCAGCTAGCACTGAGCTAGTTGTAGAGAAGACTCAGTCATTCTCTGTAAGTGGTCTAGGTGACCCACACCTAAGGGAGGGGGTTACATAAGCTCATGCTGGAATCAGGAATTTGGGATCGTTTCCTCGCCTGGGTTCCTGACCCCAAGCTCCAGTCCTGGCCCAGACTCCTACACTGATTGCCTTGCAGCTCCAGCCCATGTCAGCTGACACAGGCCAGCCACGGGTGTATTGCTTCAGCATAGCCCTATGCTTTGTCTCTGCCCCATTCCCACACTGCTCTGCTCCATCTGCAGCCTGGGAAACCAAGATGATTGATATATTGTTTGGCCAGAGGAACAGAGTGACATAAGCTGCGTCTACACGTGCACGCTACTTCAAAGTAGTGGCACCAACTTCGAAATAGCGCCCGTCGCGTCTACACGCATCGGGCGCTATTTCAAAGTTAACTTCGACGTTAGGCGGCGAGACGTCGAAGTCGCTAACCTCATGAGGAGATAGGAATAGCGCCCTACTTCGACGTTCAACGTCGAAGTAGGGACCGTGTAGACGATCCGCGTCCCGCAACATCGAAATTGCTGGGTCCTCCATGGCGGCGATCAGCTGGGGGGTTGAGAGATGCTCTCTCTCCAGCCCCTGCGGGGCTCTATGGTCACTGTGGGCAGCAGCCCTTAGCCCAGGGCTTCTGGCTGCTTCTGCGGCAGCTGGGGATCTATGCTGCAGGCACAGGGTCTGCAACCAGTTGTCAGCTCTGTGTATCTTGTGTTGTTTAGTGCAACTGTGTCTGGGAGGGGCCCTTTAAGGGAGCGGCTTGCTGTTGAGTCTGCCCTGTGACCCTGTCTGCAGCTGTGCCTGGCATCCCTATTTCGATGTGTGCTACTTTGACGTGTAGACGTTCCCTCGCTGCGCCTATTTCGATGTTGGGCTGAGCAACGTCGAAGTTGAACATCGACGTTGCTGGCCCTGGAGGACGTGTAGACGTTATTCATCGAAATAGCCTATTTCGATGTTGGCTGCACGTGTAGACGTAGCCGTGGAGTGGGTGACAAAGAAAGACCAACAAGAGTAAAATTTGGTCCCTTACACATCAGACTGTCTCCTCAACCCAGACAGCCCTGCTGCCATCCCTCTCCACCAACCAATCCTTCCTTGACACTCACATTTTCTTTTTCAAAAAAACTTTAGACAAATTAATCTAAAGCCCATTGAAATCACTGGGAAGCCGAAGGTAACCCAAAAACAGTGGTGCCAGGGACAACATTTCTGGGCTACCTATTATTCAAAGCCAGCAGTTCTAGGGACTGATGTTCACGGAGGGACTCAAGTTTGTACGACAGTGGCACTCATGCAGTGCTGCAGCAAGTGTGATGGAATCTTCATGCAGACTGCCCTTCTCTCACTGTGGGATGTGAAATTTTGTATCACTTCGCGCCACCGAACTGCAATAGCTTTTGGTGACAAAAATAACTCATGTCCAGAATGTTTCAAACCCGCACTGTGCGAGAAATGAGTCGTTATCGTTCGGCTGGTTATCATGACATGGGTGAAAAAGCAAAGTCCTTTCATATACAAAAGTTGAATGCGTCTCTGTATCTGCTGTTTGGTTTGCAAACATGAGGCCCCAGTGCAGCTGCGGTGGGGACAATAATGAATTTCGCAGTAGTGCACAATGATTACACGGGAAGAAACTTTCCTTCCTGGACAGGTCCTCTTTCCTGTGCATGGGAGGAGAAAAGAAGCAGGAGTTTACGCTCTCAAAGCCAGATCCAAAGCTCGCTGAAATCAATGCAAAGACTTTCATTAACCCCCAACGGGAATTGGGTGTGAAGCCTTCTGATTGTAAACATCGTGTGAGTGTGTGCAGCATTCATCAAGAGATTCAAAAATAGAGTTACCGTATTTGACCATTCAAAAAAGAGGACACCCCCTGAGAGGAAGTGGATCTGTATCAGCATCTTCCAACTCATTCTGTATTAATGTACTATAGCATATATATTTTCTGTTGACAAGAAGTTATTCATAGATGGTAGGGCTGTCGTCCAGAAAGAGGCTGGTGAGATAGTTCGCCTGATTCAGTCCTCTCTTACACCCATCCAGCCCTGTCAATGGGTATAATTTACCCATCCACATGGCAACATAAAAGAGAAGATCAACCCAATTTGTAGCTTATTAAATGGCACTGCTGATGCTATTAGAGTTCACTCTGCGAACTGGGGCTGCTATGTAGACCAATTCTCTGAGGGTTTCCCTGGTAGAGATATTGGATACTTGATTCTGTTCTTCAGCAATATTGTTTCCACTGCGGAGAATGTCAGTGATTAGCAGAACAGACTGCCAGTCATTCTCTAAATCTGCTGCACAGTGCTTTCTGGGTTAGCCCCTGCTCCTAGTTACAGGTGCTCTGTGACTTTCAATATTTCTCCAGACAAATGTGTGATTTTAGTATTTTCTCCATCACAGCATCACCATAGGTCAGGTTAAAAAAAAATACAAATACTGGGCTCCAACCCAGTTCTTTCAAAATCAGTGATAGGTGCATCAGACACAACAAATAAAATTTACTCTGTTAAGCTGTGTGCATCTTGTGGCAGCCAGCTAAATAGACCCATACCAGATCTCAGACTCTTTGTTCTTATTTAACATCTGAGTAGCAAGAAAAAAACAACCACCCTTTTTCACATTTAATTTTATTTGCTAATTATCCATGAAAATGCAATTAGCACCAGTTGACACAATTCTTTGAGAAGGCTTTTTAATTTGGAAAGAAGACAAAAAAAGTCTCTTCTATGGAAATTGTTTTCAGAAAAATCCTCTGAAATATTGCACCTGATGTATCACATTAGACACATCAGATTGGGTTGCATCAGCAATGTTGCATTATAGCACATCACAAAGGTAATGCACTGTGACAGAATTGCAATGCAATGTGTCAGCTGGAAAATGGGGAAAGACAGGATTTCCTGAATAAAATGCTCTTAAAGCTTTCTGGCATTTCTCCTCCCTAAAGTGGAGGAAGGGCTGTTATGTTTTGGGGCTATTTTTTAAAGGTTTGATTATCTGCAGAAGCATTCTAAGCAGCTGTTTATTTCCTGCAACTTCATGGATAATTAACAAGGCCAGAAAGAAAATATATTTCCACAGCCAGAGTACATTAAATCTGTTTCCCCCTAGGATATACTATAAAGTGAGAAAACAGCTGCACAGACGTAGGAAAGAGAAAGCTTGGAGTGTATGAGCAAGAAGATCACCAGGTTTTGAGCTAATCCTTCCTGCTAACTGTTTTTCACTATAGCTGTTAGCATTAAGTAGCCTAAGCCCATGCACTATTTCTTGTGCAATCTATCCCATTGGCTTCAGAGGTGAAACTCGGATGAATGAAGATTATTACGGGTTTCAGGCTCATGCCTGACTATTATGGACAATCAAAGGGAGATACGGTGGAAACCAGAGTTCTCTCTCATTTTTTTCACCCCTCTGTGGAATACATTTTGTTATGTGCCTCAAGGCATGTGTGGCTGTGCACCACCATTACACACATGTGCTGCTGGCTGTGGGTGTTGTGGGCACTCTGCTGGCCTGCTAAACACAGGGTTGTGAGGTTTGATCCTTGAAGGTGCTATATAGGGATCTGGGACAAATAGGTTTAAAACAAAGGAGATGGTGCTTGGTCCTGCCAAGACGGCAGAGGACTGGACTCCATGGCCTCCCAAGGTCCCTTCCAGTTCTATGAGATGTGTAATCAGCTGTTTGGCATTTGAATCTCTTCTGGGTGACTGCCCACACACCCAGCTTAGAGGGAATCCACAGGTGAAAACCCAGTTATCATGTCAACCACCATGAGTTTAAGAATAGATTGAACATTAGTGGATCAAATTCTATTCTCATTTATGCCTGGCCCTAATATTTGTTCTTTTAGAATTAGTACAATGACAGAACCTTATGCTGATTCAAGACTAGCTTTGAAAGTGTGCAATAGCCCTCAAAATGTCCATGTTGTATCTCAGGTACTTTCCTGGATGTGATGTAGGTGTAACCCACACACCTATGTGTGGTTAACTGTCTCATTTAATGTTACCTACACCACTTCACAGACAAAGCATGTGTCCTCTGCAGCTTGAGTAGGGGCTCTGCTGGTCTTTAGCTCAAGCTGTAAAGGTGCCTCCATCAAGGTCCCAGGTATGAGTCTGCCTGCAGACACTTACACAGATGCATAGGGGGAGAGCGTTCATGATGGTTTAAAGCGCCTCAACTGGAGGCAGGGAAGGGAGTCTCTTAGTACAAGTCAAGCCGGAGTTGCTCCTCCCCAAAAGCCATGCCCATCTGCTAAACTTTTGGAAATGTGTCATACTTCTGGTGCCAGCAGCGAAGGAGCTAGCCACACAGAGGCAAAAGGCAGCTGATGGGGACAGAACTGAATGCTGCCAGGCTTTATTGTTCTGGCTGCAAAAATGAAACTAAGAGAAAGTGAGGCTTTGCCCTGCAGAAACAGGGAGCACAGAGCTGCCTGAGCACTTAAAGGGGCAAGACATATTCTTGGCCTACGTTCACTTCCTAACAGGTAGGCAAACACATTGCAACAGTTGGTGTGCACGTTGGCAGTCCTAGCAGAGAAGCGGAGGCTTGAAAGGACACAGCTGAGCCTGAGCCTACATTGGGCTATGGAGGCAGGGGTCAAAGCAGAAGGTAGAGCTCAAAATGAAGACTACAAAATTAAAAGGCATTGCCCTTATTTTCACTTCAAAATGTGAAGAACAGATTCTGTTATACAGTCGTTTGCCTTTGCTTGGGGAAAGCGGTGAGACGATATTGCAGATCTTTGGGGAGATGCACATTCATATATTTTCCTGCATATCTCTTTACATTTTGGAGATAAATGACACTATCAGATCTCAATTGCTTTCTTCTCTAGCTGTTGATTCTTTTTTTCTTACTACTGTATTTCTCCTTTTCCTTGTAAGTTACTGAATGTCATCTGCAGCAAATCTTCCTTTTAGGCACACATTATGCTTGAGCAAAGCATCAAAAATCAATATATGGAGAGTTCCCAAATACGGCAGGAGCTTTTTCCCAGCAGGAGATAAGCACCGGCACTTCTTCTGAATTAATAACCATCACTCATGGTTTTAATTTATCCATTATTCGTAGGGGAAAGAAATGACGCTTTTAGAAGCATTAGTAAAACCAGCTGATGTATTCAGCATCGTTTATAGTTGACAGGTGTCCACATCATAGAAATAAAATCCATCATAATAGGCAATGATCGATCCTGGTTTGCAGAGTAAGTAGAAGTACCAAACTGAATATACAGAGGGTAAATTTTTCAAAAGTTGCTTAGTTCCTTAGGAACCAAACTCTCTCTTTCAAAAGTGATTTAGCCAATCAGGACAGCTTTACAAGGATGTTTAGGTGCCCAAAGATGCAGATAAGTACCTAGTGTAGAATACACAAATGGAGATTAGGCAAAGATCCTCAAAATTATTTAGGTTATGAATTTTCATCGATCCTTTATGGCTCTACTTCTAGGCACCTACCTGCCTGTTTTAGGTGCTGAAATCCAACATTAGGGAACACCAGACTTCACAAAACCCCTGCTCAGCTGCTGCCTAACTTTGTAGGTTCCTGTAACCCCTAGGCAGCTGAATTTCCACTCTTGAAACCCCCAAGGCACCTCAAAGCCAATGTCTGGACATACACATAGGCATATAAGACTCCACCCAGTAGTGTAGCACCTAAGCCCCTGTGGGATTCTCAGCCAGGCTCTTGCCCTTGGGTCCAGATCCAGGAGACGTGTTTGGAGCATACCTAAACTCACTCAGAAGAAGTAGGTTGGCTTGCACTGAAGTTGTAGTGTTCTGGGGTGTGTCTTTCTCAGTCTCTCCTGAGTGCAGTTCAGGGACTGGAAATTGAGTCTTCCACCTTGCAGAGGACCATCTGAACAACTGAGGTGCAGCGTCATCCTCACTCTCTTTTGGGCCCAATATCTTTAGTGATTTAGATGCACTTCCGCATAAGAATTTGAGAAAGATACACACCAAACTACCCCAAAGCCCATTGTTTACTGGAGAGTGGAGAGACGTTCAAGTTCCCTGCTCCACATCAGGCAGGGTGGGTCTTTTAACCCAGGTCACCCACATTGTGGGTGAGTGCTTTAATCTCTAGGCTAAAGGTTGTAGGGGAAGGTGCTGCCATATCCTCCTCAGCTTTTGTCCAAAAATGACTGAACTCCAAGACATCTAGGTCTATTTGGGGGCCAAAGCTTAGGCCACATTTCTCTCGTCAGCATTTCCTACTTGCTAGTTTAGGTGGCTCCCTGCTCAGCATGCTGGCTTTTACAAATCCTGTTTTTAGGTACTGAGCACTTACCTCAGGGCTGTGACTCCCCCAGGGTAGCAGGACACCTATAAGTTAAGCACTGCAATGCTGACATTTCAATGTCTGTCCATCTTCATGAATTCCACCCCAATCCCTCACTGAATTCCATTAGCAATAGGCACCATCTGGCCTTAGCTAACCTCACTCCTATTGCTGGAAAAGCTTATTCCCCCATGTGTACCAAGACCTGTCAGAGAGGCTACACCCAGGTCTTACTCTCTGTCTTTATCTCCATCTGGTTGCACACCACAGAACATATCCTATGAGTTGTTCTTCTGCTCCCAATCACAGCCAGACTTATCTGAGCAGGGCTATGTGGGAGAGCAAAGGGTTCCTTATGCCCTCTTAATCTCTGGCATGGTTGAATAAGGACCATGACAATCCAGCCCCAAGTGATCCCACAATAATAATTAAAATCAAAATGGCAATTAGTAACTTGTAATTAGTAACAGCTTGCCCTTCTACAGCACCAACCTTCAGAAAATCCCAGAACAAATTAAAACGTGGCTGTACGCCAGTGTTCCCTCTATTTTTTTATGTCTGTGCACAAAAATTTGTTACATGCACCAAAGCCTATGCAAATGTGCACCACCATTAAAAACACATGCGGCCAGCGGTGGGCGCTGAGGTGTTCTAATCAGCTGGGCAGCACCTGAATCTCTCCTGGGTGGTCGCCGAGGTGCTCAGCTTACAGGCAACAGTACTGTGAGCCCTGGTTTATTGCTAGTTTTGCAGCTGGCTGACCTGAGCCAGGTGATGGTTAACACTGGGCAAAAGGAGTTGGGGCAAAGATGGAAATAGAATCCAGGCAGTAGGACTAGTCCAAATAAATTTGGCAGACTGTTTCACTGCAATGAAAGTGTTTAGTGGGACTGTGCTGATTTGCATAAAACGTCTCGTGAGAAAAAGTCAAAACTAGTTGACTCGAAATGGAATCAACTTTCAATTTGTTTCAACTTTCTCTGTTAGCTTCAATCTTGTTCCATTTTTCTGACTTTATCCCTTTGTTATAATTTGATTTTTAATTTACCTTTTAAAAAGCTTTTAATTAATTTCATATACTGTATTTTGATATATAGCACAGTTAATGTGCAATGATATATTTGAAGGTTTCAATGTTAAACAAAAATGTTTCAGTGCAATTGCTTTGATTTTCTTCAACCAAATATTTTGGAATTTCTGCTCTGTGATAAATTCTGAAATTTGGTCTTTCTGTCCCAATTCTGGAGAATTTCTAGTGGGCCAAAATTTTCATTTTGTGACCAGCTCTAGTCACTTAGAACTTAAGTGCACTTAAAAAGGAAAATTTCAAAACCTCTTTAACTCAGTTTTTTTTGATGGTCAGAGGCTCATTTGTTAGCTCTAAATTATAGCCTTATATGTTCAATAATTTGTAGGTGTGAGTAAAAGCTTTAATATCACCTTAGAAACTACATATATTAGGGTTGTTTTATTTCTGAACTCAGGTATTTTCAAATGGGTCAGTGTGATCTTGGTTAAAGACTGTAAATCAGAGACCTTGTTAAAGACGATAACACTGGGATTTATATTGGTAAACTTCATGCAAATTGCATATAATGTCAGGTGTAAATTGCAAAGGTTTCAGGCATTAGATGATTTAATGTTAAAGTCTTCTCACAGATGTGTGTGCATAAAAACTGGCAATATGCATTTTTTCAATTTATATATGTTATGCAGCTAATATTTTAGATACTCAAAGGAGGCAAACTGTAAAAGAAACAGTATTGTGCATATAAATACAAATATAGGAGGAAAACTGACTGTGGATTCAAAAGACCTCAGTTCAAATCCTATTTCTGCCTACTTAATCTTAGGCAAATTGCTTTATTTCTTTATGCCCCAGTTTCCCTTCTGTAAAGTGGTGATAATAATGCTTCCTACCCTTTGTCTGCCTTGTCAGTTTGGACTAGGAGTGCTTTGAGGCCCAGGAGCCTTTCTGACCACGAGTTTAAATAGTGCTTGATAAAATAAGGCCCTCCTCTTGACTGGAGCATTTTTAGTGGCCACAACCCAACAGTGGAACACTTTACAGATGACATCAGGCTTCTTCTGACCCTATAACCTTCACATCTAAATGCAAGTCCCACCTTCTTCCCTCAGGTTTTAAGACAGTAATGGCATCTTTATATAGACCCAACCATGCTGGGGAACAGATGAAGTGGAACGGAAAAAGAAGAAAAAAATTCCACACCTACTTGTTCAAAGTAAGGGAGGTTGTGAAAAATACTGCAATTAGCATACTCTGCATACACTCTAATTGTTGCATGGCACTTAAACATCATGGTTACAGTCATCTTTCTCTCCAAATGCAAACAAATGGACATCATACCAAACAGACTAAAGGTGAAAAATCCTTTGCAATATACATACTGCACAGACTACAGTGAGAGTTTATGCCATACACTCTCAAAGAAACTGAGGAACCTCCTAATCAGCATCCTATACAACAAACAGGAGAACATCAAAAAAGAGCTCTTAAATCTGGAGTCTTTCATAAAAAGCCAACCTTCAACACAAACTTCCACACCGCTGAACTTTACTAAAATAAGACAGGATATTTACATTAGACACTTCACTACTCTACAGAGGAAAAAGGACTGCAAGCTGTCTAAACTCCTGCCTGCCAGACAGAGCCACAGCAGTGGTACCACTAACTCAGCCAGCAATATCGTCAATCTGTCCAGCTACACACTCAGCTCAGCAGAAGAGTCTGCTCTTTCTCGGGGACTCTCTTTTTGCCCCACCACCCGCACAAACATAATACAGTTCTGCGGTGATCTGGAAGTCTACTTTTGCCATCACAGACTCAAAGAATACTTTCAACACAACACTGACCAGCACACCGTTACACAGACACCCTCCCAGCACCACAAGAAGAATAACTCCAGGTGGACTCCTCCTGAGGGTAGAAATAACAGTCTGGACCTATACATAGAATGCTTCCACCGACGCACACAGGCAGAAATTGTGGAGAAACAGCATCGTTTGCCTCACAACCTCAGTCGTGCGGAATGCAATGCCATCCACAGCCTCAGAAACAACTCTGACATTATAATCAAAGAGGCAGATAAAGGAGGAGCTACTGTCATCATGAACAGGTCTGACTACCAGGAGGCTTCCAGACAACTCCCCAGTACCAGATTTTACAGGCTACTTTCCTCAGATCCCACCGAGGAATACACTAAGAAACTACACCATCTGCTCAGGACACTCCCTACACAAGCAGAAGAACAGATTTATACCAACACACCTCTAGAACCCTCTCCGGGGCTATTCTACCTACTACCCAAGATCCACAAACCTGGAAATCCTGGACGCCCCATCATCTCGGGCATTGACACTCTCACTGAAGGACTGTCTGGTTATGTGGACTCTCTCCTCAGACCCTATGCCACCAGCACTCCCAGCTATCTCCAAGACACCACTGCCTTCCTGAGAAAACTGCAAGACATTGATGACCTACCAGAAAACACTATCCTAGCCACCATGGATATAGAGGCTCTCTATACCAACATCCCACACAAAGATGGAATAAATGCTGTCTGGAACAGTATCCCTGATGATGCTACAGCACATCTGATGGCTGAGCTCTGTAACTTTATCCTCACACACAACTATTTCAGATTTGGTGACGATATATACCGTCAAATCAGAGGCACAGCTATGGGTACCCGCATGGCCCCTCAATATGCCAATATTTTCATGACTGACCTGGAACAGCACTTCCTTAGCTCTCATCCCCTAACACCCGATCTCTGCTTATGCTACATTGATGACATCTTCATCATCTGGACCCATGGGAAGGAGACTCTGGAGGAATTCCACTGGGACTTCAACAACTTTCACCCCAACATCAACCTCAGCCTGGAACAGTCTACACAGGAGATCCACTTCCTGGACACCACGGTGCTCATATGCGATGGCCACATCAATACCACCCTGTACCGTAAACCCACTGACTGCTACGCCTACCTTCATGCCTCCAGCTTCCATCCCAGACACACCACATGGTCCATTGTCTACAGCCAAGCACTAAGATATAACTGCAGTTGCTCCAACCCCTCCAGAGACAAACACCTACAGGATCTCTACCAAGCATTCTTGAAACTGCAATACCCACCGGCGGAAGTGAAAAAACAGATCAACAGAGCCAGACGTGTGCCACAAAACCTCTTACTACAGGACAAGCCCAAGAGAGAAACCAACAGAACACCACTAGCCATCACCTACAGTCCTCAGCTAAAACCTCTACAGTGCATCATCAGGGATTTACAACCCATCCTGGACAATGATCCCCCACTTTCACAGGCCTTGGGAGGCAGACCAGTCCTTGCCCACAGACAACCTGCCAACCTGAAGCAAATCCTAACCAGCAACTATACACCGCACCACAGTTACTCTAACTCAGGGACCCATCCATGCAACAAACCTCGTTGCCACCTCTGCCCACATATCTACACCAGCAACACCATTACAAGACCTAACCAGATCAGCCACACCATCGTGGGTTCATTCAGCTGCATATCTACCAATATAATTTATGCCATCATGTGCCAGAAATGCCCCTCTGCTATATACATCAGACAAACTGGACAGTCTCTACGTAAAAGAATAAATGCACACAAATCAGATATCAGAAATGGCAATATACAAAAACCCATAGGAGAGCACTTCAATCTCCCGGGCCACACAGCAGCAGACTTAAAAGTAGCTATCCTACAGCAAAAACATTTCAAGACCAGACTCCAAAGAGAAATTGCTGAGCTACAATTCATCTGCAAATTCGACACCCTCAGCTCAGGATTAAACAAAGACTGTGAATGGCTGGCTAAATACAAAAGCAGCTTCCCCTCCTTTGGTGTTCACACCTCCAGATCAACTGCTGGTAGTAAGCCTCATCCTTCCTGACTGAGCTAACCTTGTTATCCCCAGCCTAGCTCTGGCTTATTTATACCTGGCCCTGCAGATTTCCATGACCAGCATCTGATGAAGTGAGTCTTTGCTCAAGAAAGCTCATGCTCAAAACTTTTCTGTTAGTCCATAAGGTGCCACAGGACCCTTCATTGCTGTCTTAGAAAAAATGTGCAAGTAGACAGCTTATCTTGTTGCTCACAATGGTGTCTTGACAGAATCCTTCAGCATACTCTCAGGAGTGGGACAAGGGTGCCTATTGTCACCTTTCCTGTTCTTAATCACAATGGACTGGATTATGACCAAGATAACAGATGACCATCAGTGAGGCATTCAGTGGATACTTTTCAAACAGCTGGAGGACATTGATTTTGCAGATTATGTCACCCTCCTTTCACACCGACATGAAAGCATGGAATAAAAGGTCACAACACTAGATAAAACTGCCTCAATGACTGGATTGAGCATGAATAAGGGAAAGACCAAGGCAATGAGGATCAACCAGTCCAACAAGAACACCATCACACTAGGGGATGACCTGGAAGACGTGGAGCACTTCACCTACTTGGGGCGTATTATGGGCTAGAGATGGAAGAACAGACAAGGGTATCAGTGCCAGAATAGGGAAAGCAACAGCTGCATTCAAGATTCTTTGTCCCATACGGAGTTCACGAATAATATCTGCGAAGATGAAACTGTGCATCTTCAACACAAATGTGAAGAGTGTGCTCTTGTATGGATGTGAGACCAGGAGTACTAAAAAGACTTCAAACTAAACCTACAGATATTTATAACCAGATGCCTGGGGTACATCCTACACATCAAATGGCGAGACCTAGTCACAAATTAGGAGCTTCAGAACAGATCAGGACAAGAACCACTTGACATTCAAATCAAGAGAAGAAAGTGGGATGACTAGGCCACACTCTCATAAAACCATCATCAAGCATAGTCTGATGTGCTCTCAAATGGAACCCACAAGGAAAATGCAAAAGAGGAAGACCTCAGCCAATCTAGAAAAGATTGACTGAGACTGAAATACATCAACTGGGGCACTCCTGGAGTCAGCAAGAAGTTTTGTCCCAAGACAGAGTGAAGTGGAGGAGACTTGTAGCTGACCTATACGCCACTCGGAGTCTAAGGCTACGTCTACACGTGCACCCAACTTCGAAATAGTTTATTTCGATGTTGCGACATCGAAATAGGCTATTTCGATGAATAACGTCTACACGTCCTCCAGGGCTGGCAACGTCGATGTTCAACTTCGACGTTGCTCAGCCCAACATCGAAATAGGCACAGCGAGGGAACGTCTACACGCCAAAGTAGCACACATCGAAATAAGGGAGCCAGGCACAGCTGCAGACAGGGTCACGGGGCGGACTCAACAGCAAGTCGCTCCCTTAAAGGGCCCCTCCCAGACACACTTTCATTAAACAGTGCAAGATACACAGAGCCAACAACTAGTTGCAGACCCTGTATATGCAGCACGGACCCCCAGCTGCAGCAGCAGCAGCCAGAAGCCCTGGGCTAAGGGCTGCTGCCCACGGTGACCACAGAGCCCCGCAAGGGCTGGAGAGAGAGTATCTCTCAACCCCCCAGCTGATGGCCGCCATGGAGGACCCCGCTATTTCGATGTTGCGGGACGCGGATCGTCTACACGTCCCTACTTCGATGTTGAACGTTGAAGTAGGGCGCTATTCCCATCCCCTCATGGGGTTAGCGACTTCGACGTCTCGCCGCCTAACGTCGATTTCAACTTCGAAATAGCGCCCGACACGTGTAGACGTGACGGGCGCTATTTCGAAGTTACTGCCGCTACTTCGAAGTAGCATGCACGTGTAGACGCAGCTTAAGGGTTTAAGTAGTAGTAGACAGGTTATCTGAGAAACCCGTATATTGTCAGTGACTTAAGCTGCCACCTTGGGTGGACAGAGACTTAAAAAGAAGTTAGAGAGCTGTGGTGAAAGCCTGTAGAAACAGATTGTTCTAATCAATAAAACTATTCCTGACCTTATCTTTCAGACAAATATTAACCTAGCTTGATATTTACAAGACAATATTAACTGATACTGACCCTTTTGTCAGAATTCAGATCTCATATTTTAAGCCTTTTCTTTAAACCTGTTATTACTGCTGTCTTTTATGTCTAAACCTGATATTGTTGTTCAATTAACTGCTTTACTTCACATGCAAGGTCATAAGTGGTTTCTCTGATACCACTGACAGTACGATAGTAAATGGGGTTAAGTAATATCCCATTACAGATGGATCTTTATACAGGCTCATTAGTAGGAATGGGGGCAGACTTGTATCATTATTGAATTAGTTTTAAGACAGTTCTAAGAGGCATAGGGAGGAAACTGCAAATTATACTTTTCCCTACCAAAGATGTTAATCATGCTTCACTGTGTCATTAAAAATCCCCCTTAGATCATATACTTGCCAAATGCCTCCTCTGGCCCATAAAGAGCTCTTCTTTTCCTGTGTATTTTACATACAAAAGGGTGCTATTTCTTTAGGAAATATGTGAAGTTGAGAAGTTCAGGTTCCTCTGAATAAACTGAAGGAGGAATCATTGAATCATAGGGTTGGAAGAGACCTCAGGAGATCATCAAGTCCAACCACCTCCTCAACGCAGGACCAATCCCAATTAAATCATACCAGCTAAGGCTTTGTCAAGACAGGACTTGGAAACCTTCTCAGGATGGAGATTTCATTATATCTCTAGGTAACCCATTCCAGTGCTTTGCCACCTTCCTAATGAAATAGTTTTTCCTAATATCCAACATAGACATCCTCACTGCAACTTCAGACCATTGTTCCTCATTCTGTCATGTGCCACCACTGAGAACAGTCTCTCTCCATCCTCTTTGGAGGCACTTTCCTCTGTGTAAGAATTCATGTAGTCTCACCTGTCTGTACTTCTTCAGCTCCTAGACAGGCTTTTGGGCTGCCTGCCTGCCCACTCCAGCAAGAGAAGACCCGATGGCCATATCCCATAGCAAAGTTTACAGATATGATGATTCAGTGGCTTGGTAGTGGGAAGAGAAAGTAAGTTAGAGGCAGTAGAGGTTGGGAATTCAAAGAGGTGATTTCTCCCTTTGTGGCCAGTCATAGGCTTGGGGAAAGGAAAGAGACCCTGACTGAAGAAGAGTGGACACCTAGGTACTCAAATGTCATAATATTGCATCCCATTCCTATTTACCTCCTCATACCTGCATCCAAGGTGGGTCTGAGCAGGCCCATAGAAAGCCCTGATAACCAGGAAGATGGCCATTCGTAATTGTATTATATGGACATCCAAGCAACAGAGGACTTTGGAGGGGTGTGTCATTGGCTTCAACTTCTAGGAGAAAAAGTATACTGTATTCACAGCAATCCCTGAAGAGTGGGGTTGGTCATAAGAGGGGGAACTGCAGTAGTCAAGATGAGCAAGGACTGATGCATGAATAAGGACTTCCACAGGAAGCTGTGGGGTAAATGCAATGCATTCTGGACACATTTCACAGGCTGTGATAAGCATTTGTGCAGAGATGAAGTTGAGGAACTTGAAAGTGGTGATAAATTCAAGGCATCTGGCCCCCTGGAACCAAGTTAAACCTGAACAAAAATGTGATAACAATTCAAGGACACTGTGTACAAAAACAGTTCTTTCTTTTTCTCCAAAGTTGGAAGAATTAATTCTTTCAAGCATTCAGAGGTGGGGATTCATGATGTACGTGAACATTAAAAGAATAAAGGGAAATCAAATTGTTATATAGGCATCAGAGAATAACGGAAGTGAGATGTAGGGTTAGGTGTCATCTACCTAGCAATCAGCATTAAAGCTGACAATGAGGTGTCCCCGAGGGAGAGGGAAGGTGAGAGATAAGGGTAAGATGTAAAGTTTCTAGCAGAAGTGAAAAATATGAAAACAAAGAGCTCAGCACCGCAGTGTCTAGAAAGCACTCTTCCCATTTCGTTTCTTCATTGAGTTGCCAGGGATATGCATTGTTCCCGAGCTGCGGTGGTGTCAGACAGTTTCCTAGTGCTGCTGTCAGGGATGACTGTACACACTTTTCAGTGTGTGGTAGAAAGCTACATGAGTCACTCTACTTCAGATGGCCACAAAAGCTGTAGCAGTCCATGGAAACATCACCCTGGGGTTGTTGAATGTAATACATCTAAGATGAATAAAGGATGAACATCTGTAATCTGGCACTTTCTCATCCAGCATCATTTGTAGTCTGGCATGATTTTAGTTAGCTAATGGATATCCGTTTAGTATGGATGTGGCCAAGTTTCCCATAGTCCTATAAAGTTTGTTTACAGCCACCAATCCTGGCGCTCACTGTTCTGTGCTGTTATTTAGCTCTAATTTACCTCTAATGTCACCTAAGAGCCCAGTAAGCAGTGGAAGTGTAGGTAATGCGGCTAGACAATATTGACCTCCTATAGTCCATCAAATTCTCTCATTCGGCACCAGTCAGCTCCTGAGGGTGCTGGACTTGAGAGGTTCAACCTGTATTAACTTCTCCACATGCTCTAATAAAAAGAGCTAGTGTCTGTGTGCTATATTCCTCTTAGAAAGTGCATCAGCTAACAGAACAGAACAGACTGGGATCTGGTAAAGGCTTTTGTGTCATTTCTCCCTGAATTACTTTCCATTGCCTACATACTAAACAATCTCTTGACGTCTCCCCAGTAGTTACAGCACTCTTCATTGCAGCTATTAGTTGCAACCATGATGCTCTAGACTTCCAATATGCCATTGTTACTAGCGTGCAGTACCATATTGCTTAACAATAACTACTTTAAGGCATGCTGTAACTTATATCTTTCTTACTATGCACCCCCACGCCCCCCCCCAAAATTGCCTTGGTAATAAGCTTCTCATGTGACTTGCTGTAGAAATTGCAATTGCCCACACCCAGTGATATGTAATGTCTCCAGCATACAGTCCATGCTAAGGATTGCTCTGCAAAATGTCAAGCACAATGTTAAAAGGGAACACACCAAGGATAGCCCCAAGGACAGCCACAGCTTTGATTCGTGTACCCCATCACATTTGACTAGTTGCACAATCAAAGCAGCGTGAAACAGGGTACATAGCTGCTACCACCAAGATAATTGCTCACGCTGTGTCGTATCACTGGGGCTCCTCTCAAAATACCAACAAGTGATAATGTTCACCTGCAGCTTAAAGAGTCAGTCACTGCACTATAGCACCCAGGCCTCACTGTTCACCTCCCGCCCCGCTATAAAACAAGGGCAAGAGTTTTAGCAACTGTAAGAACTGAAGAATTACAGCAAGTGATGCTATCAATATCAGGTTGCAATCTAAGTGGTCTTTGTTGCTGAGCAGTGAAGAAGCTAATGGTAAATTCCATGAACATTAGTCATGGTGTGTCTTTGTGGACTAAATGTAAGTAGAGATCCTGATTCAAGCACACCTTTTATGTTGGATAAGTTTTATTCTTAACATCGTTATTGGTGGTTGTGGGCCTCCTTTAAACTGGCTGAGTATCCCCTCCAAACTTAATCAAACTCTTTCTTCTGAGTCAGCAAAAAGTAAATCAGCAAACACATAGACACTTGTGTATGCTGGATAAGCACAGCGGAAAACATGGTATTGCTACATCTGTGGGCATCCCTCATCTCAGCAGCTTCTCAGTGAGCGTACACCTGAGAACACCCACAGAAAATTCGTTCACCACATTGTTTGCCACCTCACCATTTTCCCCAACTTGTCTCTTTCTTTCCTGTGCTATATGCTGAGGCCAAGGTAATGAATACCGGGGGCAGAGGGGAATGAATTTCTACAAACCTAGGCAATTTGGTGAATTCAGTTTCTTGATTAGCTAGTGGATTTTTGTACACTAGCCCCAGGTACCCAGTGATAATGGGCACTGAAAAGCTCAACCATCTTCCATTAAACTGCGTTTTAATTTGCCTAATTAGCCACTTATTATGTATGTCAATATAATCTTCAGTGAAAATACCTGAAAAACTGGTGTTTTATGGAAATCCAGTACAGTAAGTCCCCAAAATACATGGCTTCATGTTGCGCATAACTCACTTTCACACAAGTTAAGCACAACTGGAAGGTACTCTGCAGCTGTCAGCCTGGCTAGCTGCCTGCAGCTGCGGGTAGGTAGGCAGGCTAAAAGCCCCTTCTCCCTGCCTTTCCCCAGCCATGTGACTGCCAGCCTAACAGAGGTGCCACTGAAGGAGGAGCAGCCAGGAAACTGAACAGACTGGTGGGATGTTCAGTTTCCTGAGTCCTGCAAGCGGCAGGGAGCTGGGAACCAAGTGGCATCCTTGTTCCTGGCTCCCCACCCTGACCTGTGTGAAAATTTGAGTTATCCATGTAACTCAGGGTGTTACTGAAATTCATGTGTCTCATTCAGAGCTACAGCTCTTTAGACTTAGCTCAAATGCCCATTTTTCATACCACCTTAAAGCTCTGGCTGTGAAATTACTAACCATAGGCTTTGAATACTCACCATGAAGTCTCTCTGATGGAGCCAAAGCAAATACTTGGGTTTCCAAAACTGTGTTACTTGTGACTTAATGTACTTAACATAGGCTTCTGGTAGGGTGGGGAGATCCATTGGTTTCCATGACATACCAGGAAACGGAAGCTATTGGAGGCATTAATTCTCATCTTCGGTGGGATGACTGTGAGAAAAAGAATGAAAAGAACACATGGGATGGAATGTCAAGACTTGAGTTCTCTCTCGCCCCTCCACAATGGGACTTTGTGCTGGAAACCCAATAGCCTGCTCTGCACATTTGGCAGGAAACGTCAGGCTCTCCACAGCTGCAGGCAGTGATGGTACGTGCTGTGTGAATGGGGTGAAGGGTGCAATGCTGTGAACATTTAATTTCCCCAGCCTTTCATTCTAAAAAAACTCCTGATTTCTATGGTGGGGACAGAGTCTGCAGCTGCTCAGCTGCCTCCTGGGCCCCGCAGCTGTGGAGCCTGATAAAGCCCAAGATAAATAAAGCAGCTGCTGTTTCCAAATAGGACATTAAGAAAATTAACCCAAATGGCTTGAGGTAAATGAATGACAAAATCATCAAAGTGAATACAGCCAAGGGTGTCTGAAGGGGTTGGTAATTGGCATTTCTAGGAAGGTTGAACCAAAGTCAGGGGAAGTTTGGACTGGGACTGAAGCCCTGACTCTGGGATCCTGTGGGTTGAGAGAGAGGCAAATTCCAAGATCCCAGGCTCCAGCCCAAGCCTGGATAGCTACAGAGCAATTTTGTAGCCCTGCAACCCAAGTCTTTTGATCCTGAATCTGCTGACCTGGCCCAGACACAGGCATTTTATTGTAATGTAGACAGCTCAAACGTGCTGTTGGCAATCTCAATACAACCCTGCTGGAGTAGCCAGGTTCAAGATCTGGCGATTGCTTTCCATCGAGCCAACACAGAATCATCTTGAATCCCACCCAGTAACCTAGGGGAAATCACACACTGCCCCAGAGATCTCTGAGAGGCAACACTTCCCTTTCACAAGTATAGAGTCTGCATGTAGAAAAGCAGCTTTTGCCAAAAGGAGGGAAGTAAGTTGGCATTAATTTGGGGAAACACCATGGTCAGAGTTCATAAACATAAATCATGAGACAAAGTCCCATGCCAAGTAGGCTGGGCATTGTCTTTTTCCCTTCATGTCCTTAAGTCTAGCAACCCCAAAGTCCTCTTCATGTGCCTGATCCGTCTTGCAGGTGCTGTCCTTGGTCAACGCAGATCCAGAGTTCAGAGGTGCATCTGCAGAGATCACTTCCTGGGGTAACAATGCATCTTACCCACTTCGCTGGCCACTCATCCTGTCTCTTACTCATCACACCTTTCGCCACTGCTCTGCAGGCAGCTCATGGCACCTCTGTGCTGCCACCCTGCTGGCTGTCAGTCCCCAGCCACTTCCAGTCACTTCTTTGCTGTACACTCCAGCCATTAGGCTTTTAGCAATTTTTAGCTTTTTTACAGAGTGGACAGAAACACCGTCTCATCTCCAGTGATTTCAGCTCCCAGTGATTTTAGCTCTTAGCAAGCAGGACAGAAAGAAAGATCCACTGCAATTAAAATGGCAAAGAGGGTCCTGGTGAAATCTATTTAGTGCTATTCTTTGAACACTGGAGAGGGTCTGCTGTCACCTGACCAGAACACCTGCCTCCACCCTTCTTGTGCTCACAGGCCTCTGATAGTTGAGGCCCTGCTCAGGAAGTTCCTATCTTCTTACCATGAGCCCCTTCCTTTAGAACAAATTAAGCATAGGCCTACTTTTCTGTCTTCCCATAGTAATTACACATGGGCAGCCATATTTCACTACACATTCATTCAGTGCTAACATGTTTGGCAACCCAACCCCAGTGAAATTGATTACAATGAGCAAAGCCCCACACCTTCTGCTGAAGATCTAGCAAGTCTAAGGCCTGGTCTACACCAGAGAACAAAGTCAATCCCAGATACACAATTCTAGCTACACCGTTGGCATACCTAGAATTGACATATCAGTACCAACATTGTTCCCCAGTGAAGATCGGGGCTCTTCGGGCTCATGCTGACGTCCCTTACTCCACACAATAGCATGGGGTACCAGGATTGATGGACAAGCCCATAGTGATCGATTTTGCCACATCTTCACAGATGCGTCAAAATTGAACTCTGGAGGATCAATCACAGTAAGCCGAGTGCACAGAAAGTATAGACATACCCTAAGCAAAGCCAGAGTCAACTATAGTTATGGGGAAGAATCCAGGATCTCTCCCCACCTCCAGCGATCTGCCATGGAAGCACTCATTCAGGTTCTGCTTACATCAGCAAAGATCCATAACTGAATGCATCTGGATTGAATACCTTTAGTAGTGGGCTTTGCTAGCCAGAATAAGAAGTCATATTGGAAGGGAGGTTTTTCCTCTTCTCACCAGGTAGCATGTGCTTTGCAGAGAAAAGGGGCCTTCAGTCTCCAGGGCTGCCAATCTGGTGCCTCTCACAATAATTACATTCATTTATTAAAACCTTTGTCTGTCTAATTACTTCAGCTCTATTTCTACTCCAGGTCCATAAATAGTAACAGCCTGTTGTCCTGGAAAAGCTTCCTTCTGCCCTTGGCTTTGCTCACTGCAAAGAGAGTACATAAACGCTGAAGACCCTTCTGAAATACTTAACCAAGCTCAATGGGTCTTTAGCCATTTGTTTCCCTGCAGGACTGTGCCCATGGGATGTGAATCCAAGGACTGTGTTTCCCCTTCCACATGGAGAAACTCAGAGCAGGGAATAGGAAGTTCTTGGAGGACTCTTTGGAGCTGAACTCAAGTTAGCAGCTTTCTTCCTTCAAAGAAGATTTCTAGGCCTTGGAGGAAGAGAATACAGCCCAGGAACCACACGAACTCTGAAGATGCAGCAGTATATCCAGGATCATCCCCCATGTATTTCAGAACCTCATTGCTGGTTCCTGTGCCCATCTTGAGATCATAGCCCTCTAAGGACCCATGCTACTATAGCCTTCTCATACAGCACCTGCTATGGGGCCAATTCTCCCTCCATTGCCCACTATACCACAGGGACACCTGGCTATCAAGTTGCAGCATTAACAACAAATGCACCAGTCTTTGTAGTCAAGTATACCATGACAGAGCATTTAACCTGAACTGGGCAATTACCTGCATGCCATTTATCACTAGTGTTTCCAGAAGCCCATCCACAACTCTCGTGGGACCTCTGGCTGTACATGCTGAATGCTCTCAGGGAAAGTGCCCTCCTCCTACCCACAAGCACATTACCATGGGTAATTTATGGGAGAGAAATAATTCCATCCCAAATCCCAAATCCCAAATGCATTGGTCACTTTCATCCAGCTCATTTAATTGCAGCTCATTGAACACTGAGGGAAGCTGTGCCAAACTTGACTGAGTTACATTATGACCTGGCCTTTGGCGTCACACTGCCACTCACTCAGGTTTGTCTACCCCCACCATCACTATTTTTTTCCACCCAGGTGTGGAATACATTTTGTGATGCGTACCAGGGCATGTGCAGCTGTGCACCACCAGTGGAAACACATGCTGCCGGCGGTGGGCGCTGTGGATGCTCTGCTAATCAGCTGGGTGGCACTGGAATCTCTCCTGGATGGCTGCCCAAGTGCTCAGCTTTCCAGGAACACTGACTACAACCCATGCTGGTGGCCAGGCCAGACATGAGTGGCATGGAAACCCCATGTGCCCGAAGCCAGAGAATAGTGCACAAAGCAGAGCTGAGTCCAGCCAGCTGCATGGGACAGGAGCCACTGCTAGGGTCTCAGTGGAGGAAAGAACTCACTCTGTACCTGTTCCACCAGAGAGCTTCCCATCTAGTGGGGGCCAAAGACATTGGGACAGTCTGTATCCCTGTGCTCACTCTTTTCACAAAATGAGGATGAATTTTATACAACATACAATACAATAAAATACAATTCAACACAATATTAGAGTCTCAAGATGGTAACATCTCTCTATGACACAGAGGATGAGCACAGCCTAGTGTCCTGGAAGAGGTGCACAGGACCAGCATTGAAGCCAATATCGTTCACCAACAACTTCATTGGACTGGTCACGTAGTTTGGATGTATGATCAGCGCCTCCCAAAACAGATTCTGTTTTCCAAGTTGAGGACTGCTGAGCACCAGAGGAAGAGATATAAGCACATGCTGAAGGCACACATGAAAATGTACAGCATTGGTTGTCAACACTTGGGAGAATCTTGACCAGGACCGTCCCCAGTGGACAGCAGTAATCCGTGAGGGGGGTTGGCACAATATTAGAGGCCCCATTGCAGTGCAGATGACGAAAGGTGGAGAAGAAAAGAGTGGCAAAAACTGGCCCGTGCCCCTCCAATAGCTACCAACACTTGCCCCATCTGTAATAATTTCTGTGGTGCCAGAATTGGGCTGATCAGCCGTCAACAGATGCACAAACAGGAGGGTGACATGAAGATGTCCTACTCATTAGTGAGTGACTGCCAATAGAAAGAGAGACTCCTTTGCAGTACAATATTAGTATCTGAAGATGTGGAAATATCTATTACACAGAGGATCAACACAGCCTGAGAGATGGAAGGGTACGGGCCCCCACCTCACCAGTACAAAGGTGGAAACATGGAGATTTCAAAGCACTTTGGTAAGGTGGCAGCATTCGTAGTGTCATCTGTGTCCTTTTTTCAAAACTCAGTAGACAGCAAAATAAAATGTTTTGCAGTTTCGCCAGGTGCAAAAAAAAAAATACTGCTATTATACATGCAATTTCATGATCGGGTAAACAGATATCTTTGTGCACCAGGGTCTAAGTTTCAGTCATGTAGAAAAGGGATGATTACACTGCTTTGTGAAACAGAAGCCCCGTCATTAGAAATATACCCTGCCTGAAGTAGAGTTATTTGATATTTGCCCTTCTAAATCATGACTCTTTAGTCTACGTATTTTACTGAGTCTAAGCCTATGTTTATCCTGCTGCGGAAGATTGACCCCCTCAGGGGTTTGGTTTGTGCATGCGCGAAACGGTGCTTTCTGGGGTCAACATTGACTCCGGAACTCCTTGCAAGTGGTGAGGATTAAAGAAGATCGATGGGAGGACAGCCCTAGCAGTCGACCGCTGATAAATCATTTTTAGCTACGCAAGCGGTCAACTACTATGTTTAGTGTAGCCTAAGAAAGAAGAAAACTGGTGGGAGTCAAAGTCGCTTCAGATATATTTCAATTGAAGCTGTATGAAACAGTGCATTTTTCACCCAACTTGCACTGTGGCTCCTATACATTCATGAACAGAATGTAAAATCATCTGCAAGTTGGTCAAGTATATATGAAGCATCCAGCACTACTGGTATGACCCTGGTGGCTAGAGGCTTCCTTGCAGAAACATTACTGATTTCACAAAGTCATTTGGCAGTGCTGTGCACTTCTTATTATGTTTTTGACAATACAGGTTGACCCTCACTAATGTGGCTCCTTTGGGACCTGACTAGTGCCGAACCATGGGAGAATTTGCTGAACCGTGGGAGGTCAATATTGTCTAGTCGCATTACCAAAACTTCCACTGCTTACTGGGCTCTTAGAAGACATTTAGGGGTAAATCAATGCTAAATAACAGCACAGAATGCTCAGAGCCAGGACTGGTGGCTGTAAACAAACTTTATGGGACTTCAGGAAACTTGGCCACGCATATAATAAGGGGACATCCAGCTAACTAAAATCACACTGGACCCTTGATGTTGCTGGCCCAGAGTGTGGTAAACTAGAGAAGTTCAACCTGTGTTGCATTTGTTTTGAAATTCAGTCATTAAAACATTTAATTTGCAGAAGCTGTACTTTATATTTGTAATTTTGTCCAAAATCAATAAAAGAAACTGATGAGATTTATGTTTCCCGTTTCAAGTAAAATAAACAGTAGCAGGCACTATTTCCCTGAAAAGCTTCATTTTAAGAGGTTTTTAAAGAATAACATGAAATATTTGCATGCAAGTGTACATAAATAATCCCATGTGTTTGGAAGAAATATTAAAAAAGTTGAGGATGGTCTGTGTGTTCCATTTTGAAATGCAGCAGTCGTCTGGGAAATATTAACATAGTGTCATTTGCAGTATTATTGTAAACCATGCAGTCCCCCGCTATTAAAAGACAAGGTGGGTCCAATAAAAGATGTTACCAAACCCAGCTTTTCTTTATAAATTATTGGTGTCTAATAGGCATCAAGTAAACACTTCAAAACTTTTCTTAATATTACAAGTAGCTAAAATTATTTCCACTCTCTTTTATTATTATTTCAGACTGTGACTGTAATTTTTAAAAAAAAATGGGATGGTAAAATAATATTCAGGATTGCCTTGGGAGTGGATAACATGGCTCTAAAAACAACGTCTCTTTTCCATTCCTTTTTCTATAGGCTGCAGAAGTGGGTTCATAATTTTCAGGAAGAAAGGAAACTGAAATGTTCACAGTTCTAAAGCTGCCATCTGAGTTGAGAAGAGGTGCCACTCCCAAGCAGTACCATATTAAGCATACCCAGCACACCCAGCTGCATAAAGCTGGTGTCTCAATTTTAGTAGTGCCTTATGCTGCATGTGCCTAGGGGCCGTTGCCAATCATTGACAGCACTTACTCCAGTGACCCTAATCCCTCGGTGACCTGTCTCCTGCCCTCTGCTCCTGGCCCCAGGAGCCCGAATCTCTTGTCATTCCCCCATCCACATCCCGCTCCACCTCCCAGCCTGCAGCTCCAGCCGAATGTGCTGTTTGATCTACCTCCTGAGCCAGGCTCCCTGCCCTGCTCCTGGCCCCTACTGCTCCTGCTCCCACAGCCCCCACCCCCATGGACCAACTGTCCCCCCCAGGAGGATGGAGGGTGCAGATGGCTGATCTCCCTAGAGCACCAAAGATCATAGGGACAGCCCTTCTCCCAAGCATCTCTGAGCAGAGAGGCACTGTTGGATTAAAAAAATGTGGATATCACCCCGTGGGGAATCAGTACAGCTGTAAGACTTGATGACCCCCTGAGGTCCCTTCAGTTGTAGTATTGTGTGAAGACAAGAACTGCTGGCAGATGAGGGGCATAATGAATCTTTCTCCTGTGACATGACAGCCAGAAAGGGCTTCATATTAGTGCTCTGGAGTCTGATCCCACCACAGCTGGGCTACAAGAAGGCCTAGTTTATTAACTTGCAGTATGATCAGTTCTTTACTTCGTCATCCACAAAGCCTGGGCTGGAGGGCTCTCCTCTGAACATTCACCGGGCTTCTGTATTGGATCCCAATCTGCTGGAGCCACCTGCTCTGAGAGGCCCAGATCTAAGTGAGCTGCAACACTGCCTCTTCCTTTGAACTCCCTGTCACTGCTCTGGGGCAGAGTCACGGAAACGCGACCATGTGATCTAACTGCACTAGGCCTCCAGGAACCATGCTGACTTCTCTCTGCCCTTGGGAGCTTAAGCACGTCCTTTACTGGACTCCAACCACACTTGAGCTCTGGGCTGATAGTTAACTCTTCAGGGGACACATGGCAGCGAGAGCAAACAGACACACAGACAGACTGTGCACAGGATTTAAAACAGACCTTTGTCAGCATGGATCACAGAAAGATCTAGGTAAAATCACAGCCATTCCTGCCTGCATTTCCTTGCCTCTGTTTCCTCACCTGGCTGGAGAATTCTATGAAGTAAGTGCTGAGTCCTCTTCTGTAGTCAGTATCTTTCTTTTGCAGGCAATGTCGTCTTTCCTCAGTCAGAGCTAGTGTACTTCCCTCATCTGGGTTTGTCCAACAGTTAAATATGCTTTGAAACCCTGCCTCTCTCCTCCTCACTCCCTCCCAAAACTTCCTGTGTGTCTCCCTGATCCACCCAGTCTTTGTGGTTTTTCAAGGCTAGAATCCACACCATAGCTTCATTGATCTGCATTTGGGAGTTTCCCACACTCCAACCCCCTCACTCCTTCCCCCACCCTTGCAGAACCATTGGATAAAAACCAGTTCTCCTACTTTCTACTAGCCCATTGTCTGAAGATGTTTCCACATGAATAGGTAACTTGTTCAGATCTACAACCCACCATTGTACCTGGTTGAGGAAGGACAACACTGAGAGCAGATCTGCTGAGGCCTTCAATGTTACATTGTCATACCATCAACCAGCATGAATAAGTCGTACATCAATTTTCCCAGATTATCCCAGGAGAATACGCAACACTGTGCACTGAGTGAGAGAATAGGTTTTCCCTCAACCCTGCTACTGGCCTCAGTCCTCCTGCCTTAAGCCAGCAGGCTACTATGCTAGCCTCTTCAGCGTTGCCACCTCTAGGGCTTTTATAGCGAGTCTGGTATAGGTGGTGTTTTATGTAAAGCCCCAACTCCTGGAGTTATGTAATTACACAAGATTCTCCGCTTTTATTTGAAGAAAGAATGTGGTGGCCCTCACAGTTGTGGAGAAAAGGTTGACAATGTAACATGCCGCCTTCTCCCTGACAGGCAGAGATTAAGAAACAAATGAGGCATTACAACACAACCCCAAAATCTTAGAGCTTTGAATGCTTTGGGCTTGGCCGCACCCTTTGCCGCCCATTTGGCTCAGCTCCACATAATCAAAGAACAATGAGGCCTTCGCCTTTATGAGGCCTCAACTTTTCTGGGAATGTAGCAGTAGCCACACATGTTGGTAGATACTGAGAGTACCAACCTTTGTCATTTTGACACAGGTAAGGGGAAAAATGTCAGGATATGATGCAAATTCTCCTGCGTGTCAGGTTAGTATTCTAACTGGTATCAATAGTAATATTTTAGGTTTGCAGATATATGCAGATTCACCTAGGTGACCTAGATGGAGCTGTGTGCTTTTCCTTTGAGTGGATTCTGTCCTTTGTTATCTGTGCTGTTCATGGAAAATGAGGAAATTTTTGAAGCTTTTTGTGGCAGAAGGATTTCTGTCACCATCTTCCAAATGTCATATCCTGTGAAAGTTATAAAGGAGGCATTTAACCTGACCAAACACAATGCATGTGTCACATTGCCTGAGACAAATTTGATCTCTGTGTGCCAAGTGACAAAGGCAGCCTTGTGACATCCAAGAATAGGCAGGTATTCTCCTTCTCCCCATCATCACAGATGGACTTAAATTATGTTAATGTGTTATAATGATACAGTAGGCCCATCCCTGTGGCACCTTATAAAAATCAACTTTTGCTGTAGGCACTTCAAAACCAAGTAGGCTAATGTAGTTATCGAAGGAGTATAGAATGTTACCATGATTATCTTTGATTTAATAAAGTTTAGAAGTGACTAATAAAGTAATAATGTAAGAGGCATGTAAACGTGATGGATTGAAAATGCAAGGGAGGCACTGATTTGCATATTCAGCACCTCGTTTACTTAATGATGGCCACTTGCTGTGCCAGAAGAGCTGCTTTCGAAAGGCAAAACAGCCATGTACTTGGGATTCCTTTGAAAGGAAGCCCTGCTTTCGAAAGCACTCTTCTTCCTGAAAAAAATTAGGAAGAAGGGTGCTTTCAAAAGAGGGCCTTCCTTTCAAAGGAACCCCATCTACACAGCCACTTTTGTGTTTCGGAATAGTGAGAAGCTGTCGTTATGCAAATGAGGCATGGAATATACAAATTAGTGGCTCATTTGCCTTTTTGATTCACCGGGATTGCATGCCCCTTTCAAAAGGGAGGGGCCAGTGTAGACATAGCTATAGAGCATATTCTGAAATAGAGCCATTGGATGCATTATGGCTTATTTCGCAATAGGTGCTATTCTGTGTCTTAACAGTGTCTATTTCAACATATTTTGAAATAGCATATCTTGTAATAGGTACTATTCCTCATTAAATGTGGTTTACCAATTTAGAAATAAGTCAACAGTTATTTCAAATTAATTTCAAAATGGCGATTGCATCACCTAGATGCTAGGTTAGTTAATTCAGAATAACAGCTGTTATTTTTTCGTAATGGCTTTGCTGTGTAGGCCTACCCCAAGTGTTGCTCTGAGCTCTAGTGTAGATGTAGTCACAGTACTGGACTGGGGCAGGAGGGAGCAAACCTTGGAGAAAGGACAACTATTTGGTTTTAAACCAGACAAATGGCTGGCCCACATAGCTATGTCAACTGTACTTTTAAGTATAGAGTAGGCCTGTATGTCACCAGGTCAGCCACTTTAAGCACGGGCACAGTGCTGAATGGAATATTTGTTTCCACACCTCACTTGCTCCAAAATGTAAAACAAAAACAAAACAATCTACGAACCAACCAATCAACCAACCAGCCAAAATGAACACAAAAACACACCAGTGCCACAACAATAATGAATAACGTGGGGTTTTAATAACTGTTGTCTGTGTTTTGGTCCTGAGCTTTGCATCTCCCCTGTTCGGTTTATTGTGAATGAGCTTCAGGAATCACAAATATCTGGTGATCAGCAGCCTTCCTGCTTTTAACATATCTTGCTGGAGCAGGGTGGAAGAAGGCTGTCACCATGGTTTGCTGGCCATTGGGTGGAAGAATGAAAGAAGGGCGTGTGTGAGGGACTTGTACCATGAAGTCAGCTTCTCAGGTTGGTAGAGATGCGGCAGGATTGAGACATTTCTCCAAGGGAGCAAGCCTATCATGGTAATTCTGCACGTGCCCCTTTGCTGCATGTCATTGTGAGTTCAAGTTCAGGGTCATCTGTATGAGGGAAAGTAGAATTGAAAGAATGACCTTGACAAATCTGAGGATGGTCTTTAAAAAAAAAAAAGAAAAAGAATTATGCATTGAAAAGAGCACAACAATCTTAACCTGCAAGTATTTCTTAAATAAACTCCTGTGCTTTCAGGCTCTATGTCTTTGTTAGACTTTCTTCCAGCCATCATCTTCTAAGTCGGAAAAGGTGAACACCTGAAGCATTAAGGACTTAATGTTATGTACATTCTGGTCTACACGGAATCAGCCAGGGGCTGGTACACTGTCAATTTACAAGCAGGATCATAAAGCATATGGAAATCTTTTGAAACCATACGTATCTCACTATAAGAGATAGTGCTCTGTGCGGCCCCTGGAGAAATACTCTATTATCATTTCCTTTCCTTTACACATGTAGATCCCCAAATTAAAGTTTATTTAAACAGATGTAAATGTTTTTATCTTTCTGTAAGAACCAATTAGAGTGTTATGGAGAAAAGTGTTTGTTATCTCATTGCTAAGTACCAGCCTTTCCTTCACCCGAAACAAAACATGTGGCATTGAAAGGGGCATTTCAAGCAGCTGTTGTTCTAATTTCTTTTTCCCTTTTAAAGAATTGAGCGTATTCACTGTTTGTGAAAGGCTGCCAGTCCTGGAGACTGAAATCCTTTATTCATCCAGGCAGGGTGACATTCAGAGGGTGTACAAAATACCCTCATCATCAATGACACTTTCTGAAGCCAAAATCCTTTCCCTGCTTTCCAGCCTATGATGGAGCAATGAAGAACTACATAGGGGGAAGGGAGAAGTAAAGGAACTGGCAGGGCCTACCAGGCTGCATCTACACTTGCATTCCTCTTTTGAAAGAGGTATGCAAATGTGGGAAATTGAAAATGTAAATGAGGTGCAGATTTGCACACCTTTTTAAGGGAAGAAGGATTCTTTCAAAAATGGGGTTTACTTTTGAAAGAGCAGTGTCTACACTGGTTTTCCTCTTTCAAAAGAAGCTCTTTCGAAATAATAATATGCAAATGAGGCACCAGGTATGCAAATCTTCACCTCATTTGCATTTTGATTTCCCTCATTTGCATACCTCTTTCGAAAGAGGAATGCAAGTGTAGACACAGCCCCACAGTGTTCGAAGGGAAGTGGGAAAGGAACAGGAAATCTGTATTACAAGGGAACCTTGCTTTCTGTATGGTCCTTGCACTGTAGCCCCTTGCAGCTCAAGCAGGGATCTCACAGGGAAGTGGATTGTACAAAGTGAAGTAAAGGTTGAACCACTCTTATCTTGCACCATCAGGACTTGACCAAACCAGGAAATTTGCCAACCCATGGAAAATCAGTATTATCCAGCAACATCGCCAACATTTCCACTGCTTACTGGACCCTTAGAAAATCTTTAGGGGTAAATCAAATCTAAATAACAGCACAGAGCAGTGAAAGCAAAGACTGGCGGCAGTAAGCAAACTTTACGGGACTGTGGGTAACCTGGCCACACTCTTTATGACTCGACATCCACCTAAGTAAAATCACACCAGGCCAAAATCACAGAGTGCCAGAGTACAGAGGTTCAACCTGTAGATGAACAACCCTTGTCATGATAATGAAACCCATCTCTCCATGTAGTTTGCCTGTAGGAGAGACACTGAACTGATATAAAGCTCTGGCACATCCTTCCAACACTCATTTAAAAACATTGAATCCAATTCTGCTAGTTTTATTCATCATGAGCAATACTTATGTATTCAATAATGCAGGAAACTGCTACTCATGCTGAATAAGACTGCTAGAATTTGGGTCATTGGCTTTTCCTTTACAAAATTCTACAGCAATGCTATAGTGCACATATAATGCACAGATAATGAACTGCAAAGTCCACTCAAAGGAAAAGCACATACCTCTGCCGAGGTGAGCAAGCAAATCTGTAAGATCACTATACATGTATCTGCCAACCTATTGATACACGAGCATATTAAGGGTCTGACACTCAGGAGAATCTGCACCTTATGTCCTGAAACCTTTCAACCTTGTCAAAATGACAAAGGTTTGTACCTTCAGTATCTACAAAATATATGTGGCTGCTGCTACATTCACAGAAAGGTTTAGGCCTCATAAAGGCGTAGGCCTCTTTAGTTGGGTCTACACTACAGAGTTCTGTCAACAGAAGAGGCCTTCTGTCAACAAAACTAGGGAGCGTGCACACTACAAATGCGTTCTGTTGAGAATCTGTCAACAGAATGCGACAGGATGCAGGAGTTTTCCCAGCAAAGTTCTCTCTTGACTGTATGAGGCACAGCATCTCTCTCATGAGATTCTGTTGACAAAAAGTAATATAGATGCTCTGGGGGGCCCTCTGTTGACAGAGAGGGCTTCTGGTTTCCCGGGCAGCCCTGTTTGCAGAGCTTCTGGTTGGCTGTTCTGTCAACAGAGGGCTGGGCAGTCTGGCTGATCTCTGTTGTCAGAGGGCATTGACGGGGGAGCCTTTATTAGGTGTGGACGTGTTCTGTAGACAGAGGTTTTGTTGGGAAATATCTGTCAACAGTGACTTCTGTCAATAGAACTCTGTAGTGTAGACCCAACTATTGTTCTTTGGTTATGTGGAATTGGGAAAAATAGGAAGCAAAGGATCTGGCCAAACTTAAGCATTCAAAAGCCATAAGATTTGGAATTTTTATTGTAATACCTTTTATACACACAAACTTCCTAGGACTGGAGGGAACCTCAGGAAATCATCTAGTTCAGTCCCCTGCTCTCTTGGCAGGGCCAAGCCCCATCCCTGGCATCTATTTTCCCCAATAGGCCTCTGCAAGGATTGAGCTTGTAACTCCAGGCTTACCAGGGCAAAGCTCAAAGCCCAGAGCTACTCCTCCCCGTCAGCTGCTTTGTCTCTCTGTGTATATGTGTGTGAGAGAGAGACAGAGGAAGTGACATTTTCAATCTTTTCTCCACAACTTTGATAGCTATCACATTCTTTTTTAAATGAAAACTCAGAATCTCATATAATTGCATCACTCCAGGCACTGAGCCTTTATGTAAAATACCACCTATTAGCAGGTCAGCAACTCAAATAAATAAATAAAATAAATAAATAAATGTAAAGTAGATGGATTTTAATTACTTCAATTTATGGCCATGAAAGAGCCTCTTGTTGACCAGTTCTGGTATTGAATTAGTGTGTATTTTTCCTAATGTACTTAGACAAAGTTTGTTTGATTTCATTGATTGAAAAGATATATTTATATAAAGGCACTAATTTAACATATAGTGGGAGGAAATATCCCAGCCCTGAATACATTGTTCTTTTGTTGCAAAAGTGAAGCTGGGAAATTCATCAATGCAAACAGGCTATTTAATTTTCAAAGTTTCCCTCATCAGAGTCTCATAATTGTGTTTCTTTCATTATGACTCTGGGGAGCTGCAGAATGACAATGAAATGAATCTGAATGGTAAATGAAATGTTGTAACCTGTTTAATTTCTTCACTCTCCAGTTGCCGTTTTTATTGGCAACACAAATATCAGTGTCTCCAAAATGTTACTGATTTTTTAAATGGAGAAATTAGCTTTGAAGGTTGCATTGTTTTTTCAATGTGCTCTGCTTTTGTAAACAAAGGTCAGATCCGCTCATTTCTAGAGGGTCCTTTTGGGGTCCCACCCTGGAAAAACAGCTTCAGTTGAATTCTGGGGTATTTTTGTCCTATTTCCCTCTATCCTCCGAGGCCGCTGTCCGTTAACCCCGCTCATAACTGTGAAGCTACAAAACATCCCTGACTCTATAAAACTTCATCTATAGGAAGAAAATTCTCTAGTTGTACAGAGTTGCAAAATTGTATTTTCTCATTAGAACACCTCCTGTGCCCAAGAAAACAAGGTGAAGTTCAGAGGACACACTCAGGGCTAGTTTGTACCTTTCCTCACAGCCCAGAGTCCCACCACATCAGGCACAGTTCTGGGAGGCACTGTGCCTCAGACACCAAGCTTCTTCCTTGCCAATTAGCCACTGGTCTATACCAGCAGGAGCTCACAATACCCTCTTTGTTGGCTCAGATGAGCTGAAGATCAAAGTCTTGCTTCCTCTCACTTTCGTCCCCTCACCACCCACGCTTTCCAGTGTGGAGACAGAAGCAGATGCACAGTACCTCTTTAATCTTGTGTTGCTAAGCTCACGGGGAGGTAGTCTATGAGTGGCTATAAATGGTAGGAGTTGAAGGGGGCAAGAGGGTGTTTCTTTATTCTTTCTGCCTCTGTGTAAATGCACAATCCAGGTCACAGTATATGCTTAAAAGGACAAGAGTGATGACACACAGAAAGAATCACCCACAGACAGAATTTTAGGCTAAGGTTACATTGACGTGAACCACTGGGCAGTCTCAAAAATGCAAATGGCCACTCATTTACATATTCAGTCACTGGCAGACACTGCTGCTGACACAAAAAAGCTTTGTAACTAAGAGACTGCCAACAAAAAGGGCAGTTTGCCCGCAGAACCACCTTTACACAGCTTTTTTTGTGCTGGCAGCAGCGTCTACCAGTGATTGAATTTGCAAATGAGCAACCATTTGCATTTTCAAGACTGCTCACTTGCATACTGCTGCCAGTGGTTCACGTCAGAAAAAGAAAAAGAGCTTTCTTCATCAATCATCTTCTATGTATGCTTCAGTTTCCCAAATTGTGGGCTCCCTCTTCTCCTACTGGGGATCCCTTTAAAGAATTTGCAGACCCTGATATGTAGCAAACATTTGAATCCAGAAGGAACTTTGTAGGAACATTTAGTTTACTATGACAGTGTGCACCAAGCCCACAGAATCACAGAATACTAGCATTAAAAGGGACCTCAAGAGGTCATCAAGTCCAGTCCCCTGCCCATACAGCAGGACCGAGCACCATCTGTATCATTCCTGTTGGAAAGTTATCTACTCTGTCCTTAAATATCTCCAGCAGTGAAGATTCCAAAATGGCCCTACACATTTTATTCCAGTAATTAACCAATGTGTCAGTTAGGAAATTTTCCTAATGTCCTTGCTGCAATTTAAGCCCATTGCGTCCTGTTTTCAGAGGCTAAGGAGAGTTATTTTTCTCCCCTCTCCTTGTAACACCATTTTAGGTGCCTGAAAGCTGCTATGATGTACCCTCTCAGCCTTCTCTTTTCCAAACTATACAAATCTGATTTGTTTGTCTCTCATAGGTCATATTTTCTAGAACTTTAATCATTCTAGTTATCCTTCTGTGGACCTTTTCCCATTTCCCTGGAGCCCTATCACACTGCTGCAAAAGATCTGTTTAAAAGAACCCCGGCAGCAGCAGCCCCAGGCCCCCTTACATGGACCTGGCCCTCATGCAACTGCTCCCCTCTGTTGGTGGACCTGGTCAAGTCATTTCCAGAGCTGATAGAAGGTCATAGGGATTGAGATGTATATTTTTTCCTGAACTAGGGGAACACACAAAAGTTAACAGGCCATTTCCTAAGCAGAAGATTTTGTTTGATGTCTCAGATGCTTTTATGGAGAAAGATTCTGTTTTTATGTCATGGGCTTTTGGATTTTAGAACACTGGACCTGAGGGAGGGCCCAGGACATAGACCCTCTAAAATATTAAGGCACCCGTTCTCCGTGGAATCAACTAAATCCTTAGACTGTCTGGACTGAAAAGAAAATTTCTGCATAGGAACAGAACTCTTCCTCATGATTACAGTATACAAGTGCAGGAAAGATACTTGGAAACAGCAAGTGAATTTTATGTACCCAGACAGTCAGACTGCTGTAAGGAAAGATTATTTAAAGGTTAAGTTTCATTGGGCTTTCACACTGTCATGATGTCTGTGAATCCCATTTGTAGTGGGACTGAAGAAGTCAAATGCCATTTTGACATTTCTTCCAGGAAAATGTGCACATATGTGTTTTAGGTCTAAGCCATTTATTTTTGATAGTTCAGGGAAGGTATGCAAGAGGCAGATAATTATTGAATAGATACATAAGAAGAGAAGTGCTACAGATACTTTCTTAAAAGTGCATCACAGCTAAAGCTAGTCAAATGTATGTGCATTTAAATTCCGATCTGACTTTGAATCCCCCGCACCACTGCCCCCAGAAAAAGGAAAAAAAAAGAATCAGGGATGTTTAGTAAACTACAGAGCTAGCCTGGCTTTTTCAAATTTTCAATTTTTCAAATTTTGAAATCCTGGTGTCAAAATTAGGGAGAAAATGAGGGAAAAACTATTGTGATTTTATATTTGCATTTTAGGCCATTTTAATAAAGATAATATGGTAGACTGAATTTGCTGCTACATATATGTATACATTTAATTATTATTCTTACAATAGATATTTATGTTTAATGAATTCATTTGCAGCATTTTCATTTCCTCCCTTTCAGGCTTTGTCAGGGTCGCCCAGTGGATAATTTGAATAGTGCCCCACAAGCAGTCTAGGTATGTGGTCACTTTATTGAGGCCCATTTTAAGATCAGAGGTAGAAATCAGCATATTTACCACATTGCCTGGATTCCTATGTGGCGGGAAAGCAAAAGAGTCTTGGCACAGAATCCAGAAAACATGTGCTGCAAGCATCTGGTGACCTTGTCTTCAATTTTAAACATTGATATGAAGTGAACATTTGATTTTGTACTACAGCTGGGGATGGAAGCTGGGCTGCGATATGCCGTCTCTATGGTAGGGCACAATAGCATGTCAAAATCAAGATGGACTCATAGCTCTGACTGGTATTTTCTACCTGTAACATACAGTCAGCTTTGTTGCTAGGGTGCAGCAGTAGGATGGTGGTTAAGCAGCTAGAGTCAATAGGAAAGGGAAAATAGAAACACACAAAGGGTACAGTAACACATTCTCCATTTCTTCAGTACTTTATCTCAGAAACATAAGCCCCACATTGACATGTGGAAACACCATGTATGTCCGATCTCCCTATAAATGTATCTGTTCACCAGGCAATAGGCTTTGACTCATGCCAGTAGATACTCAGATTTGAGTCACCCTTTAAAATTATACAAATAAGAACATTGCTGCACATGTGTAATACTGCTATACACAGTCTCATAGGTACAGTTGTGTTAGTCTGTCACATCACAAACAACGGGCAGAACTGTGGTATCTTGAGGGAGGCCTAAACAGCAAAGTCTGTGTCTACGCTAGAGGATTTTGTCAGCGAAATGGCTGTTTTGCCAACAAAACCCAGGGAACATCCACATTCCCAAGGTATTCTGTTGACAGTAAGTTGAGAGATTGCAGCACTTTTGTCAACAGCTCTACCCCACTCCCCATGAGGAATAACTCCAGAAAGCTGGTCTGGACATTTTGGGGGCCCTCTGTCGACAAACAGGGCTTCCAGGACACCAGACAGCCCTGTCTGCTGGGCTTCCAGTTGGCCATATTGCCGATAGAGTAGCCAGGCAATCCATCTACTCTCTGTTAACAAAGCAGATTGCTTGGTAGTTTGGCCATGATCTGTTGCTGGAAATTTTGTTGGATGCTATCTTTCAACAAACACTTCTGTCAACAAACCCCTGCAATTTAGACATAGCCAAAGTTATTTCAAAATAACAGCTATTTTGAAATAACTAACCAAGGCTGCATCTACACTACAGCAATCTTTTGAAAGATGATCTTCGGGAAGATCTTATTTCAAAAGAGCGCGTCCACACACAAAAAAGTGGATCAAAAGATCAATCTGCTCTTTTGATTGGGAGCATCCACACAGTCCCACTCTTTTGAAAAAATGGGCCACTAATCAAAAAAATCCAGTGCCATGAGGATGGCTCTTTTTTAAAAAAAAGGGGTTCTGTGGAGTGTGTACACATGCTTTTTTTTTTTTTTTTTTTTTTGAAAAAAGCTTTTGAAAGGAGGTGCTCTTCCAGATCCAAGAGTGGAAAGGGCTTCCTGAAGAAGAGCTGCATTCTTTCAATTTTGGATTGAACAAGCACATTTTGTGTGTGGTGGCTCAGTGAGTTCTTTTGAAAAATGCTTCGAAAAAGGGCCTGATTTTTCAAAATAAATTGCTAGTGTAGACATGGCCTTAGTGTCTACATGGCACAACCACAATTTTGAAATAAATTTGAAATAGTGCCCATCTTATTTTCAAATTGCTAAACCTCATTCTACGAGGAATAGCACCTATTTTGAAATAGCTATTTGTTAGTTTGCTTGCAAGTCTCTAAGGTGCCACAAGACTTCTTGTTAATTGCTAAACACAGAGATCTTCCAGAAGAGCTTCTTCCAAAAGATCTCTGAAGTGTAGATGTAGCCAGGGTATTTGGGGGCAGACCTTTAGAGAAATTTAGACACCTGCTCGGCTTAACTCTCATTGATTTCAATGGGATTAGATGCAAAAGCATATTCCAAAATCCTGCTAGGCATCTGTCTGAAGCCTTGTTATTCTCTGGGCAGATTTTTAAAGCTCTTCAGGCATTTAAGTGCAACAACCCTTATCTCATCATGGCTTCAGTCCTGGATTTCTTTAGTTTGCAAGCCAGTGGTTTGGCTCATTTCTTGGAGTAAGATGAAGGCCATGAGCTGCCTGCCAAAATGAACTGGACAATTTAGACTGATGCTCTGCAGGTCTTAGGGCCTCTTAGGGCACAGAGTGCCATTAGCGCTGACAGGCAGCCATGTCATGGGACTGAGCACCAGAGGCTCCCCCCATGGTGGGCCTTCTCACCTTAACACAATGTAGTGGCCTTCAGTGCAACCCCACCCCATCAAGCACTTTGACTGCCCTAGGGGTACTGCACTGCTAATGAACCTTATGTAGCTGAGGAGGTGTGGGCAGGGTGAGTGCCAGACAAGATAAAGAAAAGCAATGACAGTTTCCACTGTTCCCTTTGTGGAATAGGTGACAGAAGTTTCTCAGGCAATGGTCATCTTACTGAGAGTTTGCTGTGCTTCGAAGGGTGCTGCTCCTTGTCACCTTCTATCTTATCTCTCTTTTTCTTGGAAGCACTGTTACAGTATGGTCTGATGGTATGTCTACACAGTAAAGGAAAACCCACAGCAGGACTGTTCCAGCCAACTTGGTCCCAAGGCACCGTTGAGGGGCTGTTTCATAGCTGTGTAGACTTCTTGGCTTGGGTGAGAGCCTGAGCTCTAGGTCCTTGCAGGCGGGAGGGTCCCAGAGCTTCAGCTTCAGTCTGAGCCAGGAAATCTATATTCCAATGAAAGAGCTCCACACACAGTCTGAGCCTCAGAGCCCAAGTCACGGGCAAGTGTAACCTTTCCACTTGGTGCAACCAGATGCAGGTTCAATATCTAGGGGTTTCTTATAGTGAATGCAACGCAGAGCTGGCTTGAGCCCCCACCTAGCAACCTGCGAAATTTACACAACATCCCTGGAGTCCTCTGAGAGGCCAGACTTTCCCACCTGCAAACACAGAGTCTGAGTGTAGAAAAGAAATATTTTAATAAAAAGAGGGAAGTAAGTTGGCCTTAATTCAGGAAAACACCACAAACAGGATTTATAAGCATAAACCTTGAGTAAAAGTCCCATCCTAAGTAGGTTGGGCAGCACCCTTTTCCCCTCACATTCTTAAGTCCAGCACCCTAAAGTCCCTTTTCAGGTGCCTGACCCTTCTCTGCACCATGCTCACAGTTGCTGTCCTAGGTCAGTGCAGACCCAAAGTTCATAGACATAGCTACAAAATTCACCTCCCTCCCTGGTCAGGATGTAAAAAAGACACTCATTTGCCACACCACTCTGCCAGCCACCCTGCTGGTTGCTCACTATGCCTCTCTGCTGCCACCCTGCTGGTTGCCTGCTCACTGCTCTTGCCATGCCTCTCCACCAGCTGCCCCACTGGCCATTCATCATGCGTCTCCACCGTCACCCTGCTGGCCACTTGTTGTACCTCTCTGCCTCACCAGTCACTCGTTCACCAACTGGCAGCCACCTTCTGCTGTCACCAGCCTCTCTTCTGTGACCTCAGAACATCAGTCTCTTAGTAATTTTAAGCTACTTGCATGCTAGGCAGAAACAGTCCTATTGCAAGGAGAGTTCAGCTGTAAGTGAGCGTATGAAGCCTATTTAACTCTTTCTTTCAAAAGAGGGCAGGTTATACCAGCCAAGGGAGGGCCCTTGGGAAGGATTTGTAGCCTACTGACTAAGGCTGTGGCTATACTACATTTCCCTTTTAGAAGGGGAATGCGAATGCAGCTAATAGGAAATGCAAATGAGGTGCAGATTTATAAATCTCATGCTTCATTTGCATAATCACATGGGACCTTGCTTCCGAAAGAGCTGTTTCTGAAAACCAAAACAGCCGCGTAGACAGGATTCATTTGAAAGGAAACCCCACTTTTGAAAGTATACTTCTTCCTCATTCCTTTCAGGAAGAAGGGTGCTTTTGAAAACGGGGCTTCCTTTTGAATGAACCCCGTCCACCCGGCTATTTTAGCTTTTAAAAACAGCTCTTCAAGAAGCAAGATCTCGCACAATTATGCAAATGAAGTGCAAGATTTCTAAATCTGCATTTCATTTACATTTCCAACTAGCTGTATTTTCATTCCCCTTCTGAAAGGGGAACGTAGTGTAGCGACAGCCTACGGGTATATCTACACAGCAAAGTTATTTCAAAATAACAGACATTATTTCAAAATAACTGTCCTAGCATCTATATAATGCAACCGCTATTTTGAAATTATTTCAAAATAGCGGTTGGCTTATTTCAAAATTGGTAAACCTCATTCTACAAGGACAAGCACCTATTTCAAAATAGGAGCTGTCAAGACAGGGAATAGAGCTTATTTCAAAATAAGCCATAGTGCGTCCAATGACTCTATTTTGAAATAGGTTCTATGTGTATAGATGCTGTATTTCAAAATCACTAAGTGCTATTTTGAAATGAATTTTTGAGTGTAGCAGTGTTATATTGAAATAAACTATTCCAGAATAGTTATTCCGGAATAGTTTATTTTGAAAAAATGGCTGTGTATTGACTTACGCTAAGACATCTGCCCCTACCCATTATTTTCACAGGGTTAATGAAGTTCTTTCAACAGAGGGTGTCCACCCGTATTTAGGATAGGGTAAGCACAGTCCTGAATCCCTGTATTCCTACAATTACAAGCATATTTCTCTACCTTGCATTCAGGACTAAGGTGACTCTTAATCCAACACCAGCCAAAGTCGATCACTTTGACACCACTCTGTCTGCAGAACATGTGTGTAAACTGTATTTTCATAAATACACGCAAATTCTCTCCCTCTCCCAGCTCGTGATCAGGGAAGCATTCATTCAGACCTTGCCTACTCATGGACAGTTCATGGTTTTTTCTTTGATGTGTAGACACACCCTCGGGGCTAGCCATTTTCTCTGAAAGTCAGAGAGTTTAGAATATGTGTGGGAGGGTAAGACAAGTCTTACTTCTGCCTACGCGGTTCTGGACAGACAGCTGCTCAGTTCAGCTGCACAAACAAGTCCACAGTTATGCTTTGCCTGCGTCAGTTTCTGAGTTGTTTACTGTGGCTGCAATTCCTTTCTAGCCACAAGGCTAGAATGTTTGTGTGGAATGCTTTCTTGGTAAAACTGCCTAACACTGTTGAGGCCAGTTCATTCCGCTATTTTCATGCTGCCTTAACAGGTTCAAGTGTTTTCATATTGCTGCACCCTGTTGTGCTCTATGACGCTGTCTTCTCAGCAGCTCTGATTCAACATAACCTCTCTCCTGAGCCGCATTCTGCATCCATTTACATGAAAGGAAAGCCCTTGAAATTCTATGGCAATCAGTGGATTCTGGATTTACTCTGCATAACCAAGAGTCAAAGGACATACAAGTGTAACCCTTCTACTAATGGCAGGTGACCATAAGAAGGGCCAGGTTCAGTTCCTAAGGGATTCCATCAATAATGCAAACAAACCGGCTCAAGCTCCTACCCAGTAACCTGGGACAATCTGACCCTACCTGCTGGGTGCCTATAAAGGCAGTTCTTCCCCTCTCACAAGCACAGAGTCTAAGATAGAAACAGCTTGTTTAATAACAGTAGTCTAACATAAACTTACACAGTGACGTGCAGTATTCCGAAACAAAGGAAAGGAAAATCCCATTAAGTAAGGCACTGTCTCCAGAGTCTGCTGAGTCAAGTCCCTTGCTTAGAGCTCTTTATCTGCACACCACCACTTATAGAGTGTACTTCCTTCTCAACTCTCCAGTCACAGTGTAGTCTAGTCTGTACCAACCCAGAGTTCACAAGTACATCAGCATGGAGACTCTTGCCACACAGGAGCAGGATCACCTGCTGGCCACCTGCCTGCTGCTCTCACCAGCCGCCTACCGACTGCTCTCCGCTGGCCACCCTGCCAGCTGCTTGCCAACTCCTGTGTGGGTCTGGCTCAAAGCAAAACCCTGTGATTTTATCTCTCAGTGGCTTCAGCTCAACCTCACCACAAGAATCTCAGTATCCACCAGTGTGGATTTTCACAGAATAATACCAGACCCCAACATTGGTCTAGGCTTTAGTTCCATCTTTGAAAAATAGGGAGGACAAGTCAAACCAGACTTATGGCTGCAGAGCCAAAAGGCACCCATATGGTCCAACCAGTAGTCCCCTCCTCTCTCTGCCCTGCCTGGCCCAGCCTGCATTCTACTCTACAGTGTTCGGCTGAAGGGTGATGTGTGATCCACATCTTACCCAGCAGTGATACTACTCTGTATCCCCACAATAATTTCAAGCACTGATGACTTGCCACAATTCCTACACTGGGTGATAACATAATTAGTGACTTTGCAACAAATTGTTTACAATAGGCAAAACACCACTGCTTCATCTGTTACCCAGCAGGTCTTGCAAACAAAGCAACGATTTACATAGACACACCATGAGACACTTTCCACTCCCATGTAAATGATCCATAAAGAACACATTCCTCAAATTCCTTCAGCTCCTGCTCCCATGCTCCTTACACAAGGAAAGGCAAGCCACTGATTAGGGTGGCTGCCTAGGACTTGAGAGGTCCATTCTCTCTGTTATGCCACAGACTTCCAGCGTGACCTCAAGTAAATCACTTAACCTGTCTGTGCTTCAGTTCCCAATCCGTAAAATGGCAATCAAGCGCTCCTCACAGTAGTGTTGTAAAGATAAAGACTTTAAAATCAATGAGCCACTCAGCTAGCTCAGGGATGTCATAAGACATTCTGCGTTTAACAGGGGGATGGACTCTGTGACCTCCTGAGGTCTCTTCCAACCGTCTGTGATTCAATGTTAGTTAGGTAGCCTATAGGAATCTCATAGCAAAGCCCTTATTGTTTTATTTTGATGATGCTGACCACTGTGCAGTTCCCTCCAATCAGTCATGTAATGGAGCATAAAACAGACAGTCTTAACTACTTCCACTGAAGCTAGATAATGAGCTATTGAGAGTGTTTAATAAGTCTTGCACTTCATTTGGACAAATGTTAGTAGAGCTATAAATATAAGAGAGGTGGGTGTTGCGTTGCCATTTAATTAAAACAGATCTTTAAAATGTTTTCCATAACTGTCTTAGTGAGCATTAAGCATCATAGCAAATTACCTCTTGCTCCAGCAGCCATAGATACAGAAACTGCAAACCACACCTCTCCTGTTGTCTTCGGTGGGCTCAGACCATAGGTGCATGTTAGGGCACATGACTAGCATTCCAAGACAGCAATTCTGAATGCCAGCTGAATGTCATCGCCTACTCGGCTGTACATTTACAAGTGGTAGGTTCACAGCCATCTATCCCATCTGTCTGTCTGTTTTCATACCCCATGTGTTATTACCAGCGTTTTTGAGTTCCTGGATCTACCAGATGGTATTGACAGTAAAGTGGCTATTTACCCACTTCTGAAGAGGAAGGTCGAGATGAGTTTAGTGGTAATCTGTAAACTCTATTTTAGCACCACTACCACAGCTGATGAGAAAATAGGGTTTTCTTCCATAGAAATGTTTGACTTTTTGACCAAACAAACAGAAACTTTAATTTTGGCAGCTGACTGTTTCAACAAAAGGTTGAACTACTTTGCAGAAAACTGACACACTCTGCCAAAATTCTTGCTTATTTGTAAGCAGTTATCTGTCAAAAACACATTTTTGATGGGACACTTTTCATCAGCTCTACCATAAAACCCAGCACACCTGGAAATTATATAACATAATGTCTCATCAGTTGTGATTTTTTTTGTCTTATGGCAAAGCATCTCTCTTTTAAGAAGGTGTGACAAGGTGGGGTGTGTGAGGATTTTATTTTCCTGGTTAGGTGGCATGTGTTTTCTACTGTCCTGTACAGCTTGAGCTGGGTGCCTCAGTTTCCCTAGGCACGGCATCAATGCATATGGTTGGTGAAGGGAGTTTCGGTATGATGACTTTTCACACATGGGCAATGGCCTTCCGTGTTCTTTGTAACCTAGGGAACCAGGTGACACTATTTTTTCCCTGGGAAACAGGACAAAGGAGGGAGAAGGACCTGGCTGGTTTGAATGGGAATGAAACATTTTGGTGATGTTGGCCATCCACAGGCACCACTCCTGAAGCTCCCAGTGACTGTTGTTCACCATTCCAGGCTAATTGGAGCTGCAGAAAGTGACAGCTAATATGTCCCTGCAGCTCCTTCACCTGAAGACACACACCCCAAACTCCCCTGGGCCAGGAATTGCAAACTGATGCCATTGGGAGCTGCATGGGGTGGTGCCTGCAGACGGTCAATATCAACAAAATGTTTCATGGCCCACAATCAGATTACTTTCAAGGGTTGCATGTGGCCACTGAGTCATAGGTTGCTCACCACTGATCTAGAGTAATGCCTTGGGAAATCTAGGTCAATTAATATGGATCCTTGAGAGCAAGATTTCTCTGGTGTGATGAGCAACCTTAACTTGTTCTGAGCAAAATCCTATTGCTGCACAATCTAAATGGACAGTGGGTAGCAAAGTACATGGTAACTAGAGCTATTTGCAAATGTTGGGATGTTTCATTGATGACTGCAAAAGAGATCATCATCAGCATCATCTATGTTTTAAAGCTGACTTTTCCCTCTGCTTCCATTACAATGCTATCATGTGTGTACTGTTCCAGTGCCTAGTATGTGTCTTAACAGACCATTGACAAAGTAGTTAAATCCTTTCCTGAGTGTTTCTAGTAAATGGCAGAGGGAAGAGCTGAAAACACTTTTCCGTTTTTGTAGTGAATTTTCACAGATCTTTTTCTGTGCCTTCTTTGTACTCCAAAATGGAGGAGGAGAAGATACTTGCTTTCCATGTGGTCAGAGCAGTTTCTTTTATTTTTTTAACTTCTGATGACAGGATAATTCCAATAACATAGCATGCTTTGGATAGTACTTATACAGGCTCAGATTCATGCTCAAAGAATCTACCTCCTCTAGATATTGGTAACCAGATGTCTAAATGTCTATTTCCTTTTCTGGCACTCCTTTTTGTATTTCTTGGGGAAAATTCATTTATATTCTGGAGCAGTCAAGAGGATGCCTGGACTTTCTTTTCTGAAGTTTGATGGTGTATCTTAACTTTATGTTACATTTCTGCAAAGGTAAAAATAATCAGAACAGAAAGCTAAATAAAGAAACAAAAAAGCATTAAAGTAGCACTTTAAAGACTAATAAAATAATTTATTAGGTGAGCTTTCGTGGGACAGACCCACTTCTTCAGACCATAGCCAGACCAGAACAGACTCAATATTTAAGACACAGAGAACCAAAAATAGTAATCAAGGTTGACAAATGCCTTAAATATCTCTATGCCTTACATATTGAGTCTGTTCTAGTATGGCTATGGTCTGAAGAAGTGGGTCTGTCCCACGAAAGCTCACCTAATAAATTATTTTGTTAGTCTTTAAAGTACTACTTTACTGCTTTTTTGTTTTGATAGTATATAGACTAGCACAGCTCCCTCTCTGTTACTAAATAACAAACCATTCCTAATAGTGTTCCAAACATTCAGAAATATGCAAGCAAATTTTGCTTTGATTTTTTCCCTTCTACTAGCTAGAAGAAAATGTTGCAGAAATATGAGCATGAAGTGATACGTTGTTAGAGCTGCCCATGTATATAAATTTGTCCAAGAAAAGAAAAAACATTTACTCTACCCCTTTCACTTGTTTAACAATAAAATTGTAAGCCAGTATGCAACAATATAAATGCTCAAATACATTGAAGATAGATTTTTAATGGTGTTAAATGAACCATTTAGCATCACAGGCCTCTAACCTTCAGTGGCATGCACTTAGAATGAAATCCTTCATTTGGATACAATAATAAAAAGCAGGAAAAAGAAATTGTTCTGTTAAAAGAGAGTATGAAAACACAATTAAGTTTTGAATTTTAATTTCCTTGCATGCATGGGTTTGTTGCTCTGTGAAAAGAATGGCATTTCTGTGTGTTATCTACATAATCCAGAGGCTAAAATATCCTGTGATGCCTTATTTTGTCTAGTGCTGATAAAACTAAACAGAGTTTTAACTACATTTGCTGTAAATGGGCAAATAATCAAAAATGGACATCTTTATATTTTGATCTTTCGTTAATTTATGTGTAAATGCTGTTCTGAAGAGATTAGCATCTACAAAAGGAAATGAATTTTGCTTGGCATCTGACAGCAGTGAAAGACTATAACGTGTATTGCTCTGGGTGTAAGAAATCTGTAGTGGTCACTTTTGTGGGAACTATGAATTAAACAAATAAAAAATCATAGAATACTAGGGCTGGAAGGGACCTCAAGAGGCCATCGAGTCCAGCCCCCTGCCCTCATGGCAGGACCAAGTACTGTCTAAACCATCCCTGACAGACATCTATCTAACCTGTTCTTAAATATCTCCAGAGATGGAGATTCCACAACCTCCTTTGGCAATTTATTCCACTATTTGACCACCCTGACAGTTAGGAACTTTTTCCTAATGTCCAACCTAAACCTCCCTTGCTGCAATTTAAGTCCATTGCCTCTTGTTCTATCCTCAGAGGCCAAAAAGAACAAGTTTTCTCTCTCCTCCTCATGACGTCCTTTTAGATGCCTGAAGACTGCTATCATGTCACCCCTCAATCTTCTCTTTTCCAAATTAAACAAGCCCAATTCTTTCAGCCTTTCTTCATAGGTCACATTCTCCAGACTTTTATTCATTCTTGTCACTCTTTTCTGGACCCTGTCTAATTTCTCCACATCTTTCTTGAACTTTGGTGCCCAGAACTGGAAACAATACTCCAGCTGAGGCCTAACCAGTGCAGAGTAGAGTGGGAGAATGACTTCTCGTGTCTTGTTCACAACACACCTGTTAATGCATCCTAGAATCATGTTTGCTTTTTTTGCAACAGCATCACACTGTTGACTCATATTTAGCTTATGGTGCACTATAATTCCTAGATCCCTTTCTGCTGTAGTCATTCCTAGACAGTCTCTCCCCATTCTGTATATGTGAAACTGATTGTTTCTTCCCAAGTTGAGCACTTTGCATTTGTCCTTATTAAACTTAATCCGGTTTACCTCAGACCATTTCTCCAATTTATCCAGATCATTTGGAATTATGACCTTATCCTCCAAAGCAGTTGCAACCCCTCCCAGCTTGATATCATCTGCAAATATAATAAGTGTACTTTCTGTGCCAATATCTAAATTGTTGATGAAGATATTGAACAGAACCGGTCCTAAAACAGACCCCTGCGGAACCCCACTTGTTATACTTTTCCAGCATGATTGAGAACCATTAAATACTACTCTCTGAGTATGGTTATCCAACCAGTTATACACCCACTTTTTAGTAGCCTCATGTAAATTGTATTTGCCTAGTTTTTTTATAAGAATATCATGCAAGACCGTATCAAATGCTTTAAGTCTAGGTATACCACATCTACCACTTCTCCCCTATCCACAAGACTCGTTATCCTATCAAAGAAAGCTATGAGATTGGTTTAACATGATCTGTTCTTTACAAATCCATGCTGGTTGTTCCCTATCACCTTACTGCCTTCCAAGTGCTTGCAGATTATTTCTTTAATTACCTGCTCCATTATCTTTCCTGGCACAGAAGTTAAGCTGACTGGCCTGTAGTTTCCTGGGTTATTCTTATTCCCCTTTTTATAGATGGGCACTATATGTGCCCTTTTCCAGTCTTCTGGAATCTCTCCTGTCTCCCATGATTTTCCAAAGATGATAGATAAAGGCTCAGATACCTCCTCTATCAGCTCCTTGAGTATTCTAGGATGCATTTCATCAGGCCCTGGTGACTTGCAGACATCTAATTTTTCTAAGTGGTTTTTAACTTGTTTTATTATTTCACCTTCTAACCCTACCCCCTTCCCACTAGCATTCACTATGTGGGGCATTCCTTCATCAGACTTCTCAGTGAAGACTGAAACAAAGAAGTCATTAGCATCTCTGCCATTTCCAAGTTCCCTGTTACTGTTTCTCCCTCCTCACTGAGCAATGGCCCTACCCTGTCCCTGGTTTTCCCCTTGTTTCCAATGTATTTATAAAAAGCCTTCTTGTTTCCCTATATGCCTGTAGCTAGTTTGAGCTCATTTTATGCCTTTGCCTTTCTAATCTTGCTCCTGCATTCTTGTGTTGTTTGCCTGTATTCATCCTTTGTAATTTGTCCTTGCTTCCATTTTTTATATGATTCCTTTTTTATTTTGAGATCATGCAAGATCTCCTGGTTAAGCCAAGGCAGTCTTTTGCCACATTTTCAATCTTTCCTATGCAGTGGGATAGCTTGCTTTTGGGCCCTTAATAATGTCCCTTGGAAAAACTGCCAACTCTCGTCAGCTGTTTTTCCCCTCAGTTTTGCTTCCCATGGGACCTTACGTACCAGCTCTCTGGGTTTACCAAAATCTGCCCTCCTGAAATCCATTATCTGTATTTTGCTATCTTCCCTTCTACCCTTCCTTAGAGTTGTGAACTCTTATGATTTCATGATCACTTTCACCCAAGCTGCCTTCCACTTTCAAGTTATCTACCAATTCCTCCCTATTTGTTAAAATCAAATCTAGACCAGCTTCCCCTCTGGTAGCTTTTTCAACCTTTTGGAATAAAAAATTGTCTCCAATGCAATCCAAGAACTTGCTGGATAGTCTGTGCCCTGCTGTATTAGTTTCCCAACATACATCTGGATAGCTGAAGTCCCCCATAACCACCAAATCCGGGGCCCTGCATGACTTTTTTAGTTGCTTAAAAAAAGCCTCATCCGCCTCTTCCACCTGGGTAGGCAGCCTGTAGTAGAATCCTAGCAAGACATCACCCTTGTTTTTTACCCCTCTTAGTTTAACCCTGAGACTCTCAACATGTCCATCTCCTACGTCCATCTCCACCTCAGTCCTACTGTGTACATTTTTAATATATAAGGCAACACCGCCCCACTTTCTTCTCTGTCTATCCTTCCTAAGCAGGCTGTACCCTTTAGTACCAAAATACCAATTATATATATTATCCCACCAAGTTTCCGTGATGCCAACGATGTCATAGTTGTATTTATTTATTAGCACTTCCAGTTCTTCCTTCTTATTACCCATACTTCTTGCATTTGTATTTCGGCATCTAAGATATTGATTTGATCTTGCCTCCCTGTTTTGCCCTGACCCACTTTTTACTCTGACATTGTTGCCCGTGCTACCTCCCATTTCTGACCCATCTCCCATGTTTCCATGTTCTCCACTTACCTGTGGGCTTTGCTCCCCTGCCCCCATCTAACCTAATTTAAAGCCCTCCTCACTAGGTTAGCCAGTCTGTGTCCAAAATATTGAATATTTCAAGGGGTCACATCCTCATGTAATGTAAATCAGCAGAATTCCACTGAAGTCAGCCAAGGAGCTGATCTTGCATGTCTCTGCTGTGGGACATAACAGTAGCTCATCAGTATTTATGGCAAATTGTGATCAAAATTGTTATTTGAAAACAGCCTACATGCGATAAATTCATGGCGTCATTCTTTCAAAATGTGCAATGTATACAAAAGGGGCAACAGAAAGTAAAGAGAGAAGCCTGGGGGTGTCTGTCAGAGCTGGATAAATTTCAGATGGCTGAAATAACAACAAGAAGTCCTCTGGTACCTTACAGACTAACAGATATTTTGAAGCATATGCTTTCATGGACAAACACTTGCTTCATCAGATGCATCTGACCAAGCAGGTCTTTGCCCATGAAAGGTTATGTTCCAAAATATCTGTTAATCTATATGGTTCCAGAGGACTTCTTGTTGTTTTTGCAGATACAGACTAACATGGCTATCCCTCTGATTCAGACAGCTGAAATGAATTTGATTTGCTGTGGTAGCCGTGGTGCAGCCAAAACATCGCAATAAACCTCAGTCCTTGTTGTAATAGCTCTGCCTTCACCACAGCCTCCCTCATGCCAGATGTCCTGGCTTCCTTGGATTTATTATATAAAAGACACAGACACGAGCTTGAAGAGCCCTGAAGAGCCTCACACCGACATAAGGAGAACTCATTCTAGTCTAAGTCAATAAAAGGAACACACCAGTCATAAATACTGCAGCAAAATAGACTCTCATGCCATAGAACCCCATGGCCTAGCCTTCCCCAGAAGGCAAATACATGGCTTCTGAGGGATGGAGTAAACGTCCACAGGTCTCAACTATTCCTGATTGGGATAGATGAGTGAGTGTCAGGGCCCAGGGGCAAGTATCGAGTCTCCCTGCCTGACTCTCCTTTATCACAGCCAGGGTGGTGCAGCACCTGGGCAGCTCTCAACTGAGGCAGGTGCCATGGGGAGACAGACAGCTGCACGCAATTATTTGCTTTTTCAAGGGATACTCAGGAGAAGATAGTCAAACAAGCCAGAAGTTAGGTACCACACAGTGGTGCAAGTAAACAGAAGTGCTTTCAGGTACAAGAGGATGAGGGCACACCAGCTAAGGAATGGGGGATGTGACCCCCACATGACTCTGCTCCACCCCCAGCCTAGGATCCCCAGCTTCTTCCCTACTTTTCCCGCCCCTTCTCATCTGACTGTACCTAGGGCAAGGGGAGGCTAGAGGCAGTACAGCAGCAGGGAAAGGAGCAGAATTCCCAAGCCTGACCCCTGCTTCTCCATGGAGCTCTGACTTATGCGTACATAGCTAGTATGGCGGAAGGAGGGAAAGGCGCAGACCTCCCAGCAGGGAAAGAAGTGGAACTCTGGGAGCACCTTGGGCTGCCATAGCACTCTTGGTTCCACCACCCCCCGGACCCTCCCACACCCCAGATGTCAGCCCTGTACACAGAAATGCAGCAGCCAGTAGAGGGGCTAGGGATGGCTGGAGGGAGGCTTTCTGGTACATCAGAATCTACACCCCACCATCAACTTATGCCTCGATTACAATGCGCAAGAGATACATTTCCTGGACACTACAGTACTAATCAAGGATGGCCTGATCAGTACCACACTGTACCGCAAACCCACTGATCACTATACTTATCTACACCCTTCTAGTTTCCATCCTGCACACGTGACTAGATCCATTGTTTACAGTCAAGCTCTTAGGTATAATCGCATTTGCTCTGATCCAACTGACAGAGACCAAAAACTACAAGAACTTTACCAAATATTCATAAACCTGAATTACCCACCGGGAGAAGTAAAAAAACAAATCGACAGGGCCAGACACATACCCAGAAACCAGCTACTCCAAGATCATCCCAAAAAAGCCAAGAACAGAACACCACTGGCCATCACTTACAGCCCCCAACTCAGACCACTGCAATGAATTATTAAAGACCTACAACCTATTCTTAATCAGGATGCTACACTCCAGAAGCCCCTGGGTGACATGCCTGTTTTCTCCTACAGACAACCTCCCAACCTCATGAGGATCCTTACTAACAGCCACAGTCTATACCCCAGGAACACCAGTCCTGGAACCTTTCCCTGCAACAAAGCCCGCTGCCAGCTTTGTCCACATATCTTCTCTGGAAATACCATCACTGGACCTAACCAGGTTACTCACAGAATCACAGGCACTTTCTCATGCTCCTCTACTAACATCATATATACCATCATGTGTCAACAATGCCCAGATGCTTTGTATATTGGACAGACTTCTAACTCCCTTAGACAAAGGGTCAACGGGCACAAAACAGACATCAGAACACTTCAGATCCACAAACCAGTTAGTCAACATTTTAATGGAATGGGCCATTCTGTCAACGACCTCAAGGTATGTGTGTTACTGAAAAGACATTATCGCTCCTCTGTTGAAAGAGAATCGGACGAATTGACATTTATATTCAAATTCGGAACATTAACACATGGTTTGAATCGGGATGGGAACTTCCTTGGTCACTATAGGGGCTCGTCTGCATACTTAACTCAATCTAATTCTTGATCTTCCCCCCCACCCCTCCACTCTCTCTGATTTGCTCACCTTGATTATCTGTTTCTGATTTGTCCTCCTTGCTTACTGTTTTTGGTTCTCTGTGTCTTAAATATTGAGTCTGTTCTGGTCTGGCTATGGTCTGAAGAAGTGGGTCTGTCCCACGAAAGCTCACCTAATAAACTATTTTGCTAGTCTTTAAAGTGCTACTTGACTGCTTTTTGTTTTGATGGTACATCAGACTGATTAAAAATAACCTAACGGCACAGAGTACCCCACCATACTGTCCCACTTGCATCATTGGTATCACAGAATATCCCTGAGGTTGTACAGTGAAGTGATTCAGAGGGATACATAGAATATACATAAGCTTCTTGAGTAATTTGATCTATTTCTAGTCTTGATCAATAACAATCTGTGGCTACGTCTACACGTGCCCCAAACTTCGAAATGGCCATGCAAATGGCCATTTCGAAGTTTACTAATGAAGCGCTGAAATGCATATTCAGCGCTTCATTAGCACGCGGGCGGCAGAGACGCTTCGAAATTGACTTGTGTTGCCGCCGCGCGGAGCGTCCAGACAGGGCTCCTTTTCGAAAGGGCCCCGCCTACTTCGAAGTCCCCTTATTCCCATGAGCTCACGGGAATAAGGGGACTTCGAAGTAGGTGGCGTGCTTTCGAAAAGGAGCCCCGTCTGGACGCGCCGCGCGGCGGCAAGGAGCGTCAATTTCGAAGCGCGGCTGCCGCCCGCATGCTAATGAAGCGCTGAATATGCATTTCAGCGCTTTATTAGTAAACTTCGAAATGGCCATTTGCATGGCCATTTCGAAGTTTGGGGCACGTGTAGACACAGCCGCTGAGTGTTAAGGCTGTCTGGTCCTGTGCTCTCTGGAAAGTCTGTCCATTAGTTTGAAATCTTTTAAACAGAGACATTTGCACCAACTTTTACATTTGGTTGGCAGACACAGAAGGCTGTTCCAGGGAAATAAAAAGTAATTAAACGTCATTTGAATCGTGCAACTGCTTGCTAGGAGTTGCAGTATCTGTTATCTCTCTAGTAAAAGCCAGTGGCACTTTGCTGGCCTTAATCTCACTACAAATTTTACTACCTCCAGATTGCTGGAATGCAAAAGAATTATTTGTCTTATTGGAGTGGGATGAGGGTTTACAGAAGGGATCTTGCTTCATTCAGAATTCTTCAGCACTATAGAAAGTCAGGCATCTTAGATTTCATTTCTCTAAGCGCAGTCAGACCACATTTGTCATTTTTATTGCCTTACATGGCAGTTAGAGGACACCAATATGAGTTTTAGGTGTAACCAGAACTAATCTTGTTTCGGTTTACTTTTCTCTATGATTACATTCCTCTTACTTATGTTTTGAGTGCTGTGGTGCTACCACATATCTCCTACTCAAAATATAGATTCCTATAACAATAAAAATAATAAATTGTGATTGCTCATATACGAAGATAACAGATACTGTATGTATCACTGTGTGTGTGTATATATACATATATATATAAAATATGAGAAAGTAAAAATATTCAGAGACACAAGGTTAAAATTATTGTCTCAAAGTCCAATCTCTGCTTCCCACAAATACATTTGTCTGCAATCAGCTCCAGCTTAACATTCAGGCTGAGTCTACACTTGCCCCCTCCTTTCAGAAGTGGTATGTTAATGAGGCACTTTGGAAGATGCTAATGAGGTTATGATATGAATATGCAGCGCCTCATTAGCATAATGATGGCCATGAGCAATTCGAAAGTGGCACTTTTGGAACACCGCTGCCCGTGTAGATGGGGCTTTTGAAAGGACCTCCTGGACCCTGAAAGCCTCTTCTTCCTAAAGCCAAATAGGAAGAAGGAGCTTTCAAAGTCAGGGGACCCTTTTGAAAGACCCCCGTCTACACTGGTGGTGTGCATTCCAAAAGCAGCACTTTCGAATCACATGTGGCTGCCATTATGCTAATGAGGCACTGCATAGTCATGTCAGCACCTCATTAGCATCTTCCAAACTGCGTCATTAACATGCCCCTTCCGAAAGGAGGGGGCAAGCATAGACACGGTCTCTTTTTTATGTAAAACCCAGCTAGTCCTGCTGAGCCCTCCATATTAATGTGAATTAGGCCCCTCCCTGGGTGGAAGAGCATCTGTGTCTCAAGGCTGAGCTTCTTGTTTGCAAATTAGCCACAAGTGTTCACATTTGCTTGATATAATATATAATGGAGGTAATAAAAATAAGGCATCAAAATAGCCAGGACAGCTGCTCTGATGCAGATACTAAGTTACTGTATTACACTTGTACCACTGTACTCTGGGTGCCTCTAATCCAGGATCACACATGGTATGGAGGAGGAAGTGGGCTGGCATACTGCCTCTCCCTCTTCCTGCACCTAGGCGAATGGTAGCATTCAGAGTCACTTCCCCTGATGCTTTTCCCTGCTGTTCCTGCAGCAATAGGTGGCAGTGCCTGGTAGCCGCAGGAAGTACAGAGCCATGTGTGCTCTCAGGAGTGGGGTACCATGTTAGCACCACAGTCCCATGCCTTCATGCCTAGACCCCATAGCACCCTCCCTGGCCCAGCAAAATCTTTAATCCGGCAAACCCTTCCTTTCCCGATTGCTTGATTAAAGACATTCAAGTATATTTGGAAAGTTTTGGTTTCCACAAACCTTCTGGCAAACAAGAACCCTCACCCAGAATCAAGCAAAAGGGGTTTTGAATACCAGTGGCTTCTGTTAGCAAAAATAGGTGCAAATATTTTTCTATTGTCTTTGCGACACTAAAGTGGGATTTGTGGACCCAGTCCTGCTCTCATATTAGTTAGTGGCACATCATCCATTGAATCCAATAGGAGAAAGCTGGAGCAATGCCAGCCATGCTCGCTGATGATAATCAAAAGAAAATCAAAGCAGCTGACTTATTTGTGGTTTAATATTGGATAAACAAACAGATGGAGTAGGTCTTTTTATAAGTGCTATGTAGGCAGAGTAAGTGAGGTTGAAGAGCACAATGATAGCATAGCACTGGCTGATACAATCAATTCTTCTAAAACCATATGTGTTTGGAAAGTCTTGTACTATTTCCACAGAAGCATCTTTGTGCTTAGCATTTATAACAGCTAAATCAAAAAGCCTGCATGTCACCAGGTTGCGGTGTTACGGCTCCACCAAAGAGCTCTTGAATTGTGTACTGTTATTATTGCAGAAAGTGCAAGGCTTTATACACTGCCACTGACATACCCTGTATACAAATGACAGTGTCTCATGCTGCAGACTCCCCCTGAAATCCCAGTGGCTCTATCTAGGGGAGAACTCTAATAGTTCATTGAAATTTAATTTCATCTATAGGCCTCCTGGAGCTATTATGAATACACTTAATGTCTCCAGATCTGAAAAATGCAAAGGACGATATACTATATTGAGCTAGTCTATCATAATGGCACCAAGTGAGCCTGTGCAGGCTATCATTTATTGAGGTTAGATACAGCACAATACACACTTGCACAGTACAGCTTTCTCAACAATATGAGCTCATGTGAGGTTAAAGTGATGGACTTAATTCATGACCGTTGAGCAAAAGGAGAGAAGGTTTACCCCAGGGAAAGGTGGGGGTGGGGAATCATACCAAAATTCCCCCTCCCTGGGGTTCTGCTAGAGGGAAGAAATGTTCCAACTCTATTCAGGGATTCACAGAACCCTTGCTGCTAGAGTCTGCCCTTAAGATTTGCTGATACAGCCCATCTCCCAAGTGTCCTAGCCTCGCCCCTTCCTTGTTGTTACATGCCTTCCAGATCCTCCAGCAGAGCAGGGTTTATAATAGTTTGCACAGGCATTTTCTGCTGCTGCTGTGACTGGCAGAATCCAAGGAGAAGTCTCAAGCACTGAAAATAGCAATAAGGCCAAGACTAGAAATGTCAAATGAGACCCAAATCAGAACCTTGAATCCCAACACCAGCGGTATTTAGGCATATTAAGGTAGATATCTGGAGTCACATTTTGTGGTTAGCCACCATTTCATCTTTGCATTAGTTTAATTTAGTATTCACCAAGGGAGCTGATGACTTTCTTGTTTTTTTGACCGATGAAACGACTTTGTATGAAATAGTTTCAGGATTGTAAACAATAACATATTTGCTAATCTAGTTACTCTTTCTAGTATTGCAGAATCTAGGAGTGCCCCAGTCAGAGTAAATGTCTCATAAGCCAAGCAAGTTACTGTTAAAACAAGTTTGCAACCTAGAGACCATACAGATGAAAATTCTGATCCTGCAACTGGCAGTATGTAGATGTGACCTCTTTAAAACAATTTAAGAAAATCGTAACTTGAAAATTCCCTGTGTCTTGACTCCACTGGGTCTTCTTCAAGTACAGCTGTACAAGTCTTTGATTCTTTGGTTCCCAGTGCTGAAATCTGGTTTCCATAACACTGCATTGTGACATCTGTGACCAGTCACAGGTAAGTCAAAGAGCTCAAATTTTGAATTTCAGATTTCAAGTGCCAATCCACGATTTCCAACCCAGTAGAAAATGTAACTGTTTAGAAATAGTGAATAAATGTATGCAAACTGCAATCTGTCAACAGATATTCCAAAAGAAGGGCAGGAGGAAGGAGGGGGACAAATTCATTGGATAAATTATTTAGTACAAGTCCCTCACTTATTGGAATCACAGCTCTCTCTTTTATTTAAAAATATGAACATTACTCTTCTGGATATAGCTACTCTTCAGAAGCAGAAATGAAACAATTTTACATTGGCACTATAGCTTTGGAGTTATACTGATTTACAGCCACTTGTTATCGAGTCCTATGATCAGTGTTGCCTGAAAGCTGAGCACTCAGAGGGCCACCCAGAAGAGATTCAACTGATTAGGGGAGCACCAGCAGTGCCCACAGCTGGCAACATGTGTTTCTACTGGGTGCACAAGTTCACATACCTTGGTGCATTCTGCCCCTGGATGAAAAAATTAGAGGAACACTGTCCATGACCCCCTATTTATTTGTGGGAAAAGTATCATTAAGGGAGGACTATGTTAGTCCAATAGAAATGATGCATATGCGTTTCACACAATTTGTTCGTTTAATGGTTAGTTGTGTTACTCAAGTTTTGATGTGAGCTGTATATACAACTTTGGTATTTGCAATTTAATTGAGTCCAAACATTCTACTGTTATCAAAACAAACAAGCAGTCCCGTAGCACTTTAAAGACTAACAAAATAATTTATTAGGTGATGGGCTTTCATGAGACAGACCCACTTCTTCAGATCATAGCCATACCAGAACACACTCAGAATTGGTATGGCTATGATCTGAAGAAGTGGGTCTGTCCCACGAAAGCTGATCACCTAATAAATTATTTTATTAGTCTTTCAAGTGCTGTGGGACTGCCTTTTTGTTTTGAGGGCACGTAGACTCGCATGATTATCTCTCTGTTACTATTCATATTACTGTTATGTTTAATGTTCTCCCCCTGTAGTATTAATTTAATGATGTTTCTTGGACCATGGCCTGTTCTTGGCTGGGACAAGTTGCTCTGCTAGATTTGTGGTCATCTGTCTCAGAGCTCAGTATAAAACCAGCTAGATCAAAGCTCCCAAAAGTCCATCTTTCTTAAAAACCTCATTTTTCCTTAGTAAAGACCATGAAGACAGGCTTCGAAAGCCAGGCTGCTCACATAAGCTGTGCTCGCAGAAGTGAAGCTATTATCTCAAGCTTGCCTAGCCGTAATAACTAATGCTTGGTTTGGCTGAAGAAGTTGTGGCAGACAGTCTTGCAGTTAAGAAGGAGGACTTGAAAACAAGGGTGTTACCAGAAGGAGACAATCTACAGCATTTTGAAGGTGGCCAAAACCTAACTAGGTGAGTTAGAGCTAGATCATATCTCTTGCAAAGAAACACCTGAACTGTGGGTTCTATTGCAAATGTAGCATTTGGGCCAGATTCACAGGTGTTTTGAGTGATACTGGCTGGAAGTTGTCAGGAAGAAATAAGGGGTTTTGCCAGAAAACATGCGACATTCAAGGGGTTTGGGAGGCTACGGAGCCACAGTTTTGCTCTGTGATTTTGGGGTTGAATCTGTAAATCAAGATGTAGTATATGGAAAGTCGAACTATCTTAAGAGCTTGGTCAGTTTAAGAATGGGGCAATATCACAGGCTGAGGTGGGCAAAGGGGGCAGTTGCTCCTGGATACAGCATTTCAAAAGGGCCCTGAGCTCCAGCTGAGGCCACAGAAGCAGTGTTGGCCGGATCTTGGGGCCCCTTTAAACTGCAGCAGAGTGCTGTGCTGCTGCTGCACATGTGTGTGGGGGGGAGCGGGGGTGGGACAGGACTGACTTCCATAAGCCATACCCATTCCATCCTTGGCTCCACTCCTTCTGGGGTGGGGAGCTTGGCCCTCCTTCCACCTTGCCCTGGGCCTGCTGGGGCTGTCAGTGCCTCTGATCATGGGGTGGCCGGAAGTAGCTGGTGACTGTATCTGATGACCAAGGAGGTCATTTTCAATCTTGCATTCCTGACAGAATCACCAATATCAGCCATAAAGGTTCCGATTAAATTTGTGTGCAATAAAATGGCCTAGTCTAATGAGCACCATTTACTAAAGAAATTCAGCCAATTCAAATAGCATCACTATCCAAAAGCATGGAGGTCTCTTACCCCACCCACTCCAAACTTGTATCTTGGCTTTTCTTTTCACTATCTACGGACAGAGTAAATCCACCTTTACATGTTTAAATACCAGATTGCCTGAGTATGTTCACACCTATGAGATAGACATGGTGGCAGCTGAAAGGCTGCACCAATACTCCATAGAACTGACGTTGATGTTGTTTCTATTTTTGTAGCACTGAGATTTATCTGTTTGTGAAGGTTCTTATAAAAGTGGACAGAGAACCTTTGTTAGCTGAAATCAGCATCTCTGCAAGTGTGGAAGTTGCTGTCTTATTTCAAGGGCTGATTATTTGATTATTATTATTATCCAAATCCCACTGATTTCTATAGAAAAACTCCTATTGACTTCAGTGGGTTTTGGACCATGACCTATAAACAGGGGTATTTCAGTGTTCCCAGCTCTTCCTGTGATGTACAGTGTTCAGCCCAATGGATGTCTGAAAAGCAGGTTATGCCAGAATTTAAAAATGAGAACATTTTGCCACACATTAATTTCTTTAATTACGGGACTGAAAGCTGGTGGGTGTTGATCCGTATATTCATAGATTTTAGGGCCAGAAAGGAGATGATAATCTGTTGCCCCACCTGCACAACAGACCAGAGTACCACTTCCAATGAGTTCTGATCAAGCCCATGACTTCTGTTTGAGCTATATTATGCCTTTCAGAAATTTACCCTGTCTTTACCTAAGGCCTGCAAAAAGAGAAGGACAAAGCTACATGCTCCGATGTAAATTGTTCCAATGCTTAATAAGACACTTTTAAAAATAACTATTTTATTTCATCTGACTTGCCTAGCTTCAAACTGGAACCACTGTATCTTCAGGAGCACTATTGTGGGAGGGAGGGGCAGGGCAGTCACCATGCGTAACGGGAAGCTTCTTGTTCTTCTTCCTGAACCCCTGACTCTCAGGGAGTGAGAGGAAAGTACACAGCTTGTGTGAACACCTCTCACTATCAGCCAGTGAGAGAAGGGGACAGAGGAGTAACTCATGGACTGTTTGCACTTTTCCGCCACTCCCTGATACCCAGGGGACCAGGAAGAAGAGCAAGTAGCATCCCAGTATGCATGGCTGCTGTCCTCCCTGCCCTCCTGGAATGGTACCCTTGCTTTTGATTCCTTTTCCTGCTAGATTAAAGAATTATTTACTATCTGAACTCTGTCCCCTAAGTAGTAGATACTTGAAGACTGATCAAATCTTTTCCAAATTATTTTTTGATAAACTAAATAGATTGAGGGATTTTTTAGTGTTCTCATTGTAAGGTGTGTTTTCCAGTCCTCTAATATGATACTCATTATCATCGCTATTATCATTTTTATAGATGTTTCTGAACAGTTTCCAGAGTTCCAAATGTGGACGTCAGATGTCATTCTGTTAATGTCACGACAGGCTAGAATTAGTGTCAGGGACACTGAATTGTGGATGCAGGAATCTAAGAAAATTGTAGATAGAATTGGTTAGCCTGATATCTGTTTATACACAGAAAAACCATTCCAAGAGATGAAAAGTTGCAAGTTAGGGTATGTCTACATTACATGGAAGACTGACCTGGTTAGGGTCGATCTTCTGGGGTTTGATTTCATGCTCCTGGTAGGGACACGTAAAATCAAATTATCTGGAGTCAGGAGTCAACCCCTGTACTCCTCAATATCACGTGGAGTGAGGGAGGTTGATGGGAGAATTTCTCCCATTTGCCTCCCTCTGTGAGGATGGCCCGGTAAGCCGATTGTAGATAAGTTGATTTTAGCTATGCAATATGCCATAGCTTGGATTTGCGTATCTACAGTCGACTTTAATGTCTAGTGTAGACCTGACATCAGACATGGAAGCTTCTTGCTGATCACATACACTTTAGGTCAATCAAATGCCCAAAGGGTGTATGGGTATGACTGAGATGAGAATATGGCCTTTTTTCCAGTCTTGCTGTCCTACCCATTAGAGCCAAAGATTGGATCCATGGTTCTTTCCTGGATGTATTACAAATGTGAGCTTTATTTTCCAATTTCTATAAACAATTCAAACACTGCAAATTGTATAATTACTCATAGTGTTTTTTGTTTGCTGGTTTGTTTCTTGTTGGATTCAAAGCTTAAAAACAACCTGTGTGTCTTAAACTTATGTGTGGTTGATTCCTAATGTGTTCAGTTTAAACAGTACTAAGCTATTACTGGAGTCATTCTGGAGAACAAAGAAGATGTCTTTACATTTAATTTATCTTGTGGGATAGTTCATCTTTTAACTAGAGAGCATTTGAAAAGAACACTGCTTTATGCCATTATCTAAGTCACCCACAAAAATCAAAATTAATCTCTCAGAAGGAAAATAAATGGCTGTGCTACTTACATTTTCATCCGATAGAAATTGTATAGCTAATTTTGTAGTAACTGATACACTACTATATTGCTCATTTAAATGTCAAGCCATTAAATATCAGGGCCCTCCGCCAGGACACAAGCAGTAATCTGAGCAAATAGGAAAGCCAACAGACAACGGTAGTCACATTTGGCACACACAAGTCTTAGGACAGGGATATTCACTGGACATCTTAGTAGAGATAGTAATTTAATGTGCCAGGCTCCAGCTGTCATAGCTATGTAGACATTAATGAAGATATGCTGCATTGTATCAGCTAAAGAGCTAGTCTTCTAATACCCCAGAGGAAAATCTTCTTAAGAACATATTTTGTGGTGGAGAAATATTATCTGGATCTGACATCTGAAATCAACAAATGATCTGAACAATACGAAGTGGTACTTTGAATTAACAGGCTTAGAAATCAGTATATCATCTATATGGACACTGAATAACCTTTCAACAGATTTGTATTTTCATGAGTTGGATGACTATTGTTCTGAGAATAATCTAAAATTACAGCATGTTTTTGTTTCTTTCCTTGAGTATTTATAATTAGTACAGCTACAGTGCAGAATGGTATAGAAAAGGACAGTATAAATATGTAATTGTCAGGACAGGTATGAGTATATCTCAGGCCTTTGAAGACCTCTTTGATTAATTCTCCGAAAGTAGGACCAGATTATCAGCTTCAACTGGGGGGGGTGCTGACAGCTTTCACAGGTCCAAGGACCTGTGGGGTAGGGCAGGTTTTCACCTCTGGAAGGGGCAGGGCCTTAGGTAGAAGGGGCGTATCCAGTGACAACCAGCCCTTAGCGCTGCCTGGACCACAGTGCTGGGACCCTCCTCTCCCTCAGATCTGCATGGAGCAGATGGAGCAGCACTCCAGTGGTGACGTAAAAGGTCCAGGGCTCTGGCTGCCACTGCTGCTGCTGTAGCGGCCATGGATGCCTTTGAATTGCCAGACCCCAGGACATATTACCCCTGTGCCTCTCCACCCCACCTCCATCAGCAGGTCTGGCTGCAATTCAGTAGTCTAGCTTCATTGACAACACGAGTGTGAAAGAGAAAAGGGTCTAGCTTCTAATCATTACATCTCCCCAACACACACGTGTACACACGTGACATGCACACTCACACACATACATGGCCTACCAAGATAGTAGGGAAGAGCAGCCATTTCTGAGGGGGCATAAGCCAGGAGGGATTCATGGAGAGGTAGCACCAGCTAGGGAGGAACTGTAGGTGGTTGCTGAAGCTGGATGACTCTGAAAAAGCTATGGGGAAGAGGCAATAAGGCGAGAGAGGAGAGGAAACACCTGCTCCATTCCCCATAGCTTCTCCTCAGGCATATGTGTTAGTGACATGTTCCGATTAAGCCTGATTTTTCAGGATTAGGATCTTGTAGTGTACCAGATACACAACATCTACACACTGAGCTGTCTTTAAAGTACACAAATTGGCTGCAATGGGACTACTCTTGCTTAATTTTAAGCCTGCGTTTTGCTTCACTACATCAAAGCTTAAATGTCATATCTGGGTAGATTTGTGACCCTGATAGCTTCCAGGAAGTTTTGGCTGGCTAACTAGGCTTGGACACTCTCAGGAATCAGGCAGTGTCTCCCTGAGGTGGTACACAGAGTTTGCTCGCTTACTCCTTGCAAGAGCAGTATGAAGGCTGAAGAGCAAATATGAACGTAAAACCTCCTCCCTATATATAGGGCCCTACCAAATTTACAGTCCATTATTGTCAGTGTCCTGGTTACAGTATTTTTAAAATCAGAAATTTCATATTTGCAGCCTTTTAAATCTGAAATTTCATAATGTAATGGTAAGGACTCTGTCACAAAGACAAGCTGGGGTGGGGGGACTCACAGGGTTATTCGTCGCGCGTGTGTGTGTGTGTGTGTGTGTGTGTGTGTGTGTAGTATTGCTACCCTTACTTCAGCACTGATGTTTGCAAAGCTGGGTAGATGGAGAGCAGTGGCTGCTGGCTGAGAGCTCAGCTCTGAAGGCAGAACTGCTGCCAGCAGCCCTACAGAAAGTAGAAAGGCATAGTGTGATATTGCCATCCTTATTTCTGTACTGCTGCTGATGGAACTCTGCCTTCAGAGCTGGGCACTTGGCCAAGAGCCGCCCCTCTTCAGTCATCCGGCTCTGAAGGCAGAACAGAAGTAAGGGTAAGAATACCATGACCCCCACTAAAATAAACTTGCAACCTCCTCCTAACTCTCTTTTGGATCAAGGCCCCCTAATTTGAGAAATGCTGGTCTTCCCTGTGACATCTTCATGGTGTGGGATAAAAGCACATTCAAAAGACCAGATTTCACAGTCCATGACATGTTTTCCATAGCTGTGAACTTGGTGGGGCCCTACCTATATGAGTTCTCCGTGAATTTGGAGCTGTCGGGTACAGCTGCTTAGCAGGAGCACAGAGCCCAACCTGCTTACTACCACATGTTCTGATGCTTTACTGTTCCTTTCACTGGCAGGAGCTGTCACCGTCATCTGCTCCTCCAGGGCAGTTTGTATTGGCTCTGTTCTGTGTGCTTAGGGCTGCTAGAAGGCATTTCTCTCTTTCATTCCTCCTTGTTGGGCCGGGAGTGAAGACTAATTGCAGTTAGAGAACCTTGTTATGCCTTATAAAATACATCAGCTGGACAGCACTGACTTCATGCCTAGGGAAATGTGCGGCTGCTGCTAAACTAATCCCTGCACATTAACAAAATAGCTTCACAGTGACATGTCTATTGCAGTTACAGGCCTGGCACGGTGGTGTTAAAATAGGAATAGAAACAATGCTGGGCCATTTCTTGAGGTCCTTCCTCAAGCAGAGAAAAATAATGAAGTCAAGGTGGAAGTGCTACAGGGAGGGCTAAGGGCTGAGTAAAACCCCATATCAGCATTAGGCCCATCTCATTCTGGAGTCCACTGCAAGATTAGTGTAGGGAAAGACCTCAGGATCTGGTTCACTAGAAAGAAGATCTTAAACCATATGAGCAACTTGACACAATACTGACTCAATGTGTATCCTCCACCCAGGGAGCACAACAGAATTGCAGGGCTCCTGGGCAAGGTGGGAAAGGCCCCGCTCCACACTCCCAGAAGGGGTGGGACTTTAGGTAAACAGGGCAGGGCTGGGGCCGCCAGCCCTCTGCGCTGCCTGGATTGTTCACAGTTCCCCTCCAGACAGCCCTTAGCACCACCCAGAGCAAACCATGAGGGCTCCAGCAGCAATTTAAAGGACCCAAGGCTCCATAGTAGTGGCAGTGGTGATGGCTAGGAGCTCCGGGTCCTTCTGAATCACTGGACCCTGAGATGACTGTTCCCTTTGCCCAACCCTGACAGCAGGCTTGTCTCCATCCTATCACAGAGAGCAGGTGCTTCATCATACTTCTAATCTGTAACCTTAAATTATTGTCAAATGTCTTTGTTATTTTATAACTGAGTATCTATCTATCTATCTCACCATGCAGATAGGTACAAAAATGCGAGTATACAAAAAAATGGGCTGACATTGAGCAATTACTTTCCAGGGATCACACTAACACAATTGTTGAAATGGCATATCAAAAAGTTGATAAAATAGATAATTAAAGGAGATTGGCCTGAAAGATGATGTCAAATTATCCTGTCAGACACACATAATTCAAATGACTGCCTAATGGGACCCACCCTCTATTAAAAAAGCATACTTCATCATGGAAAAATTATACATTTGGCATATGATGATTAAAATAAATACATATTCTCTCAAACTCTGACAAAGATGTGAGGCTGTGTATACAAAAATTGGAACTGAATTAGTGTTATCCTGCAAATTGTGGTGTTGCCTGTCATAATAAATCACACTCAGGAGGTGCTGAAATAGGGGAGGTATGACAAAGCATATCTCCATCAGCTTCTGACCACAAAATCTTAAAAATAAAATATTAAGTGTGGAAAGATGGGAGATGATATGCGATTGCTCAGAGTACTGGGAATTTTGTCATTTGAGGCATCTAGGTGCTACAGTAATACAGGAGGGGTCAACTGTGTTAGGCACAAGCGCATAACAGGAGATATCAAAACAAAAGTAGTCAAGTAGCACTTTAAAGACTAGCAAAATGGTTTATTAGGTGAGCTTTCGTGGGACAGACCCGCTTCTTCAGACCATAGCCAGACCAGAACAGACTCAATATTTAAGGCACAGAGAACCAAAAACAGTAAGCAAGGAGGACAAATCAGAAAAAAATTATCAAGGGAAGCAAATCTGATTTGTCCTCCCTGCTTACTGTTTTTGGTTCTCTGTGCCTTAAATATTGAGTCTGTTCTGGTCTGGCTATGGTCTGAAGAAGTGGGTCTGTCCCACGAAAGCTCACCTAATAAACCATTTTGCTAGTCTTTAAAGTGCTACTTGACTGCTTTTTGCTTTGATAGTGTATAGACTAGCACGGCTTCCTCTCTGTTACTATAACAGGAGACAGTTACTTTCAAAAATCCCCCAAGGTCCTCATGCATCTGTAAGCACCTCTACAACTCTGGAGTACTGGCCTCTAGTATTCCTTGGCATGGCTTCACTATGGGTTGAAAGGATGAGCAGCGATTGATCCAGCAGGGGTTGATTTATCATGTCTATTATAGACACAGTAAATTGGCTGCCAAACTTTCACCCATTGACTCTGACACTCCACCAAAATGAGAAGCGTTTGATGGGAGAGTATCAACTGTCGACTTACTGTGGTGAAGACACCATGGTAAACAGACCTAAGTACATTGACTTAGCTATGTTATTCATATAGCTGACATTTTGCAACTTGGTTTGATGCCCCATGGTAGGGTAGACAAGGCCTTTGTGCTGCAGTTCCTAATCCTCTTCTTGTACTCTGTATACTTCTATATTTTGGGAGGCACGGCTATTTCAAAGGTAACCTTTTTAGGATACTGACTAAGTGATTTAATGGGATGGAGGACCAGTTCTGAACAGTTATTAAAAGATACTATGCAACTTTGGCACCTGTGTTACTTGCCCATAGTTGCACAAGCAGCCTGAGGCACAACTGGAAATTGAACTCAGAATTCCAGGCTTCCACAAAACCAACCTTCTTTCACTAATTGTTTGTGTTACACTATCTCCTACAAGCCTTAGGCATGGACCTGGACTCCAGTGTACTGCAAGCAGTGCAAACACAGAACAAAAAGCACAGGTCCTGCCTGAAATTCATGTATTTATTAACAGTAATAGGACCTTAACAATCTCATTTACCTACATACTTGCCAACTTACTTACATAGCTTCTATCACCATTATATGTAAACTGGTATGTAAACATGGTATGGTAAACTGTTCACAAAAATAATGATTTTGTCTTCACAAGACCCCTGTGAGATAGGGAGGTGTCTTAGTGTTGGCATCTGACATGTCACTTCTAACCTAGATTTTATAGAGCAGAGTCTCAGCTGGTGTGAATGCTTAGTTACACTGTCTCCAGCAGAGCTATAATAATTTGAGCCCATTTGCCCCCTAAGTTTCCCCAGGTACAGTCTAGGTCTTTAGTTCCCATTTACATCTCTACCATTCTGTGCACATGTCATAGAACACAAATAATTGAAAAAAAAATACATAACCGTCCCCCCAGTAGGTATCGGATTATAGAGATATAGGGATAAGTCTGCTTACATAAGGCGTGTGCAAAGTGGGGTGTGTGACCTCCTCAAGGGGGGTGCAAAATTATGTAAAGGGGGCACAGCGTGATCAGCACTCCCCTCCAAGGCTTCCACTGCCTCCCCTGTGACCTACATTGGCTACCCCAGCCTCCCCACACACAACCTCCATTGCCTCCCTTCTCTAACTCATGGCCTCCACTGCCACTATTGCTTAGAGAGTGCAGTGGCCAATGGGAATGGTGCCCCACCACTGCAGCACCCTTTAAGCCAATCAGAATATTTGGAGGCAGCCAGCGAGCTCCCAGCTGGGTAAGGCAGCCAGTCTGGCCCCTACAAGCATGCCCTGCCCTGCCCTGCTGCCCCCACCCCCCAAGATGTTGGTGTGGAGCGAGTGTTGCTCTGTGGGGAGAATGGGGGGAAATGCACCATCCTGCCCTCACACAGCACAGCCTGGGATCTCACCACTTTCATGCTCTACAGCAGCTCCAAGTTCCATGGACAGCACAGCAGCAAGTACACCACCTTCATGGTGGAGGTGGTGATGCAGGTGAGCCACTGGAGTCTCCCTGCCTGCCTCTGAGCGCCCCTCCCCCTTCAAGTTACCCCTCCATAGGCCCTTCCCCTTTGGGGCACCTCTTGAGCCCCCCAAATGCCCTTCTAGGATCCTCTCCTTGAGCATCCCTCCCCCTTTGGGCCACCCTCCCTGGGGCTCCCAGCATCTCCTTCCTGAGTGCCCCCCTATAACCTCTCCTGTGGACCTCCCTCAGGTTAAGGGGGGGCTGCTGTTTTCAGGGACAAAAATTGGGCTCCAACATAAAATTTTGCTCACCCCTGGTTTACACTCCTCATTGCTGTTAGGTGACTGGAATTAATGGGCGCAAAGGAGATTTGTAAAAATAGGGTGACCATCTGTTCTGTTTCTGGTGGGAGAATCCTGTATTTCAGGAAGGCATCCTTATTTATTTATTTTCATAATGGGGCTGATTGCCCTATACTTCCAGGGGAAGTGGCTGCCACCCAGTTCCCGACTCCCCATGACTCAGGAGAGCCAGGACTTGGACACACACAACTGCTCCTGGCTCCTGGCTCCATGCCACTCGCAGGAGCTGAGAGGTGGACCCACACAGCTGCAGGAGTCAGACCCCTGTCACTTGGCTCCTGGGTCCTGAATCCCCGAGATGTGGGGAGCTGGGAGCCCACCTGCCTGGCTTCCTCCCGGTTCCAGACTCCCTACACCTCAATGGAGCCAAGAGGAGCCACCCTGCCCCATCTCCATGTCCCTTATCTGGGTTAGGGAGATATGGTCACCTTATTTAAAAATGATATTGAAGTAAGGTAAAAGATTTAAACTTCCAATTTCAAATTGGTGCTTTTGTGTCTCTTGAATGAGAGATGGCCTAGGTACACAATGCTGGAGTGTTTCTCCCCTTGCCCCTCCACCAGAAGCACTTCTCTGAATCTCTCATTTCTCAGGATGCTCTTTTTCAGACAACCTGAATTTTAAATTTAAGCAGTTATTACAGTTTTCATGGCAGAAAGGGACACATTAGTGGAGGCAACACATGAAGAGTCTTGGTCACGCTAAGTGCTGAACAGCGATTATCCATTTTCCTGGGAAAGAGCTAAATGGCTCAGGGTTTTACATTGAACATGTGTAGAGAAAGGAAAGTCATGTCAGACAAGAACAACTTCCAGGCTTTGTGTACGTATGGTAATTTGTTCTACAGTGTCAGCGGCTGCTCTAATTATTCCTGGCTTTATGACATTCTCACTTGAAAAACCCACATAGGCCTTGATTAGTCAAGTGCTTGTCAGGTACTCAGTTCAAAATACAAACATTCACCTTGTTTTCAGTGCTAAAAGATGGCACATTATTTATGCAGTTGAGTTTCCCGCATTTGGGGAAATCTCAGGGGGTCAGCACACCCATAGTGCCATGGATGAGCCTCACCCCAGGCAAAACACTTTTGTGATCATGGCATCTCCCCTGCCAGGCAAGTGTATTATTTACTTCATGTTAGCAATATGCTTTACCATGAAGTAGTTTTGCTATGTGGTAACCTACACACCCACATGAGGTTGATATCAGCTAGTTTACCTCACAGTAACACTGAAATGCCTTGTCTCTGCTCTGGTTTTACCACATATGCGAGATACCTCCAAGGCTTAAAAAAAATAAAATTAAACAACCAACTATTTTAGTAATATCAGAGAGGTAGCTGAGTTAGTCTGTATCTTCAAAAACAACAAGAAGGTCTGTGGTACCTTATAGATGAACAGACATTGGAGCATATGCTTTCATGGGCAAAGACCCACTTCGTCAGAAGTATGCATGCTTATGCTCCAAAATATCTGTTTGTCTATAAGGTGCCACAGGACTTCTTGTTATTTTAGCAGTGATGACTTGGTCATTGCAGTGTATACTACAAACATGAGAAGAAGCAATGCATGAGCACATGTGAAGTTGAGTGTTCACTGCCTTTTAGTACAAAGTGTCCAGTCCCTTGCAGACCTGCTCTCTCACTTGCAAGCAAAAACCTATAGTTAAGAAATGAGGCAGAGAACTGGTATGTTTGATAAAGTGTGTAAAAACTGTTTTCGCCTGAGGGAGCTACAATTATGTTTAAAGCCATGTCAGGAGTCATGGTTCCCATACATCGGGATAATTCTCCTGCTGCATTAGGGTGACTACATTGTTCTACGGTAAATATGGGACATCGGCCTTGTGGGATGGGAATCTGCTATCCCATGTCAGGGCTTCTCAGCAATGTGGACTGCTGCCCCACAGTTAGACACCAGGGATGGGGGCTCCGCAGACTCCCAATGGAGGGAGCAGAGGATGGGGACTCTGCAATCTCCCAGTGAGGAATGCTGAAAATAGGAGCTTTGCAGCTTCCCCTTGGGAAGGAAAGGGAACGTGGCATAGATCCATGGCAGCAGGGGCTGCCATGCCAGGGAACAGGGCAGTCACCCTGCAGGGGAGCTTCCCTGCAGCAGGAGCTGCCTCCCTGAGGTGTGAAGTGCAGGGAAATAAAGCAGCCAACTCATGGGAGTGCTCCCTGGCAGCAGAAGCTGCCTCACCTAGCTGTGGAACACCAGGGATCAAGGCAGCTGGCCTGTGGCAACAGGGGCTGCTGCTGTGGGGTACCAGGGAATGGGACAGCTGCCCCATGGAGGAGTTCCCCTGCAGCAGGAATTGCTGACCCAAGGTGCAATACAGTGGGGAACAGGACAGTGGGGGCTGCCACCCCAAGGAGCTTCCTGGCAGTGGGGGCTACCACCTCAAGACACTACGTTAGGGAACCAGAGCCCCTCAAACTATGGGACAACTTGGCCATTTTCTTAAAAAAGTCAGGATACCTGTGAGACAGCTTAAATAAAAGACTGTCCTGGTAAAATGGGATGGATGGTCGTGCTGTGCTGCATTCACCTGGTATATCAGCCTTGCTAAGCTTTTTCATATATAAAACAATAGCATGAAAGAAGAAAAACCATCTCCATAAAAGAACCAAGGGTGGGCATATGGTCTGTAAAGTGGTAGCAGCTCTGAGAGGAACGTGGCTGCTGCCTCTGCACAAAGACAGAGTTAAACACTTCAAGTGTCTTTGGTGTGGTTACATAGTCTAAAATCTGCTTCTGATATATCATCTATTATTACTAGGGTCTACTTCCAGAAAGACACTGCTTTCAGACTCATTGGGTTGTACAATTGCTTCTGTTTCCACACAGCTCAAATCACAGTGGTGAACCATTACTTTTACAGGACTTAAAATGGTATCCCCCATGGAAAGCTTTCACCTGGACCTGGACTGATCCCACTAGAGCTCTCAGGAGGACTATGGACCAAAAGAGAGCTCTCTTACCCCAAGGCAAGGTGATGGAATTCCTATCAAGGAGGTATTACAATAACTTCACACAGGAGTGTCTTAATGGGACATCCAAAGTCCCTCATTAGGACATTTAAAGCAGCACTTTGGCCATTGATTTCTATGAAAACCAGAACAGGCATCATTATCTCACGGCATAGTAAACGCCCATTCTAGAGGCCTAACTTTCATTGACATCAACATGAGGAGGATCAGACAGTATTTTAAGGCCTGATTTTGTATTCTGGGACAAGCATTATAGGGTTCTGTAATTCTTTTTACTTTAGTGGAGTTATATTTTTGTATAACTAATATATCAGAGTGCAGAACCAAGAAATTAGTACCCAAAATTAGGGACTGAGATATTGTTGTTAAAGCACCCATGTTTGGTAATTGTCCTGTGGGAGGGGGTGTGCATTTGTCTATCTATTTACATGCACAAATAGTTTTATGTCTTAATATTTGAAATGACTTGGACCAAGAGAATTTCAAAACTTTTAGTTTGAAGCACGTGTTCTTGGCTATATCTAATATACCCTACTACACTGAAAGCTGTATTGACTCTGGCCTCTGATTAAGCCATCAGTCTCTATTACTTAACTGTTGGGAAACAAGATCCATGCCTCATGTTGGGATTTGCCTGGAGAGAGCAGAAGATCAAAGGGGAGAATGTCTCCTTACTGCCCAGTGCCTAGGTTAAAAACTTGTTTTGACTTGAAGCTTTTTAAAACTACAGTGACCTGAATAATATGGACACTCCCAAGTGGTTAGAATACAAAGCATCTGAAACATGAAAAGTTGAAGCCTTGTTCAAAAGAAAGCAGCCCTGGTTAATTATTTAAAGCAGCTGAAGCCTCATAAAAAATTTAGCCCAGGTTTATTTCCCAGAGCTTGTGCAAGCATGGTGATGTGCAACAAAATAGAGTTATCTAAGCTAAAATTAAATCTCCACATTATCTAACAGCTCCCAATAGTTCAACAGGAGCATTTCCAAATGTCCCTTCAATTTTACATTATTCCTTCGAAATTGTGGATGTTCAGGTCAGCCAAATGAGAGGAGTGAAAAAAAGTTAAAAACCAAGAAAAATGTAAAAACTGCATTGTAGCATGGGGTCACATGCATCAAAATGTAATCATGGTTTGGTTCATGCATGCAGGCTGCTCCAAGGGGAAGGTGGACATTTTAGGCACAACATCAAAGCAGCTCTGTAACACCGGCTAGCAGGGCTTGTGGAAATGAGTTCATCCAGTTGCCCACGGTTTCTAAATGAGAAGAGCTATACATTCACCTTCTGCCTCTGAACCTGCTTAGCCTGTGGGAATAGAATAACTACTCTTCATGGGGAGACAGATGTTGTGGACCCAGAATGGGAATGCACGTGGGAGTGGGTAGAAAGAGCTCTCTCTCTCTGAGATGTAGTGTGGAGATCCCATCTTCCCCTCCCTGTTACTTGGCAAAGACAACTGCTTTATGGTCGCTCTTGGCTCCTTTCAAGTTAAGGGTTGGAAGGAATCTTTTGGCAGATGTTCAGATTCAGGAATGGGGAGTCAGATAGCTTTGACTTATGCCTCCTTTACAATTCTCCTCTGGTTGACACTTGTACCAAAGGGTATGTCTACACTACCAGGGACATGCGAAATTGAACTCTCTGGGGTTGGCAGTAGACCCCTCTACTCCTCATTATCACGAAGGGTAAATGGGGGTCAAGGGGAGAAACTCTCCTGTTGACCTCCCTTTTTGTGGACAGACAGGTAAGAGGATTTTAGGTAAGTCTATTCTAGCTACACAATTGCCAAAGCTAGAATTACGTATCTGCAATCGACTTAACTCCCTAGTGTAGACCAAGCCTTTGTTAACCAGTCTGTAAATAGCTACTGGACCTGATTCTGGTCCCACTCATTATCACTGCTGTAAATCAAGAATTACTTGTGAAGCTTACATTTCCTTAGCCTGATTCTCATGAATTGAACTTGGCCTGGAGTGTCCCTCTTTACTATGAAGTCCCTGGCAATCACGATTTTTTTAGTTTCATCACTGCTATGAAATCATCAAAACATCATTTTCCTCATGAATTTCTCTTTGTCTTTCTCTCTCACACACACAATCTATCATTAGAATTCTTTGAGAACTTATTGTTAGGATAAAAAGAAACACATGAAATGGTACAAAATGATCTTATTCTTCTGACAATCTTGAAATTCTAATGAGGGGGAAAAAAACCAATATCCATTATCATTTATTCATCCCTCTGACAATGTGCACAAATTAACTTGAGAAACCGTGCAGAAAACAGATTTGCCAGTAAGCTTGGCAGACATTTAGGAAGCTGTTAATGAAACAGGGACAGATAGGACATTACCATTCCTGTGGCATCATGCTGAGGAAGGAAGTTTCAGCTTGCAGCACCCAGCAGCAAAGACTTGAGTGAGGTAAAAAGGTCTTTAAAGAAACAAGTCTTTCTTCTCTCCATCCATGAGGAGGGAAATTGATTGGCAAAGCAGGTGTGGCATCAGAGCATCCTCCTGTAGTTCTGAAATTCAGCAAAATCCCCTCTCACCAGATGGCTGATCCTCAGCAGTTTGGAGTGAGAATAAAGAAAACAGCCCCATTCTGCTGCATGCTTTATGCTGGTCCCACTGGCTACGTCTACACGTGAAGCCAACATCGAAATAGCTTATTTCGATGTAGCAACATCGAAATAGGCTATTTCGATGAATAACGTCTACACGTCCTCCAGGGCTGGCAACGTCGATGTTCAACTTCGACGTTGCGCGGCACCACATCGAAATAGGCGCTGCGAGGGTACGTCTACACGCCAAAGTAGCACACATTGAAATAAGGGTGCCAGGCACAGCTGCAGACAGGGTCACAGGGCGAACTCAACAGCAAGCCGCTCCCTTAAAGGGCCCCTCCCAGACACAGTTGCACTAAACAACACAAGATACACAGAGCTGACAACTGGTTGCAGACCCTGTGCCTGCAGCATAGATCCCCAGCTGCCGCAGCAGCAGCCAGAAGCCCTGGGCTAAGGGCTGCTGCCCACGGTGACCATAGAGCCCCGCAGGGGCTGGAGAGAGAGCATCTCTCAACCCCCCAGCTGATGGCCGCCATGGAGGACCCAGCAATTTCGACATTGCAGGACGCGGATCGTCTACACGGTCCCTACTTCGACGTTGAACGTCAAAGTAGGGCGCTATTCCGATCCCCTCATGAGGTTAGCGACTTCGACGTCTCGCAGCCTAACGTCGAAGTTAACTTCGAAATAGCGCCCGATGCGTGTAGCCGCGACGGGCGCTATTTCGAAGTTGGTGCCGCTACTTCGAAGTAGCGTGCACGTGTAGACACAGCTACTGTGTCCCTATCTGATACATGATCAGGCTGCTGCTCCAAACATTAATGGCCATAAACTCCTTTCCACAGATGAGATGAAGTTGTGGGCAGCATGTGTCCTACAGCCAAACCTCAGTCCTGCAACAGAAGGATGACAAAGAAACTCTTAAGAAAACTCCCAGGCTGTGTCTACACTACAAAAATAACTTCAAAGTTGCTTACAACTACACATACCCTACCTCAAAGTTAGTTCCTAGTGTAGACGCACTCCCAGTGTTCTTTCCCTCTCAAACAGGCTATGATGACTCCGTTCTCTTACTGATCAAAAACACTTAAACTTGTATGTCTGATAACTGTGCAGAAGTCTGTGTGAAACTACTGGGTGGCCTCAGGTTGGATTTTAGGGTCCACATTCTTTGTTCCAGGATAAAACAGATACTGTGATGGAACATTTCACCACAGAGGTGGACTCTGAGCAACATGGACTGAGAAAGAACGGCAGTGGGTGCTAGAAACACGCATCATCTGTGTTGTCTTAATTAGTGCTCTACTATGTGGTAGATAGAGGGATGTCAGTTTTCAATGTAGTCCATAAGACTGTTTCTCAACCAGGGGTACACTGGGGTCAGCCTTGGGGGTACACTGTGATCTTCCAGGGGGTACATCAAGTCATCTAGCTATTTGCCTGGTTTTACAACAGGCTACATAACAAACACTAGTAAAGTCAGTACAACCTAAAAGTTCATTCAGACAATGACTTGTTTCTACTGCTTCATTTGCCTGATGCTGAAATGTAAGTACAGTATTTCTATTCCAATTCATTTATTTGATAATGATGGTAGAAAGAAAGCACGTTTTCAGTAATAGTCTTCTGTGATATTTTTGTATGTTTTTGAACGTAAGTAGTTTTTAAGTGAGGTGTAACTTGGTGGTATGCAAAGCAAATCTAACTGCTGAAAAGAATACAGTCATCTGGAAAGATTGAATGGTACTTGTTTCAAGACCTTAGATTACTTTAGGACCATGTTTCTCAACTGGTGGTAGGCGTATCCTTAGTGGTATATGGATAGTGACCATCTGTCCCATTTTCACCGGGACTGTCCCATATTTTAGTCAGGCATCCTGCCTTTTTTTAACACAAAAACTAATTGTCCCGTATATTCACTTCCCGCTCATCCATGTTAAGCTGCCCTTTCCCTAAGTCAGCACTGCTGCATTTGAAGTAAAATCAATCAGGAGCTGGCCGGACAGCATGTGCAGCACATATTGACTGGCCAGTCGAGGCAGCAGCAGGAGAGGGAGCCAGGGCCCCTGCCATAGAGGCAAGGCAGGGTATGTTGAGGGTTAGGATAGCATGTTTTGTTCCTCACTCTAAGATTTTAAAGGGGACCTGGTGCCCCAGCAATGCTGGGCAACCCCTCTGTGTGGTAGCTGCCCCTCCAACCGGGAAAACCACTGCAGAGAGGTAGCCCAGTCCCTGCTGCAGGACAGCCTCCCATGTAGCCACCCCCATGGGGCAGCCTCCTCCTCAGCTAGGGAGCCCCACAGCAGGGGAGGTCGCCCACAGGGAAGCAGCCCCATTTCTGGCATCTCAAGGTGCGGGGTAGCCAGAGAGGTTCCCCATCCCCATCTGCAGTGCTCAGAGGTGTGGGGCTGCTGGGGAGCACGCCATGAGTGGCAGCCCCATTCCCAGTGTCCAGTGGCATGGGGAAGCTGGGGAGGTCCCTGGCAGGGTGGTAGCTCTGTTCCTTGCACCCTGAGGTGTGAGGCACCCGGGAAGGTCCCCTGCAAGGTAGCAACCCCATTCCCAGCACCTGGAGGTACATGGCAGCAGGGGAGCGGCCCTGCATCCCACTCTCCCACTGATGTCTTGTATTTGGCATAGGAAAATATGGTCACCCTAGGTATGTGAGAAAAGTCTGGGGGGACCATATAATTTTTTTAAAGGGGTACTTCATATAAAAGGTTGAGGAACATAGGTCTATAGGCACTAAATTTAGTTTAGAAATCTTTTGACCCAAAACATTCATTTTGACACCTTCCAGACAGAAAGCACTATTGAGTATGCAGGTGATTGATTAGCTGTTCCATTATTTTGAAAAAAAGTTTTGTATTTACAATCTTAAAAAACATTATTGTATTGGCTAATATGGAGTTACTAGTAGATAACTAATAATCTGCAGATTAGAAAAAATGACCAATATGGCTCAAATTCACTCTGATATTGACCTCTTGGTTTTAGCTCACATTAAATGATTACCAAGAACTAGAGGAAATGGAATGTTTTTGGAGACAAGTAATGAAAGAAAATGGCAGCATGTAGTTTCCAAAAAGTAGCTCATATACTAACCTTGATCGTAAAGAATAGGCAATATTTTAGGGAAATCTCTGAGAGAACAGAAACAAGCAGAAAAAAGAAACCAAACCAAACAAAAAAAATTAAAACAAACAAACAAGCAAACAAACATGCTTCGTAAGTGGCAGGTAAGAAATGAAATCATACATTTCTGGAATTTTCAAATGAAGCAGTACCATGTATTGATTCATTCCCATTGGGCTCAGTACATGATATAATGGAGCATGACTGGTATTACCAGACATGATGATACCCACTGCTACATATACTCCTGTGGAATCTTCAGAATCATCTGAACAATACCATTTTATCAGAAATTCATTTTAAGGATCAGTAACTTCAGACAACTAGAGCCTTTACAGCATATCATGGGATAATCTGCATCAAAAAGTACAAGACTCAGGGCACTGATTGCATGAGGGAGGTGGGCCAGGACAGAGCATAGAAGAAATGGGAGAAAGAACAGATTCATTAGAAAGAGCACTGTCTGGGTGAATTTCAGGTACAATTTTAGACACGGTCTCAGTTGAAAGCAAGCATCTGAAGGACACACTCCAACCTGTGGCATGAAATTATTCATCTCTGGTTATCATTATTTTTATTATTATTTCTGCTGAATCCAGCTCACCTGTATATGTGCCAGGCAGTACAGCCAACAGCCACTATGGGCCCTGGGGCAAGGCAGTAGAATGGCCCAGCTCCACACCCCCAGAAGGGGTGGGGACAAGAGTAGAAGGGGCAGGGCATAGGATAGTCAACCCTTAGGGCTGCTTGGATTGTGGTACTGGACTCCCCATTCCCCTCAGAGCAATGAGAAGCAATGGAGCAGCAACTCCGCAACACTTCAAATGGGCCCAGAACTCCAACCCCCACCACTGCCAAAGTTAGCAGTGATGGTGGCTGGAACTCTTGGCCTCTTTGAAGTAACTGCATAGAATCCTGGCCTGTACGTTAACAAAGAACACCCCCAGCCAGCAATGCCCAATCTAGGATCCACAAACCCCTGGGGGTGGTCTGCAAAGTTATTGTAGAGGCTCTGTGAAAAAAAAAAAGATAATAAAGTGATTGTAGAAAATAAGCTTAAATAAAGTGCAAAGTTAAAACCAATTTTTTTAAAGTAAAAATCCTCCAATTAATTGCTTTCTGAAAATCTAAGCTGTGGTTTCTTTTATCATTTACTAAAATGTACATAGCGGCTAGAACTGGCTTGGATGGTGAGTCTGCATATAGTTTGGGGTGTGATTGGAAGTTCAGACTAATGAAAAGGTTGCGACCCACAGAAGAAAGAGAACTTGATGGGATAACCTGAAACTTGGTCCAGATTTTTAAAAGGCCTAAAGAATATTGGTCCAGATTTTTAAAAGGCCTAAAGAATATTGGAGGAGGCTGCTGATAATATTGTCCAGATTTTTAAAAGGCCTAAAGAATATTGGAGGAGGCTGTTGATAATATTGTCTTATGTAAGAATAGACAAGACAGACTCGGGACTGGGGTACACAGAGTGAACAATGTGATGGTAGCAAGCATCAGGTTAGTGCCATGAATTGTTTTATTTGGTAGGGAGAGGCTAGGTAGCAGGAGATCAGCTCAATGGAAGGGAAGAGGGGCAGGTGTGGAGTGAAGCTGTGAGAAACAAATAGTGTGGGAGGGAGAACTGGGAAAGGGAGGGTTGTATCAAACAGGCAATCCCCAAATGGTGGAATGCAGTCCTGTAGGAAGTGTTTCTGGATGTCTGACAGTCTCTGTTTTGGCTTCTTCTGCAGCTGTTCCTACTGGCAGCAGTCTTTTGCTTGTTTTTCTCCACAGTGGCCTCGCCAGCCAAGGCCAGCTGAGGGAGACAGAAGGTGCCACATTAAAATACCATAGGACTAGCCACAGATGTGCTGTGATGTGATGATCAGGAAAAAAATGATAAGTTACTGTTGTTGTTCAGTGTGCGAGACAGAGAAGAGATGGAAGAGACAGCTTATGGGAGGACCCAATGCAGTCCTCTACCATTGCAGCATTATTGGCTGGTTTGCCAGAATCATACAATTCTTTGGCACCCTGATTTCCCATGTAACATGAAGCAAAATGCAATGGTAAGACATGGCATGATTTTTGCATCAGTGAACAACGAGGAATCATTAAGGACATTTTCAAATGTTCTGAAATTTGAAGGACTCCAGAAAGGCGAGCCTGCACACAAATACGAATTATAGGTTTCTTCCTTACCTATTATATATATCAGCACTTCTGTGGGGGAAAAGCAAGGCGAGTTTCCATCCTTCTACAATCTCCCACAGACATACACAGATTATGTCCCACAGTTAATTGCCTTTCAAAACTGCCTTATCTTAGCAAACTTGTCAGTGGTTTATCTCCGCTCAGGAAAAATGCATACCTAATCATATTACTGGATGCACTCAGAGCAGGCAATCTCATTAGTAGCCACCCTTAAGGGATTTTTAACCATGGATCAATTTCCTAATTGGACCATAGCTAAATAATATATAAACACATCCCATCAGTGGTAGGACTGTTCTCATGCTGTTTTATCTAAATAAATAAATAAACAAACAAACAAACAAACAAAACCCTCTACTCTTAAATCTAGAAAATCTTTCTCTGAAACTTCTTCGATTTGTCAGATTCAGAACTATTATTGGATGTTGAGTTTTATCATTTCCAGCATAAATAGTCACTAAAGATATTTTTCACTGACCCTGGTGGACATAGTTTATATATGTATCCTCTATGTTTTACCCGAAGCTGTTTGTAAAGGAAAAATCTAGCTTGTTAGCTGCATGTCGTTTTCAAAACCAGCAGGAGTTATACATCTTTAGAGAAGTAAAATATGATAATTTATTCAGTGACTGCAAAACACCCCACTAAGAGTATAATAGCTTAAAGGCTTCCTAATCAACTTTACTTCATCATTAAATAATTACGACTTCATGTATCTGAAATATAGTTGGATCATATCCCATATACAGCATATCTAGTGAATGTGTGCCATTACCGGAAATGTATGAACCATTCATAATTTAACTTGAACCAAACAAAACTTTCCTTGTTTGGCATTATGTAAATCTTTCAGTGAATCTGGGCCAAGTTTCCAACAAACTTTGACCTACCTATACTCAAAAATTGGCAAAATACACTTATATTAAAAGAGTGTGTCCCAAATAAAGCAAAAGTCAGCAATTTTGGCAGATTTTGGTTATTTTGGGATCATTAGCATTTAAAACACAAAGGGTCAATTTACACACACACTCATTCAGGGCCAAAACAAAGTAACACTTAGGTTCTCAAAAGAGGGCTTAAATGGGACTGAGGTAACACATAGACCTTTTTATATTCTAGCTTCACGAAAAGTTGACTATTAGGGACCACCAAGTCTCCAGTGGAGCCAACAGCCACCCAAGGCTCTGGGGCAAGGTGGGAGGGGGAGCCTGGCTCTGCACCCCTGGAAAGAGGACCCAGGGTGGAAGGGGCAGAGCTTAGGGCAGTCAGCCATTAGCACTGCTTGGATCATGGTGCTGGACCTCCTGATTCCCTCACAGCTGTGCAAAAGTGGTGGATCAGCACTTCTGTGGCACTTCAAAGTAGGAGATGTGGTGGCCAGAGCTCTGGGCCCCTTTGAAATGTCAGGTGCAACCAGCTGAAACCACTAAAACTAGCCAAAACCACTGCGTGTGGTCATTGCTAGCAGTCAATTAAATATCTGTAGGGACAGGGAACCAAGAGGGTTAGGGGTTCTAGTGAGCAAGCGTATGAATACAAAAGCCTCATATTGCCGAGCAAGCACGTAACCATTTTTTGTCAGCATCAGAGGAGTCCAGCCCACATGCAAATCATCTACCTTCTACAGTGGTGCAACATTATTAATTGTCTTCACTAACCGCCACCCAGCTCGCTCACATTCACCTCTCCTCATAAAGCTCCAAGAAGGATGAGAAGGAGGGAAGTATGCGTGGGCACACTTAATATGTGGGATGGGCTCCCAGCACAGGGGTGAAGTTCACCTTTTTGTGAACATGGGGTATAAGCAGCACTTTCATAGATTTAAAAGCTAGAAGGAGATATTACCATCAGATAGTCTGACCCGCTGCCGGCAGGGGGCTGACGGAACTGCCAGGCCCCAAACAAGGCGTGTCAGGGGAATAGTCAGAGGGCCATGTTAGTCTCTATCTTCACAAAATAAAACAGCAGTCCCATAGCACTTTAAAGCATAATGAAATAATTTATTAGGTGATAAAATAATAGACTGATAAATTATTTTGTTAGCTTTTAAAGTGCTCCATGACTGTTTTTTGTTGTTGTTGTGTTGTGGGGAGCAGCTCTGTGCTACAGGAGGAGCCTGAGGCGGAAAGGGTGAGAGATGGGGCAGAGAGCCCTCAGTGCCTCCCAGACCACATCAGGGTCCTTATTCCACCAGCTAATCCTTAGCCCTACACTGAGCATACTGACTGGGAATCTGGCAGCGATTTAAAGGACACTGGGCTTGGGCCACTGCCACAGTATCACCAGCAGTGGCAGGAGACCCAGGCCTTTTGAATCACCAGGCTCCAGGTAACTGCCCCTTCCCACCATGTTGGCAGGCCTGCTTTCATAACACAGCTGAAAGAAACTCACTTAACAGTTCCTTTATTCTTCTGTTTGAGCTACAGCATATCTTTTACAAAGGCAGCTGGTCTCAATTTAAAGACTGAGACTGGCAGTGAATCTACCACCTCCTTAGCTAAGTTGTCTCATTGGTTAAATTACCTTCCGTTTAAAAATGTGCACCAAATTTCTAGTCCATTTGCCTTTCCACAAATAGGGCTTCACTTAGATACCGTGCTACACTGCCACATTCTGCAATCCAAGTGTAATACAGAGTAATGTAATACGTTTGATCTATTAACTCCTCCAGCAACCACCGCCATTGTTTTTATTGTTGATGCTGCTGCAAGTGGTCTGCGAGCATGTGTGTCTGTGTATAGAAAGGGAGGGGGAGGAAAGAATGTCAAATAATACAGAGGGGTTTCAATGATGCCATTCAGCTGCTCCATTTACATAATTCCATTAAGCATGAAATGATATTTATAACCCTATTAGACAAGTTTATGATTCCATTTAGATCATAAACCCAGACAGAATTAAAGCAATTATTAATTATAACGCACAAAAATGAAAAATACATTAATAATTTATACATGATGCTATTGCGCTCCAGAATTCACAGCACTAGTTAAGGTGCAATTATTTTTTTAGAAAGAAATATATCACTGATTCAATTTAATTTTAACAGTGCTAGGAAGATAGCCCAAAACGTAAGGCCATATATCAGGGGCCTGTTATGAAGTCTAAGTCCTCGGTTAAAGTAATGGTTGAAACTTGCAAATATAAAGCAAAATCAGGCTGTGAGCAGGAGGCAGGCTCTTCTGACTGAATCTGGCAGGAACAGGGCTGATACTACAGAAACACAAATACCGAAGAGGTCCTAAGCCCAAGTCACACAAACACATTCCAGGGCAGAACCAGAATGCCCCAGTACCAGTACCCTCCCTATAGAACATACTGGCCCATCCAACATGTACAAGGTACTGGGTGGCACCCCGATATGTCAGAGAGTGGCACTTAGATATGTCAGGAGAGATATGTAATTTGTTACCATTTATGTATAAAGATATATATCAGAGAGGCTGTCTTTGCCTGGCTTGGGGACAGAGAAGAATCCTGCACTAACTGAGCTACAGGTTGAACTTCTCTCATCTGGCACCCTTGGGATCTCACTGGTGCTGGATGAGAGAATTTGCTGGACTAGGGGAGGTCAATATTGTTTGTCAGTATTACAAATACTGTTACTGCTTACCGGGCTTGTAGAAGACATTTAGGGGTAAATTATAGCTAAATAACAGCACAGTACACTGATAGCCAGGATGGTGGCTGTAAACAAACTTTATGGGACCACAGGAAACTTAGTCACACTTCTGATAAGTGGTTGTCCAGCTAATTAAAATAATGCCTGGTTATGGATGTTGACAGACAAGAGAGTGCCAGATTAGAGATGTTCAACCTATAGTCTACTGCAATGAGTACACATTCTTATACACGCAGTAGAGTCTGTGGTATGCTCTTACTGTGCTTTGATTGATAAAAGCCTGTCTCGGTGCCTTTCCTCTTTATCTGATTTTGTGGTCACTGGGTGTTCTTTCAGGATCTGCTGCGCTGACTACCTGCACAGAGTGGGGCAGCGCACAGAAGCAGTACATGCACGCAACCAAATGGTTATCAACAATTGAGAGAGCAAAACAGTAACACATGAAAAAGAACTCTTGGAGCACCAAAAAGAGTTGAGTCAGTAGCCACACACACACAATTGTGAAAGCAAAATCCCAGAGAGGCAGATTTCTGAAAGTATCTAAAATATTTACAGTTTAAGTTTCAAGAGCACCCATTGGATTTAGGAGCCTACACTGCAAGTCGGTGAATTTAGACTCCTACCTTCTTAGTCACTCTGGCAGAATGGACAGAATGCTGGAGTTTGCATGCATGACAATCAAGTGAATGCAGACATGGAAGCCAAAAGGTGGAGGCCATTTTTGACCTAGATTGGAGAGATATCTTCAGACTCATTGTCAGTGACTTACTTAAAGTCCCCTTCCTGGACATTGATGAGGCTGATGAGTTTGAGTCCTGTGATCTGGACCTGTATGCTTTTTAGGATTCCTGAGTCTAAGCAGAGTCAAGGCACTTGGTCTTGGCTTGGGGTCTGCAGGAACTCTCTTGGGGTGCAGGGCCTCTGTCTATCACCCACTCCTGAGAGCTGAGCCTTTGTGGCCCAACAGGGGCTCTGTCAGTTTGATGTAAATTCAAATGTTTGCACTGCAGCATTCAGATTGTCACTGAACTTGTCTGAATACAACTACTTTTATCAGGTGCCACATGTCACTCCAACAGACCCTGCATGGTCAGAAGGACAGAATGGACCTGTGAGGTTTGGGGCCACAGCCATGTGCTCTATCACATGAGCTAAAAGCCAGCTAACTTCAACTAAGGCTGTAGAGCAGAGACTTCATTCTTTCTTGCCAATGGTCTCAGTGCCTTTTGGGTTACACATATATTGAGCATACAGAAATATGGTCACCCTACATATACTTGACCGTTCCCCTTCCTCTCTCATATGGTCTCACCTAAATTGGTGTAAGGAATGTAGATCTCCACACTAGTTTACTACCTGGACTTGTGATCGTATACATACAAATGCCCCTTGGAGTGATACATAAGCCTCTTGAACTTATTTATTGTAAGAGCTGCAATACACAGCTCTTAGATCTGTCATCAACTTTTGTAAGTGAAACGCCAATCTTTGAACTTGCATCTCTTCAGGGAAAATAATCTTCAATACACCTTCTAGATGTATTTTGCTGTCCCTTCCAAGCTCACACACATATTGCATTAATGATTAGGAATCTCCAGCCATTTAAAACACTTTACATTTTACAAAAAAGCAAGCAGTCCTGTAGCACCGTAATGACTAACAAATTGGTTTATTAGGCAATGAGCTAATCTGAAAATGTGGGTCTTACGCAGGACAGCTCATTACCTAATGAATCAATTTGTTACTCTTTAAGGTGATTTAAACTGCCTTTTTTTTGTGAAGCTACAGACTAACGTGGCTACCTCTCTCAGACCTTTATATTTTATGGAACAGCTTCACATAACAAAAGTAGGTTCCTTGCTGGCATTTCTCTTATCATCTCTTCCCTGCCACCCTTGACAAGAAATATTTTGAAACAAGGTTCTTTCCATCTTTGAATGTCATTTATCCTGTTGACCAATCTTCCATCCTCCCTCATCCACCCTGCCTTTGGCTTCTTCCATTGTATTTTCTCTTTGTTCTAAGTGGAACTGACCACACAGTTCAATTCACTGAGATGGCAGATTTTGAAATTAGGCACATACTTTGATTTTGTACCTGGCTTCCGTGGTCGCTAGACGTCTGTAGATTCCAAGCACCTCTAAAGATATGTCCATTGAAATCATGCAGGAAGGAGCAGTGTAAGACAAAATGAATATACAGCTGAGTAGCTAAGAAAGGGGCTTAAGTAAAAGTGCCACATACTGAAGGAGCGGGTTACTGTGTAGCTGCCTTTTACGCAGAAACAATTGCCACCCAATGCCAAGAGAAAATGCTGTTCAGAGGTTGTGTTTACACAGCAATGCATAGCACCAGGTTTAATATGTATTTGTACAAAATGGGTGAGACAGCCCAGTCGTCTGCAAGGGATTATAGCCCGTGGAGAGAACAAGCGAAAGGAGACTGCTTTGCACGTGGAAAAGATTTGCTATGTAAATGAGATGCCATCTGTATTACAAGTATCAGAGAGGTACCTGTGTTAGTCTGTAGCTTCGAGAACAACAAGAAGTCTTGTGGTACGTTATAGAGTAACAGATATTTTGGTGCATAAGCTTTCGTGGGCAAAGACCCGCTCCATCAGATGCATGAGTGGAGGGGTGGTTTCAGAGGGGTATTTAAATAATGGGGTCCCAGCAAAAGGGAGGGCCAGCGCTGACAAGGTCTATTCAGCAAGGTGGAAATGGCCCATTATCAATAGTAGGGATGAAAAGAGGAAAAAACAAGTCAGATCAGACAGGGGGATATGAGCCATTGTCTGAGTCTAATGGGGAGATCTTAACAACCAGGGCAGAGAAACTGCCTTTGTAAGAAGTCAAGTAGCACTTTAAAGGCTAGCAAAATAGTTTATTAGGTGAGCTTTCGTGGGACAGACCCACTTCTTCAGACCATAGCCAGACCAGAACAGACTCAATATTTAAGGCACAGAGAACCAAAAATAGTAAGCAAGGAGGACAAACTCCCCCGGGGTAGGGGGAGCCTATACAGGAATGATGGGCTCCACCTAAATCAAGGTGGATCCAGACTGCTGGCATTAAACATTAAAAAGGTCGTAGAGCAGTTTTTAAACTAAGAGGTGGGGGAAAGCCGATTGGTGCGGGGGAGCACGTGGATCGGACAGAGACTGCTCTTACACGAGGCTCCATAGATAGGGATTCCCTAGAAGTTAGTCAGATAGGGAACATGGGAAATAATATATGGGCAAGATCAGATATGAAACAATCGCATATAAAAAAATCCAACGCGTCTGTGAAAGGCGGACATATAAATAGTGGTAGTTTTTTAAAGTGCTTTTACACAAATGCTAGGAGTCTGTCTAATAAGATTGGTGAACTGGAGTACCTCATATCAAAGGAGGAAATTGACATAATAGGCATCACAGAAACATGGTGGAATGAGGACAATCAGTGGGACACTATCATACCGGGATATAAATTATATCGGAAAGACAGAACAGGTCGTGCGGGTGGTGGAGTGGTACTATATGTGAAGGATAATATAGCATCAAATGAAACAAAAATCCTAAAGGAATCAAAATGTTCCATAGAATCATTATGGATAACAATTCATTCCTCTAATATGAATATGGCATTAGGAATATATTACCGACCACCTAACCAGGACAGTGATAGTGATGCTGAAATGTTAAGGGAGATTAAAGAGGCTATCACAATAAAAAACACAGTAATAATAGGAGATTTCGATTATCCCCATATTGATTGGGTACATGTCACCTCAGGACGGGATTCAGAGATTAAATTTCTTGATGCCTTAAATGACTGCTTCTTGGAGCAGCTAGTACAGGAACCCACAAGGGGAGAGTCAATTCTCGATCTAGTCCTGACTGGAACGCAGGATCTGGTCCAAGAGGTAACTGTTACTGGACCGCTTGGAAATAGTGACCACAATATAATAACTTTTAATAATCCTGTGTTGGGAAAAACACCGCAGCGGTCAAACACTCGGGCATTTAATTTCAAAAAGGGGAATTACACTAAAATGAGGAAGCTAGTTAAACAGAAACTAAAAGGTAGAGTAACTAAACTAAAATCCCTGGAAGCTGCATGGAAACTGTTTAAAGACACCATACTAGAGGCCCAACTTAAATGTATACCCCAAATAAAAAAACACAGTAAGGCTACGTCTACACGTGCAGCCAACATCGAAATAGTCTATTTCGATGAATAACGTCTACACGTCCTCCAGGGCCGGCAACGTCGATGTTCAACTTCGACGTTGCTCAGCCCAACATCGAAATAGGCGCAGCGAGGGAACGTCTACACGTCAAAGTAGCACACATCGAAATAGGGATGCCAGGCACAGCTGCAGACAGGATCACAGGGCGGACTCAACAGCCAGCCGCTCCCTTAAAGGGCCCCTCCCAGACACAGTTGCACTAAACAACACAAGATACACAGAGCTGACAACTGGTTGCAGACCCTGTGCCTGCAGCATAGATCCCCAGCTGCCGCAGAAGCAGCCAGAAGCCCTGGGCTAAGGGCTGCTGCCCACGGTGACCATAGAGCCCCGCAGGGGCTGGAGAGAGAGCATCTCTCAACCCCCCAGCTGATGGCCGCCATGGAGGACCCGGCAATTTCGACGTTGCGGGACGCGGATCGTCTACACGGTCCCTACTTCGACGTTGAACGTCGAAGTAGGGCGCTATTCCTATCTCCTCATGAGGTTAGCGACTTCGATGTCTCGCCGCCTAACGTCGAAGTTAACTTCGAAATAGTGCCCGACGCGTGTAGACGCGACGGGCGCTATTTCGAAGTTGGTGCCGCTACTTCGAAGTAGCGTGCACGTGTAGACGCAGCCTAAGAGATCTAACAAAGAACCACCATGGCTTAACAGTCATGTTAAAAAGGCAGTGAGAGAGAAAAGGGCAGCTTTTAAAAAGTGGAAGTCAAATCCTAGTGAGGAAAATGGAAAGGAACGTAAACACTCCCAAATTAAGTGTCATAATGTAGTAAGAAAAGCCAAAAAAGATTTTGAGGAACAGCTAGCCAAAAATTCAAAAAATGATAGTAAAATGTTTTTTAAATACATTAGAAGCAGGAAGCCCACTAAAAAAGCAGTGGGGCCCTTGCACGATAAAGATATAAAAGGAGCGATCAAGGAAGACAGTGCCATTGTGGAGCGATTAAATGATTTCTTTGCTTCAGTCTTCATGGCTGAGGATGTTACAGAGGTTCCTAAATCTGAGCCAGCCTTTTTAGGTGACAAATCTGAGGAACTCTCGCAGATGGAAGTGACATTAGAGGAGGTTTTGGAGTTAATTGATAAGCTGAATAGTAACAAGTCTCCAGGACCAGACGGTATTCACCCAAGGGTTCTGAAAGAACTCAAATGTGAAATTGCGGAGTTATTAACAGTGGTTTGTAACCTATCCTTTAAATCCGCTTCGGTACCCAATGACTGGAAGACGGCCAATATAATGCCAATATTTAAAAAAGGCTCCAGAGGAGACCCTGGCAATTATAGACCGATAAGTTTAACATCAGTACCAGGCAAATTAGTAGAAACAATAGTAAAGAATAAAATTGCAAGGCACGTAGAAGAGCACGAATTGTTGGGCAAAAGTCAGCATGGTTTCTGCAGAGGGAAGTCATGTCTAACTAATCTATTAGAATTTTTTGAAGGGGTTAATAAACATGTAGACAAGGGGCACCCAGTGGACATAATATACCTAGATTTCCAGAAAGCCTTTGACACGGTCCCACACCAAAGGCTTTTATGTAAATTAGGCAGTCATGGGATAGGAGGAAAGATCCTTTCATGGATCGGGAATTGGTTAAAAGACAGAAAACAAAGGGTTGGAATAAATGGTAAATTTTCACAATGGAGGGGGGTAACTAGTGGTGTTCCCCAGGGGTGAGTCCTGGGACCGATCCTCTTCAACTTGTTCATCAATGATCTAGAAAATGAGGTAAGCAGTGAGGTGGCAAAGTTTGCAGATGACACCAAGTTGTTCAGGACAGTCAAAACCAAAAAGGATTGTGAAGAACTACAAAAAGATCTCAGCAAACTGAGTGATTGGGCAGCAAAATGGCAAATGAAATTTAATGTGGGTAAGCGTAAGGTAATGCACATTGGAAAAAATAACCCAAATTACATGCACAACATGATGGGGTCAAATTTAGCTACGACAGATCAGGAAAGGGATCTTGGAGTTATAGTGGATAGTTCTCTGAAGACATCCACGCAGTGTGCAGCGGCAGTTAGTAAAGCAAATAGGATGTTAGGAATTATTAAAAAAGGGATAGATAATAAGACAAAAGATATCATACTTCCCCTATATAAAACTATGGTACGCCCACATCTTGAGTACTGTGTGCAGATGTGGTCTCCTCACCTCAAAAAAGATATATTGGCATTAGAAAAGGTTCAGAAAAGGGCGACTAAGGTGATTAGGGGTTTGGAACGGGTCCCATATGGGGAGAGGCTAGAGAGACTGGGACTTTTCAGTCTGGAAAAGAGGCGATTGAGGGGTGATATGATAGAGGTATACAAAATCATGAATGGTGTGGAGAAAGTGAATATAGAAAAATTATTTACCTTTTCCCATAATACAAGAACTAGGGGACACCAAATGAAATTGATGGGTAGTAGGTTCAAAACTAATAAAAGGAAATTTTTCTTCACATAGCGCACAGTCAACCTGTGGAACTCCTTGCCGGAGGAGGCTGTGAAGGCCAGGACTCTATTAGGGCTTAAAAAAGAGCTCGATAAATTTTTGCAGGTTAGGTCCATAAATGGCTATTAGCCAGGGGTAAAGTATGGTGCCCTAGCCTTCAGTACAAGGGCAGGAGATGGATGGCAGGAGATAAATCACTTGATCATTGTCTTCTGTTCTCCTTCTCTGGGGCACCTGGCATTGGCCACTGTCGGCAGATGGGATACTGGGCTGGATGGACCTTTGGTCTGACCCAGTATGGCCATTCTTATGTTCTTATGTTCCCCCCACCCCTCCACTCTCTGATTTGCTCACCTTGATTATCTGTTTCTGATTTGTCCTCCTTGCTTACTGTTTTTGGTTCTCTGTGCCTTAAATATTGAGTCTGTTCTGGTCTGGCTATGGTCTGAAGAAGTGGGTCTGTCCCACGAAAGCTCACCTAATAAACTATTTTGCTAGTCTTTAAAGTGCTACTTGACTGCTTTTTGTTTTGATAGTGTCTAGACTAGCACGGCTTCCTCTCTGTTGCCTTTGTAAGTTGAGAGCCACTCCCAGTCTCTGTTTAATCCTTGGTTAATGGTGTCAAATTTGCAAATAAATTGCTGCTCAGCTGTATTACAGTTATAATTCCATTTGTATTACATTTGTATTACAGTTCCTTAACCTGTGCTGATTGAAAGTCCAATGAAGTCAATGGGAACCTTTCCATTGACTTGGGCTCATCTGCAGAATGGTGCATTTCAAGTTTTTAAAATGACATTAGCATCACATACCAATACAGCGTCAAATAAAGGCCAAAGTGCATTCAGTGAGTTTGTGCTGTACACCATCAAACAAAGAAATTGTGAAGAAATAGTACAACTGTAGGTTTTTTTTTCATTCAGAATACTCTGCAGTTATATTATGTTCTAAGTTTCTATTACAACAGACCCTTTAGTCAATAATTCTGTGCCTAAACAGCTGCTGATGTAAACATTACATTGTTGTCTTTAGAGATCAGTTCTTATTCATTGAAGCTTAAGCACAAAGCAAATTATTATTCAGTCGGTGCAAACGAAGAGCGCTTATGGAAAAAACTTCAAAATGTAATAGAAATCCTTGGATACACTACAGTGAAAAGGAACACAATTTGGTGACCTAAATGTCACGTTTGTTTGGATTCTGTTCAGCTGAATCACATAGATATTAGATCCTCTAAATTATTAAATCCTATGTCTTCATATTATTATTATTATTATTATTATTATTATTATTGCAGTGGCACCAAAAAACCTTGGTCCTTCATTACAATGCCATTCTGCTAGGCCTTGTACAAACATAGCATAATTTTTGTAGTTGTAGTTGTATAGTTTTGTAGCTGAACACAGACTGATAGATGTTAGGAAAAGTTGTAAAGAAAAATCTACATATCAGTAGCTACTGAACCACAGTTAGATTGTTACAAAGATTCTGGATGAGATCTTCCACTGGAACAAATTCCCATACCTTCATTAAGGTCAAAGGAGCTGTGATGTTTTACACCATCTGCACCCCTGAAGTGAAGAAGGCAAAAAGAAACGAACTCGTAGAAAGATTTGGAATTCCGGAACGTACATTTAGAATATAAGTGATACATAGTCTTTTTCGTGGGCAGGGACTAATTTTATCTTTGTACAGAACTTTAATTTTTGAGTGTGCTGTGACAAGACATGAGGCTTGTCTATGCTGCTCTGCAGTTCAGACACTGGGGTTGTGAATAGCAGTGCGTACCATAGCACAGTGCTGTAACTCCCTCATGGGGATGCTGCAGATGGAAAGGAAGAGATTCGTGTTTCAACAGGATTCCTTGAATGCAAACTAGAAATTCCATACCTGCGGCATTCAGACAGGAGCTGGGGTGGTACAACAAGGATGTGCACTGCTATTCACCTCTCTGTCCACTGAGCTACATGGCAGTATACACGCAGCCAGTGCTTTGGTCATGCAAAGACCTTATTCTCATTGAAAGCCTCAATCATTTATCACATACCCAAAGGCACTCGTTATTAATTATTATTTAGATGACTGTGACACGTAGGAGTCCTGCTCATGGACCAGCGCTCCATTATGCAAGGTACAAACACAGAACAAGAGCCAACTCCTGGCCCCAAAGGACCCTACTTTTCCAATCCATTTTAATTTAAAGTGAGAGTCAAGGAGGTGACAATGAATAGCCAATTAAAACTGGATGTACCAGGATCAGGATGCTAACCTGGGTGACTGTCCCTAATTAAATTATACTTTTGAGATGTTTGCTCACTCTAGTACAAGATATTTGTAGAGGCCCATTGACCTTGTCAAAACAGAGGGCAGTAGATTGCTTTATTTTCTGTTAAATTAGTTCAAGTGAGCTATCTTACCTTGATGGAAACCCCAACTTAATATAAAATGGAGACAAAATTTAAGTTCTTTTTGAAGTTTTCTTCAGAAGGTAAATGATAACCTTGCCTTTGAAAAGTAGGCCATTGAGGTACAAAAAAAAATAGACATAGTTGTCACGTAAGTAAAAGGTTGTTATAAAGAAGATGGTGATCAGTTGTTTTGCACACCCAGTGAGGGCAGGACAAACAGTAATCAGGTGAGTTTGCATCAGATTTAGGTTAGCTATTAGGAAAATCTCTCTAAGGATAATTAAGCACTGGAAGGGCTCACCAGTGAGACAGAGGAATCCCTGTATCTGGAAGCATAGGTAATTTGTGGTGGTAGCCAGAAAATGCATTGTGTCCCCGGTGCCACTGCCAAAATCTTAATTGCTAAAAGGGTACCTTCTCCTGCTCCATCTCTGAGCCTCAGGGGATCTTTTCTGCATTGCCTTCCCCCACAGGCACCAGTCACCTATGTCTGGAAGTTTTTAAGATTAGATTAGTTGAACATCTGTCAGGGACTGATTCAGTACATTTAATCTACCTCAGTGTAAGGCAACTGTTGGCCCCTTACTAAACCTCATGTGGGGGTTTGTGGAGATGAAGTCCATCAGTAGCTATGAGCCAGGATGGGTCGGAATGGTGTCACTAGCCTCTGTCAGAGGCTGGAAGTGGATGACAGGCATGGGATCACTTGATGATTCCCTGTTCTGTTCACTCCCTCTGGGGCATCGGCCATTAGCCTCTTTCCAAAGACAGGATACTGGGTTGGATAGACCTTTGTTCTGACCCAGTATGTCCAGTCTTATGTTCTTGTGTTTTTGGCTGAATATGGGGTGGGAGGGGCATCTCCACTGAGCCCTGGGGAGCTGGAAAGGAGGTGGCAGCCACCAGCCCTCCCCAGGACCCCCAGTGAAGCTGCAGCCGCCGCCCCCCGTCCCCAGCTCTGGAGAAGCTGTGGCCACCAGAAGCCCCAGCAAAGCCACAGTTGCCGCCCCCTGCCTCCCCCCCCCCCGCCCACCATCCCTGGGGAAGCCACAGCTGCCAGAGCTCCCTGAGCCCCAGGGAAGTGACAGGGACGTGGCAGCCACCCACGCTCCCCCCACTTCACCAAGGCTCAGAGGAAGGTCAGTCATGGGAAGGGCCCAAATACAGGACAATTAGTCCCTGTTAAAAAATAAGTAGAAATGCCTTTTTGGTGTCCCAAATATGGGACAGATGGTCACCGTATCTAATCCTTCAACCTTATCGTCTGTCACGTGTCCTCTTTTGTCTACTTCCGTCACTTTACTGAACTTTCTGTTTTTCCACAGTGTGCCCTATAGAGCTGCACACTAAGTTAAACAGAGAACGAGTGGCCTTATTTTCCCCTTTCCATATTTTATTATAATTCTTTACAATGCAGCATAGGCAGAAGAACAGATTGGATGACCTCTGTGATCCTGCAGTTAGGCAGTAGATTGTCTACTGTAGCAGAGAAGAGTCTACACAATATTTTACAGTGTTTCTGACTGTGCTATGTTTGTTCAAGAACACTCAAACTGTAAGAACTACGACCACAAAATTTGGCATGCAGCTTCCTGTTACCCTGACTTAAACCAGGGTCAGGGTTTGGTTATGCCTGGGAAGTGGTAAATACCTGAAATTCCAGGATTACCCAGAGGCTTTGACAGGAGGAGTCCATATTTCAGACTCATCACTAGAGGCAGTGAGCGTAGGGAACAGCCGTGCTGCAGAATGACCACTGGGGACAGCTGCAGCAGGAACACAATAGCAACGTGCAGACAGAGCTCTAATCTCCACCTGCCAGGAGAAGCAAATGCTCCTCTACCCCAACCCCTCACCAGTGTTTGGCAACAGTGCTGTGCAGGGGGAGCCCAGCTGCCCCCTTGCAATTCCTCCACACATTTACCACCCTGCTCCCTAATGGGCTGCAGATACAAACCCCTGGTCCCGCCACCACCACCCAACCCCTACAAGCTCATGCTGGGTCCAGGAAATCTGCACAGATCCTGCAGTGAAAAGCAGCAGGCCTGACCCAGCTCCTGACTGCAACCCCCATGCTTCAAGCCCCCTGCTGTCACTCCCATGCCACCCACCCAGCCCTTACCTTCTGTCCTCCCACCCCCCCAAGGCTCACCTCTATTACACTAGCAAAAGACAGAAAGACTGCAGATCTTGTCTACCTACAAGCTCTATGTAATCTTTGAATCACTTTCAGACTTTCATTAATGCAAACTTCTTGTTTCCTTCATTTTCCAAAAATAACATCATGTGCACAAACCATATTCATTTTCCTTTTATTTTCTAAACCGCAGGAAAAATAACCCTTACACCACTTAAATACCAGAGCAAATCCAGGTCAATTTGCTAGTACACTGTAAGCACAATTTATATTAAACCATGGCTTCCTACAGGTTCAGTTCTGCAACCCTTCCTCACACAAGTAGTCTCATTGGGAGACTTCTCATATGTTCAAATAGTACTCATCAGCAGAGGTTTCAGAATTAGATATCAGATGATCCAAAGTGTATTCCGCAGCCCTCTAGTCACTTCCCCTTATCCTTTGTTTGATTCACTGACATCTGGTTAGTCTATTCTCCTGATGTACTGGTTTTCTCTATGATTGTGAGCAATAAAAGCTCTGGATGGTATACACTCCCTGTTCCACCACTGTTAAAACCCGAGCCATTTACTCTTATTTTTCAGAAATCATCTAAAAAGAGTCAAATTTAATATTGACCCATTCACTGAGTTTTGCAGCCTTGGAAACATTGTTCAGCTCTGAGAAAATAAAACCCCCTAATTAATTTTCTGCATCACTGAAATGGCCCTTCTGTCAAATGGGGAAGCACACATCTGTGCTAACATCCTACAGATAGACACATGTCTTTAGGTTAGTAACCACAGTCAGAGAGGGAAACAACCTTTCCCAAAGATTGTGGTCATAGAACAAAGCCTCCAGCACTCGTTAGAAACAAAAGGTAAGAAAATACAGCAGCAGTGAGGAAAATGCTGATCATAAGAAGGTTTTGGATGAGATAAGCAAATTGGCTTGTAATTGCCAGCAAATCTTGCTGTGTTTTCACCTCCATCCTGTGCCTCTCATACATTTTACTTTTGCAAACAGTCCTAGTTCTATTGTTACTCTAAGTTCAGGCTATAATACTGTAGACGGCTGACAACTTCTTCCTTGCTTTTTTTTACTTCCTTAAAACCCCAATGATTAGCTCCCAAAGATAAGAGGAGAGTCTATTCTTTGCTTGATAACACAGCCTTTCTTGAATATAAACAGATCTGATTTATTTGGTCCAGAGTGGTTTCCATGGGGCTAGCCATTAATTAATCCCTCTAGGGATTTTTGTGTCTCTCAGAAATGAACCTGCAAATCCATCACAGGGCTGAAAAAGATCACAGTCAGAAGTGCGCTCCCAATGGATAGGTCTTGCAGATTGAATAAAAAGGCAGGCAGCCTGAAGTTAAAGTTAGCTATTGATTTGCTAACACTAGCGGCAAAAAGTATAGGCACTCACAATGCAGTTGCTATTTTTCAGTGGACTCTGATTGAAGGAATACATGGACCTGCGTGTAATGAGAAGAAATGTGCTTTGAATTTCAAGAGCAGCTTTTATCAGAGCATCAGAAAATAGTTTAAACAGATATTAATGAATTAATCATCATAGCAGCCCTCTTTGAGGTGAATGAAGGGATGGATCATTCTTTTTGCTCTATAGAGAGGAATCCTGATACTAAAGTTGATCGGAACCAAAAAATGACATTTTGTTTCAGAAATGTCAGCATGAAACATTTTGACAATTTCAAAACTTTTTTTTTTCAAACGTCGTTTGAATCAGGAAAATTGTTGAACTCAACCTTCTCCTGAGAGTAGTTTTCAGGTTTACAAATGGGCATTTTTCTGCATGAATAAATGGTTTGTCAGAATATTCCTGGCCAACTCTACTGTAGTTTGTATGGATCTAATTATTTGGTGACCAGTGTGCCGGGTAAGCTGAAAGCTTGGATGGCTACAATTGAGAGATTCTGTTGCTGCCCACCTAATTAGCTGAGCATCCACTGCTGGCAGCATATATGTCTATTGGTAGGGGACATACACACGTCTTTGGTGCACATGACAAAACGTATTCTGCCCTGTTTGTGGCATGCAGTCCAACTCTGCAGTGTGCCAGGGAAGGAGCACCCACCCAGTAAAGTAATAGAGTAGCTATGACCGAGCCAGATCAGAAGCCACTTATACATTAATTCATCACACTCAGAAATTCAAAGTAAAATGTTTATACATTTGTTCCTCCCAAGCAGGTGTTTGACATTTTGGCTCCTTGCTGCCTCAGCATGAGGTATATTTAGTGCAGAAGCTGCAAGAATAGTGTAAATTCTTTAACTGAATCTCATGCACAAATCCTTCAAAACTTAACCAATCCACAAAACGAGGAAAACTGATGTTGTGAGGAATTGGAGAGGCACTGTGAGCTGGGCAAAGAAACTAAAGGCTTGATCAGCAGAAGAGATATAGTCCTGATAAAATTGGGGCTTATCTAATAACAAAAAGTGGGACATCTACAAAAACAATGTAATTACACCCTAGCTTTTCTATGCTTTACCTCTAAATGTGAGGATGGATAGATGAAAAGTTATGGTATTAGTAGTATATTAGGTGAATATATTTATCATCACTGGCAAGCTCCACAGTATAATTTTCAGGAATCATATCCACAACTAACTTGCTATATTAAATCAAACAGGAGAAATAATATGACTTATATGGAGAGTACGGCTCATTAGCAATACTAGGTGGGCCTAGCAAATTGTTTAAGACCATGGATTATTGGTACCTGGCAACCAGTTGTGTATCCCTAAACTTCTGTATCTTTGGTCTGATAATGTGTTTGCAGTGATTGACAGCAGAGAGGGCAGTGGACCTTGAGAGCCCTCTGATGTATCTGCATTTGTTTGATGGGCTGATTCAACTGTTCTCTAGGCTTAGCTAGCCCTCTTAAAAGCTACAAACTTTGATTCTCTTTGCTTCTCTTACTGTGATGTTCCATCACAGACTATTTTATCTTGAAAATATATATATCTTGAAAATATCTTGGAACACCAGTCCTGGAACCTTTCCCTGCAACAAAGCCTGCTGCCAGCTTTGTCCACATATCTTTCTCTGGAAATACCATCACTGGACCTAACCAGGTTACTCACAGAATCACGGGCACTTTCTCATGCTCCTCTACTAACATCATATATGCCATCATGTGCCAAGAATGCCCAGATGCTTTGTATATTGGACAGACTTCTATCTCCCTTGGACAAAGGGTCAATGGGCACAAAACAGACATCAAAACACTCCAGATCCACAAATCAGTTAGTCAACATTTTAACGGAATGGGGCATTCTGTCAATGACCTAAAGTTATGTGTGTTACTGAAGAAGAATTATCGCACCGTTCTGGAAAGGGAAGCAGCCGAGCTGGCTTTTATATTCAAATTTGGCACATTAACACATGGTTTAAATTGTGATGGGAACTTTCTGAGTCACTATAGGGGCTCTTCTGCATACTTGGCTCAATCTTATTCTTGACCTTCCCCCCCACCCCTCCACTCTCTGACTTGCTCACCTTGATTATCTTTTTCTGATTTGTCCTCCTTGCTTACTGTTTTTGGTTCTCTGTGCCTTAAATATTGAGTCTGTTCTGGTCTGGCTATGGTCTGAAGAAGTGGGTCTGTCTCATGAAAGCTCACCTAATAAACTATTTTGCTAGTCTTTAAAGTGCTACTTGACTGCTTTTTGTTTTGATAGTGTCTAGACTAGCACGGCTTCCTCTCTGTTACTATTTTATCTTGGTGAGAACTGAATGCACATTTGAGTCCATGCAGCGCATCTACAAATAGCCAGACTATTACACAAGGTCTCTGGCCTTGCTTATCAAAACAGAACTGCTGGGGTATCAGGCTTCTTGTTGGCTTGAGGTGATTGTTGAGGGAAAAGGCTTCACACTGTATATGGTTGCAGAACCCATTATGCAGCAGACAGGACTTGAGTTGCTTGCAGTGAATAGTTAAGAACAGACCTTATCACAGATAGGTGTTGAACATGATCTCTGATATGAATGGAGAGTCCAGACATGGCAGGAATGGTGCTTGAGATAATATTTTAACAAGATAACATTGTTGTACAATATAATAACAATGCTACGAAAAACTCAAGCGTTAACAGTTGGTTTTCCAAAACTGGTTCAGACAACAAACTACAGAGTGTGCTTTTTGCTTGGCTCCCATCATTAAGCTCCATAATGTGCTTTTCATTTTACCTCTTTCGTTCCATTGCAAATGAAAGCCAGTTAGAAGTTGCGCCTCTGTGTTGCCTGAGATCGCAACTGAGCAGATCTCTCACTTATAAACCTATGACATGTTTTCAGATTCCTCATTTGGTGTCTCTGTCATGCACTTTTATTCATTTTTCCACATGTTGGGTGATTTAAATTTAAATTTGTTTTAAACAGAAGGTTTGATTCTCAAAGTTTATCAGCATTCTAGGTGTCTACTTAGTTGGGTTGGTTGGTTGACATCAGGATGGAATTTTTGTGATTTTTTTTCATTTCCTGCAAAATTCAGATTTTCAATGATAGATTTCTGCAAAATTTTAATTTTTTTTTACCAGCTCTGAAAGCGAATACAAGTTCATTCTTTAAAACCTACAAGCAATTTGTTATGGTGTACAGCTCTAATCATTATAGGATACTAGAGAATCTAAGCCAAATTCAGCAAGTCTTATTCACTGGGCCAGATTTGGTTCTGGTCTGAGTTGTAACTGCACTCAGACCTGGTCTACATGTAAAAGTTTTACCACTACAGCTAGGGCAGTGAAGAGCAAGAGAAAAGGTGCATCCCTATCTGCCATAGACGTGCCTGAAAAAGCCCTTGTGTAGACGCAATTATATTAGCCAAGCATCCTTTTGCTGGTATAGTTTATTTTCAGGGAATTGGTATTAGTTACAATGGCAATAGACTTCTTGCTAGCATAAATTATATTTCCTCTATACCAGCAAATTCTCCTAATAAAGATACAGCTTATACTATCAAGAAGAGTTTTTTTGCTGGTACAGTTACAGTGGGGTAGCTCTACTGGTAAACCCTGTCTAATGTAGACAAAGTCTGACCTCAGGGTTAAATACTGCCTATTCACTTTAATGATGATTTACCTAGAGTATGGAGTTCAGAATCTGGCTTTCTCACATATATCCAGAGATGTCTACACAGCAGCTGGGACCCTGCTCACCAGCAGAGGTAGATAAACATACATTAGCTGGCCAAAGTAGCGAGCTAAAAATAACTGTGTCTTTGGCAGCACAAGCTTAGGCTCAGTCTAACCACACAAGTAAGCACCCAGAGGATCAGGCAGCTTTGTGCTTGGGTGGCTAGCCCTAGCCAGTGTGGCCACGCTACTATTTTTAGCTCACTAGTTGAAGCAGAACTAGCATATGTTTGTCTGTGTGTGTTGGGAAGGATGGTCACAGCTGCTATATAAACATTCCATAACTGAAGTCTTAAATCCCTCTTAAGATTTTCAGATAAGGTTAACTAAGGGCTATGTCCACACTACCCCAGAGGATCAACCCATTCAGAGTCAATCTTCCGAGGTTCAATTTCACATGTCTAGATTGGACACATGAAATCGACCTCTCTGGGGTCACAGTTGGCCCCTGTACTCTCCCACCCACCTTCCCCAGTATAGACAGCCAAGTTAGCTGAATGCAGATACGCCAATTTTAGCTATGTAATTGCAGTAGCTACAACTGCATAATTGTGGACAGCTTTCTTAGGATAGTGTAGACATAACCTAAGGCTTAAGTGGTTTATAAGCCTTGTGGGAGTCTCCTGCAAGCTGGGAAGAGTTTTGTCTGTTTCAAGTATGTCCTGAGCCCTGCTGCATGCTAATAACAACATATTGTTACTTCAATGTGATTATTGCCCTGAAGTAGAGTTACATTGACAGGCGCTAATGGATGCCACCAATGTCTTTGACCCAAAAGTAGTCACAGACCTCCTTAAAATCAGGGCTGTGTCAAGCACACACTTACTGGCTCAGCAGAAGGGACAGTTAAACCATTTCATGCAATGAAGACGCCTGCAAACAATGGAGGTTATTGTCCATGGCTGGTTAGATGGAATCAATATGGATGGAGGGTAGAGTAAACTGAGCACTTGGGGGGCTGCCTAGGAGACATTCAGGTGCCACTTAGCTATTTAGCACAGAGCCCACTGCGGACAATATGTTCTTCTACTGGTGGTGCGTGTCCCCATATGCCTTGGTGCACATAACAAAATTTATTCTGTCCATGGACAGAAAAAAATAGAGGGAACCCTGCTGGAGGGTGCTTTCCTGGTTGTACACGCAGGGTCTCAGGCATTAGATTCAAGCTGTAGGGGTTACAGCTATAAAGCCAGGAGGATGGAGTTCTGAGTGAGACCACAGTAGAAACCAAGAGTTGCTGAGCTTCCTGAAGGGGCAGACTTGGGGACCTCCAGGCAAGGAAATGGCCAGTTGTTTGTTTCTGCTCTGTTCAGGGGTTCAGATTTTTGTGTACATTGTTTGTAAATAAACAAGATGACACCAAAGAATGTACCGGACTGCTCTGATTGCTTCTCCTCTGAATGGAAAGAGCCTTGCAAGGCCCAAAGAGTGGCTCAGACCAACAATACAATACTACTGCCCCTTAGGTCCAGAAATCACTTAAGGGGAACAAATAATTAGAGTACTTAGAAGATAGAATAAATATGGATAAACAACAACCCTCAGCCAAACTACCCCCAGTGCAACACAGGAGGTTCTGAACTGTCAGCAGAAAGTTATCACATTCCAATGCTATTCCCTAAGCTTGTTTATTTGAGGGAAGACAAGCTGTCAGGTGAGAGCTAGGAGCCTCATTTTAGCTTCCATGCCAGTATGAAACCAAAGTAACTTTGGAGAAGCCACATGAGTGACGTCAGAATCAGGCCTGCAGAAGGCTACATTTTGACATCCTTTCTCATGTTGAATAAAAACCGATTTCACAGGCAGCCTCATTGATTTCAGCAGGATGCCTGCAAGAGTAGAGCCCTACACAGCATAAGGCTATGAGAATCTGGGTCTTAAGTAAATAAAGATACAAACTCCGTTAGACTGTCCAGCAGCAGCAAAATGTGCTGCATTGCCAATATGCAACAGAAATAGGTGTCAGTGCCTGTTTCGTCAGCAGCATGTTGGGGGTATTTCCAATGCTCCACAGTTTAGCTGATTTCTCAGTTCTGGAGGCTGCGTCCATTTAATTTAGGATTTGGAAAGATTGGTGTTTGAAATGACTAAACAATTGATTTGTATCACTGGACTGTAACTTGTTGACTGTTTTGCAAATAATCCCTGCATCGAAAGCCCGACTATACAGCACTTTAAGGTATTGACATTTTGACATGACTATAAAAGTCAATGAATATCCTTAAAGGATTTAGCAACATGTTTCATCCACGTAAGTGCAACAACTCCCTGCACCCAAAACAATTATGAGCACAACTTTGAGTTATTAAGTTACCCTGTACAAAGGAGAGCAGTATTGATCCAGCCCCTGGTTTCATTTGGAACCTACATTTATATTATAACTCAGGTGGAGGGCATTTGAGGGGAAGGGAGTGATGGTGGGGGTTGATCACGGCAGTGAATCTGCTGCAGTGCATGGAATATTTTCCTGTGTAGGAGAAGGACAGCTCCCAAACCCTTGTAAAACACAGTCACTGAGTCTATATTCTGCTCTGGATTCACAGAAGCAGAAAGGAGTGAAAACTCTCAGCACAGGGTTCAGCCCTGGCCAAAGAATTTGAGGGGCCCAAGGTGGCATGTGGACAGTGGGGCCTGGCTGGTGGGTGGGACCCAAGATGTCACGCTGACAGCACCGCTTGGCTGGTAGGCAGGACCTAAGGTGGCTCTCTAACAGCAGGGCCTGGCCAGTGGGAGGGACCCAATGCATCACACTGACAGTTTGGCCTGGCTGGTGGGCAGCATGGGGCCCTGAAGGCACAGAACCGAAGGAAACCACCTTTCTCACTTTGCCCTAAGGCTAGGCCTGAACAGTTTTAATAATAATAGTAATTAATTAATCATTTGTGTTATTTGCATTCCTTGGAGGCCTCAGCCAGCATCAGGGCCCTCTTATGCAAAGCACTGAACAAATAGGCTGCATCTACACTACAGCAATCTCTCAAAAGAGCACGCCCACACACAAAAAGAGTGGATTGAAATATCGATCCGCTCTTTTCATAGAGAGTGTCCACACAGCCCCTGCTCTTTTGTCTACACTAGCAAGTTCTTTCAGAAAATCCGGTCCTTTCTTGAAAGAACATGCAGGGCATCCACGCACAAAATGCGCTCTTTCAATCCGAAATCAAAAGAACACAGCTCTTTTTCCAGAGGCCCTCTTCCACTCCTGCATCAGGAAGAGTGCTTCCTTTTGAAAACTTTTCTTGAAAGAAAACGTGTGTACATGATCTGCAGGGCCCTTCTTTCGAAAGAGCAGTCCTCATGGCACCTCTTTTTTTCAATCCCTGGCCCATTCTTTTGAAAGAGTAGAGGCTGTGTGGATGCTCTCTTTGAAAGACCAGATCACTCTTTTGATCTGCTCTTTTATGTGTGGACAAACTTCTTTGAAAGAGGTTCTTTTGGAAGAGGTCTTCTGGAAGGACTTCTTTTGAAAGATCTCTGTAGTGTAGACATAGCCTCTATGTCTAGGTAAAACCCGTGTAAACTGTGACTACTAACCAATGCTTTTCTTGTAAGAGCCAGCTCCACAAACTTCTGGATTCTGCACAAATCAGTAGATATGATTCTTTGAATCTGTCTTGTGAGACAGAGGAGTTGTAGGGAAGCTAATGATGACTAAGCAGGAGAGATGTGGAAAAGGAGAAGAGAATTAGTAGATCGATATATGCCTGGAGTGGCATAGATCTGTAAGCAGCCAGAGGTTGGGGTTTCTGCTTGATGTAAGCCAATTGCTCATCCAGTCCTTGCTGGGGGTGGGGGCAGGAGGAGCAGAATGAAATGGTATACTGGGGAGAGGACTGGCAGGTAGGTGATGGGGCATAATTTCTAGCTTACATTCACCAAAAGAGCAGTGATGCTAGGGCACTCATAGTAGAAGTTAGCCCAGCATCAGAGCACAATAATAAACAGTAACAATAGGAAATAGATATTTACATACTAAAAGGAAATACATAATAGGAAATAGATACTTAGGTTCCCTCAGCAGGATCTGTGGAACCTTCCTTCTGTGTTACATGCTGGGTTCGGGCTTTGAAATTGGGATCCCTACCTACAAGAGCACTGAGCTCTGAAGTCACGTCCTGACAGCAAATCCCAACCAGTTCCTCAAAATATGGATGGGTTGAAGGGCCAGCACCGGGTCTTCTTTTGTGTCCTTGGCGTCTTTGTACATTTGCCTTAGTAGTTCATTTTTTTTATACAGCCCTTCTAGTAATGACCTATTTCAGCCAGCTGCTTTTAGATCCCTAGAACAGTTTTTCATTGTGATGGCTGGCCTTAACAACTATCTGCACCATCCTTTTGCCCCAGGTGGTGAGAAGGCCAGGACCTCGGAATGGCTTATGAGGAATGTCATAAGGCTTCTGGTGTAATATCAATAATGGAAGTAAAACAGTGATCTGATACATTGACACCTGGGAGCAAAGAACAACTTCTGGCCCTACGCCAATTTTTAATTAGGGAAGGGGACAATGTGGCAACTTGACCCCAGAAAATCATAGAATCATAGGTATGGAGGAGACCTCAGGAGGTCATCGAGTCCAGACCACTGCCCAAAGCAGGACCAACCCCAACTAAATCATCCCAGCCAGGACTTTGTCAAGCCAGGGCTTAAAAACTATATGGGTGGAGATTCCACAACCTCTCTAGATAACGCATTCCAGTGCTTCACCACACTTCTAGTAAAACAGTTTCTTTCCTAATAACCAACCTAGACCTCCCCATTGTAACTTGAGACCATTGCTCCTTGTTCTGCCATCTGTCACTACTGAGAACAGCCTATCTCCATCCTCTTTAGATCCCTCATTCAAGAAGTTGAAGGCTGCTACCAAATTACCTCTCACCTTTCTCTTCTGCGAACTAAATAAGCTCAGATCCCTCCGCCTCCCCTCATAGGTCATGCGCTACAGCCCACTAATCATTTTCATTGCCCTATGCTTGACCTTCTCCAATACATCCATGTCCTTTCTATACTGGAGGGCCCAGAACTATATGCAATTTTCCAGATGTAGCCTCACGAGTTTCAAATAAAGGGGAATAATAATTTCTCTAGAACTGCTGGAAATGCTCCTCCTAATGCAACCCAATATGCCATTAGCCTTCTTAGCTCCAAGGGCACACTGTTGACTCATAACCAGTTTCTCAGCTACAGTAATCCCCAGGTCCTTTTCTGCTGCACTGCTACTTAGCCAGTCGGTCCCCAGCCTGTAGCAGTGCTTGGAATTCTTCCATCCTAAGTGCAGGACTTTTGTTGAACCCCACCAGATTAAAGGGAAACAGGTAAACAGACAGGCTGGGCAGTGGTACCTCCAAAGCTGAAGGAGTGTGCAGCCCCATTAGATTCCCACATGCAATAATGGACTCACTCATTTTCCATCAGACTGAGAACATGGTGAAAGAAGACTTCAGAATTCACACCAAACAGGGAGTTAATTTTTAGGAGCCTTCCTGCAAGGGGGTTACAGCATGGAGTTGAAAAACAAATGAGTATGGTTGAGCCTGAATGACATTTTTTAGTTTTCATCCAAACATTATTTTCCTTGTCCTCTATTCAGTAGGGCCCTATGATTTACAGAATTTGGGGCTAGGGAGGGAAATTTTGTGGTTTCACAATGATTAGCAAAATGGGCTCCAGATTGTGACCATTGCAGTTGAAAATAACAAATGATAATAATTGTCAGACTTTATAAATATAAAAAAGCACTAGAGGCCCTTTTGAGTAACTCTTTTTGAATCTACAGACCAATATCTTTTCTCCTTGAGCAAATTCCTCTCTGCCCCTCACCCAAAAAAAAAAAAAAGAAACATCAAAATCCACAAGCATCAGCACAAGCATTACAAAGTTAAAATGCAATTAAGTTGTGGCAGCAACTCAGTGGTCGTGGAGAGGGCTATAATTAATTGAATACATATCCTCCACATGATTATATGACTCATGTGAAACATTCAGTTCTGTTTTAAATGTTAGTCATGTTCAGCAAGACTTTCCTGGTTTATAAAGATTGAAAAGACAGGGGAAGGGTAATGGAGTTAGCAAAATCTGAGGTTCAAACTTGCATCTGCTGAGGACTGGAGAATTCCTGTGGTTGAGGAACTGCTGCAGGAAAAATCTTCTCATAGCATCTGTTATGTCAGAAAACATTTTTTTTGCATGTGCATTCCACTTTATTTATGCTGATGTTGAAAACAAATTGGGTTTCCACAGTAATTAGCTGACAAATGTTCGGACAAAACAGGAAGATGCTCTGGTTTCCTGAGACCTGAAGAAGAGCTCTATGGCCGTGTCTACACTAGCCCCAAACTTCGAAATGGCCATGCAAATGGCCATTTCGAAGTTTACTAATGAAGTGCTGAAATACATATTCAGAGCCTCATTAGCATGCGGGTGGCCGCGGCACTTCGAAATTGACGCAGCTTGCCGCTGCGCAGCTTGTCCAGATGGGGCTCCTTTTCAAAAGGAGCCCACCTACTTCGAAGTCCCCTTATTCCTATGAGCAGATGGGAATAACAGGACTTTGAAGTAGGTGGGGTCCTTTCGAAAAGGAGCCCCGTCTGGATGAGCCATGCGGCGGCGAGCCGCATCAATTTTAAAGTGCCGCGGCTGCCTGCATGCTAATGAGGCGCTGAATGTGTATTTCAGTGCTTATTAGTAAACTTCGAAATGGCCATTTGCATGGCTCTTTTGAAGTTTGGGGCTAGTGTAGACATAGCCTATGTAACTCAAAAGCTTGTATCTTCCACCATCAGAAGTTGGTGCAACAAAAAGATATTACATCAACCATGCTCAGGTTATGTCTACACTTGCATTCCTCTTTTGAAAGAGGAATGCAAATAAAAGAAATTGGACATACAAATGAAGCACTGATTTACATATCTTGAGCTTCGTTTACATAATCTCTTTTCAAAAAAGATTCTTTCGACAGAAAAAAAGCAGTGTAGATGTGGCTCTTTTGAAAATAAACCCTGTTTTCGAAAGAAGTCTTATTCCTAATTTCTTTTTGAAGGACCCCTTATTCCTCATTTCTTTTAGGAATAAGGATTCTTTTGAAAAAGAGATTTATTTTTGAAAGAGCCACGTCTATACTGCTTTTTTTCTTCTGAAAGACTCTCTTGAAAACAGATGATGCACATGAGGGATGAGCTATGTAAATCAGTGCTTCATTTGCATTACTGATTTCATTCATTTGCATTCCTCTCTTTCCTCTTGAAAGAGAAATGCAAGTGTAGATGTAGCTTCACAGTTTTAGACCAACATGGCTTTGTGGTATTTGTACAAAATCTTTCCTGGAAACATGGGGAGCACACTTGCCACAGCCCCTAAAGAGCTGCGCAAGGGAAGTAAAACCCCATCGTAAACCTCTATTTTACCAATGTAATTTAGGGTGTGTCTACACTTGCATTCTTCTTTCAAAAGAGGTATGCAAATTAGGCAATTGAAAATGCAAATGAGCCACAAATTTGCACACCCCACCTCATTTGCATATTCTAATTTGAAAGAGATTCTTTTGAAATTAGAATATGCAAATGATGAATTGAATATGCAAATGTATAGACTATTTGCATTTTTGATTTGCCTAATTTTCATGCCCCTTTCAATGCAAGTGTAGACACACCCTAAGGCTGTGGCCACACTTGGCCAAAACTTCGAAATGGCCACGCAAATGGCCATTTCGAAGATTACTAATGAGGCGCTGAATTGAATATTCAGTGCCTCATTCTCATTAGGAGGCTTCCGGCCTTGGCACTTTGAAAGTACTGCTTTCAAAAGCGCACAGCTTGGCACGGCTACACGGGGGTCCTTTTCGAAAGGACCCCGCTCCTTTTGAAATCCCCTTATTCCCTGCTGCTGAGAGGAATAAGGGATTTCAAAAGGAGCGGGTGTGTAGCCTCACGGAGCCGCGTGCTTTCAAAAGCAACGCTTTCGAAGTGCCGTGGCCGGAAGTGTCCTAATGCTAATATTCAGCGCCTCATTAGTAATCTTTAAAATGGCCATTTGCATGGCCATTTCGAAGTTTTGGCCAAGTGTGGCCACAGCCGAAGAGCTGTGTATATTGTGACCCTACCAGAAGGAGAAGAGTTGGAGTGTTTGTCCAGTAACTAACCGACCTGCAAATCAGTTGGGCTGGGCTGCAAAGGCAGAAACAGTGGATAGAGCCTGGGTTTCTTTATCACTAGAGGTGATGGAAGAATTTTTATGTCCGTTTTTTTTCCCCCACCAAAAAATGCAGCTTTGGAGCACCAGTAACATTTCATGAATTTCTGTTGAATTTAATTAATTGTTTTTGGGTCAAAAAAAAAAATCCCAAACAAAATCCTGGGAAAAACAACAAAATGTGTCATTTTGATATTTACAAAAAAATGAGATGTTCTGATATTTTTTTATTTGAAACAATTTCTTTTATTTTGACATTTACTCCAGCTTCAGGAGAGAGAATGAAAATTAGAAAAAGAAAGGCAGACACAGACTGTTTTGGTATCGACCAAACATTAGCTTTGAGTTTTCACTTTCTTGAGTCACCAATACTTTTAACATTTTTGCTTGAGGGAGACCAGAAACCATTTTATTCCTCTCATTTTTCAAACCAGTGAATCAAAAAAATAGTTGGTTGAATATCTCTACAAGTCGCTAACCCCAGCATTGGCCTTTTAAACCCAGGGTTGTGAGCTCAGTCCTTGAGGGGGCCTTTCAAGGATCTGGGGCAGTTTAGATTTAACAAAAAAAGAAAAAAAAATCTGTCAGAGATGGTGCTTGGTCCTGCTGTGAGGCTGGATTTGATGACCTCTCAAGGTCCCATCCAACTCTATGGCATATGTATGTATGAAAGCAGGTCAGGTGCCCTCAGGAAGAACAAGGGGTGAATATTACTCCAGGAAAAAAAGAGTGAAGTATTTTGCTTTCTACCCAACAAATAGGCATTGTCTAACTCTGACTCTAGGGCTGCATTAGAAAGTACAGGTTGAATCTCTCGAATCCGGCACCCTAGGGTTTTGACCAATGCCAGATGAGAGAATTTGCCAAACTATAGGAGGTCAATATTGTCTTACAGCATTACCAACACTTTCACTACTCACTGGGCTGTTAGAAGACATTTAGGGCTAAATAACAGCACAGAACCCTGAGAGCCAGGATTGGTGGCTGTAAACACACTTTACGGGACCACTGGAAACTTGGCCACAGACATGATAAATGGTCATCCAGCTACCTAAATCACGCCAGATGATGGATTTTGCCTGACAGGAGAGTGCTGGATTAGAAATGTTCAACCTGTAGTAACCACTTTAGAGTAGCTGCTCTGTGCTGATGGGAGAAAGCTCTCCTGTCAATTTATGTCATCTACATCTGGGGAGCAGTGGTAGCTATGTTGGCAGGAGAAGAACAACAGGGTGTTCACCACGCCAGTGCTTAGATGGGTGTAATTTATGCTCAGGGGCATGGTTTAGTCACATCCCTGAGCAACGTAAATTATATTGACGTAATTTGTATGTAGCTGTAGCCTACCACAGTTCCTTCTAGGACTATCCTTGGGGCAGCACAACTCTGCACTGTCCTTGCTCAAAGCCAGACACAAAAAAACTTTAATCTGTTTTGAAAGGGTCCTGATAGCTGAACTAAAAACTCCTATTTCTTTGCAAATCACTGGGGACACATTAGCCAAAGCAGCATTCATCCCACAAACAATGGTGTGGTACCACTGTGCGGTTGTATTTTTATGCAGAGAGCGAAGTCACTTTCAGCTGCTGCATAAATGGTTTCTTATGGAGCTATTCTTCTTTTAAAAAGGGGATCCAGAGCATCTGATCCTCGAACTCTTAAAGGGTCCCTCAGCCTTTTGAACACGGGACAGTTGGCAGCCTGGCAGATAAGCAAGCATTAATATTTCTTGAAAGGCCAAACTTTACAGCTAGGGTTGCTTCCTCTTTCCAGCTACATTCCACAACAAAGCAAAACTAAAGCACAGAGTTAATCTGGGAATTTTGAGACTGGGATTTTTTTATTGTCACCAGCTTTGCTGAGCCGAGGAGATAAAGAGTGGAACACAGAAAGCTCAAGCAAAAATCGTTAATGCAAGCACTTGGGCTTGAAAATGAAACATCAAGGGCCTGTGTTCATTACTTAGGGCCTGATCCTGTGATGTGTTGGAAGCTTTCTGTGCCCATTTATTTTCAATAAGAGTTTAGTGTGACAGGGGCAGGACTGGCCAACAGTTAACATTAACACTCTGTCTGGTTGATGAGTAGCTCATGATAACGCCAAAGTTTAAATTAATAGAATGAGTCATTTCATCATATATTTTTGTACAGCACCAACCACAATAGAGCTCCGATTCTGACTGTGACCTCTGGGATCTATTGCAAAACTAATCAATAAAAGTCTGAGATTTTCAAAGGATTTTAAGGATGCCCAAACCCACCTTTAATGCCCTTAGGTTCATTTGAAAACCACAGCCCATGTAAATCAGTACAGAACAGTGTCTTAGTTGCAAAGCTGATTGTGTATCATACGCAAATCACTCATGAAATTGTATCCTACTTGCTAGGATTAATGTGTTTTGATCCCTGTCCCCTTACTGCTCTCAACAGAACCTTGTTCTTTTCACAAGCTGTTATCAGATTCACTAAATTAGCAGTATGCCTTCTGCTGGCATCGTTCACTTTTAGCTACGGTAGCACATCAAAGTGAAATCAACGAATGCTTACTGAAAAAAGATAAATGTTTGCATTATGCATAAAAAGAAAGCAAGGTTCTGTTTGCATTTGCTCTTACTTTGCATTGCATATAAAAACACACTTTCAAGGTCTGTTTACAAATACATCCAAACTACAGTCTGCACTGTGCTTCGGTATGTCACCAGCAAGGGAAAAGACAATGGATTCATTCCTGCAATTCTAATACACTAATAGAAAGGAGCCTCCTAAGGATCAGGAATACGGGGTATTTTGGGAAAAGCCAAACAGGGAGCAGGTCTGCCGGAGGTTGACAAAGTAAAGCTTAGAGTGGTGCTTGTCTATGATTCGCTTGATGTGGAAGGTTTCTAATGTCCAGCTTGGAGCTTAAGAAGTGGAACATAACAGCCTTAAGATCCACAGTGTTACAGCTGGAGCCAGTGTTCCCTCTAATCTCTTCCATCCATGTGTGGATTTTTTCCATCCATGTGCAGAATAAGTTTAGGTGCACTGAGGCATGTGTGGATGTGCACCACCAGGAGAAACAAAAACCTAGCTGTGGGCACTCTGCTAATCAGCCACATGGCATCTGAATCTCTCCTGAGCACCTGCACAAACATACAGCTTACAGAAAACACGGGTTGGTGCACATATTACCACCCCTTTCAAGGTGCTCTCTGAGCCTCTTTATCCACTGACAATTACAGCATCCAGGTCAGTGAGGAAAGAGCACTTCTGACAATCTACCTTAACCCTTCCCCCCCGACAATGCTCTGGGAATCTGCTATAGTGCTCACCACCGGGGTGACGTGGGAAATGCACAAGGGGTCACATGTCCCCACATGCTCACCAACAGCCCCATGATGCTTCCAGTGAGTGTGGGGGCAGAGCAGGGGCAGGGAGGGTGCAGAGCTTGGGGCAGAGGGAAGCTGAGGGGTGCATATGGCTGGGACCTGCAGTTGAGTCCCCCCACCGGTCACCACTGCTCCCCGCCCACAGCCTGAAGGCTTGATAACAATGGAATGAACATAAGGAAAGAAAACGTTAGACTGAATATCAGGAAAGTCTTCTTAACAGGGCCTCCACTGGAGTATTAAAAGATCTCCTAAAGGAAGTGGGGGTCCATTCAGTTCTCAACCCTTTTAAAACTGGATTGGACAAAGCACTCAGGAACTGTAGGGTAAGAAACACTTCTGCATTGTCTAGGAAATAGGTGACAATAGATGATCAGTTTGAAGTTTTTTTCACTCCTTGATTTGGACAGCATTGACTACGGTGACTGATTAACTCCATGGGACAGTGGACATCCTTGCTAGCAATCCTAGATCCATCAGTGACCTTCAATTGTGTCTGCTTTAACTGAGAATTCTGCTTGGAATGCATGGAGTTCCTGCTTGTTCCTTACAGAAGATTTGCAAAGTGCTTTCTCCTCAGCAAAGACCCACAGATTGTTTCACAGATGTCAGCATATAGCTGAGATACTAATCCCCATGGGAAAGCTTGCAGGAGACATAGGTACTTCAATTTCCCAGTGGATACACCTCGTTCGAAAATGTGCTCTCACAAGAAGTCTACCACAGCCCAGAGCCAATGACCTTTTTTTTGCAGGAGGTGTAAAGCATATAATGTTGTACAAGCTGATTATGTGTAAATGCGTCAACCCCCCCACAGGGCAAGCAATCTCTGGGAGGATAATTTGCAAACTCTGAGCCAACAAGGGCACTCCCTGACAGAAAAGTGCTCTACTTGTTGGTACAACGTGTTGTAAAAAGCACTCAGACCATAATTGAGGAGCGCCTTATGTAATGCTACACACCCGGGTAAGCAATTGGCAGCAAGGATTGAGTCCAGAGCCTTGGGGCCCAAAACTATGATCCTCTCCTGCTTCAGCTAAAACACCCAGATCTGGCAACTCACAGGCTATATGGGCTCACCATACCTGGAATATTTGTATGCTGCTCCAGCTATGAGAGGGGGAACACAGATCTACACAAAGTTTGGTTATATTGATAAATGCCTGTCTCCAGAGGTGACACATGGATGGTTCGGAGAGGGCCACATGCACACCCCAGCGTCAGCCCCCCACATCCACCATCAGCACTGCGGTGCTTCGAATGAACATGGGGGCAGTCCCTCCCCTCCCCTCCCCAGAGCGGCAGGGCACAGCCCAGGTGCAATGTGAGCTTACTTCTTACACTACTAACAGGCTGCACCACTCCAGTGGAAGGGAGGACTGTGCTGCGTTCACTGGAAGCAGTGCGGTGCTGTGGCAGGAAGAGGTGGGGGAGGCGGAGCTTTGGCATAGAGGGGGTGGGGCATGGGTGGAACAGGGGTGGGAGGGGCAGGAGCATGGCTCAGAAAGGGGTGGAGTCTGGGCAGAGCAAAGAAGGGGCATGGACAGGGAGGGGGTGGAATTCCACACTGGTCACCTCTGGTCATCTCTGTCAGTTCTCAGAATATACTGCATATTCGTTTAGCAATGCAATGGCACATGCCCTTGTGCACACACAAACATGCCTCCAGTAATTTGTTTCGACATTCCTTAGTAATGGGGAAGAGCAAGAACTGCAAGTTCTTGGAGAAAATTAAATCTTGTGGTACCAGCTCTGCTTTATCCCTGTGTATAACACTTGCTCACCGCAGGGTCTCAAAGGCAGCACTGCATTTCCAAGTATATCCTCCAGTCAGTGACCAGAACAGGTGAGGTTTAAACCTGGCACTTCTCCATCCTGGGACTAAAACTATGGAGCTCATTATAAGTGTGTATCTGTCTATCCAACTGCACCACCAGATGAGTGTTTCTCTGTGTGTTCAAATAATTAGTGATAGCTGTTGTGCTTTGTTTCTGTGCCTGGACCGTATGTCTCAGTCTCATCCCATATGTTACAATGAAGTTACTCAAGATTATTTCCATAGGCCTCCTGACTAAACAGCACAGTAAGCATTTGGGAAGTTCAGCTCTTGTGATTCAGTTTCACAGTATGAGGCAGAATTTTAAGGCTCTGTCTGTAGGGGCTCTCAAGAGTTGTTTGTCTGACTTGTGACAGGATAAGGGAGTGTCAGAGGCAAGTGGCCTCTCTCAAAAATTTGCCAGTTTGCTAAAAGAATAACTCATCCTTAGTTTGCTCCTTCCCTGGAGGTTTGCAAAAAGAGGCTGGAGATTCAGCAAATCCAGTATTTTGACCAGGGGTTAGACTAGACTACCCTTTCAGTCATTAACTCTATAATTCTATGATTATACCCATACCCAATCTAGGAACTTACGAGGACCACTGCAAATACTGAGGTAAATCTGACAATTTTGTCTTCAATAATCAGATACGCTTTTAAGGATTGTGCCTGATGTGTTTCCACCCACTATTCATGGGTGTGGCCACGTTTAGTGTGGTCCCAAGACATTGGTTTACAGCTACCAGTCCTGACTCTCTGTTCTGTGCTATTTAGCTGCAATTTACCCCAAACATCTTCTAAGAGCCCAGTAGGCAGTGGAACTGTTGGTAGTGTGCTAGGCGGTACTGATCTCCTGCGGTTCAGCAAATTCTCTGGTTTGGCACCAGTCAGGTTCTGAGGGTGCTGGATTACATAGGTTCAATCTGTAACTAAAATCCCTCTGGTTCACTGGTTATGATCGTTATGCTCTTCCAATTTGACACCCAGCATGCCCCAGGCCATAGAACTTCTCCTGCATTAACCCAATTGCCTATGGCTGTACTAGAGTATACCTTTTCCATCTTGTGAAGAACTATGTGAGCCTCAGGATGAACGTTGACACATAAAGATGCTAGTATTATAACTACTATTGGTGCTCCATCGATTTTATGTAAGCCGTTGCAAGCTGACTGACAGCTTTTTGGGAATCTTCACTGTAGCTTTATGCTTCAGGGAGACAAAAGTTGATGAGCTAGTTGCTGCAAACTCCCCAGACAAATAAGTCCAGAAACTCCGGCATTGGCCCAGCTTTCTTCTACAGCTCCACAGCATAATATCATGGTCTTATTCAAATAAAAAAATAAAACAAAAAAAGCCAAGCTGGGGTCTTAGGATCACAAGATTTTAAAATGAGAATTCCCACCTTTCATGGGCATAAGCAAGACTCCTCCCTGGATGAACATTCAAACTACACTGGATTCCCTACATTTCTAAAGAAGACAGCCCTACGTTACCTTTTGGTGCATGTCTTCAGGGAGCACTCCGAGCTACTGTATGTGACGAATTCTTTGCCTTTGACCATAGTTTGCTTTTGGCTTCTTGAGCTCTATATTTTGACTTGGAAAAGAAAGGACCAACAATGAGTACCTGGATAATAGTATTTGGCTGTGATTGGGCAGCTGGGGTGCTGAAGCTGCTGCCCATTTGTTCCCACTAAACTTTTCCATCCATGAGTGGAATAAATGTTTGCATGTGCGGATGCATGTGTGAGTATGCGCCACCAAAGGAGAAACAAAAAAGCGAACTGTGGGTGCTCTGCTGGGTGGCAGATGAATCTCTCCTGAGTGGCTGCATATGTGCACAGCTTACCAGGAGCAAACACTGCAGCTGTGTTTCTTGTTGGACAGCATTATCTCACTATTTCATCGTGTCCTGCCCTCCCCATCTGTCTCTCTGTAGCCTCTTGTCTTGTCCCAACGCTGTAAAAGTTTTGGGGCAGGTGCCATCTCTTTGTTCTGTGTTTGCACAGCAGCTGGCATATGGGGTGCTGACCGTGACTGCTGTATAAATGAATAAATACTCAGCCTCATAACTGGGAACCTCGGAACAAGATCTGGACCCAACCCTCAAAGGCAAAGCATCCGCTTGTCTGGGATGTCATGGAGATGGCCGAGAAAGATTAAGTATTCCCAAGGAAAGAAATACCACACGCGGACACACTGAATTGTCAACATGTGAACAGATAAGAGGGAGAAAGTGTAAACAGTGACATGGCAAAATGCGCAGAGAATGTAAAATACTCAGGATAGATAGGTAAGCTCAAAGCAGATTGGCAGCAGAGCCATACTCTCCCTAGGATGAGATGGGGCGGCTACCCCAGGCCCTGCGCGTATGGGGGCTCTGTGGCTGCCCCATCCATCCTATGGATGGGACAGGGAGGATTGCCTGGGGCAGAGCATGAGCGGTATGGGCAGGCAGCAGCTGCAGGGGATCACCTTCCCTCGGCTTCCTCCCCTGCTCAGCACTCTCCATGTGGCATTCCACCACTGCCTCCTGCCTGCTGAGCTTCGTTTCTCTGTGGGTGTCTGGGAGGACTCCAGCCACCTGTGGAGAAGTGGGGTCCAGCAGGCAGGAAGGGTGCAGTGCAGTGCTGCATGGTGAAAGTGGGGGGTCAGAGGAGAAGTGACCCCCGCCGCCACTGCTGCCATCTGCTGCCTGTCCCCGGCCTCAGGTAACACGGCCTGGCTGGTTGGGGAGGGGGTCAGTGGTGGATTAACATAAGGGGAAAAGGGGCAGTTGGCCCAAGGCCTCCAGACTTGAGGAACCCCCAGGTTCCATAACTCCTTTTTGTTTTAACAATTTGCTTAAATGGAACCAAAGAAATGTGCCATGTCGTTTGTGATTTATGTGTAACAGCTTGTTATTCTGGTGTGTAACTATACATTAAGGCTACGTCTACACTAGAGTGATCCATTGACAGACATTACTGTTGGAAGATATCTTCTGAAAAAACTTCTGTCGACAGAGTGCAGGCATACACAAAAGTGGATCACTCCATCGATCTGCTCTGTCGACAGAGAGCAGCTACGCTGCCTGGCTGCTCTCTTGATAAAACAGCCAACCGGAAGTGCAGCAGACAGGGCTGCCCGCTGACCCAGAAGCCCTATCTGTTGACAGAGAGCCCCCTGGAGCACCCACATAGCTTTTTTTGTCAACAGATTCTGTCGAGAAAGTCGTCCTGTCTCCTGGGGGAGAGGCTGTTGACAAAAGTGCCGACTGGTGGGGCCAGAGGAACAGGCAAGAGGGAGAGCTGCCTGGCGTCCCTTGCCTGGGACACAGGGGGGATTGCCCTGGGCCTTGGCCCCACAGGACAGGCCTCACTGACAGGAAGGGACAAGGCTTGGCAAACAGGAACAGATGTGCACTCCCTGAGCTGCTGAGACCCCTAGTTTAAAGAATACCCACATTGCTGCCTCAATAACAAGACTAGAGAAAAGAACCCATGTTAATCCTAATTGTGGTAAAAATATTCCCCTTAGCAGGCTGTGAGCACTATTGTGACATGCTTTTAAAGCCTGTTTAACAGCAGTTTCATTTTAAGACAGTGTGTATTTGTAAAAGATATCACTGGTCCCAGAATTTTTCACCAGTTTAAGCATGGGGTGGTCTCTCTGGGCTGCAGAATTTCTGACGCAGGAAGAAAGAAGTGTGACATGCAGAGCTTTTTAAAAAGCCAAACTTGTGGCAAGTAATGGGGATTGAGGAAGCAGGTACCTATAACTGCACATTATAAATGTAGGGGGAAATCTTGGCCCCACTGAAATCAGAGACAAAGCACTCGCTGATTTCAGAAAGGACAGGATTTCACAAGGATTTCTGGTGAGAAATTAGGGTAGTGTATCTGTCTTCATGCTTTGACACCCCCCCAAACACGTGGGGGGAGGGCTAGTTGAGATTCCTGTTCCCATTATAAGTTCAGTGTATGATATTTCACAACCATCCCCCATGTTGGCAATGACTGTGTAGTGAAGATGGAAGACAAAAATCTTTTTTTCCAAGACTTTTCTATCCTCTTTCTTCTAACTTTGAGAACGCAATCAGTGTCCCTGTGTTATAGTCAGGGATCAGATGCAATCACCGGGGGTGGGGGGAGGGGGAGGGACCCTCAGTGGATGGCCAGTTGAGAATTCAGCTATAGAAGAAACAGATTTCTGTAAACATTTTAGCTGTCTCTGTGGATGCCCTAATTTTCCTTCCTTCCAATGGGAAAGATGGACATTTGTTTACCATGGGAGGGAAAGAGCAAAATGCAATGTGGGAAGATGATGTCAAAGACCAGTGAGCATACCCAGAATGCTACGGGGATGAAAGAAGTGTGGGATAGGTTCCCACAATGCACTACTGCAACAGTTGATGTTTGCCAATTGAGTGTGGCAGCTATGTCAACTGTGTAAGTAGTGTATGGGAAGGGAGGACAGTCAAAATTGAATTTATAAATTCCAGAATTACAAAATCAATATTAATAAAATTGAATTTATTTCATAGTGTAGACTCAGCCTGAGATGCAGTGGGCTGTATCTAACACCTACCTAAGTATTCTGAGTTTACAAAGGTGCCCAAATGATACCTTTCCCACAAATTAACACTCAAGATATTATAACCACCATGGCATACCCAGTTATTAGAAAAGTTGGCAGTGCTCTTGTCCTATACAGTAATGGGAAATAAGCTACTCAGCTGTGTACAAATTGAACCTCTCTAGTCTGACACTCTCTGGTCCACCAACATCTATGATCCAGCATGATATGAGTTACCCAGCTGTCTACTTATCATGGGTGTGGCCAAGTTTCCTAAAGTCCCATAAAGTTTGTTTACAGCCACCAGTCCTGGCTCTCAGTGTTTCCTTTTATTTAACTCCAACTTACTCCTAAATGTCTTCCAAGAGCTCAGTAAGCAGTGGAAGCACTGGTAAAACTGCTAGACAATATTCCAACAGATTCCTTGGTTCGGCACCAGTCAGGTCCTGAGGGTGCTGGATTAGAAAGGTTCAGCCTTGTAGCAACATAAATGCTGCAGAACTCATAAGCTCCATATATGAGAGAAAGAGCAGGAGCTACGGACATGATACTGTCATGTGGAGTCAGGTGGGAAGAACTGCAGGTGGCTGTGTGCTGTGCCCTGTAAAGAGCGGGAGTGACTTACTCTCCTCTCCACCAGAACAAGAAGGGAAGTAAGGGGTGATTGTGCCTCACACAGGGGTGAAAATAACTTAAGATTTCTTACAGGTCCTATCCTATTGCAGCTTGGATTCTTGCCAGCTCTTTAGATAGTTGCAGCTCAGAGCTCACCCCCTTTCTCTCACTGCTGGTTTCACACGTTTCTCTTCCCCGGGCAAACTAATTTGGTTCACTTTAATAACCACCCTTTGTTCTGGTCTGTGCCTAGAGACACAATCTAGACCATAACCCATATCTCTGCGTGAAAATGAAGGTGAAAAGAGGGAGGCATTATTATTGATCGAGGTTCTCATAGGCTTCTGAGAGCTCTTGCAACCATACTGGGATAGCTTGAGGCATTCTGGAGGAGAGAAGCAGGCATGTTACATGCTCACAAGAATGACCAAGTTAAAAAATGTCCAGATTGAACTAAGCCTATCATGCTGCCCAGGAGGCAGAATTAGGAGTCTAGGGTATACACCAAAGTCACATAACAGAACTGCTAGTGAAGAATTTGCTACTGATGCTGCTCACTTGTTGAGCCACATTTCAAAGAGAAAACTTGAACTGAAAGCCAAATCCCTGCTCACTTGACTCATATGACACCCATGGTCTCCACTAAACATTTTGCCTGGTGTATAGTATTGGAGAGGTAGCCATGTTAGTCTATATCTTCGAGAACAACAAGAAGTCCTGTGGCACCTTATAGACTAACAGATATTTTGGAGCATAAGCTTCCATGGGCAAAGACCCACCAAAGAGGACGACGTTCGTAATAAACAGCTAAAGATTGCCTATTTCTCCTGCCCTTTTGTATTGTCATAGGGAAGAAAGGTCTGTGGGCAGTCAGCAAGATTCATACTGGTAGCGTTAGTATTGCTGTCATTGCTGATTCTTCATTTCCTTTTGCTAACTGTTGTTCCCCAATATCTTTATCAGATTCTGAGCCAGACTCCAGGCACATCTGTTGAAATAGATTTCATTAGTGTCTCTAATAAAAGAGGGAAAAGACATTTGTATGATGAGAAATTTCTAAGTGCTTGGGAAGACTGATGAGCATGCTAAGAATTGAAGAGCGAGCTGAAGCTAGGTTGGGTTTGCTCAATGTGCAACTTTCAGGCTATTGGCGGATGAACCATGTGCAGAAGACCATGAAAAGGTGAAAACCTTGCTTTTCTCCAAGTAACTGGAAGATTTTCTGGACTGCATTTTCTGCATCTGACATGGAGGTCAGGGATGATGGTGATTAGTCAAAAATCAACGTAAGGCACACCCAGCAAACAACTTGAGAGTTCATCACCTTGGCTTGTTGTTCTTACCCCAACTGTATATTGACAGACTGCGAAGAGCAGCTACATGAAGTGCATTCTGCTATGGCTGGAATCACGCGCAGACACACAATCCAAGTGCAAGTCCTTCTGTGACAGAGACCAATCTTTCTCCCACTGATGTCTCTGGGAGCTTGGGTGTGGGGGTGATGTGGGCAAGGAAAGGCATTGGCTTCCCAAAACTGCCTCCACTCCCCAGCTGCCTGGGAAACAGTTCCAGCCCTCCAAGTGGCCAGGAAGGACCAGGCTGCGGTTGGGTGGGACTTATCTCCATGGGGAGGGGGAGGGAGGGAAAGTTGCTGAATGGGTGGGGCCTTGGACAGAAGGGGCAGGTCTGGGCCCTGCCTTTCCTAGCTGGGCCTTCACCCACCGCCATGTCTGAGGGGGTTGCTATAAGTTTTGAAAAGAGAAGGGCTGGAGTGCACAGACTCACAGTAAGAGAAACGTGTAGCTCTCCCAAACTATGGGTGAGAGAAACTCACATTTGAGTTAGTGATTTACAACAGGTTTGCAAAGATTATAAAACAAACTCATTAGTCGGGGGGTGGGGAGCTGCACCACAAGTGGCTTGGCACTGGTGTATAATTTCCCATGAGTGTAAATAATGCTTTACCCACCACTTTCCCTCACAGCATGTTTATACAAAGCACATTGAACTCCGGCATTTATTTCAGTTCCTCTTCAAGTCAAATTCAGAGTCTGCAATTCTCCTGTTGCAGTCTGAATATCAATAACACCTACAGTACAGAGAGGTTCCCCATTACTCATCTGCAAAGAATACAAGACAAAAAAGGGAGATTTGGTTTTCTGGCTTTGATATTTACTTTTAACATCAACAGTCACATCTTCTCCTTTAATAAAGTTCTCTTGATGTAAGGTACATTTCACAAGGTGTTACTTGACTTGCCATTTGCTTTTCTCATCACTGGAGAACAGTGAACTTGTATGAGAAGATTACAAAAAAACAGGGAAGCCAAATGAAGCTATGCTGATTTGCTGAAGTTCTGGTTCTCATTGTCGTCTCTTCAGCTATATCTACACTGGCAGCCTCTGTCGACAGAGGTCACTGTCTACAGAGAAACCTCAGCAGTACTTCTGCTGACAGATCCTAGCTACGCATAAAAGCAGCTTGAAAGAGACATCCGTGCTGGCGACAGAGAGCAGCTGGACTGCCTGGCCCTCTCTCGACAGAACGGCTAACCGGAAGCTCTGCAAACAGGGTTACCTGGGGAACCAGAAGCCCTCTCTGTCAACAAAAGTGTCTACACAGGCCCCTCTATCTACAAAATACTGTCGACAGAGGCAATATACCTGATGGGGGAGATGTGTAACACTGCTGACTAAACAAAAAGGCAGGCAAGTAGCACTTTAAAGACTAACAAAATAATTTATTAGGTGAGCTTTCGTGGGACAGACCCAAACAGCTGAGTTTTGTTAACAAACTCTCGACAGAGCACTTTAACTGTGTAGATGCTTGGTGAATTTTGTCAACAAAAGCCCAGTTTTGTTGACGGAGGCTGCTCATGCAGATGCATCCTTCAGGTCTTTAGCCCCAGACATGTTCTAGTTTCAACAGATATAACAGTCCAAAACTAACACAAACCAATCAGCCTGACTTCAAAATGGCAGCCAGTCAGGCAGTCACATTGAGAAACTTCTAAAAGATAACATAACACTTTCTGATAGTTGCTGTTTGGGGGAAAAATAGATTTCTAGGCATTCAGATGGAAGATTTATCTGATACTTGGAATCTTGAAGAGATAAAAGCTCTAACTAATCAGCACTGTTTTTTGTCTCTTTGAAGAATTGGGTTATATCTCCTGTGAAAGTAAAATTCTATACTTGCTTGTTAGATGTATAATTTAATTTGTTTAGGTCTTTTTCTTACTATGTAGGTCTAAAATTATCTGGATTATTTTTTTCTTCCTTCTTCTTCTCCCACCCCACAAGATATGAACTTTTGCTTCACTTTAGATTTTTTTCCTCCTAACAAAATACATGTTTGAGTGAATAAATCTACACTCATTATTTTAACTTCAATTTTTTTCAGCAGTGTAGTCTGTAACTTCACAAATAACAACCAGTCCTGTGGCACTTTAGAGGCTAACAAACTTACTAGGTCATGAGCTTCTGTGGGTAAAAACGGGATTTGGGGTGGAAATAGAGGATCCAGGGGTTATATAGCAAAGAGAGGTTATGATGGGGGGTGGGAGAGGGAGAGGTTCATTCCACAGCTTAAAAAATACTTTCTTTTGAGTGTGAATGGAAGCATTTGTTGGTTGCTGTGATGGAGTGTATAATTTCATCACTGGGCAGGAGGAGGTTAAGGAGCTGCTCTGGGATAAGATGACTCCACCTCTTCAGCCTTGCTAAACTTCCTCTGGTTGCATGTGGGATTAAAAGCTATCCAGGCCGCTGAGTAAGGAGCTAGCAAGCCAAGGAGGAGGACATGCCTTGGGAGATGTAGGGAACAAACTAAGCTGATCCCGTACCCAGCCAGCAAGCAGATTAGCCTCAGCATCCAGACACTGAGATTAGGACTGAAAGCCCAAAAGTCAACATGCCCTGGGGACAACTGGTGGCCAGACAGGGTACAGATTGGGGTAGAAAGAGACTCAGGGAAGCTGACTTGAAGCTGACACTAGAGTCCAACAGTTGAGCACCGAAATGAGCCTCCCAGGGCCCTAGGGGAGTGGGAAAGTCCAAGTTCCCCTAATCTGCACTATATGCACTAGGTAGAGTTGCTACCCTCTGGACCACACCCATTAGGGGGCACTGCCACTGTACACTTTAACCACTAGGCAGGAGACCCCGGTCCCCCCACTGTTCACAGTTGCTTAGACAGACGTGCTAAATGAAACACACAAGCAATCTGCTCTAAAGAGAGAAGTTAGCAACTCCCAAATTTGTGACCTCTCCTATTTGATCCAAAGACAAACCTAATGAAATTGTAGTTATATTTCATGTAGTAAAGTTGGTATGTTCCTTATGGGCCAGCCATACACTACAGCATAAAATAAGCAGGATTGTGAGTATTAGATTATTGGCAAATACGGTAAACATGGATTTCACTGTACATACACACACATATTGAGGAAAATATATTTCCATCCATGATTATCAAAATTTACACTTAGGCGAAGTAAAAATGTGCTGCTTTGGAACTTATTAGGGTTTGAGAATATTTACTCGTATATTTTGACAGGTAATCCTGGGAAATTGTGTTTTAATGGTCATTAAGCTTTTTTAAAATCTTGGTTTCTTCTGTTATTCAGTAATTATTGCCTGACCCTGATCCCAAATTTCCCACAACTGTGAAAATGTAATTTGACAAGCATTAAAAATGCTTAAAGCCCATAGTTCTGCATACATTTGAAAACAAATTTATGCATAAATGTTGCATAAAAACAAATTTTATTAGTATGTGTTGAAATTATGAAAAAACCTAAATGCTGCCAAGCTTTAGAATAATTCACACTCTCGAGCTGGTTAAACAGTCACATAGCCTGCAAACTTCTTGCTCCATACCTCAGAGTCATTTGCACAATCTCATGGCCTCGTACTCCTAATTCACATAGGACTCTCTCAAGACTACTTGGCCTCAAATTAAAATACAGAGCAGCAGGACGTTTGTAACCATCCTGCTCATGCCTGAAATCTATTTCTATTCATCCTGTTTCAGCGGAAAAAATAAGCATCATGCATCACGCTAGATTAGTAGCAATGTCATATTGCACTGTTACACAACACAAGGGAGCTCTTCCACTTCCAAAGTGGAAGACAGTTTGCTAATTTCTGCAGTACATTACATCTTGTAATAATTGAAACCTATCAAATGGATATTTTTCTTCAGCTAAGAACTTTAGGATATTATTGTCTGGCTATAAATATTTTGTGCCATGTATGCCAAATAGTTCTTTCATTGTGGAATAGTAACAGAGAGGGAGGCATGCTAGTCTATACACTATCAAAACAAAAAGCAGTCAAATAGCACTTTAAAGACTAGCAAAATAGTTTATTAGGTAAGCTTTCGTGGGACAGACCCACTTCATCAGACCATAGCCAGACCAGAACAGACTCAATATTTAAGGCACAGAGAACCAAAAATAGTAATCAAGGAGGACAAATCAGATTTGCTCACCATGATCATTTTTTTCTGATTTGTCCTCCTTGATTACTGTTTTTGGTTCTCTGTGTCTTAAATATTGAGTCTGTTCTGGTCTGGCTATGGTCTGAAGAAGTGGGTCTGTCCCACGAAAGCTCGCCTAATAAACTCTTTTGCTAGTCTTTAAAGTGCTACTTAACTGCTTTTTCTTTCATTGTGTGCATCATAGTGCATGTATCACTATGGGCTTTTCATTGTTATGGAAAAAGAAGAGGGTTGGTGGGAAAGAATCCTGAGTTCCATTCTTGGCTCAGATACAAACTGTTTCTGCTGCTGTGGACAAGTTACACAATTTCTGCCTTAATTTCCCTATATGTGAAATGGGACAATCAGTAAATACTCACGTGGCTTAATAAGCAGAATTCTGGGCTATGACTATGGAGACTTAGAATCACTTACAACTCTGTCACTATCTTCTGTCTGAATCTGGGTGATTCATCATGCTGCTCTGTGCCTCAGTTTCGCCACCTGTTAAACGGGGGTTTATTATATTGATCTCCTTTGAATGTTGCTTTGAGCTCTGCTGATGAAAAGGGCTTTATAAAAGTTAGGTTTTATTATTTATTATTGTTATCATTCCGTGGAGAATTTGTGGGAATTACTGTTTGAACAACTTTTTGCAAAACATCCTGCAGATGTACAATGCTGTATAAGTATGTTATTCTTGATTTTACCATGAATAAAAGTGATTGTATTCCATTTCAGGAGTAGATTTTTCCCTTCTTGTGCTATCCAACAGTGCCAAATGGAGGAACATACTCATAGTGTTTCCTGGTGAATTACCATAAGATCACATCATGCTACATGATGAGGTAGGTAAGAATCACCAGGAGCAAAATTTCAGTAACAACAATGTGTTAGTGACCGCTATATTTCTTAGTCAGAGATGCATAAACAGATCTCTCTCATAATTAGGAACATGGATAGTGATTCAATTAATAACACTAATGCTAATCATATGTATTATCATGAACACATAGATATTACAATTCTAATGAACATATTCCATTATTATTTCTGTAATAATGTGTGTGTGCACAAAGAAGATCTGGGCCGGGCACCTTTGGGAAGTGTACAGTCTGAAAAAGTATCCTCCTGCTCCACAAGAAGTTAATCAGAGTTTCAGAAGTGATTGAAAATCAAGCCCTAGGGTAAGCTTAGGGCAGACACAAAAATTATGTTTAGAGAACATCATTAAGTTTGCAAACATAGGCACTTACATGCCAGAGACTGCCAGATTTAAGGTGTCTGTGCAACTGTAATTCAGTCCCTTTGGGTTACAGTCATTAATGATATCAGCACATACTATTTTTGCCTTAGGACCAACCTCTTGTGCTCTGTGCATTACAAATCAGGCACCTTCCTCCTCCACCCTCCCTAAGCCCAGAAAAGAGTGTTACTGAGAGTACAGGAAAGACAGGCTTGCAATTCAGGTAGCCAAAACTGGAGCCAGCATGACTTGCAAGAGCATAGGTTACGAAGAAAGTCCTGCTCTGTACTGAGCTGGAGCATGCTCAGACAGAGCATGGAGCATGCCATATAGAAGCTTCAGGGAATTTTGTTGCTAAAATCTGAAGGGCTGCGGAGCGTGTGCAGACTCTGGTTTTTCAAAGGTTTAGAACTTCATCATATTTGGGCAGATTGTTGCAGGAATAGCAAAAGGCACATCCCTGACCCAAAGACCATCTCATTACCAAATGTCAAGGCCCGGCTTTTATGCATGGGGGAAATAGAGCTTTTCCAAGAAAAGGTCACCAGAATTTTTTAACAAGGGAAAAAAAGCCATATTCTTCACTAGCCTTATTCTCAGAAAAAGCTGAGTCATTTGGCTGAAATTTCCCGTTTGGCTGAAATTTCCAAAAACAGTAAGTTGGATGGAGAAGTGAGTCACGGAGAGAAAAGATGACCTGTCCAACATCCCACAGAAAGTTGGAGGCAGAATAAGATATTTAAACCTCAGTCTTCCACGTTCCAGGCTCTGGTTCAAATCTGAGGGACAGTATTCTTCCTGCAATGAAGTGAGTCATTCCTCCTGTTCTGGTCAACACATAATTAACCTGTTTATGGAGTTGCCTCAAGGAGGCAGATATTCTTGATACTGCCACTCATATCACTGGACTTAAAATACACTGTTGCTCCAGGCAAAACAAACAAAAAAACCCAGTCCAATACTACTTAGTCTAAACATCCAGTTACAACAAAATCAAGACATTTGCCAGCCCTGTGCTGTAGTGGGTTTATGCAGAAAGCCATACAGACAGTTTTCATTCACAGGCTAGTTATGAAAGAAGCCTCTAAAACTCAGTGCTGTACCCAAAGGCATTTGTTTTAAGGCAACAGGCTTTCTACTTCAGAACACAATCAGAGATAGTGAAATTGCTGAATCCAACAGCTGCAAAACACAGGGAACAATACAGGCTGTGATCTCTTTCATCAGCTGCCTGAACAGTGAGGTCTTTGAAACGGGTTAATCAGAGACTCGCTAATACCTTGGCAACCCCATTTTCTATCCCTCTCCTCTCATTGTGTCGTTCCTCTGTGGTTTGTGGAGCTGAAATATGAGGTGGCAGGATGAGTGGCATGGCTTTTTGCTTTATAGCTTTCCACTATCTCACTTAGGCAGTAATGAATCTGAAGTGAAAGCTCCTTCAGCTGACAGCCTAAAATGTGAACTGTAGAACTGCAGTATCTATTATAGGATATGGGAGAAACTCTAGAGATGGTTGCTTTTAAGCTGACCCTACACATCTGAGGCTCCTGACATTATTTCTTGCTCCCACTCTGCTTATTTTTCAGTCTCTCTTCTTTCCTGCCATTGTTATTTAACTCTCTGATTTGTTCCCTCTCCTTAAAATTATTATTATTTCCCTCTTGCCCTTAAGTATTCTTTCCCTCTCCTGGTGGCTTCCTTTCCTCTTCCTTCTATTCAACCTGGACTCAGATCTGCCTCAGGTTTGGGCTCCCCCAGTATAAAAAGGATGTGGATGTGCTGGAGTAGGTTCAGCAGAGGGCAACAAAAATGATTCAGGGGCTGGAGCACATGACCTATGAAGAGAGGCTGAGGGATTTGAGCTTCTTTAATTTACAGAAGAGAAGACTGAGGGGTGATTTAATAGCAGCCTTCAACTTGCTGAAGGGTAGCTCTAAGGAGGATGGTGAGAAACTGTTCTCAGCGGTGTCAGATAGCAGAACAAGGAGCAACGGTCTGAAGTTACATAAGGAGAGGAATAGCTTGGATATTAGGAAAAACTACTTTACGAGGAGGGTGGTGAAGCACTGGAATGTGTTGCCTAGAGAGGTGGTGGATTCTCCATCCCTGGAGGTTTTTAAGTCCTGGCTTGATAAGGTCCAGGCTGGGATGACTTACTTGGGGTTGATCCTGCTTGAAGCAGGGAGCTGGACTAGATGACCTCCTGAGGTCCCTTCCAGCCCTAGGATTTTATGATTCATCCTTCCTTGGGATGTGGATGATCCTTTTGAGTATGCTGAGAGAGGAGAAATGAGCTCCAGATAGACCTGGGCAGGGATTTTTTTTGACAAATTCATCAAAATAGCTTTGAGAAAACTTGTCTAGAAGGTATGTCAGATCCAGGATGGTGCTGTCCAGTTCAGTGCAGCAACTTCAACCTGTGCTTCTTACAGCCCAGCTGAGCACCCAAACCATGAGGCTGTTGGCTATTTGAGATACTCTTTTTTCCTTTTTTTCTCTCTGACTTTTTTGTGAAACTTTCCAGAATGTCTGTTTTGTTCCAATGAAGAATAAAACTAAATTCCAAGATAGTGAAATTTTTCACAGACTAGGATTCTTGTTTTCTAATTCCTAACCCCAGAAATATATTTTGTGCTGGAGATGAGCATACATGTTGTTTTGTATCTGAGCAGAATGGTGGCAGAAAGGAGGAAAAGGTTGCTGTCTAAGACTGTGCCCATTTACACATCAATAGCTGCTATAGATTGGGGGCTGCTGCCAGAGCAGGAAGCTGAGCAGAACCTTTCTGCCTGAAGCCACGAAAGGACTGTGGATGAAAGCCCTTTCTCAAATGCTCTTGGTGTTCCCACACATAGTGTCAAGTCAAACACTCCCTCCCTTTTTAGGATCTGATTTTTGTTAATATAGAAATTAATAGGATGACAAAGTTCAGCTTAATCCCCTTCCTCGGGCCTGGCTTCTCCGACAGCTCCATCAGCACTGCTTATTATATCATCCCTCCCTTAATGGCCAACCTATCTTCTCTTACATGTGTTCAGCAGCAAATTGTCTGCTTCTGTGAGTCTGCAGGATCAGCTTATTCCTTTCCCAGTGGGCTGTTCTCTTGCTGACAGGATAGAGTGTTACAGGTAAACCCTTGCCTGCTTCTTACAGGCACATTTCCAGTGGGGATATTACACGATCTCGCATGATGCTCTTTTTCCCAAACCCATGGCTCTGTCTTTTCTGCCCCAAGCTCCACGGGGACTACTCAGCCCCTGCCTCAGTTTCTGAAATTCCTCGTAGCACCAGCTATCAGCTCTGCTTTGCTTCCTCTCTGACTGCATGTGCTCCAGAATAGAGGCCTTCTGCCATCTTCCCTGGAGACAGCTATGAACATGGTTGTTAATCACAAACAGCACCTATGAGTCATCCTTTCCTAATTTTGGCTCTCCGGATCATGATTCTGTGTAAGAAAGGGCAGGGGGTGGAGGGAACAGAAGCAAGCACAAAACTTCAAGTTCATTGTCCTGGAAGAGCAGAGAGGAGTAGGGATCTTGAGTTCAGCTCGAACAACTACACACTAAACCTTAAACCATGGAAATCCAGCTATAAGGCACACCCTGACTTTCAATAAAGATGTGAAACTCCTTTTCCAAATAGAGCATGATTCAGCTTTGTCACTGTTCTGAACAGCGGAGCCATGCCAGGAGCTAGTAGGAACTTGATGTAGACAGGGCTGGAACTACTGGAATAAGTATCTTTATTGCTTGTTCCCAGTCATAGAAATGGTACAAGGGATTTACACATTCGGTTACAAAACTTGTGACTGCATGTGGGAATTACACTGCCAAAAAATGTGTCTAACCTGCAGTTTCGCCAACTTCCACTGCTCAAAATCTTGAGTCAACCACCCTCTGAACCATGAGATTTTTAAACATGAATTTGGGGTTCTTTTCATTGGGCTTCTTGGTTTCTGAGCCTTTAGGATGCACTGTGATCACACTTTCAGACTTTTCTTTAAAATCATGAGGGCTAGAAATTTCATTTACCAAAATATTTAATAATAAATAATAATAATAATAATGAAATCTTCACCTTTGTTCCTAGAGTTTTGAAGAAAAACTGTAAAATAGGAGAGCTAGGCATGGTGTTTGCTTAGGATCTCACCTCGGATTCAGCCAAGCTCTGAAGAGCATACTTCAGTCTCTTCCTAGTCACAAAAACAGATAAGCTACATACTGAAGAGTTGCTAAAGTTAAAGCTTATTACACAAATAGATCACAAATTCACTGACATCTACTCCCAGGATGGTAACCTGCTTTTCTGTGCTGTAAAGCAATATATATAGGTCTCTAGTCGAGCACTCTTGGGACCTGACCAGTGCTGCATGACAGAAGATGCCAAAACATGGGAGGACAATATTGTCTAATGACATTACCAACACTCTCACTGCTAAATAGGCTCTTAGAAGCCATTTGAAGGTAAATTAGAGCTAAACAACAGCACAGAACACTGAGAGCTAGGACTTGTGGCTGTAAACAAACTTTATGGGACCATGGGAAACTTGGCCACACCCCTGAGAAATGGACATCCAACTAACTAAAATCATGCTGGATTACGAATGTTGCCAGACTGGAGTGAGCTGGGCTATAGAGGTTCAACCTGTACATTGTTCTTAGTCTAGAAAAAAGAGGGAAAATGTAGTAAGTTGGCTAAGACTCCACTATTTCTTTGGTTGGTAAGACACTAATTTCTAGGACTTGGTCACGGCAGCCTCCCCTCCTCACTCTCAGTGGCATTCTGGAAGAGGCTATTTGCATCCTGTAACTTATTGTTGAGTTGTTTCCTTCAGAAACCAAGGTACTTTAGTCAAATCCTGAACAAAATTCTTCATTAACATCTGAAGTAACAAATATTGATGAGACCGGTCTACAGTGAAATCCACACCCCTCAAATGGAAAGGCCCACTTGGGGTTGTTGACTAGACTCTTGAGTGAGGACCAGATATTCTGTGCTGCAGCAGGGGCAAGGTGGTCTCATTCACCTTCCTTGACTGGCTGTGATGGTGCATAAAGCAACATGGGGAATAGTTTTATTTATACCAGCTGGGTACATACAGCAGAAACTCACTGGAGCTCAGCACGCTCTGTCCCACCTATTGACATGCCCACTGTATTGGAAGTTGGCGGTAGGGGCAGGGGTGGGAGGTAATCAGTTTCTATTTGCAATGTCCATGTAAACTGAGCGCTTGGGCAGCCACACAGGAAAGATTCAAATGCTGCCTGGTGGATTAGCAGAATGCCCACAGCTGGCAGGATGTGTTTCTATTGGTGGTGCACATCCACACATGCCATGGTGCACATGACAAAATTTATCATGCACATGGATGGAAAAAAATAGAGGGAACATTGTCTGTGAGTGCTGTGGAATCAGCATTTAAATCTTACTTAAATGCACAAAACAGTGTTTACATGTTGCATAGGCCTCTACTGATCCTTTGCTCAGAGCTGATTTTCACCCCACATTCATTTGAACAAATCCTACTTGATGCGTTCCCTTTTCCAGATGATTTTGCCCCCATTCTGGGTCAGAATGGAGGAGCTGCATGGAATGTAACTGGAATTTCAGCTTCTCTAGTCAAACATTCTCTACATGATATTTCCTATTTAAGAATGCTCACATGTCCGAATTATTAACAGCACAGGGCTTCATTGGTTACAGTTCTGTTAATCATATACTTCCGAATGCTTAGTTAGAAATTTGTCAGTTGGAGGGTAGAGCTGCTTAAAGTGACTAAGCTGTGTCATTGCAATTCGTTGTGAAACACATTTAACGTCCTTAGGGAGTGAAGCCACAGAGTGCCAGCTGTGTGTGTGTGTGTGTGTGTGTGTGTGTGTGTGTGTGTGTGTGTGTGTGTGTGTGTGTGTGTGTGTGTATGTAAAGACAGCACTAGCTGGTCATGTTATAGAAGAATAGGCTCAGTTGGTATTGCAACATATAAGGAACTGACCAGGTATATATTCTGAATAGGACAATTTAGCTCAATAATTTTCGAAAGAAAATTATTGGAGATGTGGAGATGAGAAGGGAAAGTTCCCTTCGTCCTAATATTTTCATGAAATCATTCTGTACAACGCTCACTTGGTATATGTGGCTTATGAACATAATTCCTGTCTGACAGTAGTAGATAACAGAGAAATAGATATTTGAGGATTATCCAGTACTTCCAATGGCACGAATTTACAGATGCAAAATCAGTGCTCTCCAGACTGTTAGAAAATCACTATGATATAAACACAGGGTTTACTTATTTAGTTTCTAATCATGGAGTCCTAATATAGTTGGCTCTATTCAAGTCTATTGTAGAGTGTATATGAGTCTTTTGCTCCTTGTTGGAATCATTGTTGGCCTGACATAACTGCTCCAAGGAAACATGTCAGCTGGAAAAGAGGGGGTGACTTTACACCTGAGAGCACTGCCTACAGAGTTCATTCAGTCACTTCTGATATCAGAGGAACAAACAAGACTTGATCCTCCAGAGGCTAGAAGAGCTGGAAGGAAATAGTAACCAATCAGGACCCACTGAATGAGATAATAGGTGTTGTCTGCTTCTACAAAGTGGTGTAACTATGTGCAGGAGAGGAGCTCCCAGGCCCAACCCAAAACTCCGAAACCTAGGCCAGGGCCTAAAACTGTTCACACCTAGGCTACATCTATACTACCCCTCCCTTTTGGAAGGGATATTTAAATTACATGGATTGGAACTGGTAAATGAGGTGCTGATATAAATATTCAACTCCTCATTAACATAATGGTGGCCAGTTGTGCTTCGAAAGTGCTGCTTTTGAAATGCAAACTGGCCATGTAGGCATGGGAGCTTCGAAATAAACCCCAGACATCAAAATTCGCTTATTCCCAAAACAAACTGGGAATAAGGGAATTTCAAAGTCTGGGGTTTATTTCAAAGGGCCCGCATCTACAAGGCCAATTTGCATTTCGAAAGCAGCACTTTCGAAGTGCAGCTGGATGCCATCATGCTAATGAGGCGCTGAATATTCATATCAGCACCTCATTAACCAGTTCCAATCAGTGTCATTTAAATACACTTTCTGAAAGGGAGGGGCAGTGTAGATTCCACCCTAGACTTAAACTGTCTGTTTGTGGAGTATGACAGCCCAGGTGACCATTTTTAATCTCTTATCAGTCTTGCAAGTGGCTCGTGGGTCATCCTGCTCCTGAAAAGTTCTGAGAAAGTCAATGGGAGTTTTGCCTGCCCTGTTTGATTGGGGATGGGAGCATATTAAAACATGGTAACATTCTGGATTAATGACTATTAAGCACCTGTAAAAATTTAATTACCTGCAGGTTTGAATCACAACCAACTAATGCAATAGTAGCTGTGATGAATTCAGAGGGCTGGTGCTCGGCCAAGGCCTTTAAACAAGCTCCTAGGAGTAACGCCTTTAACATGCTGGACACCCAGGACACATTCTTTTTCCCCAGGGCAGGTCTCAACAACTCTGAAATGGGGCATTTGGGATCCTACTATTCCTGTTTCTTTCTGTAGCACTCTGCATAAGTCCAGCTGAAATCAGACTCCCGAAAGAGATTCACCTTGACAGTCTACAATGAATTCAAGAGGCATTTGCAACCTTTCCAAAGCAAGGTAATATTTATTAGTCATCTTGAAATAGAGCATCTGGCAGTCTTTAAATTAACATGACAGAGGTAAGCTCAGTCATGGCTTCTTCATATCCTGATTCTCTGAGCTTCTTCTCCTGTTCTGCTCAATTTTAAGTGGACCTCTGTTCACACCCCATACCTTTACCTTATGGCAAGGTGAGCAAGGCAGTTGACCTGAGCCCTGTGCCTTTGGCTCCAATTAATGACAGCATGCACTCCCCACTGGCCAGGCCCCAGCATTGTCATGTTGCCTGGGGTCTCCCCAAGTGGTGCCAGCCTGGGAGCAACATGGAAGTGGGTGGGCCGAAGGCTGGAAGGGGCAGGGCTTGGGGAAGTCAGCCCAGCCCTTCTCCACGTACATTTCCTCTGTGGAATGGTGGACAGTGCTCTGTGACATTTCAAAGCGGCCTGGGGGCAACTGCCCCCAGGCTGGCTATGTTTGTTTTCTGGGCTCAACCTTCCCACATTCAGCAGCTTCAGCATCCCATTTTCTATGTGTTAATGTCCGGTCACTGAGGCTACATCTACACTAGAAGCATCTGTCTACAGAAGGACTTAGTGGAAGAGATGGTCCAACAAAACTTCTGTCAACAGATCACGTCTACACATAAAAACAGGTTGACCTTTGGATGTGCTCTGTTGACAAAAGGGCCCCCAGAGCATCTACACAGCTTTTTGACAGTTTCTGTAGACAAAACGCATTTTGTGTGTAGATGCACCACAAGTTTTGTTGACAAAACCCCAGTTTTGTCTACAAAACTCTCTAGTGTAGAGGTAGCCTAAGGCTTCATTGTTATATTAGATAGGTAGCCGTGTTAGTTTGTATCTTTGAGAACAACAAGAGGCACCTTATAGACTAACAGATATTTTGGAGATATAATATGTCTACCATTCAACCATGTTGATTCCAGCTAAGACACGTCTCCCTACTAGTCCCCGTGAGAAACTAACTCTTTTGCACCCGAGGGGTAGTGATATCTATTGTGCATGTCATACAAATCGCTCAGAAACATATTATGAAATTCCCATGTTCATTGCTCTTGGGAACAGGTATAGCTGATTCTGGTCTTTAAACAAAAATTCTCCTTTGTTTGTTAATTGTTAACTTAGTGTTTTCTCTGTGCAAACAGGTCATCACCCTGTTTCTCCTCCATACACTAAGTACAGTGAACCTCCCAGGCACATGCAGAGGTCATGGCTGCTGACTGGAATAGATGAGCAATACCAGACATGGCTGGAATGACATCAAGATAGAGGCTTGGTTTGGATCCTTGATTTTCCTTGAGCTTAGAGGAATTCACTGTTGGAGTTTAGTTCTGGCCCATCTCAATCTGTGATCTTTTAACAATCATTGCACTGCAGGAGCATCCAGAGCCCAAGCAGTGTATTGCCCTTTACCTGATATTGCTATCTCTCACACTGACTTAGCTTCATAGTGAGTAACACAGTTCCTGCCTACCCCATCATTCTGGACCTGTAGCATGGGAAGGCAGCATGAGCCAAAGGTGCCAGCATGCCAGTGATTTGGCCCTTAGATTACAACACCACCATATATTTCTTTTTGAGCACATCAATTTCCCATTTACAATCTACAGTAAACTTTTTCATATCCAGCAGCCCTGGGACTGGGAGGTTGCCAGATATTCAAATATTCTGGATAACACAGAGGTATACCCAGCAATGCATAACACTAAAGAAAAAACAAGATTAGATATTAAGAAACAAACAGAAATGTTTGCAGGATACTTTATTTATGAACAGTAGTAGTATTGTACACTGTAAGCTTTACTGTATTTGCTGTATTTCTTTGTCTTTGCTTTCACTATTCTGTTCTTATGGAAAACATAACTAAAATTCCCTTATAGTTAAAATGCCAGTTATTTGAAAGTTCCAGATGATAGAATGCCTGTTGAGACAGAGTTTACTGTACATACAAGTCTCCATCTTCTGTTTTGTTAAGGTCACAGACTACTCCACATAGTCTGTTCATAACTTTCCACTTGTGTCACTCTTTTCCAGTCCTATTTACAACCATTTTCCTCTCTCTCTTCCTTCCTACCCTCTCCTCCCTCTACAACAAAGATGAGGAATTCAGAGAAAGCCCTTTTTTATCCTTTTGGTGTATTTTAATCTTAACAGCAAGATACAGAATGCCCGTATTTTGTTCTGTGCAGTTTCAAAACCTGGCAATCTACAAAGGTTGGATATTTTCATAGCAGAGGTTCTGTAGGTTAAAGTAAGTAAATAAAACACAGTAAAACAGATGGACAATAAATGACTAAAAAGGAAGGAATTAGGAAAGATCAAAAGAATGAGTTTTCCTTTATTTTTGCTACGATGGGCATGGCTAGCCTGTCAAGTATTACAAAAGCTCAGAGAAGAGCTTTATTGAAAAAAGGATTCCCAGCCATTTTGATTAGTAGGTTATATTAATGCCCATCATATTAATATTGTGGATATATTAATCTTTTACAGCACTCTGGCTAAGTAAGAACTTTAAACACTTATTTAAGAGACAAACCATCGCAATGGTAAATTGTTACAGGCTTACAAAATGTGCAGTCAAAATGTGTTATAACATCAACTGCAGCAGAGGTAAATCTAGCATGATTTTGGTTTCCGATTTTTTACAGGACTGTAGTATAATTCTATAATATGGTTTTATCAACATAGTTTAGTCTCACCTACATAGAGTGACCATATATCCCTATCCCAAATATGGGACAGGGAAATATGGTTGTGGGGAGCCTCCCCAGGTGCGGCTGCCAAGTGCTGAAGCTCTGGTTGACCTCCCTGTCCCACACCTCAGGACACCAGGAAGGAGGCAGTAGCCACTCTGGTAATCCTCTCGGCTTCTCTAAGGCACTGGGAGCCTAGAACCAGGCAGCAGATGATGTGGTGTGATCTCAGCTTCTGCGTGCTCTGTGGAGCCAGGAACTGGGTGGCAGCTGAGGGAGTGGGATCCCGGCTTCCCCGCACCCCGGCGAGTGACAAAGGAGGACCCATCTGTCCCCCACGCGCCAACATACCTATCCCTCTGCAGGCCCCCTGCTGGCTCCTTCTGGTGTGGCCAGAGAGCACATGAATACCTGCGCTCCATGTGCTCTCCAGCCAGCAGCTGCTCCAGCACACCAGCAGGGGGCCAGATATGGGGCAATTAGCCCCTTTGTTAAAATAAGGCTGGTGCCGAAAAGATGGGGCTGTCCCACCAACAATGGGATAGATGGTCACCCTACAGCTACACAGTTGAGATCTAATACATTAGAAGCATAATTTGATAGTAACCCAAGGACCCCTGCAAGATGGTCTCCATAGGTTTGTGGGGATATTTTTAGAAGTGTCTTTAATCAGCCTAGGTAGTTTTCACTCATAGTCTAGATCAGGGATCAGCAACCCCCAACACACGTCAATAATGGCATGTGAGCAGATTTTTATCAGTACATGAGGTAGGAGCTTAACCCCGCCCCTTCTCTACCATGCAGCTTGCTCAAAGTCAGACTGCCTGTGGATTAACAAATGACCATTTAATGCTGCCAGCCACCACCTACATGGTAAAGCTCTGCACCATAATGTATTTATTTATTAATGAAGCTGTTGTGAGGAGGACTATTAGTGACTTTAAAAAGTATCACTGACACTTTGATTGTACATAGAGGTCAAAAGGTCAAATTTCAACACTCATCCTCAGAAAGGTTAGTGACCCCGATCTAGATTGCTGGGTGTGTGGTGTAAAGGATGGTCCTCAGTGGTCAGAGTACTAGCCTAGGCTGTAAGAAACTGGTCTTTGGTTCCAGCTCTGGTATAAATATCCTGCCCCACCTTGGAACAGTCACAAAGTTTATGTCTATATTTGGAGTTGGGGGGGCGTTATCTGCATCTTGAACCTTTGTACTTATCCTATGCACATCCAGCTGGTACAGTTGAAAACAGTAATGTAGAAAGCTGCAGCATTGGTTACCTATCCTGAGTACAAACCTGCCAGGTTTATGAGTAGACATCTGAGGTGGCTAGCCCATGCTACAGCTGTTATTTTTAGTGGGCTAATGAAAGTATGTCTACTTGAACTGGGACTTCCTATCCCCTCCTCCCACCTCTAAATAGAAATGTAGCCTTGGTCCCTCTGTGGCTTAATTCCCATCTGTAAAATGGGGCAATGATCTTACTCTACCTCACTGGTTGTTGTGTGGCTGTTTTGAGGCTCATATTGAACATTGTGCAGTGCTCAGATTAAGTGGTGAAAGGGCCATACAAGTACCAAAATTGACAGAAACTCTGCTGTATGTTTAAGTGCTGTGCTGAATCAGCATGGGCTTATCACATGCTTAAGTGCTTTACTGAGGGCAGATCCACACTACAAAAGGAATTTGACCTAAGATACATAACTCCAGCTTCAAGAATTGTGTCACTGGTGCTGATGTACCTTAGGTCAAATTTCAAGCACAGCCCCACTGCTGAAAGTTGATGGAAGAAACTCTCCTGTCAACTTTCTGTTATGAGGAGTACCACGATCAACATGGGCACCCTCAGGGTTCTATTTAGCTTGTTCCTATTAGGCATGCTAAATCAAACCCCAGAAGATCGACCATGGCAGCATCAATCTTCTGCTTAGTGTAGGCAAACCCTGAATCAGGGCCTTAGCACTGAGTGAAAATCAATAAGCCCCTCTAAGCAACATCACTTTGTTCATTCATATGGTGCTGCTCTTACTGGAGGAGGAAATTCAGTTAAGGTGAACTTGGAGATCTGATATCTACCCCTCCCTTCATGTGGGTATCTATCCTTGAGGCATGAAGGAATTTGTACCATTGATGCAGGTGTCATCTCCATGTGATATCTTTCCTAATACTCCCAGTATACTTCCACTCAGACAGACTATTCCTAGAAATGACCTTTCAAGTGTAGGAAGGGCTGCCAAGCCGAGCGGGAGGGAGGAGGCCTTGCTTCTTGTTTACTTCTGTCAGGTAACATGGAGAAATGGCTTTATGGGCTCAATAGGTAAACCTCAAGGTTTGTTCACATTACAGAGGGCAATGGATACATTCCTAAATACAGCTGGTGCATCCATGCCCAGAGCTAGATACACACACCAATACAATATCATTCCACTCATGGAACGAACCAAAGGAGATTGTCAAGAACTGGAAGAAAAATCTAGTACAACCAAGAATCGCAAGTGTGAATGAACAATGAAGTTTAAACTGGGCCTGAGGTCCAGAAGGGGTGGGGCCAAGGGTGGAAGGGGTGAGGCCTGGGCAGTCAACTCTTAATGTTGCCCAGACACACACACCCCAGCCCCATGAAGCAACAGAGCAAAGCTGCCACAACTGTTCAAAGGGGCTCCAAATTCCGGCTGCTGCCTCTGCTACTTTGACAGTGGTGGCAGCCGGAGATCCAAACCCCCTTTGAAATGCTGGGCCCTTGTGCAACTGCCCCCTTTGCCCTCCTTTCTCCCTCCTCCCCATTGACAGGCCATATTTAGGATCAGCACAGGCTGACAAGGAGGCTAGCTACCCCAATCATTAAGCTCGAGAAGCAGTTGTAAAATTACAAGAAATAATATGAAGAGACCAGAGAGGTTAGAAATATGGACAGGAAAATAAGATTTAATCTGGATATAGGAAGGAATTCCAAGAAGAACAAAAATTAGGATCAGGGCTGGAAAAGGTTGATTCAAAAGGACAAATGGAAGGAAATATGGTATATGTCCAATGTTTCCCTTTCACAATTTCAGGCCCAGGACTCATCATTATATATTTGCATCAAAGGGTCTGTTCAGGTGCTTAAACATGTGTATAAACGTTTAAAAGATCAAGCCATACAGGGGTCATGATGACCCCACAAAGATCTGAAGAGGATTAGCACAAAGGAGAGAAAGGGCTTATCGAGTGTGGTAAGAAAAGACAGAACTAGGCATGAAACAAAGAAATTGGAAATTTAGGCTTAATATTAGGGAAGACAGCCTGATATTCTTTTTTGTTTCCGTTCTGGAGTCCCAGCGAAGCACTGGAAGCTATGTCACTTAGCATATTCAGCTAGTGGAATCTGCCTTTAGCCCAGCAGCTTGTGGTTGAACTAGTTTGAAAAGGTTTAATAGGGAACAATCCCACATGGCAGAAGAATGGATGCTCTTTTCACGTCTCTAACTTCAGTGAGTCTAAGAAGAAAGTCAAACATCTCAACAGAGGGGGTACAGCTGCCGGTAGGGAAGGGAAAAATAAAGTGAAATTGTAAAAGTCTTTACCATTGCAACAGAGCAAATAATCAGGCAATTAGCACTGTTAAAAGTTCACAGAGCACCAGCGCTCACATGAATAACACCCCAGAATCCTGAAGGCACTAGAATAAGAGAAACATGAAATCCTATGACAAAAACTTTTGATAGATCCCCAGAAGAGGGGAATTTTTAGAAAATCAGGTGACTGTACCCACATGTACAAAGGTAACAAAAAAGAGCCAGGCAGCCATAGACTTGCAAGCATGCTACCAGGCATTAGAGACAGAAGGTGAGCACATTTAGGGATGGGCTTATAAATATTTAGAACTGCCTGGTTTCATTAGGGACAATTAACCTTAGAAGTGTGCAAAGTATTTCAACAGAGTATGAAACTATTTGTAGAGTTCCCCCTCCACCAAATACTCACACATTCTGGTACATATGCTACCCCACTTCAGAAAAGTAAGCTCGGGGGGAACCCATGAATGGGAAGTATGAGCAGCTGCAGACCCTGCCAGGTCTCTCTCTCTTTGGGTCCAGCAGTGGGGTAGAAGGACAAGAGGCAGAGCTGGAAAAGCAACAGAGAAACAAAGATCCAGGCTCCGATTCCAGCTCAATTACAACTATAGTTGGCATTGGTCCTGCTTTGAGCAAGAGGTTGGACTTGATGACCTCCAAAGGTCTCTTCTGACCCTATGATTCTATGATTCAGTGACTTCCAGTCCACTAGCATTTCCTGCTGTTGTGCTAACGAAAAACACGGGGAGCAGTGGTGTAGAACAGCTGCCAACCTTTCAGCTGCAGTGGCATCTAACTCAGCTCACAGAATGTCTAGAGAACAAGACGCCTGTAAGGAGCTACTGGCCATGAGACACCACAGCCTGACTGTAGTTGTGCTATCACCAGTGGAAAGGCAATAGCGAGAACTTTTTTTAAATGGTGAGTGCTGACAATAAGAACTCCTGCGGCACCTTAAAACAATAACACGTTTATTTGTATTCATGGGACTCCTTAAAAACTACTACATTTATTAGGTCATGAGCTTTTGTGGGTAAAACTCACTTCATTAGATGAACAATTAAGAGGAAAAACAGAGTCCAGGGTTTATATAATGTGTGTTCCAGAGGTGGAGCAGGACAGGAGAGGGGAAGAAGTTACTGTCAGTAGTAGGACCAGTTAATGAAGCCAATTAACTAGGATTTGTCTCATTCCTGTGAATACCAAAGGTAGGGAAATTGCCCTTGCAATGCTTAAGACAGTTAAGATCTCTTTTCAGGCCAAGGTTAAAGGTGTCAAATTTGTAAATGAATTCCAATTCAGATGTCACTCTCTGTAACGTTATGGCAAAATTATTTTGTAGAAGAATGACTACTTTAAAGTCCATTATTGAATGTCAAGGGAGGCTAAAGTGTTCCCCTACAGGTTTGTGTGTCCTCCCATTTCTGATGTGAGATTTAAGCCCATTCATCTTTTGGAGTCTTGTTGATCCGGTATACATGGGAGAGGGGCATTGCTGGCACATGAGGGCATTTGCCACATTGGTGGACGTGCAGGTGTAAGAACCCCTGTTGGTGTGGCTCATGGCTACCTCATTGAGACATTTATTTGGCCCTAAGCTTTTGTAGGCTGGAACCAAGTTTGTCACATGCATGAAATGGAAACTTCAGTCTGGCATGCAAAGATGGGTGTGTCCCATTACAACGTGGGGACTAGTGCTAACAATATTCGTTCAGTTAGGGTGGATGTGGCCCATTCCAAACAGCTGATGAGAGAAGGCATGAATACAAAGAGAGGGGAAATTACTTTTTATAGTGAGCTAGGCACTCTCAGTATCTCTTCAGACTCAGTCTGAGCATGTCATGTTTGCATACAAATTCCAACCCCCACCCCCCCCCGCCCGGCACTCCCCCACCTCCATTTCCCTGTGAAATCTGTTTTTGAAGTTCTTTTTGCTGAAGAATGGCAACTTTCAAGTCTATTACTGAGTGTCCAGGTAGGTCAAAGTGCTCAAAACAGCAGTTATGTAGCACTTTAAAGACTAACAAAATAATTTACTAGCTGATGAGCTTTCGTGGGACAGACCCACGCCTTCAGATCTATAGTATTTACAGTCCAGACTCTGTTATATAGCACAGAGGTCCAAAAAAAATTGCAATAAAACATGACAAATCAAATACATGGAACTGAAGGAGGCAGGAGAGGGGTGGGGGATGTTAAGTGTCTTGCCTGAGATAATTACGAACATTAAAGGAAGGGAGCAGTCCTTGTAATGTACGTGATGACTGCTGTACTTGTTCATACCAAGTGTTAGTGTCGAATTTGAGTATGAACCCCAGTTCACTAACCTCTTTATGCAATCTGCTTTTAAAGTCTCTGTTGTAGAACACATATTCTCAGGTCTTTAACCGAATGGCCTGCTCCATTGATATGCTCACTGACAGGCTTATGTGTATTGATGTTCCTAATGTCTGCTCTGTGTCCATTCATTCTTTGGCAAAATGTTTGCCCAGTTTTTCCAAAGTACCTAGTAGAGGGACATTGCTGGCATATGGTGGCATAAATAACATTGGTTGAGGTACAGGAGAATAGGTTTTTTAATGTTACTGTTCTTTATGTCTGATTTGTGTCCATTTATCCTCGAGCACAGAGACAGTCCAGTCTGAGCAAAGTACATGGTAGAGGGGCATTGGTGGTACATGATGGCATATATCACATTAGTAGATACGCAGGTGAATGAGCCCCTGATGGTATGCCTGATGTGATTAGTTGCTATGATGGTGTCACTTGAAAAGTGATGTGGCCAGAGTTGGCAATGAGGTCTGTGGAGGGGATTGGTTCCTCTATTAGTGTTCCAGTTCTGTGGTATCAAGTTGCTGGTGAGTATTTTCTTCAAGTTATGGGGTTGTCTGTCAGAATGACTGTCCTATCTCCCAAGGTCTCTGAGAGAGATGGACTGTCTTCTAGGATAGATTGCAGATCCTTGATAATGTGTTGGGGAAGTTTTGGCTGATATCTGCGAAAGTGAAACAAAGATTGAATTATCCTTATATTAAAAAATGGAGGCACAATAGGAACTGAGGGTAGTGAAGGAAGTGAAGTTTGAATTTAGCATAAGAAATTCACTTGATTATGCTCATAGGCAGCTACTGGTGAGTTCTTGATGGAACTGATGAAAAATTGGATTGTTTGCCTCCCTTATGTCAAGCAAATGGAAAGCTGAGTTTAATATTCATCCCAAACCTTGAGAATAAAAATGTGAGCAATAATTGTGACATTTTATGTTCTGGTAAGGACTTTGTATCAAATCCTGACCTGTGGAAAAGCACTGGGTGTGTGAAACCCTGCAATATCACTTATCTACTGAGCAGGCCACCTGATGACTGACAACTTTAATTTTAGCGTGAAATTGGCTGACTGCTGTTGAAACATCTATCCCTTTTGACAGGGATAGTGCAAAATACTCTCTTGATATTTACCACCAGAAACTTCCATTGAGAACCATCTGACGAAGCAAACAAGACATTTAAGGGAGGAATGGGTGCATGCACAAGGAGAGAAATCATATGTTCATTTCATGCAATTAAAAGCTCTCGTAGTCCCATATTACTGCTCTCCAGTAAAGATCAGGTCCATGGTATGCTAATGAAGACAGTTGGTGGCAGGATGCTCATCACATAAACATTGTTCCTACTTGCGCTTCTCTCTGGATAGTCACCTTGTCGTGGTGAGTGGGTTTGTGTGTTCCAAGGAACTCGAGAGCAATGCTGCAGGGAGTCTCATGCTCCCGCTGGGGTCACCCATGGCGGCGAGAGCAAGGGGGAAGGTCCAGACAAAGAACGATCATAAAAGTCTTCAATGGCAGAACAAGTGGAGGATAACAAGGATAATGCTGCAGTGCCTGTGAAGGCAGCAGACAGGAGACTCCCATCTGTCATGGATTCCATGCCACTGGACCTGAGTTTTCTATCCATCAAGACCCAACCATGAGGAGGCTGCAGTGCAACAGTCATCCTGATGTTAAAAGAAGCCACACGCAGGCATCTTCCTCTGTGTACTACTCTCCTCGTGCTTGAATTAGAAGAAAGGACTATGTAATGGTAAAGTCTTTTTTCTGTAATCATACTGGGGACCTGTAGCCATAGTGTAAGGCCTAAAGTCTTCACCTGCAGTGGTAACCATTAGTGGTAAAGCAGGAAATCACATACTCACATTGCATCTGAATTACGCTAAAATAGGGCCTGTTACCAAGGAGTTCCCTGTCCTAATGGCCCCCACTGGCACCAGATAAAGAAACAAATCTCAAGACGGGTAAAGAAAACTTATTTTGACAGCATTTTGTCTGACAAGAAACTCCTCAATAGTTGGGGTTGCGGAATCCCTATTCTGTGGTTATGGTCCTCACTTTCCTATCATTTGCTTGTATGATCCTGGTCTGCTTTTTCATGGTTTCTCTCTGCTGTATAATTACTTTTGCTTAATGTAAATCAATTAAGGTGGTGGGGTGTGGTTGGATAGATAGTTCTGTTACAATCCATTAGGACTGATTAGAAAATTTTAGTAAAATAATTGGTAAACCCTCAATTTAATGGCCCCTGATTTAACAGACTTCGGAAATAATGGATGCTGTCTGCCAACCCCCAACCCCCAAATAAATGCAGGTGACTCACCAGCAGAGCTGCTCGAGCCACCAGAGTCACCAGGGTTCAAAGGAATAAGAGAATTTCGATGTTGGTGGGATCCTTTCAAAAAGGACCCCCATGTAGCTAAGCCACGCAGAAGCAAAATGAGGCAATTGCAAAGTGCCACAGCCGGAGGCATGCTAATGAGGTGCTGAATATGCACCTCATTAGTACTCTTCAATCTGACCATTAACATGGCCATTTCAAAGTTTTTGGTAGGTGTAGATGTAGCCACTGTGTTTAGATACATTTGCTCATAATTTATATTGTGGCCATTTATTAGTAACTTTAATAGTGCTTTTATTCTGATTTGCATGTTTTCCATCCATTGTGGAGCATGGGAGTATTTAAAATTCCTACAAAAATTAATATAAAAACCAAAACATCTGACTTTCCCCTGAATCAACCACCAATTATTATCCCCTCCCCATGTTCCAGCAACAACTGAATTATCTCCCAGAAGAAGCACCTTTAAGAACATGCAAAGATTTCATCTGAAGTTCAATAGATTAACAATTTTTTAAAAAATTGCTCACGTAAAATCTGTTTCTGCTTTCCCACTAATTATTTGTTGTGTGCTGAGCTTATCCCCTTAACCGATCTAAAGAGTGTAATAGGTACATCCAAAAAGTATCTTCTGCTTTGGAGAAATCATACAAGACATCCATCTATTCATCACAACAATGGATGCTCTGTAAATCTGTTGCTCATTCACCAATATGATCCAGCAGTAGTGAAATGGAGGAAAAGATGGAAAAGAACCACTACAAAGACTTTGTTGAAAGAAAAAGCTTTGTGGGGGTTTTTTAACTGAGACTCACCAGGCCACCCTCACTGGTGTGCTTCTGCTGCTTAGGTAATCCAGAGCAATCACAAACCTAGGTCAATAAGGCTACGTCTACACGTGCACGCTACATCGAAATAGCTTATTTCGATGTAGTGACTATTTCAATGAATAACGTCTACACGTCCTCCAGGGCTGGCAACGTCAACGTTCAACTTCGATGTTGTGCAGCACCACATCGAAATAGGCACTGCGAGGGAACGTCTACACGCCAAAGTAGCACACATCGAAATAAGGGTGCCAGGAACAGCTGCAGACAGGGTCACAGGGCAGACTCAACAGCAAGCCGCTCCCTTAAAGGGCCCCTCCCAGACACAGTTGCACTAAACAACACAAGATACACAGAGCCGACAACTGGTTGCAGACCCTGTGCATGCAGCATGGATCCCCAGCTGCCGCAGCAGCAGCCAGAAGCCCTGGGCTAAGGGCTGCTGCACACGATGACCACAGAGCCCCGCAGGGGCTGGAGAGAGAGCATCTCTCAACCCCTCAGCTGATGGCCGCCATGGCGGACCCCACTATTTCGATGGTGCGGGACGCAGATTGTCTACATGTGCCCTACTTCGACGTTCAGCTTCGAAGTAGGGCGCTATTCCCATCCTCTCATGGGGTTAGCGACTTCAACGTCTCGCCACCTAACGTCGATTTCAACTTCGAAATAGCGCCCAACACGTGTAGCCGTGACGGGCGCTATTTCGAAGTTGGCGCCGCTACTTTGAAGTAGCGTGCACGTGTAGACATGGCCTAGGTGATTCAAGCTAGGTCTAGAGCTGCTTTGCACTGCAAAAGGCATCAGTGAATGTAGATCAATGTCTTTCATTGTCTAAAAAATACTTTCTACTGGATGACTGCAGGATTTGGTGAAGTACTTCGGAATGCAGAATCAGTTTCTGGTCTGGAACAGACAGCTTTGCAGAGAAATGGAAAATTATTGCTGACTTTCATTAAAAATGGGGGTATAGTTAATTATAACATGCATATAGAGTATAATATACTGAATGCTACATCGGTCTGCAGTGTATTCCACCCATAATTAACTAAAAGTGGCTTCACGCTTAGACTTTTGCTGTTGACGCTAGCAGAACTAATTTTGCACCACTTTCCATTCTCATTACAATCCATGCCAGTAGGATGGACACATTTTTAAGACATTTCCTGCACTTGTTACAATATTTGTCAGGAGTCTGAGAAATTGAAACCATGCAATGAGACAGAGAGTGAGCCAGAGACAGTGAAGCTCATGCATTATAATGCAGCAACAAATTATTTTCTCGGTGAAGATTATAATTGCAATTTAATTTGGTGGAAAATTAACCCATTCTTGAGATAGTCACAATGCTTGTTTCGTGATTCCATGAAGCAACACACTGTGGAGCGATGAGAGAAGAATATAAGATTCAGAGAGGATGTTCACCTCAGTAGACAAAAGTACACCTTTTAGATCAGGTTAAAACTCTCCCAAACTCATGAGTCTGCAAAGGCAAGATTCTATTGGGCACTATGGCGCACCTTGATTCCTCAGTTCATCAGAGGAAACATTCAGCAGGGAGCAAGGATGAGACCCTAAAATTAGACACCTCAAGATAATGGGCTTTCTTAAGAATGGGTCCATTCCTGCAAAGGACTCAGCATCCTCTCGGAGGTGTTGTGTCAATGATCTCCTTATTGATTTGGACGGAATTTAAAAATGCCCGCTTGTCAATTAACCCACTAAGTATTCAGCACATCACATGGCGGCATTCTAAATCACCATTTTTTTAGAGGGACAGTCCTGTATTTAAGCCCTCCTGCAGGTGTCCCTACTTACAAAAAAAAATGTGCCATGTGTCCGAGATTTTCTGTCTCTCCCCTCCCAGCAGTACTAGCTGATAGCTGGACCTTGGTGCACCAGCTGCCCACCCAGCAGCAGTGAGCTGGGGAGGGGTACTGTGGCTGATGATGGGCTTGGGAGTGTAAGGTTGGTGGCTGGACACAGCTACAGCATTCAGGGGCAGCCGCTCCCCTGCTGGTCTGTGAGTGCAGTCCCTGCTGTGTGCCGGCTCCCCCACTGTCTTGTGTCCAGACAACACTGGCTACTTTCTGAGGTGGCTGCTGAGAGTGGGTAGGTGGTAGGGTGGTAGCTGGTAACATGTCACTTCTGCTGCCCACCCACAGCCCTTTTCACAGCCCCAACACCCCTCACTCTCCTCTCCCTGTTACACACACACACACACACACACACACACCTGCTGCTCCTCCATATCCCCCACCAGCAGGATGTGTCCCTTTCCTGGTGCTGTGCAGAGAACCAGCTCCTGGTTGGATCATTCAGCTCACCAATGGCCTGACTGGCAGGATCCTTCCTTCCCTCACTGACCAGGCTGGGCTAGCACCCAAGGAGAGCTCAAGCCACTACGTTCCAGGGCGCTGACCAGGAGGAGCCAAACCCTGCATCATGCCCTGGCCCTGCACAGCGCAAGCATGGGAAAGCTTATCTGCCCCTCAGCTAAGCTCTGCAGTAGCAGGAAGGAGGCTGTTTCCAGTCTGTTTGCACCCCAACCCTGCAGGCTCCGTAACAGCCGCACAGTCTAGGCCACAGCACTTCTTCACACACTGCTTTGCCCCAAATCCTGCCCCCAGAGCCTGCAGGAATGCTCTATCCCCTTGGCATTCTCCCCTGCCACCTCTCGGGCCCCTTTCACCAAAGCTCCTGCAGACATTCTCTGAGCCTTAGAGCACAATGCATCCTTAGGGCTTACCCGCTTCCTGCTGGTGTTCCCCCTAATTTGTTCCATCCATGGGCTGAAAAACATTTATGGGCATCAAGGCATGTGTGGATGTGCATCCGCAGTAGAAACACATGATGCCCATTGTGGGTTCTGTGGGCACTCTGCTAGTCAGCTGAATCTCTCCTGGGTGGCTGCCCAAAAGTGCAACAATGCTGTTTCCTGCCTGCGCACTAGCCAGGGAACAGGAGGTGGGTGGGTTACACTTTTGGCCAGAAGCAGCTTGGAGATGTTAGTTGCCTTTCAACACCGTTCAGGCAGTCAGGAAGAAGCTTCTCCCAGCCACAGGGTAGTGGGACATGGCGGGGGGATGGGAAGGAAGAGATGACCTCCTGACTACAAAGGCCAGGTCATCCCTACCTCTGATCCCCACCTCTCTGTGATGGGAAACACCTCCCATCTATTCCTTCCCACAGAGTGCTGGAAGGCTGTTGGCCTTGCTGTGGTGTGAACTTCAGCAGAAATCTGGGGAGGAGGGGGCTGTGACCCTGTGTGCCTCCCACCTGTTGCCTTGAGAAGATGTAGCACCAGGTAATAGGAGAGGTGGGTCCATCCCACTGGTGCAGCCAGGCATTGAATGTGGAGAGTACTGGGCAGGGAAGGTTGGTTCTGGTCACTCATTCACCCCCATCCCCATGTCAGAGGTGTGCAGGAGTGGGTGTCTCACCTCTCCACATGCAAACCTTAAAGATAAGAAGACTATAATGGTGGCTCACTCAACTTGACGTTATTTGAATGTTTTTACTACCTAGTTCTTATTGATTGCCATGGCACTCACTTGAGTATGAGTAATTTTATAAGGAGTCCCATATTCAGCATAGGGAAATATGATCACCCCAGCTCTGAGTTACTACAAAGAATTCTTTCCCAGGTGTTTGGCTGGTGGGTTTTGCTAAAATACTCATGCTCTGACTGACCCCTTTTTGGGCCTGGGAAGGAATTTTCATTGGGTCAGATTTGCAGGGATCTTGGAGGTTGGGTGGACAAAGATGTCTTCCTCTGCAGCATGGGGCATGGATCACTTGCTGGTTTCAACTAGTATAAATGGTGTTTTATCCATAACTGAGTCACAGGCTGTCTACACTAAAGAGATCTTTCCAAAGAAGCTCTTCCAGAAGATCTCTTCTGAAAGAACTTCTTTCGAAAGAGCGCACACACACACAAAAAGGCTGATCAAAAGAGTTATCTGCTCTTTTAAAAGAGAGCATCCATACAGCCCCCGCACTTTCGAATGAACAGGCCAGGGATTGAAAATGAAGACTGTTCTTTTGAAAGAAGGGCTCTGGGGAGCATCATTACATATTTTCTTTTGAAAGAAGCTTTCGAAAGGGGGCACTCTTCCTGAAACTGGAAAGGAAGAGTGATTTCAACAGGAGCACCACATTCTTTCAATTTACTTTCAAATAAATGCTTTTTGTGTGTAAATGCTCCATGAGCTCTTTCGAAAGAGCCCCTTTCTTTCAAAAAATCTTTTGAAAACTTGCTAGTGTAGACTCAGCCAAAGACAGGTAGCTGTGTTAGTCTGTATCTTCACAAAACAAAAACAAAAAAAGCAGTCCTGTAGTACTTTAAAGATTAACAAAATGATTTAGTAAGGGATGAGCTTTCATGGGACAGACCCACTTCTTCAGAACTGGAAATCCTGAAAGTCAGAATTTCCACATCTGAATGAGTGGGTTTGTCCCACGAAAGCTCATCATCTAATAAATCATTTTCGTAGTCTTTAAAGTGTGACAGGACTGCTTCTGCATAACTTGACATCTTCAGATCATGATTTGAGGACTTGAGTAACTCAGTCAGAGACTGTGGGTCGATTACAGGAGTAGATGGATCAGGAGCTGTGGCCTGCAGCTTTCAGGAAGTCAAACCAGATGATCACAGTGGTTTCATCTGCCCTTAAAAATCTGAATCAATGGGATCTGCCTTTTAGTTTGATCTTGGACTCCTTATCCCAGCTCTCACCCATGACTCTGAATCCTGGTCTCTGACTGCCACCGCTCTGACTGGTAGGCATGACTGCTCAAGCTAAGCATCTGACGGCTTTGTTTAGGGAGGTTGTGTTGTTATGCCAACATAAAAACTCTGTGTGTGGCAGTTGTATCCAAGTTAGGGGGCTATCCTGGTGTAACTATGGCAACACAGACTCTGCAGTATAGACATAACCTCAGCTTTTAAGTAAAAAGTATTTCAAGTCCTCAGGTTTGCAGAGAAAAGGCTGAAAACATGACCTGAGTGTGTCTGCAAGGCTCAGAAAGACACATGAAAAGAACCAAAATTAATTATTTGTTTATTTCTCTTTAATCTCATTACTTTTAAGCCAATCTCATGATTATTTTTATTTGACTCCTGATGTTAATCTGCCACAGATTGGCTGTGCTCCCAGGATGAAGACATAGCATTTCTTGAAGGCTAAATTTCATTTTTGCTATTCCAGGAAATTAAGGAGGAAGCAGCAGGTGGCAGGAGATTACAGAGTTAGTAGAAGGTTGTGTAAATGCTGGGTGTTACAAGTGGCATATAGACACAATATTTTTGTTCCTGGATAAGTAAGAGGAATCTATGGCCACTTAATGCACTGGGTGCTGATGTTTGACAGGCATGCCATACTTTTGGGTTTTCCAGGCAACGATCTCCTTTTTGGTCCTCAAGTCTCCTCCCAGACAATCTGTGAAACATGAACATCTTCTCGGAGACTTTACAACCACTTCCATGGAAGTTGTGGAAAAGGATCTGCCAAAAACTATTGGCCATCTTGGATTTCAGGGTTGTACAGGAATCCCCTAGTGCAGCATTTCTCAGACTGGGGGTCCCACCCCAAAAAGGGATGGCAAGACAAGCGCAGGAGGGTCGCTAGTGAGGTCATAGTATATTTGGGTTTTCCAGCTATGACCTCTTCTTTAGTCCTCCCATCCCTGTCCTGGTGGACTCTGGAAATATGAAAAAAATGTCCTTGCAAACTAGACATGTAGATGGGGTTCCTTTGAAAGGATACCCCACTTTTGAAATCACCCTTCTTCCTAAAATAAGGAACCCCATCTACATGGCTAGTTTGCATTTCGAAAGCAGCAGTTTCGATGCAACAAGTGGTTGATATTACGCAAATGAGCTGCTGAATATTCATATCAGTGCCTAATTAGCATTTTCAATCTGTTGCATTTACATGACCCTTCCAAAAGGTGGGGCTGGACAGTGTAGACTTAGCCTAAGGGCTGATTTCAAAAGTTCTGAAATGCTGGGACTATTTCAAAAGACTGAAAGAGAGTAATTTTGCCAGTGTTTAGGAAGGGTAAATGGTTTGACCTTGGTTACTACAGACCTGTCATTCTACAGTCAGGCTTGGCAAGGGGATAGAGTAGCTGTTATGGGGCACAATTAATAAAGAATTAAAAGAGGGGGTTATAATGAATGCCAGTACACGTGGGTTTATGAAAAATGGATCCTCTCAGAATATGTTGGTACCTTTTATGGTGAGGTTTTGAAATTTGATAAAGGAAATACAGTGTTGATATAATACACTCAGAAATCCTTCTGTAAGAATTTCTTTTTAATTAAAATTCTAGAAAGAAAAAAATCATGTAGCCCATTCACATTCAATACAGTAAAAACGTATGGGTTAATGTGCCACTGCCTTCTGCAGGATGCAATTGAAGCTGCTTGACTGTGTGTGTCAGACCTCAGACTGTAACCAACACCTGGAGATTCCCTTTAGCCTATGTTGGAAACACCTGGGGTTTTTGGAGACAAGTGACTGAATTCAATGGATTCTGTTATCACGAATTCCCTAGTGGCTACATTGGGCAGGACAGTGACAACTGATGTTCTTGTTTGCAAGCTTGCAAGTGCCTTCTGCCATAACAACTGGTTCTGAGCACCCACAGCACTGCCAGCCCCGAGCCCTCTGCCTGCTCATTTGCTGGCAGCCTGAGGCTGGAGCCTGCAGCTGCAGTATTAAGACGTTGGAAGTGTTTAAATCATGCCTGCTTCTGGTCTCATACATCACTGACCCCCCGCAGCACTCTTATTCCGAGGGACCGATCCTTGCCCTGATGAGTTTATAATCTAGTGTAAATGCAGCTGGGGATTGGGCTTTTTTAACCACATTTTGTCTAGATATACTGCGAGTCTGCTTAGACACAGGATCCAGCACTGACTGAAGTGCAGTGCCAAACCTCAGTGTTCAGGAAACCACCCATGTCAAAGCCACCTGCCATGCCGCCAAGAAGGTCAGGATCAGGGCATTCTGCTAGCCTGTTCTCCCAGAGCTGGGACTGCCTCTCTTTTGGCAGACTAGAGAGGGCCCTGCCTGGCCAGTGCTTGGGTTGCTGCTTCCCAGTGTACTCAAATAAATGATGATGATAAGTCTGACACAGGGGTTGCTGTGCTACTGGGGTGCCCTCCTATGGGCAGGAGATGTGATTGAACCCCAGGAATTCTGGAACTTATTGAGTCTCATCACGCTGGAATTGTTTCAGTACTTTCACTTCAGATAACTGACAGAAGTGGGCAAGGCAGATATGCCAGAAATTGAAACAAATTAACTAAATGAAGTTATCCAAACTTTTGCAAATCTGGAAAAAGTTTCCATTCCCTTATCCATGTGATGGTTCAGATCATTTCTTTTTAAAATGTAAACCAGTGTAATCCTAGGTAGCCAGAAATGACTTTCTTCCAAATTGTAATAAACAAGGAATGTGCTAATCCTGCTGAAAACCCAAGTGGCTGCAATTGCTTTAAGATTAAAGAACAAAGAGAAAACCATGAAATTTGAGCATTAGGCCCAGATCCTCAGCTGGTAGTAAATTCTCTTAGCTCCTTTGACTTCATTAGGGCTATGCTGCTTAACCCCAGCTGAGAATACGATCCCCCCATTGAAATTCAACTCTGCAGACAATATTGAGGATAGTAAGTCCTCAACTAGTGTCTTAGGGTACGTCTACATTAGAAACTAACTTCAAAGTTAACTTCAAAGTTATCAGAGAGGTAGCCATGTTAGTCTGTATCTTCAAGAACAACAAGAAGTCCTGTGGTACTTTATAGACTAACAGATATTTTGGAGCATAAGCTTTTGTGGGCAAAGACCCACTTCGTCAGATACATGAGTTAGGCACTACTTTGAAGGAGCCGGCAGAGAGTCTACACGCATTTTCCCTTACTTTGAAGTTAACTTACTCCAACCCAACTTCGAAGTCCTTAATCCATTCCTGGGAATTGAATAGTGCCCTACTTTCAAGTTTAACTTCGAAGTAAGGTGTGTGTAGATGCTCAACTTTGAAGTTGTACTTCAAAGTAAGCAACTTAGAAATTATTTTTTTAGTGTAGACACAGCCTTAATGTTGTATTGTTACCAGAAGCTAATTCATTATCAAGGATTCCCACACAGCTGCTAAACGTAGAGGAACATGCTTTGATGAATGACATCTTCTGTGGCAGTCATTTAGCATGGAGCTAATTATTTCTGTCTGTGTTATTTTGCTGTGGCATTTCTCCAGCTTCTGCTACTTTAATAGGAGTATCTCAGCCTGTAGCATGGTAGGAGGAGGTTAAGTCACTGGCAAATCTTGTACTGAATCCCAGATTTATGTCAGCAAAGAGCTGTTAAAAGTGAAAAATGTGCTCTCCAAATCTGCTTTGCGTAAATTGAAATGAGGATAAGTTACACTGGAGAAATCTTAACTGTAGCCACTGGGTGCTGTGCATCCAGATTTCATACACATTATGACGTGTGCAGATATTTTCAGGGTAAGGCTCATGCATTTTCTTCCTTGCCTCTGCACAAATTCCCTGTTATGCTTGCTTTCCAGGTCCTCTCCACCTGCTTCCTCACTTCTGCACAGACAGGTGACTAGTGAGGAGAGCTAAAATTCAGATACAAGCACAGCACCACTACTTAATACTCCACGTATAAAAATGGTACAAACATAAGCGCGGTATAAACAGATTCAGCGAATAACCAGCTTTCAATAGACCCCTCACTTGGCCCACTTGGCACAAGATTTGGTGCAATCCTGTGATGGTGATTGCAACAATGATTTACATGTTCATCTTCAAATCCAATAATGTCACAGGAAGCCGTGACTCTCCTATTCGCTATTTCCCTCTTCATACAACCAAAGTTCACCGTGGGCCTTTTTTGCTACAGCTTCACAGGGAGCTCATGTTCATTCACTTATCCATCGTGACAGCTAAATCAGAGTCAGAGTCAGAGTCATTGTTTTCCTGAATATAATCCCCCATTCATTAGGCCTGGTCTGCATTCCTTGTTCCTAGATGTATAGTATTATATTTGGCTGCGTTAAAACACTGTGGCTACATTACACTAGCTCATCTGCTCATCTGCTCATGGGAATAAGGGGACTTCGAAGTAGGTGGGGTCCTTTCGAAAAGGAGCCCCGTCGGGACGAGCCGCGCGGCGGTGAGCCGCATCAATTTTGAAGCACCGCGGCCGCCCGCTTGCTAATGAAGCACTGAATATGCATTTCAATGCTTCATTAGTAAACTTCGAAATGGCCATTTGAATGACCATTTCGAAGTTTGGGGCTAGTGTAGACACAGCCTTTGATTGACTCTATCCAGTTTATCAAGACATCCAGACGCATTGTATGACTGCCCTTTTCCCAGCATAATTTTACCACTTCCTCCATCTTTGTGTCCTTCACAGGTTTTATCAGCCATGATTTACATGCACTGCCATAAACCGTTGAACAGCATCAGGCCTCATACCAATCCCCAAGGAACCACACTAGAAACATTCCCCATGGCAAATGCTTTTTGAGACCTGTCAGTTAGCCAGTTCTTTACCCAGATAATCTGTGCAGAGGCTGATTTTTAAAATCAGAACATAATGAATAACTGTGTCAATAACAATCAATAATGAAAGATGCTACTATACTGGTTGTATTATTCAATTTCACTTCTGAAAATGTTGGCCTAACTAATGGCCAGATCATATTACTGTTAGCCAGCGTTTCCTATAAGCTGAGTGCTTGGGCAGCCACCCAGAAGTCAAATGCCGTCCGGCTGATTAGCAGAGCACCCACTGCTGGCAGCGTGTGTTTCTACTGGTGGTTCACGTCTGCACATGCCTCAGTGCAAATAATAAACTTTTATTCCACACATGGATGAAAAATAAAATTTGAGGCAACATGGCCATTAGCCATCATGACCTATCCCAGCAGGGCACCTCACAGGGTGGTACAGTAGGGTTGCAACATTTGGGAGGGTTTGGTGTTAAGATCCCTTGCAAATGTTGAATTTCACAAATATGGCCAAGCAGCAGCTGCTGGAGCTCCCCACCCCAGGGCCCCAGGAAGCGGCAGCCACTGGTGCTCCCTGCCTCGGAGCCCACGAAGCAGGCACTCATGAATAATTGAATTTGTGAATGTTAAGTTCACGAATGTGGGGACCTTGCTGTACTTACCAGAGTGGGTGAGAAATGACATATTTATTTTACAATTTAGCCTTATGAAGCCATGCATACAGATTGGTGAATAACACAAATAAGTCATGCTGCAGACTTGGCTGCTTTTCAGGGCATGCTTAGCATGTTTCATGCTCCTAACTTCAGAATTTGTTAAACACCTAAAACATATTGTGTATCCTGATGAAACGATGAAACTGGAGAATTTTGGCTTAATGAAGAACTCAACAATATTGAAAAAAAAACCTCTTCATTATACAAGTCTGAAGCTGTGGAAACTCCTGTGGCAAACAGCTATTTTGCCTGGTATGATATCAGTAATTTAAGACTTTATTATTGTGCATTAGGTGGTATAGAAAGCATCTGACTTTAAAGTTTCCCTTTATTTTCATCCCTAAGGTATAATAGTTCTTTAACATAAATAGCTTTAGATATTCATTTAAAGTGACCATCTGTCCCATATTTGGCAGGATGGTCCCGTATTTGGGATGCCAAAAGGGCGTCCCTACTTATTTTGTAAAAGGGACTAATCGTGACATATTTGGGCCCTCCTCCTGCTGACCTTTCCTGCCAGCAGCTGTGCAGGTGCAGCTGCTGGCCATAGAGCACATAGGTCACTTCCCTGAACCTGGCGGAAGCAGGGGAAGCGTGGGCAGCTGCTGCGTCCCTGCCGCTTCCCCAGGGCTCCTGGGGAGGGCCAGAAGCTGCTGCTTTGCTGGGACTTGGGGAGGGCCGATGGCTACCGCTTACCCAGGTGTCTTGGGGAGGGCTGGTGGCTGCCGCTTCTCTGAGGCTCAGAGAGGACTGGCAGCTGCTGCCTCCTTCCCAGCTCCCTGGGGCTTGGTGGAGCCAGGAGGAGCCACTCCTCCCAGCCATATCTCCCAGTCCCGTATTTGGGGCAGGGAGATATGGCTGCTCTACATTTATTCTCCTTAATACAACAGCACTGAAATGCACACGTAGCTGGTGTGAGGAATGACAGCATAGAGCACACTGCACACTTGTCATGGGAGGACAGATGCTGCCCAACCACACTGGGGCAAAACCTCCACTTTCATTAAAAAATACCACAGAATCTTTCACGTTCGTGTAAAGTAAGCAAGACTTTGGTTTCTTGGTGTTGTGCCTTCTGGAAGGTTCTAGAAGTTCAGGCAATCCCGCCAACGGGGAGGGAAGCGGGAAAAGAGGAATGTTGCTCCAGGGCCCATCATTAAAAAGGGCCTGGGGCTCCCCACTTGAGCCCTGGGTCCTTTAAATTGGTGGAGTGCCAGGTGGCTCTCAGGGCTGTCTGGGGGGACCCATGCAGTGCACTCTGGGAGCACTGAGGGCTGGCTGCCCTCCAGCCCTGCCCTTTCCTCCTGAGGCACTTCCCCTTCCAGTAGTGCAGAGTTGCCTCCCCCTGGCCCCATCTCACATACTTTACCCAGGGCCCAGCAGGACTGTTGGGCTCCCTGACTCAAGATATTTCCAACTGGAGGTTCACTAAGCACTGCAGAAAAAGTTGGCTTTTGGGGTGGGGGCCTGAGTATGGGTATGGGACAGATACAAATTTGCCGGAATAGAGGCCAGAATGAAAAGCCTACTGGGATTAAGTGGCATTGAGAATTAGTTTTCTGCCCTAAACGCAGTGACCTTTTAAGTCACAGAACCCAGTCTGAGCAAATTGTTTTCAGCTCCTGATTGAAAAAGGCCAAACAACATGAATTGTGATGTCTCCATTTCTTGTCAGCATTTCCAGGACGTGCAAGGACCAGGCATCCAGCAGAGTGAGTGAAACTTCGAAAACTGCCAAAGTCATTTTGGCGTACCAGGCCAGCTGACTCTGAGTGGATTATTTATGGCCTTTTGAAAACCTCACCTGAAGTCTCTAGTTGAAAGCTAAAAAGTCAAACAAACAAATGCACGGTGCCGGAACAATTTCTAAAGTGGTTTGCTGAAAGCCATTGAACCCAACTGTAATCCCTGTGTATGACGGATCGGAAACCACTTCAGGGTGGGGGTGCAGCAGCACTACAAGCTTCACCACCTGTGGCGTGAACACCCCAAATCTTTGCTCAGAAAGAGCAGAAAAAAGAATGACTGTGGACTGGACACTACAGGCTGATAAACACACACATTCACAGGGCTTCACAAGCAGCAAGTCTGATTTTTAAACAGACTACATTAGTGCCAGGGTAGAAAGGATTTTTATCTGAAACCACTTACATACAAACCATGACACTTTCCACTGCAGACAGGCAGGCCCCTGCTTGTATGCAGAACCCCTGTTACATCAGTAGGTTTCTGTGTGGTCACATGGAACCATCCACACAGAACAGTGAATAACTGAAGCGGGGGCAGTGGGGTGATAAGTCTGATGATCTGCATGAATCTATCGTAGTGGGAATCTAAGGACTAGATTTTTTTCTAAACCTTTCAATTCCAAATTCAGGACCTAAACCACATGGGCAGATTTTCAGAAGGGTTCAGCATTCACTAGTTGCCCTGGAGAGCTGAGGGAGTTACTGACACCCAGTCTGTGTCTACACTTGCATTCCTCTTTCAGAAGAGGAAAGCAAATGAGAGAAATTGAAAATGCAAATGAGGTGCTTATTTGCATATCTCGTGCTTCGTTCACATAATCTCTTTTCGGAAGAGATCCTTTCGAAGAAGAAGAGCAGTGTAGACGGGGCTCTTTTGAAAATAAACCCCATCTTCAAAAGAACTCTTCTTCCTATTTTGTTTCAGGACTCAGCCTAAAGGAATGAATCACACCTCCCTTTAGGATGCCTGCATGAACAAGGCTGTCTCTCCCATGCTTTAGAGTGTGGTAACACATACTGTCTTACGTTCTGGGCTTGATCAGTTGAAAGGTGCCTCACAAAATTCACTGACTGAACAGCGATTTGGTGGAGGTGAAGTCTCCAGGGCATGAGCATAATTTTTTGGGCCCAGTATAAACCTGTAACACAGGCCCCTTCTCACACATATACCCCAATTTGCAGCCTGGGCCTTTGGGCCCTGGTAAAACGTACTCCTCTCGTTCCCCAAGGGCGGGGGCTGCAAGTTGCTTATGAAGTGAAACATAAAGAGGTGGAGTCATCGGCAACTCTGAAATACGTATGTGGGAAAAAGGACAGCCAGCTGCTTCCATACATCCTAGGTTGGGGACACAGCATAGGTTAATGCCCTGCCACGCTTAGAAGACACCAGGGTATGGGATGCAGGCATGTTAATGGAAGTCAGAATATTATTGAAAGGGAAGGGAGATATCACTTTAAGATACTGTGAAATTTGTTGGCTTTGTCCCCAAACCCAGATGGAAACAGGACATGTGATCCCACCTGAAACAACTCAACGAGGGTTTGCTGCACACTTTGTGATATGAAGAAGCCCTGTTTCACAAAGCTCTAGTAACTACTGTTTTATGTACCTGTTTAATTGCAGTATTGCAGCTCATGAGCCCTGACATTTGGCAGGTCTATAGAACAGGCAGCTTTTCAGCACAGACTAATAATGAACACTGAATAAAATCTTAAAACTTTAATATACCCCTATATATCCTGTATCAGATGGGTAGCCATGTTAGTCTATAAGGTGCTGCTACAGGACATCACTTTGCTTTTGCAGATACCGACTAACAGAATATTTTGGTGCATAAGCTTTTGTGGGCAAAGACCCGCTTTGTCAGATGCATACTCCATCTGCATACTCCGCGTCTCATTGTTTGTACGTATCCAGTGTCCATAGAAGTATGTGCATGAGTACTAGTGAAGTTTTTAATTAAGGAAAGCCAGACAAAAGCATTTGCTCAGCTAATGCCACTTAATCAGTGATGGATTTCACTGTGACTTCCAACATATTCCTCTCTTTAAATGTCTGTATTTTGTCACTTAAAGAGTCATTTGAAAATGACTGGCATTCCAAAACACAAGGAACAATTACATGCTTCCTAGGTCATCACATAAATATTTTATTGGCTGCAAAGAATGCAGACTCCCTAAAATTACAGCCAATCTGTAATCAAGTGGGTTTTAGCTTATATTTAACTGCCATTTCTTCACTGGAGTATGCAGATCATCAACTTTCCCCGGTTACTTGTAAAGGAGCACTTCGGCTGCTCATTATCTGCAACACAATTTATTGCTACAAACAGGGCATTATGCTGTATTATCATGGAGACAGAGCCAATTGAAAGAGCTCTAAAGTCCCCAAAACTGGCTTGGAGATACACTTAAAGGAATTCATTGCTTCAAGACTGTAAATTATATTAATTCCCAGCTTGGCACTGTACATTGACTTAAGCAAAATAAAAGGAAAAGGCTAGATCCAGTTTCACTGAAGTCACTGGAAAGACTCTCCACTGAAGTGCAAAATGAAATTGGTTTCAAGGTCTACAGTAGCCCCTCAACTCACACAAAGGTTTTGTTCTCGTGCAACCCTGCGTAAGTCAAATTTTGTATTACTAGGGAGAGCCAGGAAACTGACTAGCAATGCAGATCCCGGCTGCCCACCATTCACAAGAGCTGGTCAGTTTCTCTGCTCCTTTGGGAGCTGGAGCCTGACTCCCAGCTCCCCTGTTCACAGGAGACAGGAAACTGACTAGCACTGCAGCACTGGTCAGTTTCCCAGCTCCCCTGAGTGGCAGGCAGTGCAGATCCAGGCACAAGCTCCCCACCACCCTGAATTGTGTTAAACTAATGTACACACAATTTGAGTGCATGTATCTTGGGGTTCTACTGTTTTGGCTATTACAATATTCGCCCTTGATCAGAATATTATATCAGAATGGGTGCGTCTACACTAGCCAGCTACTTTGAAGTAGCCAGCACAACGTCGAAATAGCACGCATCACATCTACACTCGCCGTGTGCTATTTCGATGTTGAAATCGACTTTAGGCGGTGAGACGTCGAAATTGCTATTCCCATCCAAAGATGGGAATAGTGCCCTACTTCGACGTTCAATGTGTAGACAATCCGCATCCCGCTACGTCGAAATAGCGGGGTCCTCCATGGCTGTGTCTACACGTGCCCCAAACTTCGAAATGGCCATGCAAATGGCCATCTCGAAGTTTACTAATGAAGCGCTGAAATGCATATTCAGCGCTTCATTAGCATGCGGGCGGCAGCCGCGCTTCGAAATTGACGCTCCTTGCCGCCGTGCGGCGCGTCCAGACGGGGCTCCTTTTCGAAAGGATGCTGCCTTCTTCGAAGTCCCCTTATTCCCATGAGCTCATGGGAATAAGGGGACTTCGAAGTAGGCGGCGTCCTTTCGAAAAGGAGCCCCGTTTGGACGCGCCGCGCGGCAGCAAGGTGCGTCAATTTCGAAGCACGGCTGCCGCCCGCATGCTAATGAAGCGCTGAATATGCATTTCAGCGCTTCATTAGTAAATTTCGAAATGGCCATTTGCATGGCCATTTCGAAGTTTGGGGCACGTGTAGACGTAGCCCATGGCAGCCATCAGCTGAGGGGTTGAGAGATGTTCTGTCCAGCCCCTGCGGGGCCCTATGGTCACTGTGTGCAGCAACCCTTAGCCCAGGTCTTCTGGCTACTGCTGCTGCTGCAGCTGGGAGTCCATGCTGCGTGCACAGGGTCTGCAACTGGTTGTCAGCTCTGCGGATCTCGTGCTGTGCAGGGCAAGTGTGTCTGGAAGCGGCCCTTTAAGGGAGTGGCTTGGGGCTTTGCTGGCCCCTGATTTCGACGGGGAGCACTTGTGTGTGTGGACGCTCCACATTTCCTTCTGGGGCGGCTCCTTTCGATGTTCCCCATCGCTACTTCGACGTGGAACGTCAATGGCACCAGCCCTGGAGGACGTGTAGACGATACACGCTGAAGTAGCCTATTTCGATGTCCTTACTTTGAAATAGGCTACTTCAATGTATTGTGCTAGTGTAGACGTAGCCAATGTGATCAAAAGGAACTGCATTTTCATGAGTTACTCTGTATAATTTTTAAAACATGTCGATGTCATTGTCACAAAGATAGAGCAATATTGTCTGAGAAATTCAAAGAGCGTAATGCTGCTGTGTTTGTCACAGTATGTTTTATGGATTGGGAGATTTCTTGTTTTTTCCACCTGTCTTTAACCTCTTGTCTTGCAATACTGGATAATATTTATTCAGTGTTACGTTGCAATCTCTGCACACATCTGGACAAGAGCAGACAAACAATTTGAACAAAATATTTTCTTTCAAGTTTAGATTTGTTTCATTTTTGGCTATTGCTCAGCAAATGTCTTTCCTTGCGATGGGATTCATGAAGCAGAAGTTTTATTCTCCATTTGCACCATTTCCTGCATAAATGTCATGTTCTCAAGAAAGGAGAACTTAGACTGAGAAAAGGATTTTATTATGCCCTAGATTTACTAACAAAAGCTTTAAACATCAACTGAGCCTCATTAAGGGGGAATAAGCAAAAATGCCACAAAGGAGCTTGCTGTCTCTTGTAGCCTCATGAAACAAGAGTGGGCATGATTTTCCAACAGATAAGAAGTTACTCACTATGTTCAGATTCAAAGTTTCTGGCTCCATGAAGATCACAGACAGAGATATCTAAGGCCATGGCTTGTAAAGAGGTTGCCAAAAGGAAAGAAACCTTTTTGCGTGGAAGTCCAGGGATCCTCTCCTGTTAATTTTCAGTGTGCACAGTGCAATCCTCAGTATTTTAGAAGACCGATTGTAGGCTGAGGATTTACAGAAGGAGTGGGGAAAGCTAAGGAATAGGGTTATATGCATTTATGCTTTGCTTAACACCAGTAAACTTGGGCTCAAACACATGCATGTATTCCCCCACCCACAATTTCTGAAATATTCTAAAACATGCTACAGTTTTCAAAAAATGTCTAATATTTTTGCATGTGCAATAGCTCGACTTTCAGAGGGAACATACTGAGTAATTTCAGAGAATCAGGCCCCTCAGATTGGAACCCCTAATACTGAGGCACCCCAGAAAGATTAGGCACTGTTGAAAATTTGTGACAGACTCAAGATGCTCTAAACATACTTGACAATTAAGTGGTTTCTTTTTCTCCTTGGCTACTGTAGGGTCACTGGACTCCAAGGACAAGATCTGCACCTAGCCCCCAAAACAGCCTCACAAGGAATTCATTTCTGTCTTTGCTTCTCATTTCTTTCAGATGAAGATTTTTGCCCAATATTCCAGCCCAGTTTTATCATTTCTACACCTAGTTCCCACAGCTCTCACACCTTATCCTTTCCATGTTAAATCATCTATTTCTCCTTGTTCCTCTTCTGACTTTTAGATCCTCTCCTTGTTCTGTTTTCCCACTCTCCCTAAATACCCTTATTTAGCTTTTCTCCTCCTTCCCCCACAGCCTCTCTAAAACATTCTCTGGCTGTTGAATAATTCTCTGTCTTCCACTTCTAACAAGCCCCAGAATTCTCTACTTCTCTAGACCACACTAATCCCTTCTCCCACACAACCTCTCCCTTCAGTTAATATTGTGCTTCCTCAGCAATATCACCTGACTCCAAATACCCCTAATTTTCTCCTTTGGCTCCCAGTCTGTGCGCTGTTACCCTCATATAACACCACACCCCATATTCATGATTGTAATATAATTATGAGAGGCTTATTCCACACCTGGTGGTAAACCTTCCTGAGAAAGGCTCCAGGTAGCTTGCAAGTAATGAATGGTTTGTCTCATCAAGGTATGCAAGGTTATGTGACCAGTCTACTTGATGTTTGACTCCATTTTGGAATGTCTCTATTTTCCCATAAACTGGTCAGAGAAGCAAGTTTAAAACAAAGGGTTCCTGCTCTATGACAAACCATATAAGGCAGGGAGAGACATCATCAGTGGTTCTTCATTCCCTTCTGAAGATGACTCCTGGAAACACCTGAAAGACAAAGACTGAATGGGGAGAAGCGCTGAACCAAGTGTAAAGGGGTTTCTAGCCTGCTTATGAAAACTTGGGGATCCCAAGCTACAAAGCAGCTGAAGCTTATGCCTTGAGAGTCTGCAAGCATCATGAGTTAGGGTGAAAGACTGTACATTCAAATCCTATCTTTCTAATGTGTTAAGACTAATTTGTATACTTATTGGATAATCTAGGGTTATCACATCAAAACAAAGGACACCCCTGGAAGGGCATAGATTTGTATCAGTATCTACCAACTCACGCTATGTACTATATTTACTATAACACATTAACACAACATGAGTTGGTAGATACTGATACAAATCTACACCCTTGCAGAGATGTCCTCTTTTTTATATGGTAACCCTGATAAGCTGCTTTGTTCTGTTTGCTGTCACTTACAATCATTTGAAAGCAATTTTTCTGTAGCTGAGAAACTTATCTTATGGTTTAATCTAAACCAGTAAGTTTGAATTGAAGTGCCTGGGAATCTTAACTCAAAGGCTGTTGCATTTCTTTTCATAGCGAGGGAGAGGGGAACTGGATAATAAATTGATACCAGTCAGGGTTTTGTCCAGGTCACAGCACTATATCTCTGGGGGATAGCTCAGTGGTTTGAGCGCTGGCCTGCTAAACTCTCAGGTTGTGAGCTCAGTGCTTCAGGGGGCCATTTAGGGAATCTGGGACAAACAGAAAGAGTGGGGGGGTGCTTGGCCAGCAGAGGGGACTGGACTTGATGACCTCTCAAGCTCTTTTTCCAGCTCTGTGAGATGTGTAAGTCCTAGGCTGGGAAGCTGACAGTTATTTTGTCTGTAGACTCTCCATTATTGGTTCCTGCAGTGTCTGGTCAGAAAGCCTGCATGTAACTGCATCTGGGTGTGTCCCTATCTGTGTGACTGCCTGTGGATGTGTAGGGCTGGGAACGGGTCTATAGCTTGTCACAGCAACACAATGTGAGAGGATACCAGGCTGATGAGGTAGAACCCTCAGCAGTATCCCAGTTCCAGATTGCACCCTGGGGGAACCCGTCAGACACAATTCTATCTTTTCATTGTCCTGAATCATTTTCTTTTGTTTCCTCAGACTTTTTCCCCACCACTGGGCACCTAACCCATCCTCACCTGCCCAACATTCCCAGTCAGTATTCTGGCTTCCACTTCATCCTTTTGTCCTAGCACCCGTCTCAGGTGAGGAGTCAGCTGGCCCATTATGAAAACAAAATAGCAGGTTTTGTTTGTCTTGGGAAATAGGCAGCTTTTAGCAATCATCAGCATTTGCATTCTGATGGCTTGTCTGTCCAGCCAAAATGAATAAGGCATTTCCCCAAGGGTGGTAATTGAGGAACTACAGTTGTCTTGCCAGCAGATTCTTTCTGCTGGCCTCTGCTCATAAGACACAACTAGGATATTATCCTGTCTCAATGCCTGAGAATCAGGGCATACTGAGTAGTCAAATTCCCTCTAGTTTAGGTAGTCATTCAACCTCATTGACCACAGCAGGTGGTAATATTGCAGTGCTGTGTTGAGGAGATGCATACTGCAGCACTCACAGGACTTCAGGTTTCTGATCCAACAACCAGAAACCATTCAGAAATAACATACATAGGGTTTCCTTTCTCTTCCAGTACTAAAAATTGATCATTTAAGAGTAGCACTTTCCTTTCAGCCTGCCTTCTGCATTCTCACCCTTCCTCTTTTGCTTTGCCCTGCATTGCCAATTTGCTGCTCGACCGAACTAATTTGTCTTTTCCCACAGGGCTGCAAATATGCACCTCGCTCCCAATAATGCTAATGTCAGATACGTGTGTACGCATAGGGAAGAACAGCTGAAAGGGCTTCTGTGGGTCACAGGACCAGCTCCTGTGCTAAGCGATTTAGACTGTGACCTTTCCAATGCTTTGCAACAGGCATCTGGTAATTCGTAGCTGTTTTGAAAGCCATACCTTCATTTTCTCCGCTGCAGCTATTTGCAGGTTTGCCAGGTTAGTGAGGATAAACACAACATTAGAGTGAAACAGAAATGAAAAGAGGAGCTAAGGACAAAACACTCTAAAGCAGTCTCTATAATCATTCTGCCCTAAAGGTCCTCTTCATGGAGGACACGCACAATGACAGTCATAGAGTTTAAGGGCAGAAGGGCTCATCAGATCATCTAGTTTGGCCTCCTGTATGTCACACCATAGCTGTGTCTACATGTGCACGCTACTTCAAAGTAGCGGCACTAACTTCGAAATAGCGCCCGTCGCGGCTACACGCGTCGGGCGCTATTTCGAAGTTAACTTCGACATTAGGCGGTGAGACGTCAAAGTCGCTAACCTCATGAGGGGATCGGAATAGCGCCCTACTTCGACGTTCAACGTCGAAGTAGGGACCGTGTAGACGATCTGCGTCCCGCAACGTCGAAATTGCTGGGTCCTCCATGGCGGCCATCAGCTGGGGGGTTGAGAGATGCTCTCTCTCCAGCCCCTGCGGGGCTCTATGGTCACCGTGGGCAGCAGCCCTTAGCCCAGGGCTTCTGGCTGCTGCTGCGGCAGCTGGGGATCCATGCTGCAGGCACAGGGTCTGCAATCAGTTGTCGGCTCTGTGTATCTTGTGTTGGTTAGTGCAACTGTGTCTGGGAGGGGCCCTTTAAGGGAGCGGCTTGCTGTTGAGTCCGCCCTGTGACTCTGTCTGCAGCTGTGCCGGGCACCCTTATTTCGATGTGTGCTACTTTGGCGTATAGACGTACCCTCGCAGCGCCTATTTCGATGTGGTGCCGCGCAACGTCGAAGTTGAACGTCGACGTTGCCAGCCCTGGAGGACGTGTAGACGTTATTCATCGAAATAGACTATTTCGATGTTGCTACATCGAAATAAGCTATTTCGATGTTGGCTTCACGTGTAGACGTAGCCATAGTGTGTCATGGTGTATTTGCTACACCAAGCAGCAGTGGAAATTATTACAGCACACGCTAGAATAGAAAATTACCTGCCACAAGCACGGATGAGAAGGGACTGAGATGCACCTACGACAAAGCCCCTGAAGAGGCAGGGAGGTGACTGAGAGATGCCCAAATAATCCTGGCAAGTTACCCACCTGCTGCAGGGGAAGGTAACCCCTTCTCCCCACCACCCCTTGGGTACCTGCCAAATTGCATTGGGAGAAAAACTCCCTCCCCCACCCCCGAGCAGATGGCAGTCACTTACTTACATGCTTAGGATTTAAGAAACAGCCAACCAAGCATTTGAAAGAAAGAATGGTCAGTGTCACCTTGCAGCCCTGGTTCTCCCCATCCACTGTCCCATTTCCAGCCATGGCGGAATGCTTCCAAGGGAGGACAGTAAAAGGAAGTCATAGAATAGGTTGAGGGTGGGGAATCCCTTCTTGGCCTCTGCAGATTGCTGGCTGAAACCCTATAGCATGCACTTTTAGAAATATAAAACATAAAGTGGTCATGAGTTCAAGGACCGTTGGGCCCTGTCTCCCAGTTGTCACATGCAACCCTGACATACAAATGCACTCATAATTTACACTGCGTTGAACCTCTTAACACACACACACACACTACAAATTAATTAAACCATATCTGGAGTATAGTTCTGTCTCTGCTTTTGCAGAGAGCATGATGCTCAGCCCCTGAGGCATTGGCCATATAAAACTGACCGGCTACAGTTACACTACAGTGCTCTATTGACACAGGTCACTGTCAGAAGACATTTCCTGACAAAACTTCTATTAACAGAGTGCAGCCACACACACAGAAGACAATTGAAAGAGTGCTCCATTCTGTTGACAGAGCAGTCAAACTGCCTGGCTGCTTTCTCGACAAAACAGGCACCCGAAAGTGCAGCAGAGAGGACTGTCCATTGTTTTGAATGCCCTGTCTTTCAAGAGAAGACCCCCACCTGGAGTGTCCACACAGCTTTTTTTGTTGAAAGAATCTGTCAACAGTAACATTGTGCCTCATGGCTGAGGGTCAGAACTCTGCTGGTGAAAGTTCTGAGTTTTGTTGAAGAAACTGTGGACAAACCCCATTTTGTGTGTGGACATTCCTCCAGTTTATACCGAATAGAAATCATTGGAACTTAAGCCATTGATGAAGTCAGAAGGAATTTAGCTTTGAGAGACACTAGAAGAGGGATGGGCAACTTATGCTCATGAATGGATGGCACAAGTGGCCCTCCTTCATCTCAGTGGTCCACAAGATTGTCATCCCCAAATGACAATCACCAAATGGTCTCTCAAGACAGGGTGGTTTTGCTAACTGTGCTTGAAAACCTCGAATATGTGGGATGTGCCAATCAAGCCATAGCAACACTTTGCTGGGATGCAGAGGGAGCATATGGCTTTCACAGTCAACGTGTGCTGTCAGCACGCACTTTACTTCCTGTCCCATTGCACTGCATACGTACCTGGCAACCCTGCATGTGCACAAAGGTAAACAAAATGTCTCATGGGCCATGTATAGAATCCTGATGGTGCTGCAGGTTGCCCATCACTGCACTAAAAGAACTCATCTGCTATTCTCACAAGTGCTGTATTCGTGCTATTGATTGTGAGAGAGAAACACAATTAAAAATGGCACCGACCTTGCATGTTTAATTATGGTCAAAAAGTGTGTAACAGTGGCTTGTAAGGGAGCTGTTGGTATCTTGTTTTCTGGTCACCACAAACTAGATCAGTTTTTTTGTAAGATCTCCAGGTTGAGTTAGCAGTGCCGGCAATTGGAAAGAAAAAAAAAAGTGGTCCTTGGACTAGTAAACAGGGCAAATTACATAAGAGAACCCCACAAAGTCACACCGAATACAATTTTAATAACACTTCCACATCTTGGGCACTTTGTTTTTCCACACCCCTTGTCTGGCTCCCGTACTTTATTGTCCCTTCTTTCTTCCTCCCTTTGGCTTTGATGCAGTGCCCATGGGAGTTAAAAGGAATTTTTCCATTGACTTCAGTTGGCTAGGCTGACTTGCTTGTCTCATTCTCTGAGTTATTCATTTAAAATGCAGGGTTCTTTTTAACAGCTTTCTAGACATGACGTGGCATGCTTAGGTGGCTGGATGATGGACAGCCTGCATAACTATGAATTTATTTTTTTAAATCAAAGCAGCCAAGTGTCATATGAATTTCCACATAGCCCCGAGGACAGCAGGATAAACGCTGCATCTCGGTTCATTCACCAGCATGCCAAGAATGTAACATCAGTTGGGGTCCTGAGCATGGTCTGAGGACAGAGAATAGAACATAGAATTTTTTCAGTTTCTCCTTACCCATCAGTATACATTCTTTTGAAATGAAACAACCCCAAAACAACCTTCTGCCCCTCCCCTCCAAAAAAAAAAAAAGTTGAAATGCTTCTTTTTAAGTTTCCAGCTTTGGCTTTATCTATGACTGCAGAGCCCAGGACTACCCTATTAAAAATATTAGAATGTATTATATGCAAATTAGGATTTTATTGTCTTTCATCTCACAAAGGCTAATCACATTACAGATGACAGCCTTCGTCTCAAAAATAGTTTTTAATACAAATTGCCATTGACTATATTTACAGTGTCACTTTTAATCAACCAAACTGTCAGACTGATGAACTTTTACAAACTATGTTGCACATGATGAAGGCGAAAAGTGGATGCAAGTGCTTTTGGCTTTTACTTGACTGCCCCTTTCATGCCAATTGTTACCGATTTGGTAGTTTTACCTTCCTATTTCCTTTGGGAAATGCTGAATAGAAGCACACTATTTCAAAGGAAGTAATCTCTGCTCAGGGTTGAACATTTTGTCTTTGTAATTACCCTTGCCCTTTTGAAGAATTAATAAATGTAAGCTAACTATAACTATCTGAGTGCAGATAGCCTTCCTAACTGCTGCTCTGTCACCAGGTCGCATTTAGCTATGGTTAATGAAATACTCCAGTAAGGACTCTGCCAGACTTTTTATTTTTATTCCTGAAGGTGATTCCACACTCAGCTTCTCATGTGTGTGTATCTTCTATGGGGGTGGGGAAGCCTTGGCTCATGGTCTGGATCTGGACCAGTTTCTTACCTGGATTTGGACCCCAAGGCTCAGGGCTCCCTTCCCCAGCATCTGGCCTGTAGCAGGGTGGGGGTGTGGAGCCCCGAATCTCCTGGGCCAGAGCCAGGCAAGCCAGGGCTTGATCAGGCCCCTGGGTTCTCACAGGCTGCAGAGGGGAAAGAGCTTGCTTTGCGCGGCTCTGCTGCCACTCACTGCCATTACTCCAGCCAGGGAAAGGGGAGGAGAAGGGCAACGCTGCCTGGAGGCTTTATTCCATGGCTTTGATTGGCCAGATTTCTGGCCAGTCAGAGCAGAGGAAGGCAGTGCCTGGGAGCAGGGGGAGGGGGCACAGAGCCATTTGCATCACAGAGGGTGCTGCACAGGTAAGCTGCACTCTGTTGCCCAGGCCCTGTGCCCCTCGATTGCTCCTGCACTCCCCCCACTCAGGGCCCCTCATGCAACTTCCCCACCCCCACCCTGCTTCCGACTCCTGACCCTCTCCTTCACCCCTCACTTCCAGATCCCGCATCCAAAACCTTTCCGCACCCCCTTCCGTCCAGCTCACCCACCTGCAGCCCAGTCTTCCATCCTGCCCCTTCCCTTTTTGCCCACCCCAGCCCACTTCTGCACCCCCTCCCTCCCAGACCTCTCAGTTCCCAGCCCACTCCTGCACTCTCCCTCCTGCTTAGACCCCCCACACCCTAAGCCACTTCCTGGCAGCTGCCTCCCACACTGAACCCCTCCTTTTGGCCCCACGCCAGAGCCAAGAGGGGTGCACATTAAAAATGTACTAGCTGTGCCCTCCCAGTGGCTTCTGACCCCCAAAAAGATGCCCCACCCGATTCTACAAGTGTTACCAGCTGTGCCATTCACCAGCCAGTGTTCAGCTAACATCTGAAAAACCTCAGCCACATGCTAGCATTTTCTGTGACTTTTCCCCAGTGCCTGGTAAACACTGGATTTAAAATACACATAGGGACATTTCAGTTATATTTAAAGGCGTATGCAGAAGCCGTGAGGGTTGGAAAGCAGGGTATGTGGTGCTGCAGCAGGTTCCATGAGGGCAAACTAGACAGGAATTGATTTGTATCCCAGAAAGGTGCAACGGATCCATCTCATCAGTGTGCTAACAAATGCCACTTGTGATGTCTTCAAACGTACATGTTTCCAAAATGCTTTGCCCAGCATTCTGCTGCTGACGATTTGGGCAGCGAGTCAAAGACATGTTGACTGTCTCTAAAGCCAAAATGAAGGGAATCTCAGTTCTTGCTAAAGGACAAAGGGCTAATGAGAAAGGTCACTCTGCAATCCAGATTGTTCTCTTGCTGTGGTATCTGTAAATAAATAGGGGCTTGGTATGCTGGTCTGTAATCAATCACAGCTATGGGACAAAGTGTATAACAGCAAGAGAAACATTATGGTATTTTTAGGGCCAGTATGAAACTAAACTGATTTGTACCTTCTGAAGAGCTGGTGATTCAGCCGTCTGTGGCCTTTAGATGCTAGCACAGGGTTCAGCAACAGCTGACATGGGTGCCAAGAGTGGCACACAAGCCCATTTTCATTCATACATGAGGTGGGAGCTCAGCCCCAACCCTCCTCCCCCATGCAGCCAGGAGCTTGCTCAAAGCCATGTGGATTAACAAAAGACCAGCTAATACTACCACCCACCACCTAAACAGTAAAGCTCTGCATCTTAATGTGTTTAGTTATTAATGCAGCTATTGTAAGTAGGACTATTAGTGACTTTAAAAAGTGTCACCAGCACTTGGACTGTACATAGAAGTCAAAAGGTCAAATTTTGGCACTCCTTCTCAGCAAGGTTGCTCACCCATGTGCTAGAGCAATGCAAACAAATAATAACCCATCTTCGCTCAATATTTTTGCCTTCTTCTCAAAATACAGAGCGTACCACAGCAGGGCCACAGCCACTGTGGGTTCCTGGCAAGATGGGAACGGGGCCTGGATCCATGTCCCCAAAAGCATTGGAGCAAAGGGGGAAAGGGCATGGCCTATGGCAGTCAGCCCTTAGTGTCACCTGGATCGTGGCACTGGGCTTCACCCATCCCTCACACCCATGAGGAGCAGCACTTCAAAGCAGTCCAGAGTTCAGGCCATTATTACTGAGGAAACTCTGGGCCCTTTTAAAATGCCAGGCCCCACACCTGTCACCAGGCCTGGCCTACCACTTTGAACCAAATGATTTCAAGAGACGACACCGATTCTTAAAGGGACTAATTGCTGTGTTGGATTGGAGCCACAGCTCTTAGCGCTTTTTGGAATTGAGCCCAACATGAACCTAACGATCCAAGAGGGGATTTTGGCCTTTAATTAAATCAATGGAAAAACTCTTATTGGTTTAAACAGAGCCAGGATTTTATCCCAGGTGTCTGAGTAGCGGGCCTGATTTTTCATGAATAATCCACTGAAAACTGCTCTTTTTGGGTAAGTAAAACAGGAGAACTGGATTTCAACACTGACAGCCTCAATGTCAGTTGGATTAGGATCAACAAGGCCGACAACCACCATGGGCCTGGGGGGATAGGGGGAGGGGGGCCCAGGTCTCCACCCCCCCGCCCCGGGCTGCCTCATAGCTGAGCATGGAGCAGTGACACAGCTCCGCTGCCCTGGCTTATCAACAGGCCTGATTGTCCTGGCCACCTCTGCTACTACTTTCCAGAGCTCTGCGACCCTTGGAAATGCCAGGAGGGGAGTCGGGGCCGGGGGCGGAGCTGATCAGGATGCTCCTACACTTACAGAGCTGTGTGGGCTTTTCATAATGGAAGTCATGAGGCTTTAAAACTCTTCAGGGCATTTTGCAAGGAGGCCTTGAAATGCAACAACAAAGGCAGAAAAGACTCAGTGTTAAACATTGACTGATGGCAGCAGCATGGCTGTTGAGAGCCCTGTGGTTTGTGATCATTTAATGTTTGTATGGAACACTTTACCTTTTATCAAGTAGGGATCTGTTTGCATGTGGGCGACTGAACGTGAGTGTGAATAGCTGAACCACTTTTAATAGGTGCTTGAATGCTGCCAAGTAAAACACAGGGCTGCCCACCAGCTAGTAGGAAGGAGTAGCAATCCGGCAGCAAAACAAATGACCAATTATGTGTGAGTGAGACTGTAAATTCATCTGAATAACGGGGTATAGAAAACACATTTCTCCAGACCTGCTGATAGGGACAGAAAAAGGGGGCAGTTGCCCCATGGTGTGGTTATTCAACGGAGCCTGGGGTTCCAGCCCACCACTGGCACTCCTGTGGCAGTGGCAGTAGCCAGAGCCCCAGGCTCTTTAAATTGCCACCGGAGTGCTGCAAAGCATGCTCCATGTGGCTCTGAGGGCAGGGGGGGCAGGACCACAGTCCAGGTGGCGCTGAAGGCTGGCTGTCCTAGCTTCGCCCCTTCTGCACAAAATTCTGCCCCTTCAGGTGTGCAGAGCTGGCTCCCCACATACGCCTTCTCCAGGTTTCCACAGCAGCTGTCAGCCCTGGTGCATTTCTCCCAACCCCTTTTAAAAATAAACACGTAAAACATGATTAATTATGTCGGGTTTGCAGACATGATTTCCATCATGACAACTGTTATCATATCTGTCCGCTGCTGAGCAACTCCACGCTTCCCACTCTTGAAATGAGGAAGTCAAGGCTATTTGGAACACAAAACAGTTCCCAGGCATGATCTGATGTACTACATTGCCATTCTTTTTGGACTGTTCCCCACCACCATCTTGCAATGTTGCCCCACAATTGCCTTGATAAACCAGCAGGCCTACTTATGACAGGCAGAGCTGCACCTGAGCAGAAGGTTGTTCTGAGTGTATCAGATGAGCTTTAATGTGACCATCAAGGCTGTTTTCCCAGTCATGTGCAGTAGGACTGGGAGAGTCCTTGCTTAAAGAATATTTACCAACTTGACATCATAATTAAGAGAAAAATCTGAGAAGGCTTTTCCATATAAATGTAATTCAAGCCATAATGGATTAAAATGGGTGCTTTTAAGTGACAGCAGCTGGCTAAGTGCTGGAGAGTCATATGCCCCATAAAATTTGCATATGAATTTACTTTGAGTGAGGTAAACACATTGTCGCAAGATGTGTGCACCCCCTTCCCGTTACCAAGTCTTCACACGCATAGGTATGTTCCTGGTATCGCTTGCCGTGCTGCCACCCCTAAACTACTAGGTAACTCTGGGCTGGGATTGAGACTACTACCTAATCGTAGGTGGTGTGAACTTAGTGAAAGACCTCAACATTATTGAATTCTTTCTTAAGCCGCAATAAATAACAATAACATAGAGCAGGTCCCACTTTTAGACCCTGCAGTTAGCAGCCTCCCCCTTCACCAACCTGTCTAGTGTAATCCAAACTGACAGAAATTTTGTCATATGTAAGAAAATCAGTCTGTAGAATGTAAAAAAGGTATTAACTGGTATTTAATGAGATAATGAGCCTGACACATAGCAGCCAATTGTGCTGTGCCTCCCTTATGAACTGTCATGCCTCCCCTCCAAAAGGGCCTACCCCCCCGAGTTTGCTCATCCCTGATGAAGAGGACATCTGCAAATAAAAGTATCCTTGCCCTGAAGAGGGGAGAAAATTGCTATGGTAGGCACACCAGCCTCAGTATGAGTTAAAAAATTTCAGGAGAACAAAACAATTTAACAACTTTATTAAAAGATAAACACTGTATCAGATTAAGAGTTAAGTAGCAAATTATTTTATTTTAAACATGAAAAGTTAAGAACATCAGAGAGGAAAGGACAAAAGAATTAAGTTAATAAATCTAACTAATAACCCTTTTTTGGAGGAAAAATATATTGTGGGAATAATTTTCTCAAATCCCAAGAGTGGTCTCGTCTAATTTTTTCTTTTTCAAAATGCAATTTTCATTCTTTTGATAAATTAGAAGGATTTTAATTTCCTTTTGCATTACTGCTTGAATTATAAACACAGGCCTAAGTTGGGCTTCAGGGGATTATGTGTTAGCAGAAAGGCACACAAATCATACTTGTCTATTTTAAACAGTTTGTTAAAACTCGGAGTCAGAAGGACAGTTGGCATTGTTAATGAAAACAGTCATCAAGAGCAAAATGTTATTCTTCCCAGTCTCCATTCTTGTTGGATAACCAGACAATACAGATGCATTACATATGTTTAAACTGCATGTGTAAGTTACCTGTGTTGCATAGGTAATGCATGGCGTGTCAGCATCAGAATATTGATGGTCAAACACTAGCAGCTTCTACTAGTTTCACTGCATTCCAATTTCTGCTTGTGTTGAATTAGAAGTTGCTCTTTTGCGAGGCTATCATTCAGCCATCAAAATATTGCTTTGTGCTTTAAATTTGGCATGAAACCTTCAGATGATAAGTGGGTGGGGATTTTGTTTTTGCAAAATTACAGCTGCTTTTACATTACAGACCTGATCTCACATACATTGAAGTTAATGTCAAAGCTCCAGTTGACTTCAGCATTATGCTGCTAGGATTTATATGAGCTACTATGGGAATAAACAGGTTTCAGACATTTGCATGCACTTTTGATGCAAATTCATGCCTCCAAATCAATGTAAATAGCTTGTTTTGTGGGGCTGGTGGTTCCATGGGTGTGAAAGAAGAAAATAACTCTCTAACTGCAGAGCGAGAACAACACTGCTCAGTGCAGGTTCCTACAGTCTACAATCCACATAAGGAAATGTGTGTTCTGTGCAGTCCTCCATACTTGGTCTTCCCAGCACGTATTTCACTGCCAAAGATCCTTGCACATCCATGGCCTAGGGGCAGATGTTGCACCATAATGAGTGCATGAAAACAGTTACTCATTTCTTCGGGCCCTTGAAACTCAAATTACTGATCAGATGAGGTTCATCCAGTATTTAAAAAAAGAAACATTTAAAATGACAAAATTTCCTCTCTTCCAGCAGTGTCCAGTGCCAAATGTTGAAGACAGAATAAACAGAACAGGATAATTTACTAAACAATCCACACCCTGTTGTCCAGTCCCAGCTTCTGAAAGTCAGAGATTTACATCCCTGGCCATCTTGGTTATTAGCCAATGATGAACCAATCCTCCATGAACTTACCTAATTCTTTTTTGAACACACTTATACTTTTGGCTTTCATGACAGCTCTGGCAATAAATTCCACAGATTGACTGTTGTGTGGAAAAGTACCTCCTTATGATTGTTTCAAACCTGGTACCTATTAGTTTCATAGGCCAGCCCCTGGTTTTTGTTTTATGTGTAAGCGTAAATATCACTTTCTTTTGTGTCTGAAAGTCATTAGCTGCATCTACTAGAAACTCTTTTCTAGTATACAAATCTGTGCTGCAATCCCAAGGGTGACATCAGCTGGGATACGATCAGCAATGTGTTGGCCAGGTTTTGTTACCTTAACTTACTTTGAGTAAGTCGTGTAGTGAACTAGGAAATATCTGTTACAGGCTTGAAGGGAATACCAAATCTATATCAGACAATGGGCATTTAGAAGTATTTGTTGTTTTAAATCAATGCCTCTGACTGTTGTGTACCTTTTGGCAAATAAATCAAACTTGGTTCTAAAGACACTGTTTAGCCGCATCTACACGTGCCAGCTACTTCGAAACAGCGGCACTAACTTAGAAATAGCGCCCGTCACGGCTACACGTGTTGGGCGCTATTTCGATGTTAACATCGACGTTAGGCGGTGAGACGTCGAAGCCGCTAACCCCATGAGGGGATGGGAATAGCGCCCTACTTCGACGTTCATTGTCGAAGTAGGGACCGTGTAGTCGTTGCGCGTCCCGCAACTTCGAAATAGCGGGGTCCGCCATGGTGGCCATCAGCTGAGGGGTTGAGAGACGCTCTCTCTCCAGCCCCTGCGGGGCTCTATGGTCACTGTGGGCAGCAGCCCTTAGCCCAGGGCTTCTGGCTGCTGCTGCTACAGCTGGGGATCCATGCTGCATGCACAGGGTCTGCAACCAGTTGTTGGCTCTGTGGATCTTGTCTTGTTTAGTGCAACTGTGTCTGGGAGGGGCCCTTTAAGGGAGTGGCTTGCTGTTGAGTCCGCCCTGTGACCCTGTCTGCAGCTGTTCCTGGCACCCTTATTTCGATGTGTGCTACTTTGGCGTGTAGACGTTCCCTCGCAGGGCCTATTTCGATGTGGTGCTGCGCAACGTCGATGTTGAACGTCGACGTTGCCAGCCCTGGAGGACGTGTAGATGTTATTCATCGAAATAGCCTATTTCGATGTCACCACATCGAAATAGGCTACTTCGATGTAGGCTTCACGTGTAGACGTAGCCTTTATGAGTCACTGAAAACATATAGGCTGCATCTACACTTGCATTCCTTTCGAAAGAGGCATGCAAATGAGGGAAACTGAAAATGCAAATGAGGTGCAGCTTTACCTAGCTGGTGCCTCGTTTGCATATTCTTCTTTCGAAAGAAGAAAAGCAGTGTAGATGCAGCTCTTTCATAAGCAAACCCCATCTTCGAAAGAATCCTTCTTCCCATAAGAAAAGGAAAGAAGGGACCTTTTGAAGATGGAGTTTACTTTCAAAAGAGCTGCATCTACACTGCTTTTCTTCTTTTGAAAGACTATGCAAATGAGGCACCAGATATGTAAATCTGCACCTCATTCGCATTTTCAATTTCCCTCATTTGCATGCCTCTTTAGAGAGAGGAATGCAAGTGTAGATGCAGCTATATTGTCACAGGCTCTCCCTCCCCTAAAAAAGCACCCTCTTGCAGGTGCCAAAGACATTGGATCTGATAGGCATCACAGTTTATAACTGGGGGAGGGGAGGGGCAGTGTAACTCGGAGACCCAGTCAGAGAGTAGCTGGGCAAGGTGGGGACCCTGTTCCATGCCCCTGGCACAGGGGAGAGAAAGGTGGCACATGGCCCCAGCCTTTTCCAGATAATGGGTCAGGCAGGCATTGGAGTGCAGGTAGTGCCCTGCCCTAGCCTCCCCAGTTCCCCAGGAGGACTGTCCAGCCTTGGCAGGGCTACAGCCTCGGCAGCCCCAGAAGACTGATGGAAAATGTGCTGAATGGGAGTGGGGGCTGCGTGGGGGGAGGGAATGTGGATGGGGCCAGGCTGGCAGTTTGGAAAGGCGCTGCTTTCCCCTGGCCTTTACCCCCGCCATCCACACACAGTAGATCACCTCCTTCTTGCATTGACACAAGCATGGTGCTCTACGGGTTTGCCATAAGAGCCATTGTCTGTCTTAATGGAACACCAATGTCTTTGGTCTTCCGAATACCCAGAGCTGGGGAGACAAAATGTTGTTTACTGGGTTTTATTTAACACACTGGATTTTCTAACATTCTCTCTCCAAATCCTGAAAGCAAGTCAGTCGAGTCCAGGTTTGCAAGTCTGCTCTCCTTTTCATTAACCTGTCAGAGAAAAGAGACTGCCAAATATCAGCACCTACAATGGAAAGAATCATAGTTACACCATTCTTCAACTGACCATCAGCAAATCATGTCATTTCACCATGTGGGTTCTTTAATTTATGAAAATCTCATAAATCTTATTACTAATGACTCGATGTATGATGTACATATGAGAAAATTAAAGCCTCGTCTTATAACAAAAATATTTTCAGTGCCATTCTCTTCATGCTTCATTAATAAAGAACAAAATGCCTCTAGACTTTCTATAACATATGCACTGAGTGATTTCAAACCAGGGTTATAATGTACTTCAGCAATAAAAATGCTTTTTTTTTATTGCTTAGCTTGTAAAGTTGTTCCCATGTGCCAATAGGACAAAATTATTTGTCCTTTTTGCAAAGCATAGATTGTTACTTTGGTGGTTTTTAGGAATTTTCTGCTTTAACTTTCTAGTCATGTATAAATGTGTTCCTCACGAGGATTATGAGCTTGGAGAATTGGAGTTGGAGAAGAGGAGTCTTACATTTTATGAAAGCAATTTCTTTAACCTAGTTAAAAGGAAATTAGAGATGTGGAGTGGGAAGCGCACTTCTCTTCTGAGGCACATTAAATTTGGATGCATCTTCTAGTTGTTACACAATGCATGCACCTGCATCATAGTACTTGCTACCTGCATTATGTATAACGAGCAGTCCTGTAGCACCTTAAAGACTAACAAATGTATTAGGTGTATTATGTATAACAAATGTAATGAGCTTTCGTGGGTAAGACTCACTTGGTCAGATCACAAGGAATTGTCTAAACAGCACAGGACCTGGAAAGAAGAATTTTCAGTTCAAAGTGATAAAGGTCCTCACATTTTCCTTCCAAAAAAGAGTTTATTTCAACAAAATCTTTGGTGCTTGCAATCCTCTCTGGGAATGAATGTTCATGACTCCCTTCTTTGCTTTCTTCATGACCCCTACTTCTGTTACTGGAAGTCTTTAAATGCTTGGAAGATGTCAGTAATTCAATCAGGGGTGAAAGTAACATAAACCTTCTTACAGGTACTGTCTTATTGCAACCTAAGTCTTCAAATAGCTGGCTGTTTAAATAGCATCCTGATGGCTTTTGCTGCAGCTTAGCCAGCTCTTGCTAAAGATGCACAGTAGGACACTTAAAATGCTGAATTCAATCAGAGATTATGGGACTATTACCGGGGTGGGTGGGCGCAGTTGTGGCCTACGATGTGCAGGAGGTCTGACTAGATTATTACAATGGTCCTCTGTCTAGCTGGAAAGTCCATGAGTCTGCAGGGTATACACAGCACCTCCCATGAGGGATACACATTCTCAGATTTTGGAGTCCAATGACAGGTGAAGAAGTCTAGGTGCTCCATCGCTGCTGGTGCTGGTGTCATGCTGGAATTCTTCAGTGAAACTTGAACAAAGACTACTCCCAAGTCCATGCTATATGCCCCACTTCCAAGGTGTTCTTAGTGCTTTTCAAGCACTCCTGTACCAGACCAAGAATAGAATACTGGACCTTTAGCAGTGTCTCCATTTTCAATTATTTTCAGGACACAGACTTGGGACCTTTGCTACAATGCATGCAGCTGACGTTACGCGGCTGCTAAAACCAAGTGGGATCACATGAAGTACCTTGTGCTTTGCAGGACTGGGGTTTTTTGTTTGTAATGGATTATTTACTCTGGATTTTATGAACCATTCCTAATAAATAAGACAAACTGATGCCCAGACCACTCAGTGCTCACACACATCATAGAATTACAGAATCCTAGGGCTGGAAGGGACCTCAGGAGGTCATCGAGTCCAGCCTCCTGCCTAAAGCAGGATCAACCCCAACTAAATCATCCCAGCCAGGGCTTTGTCAGCTGGGACTTATAAGCCTCTAGGGATGGAGATTCCACCCTAGAACTTGAAAATATACGGGATTTTCAAGGCAACGCCGCTGAGATGCATACTCCTAAGTTTGTCTTGATATGAGACGAGTGTCACACAATGTCCTGGATGTGGAAGAACAAGAAATAGAGTGCATCTGTGTTTGATTTAGGGGTATGTCTATACATTTAATGGAGTTAGACAGATTAATCAGTAATGCAAGGGTACATCGTACTGTGCCAATGTCTCAGAAAGAAGCTGACAGGATTTTCCCTTAAAAATGGGGTTCAGCATCATATTGGTGTTTCTTTTTTTATTACAGCAGATGCCTTAAGCAAAACTAGAGCCCCACGTTGTGCATCAGATAAGAAAATTTCTCTCCCCCCTGAATTTACAGTCTAAACACACAGGATAGATCAAGTATGGAAGAAAGGAAGGATTATGAGGATGCCCTCAGAGAACAGCATTCTCTAAAATACTGTGATGATAGCATTTATTGACATGACTTGTGTGGCAAAAATCACACCGCAATGGAAGCAGAGAATGGTGAAGAGTGGAATTATTTATGGACAATTTCACTAGATTCTTGATTCTCTCTGTGGCCTCAAGGTACCATGGTAATGAATGAATATGAAATAGATCAGCAGGCAGGCACACACCTGCAAATTAGGTAGTGTCTATAATATTAGAGAGCTCTGTTACAAAGAAAGAGAATTAATGTTACTGACAGAAAGCCAAGACAACTGATCCCAGTCTGATCTGTGTTTCTCAGGAGCTGACAGGCATTCTAGAATCTGGGTCAATGGGACCAAGGGTGTGTTCTTCTTTGTTCTCTGTATTCTTCTCTCATCTCCTGGTGGGGAAGTCAGAATAAGTAGTGTGAGCTCATAATTGATATAAAACAACCTATAGGCCCTAGATCAGCAAGCATTTAAGAAAGTGCTTCACTTTTGTGACATCAGTAGCCAATGGGATTTTGTCTATGGTTAAAGTTCAGCAGGAGCCAGTAAAATTTTCTCTCTAAATGTTTTTCCAATGAAAAATTAGATTTTTAAGTAAACAAATACTTTCCTGGAAATTGGTCTGCTCTCCTTGCAATTTTTTAAAAAAAATTTCTTTGGTGTTTTTTTTTAACATTAACAGTTTTAAACACAATTTTTAGGGTTTTGGCAGATTGGGGCTTTCAAAATTCTTTTTTTTTTTTCAGTTAATAGCCTAAGTTCTGCACAAATCCAATTTTCCAAATTTTCCAATCAAATCTAATGACAGCATTGAATTATTTCTATCAACTAGCAACATTTATCAGTGCTCATAATTTATACAAAAGCAGAAATTGGACATTTGATAGTGGTCCATTTGCATACAGTTGTTTGCATATGGCTTGGTATTTATTTCTGGTTCCTGATCAGAACTTGCCATCTAATATTAATTAAATTTGGTAAGTAAATGTGAGGTAGCTTAAATTTTGCATGGTAGAATATTTTTCAATAATCAGCCAATGAAACAAAGACTTCCCGGAGTGAGACTGTTATTAAAATGCTAATAGAGATTATTCTAAAAGAGATGTTTGCTCAGACCTCAGCCATGAATGTATCCATTTTGCAAAGTGCTAATGTGTGTGGTTTTAACTTAAAAGGTTTCCCCCTTACAGAGGATCTAATGAATCCTTTGAAATAAGCCACTATCATTTGATATGCCCCATGAAAATTAAGACAAAGGATTTTGATATAGCTACAGAGAGGGAGAAGGATAATGAGCTTAATTAAATATATTGTAATAAAGATGCCTTTGTACGTATGAGCTATCTATGTGTAAGGCATTGAACCTAGATAAACATGCTAGAAAGTATACAGGCAGTGAATTACTAGTAAGACGATAGAACTGTATACATGGCCAAGTTATTCTGAAATAAGAGCAGTTATTTTGAAATAACTTTGTCAGCATCTAAATGTTGCACACACTATTTTGAAATAAATTTGAAATAGCAGGTGCGTTGTTTTGATTCTGGTGCACCTCATGCCATGAGGAATAATGCCTATTTTGAAATTTTTAATCTACTAATTCCAACTAACCTAATGTTCTAGAAATCTTTACTATTAAAATTCCACAGTAATGCATTGACCTTAGCCAATGTTGTTTTACAATGAATCTATTATAAGACAACAATCATAATTCACACATTTGTTATTCTATCAGCGTTAATTATATCGGTGCACAAAAGGACATGACATTTCATTAGCAGGGGCACAGTATGATTTGCTGCTGGGTCTCAGGCTCATCTACCTCATTAAAAATGTTGAACTACATTACTGTTTTGATGTGTGTATATTCACATTTATATACTGATTAATAAAGTTTATACATCCTACATGCTTATTTTCTAACACATGCAGAAAGGATTTTCTTTTTTCTTTTCACGTGAACATAGCCAAAAATTCTATTGGTTTCAATTACACTAAACAGCTGGGGGGCCCTGGTCATTGCAGAGGCAAAAAGTGGGGTCGTACGTAAAAAGTTTGCTCATCCCTGAATTATACTCATATCATCTGATGGCTTTAGTTGCACACCCATTTTGGTGACATGATGTTATTTTCTTCATATTACCTGTTTAGTAATAATTACTAATAAGAAGAAATGCACTAAATAAGAATTGCATCCTCTTAAACAGAAGAGTGATGACAGAAAACCCGGGATTCCTTTCATTTTGGTAAGACCAGTGGGGTTTTTTGTGCCAGTACTTGCCAATATTGAGTATTAGCACCTCAGCATCCCCAGGTGTAGGATTGGATGGGGGTGGGAAGCTGGCTGAGTACCAGCACCTCTTTTTATTACAAAAAAAAAAGAACTGAGCAAAATATTTAGGAAAAGATAATCCCATTCCTAAAATATCAGCATAGTCTGTCATATATGTACAGAAAATGTGAGAATGCCTCTACTTAGCCTTTCTAGGCTTTTTGAAATGTGCAGAATTGTAGTAATGAATCACTGCTGTTTAAAGAAAATCTGAGAAAAAGCTATCTGGATAAATTTGCTTAGTAGCTGTGAGTTAAATATGCAGAAGGGAATGAGTAGTCAATGGCAGTTATAGCTGACATAAATAACAGAAGTGTAAAGATGTGCAATCTTTTTGAACACTGGAGGATGGATTATTGAGTCACAAAAGAGATGGCATGGGAAAAGAGAAAACCTGTACCTGCTACAATAGGACTTGTTTAGTAGAGAGCTGACAACAGTAAAATAACAATGGGCTTTTCGTATATCACATACACTACTAATTGCATAGAAAACCACAGCTGGGTGAATTTTTTTAACCCAAACTTTTTTCCCATGAAACATGACTATACAGTAACAGTGAAATATTCCTTGAAATCGTAACAATTTTGCTGAATTGTTTTGGAAATAAAATTCTGAAAAAATAAAACATTTTGCCTTGACATATTCAAAACAAAGTCTTTTGATTTTTCAATATGAAATTACTTCATTTTGAAATTTCTTTTGAGTTTTTTAAATGATCAGACTCCAAAGAGAACATTTGGTTCCCAGTCAACAAAACTTCCAAGTTCAACTGGAAGCGTATTGATTTATTTATCACTTTTCTATCTGACAAACTTTCTGAATACTTTTAGGTTTTGTTTGACCTGAAATGATATTTTTTCAGATTTGCTGGAGAACCCAAAAACCCAGTATTCACTTAGGTCTAATGCAACTCAGTTAAATCAAATATTTTATGACACTAGGTAACCCTGTTTTTACTCTATTTTTTAAGGAAAATAAGTTATATCCAAGATTAATCTTCAAGCCTGGAGGGTCTTAGTGTGGGGCAGACCCTTCTAGATGATGCTAAGGTTACAAGAGGTATAAGTCTATTTGCTGATTACTGTGCCTTGTGTTAATGCAAAGGTCAACCTCCAGGTTGCCGAGGATTGATAACCTCCAGAGAACAGGTTTGAGACAGACAACCTGAGGTCCCACAGGATCAGGGTCAGGAAGAGGAAGAAAGCTCTGTGAGCGGCGCAGTAGGATGGAACTTGCAGTGTAGCAGCCAGGGCTGCTGGAACAGTTTTCATAGTGAGGGAGCTGAGAGCCATAGAACCAAACTATAAATCTTGTATACAATGAAAAGCAGTTCCAGCCAAGCAGTGCTCTGGACAGCTCTAAGGGCTGAATCTCCTTGGCACCACCCTTCCACTAGAGGCTCCACCTCTTTTGGGGGCATGGAGCAAGTCCCCACCTTGTCCTTTGCCCCCAGGGCCAGCTGTTGACTATTGGTCCCACTGCTCAGGGTGGCAGGTTGGCAGAAGCCTACAGGCTTTTGGGTCTCAGCTCCATCTCTTGGGTTTAATTACTCTCTTGAGCTTACTTAAATAAGGAGATGACTGCATAAAAATCAGCAGCCTTCAAATGCAGATGCTTTTTTTCACTGGTTTCAACACTGTGAGGAGCATGGAATGAATGTGGCTATTATTCCTGCCTATACACCAGCCCTCCTAGGTCTCAATATTAGTCATTCACCACATCCCTGTGCTTATTTAGGACAATTGATTTTCACTCTGCTGAAAAAGAATTGCAGCTTCAGGATGTATAGAATAGGAAGGATTTCTCCTCCAAATCTTTTATTGCAGGCACTCTCTCATCCACAGTGTCAGCAGATCCAAGAACACTGAGCACTTCTATTCTGTTGTGCAGAGGTTCTTAATACTGCCTCATCAGCATTGAATCTGAGAGCCTTCCAGTAGGTCCATCAAACAATATGACTATTATCTTTCATATGTGGTTCATTCTCTCTCATACTCTCACAGTGGTCCCTCTAGCTCAGTGTGCTGTCTTTGGGCAGTGGCCAGTGCCAGGAGTTTCACAGTGAATGAATGGAACAGGCAGCCATCGAGTGATCCCACAGCTTCTGAAGGTCAGTGGCTTATTCCAAGGTACCTCTTCAAAGCCTGGTCTAGCATGAGTTTGCTCAGTAGGTTAACCAATGGAACTAAAACAGAGCCCCTAATTTTAACAGAATGACTCTTTAACACTCCAGTGTGGTATGCTGCCTACCATGCATCCCACAGGATGGCTCAAAAATGTCACTAGGTGGAGCAGTAACTAATTAATTAGGCTATAACAGGCTCAATCAGCAGTAAAGTGTCTCAGCAGACCAAAGCAGCTGAGGTTAATTTTTAACCACTGGCTTATAGCAAAACCCACAATGGAAACTATTGCAAAGAAAGGAAATCACTATTTTTAAATTTACTAAATTTTAACATGCTCCATGACATCAGTGGCTGACGCAGGAGTTGTAAAGCCCACTAATCATGAGCAACCGGGTATATGCTCACAAAGAGTAAGTCCCATCTTCTGGACTGCAGTGATTATAAACTTCCTAATATTTTGACAGGCACATGTGCCTCATGTACCAAATTTTGAAAACCCAAGATAACAGCCAACACTTACATGTGATCCTGACCTTGTTTATCATGTTTAGAATTCCACAGGTAAGAGATGATGTAAAAAATTCAGTAAACACAAGAAAACCATGGACATTCACTCTATCAGGGTCAACAACCCCCAGGTGTTAAGAGTGGCACATTAGCCCATTTTCAGACTCTGCCCCACCCCTCTCCCCCATGCAGCCAGGAGTGTGCTCAAAGCCGTGCTGCCTGTGGATTAACAAAAGACCAGCTAATGCTACCAACCACCACCTAAACAGTAAAGCTCCGCATCTTCATTTGTTGCTGGAGTTGCCTACCTGTGGCTCTGAAGCTGCATGTGGATCTCCAAAAGTTAATATGTGACTCCTTAAATAAGTGCCAGCTCTGAGGCTGGAGCTACAGGTGCCAACTTTCCAATGTGTGTAGGGTGCTTGCTGCTCAACCCCCATCTCTGCTCCAGGCCCTGCTCCACACTACCCCCTTATGGTCTAGATCCATGGTGTCCAACATATTAACCATATGTGGCTGTTTGTCCAGTTGAATGTGGCTAATTGGCTTGAACAATGTATATATTTTCAGAATAATGTGGCTAGTTCTCTATAGCAGTAGCCACTGTGGTGGCTACTGCTTCAGTAGTGGCTACTGCTTCAGAACCAGTTGGACACCACGGGTCTAAATAGTGCTAGGCATTGTTGTGAATGCAGGGGACTTGAGTTGGGCTATGTCTACACTTGCCCTCTTCTTTGAAAGGGGCTTGGTAATCACGGTGAAGGGAGATTGCTAATGAAGTGCTGAGATGAATATGCAGAACCACATTAGGCAAATTCTCCCCCACGGCAACTTCGAAGTGTCAAACTTCAAAGTGCCAGCATGCAGGTAGCCTCAGGCGCTTCGAAGTGCCCGCATTACTTCAAAGTGCCCCTATTCCCCAAAATTTTGAGGATTAAAGTAGCATGGGAACTTCAAAGTGCCTGTGGCTACACGCATGCTGGCACGTCAAAGTTTGACACTTCGAAGTTTAACACTTCGAAGTTGCCTTGGAAGAGAATTTCTCTAATGAAGTGCTGCATATTCACTGCAGCATTTCATTAGTAATTTCCCATCACCCTGATTACCATGTCCCCTTCGAAGAAGGGGGCAAGTGTAGACGTAGCCTTGATGACTTTTCAAGGTTCTTTCCAGTTCTATGATTCTAGCAACCCTCTTGAGAGGGGATCCCTGACAGTTCTACTGTCCCATCCCTGGAAACAATACTGAGCCCTCTGATCCCTCACAGCTTAAACACAGCCTCACCCAGAATCCCAGCTGTGTGGGTACTTGGAATATATGGTTTAACTTTTTTAGGGGCAAGTGACAGTGAAAGCATACACACACAGACTTTGCACAGTATTCTAAACAGCAGCACAAGAGAGACACAGAGCTAGGCACAACAATAAAAGACACTTACAAGCATTTTCCTTGTTCAGTTTCCTGCCCATCCCAAAGAATTCTTTGGGCTTGTCAGAATCCTCTAGGGTATCCAGTATTCTTCTCCTGAAACTCATTGACTTCCCTTCCCCGCGAAGGCATCTCTCAAGCTAGCTGTCTCTGACCTTGGCTGGTCCTGCCGTAAAACAAAGCACCTCTTCTACAAAGCATGGCCTTTTCTCCTACCGAGAACTTCCTGTCTCAGCTGGTCCTTGGCAGAGGCCACACTGCTCAGTCCCTCTCAAATCAAGCTCAACAGGGTGTTTTGTAAGTTTCCATTGTTTGGTATATTTATCTGAAACTGAAATAAGCTGTGTGGCCTGCAAATCCCCAGATCACCCTGACTGCCCTAAAATAATGCTGCACTTTTAAAAACTGTGTACTCGCTCATCACATACCTCACCCTGCTTCCCCCTAGTCAGCCAGGGCTAGAGCATTTTCTAGTTTCTAGCTGCGCTCAGTAGCAAGGCTGTATGGGTTGCTCTATTTCAAAATAGCTAAGAGCTATTTCAAGATGCATATTTGTGTGTAGCAGCATTATTTGTAAATAAACTATTCCAGAACAGCTTATTTAAAAATAAGGCTGCTGTGTAGACATACTATTGGTCACTGATCTGTACTACAGGGCAATTACTATGTTTTTATGTTGTCTGCTCGATCTTCAGCACTGCATACATTTTGTATTCCGTATAACATCTGCAGCTGGATAATAATCTATATCTAGGGGAACAAGATGTGTGAAAAGGTTTATATTCAGCTGTTGTGACATTATAATGATCTTTAATATAATAGGGGAACAGCTGCTTCAAATATTCTTTTACCTGGAGAGTGAGTGTTTTGATCAGCATAGTTAGATTACAGTCTGATTTTTGGATAAAGTCCCAGTACTGCTTATGTTTCTAAGGAGAGATACCATCTAGTTATGGATGACAGACAGATGGGGTTTGTGACTTGCTTTATTGAGGGCAAAACTCAAGGTACAAGAACTGTGTGAGCCCCCAAGAAATAGGAAAGATAACAAAACAGTGTTTTTTTCCCACTTTAAGGCTCTTATTTACTTTTAATTATTTTAAGTTGTCCTTTAAGAATGTTCCAGATTAGTTTCTGGTAATTCCAAAACTTTGAATTGATGTTATTTGTTCAAATGGATCTGCAGAGACGACCAACTGTTTTACAACTAATTTAAGCCAATGGAGATGTCACCCAGATTTTGGCATTGAGTATGTTTGCAGGAGATTTGTATGCCATTGTCAACTTCATCTCTTTCTTCACCCCGCCTCCTCCTCCCCAAACAATCTTCTAATTGGATTTCCATGTCCAAATCCTGTTCTCTTAATCAAAAGGCAAACAAAATCAATCTTTTGAGTTCCCAGAATCTGAGCAAAGCATTTAGACCTAAAGTACTGCAAGACTTATTCTGCAAAGCTCTGACAGACCCAGCTTCCTAAATTGGTTAACCCTTATCACTGAGAGACTCAGTAATCAGCATCTAGATCTGCTACAATAACGTTTCCTTTTGTTACATCTGGAAGGGGCTTATTTTAACAAGCCCCTGAAAGTCAGTACAGTTGACGCAAATCGTTAGGGTTGTTGTTGTTGTTGTCGTAGTTGTTTTTAACCAACAGCTATCAGCACTGATGCTCCTAAGGTCTGATGTTTCAGTGCTTGAAGATACAATGCAATCTGCCAAAAAAAAAGGGGGTTAAACGCGCTTATGGGACTGTTATTTTGTGCAGAGCTGCCAATGTGGTGGGGGAGGGCAAAGAGGATCTACTATGGGGGGCAGGGGAGCTTTACATCATTGCCAGAGCCCTGGGAGTCACACTGAGGGTGGGCTCCCTTGGTCCTGCCCCTTCTGCATGAGGTCCTGCCCCTTGTGGGAGCATGGAGTCAGCCCCTCCCCTCCTTGCCCAGGTGTGTGTTGGCTCCCCTGCTCTTGTGACCTAGCTCCAAGGAATTTTGAAGCCATCCCTTGACTTCTATACACTTACCCTCTCTGCCACTGCAACGCTTCCCATCCTACAACACAGAAATACAAGGCACAGATTCTCCCTTGGGCTGAGGCCTTTTTGCATCATTCTGGTGCCACAAAGGGACTATAAAACCAGTTTAAGTAAACACCTGGAGAGTGCACCCCAAAACATGTGGAACATGGGCAACTTACTGTATGCAATCACCAGAGCACCTCTCTACTTCTGCTATTCCCAGCTGCCAGAACAGTCTCCTGGGGTCACATACAGTGAGGTGTAACTTTCCAGAGAGGTACTATGGAGATATACCTACCTCACAGAGCTGTAAGGAACCTTTGGAGGTCATTCAGTCCAACCTCCTACATTCACAGCAGGACCTATCACCACCCCTGACAGATTTTTTTAAAATCTATTTGCCCTAGATCCCTAAACAGCCCCCTCAAAGGCTAACCTCACAACCCTGGGTTTAGCAGGCCAGTGTTCAAACCACTGAGCTATCTCTCCCCGCTTAGGGGAGCTTCAGAAACTGTGCTAATATATCCCAGACATCAAGACACACTCCCAGCCACAAAGAGGGTGAATAAAGTCACTTTGCCTTCCTGCATGTTTGATCCTGACCTAAATGCTATTAGGATAAATTGGGCCTCATTCTGCATTAGCAGAATTTATTAGAACAATGTAATCAGGGCAGGACAGAAGTGAAGAACACTACAAAAAGGTGATTTTAAAGGCTATGTATATACCTTTAATGTGTCAGTAAATATTTCAATTTACTTAATCCATACACCTGTTCAATTGACTGCAGTCAAATAACTGAAGCAGCTTCCTTCTACTCCCCATGAGAATTATTCTTATAGATGAACAGACTACTGCAAATCTTCCCAGTGTGGCCCAGAGCTATTTGGCACAGGTATATTTAATGGTGATTCATTGGAAAAAAATCACAACTTCCATTGACATACAAATTCACAATTTTCTCAGTATGCATTGATGGTTTCCTGTCGTGTTGGTACATTGGACTGCAGTATTATTTCTGGTTGGCTTGGAAACTGTTGAATTTTGTTTGTGTGTGTCTTTGCACTGTTGGTACCTCTTTTTCTTCCTCATTGTGTTTCTCCAATGATTCAAGTAAACAACTTTTTAATAAAGAAATTAGTTTTAAATGGCTGCCTTCGAGTCTCAGGCCTCCTATGTTATAAACAAATTAAGTTCCAATATCTACGATATATTTTAGAGTTTGTCTGATTGTCTATTTGATCAAGAACTCTTCTTACATGGTAAGAGTTGGGATCACCAAATTTGGTATACAGCTTCCTCTTATCAGAACTTAGAGCAACAAAAGGATTTGGTTGTGCCAGGAAAATGGGATGTACTTGGAATGGGATTACATCTCATAAAACCAACAGACAAGAGTCACCAAATCAAGTACAGCCCTCAAACTGACATAACTGAGTGAATGTTGCAAAAGACTGAACCAAGATGAACCAGAAAAATAGGACAAACCTGGCATAGAATTGTTTTTCAGTAAACTTTACAGAAAAAAGGGAAAACAGCAAAATTTTGAGTTGTGTTCTGTTCTGGCACAACTAAATCAAAGTTTAAGGTTTGAAAACTGGAAGAAAATGTTATTGGAGACCAAACTGGCTGTAGCCCTTTTTTTATTAAAACATAATGAATAATAAGAGTTTATAGGGATGAAGAAAAAAATACACTTGATGGAATTCCTATTCAAAAAATGTACTAAAAATAAAGTGCACATATTTGAACAATCTCCTTTTTAAAGAAATCAGAAATAAAATTTAACTTCATAAAAAGAACACTATATTTCTGAAAAACACAATCATTTCAATGCAAATGTATATTTTCCTTTTATTAAAAATAATTGAATTAAGGACATGAGCAATGCTGGGTAAATCTGTTAGTGTCACATAAATGGAAACTACAGGTTGAACATCTCTAGTCTGGCACTCTCTGGTCTGACATCTTAGCTGGATATCCATTTACCATACATGTGGCCACCAGTCCTGGCTCTCAATGTACTGTGCTGTTATTTAGCTCTAATTTACCCCTAAATGTCTTCTTATAGTCCAGTAAATATTGGAATAATTGGTAATGCTGCTAGACAATATTAATCTCCTGCGGTTCAGCAAATTCTCTTGTTTGGCACTGGTCAGGTCCCCAAGGTCCCAGACTGGAGAGGTTCAACCTATATTGTGAAAGACAATAAGAGTTTTGAGCTCGTAATGAATTTAACTCATGGTACAATTGTGCATCTAATTTATATTATGATGTCTATTAGTATATCTGTCCTTGGTTTTACTGTGTAAAAGTTAACCATAGGCCAAGTGAAATCATAGAAATGTAGAACTAGAAGTGACCTTGATAGATCTAGTCCTATACCCTGCTGTGAAGCAGGGCTAAGTATAAGTTAGACCATCCCTGACAGAAGTTCATCTGCCAGTTCTGACAAACGTCTAATGACAGAGATTTCACAACCTCGCTAAGACCATGTCTACACATGCCCCTTCCAAATTTGTTTCGGAAATAAGGGAATTCCAAAGTGTGGTGCTTATTTCAAAGTGCCCGTGTCTATACAGCCAGACTGCGTTTTGAAAGCAGCACTTTTGAAGCACGACTGGCTGTCATTATCTAATGAGGCACTGAATATGCATGTCAGAGCCTCATTAACCTGTTCCAAAGTGTCTCACTAACATGACCCTTCTGAAAGGGAGGGGAATGTGTAGACACAGCCTAAGTGATTTTTTCCAGTGCTTAAATGGCCTTACAAAAGCCATCCCTTCCCACCCAGGATGACCCCCGCACTCACTGTAAGAGGTGCAGTGGAGTGGTCCACACAGGGAGGGAGAGAAAAGAAACAGGCCCATAAATTGATAGCAAAAGAGGGTAGGAACGAAGACAGAAGATGTGAAATGAGCTCATCCTCTCTGAAATCTACCTTAGCTCGTCCTCTCTGAAATCTCCCTCTTCAGCCTCACAGGTGCAGACAGCATTTCCTCTGTGCCCATATCGCTTTCATAGACTAAGGGTATATTCTCCACTTCTTGCCAACACACTGACGTGAGCTATGCCCAAGCTTTGATCAGATTATATACCACTACACATCCAATTAACACATTATACAACCGAAAATTAGGCATAAGCTTATCGGTTCCTTTTTTTGAGTCTGCTAAGATCCAAGAGCACTAACAATTTTTGCTCTCCAAACCACTGCATCTCAACAACTTACATTCCCATATAGATATTTATACATGTTACGTATTTCCCTTCATGTGAAAAGCCAAATGAGTCATGGACTAGTAATACTGTTTGGTGTATCCCACTGGGCCTAATTAGCCATACATTTAGCGTTGCCTGTTAACTTTTCCTTGAGCAGGTCCATGAAAACTTGTTTCTAATCCCTAGTCTTAGAAATTCAGAAATTCACCAGATAATTGTATAAATAAGTCTTAAAATCCCCTTCCACTCACGCCTTTGATTATACATTTGCATCAAGATATAGACAACCACACACATTCATATCTGTCTTTACCGACCTGGGCTGGTGGCTTTAAGTGCAGATGAGTTTCTGCTGTCAGAATTTATGTAGACAGTTCTCTGAAAAACCCTTTTGAAATCTAAATTTACATAATGGATTTGGTATAAAATGTGTCCTTTATAAATGAAAAGATCTGGAGGTATGTCACAAGCTTTGGCTATTGCACAACTTAAAAGACTATAAAGCTGCTAAGAACATGATGAATGATGGGCGAAACACTCATTTCTTTACAGTTCAAGACAGACTCCTCCCTTGGGAAGCTTTAATAGACTTCCCAAAGCTATTCAATGGCTTCCCAGCAAAGATTACTATGAAATGTTTGCACTGGCATCGTACTGAGTTACTTCAGCTGGAGATATATCTTGTGACAATAGAATAAAAACAGTAGCTAACAGGAACACTAAATGTAAGTACTGAATGTCGCTATCACACGTCACAAGCTGCCTCAACGTTATTTAATCCTCCTTGCATACCTAAATGAGAAGCGAAATGCATGAAGTAGTTTTATTTATGTTATCATGTGACTTCATTAAACAACCACAGGATGCAAGGGTAAATATAATGTTAGTTAAGAAAAGAACTAATTTCCCTTAGACGTGAATGTATTGTATTATCCTTGGCACAACTACAGGACTTTAGCATGGATCAGTGAATGTGAAGTATGCATCCACTCCCAGGAAAAAAAGAGTCTGGTTCTCCTTGAAGCTTAGGTCAGACTTTGTCCCTCTCTTACTGAATGCCTTCTGGAGTTCCTGGGAGCCCAGCCACTGCACCAGACCAGTCTTAACACACACATTTTTAAGGACTCACAATATGCTTAGAAAATAACATAAGGCAACCCCTCCCCACTCTCTGAGCCCACTACCCAAAAAAGCTAAAGAGCGAATTCTAGATCTCCATTGGTGTAAATAACAGCAGGACCTCGGATTTTGGAACACTAATCCAAACCAATATGTCTCTTCAGCCTTTTAAGTACACAGACATGCTCTTAGCTGTCTCTTCCACTTATCTCTTGTTTTCATCCATGTGGCCCTTTATTTGCCCTTTCCATGCCCTCTTCCATGAAGCACTTCAGAGATGTTCTTAAAAAGGAACGAGATTAGATTAAAATCTTCCTCCACTTTGTGACTGGACAATTGTGTTGTTGGTCCAAACTGTACTATCCAGCTGAGCACCTCAGGGCAAACCCCATCATTGCCTCTTTAATTGCTGTGCATGGCCTAACACAGTGATTGTGCTCAACAGCAGCTAAAGCTGTCATTAACATTACTAACAGATATTTTGGAGCATAAGTTTTTGTGGGTAAAGATCTGCTTCATCAGCAGCATGAGTAGGGGATAGGCTCAGAGGATGATTTAAAGAGTGAGTCTCAGTCAAGGGGAGGGCCAGAGCTGACAAGATCTATTCAGTCAGGGTGGATGTGGCCCGTTTTCAGCAGCTAATGTGGAGCTCTGAACATCAAGAGAGGAGAAATCAAGTCAGTTCAGTCAGGGGAGATGTGGCCCATTATCAGTAGCTCATGTGGAGGTGTGAACCGAGCTCTTGAGCTCTCAGGCCACATCTACCCTGACTGAATAGATCTTGTCAGCTCTGGCCCTCCCCTTGACTAACACTCCCTCTTTAAATTCTCCTCTGAAACTGCCCCACTCATGCATCTGATGAAGCGGGTCTTTGCCCACAAAAGCTTTTGCTCCAAAATATCTGTTAGTCTATAAGTTGCCACAGGACTTCTTGTTGTTTTTGAAGACACAGACTAACTCGGCTACCTCTCTAATAACTAGCATTACTGTCATTGTGGGTCTGCATCCCAGGAAATGGAGATCTCAGTAGCATTGTCTCTGCTGTGGGTACCACTGCAAGGCAAATTCTTTTAATCAGTCTTCCCCAAATCCTCTTTAGTCCAATTGGACCTCAGTGAAGTATTTGTAATTAAACCTGAATTCAAGGAATGATGAGGTATTGCTCTATTGTACACTTGCCAGCTGTGCTTTCATGTCTGCATGGTGACAAATATCTTCTTTTCCTGTATCTTCACAGGATAGGTGTCTGCCCCACCAATGGTGTGATCCTGGATGGGCTATGCCATACACTACTAGAATTCTCCCAGTAGCATGACCTTGAATACATGAGTGAGACCCTCTGGTTGGAAGATGCCACTTTGTTCTAACAAATCACATCCTTCATGCAGCATGGGCTCATCTGTACGGTGAGTCTGAGGTCACAGTGTGCATAGGACTCCATTTTAAAATCCAAATGGCATTCTCTGTGTAACAATAGTGCCCGAATGGCTCCACCAAAGCTGTGTGGCCCACAGCATTCAGTCTGTGGAAAGTGACAACATAGACCAGATGAAAGAAAGATGTTCTTGAACTTAAGGTGCTGGATTGACAACTAGGAAACCTGAATTTAATTCTGGATATGGCCAAAGACTTCTCATCTGATTTGGAGCAAGTCACTTGAATCTTGCTGTGCCTCAGGTAGTCATCTGTAAAATGGGAATAATAATGCTTCCTTTCTCTTGCCATTTATCTGTCTTGTCTAGTCAGAGTGTGACCTCTTCAGGATAGGTGGGATTTTCTTTCACGATGTGTGTACAGCACTTTGAACAATAGTTCCTTGATCTTCACTGAGGCCTCTAGGGGTTACTGCAGAACAAATAATCACAATCTCCAGATTGTGTAACTGAAAATTGGAATAATATCACAACATTTTGGCCAATAGTGCCTAATAAGATGAACTTTCCTTAGAGTTTTCAATAAAATCTCCCTTAAATGAATATTTGATTCCCCATTTTGACTTCACTAAGATTTGCAAAGTCTTCATCAACTCCAAAACTGACAAATTTCATCCAAAACCAGTGCTATTAAAAAACTGAGGGGGTCCTCTTGTCTAATAATTACCCAATCCCTTAATCCATGTAAATGTGTAAAAGGAGAGAAACAAACTACAGGTTGAGACTCTCTCGTATGGCACTGGTCATCTTGCAACATCCGTGGTCTGACATGTTTTAGAAAGCTGGATGTCCACTTATCATGGGTGAGGCCAAGTTTCCTGTGGTCCCATAAAGTTTTTTAATGGCCACCAGTCCTGGCTCCCAGTGTTCAGTGCTGTTATTTAGCTATAATTTTTGCCTAAATGTCTTCTAAGAACCCAGGGAGCAGTGGAAGTGTTGGTAATGCTGCTAGACAATATTGACCTCCCGTGGTTTGGCAAATTCCCTTTTTTGGTACTGGTAAGGTTCCAAGGGTGCCAGATGAGAGATGTTCACCTTGTACCTTTATAATTTGTCATTAAACATTGAAAATAGATGATTTAACTCAGTTGTCAAATTGCTTCCTGCCTATTTGTTTTGCACAAATACATTTATGCTCTGAAAACAACCTGCATGTTTCTAAATGCTCCTTGCTGAAATGGAATATCTGTCTATATTCTTTCATGCATTCTTTGTATGCTTCTGTGGTGATTTATGGATCACTAAGGTTTCCAAACTATAGTACCTAGGTATCTGTCTAGTGTTACATGTATTTTCGTGCTCTTTTATCAATTATCAGCTACAAAATCTTTAAAAGTGAATTTCTACCAAAACTGTTCTAGTTTTACTGCTACCTTAATCTAAGTTTTTTTGGCTTTTTTTCCAGTTTTATACTCCTTTAAAATGGAGTGAACATGATGAGAATCAATATTTTCTGTTTGTACAGGGGTCAACAATATGAAATATTCTTTGAAATGCACGTTACCACCAGAGATGTACAAAGTTGTTTAAGTAAGATAAGAATCAACACAAAATGTTGATTATGTTGATTAAACACAAAATGTTTAAGCTAAACATGAATGAATTAAATGTAGTATTTATAAGGCCAGGTCCACACTAGGCATTGCAGTCAATTGTAGATATGCAAGTCTAGCTATAGCAATTGCATAGCTAGAATCAACTTATCTGCAATTGACTTACCTGGCCATCCTCACAATGGGAGTTCGATGGGAGAAACTCTCCTGTCGACCTCCCTTACTCCTTGGGATACTGAGGCATACAGGGGTCAAATGCCAACCCCCAGATAATTTGATTTAGTGAATTCCTACCACATGCATGAAATCACACCCAGGAAGATCAAAAAGCCACTCTAACATACAGTACAACTAACTGTAACTCATATTCATGTCTGGTTTATACTGACGTAACTTCAGCTGACCTGAGTGACTCCTGGGAGCACCAAAGGCTAAGGGAGCAGGAATAGAGAGATAGTCAGGAGCAGAACTGTGCAGGGCCTTGAAAAACAACACAAGCAAGAAATTTGATATAGGGGTGATCAGAAGCCAGTGGTGGGATTCCAGTCTGGGACTGACACCATGAAAAATATGGCAGTGTTTTCAGTAACAATGCTGTAGAGCCTGGGAATGAGATGTACAGTGATAGAACTGTTGGTGAACTGAGGTAGCGCTGGGTAGGTATTAGAACAATTCCATTTTGAACCCAAGGTTGCAATACTTGAGTTTTGCATCTCTGTAAGATACTTAAAGTCTAAGAAATAACTCTCAGCTATTTCAAAACACATTGTCTAAACACAAAGTGCTTATTTAGAAGTAGAGCCATTAGATGCACTATGACTTATTTCGAAGCAGGCGCTATTCCCTGTCTTACCAGAACCTATTTCTAAATAGCTATTTCAAAATGGGTGCTATTCCTCATGAAATGAGGTTTACCGATTTTGAAATAAAGCTTCCACTATTTCGAATTTATTTCAAAATATCGGCTGTGTTGTGTACACGCTAGTTTGGTTATCTCAAAAGAACATCTGTTATGTCAAAATAACTGTGCTACATAGACATACCCACAGTTCGTCTCAAAGAGAATGAATGCAGTCTATTAATTTTCCTTTGTACATCCTGCATTATTACCATACCCAGCCATGCTTAAAATGGTAGTTTTCATAGTTATGAGAAATTTAATGTTTGACTACAAAATATTTATCAGCTATGTCCAAGGTTACATAACTATATTCTGTTTCAAGTTGCCTTCCTGTCTGGGATGCAATAATAAATCTTCTGAATTAAATCAGTTAAAAAAAAAACTTGCTAGAGAATCACAAGATAACAATGAACAATTTATCCTGTATGTACCCACTCTTCTTCATTTCTTCTGTAATTCATAAGAATCATTCAAAATATGCTACAGGTGGTACATTTTTATGCTAAGTTTATAGGAGTCCTTTTGATTACTGGGATGCCAGGCTGTCATTTCGAAGAAGAATATGATTTAGTTAAGTTTTGATCTGTAGTGAACTTCATTGGGGCCTTGTTTACTCTCATGTGAAATCACTTAAACAGACAAATGGCTGTAACTGACCTACCTTAGAACCATATTCATTAAGAACATGATGACAGGTCCACTAAACACAGGTCTGAAAGTCTCAGCACCCCTTCCAATATCAGAAGAGCCCTTGAGCGTATGCTTAATGCTAGTCCCATGCTTAACTCCTGCTGACTTCAGCAGAAATTTAAGCATATGCTTAGATTATACACACTTTGAAGTAGGGACCATCTTTTTGTTCTGTTTTGGTAGAACAATGGGGCCCTCATCCATGTATGGCCGACTAATAAATAAAAATTGACATGGCTTTGCTAAAATGGGTAGCCTCTCTTTGTTCACTTCTGTGAATCTTTAATGCATGACTAAACTGAAAAATACAAGCAGAAAAACACACCTGAATCCAGTACTCAAAACCTGATCCTGTCTAAGCAATGCCTTTACATTAGTGGGATAAAAAGATACTACTGCTGTTATATATTTTCCATGTATTTGATTTAACCCTTTTATCTACTACCTTTGGGTGTGATTAAAATAAACAAAGATCAAGGATGGTAACATTCTTCATAATGAGGGAGACAAACGTACTTGCTATTGAAACTCCACAAAAAGAATGAGAAAAAGAAAAAGCTAAAACCTTTTTTACCTTTTAAACAATTGTGATTATTAGTAAAATCAATACTTAGAGCTGTTGCCTAGGTTACGGGATTTACTGTCCCCTTTCAGCAATCTTGCCCATTACTTAACCATTGGATTGATTGTACGTGGATCAAATTATCTGCCATTTCATTTTAAGGCTCATTAAGCAAGCATAGCAGATAACCATTACTACTTTTGGCATCAGAAGATTTCAAAACTTATGCGCTGCAAATGATGCTGGAATTAGCTACAGCAAATAACTGGCATGCAAAGGTCAGCGTGAGCACTAATGGAATACTTATCTGCACAGAAGTAAATGAACCCAACTTCCTGAGCCTTGGAATAGGTACAGAACACTATTCAAGCTGACACAGGGCCCCACACAACAAAGGAGCTTAAATTAACTGGCAAGTGACGACCAAGGCCACTCTAACGTACAGCATAACTAACTGTAACTCATGATGACTGCTGAGGTGACTTGTGGCTGAATGGGGTGGAGATTTGCAATTAAGAGAGGAAGATAATCACTGATGCCAGCTAGAAGTGCGCCTACCCTACAGTAAATTAATACCTCATAAGAGACCTGAGTTCTTGCCAACAAAGGCACATGCACTCCAGGCATGTTTTCAGAAGGCTTCATGTCAGAACTGGAGATAGAGAAATTGTTGGCCCTGTAATGTTGCATGGAGTTCCCCAGAAAGGAACAAAATGTATTTGTAACAGAACATACCTGAATATCCCTCTGCCATGAACTGTAGTTTTCTCTTAACCCCACTGCCTTCTTTGCAGTCTCTTAAAGCACAATATCAAATTTAGAGCATTAACTCCTTGGTTCAGAGACATGCCTTCTGGTTTGTTTGCAATCTGAGGTGTGCCCTTTTTGATGCTGCAGGCAATAAATGATTTTTTGTTATACAGAGGTCATTATGAGAGATGAAGTGAAAAAACATGATCATTCATCATTAGTGCTTAGTAACACTAATCCTGTTTTTTAAGAACTCTGAGGAATGGAGGAGACTAAAGAGAAAAGGAATGCATGACTGAAACACCCCTCTTCTCATTTCTGCCACGTTTTCTTATCCTTTTCCCCTGTTCTTTGAAGGGGGATTGGCAAAACACTGCTTAAATCAAGAAGTGGAAGAGTGAACTTCTTTGAGAAATGCGAATAGGAGCAGAAACTAACTACCATGAAGTGGCATAGATAGGCAACCTGCTACTGTGGGTATATTCCAATGCTAAACAATGATTTAGGGAGGTTGGTTGGGCAGAAGAAGATGAATGTACTTGGCTTCAGTTCTTCAGTCCATATCTCCCGTTTTCCCTTTTGATTCAAGGTTCAGTTGTTGGCCACAACATGGGACAAATCAGTGGCCATAAAAGTAGAATCATAGAAAGGGAAGGAACTGTGAGAGGTCATGAAGTCCAGGCTCCTTTGCTTTTGGCAAGACCAAGCATGATCTAGACCAGTGTTTCTTAAACTTTTTGAGACCACAGAACACCAAACAATAATATTCCTATGCGGAACACCTATGAAAATTTTCTTCAAAAATTTGTTGTCAGACCAAAAAAAGCAACATATATAGCAAAAACAACATGAAGTAATTTAATCAGGCAACAAAGAGGTAACATCATATCTGGTTTTAATAACTGAAAATATATACAACCAGTGTATGACATCAAAAAAATATCAGACACTTGCAGCACACTTACGAGCTGTTCACAGAACTTTGTTTAAGAAACAATGATCTAGACCATTCCTGACAGGTGTTTGTCTAATTGCTGTTAAAAATCTCCAATGCTTGAGATTCCACAATCTCCTTATGCAATTTAATTCAGCACCTAACCACCCTGACAGTAAGTTTTTCCTAATGTCCAACCTAAACCTCCATTGCAGTAATTGAAGCCCTTTGCTTCTTGTCCTATCATCCTTTTTTAAATGTGGCACCAAGAACTGCACACAATATTCCAGTTGAGGCCTAATCAGTACAGGGTAAAGCAAAAGAATTACTTCTAGTATCCTGCTTGCAACACTCATGTTAATATATCCCAGAATCATGTTTGCTCTTTTTGCAAGTGTCACTTGTGCAGTTTGTGGTCCACTCTGCCCCCAGACCTATTTCTGCCCCACTCCTTCCTAGACAGTCATTTCTCATAGGCCGTATCTACACTAGCCCAAATCTTCAAAATGGCCGTGCAAATGGCCATTTTGAAGATTACTAATGAGGTGCTGAAATACATATTCAGTGCCTCATTAGCATGCTGGTGGCTGCAGCACTTGGAAATTGCTGCGGCTTGCTGCCGTGTGGCTCGTCCAAGCAGGGCTCCTTTTCGAAAGGACCCTACCAATTTTGAAATCCCCCTAGGATTTCGAAGTTCCCGGGGTCCTTTGGAAAAGGGGCCCTGTCTGGACGAGCCACACGGCAGCAAGCCGTGAGCCGCAGCAATTTCAAAGTGCCAGGGCCACCGGCAAGCTAATGACGCGCTGAATATGTATTTCAGCACCTCATTAGTAATCTTTGAAATGGCCATTTGCATGGCCATTTCGAAGATTTGGGCTAGTGTAGACATAGCCATACTGTATGTGTGAATTGACTGTTTCTTCCGAAGTGGAGTACTTTGCATTTATTATTAATGCACAAATGTTAAAATGCTGTGGGATTCCTTCCTTTCATGAAAATACATCTTTTCAATAATCTCTAAGTCATAATTTTTAATTTCAGATTAAATTATATTTCAATAGTAAAGAAGTGAAGGGACATCAAATCTGTGTGGAACATGGGGAACTTTGGGACAGGATGAGCAGAGTCCATGGCAAAAAGGTAGAGGGGAGTGATAAAACGTCCTCTAATTACATTGCTGTTCACTAATTCTTTGGCTTAATCTTAATTAGGTAAGATTTCAAATAGCCATTACAAAATCTTTCCTCTCTCCTTTATCAAAGTTTTTTGTACAGTTCAGATGGAATCAATCCGTTGCAAACCCTTTGTAGTTCCATTTGTGGTTCTTATTTCGAAACAAGGCTGCTACACAAAGACCAGGTCTACACTACCCCTCCCTTTTGGAAGGGACATTTAAATGACACGGAGTGGAACTGGTTAATGAGGTGCTGATATGAATATTCAGCACCTCATTGGCATAAAAGCAGCTAACTGTGTTTTGAAAGTGCTGCTTTCGAAATGCAAACTGGCCAAGTAGATGTGGGCACTTCAAAATAAACCCCAGACTTCGAAATTCCCTTATTCCCAATTTATTTTGGAAATAAGGGAGTTTTGAAGTCTTGGGTTTATTTCAAAGTGCCCGCATCTACATGACCAGTTTGTGTTTTGAAAGCAGCACTTTTGAAGGGTGACTGGCCGTCGTTATGCTAAAGAGGTGCTGAATATTCTTATCAGTGCCTCATTAGCCAGTTCTGATCCTTGTCATTTAAATGAGCCTTCTGAAAGGGAGGGTATTGTAGTCACGGCCACAAAAATGCATTTTGAAATAGCACCAGTTGCTTATTAGCTAGATCAGGGGTCAGCAACCTTTCCAAGGTGGAGTGATGAAATTTGATCTTTTGATCTCTATATACATACTGAGTGCCAGTGATAAATTTTAAAGTCACTAATCGTCCTACTTTCAACAGCTTCGTTAATAAATAAATGAAGATGCAGAGCTTTACTGTTTAGGTGGTGGTTGGTAGCACGAACTAGTCTTTTGTTAACCCACAGGCTGCAGGTATCACAGCAACAAAGAAGCAAGCTCCTAAATGCATGTGGGAGGAGGAGCAGTGTTGAGCTCCAGCCTTGTGTGCTGATGAAAATCATCTCATGTGCCACTCTTGGAACCCAGGCTGAAGGTTGCTGACCCCTGCTCTACACACACAGCGTCTGTTTTGAAATAGAGCCACTGAATGAGCTATGGCTTATTTCAAAATAGGTTCTATTCCCTGTCTTAACAGCCCCTATTTCAAATTAGATGCTATTCCTCGGCTTCGTCTACCCTTCCATTCCTCTTTCAAAAGAGAAATGCAAATGAGGGAACTCAAAAATGCAAAAGAGGCACTGATTTACATACCTTGCACTTCATTTGCATAATTTCTGTTTGGAAGTGATACTTTCAAAAGAAAGAAAGCAGTGTAGATGGGCTTCTTTTGAAAAGAAACCCCATCTTCGAAAGAACTTGTCTTCCTTTTTTGTTTCAGTTGCAAACCTTAAACACACTGGCAGCTTGACAGAACTCCAGGCTTTTCTAGGCAGCTCATACATTTGGGCTCTTACCTGTGTGCATTGGGTACCTGGTTCCATTGATTTCAGTGGAAGGCAAGCTATATAAAAGCAGCACAAAAGCTCACCTAATAAATTATTTTGTTAGTCTTTAAAGTGCTACTTGACTGCTTTTTTGTTTTGATAGTATATAGACTAGCACGGCTCCCTCTCTGTTACACTTCAGGATAGGACGCAAAGGGTTGGTTTCCCCCCTTCCATATCTTCTTATAGTTTACCAGCCTTGATTAATCAGTTAATGTTTACAAAGTGCTCTGAAGATAAAAAGCACTAGATGTGCTAAGTACTTATTATTATATTGATTTTGTATTTGTTCAAAAATCTGCCTCATTTTCCTTAATCACACCAAGAAACTCATTCATCAAGGCAGATCACTTCACCCTTCCTTTGTTTTGGATTAAATGAGGTGCACTCTAAGTGTTCTCCTTGAACATCCTCTTCCCTATTTGCATCTCATCCCACCTAGTGTACATCCAATGGCTGCAAAAGAGAGTGATGTACTTTACCATCCGAATGGAATGAAACCCATTTTATGCTGCTTTAACTTTTAATTTCTAGGGTTTGGGATGCAAATTAGAGCAGCATTTCTCTTAACAACAGGGTACCATTATTAAGCAAATAATAGTTAATGACCATATCATATTGCTTTAAGCACTCCTAAAATCCACTGAAATATCATACAAACCCATTATAAAATGAAAGCACCATGCTAGATAAGCTGTTTTGATTATTCTGCCAAATATTATCCTTCCATTTGAGAAATCAAACTGCTGAAGTATTCCATTTGTCGTAAAATCCATTATTTTAGATACTTTTTTATTATTCAAGAGTAGTCAACGGTAGCTTAATATCTTATGTACATGTTAAAACCTTCTGTTAACTCACCTCATGATGCAGGCCACTTTAATTGACCTAGCAAACAGCACAAAACCACAGTGTTCAATCCATTCTCGGAATTGTAGCATCATAAATATTTGACTATTCAGCACTAGCAGAAATAGACTATATTAAAATGAAGGGATAAGTGATAAGAACTGACTGACATGTCTGGGAATCCCTTTTATAGGGGTCTGAAGTCTGTGAGTGTGTCATGTGATCTGCACTGATAATGAAGATCTGAGCGCTGAAGGGGTAGAGGTCTGTTTTACTGAGCAGGGACGTTATTTTCTATCCCCATTTTGCACCATGAATTTCCATGTTGCCATCTGATGCCACATAGATGACGATGTGCCGACCTACTCCGGGTCCTGTGGGTGCACGTGGGGTGTGATACAGCGGGGGGAGTCGGGTGGCCCAGGACCAACCACCCCACCTTTATAGCAGCCTGATATAGTGTAGCAGCAATATGTGATTCAGTGTATTCACTTTAAAACCTAGGTTTCCACAGTATTATGAGTACCAGGAACAATAACACTCCGATTGTGAACACCACAATGCCCTGTGGCTGTTCTAAGTCCCAATAATTCTCTATACAGACCCAGCTAGACCAGCTAGTGGTATTTACCAATAGTGATTTATTCATTTATTCGTAACTACAATTACTTAACACTTGTTTTATATATATATATATATATATATAGTTATTTATTTGGCATAAGCTAAATACTAGGTTACATATAACTATATATAATTACATGTGACTTACCAATAACATCCAATGCTCCCACATCTCACCAATAACTACGTTACAGCGGCCCTTCAAGTCAGAGATACGGCTTGATTGGGACCTTTCGTGGTGGTGACGTCCGGGTGATCAGGCCGGGGTCTGCTGTCTGGACTGGAAGTTGCTAGCCTCCGCCTTGTGTCCAGGAGCCCACACCCTTATTCCTGCTAAATCACCTTTTATACTGTTTCTTACTTGGGGGTTCGATACCTGGCCAATTAAAGCGTTTGTTACCTAATTTGGGCTTTCTATACTCCCGGCCTGTCAGAACATGTTACAAGATTTCCTCTGTCCTTGGTCTTTTTCTGAACCTCCCCTGGGACCCTCTGATGTTGTACAACCAAGATGTTCTCTTTGGGGGGCTTCCAGCTACTAGCCCCAGCTGTTCTCTTTGGGGGCTTACTATCTGCTTGTCAGGATGTTCTCTTTGGGGACTCTCCAACTACTTGTCAACTTTCTGATTTCTTTCTCCTGGCCTGACTTCAGACCTTCCCGCCGTTGTATGATAGCATTCCAAGATGGAGTGTATGGTCATTCTGCCTTGCGAGTGAGGCCCGGCCACCAGGTGCTCGTGCTCCCACAATAGAGTCACCTCTAAGGTCCCTAAATGGCCACAGATTTACTGTATTATAAAAATCTGCAAACTTCCGAGCAGCTGAATTTTACTTGTGTGAATGGGCACAGAATGGAGGTGCCGTATTCACATGCTTTTATTCCTGCCCTCTAAAAAACCCTGGTATATTTTATATGGGCAGGGCAGTGTTCAACAAAACAGGGACACAGGGTTCCCAGACACACCCCCTCCCCTCAGTCTGTGGGACTGCTGCACTACTGTGACTAATTCAGCAGGTCTGCTGGCTCAGAGGGGCCAGTTCTCTCTTTGGAGCCATGTGACTGCCACATGTTTGTGGTGAGTCAGAAATAGCTTCCTCAAAACAAAGCATGATTTATTTTGCCCAAAAGGTACATAGCACTTAAAGAAGTAGATTTAAAATAACAAAGACACCTGCCTGCAAAATCCTTTACCCAAATTTAACCATTGCTCAAGTGGTTCTGGCTTCTGTCAGCCTTTCCCCGGACACATCCTGGCTGTCCTCTCTGAAACCATCACCCCCTTCCCTTTCTGCCAGCAGTACATTTTAACCAATCAACTTCTTCTGGCCTTTTAGGGTCTCAGCCTGGGGAAGCATAAAACATTCTAGCAAGAATGGAGCCAGTTAGGTAAATTTTCCCATCAGTCTCAGAGGGGCAGCCCTGTTAGTTTTTCCCATCAGGGGATGGCCCAGCCTTTGTTCTCTTAACTCCTTTGAAGCAGGGCTTTGAGAGGTTGCCTTATCTGTGTCATTGTTTGACCTTTCTTGGGTTGCATTATGGCCCCTTTGCAGCCTCCTTTGATTGAGCTCTATGTATACCAAGTTGAAGAAGGTGTTACAGGGGGTGGGGGAACAGCCTTGTTGGGCTCCTGGGCAAGGTTGCTGAGGGAGGGGAAGCGCTGTGGTTCTGGCAGGGGTGCAGCCTGTGGCAGAAGCCCAGATTTCTCTGTGCTGTTTCCACACACACACACCCGCCCCTGCCACCCCTTAGTGCAGCCCAGAGCACGTCATGGGGTGATTTGAAAGTCCTTGGGCTCTGGCCATCACTGCTGCCACAGCAGCAGCAGCTGGGAGCCTCAGGTCCTTGTGAATCACCAGGCTGCCAGATAACTGCCCCCTTTGCACAACCCTCCTGTCCACAGGCCTGGTTATATATACGTTCGTCAAAGACTTGAACATGCAATGTGTGAATGAAGGATGGCATTCAAAGCAAGAAACCTTTTACCTCACACCTGAAGCATCTGCCCAGGGAAGCTACAGTGCAACATGTTGGTGTGCATTGCTATTCACATCCCCTAACTCCAAACTGTGGAGTTTTGCGAGGCAGCAAAGCTATACTTGGCTGTATGTGCTAGCTGTCTCCCTCTGTGCCTGATAAAGAGTCTGCTCTGCACATTATGTAAATAAAATAAAATAACAGGTAAGATTTCTACCCAACCAGTGCATTTCACAGTCACCTAATTTTTTTCTGGAATGATCACCTGTGTGATCCAGAAAGACAAGGGTTTAAACATGTCTAAGATAATCCTCTTGTCCCCCGCTTCTCTCTAACCGCTCTCTCAGACAGTTCAAATTTCGAGCAACTTCTTCAAACCTTCCTTCTCCTAACTAGTGAGATTTACACTCATCCAGGCAGAAAACAGAAGTGAAGCTGTACAACCTACGTGACCAGTCACCAAGAGCCAATGCTGTACAAAGTTCAATGAAGAAGAGCTGAATTACTTGCAGAAACTGCACCCAATAAGTCCCCAGCATGAAAGATAGAAAAAGCAAAACTAATTCCTCAAGTACATCCCAACAATGAGTAAGTGGGATGGAACTGTGATCTGCTTTTGCACAGTCCATCAGCAAAAAGAGGTGCTGAATTTATCAAGTAAATTAAGTGCTTTCTATTCTTTGATTTGGTTAAGAAGAGAACAAATAAATCATACATTGATTCATACACATCCCAGTGATGTTATAGGATCCAGTCCAGGATTGGTGCAGCATGTTTTCTGGTTACCTTTTTGGAATGCTCTATTAATATTTTGAGGATTATGGTGACAAGTCTGCAGAGGGAGTGTTTTGAGGTGAAATCTAACTTTGGCTTGGAAGTCGAGGCCCTGAGTTCAAAGCAAAAGCCTGACAGTGTATCATGTGAAAAGGCACAAAGACATGAGTGCAGAACAGTTGGGCACAAGTGCTGGAGCACACTGGGTTTAATAATATTCGCCAAAGTGGTCTCACCACCCCTCACCAGTGTCTCAGCCATTTGTTTTCCACAGCTGGGATGAGTCAGCTTGGGCACAGTACAGAAGAGATGAAAGCATGTTAGCACCAGAGATGGGAGGGTGAGGGTAGCAGTGGCACTGACAGGCAAGTGGATGGGAAGGGGCAGGGCCAAGGGCAGAATGGGCAGGGCCTAACACATTCGGCCCTCAGCACTACCTGGAGCACAGCGCTAGCCACCCCCCCAGCTCCCTCACAGACACGTGGAGTTGGATCAACACTGCTGCAGCAATTCATAGAGGTCTGGGGGCAACTGCCCACATTTCCCTCCCCTCCCCCTTCTTGTCAGGCCTCAATGGTAGCAAAGGACCAGTTCCTCTCCCACCACACCCACCCACCCTCCCACCCACACACACACACGTTTGACAAGTACTGCGATGCGGTGTGCCAAGTCACAATGCCGCTCATTTAAATTTGGCCTAGATCCCTTCTGTTGTGACACACCAGTGTTGCCACCAAGAACTGAGTGGTGTTACAATATGACTTGGTGGAATGGACAGGGAGCCAAGGAGGTGAATGAGGAGCCTGAAAAAATGAGTGGGACCCCTGAGATATGTAGGGGGATAGATGGGGCTATAGAGTTGGGGCAAGGACTTACCATAAGGAGCTGTGGGAGCTCCTGGTCTGGTCAGGTAGGTGGGGAGCCCAGACATGGGGACAGCTGAGCGCATAGGAGCTTGAGGAAACTGGGGTGCTAGGGAGGCTGCACGGAAGAAGAGTGGATGCAACATCTTGGAGAAATAAGGGTAGGGAGCCCAGGGGTATATTTAGGAGCTGGGCAAATCAGGGTGCCTGGAAATAAGGGCCATAGGCAGATGTGCCAGTGGCGGGCCTGGCCAGCCAGGGAGTCTAGGCAAATTGGGGTAGATGAGACATCCTGGAGTACTTGATGAGCTCAAAGGGAGTTGGGGGCAGGGGTTTCATGAGGGATTCTGGGAGAACTGGGGGTGGATCGGGTGCTGAGGGGGAAATGAGGCTATGTAACAGGCAGGGGATGCCTGTGGAGGTTCTGGGAGTCGAAGTTATGGGACCCTGGAGTTCTTCTAGATTGGAAATGGTGTTGAGGGGCAGAGTTCCCTGTAAGATGTGCACTTGGGCAGCCACCCAGGAGAATTCCAAATGTCACCCAGCTGATTAGCAGTGTTCCCACAGCCACCTACAGCTGGTAGCATGTTTCTACTGGTGGAGCACATCCACAAGTGCCTCAGTACACATAACAAAATTTATTCTGCACGTGGATGGGAAAACATTAGCAAGCACGTGGGTTGGGGCAGCTCATTCACGGGGATAGATATACCCTGGGATTCCCACATATGGAGCTGTGTCCCTGACAACCTGAACGGGGGAGAGGGTTCATCCTGTGACCTCTGGCCCGACCAACAATTTTACAAAGCAGGTGCCCATGGAAACAAAGAAAGTGACCTCTGAGCAGAGAAAGGGAGTGTTGGAAAATAGATCAGAGATGTTATTAGGAAAGACACTGTAAAGGGCCTTGGAGCTACAGACATGTCAGTTAACTGGAAGGCAAAACTCTTTTAGGAACTCTTCTTATAAAACCAGTCAGTCATTAAAATCTGACCTTAGGTTGTTCTCCAATCCAACTCTCACTCTGGGTTTGCTTTTTTGCAAAATTAAGACTTACTGCATTTTCTTGTATCTGCCTCTCCAGGGAAGCTTGAAATTTCCCTTACAGTTTTCCAGTGGGTTAGACAGGCAGGTTTCATATTTTGTTTGCAACCAGCTTTTATCACAAGTATTTCTGAAGTTTATAATGTAAGTACACTTTTTAAACCTCTTCCAATGCCATCCAGAGCATTTTAATGCTGGATGACCAGATATCCAGGTGTAAATTAAGGTTTCCAGAATGAGGAAGAGAGACGGGCAAAAGCCATCTATATAAAACGTGGTTTTCTTCATAAAGATTTGAGCTAACTCTCTCTGAACTACATTCTGCTCTTGATGTGCACGTATCTCCTGTTAATTTTAATGAGACTTATGCAGATACCCAGAGCAGCAATATGCCCCTAAATGTCTAGTACAACAGCCCCCATTGTCTACTTCTCTTAATTTGCATAAGCAATTAACATCAACACTTCTGGCAACCTCTACACAAGCCTTAGGGCAACATGAGCAAGGTGGTTGCATTAGGCCCTGCACCTTCAGGGCCCTGTACTCCAGTTGACTATGGTATTCACCGCCCACCATCTGGGCCCCATTGTCAACATGTCACGGTGGGCCCAGCCCACTGGCCAGCCCCTGCTGTCAGCTTGCCACCTTGGGCCTCATCCACCGGCCAGGCCCCACTATTAGATTGCCACCTTGAGCCCTGCAAACTCTTTGGCTTGCATGTACAAGAGATACAAGTTGGGTGAGGTAATATCTTCTAGTGGCCCAGGTTTCATTGATGGGAGAGAATCTTTCAAGCTTACTCAGGGCTCTTTGTTTTGTGTAAGTGCTGAAGATTTCCTCTGTCACCAACTGAAACCAGCCCAATAAAAAACATTACCTCACCCACCTTGTCTACGATATCCAGGGATCAACAAAGCCACAAGAACTCTACACAAGAGAGGCAAAGGCCTATAATAACAGGGAGCATTTCTGGTTAAGAATGAGGGGTCCAATGACAGACATACATTGGGAGACGCTTGCGTAGCACCTGCTGGTATGCTCAAACCCCAGGGTTTACTCTGTACTATCAGAAGATCATGTACTTAACTTTAAGGACTCAAGTAGTCTATATGAAGTCAGTTAAAGTACCACAGTCAGTCAGATTTTTGTTTGTCTGGTTGGTGTCATGAACCAGTTGACTAAAATCAATTCAGTAGGCTCTGTTGTACTTTTTACATAGGTTCTTATTTTGCTCACTATAGTATCTGAGTGCATTCCAGTGCATTCAGTGAGGTTAACTTCTAGTATGTATGACTCATTGCCTTTCTCATTGTCTTCCTGGGGGCTGGGCATGAGGAGAGGGGACTTGTGGGTATAGAGAAGTATTTTGGTAGGGTTTTGTTTTTGTTTTGGATTGCAAGTATCTTCACTAGCAAATGCAGGCTGAAAATATACACCGTGAATTTGGAACATGGTGAGGTTTGTGTGGGTCCTTAGTTTTGTGGGTTCATTTCACTGCCTCACACTGGCCCCTGAGATCTCCAGCACAAGGAAAGAGCTTTACTCTTGTTAATTTGCAGACTATGGGGTGACTAATTTGAGCTTCATTTTGTAGCCTGGTCACAAAAGCAAATGTTTGAATTACCAATGAAAAGAGAAAACCTCCATGAACTGGCATTCTGAGGTAGATGACAGGAGACTTGGGCTTGGTGTTCTGTTTCTTAACCAAATCTTGGAAAAGTAGCAAATAAAAAGAGGCAAACAATAGAAATCTGGCTCTGTCTGTAGTTGTTTTTGTTGTTTTTTTGGCCAACCCCCATTTCTGGTTATTTTTAAAGCAACTCAACATTAAAATCTTTGGATGGAGATAGACAAGATGTTGGGAATAGAAGATCATGGGACCAAGGCTTGTTCAGGGCACAGGTTAGGAACGGAGAGCCATGGATTTGTTCAAGGCAGAGGTAAAAAGGAGAGAGGATCATGAGTGGAAAGTTGTTTGGGTGGTGGGTCACAAGGAGAGGCATGGGAAAGGAGGAGCATGGGTAAAATTAGAAATCTTTTGCTAACCCACTAACTCTTTACTTACTTAAGAAAAACCATACACCCTCAGCATAATGTCCCCTTCAGCTTGAAGTGGTGAAAACAGCCAAGGAGACCAGAATAGAACTTTCTACCCAAGCTTTCTGCCCTTTTATAATTCTCCTGTCTCTTACATCACTTAACCAGCAGATCACCATTGGCCCATAAATCAAAACCAGATAATTGTGTTGCCCAGGCAACTTCTCCCCTGATGCATAAATTCTTCTGGAGGGGAACCAACCCACACGAGAAGGAGGTTCCACTTCCAGAGAAGAGGACTTAAAGTTAATGACCCTCTCTTGCTAGCCCTGTGCCACTACCCTTTGGAATACCTGTCCACCTTGGACAGGGGTCTGCAAGCAGTGGCTCTGGACCTGCATAATGCTATTTAAGGACTTCTGTGTGGCTCCAGATGCTATAATTGCAAAGTTAAAAAAAAAGAAAGAAAAAAACCTCCTGATTATTTTTGATAAGTGGTGAAAATCTAAAGGTAAAAATATGAATGACTCATATCTCAATAGGAAACACTATGTCATCTTGAAACATTGGATAACTCCCCGCTAGCATCCTCCAGAGAGAGAGAAGGCTCAGGAGTGAAAGTCAGGAAGACAGTGGTACAAACACACATGTAAAGTGTTAGGAAATAGAATATGTAAAAAGTTTGTGAATGTCCTGCAATAAACATGTACCACATTACAAATCACTGTGTGTGCACTGTTTTTAAAATAGGGGTTACAAAAAGCATGGTTTGACATTATTTATTTAGGACTGTCTCATGTTTATATGCATTGCAGCTCTTGAATTATTGAGTTTGTTACCAAATCGGAAAAAATGACTCTTCTTGCTATTTTGGTTGCTGACCCCTGACCTTGGAGTAAAAGGACAACTGTGAATTTGAAGAACACCCATATTCATGACACAGATACACCTAAAAAGTGCCCAGTATCAGTGTTCATAAACTGTATGCTGAGTCACCAAATAGTCATGTCATGTCCCTGAGAAGATACACTGCAATTTTCTGTGCTAGGCAGAGTGCCATAAGGGCTGACAGCTTCGTAATTAGTATACGGTGTTGCTGTACTCAACAGAAGAGGCAAGGAAGGCATGTTTATCCAAGGATGGGACAGAATCACCTTTAGCCACCTCTTTCACAATCCAACAAGATTCAGATTTCCAGGCCAGACAACAGTCTGGTAATAGGACAATGTAGCTATCCATTTTTATGTGTGTGTAAAATAAAAGCGTGCATTTGCAGCACTCCACAAGTTATTTCACTTTTGTTCTTTCTTGCAACATCTCTCTCTTTTTTTTTTTCCCCAGGAACAGCTGCTAACAAACACTAGTGCTTGAAAGACTCCCGAGGGGATTGAACAAGTTTTAAATTCACTTGCTAGTGTCTATTAGTTCATTATCAGAATCAAAAGATACAGTCTTGTTATTTATAACACTGCTACGTTTCCATACACATGTTCTTCTAGCATCTATTTGTTACATTACTCAAATTCTTCCTGGTTTACCTGGGATCTCACTGTATCTTCAGTTCAGGAGAAAATAAAAGCTTAACCATTGAGTTTGAAACAGCTTCAGTGGGGATCAAGGGGTTAGGAGGTGAGGCCCTCCAGAGAAATTTAAGGGACTTCTGTGCCAGAAGAATGAATCCCCAAGGTACGCTGAGGGGGCAGACCAGAGTTGAGGGGCATTGTGACCCATGCACCTGCTTGCAATGATTCTCCAATTTGGTCTTGCCACCCATCCTTCCAACATGATGGGGAATTCAGCCAGGGAGGTAACATGGGCCACCTTCTTAGAAAAATTTAATTGTTCCTGTGGCCCAGACACTGGGGCTATGTCTACATGGGCAGCTTCTGTCGACAAAACTGGGCTTTCGTCGGCAAAACTCGCTGAGCGTCTACACAGTTAAAGTGCTCTGTCAAGAGCTTGTCGACAAAACTCAGCTGTTCAGCCGGCAGTGTTATACCTCTCCCCGATCAGGTATAACGCCTCTGTTGACGGTGTTTTGTCAACAGAGTGACTGTGTAGACACTTCCGTCAACAGAGACAGTTTCTGATTCCCCAGGAAGGCCTGTTTGCAGAGCTTCCAGTCAGCCATTCTGTCGACAGACAGAAGGGCAGTCTGGCTGCTCTCTGTTGACAGAGTGGCTTGCTCTTTCAACCTGCTTTTATGTGTAGATGCGATTTGTCAACAGGCTGCCCGTGTAGCTGTAGCCTGGGAGGGTAGGCCCACTTTTCAGACGTTGTGGAGCCCAGACTCTATGGGACCCTAAAGCTAGGTATTTATGATTAAAAGTCATCAGTTTCAGTGAAGGATTTCTGTTAACGCAAACCCAAGTATAGAGTCCCAGAGGTGGAAGTCCAGCAGGGATGAAAGAAGTGACTTATTTTCCAGGAGGAAAAGGGAGGCTAAATAAAGGCTAGAAAACGTAGACAGAATTAGATGGAGGGAGAGGGGGAGACACATTTGACATTGCATGTGATAATTTATGAGCACTGTGTTGTTGCTCTTGTCTGACCCTAGAGTCTTATGAAACATCCGTGCTCTGGGGATATTACAGTTGGAAATAGAAATGGGTGGACTCTAAGATAGAATCATAGAATACTAGGACTGGAAGGGACCTCGAAAGGTCATCAAATCCAGCCCCCTGCCCTCATGGCAGGACCAAGTACTGTCTAGACCATCCCTTTCTAGACCATTTTCTTTGATGCAATAGGACCTAAGAACAAAACAAGTAGTCTCTTAGCTTACACTCTAAGCCTCTTTTGTCGACACCAACCCCCAAATCTCTCCGGAGGTTTTCCCAGGATCACATAGTATTTAATGGTAACTGCTTTGCTTTCTTGTTTCTTTTGTTTCTGGAAGGCTTGGTTTTGTTTTGTGAGGGGTTGGGGGCTCTGCCTTTCTCTGGCTGCATCTACACTTCATTATACGCTTCTACACTACAGTTCATTTGAAAGAGTTTTTGAAAGAAGGGAGCTCTTTTGAAAGAGCTCATGGAGCATCTACACGCAAAAAGTAGTCTTTTAAAAGTAAATCAAAAGAATGTGGTGCTCCTTTCGAAATCACTCTTCCTTTCCCTTTTCGGGAAGAGTGCCCCCTTTTGAAAGGTTCTTTCAAAAAAATGTGTGTAGATGCTGCCCAGGGCCCTTCTTTCGAAAGAGCAGTCTTTATTTTCAATCGTTGGCCTGTTCTTTCAAAAGAGGGGGGCTGTGTGGACACACTCTTTCGAAAGAGCAGATCACTCTTGTGAGTCACTTTTTTTGTGGAAGAAATCTTCCAGAAAAGCTTCTTTCGAAATGTCTCTGTAGTGTAGATGTAGCCTCTGTTTTCAGTTTCTGTATGTTCTGCCTTGACACACCCACACACACCCACACCAGTACCTCAGCAAAAGCCCTTTGTCCATTCAACCTGAACTCCTGGGCAGGTTGATAACTCCATTTTGGCATAGCTGGGAATGTCTGATGAACTCATCCTTACAGTTATATTAACTGGAGGATGCATTCCCACCCCATCTCAGTCAGGTTTGTATTACACCCATCCACATGTTTCTATCCAGCTCATAACACAATCCTGACTGGGTCTTGAGTTTGCTATATGCGCACACTGAGGTAATTTTCAGGCTGGCAAGTGAGTTGTCAGAACTGATTTAACCAGGCTCAGGGAACTCAGAAGTTCCACAGTGGGAACACTGAAGCAGAGACTGTTGAGGGAGGAGATGGACACACAGATTCCAGAACTTTGGGGCATGGGGTGAGCTCAGCCTGCCTATTACTATAGCGAAGGTAGTCATTGCTTAAGAGACCTTTTAAAATCCCTTTCCCTCCCTTATGCTCTGCTTTGCTCCTGTTCTTAAGACTAAAAAATAATATTTCTTTGAAAAAAGCAGGTTTGAGTTATTGCTGCTGTCTGCTGGTCAGAACTCCTACCCAGGGAAACTTCTACATGCTAAATTCCAGCTACCAGGAGTTGAGTTTTGACTCCATTAGATGTAAGTGTTGTAGCTCTTACCTGAGCTACCACATGAAAATAGTCCCAGTTGCACAGATAGTAGCAACACAATGCTTGGTGCCCTGAATATAAACCTTCCTGAACTCCATGCTAACATATTGTGGGTAAGACATGAGACGTAATTGTTCCTCTCTAGTCTGAACTGATTAGGCCTCAGCTGGAGTATTGTGTCCACTTCTGGGCCCCCCACTTTAGAAAAGATGTGGAGAAATTAGAACAGGTCCAGAGAAGAACGACTAAAATGATTAAAGGTCTAATACTACCTATGAGAGAAGATTAAAAGAACTGGGGCTGTTTATTTTGGAAAAGTGAAGGCTGAGAGGAGACATGGTAGCAGCTTTCAAGTGCCTAAAAGGGTGTTACAAGAGGGAAGGAGAAAAATTATTCTGCTTAGATTCTGAAAATAGGACAAGAAGCAGTGGGCTTAAATTGCAGCAAGGGAGGTTTAGATTGGACATTGGGAAAAATTTCCTAGCTGTCAGGGTGGTTAATTACTGTAATAAATTGCCTGGGATGGTTGTAGAATCTGTATAATTGGAGATCTTTAAAAAGAGGTTAGATAAATAGCTAACAGGGATGATATAGATGGTGCTTGGTCCTGCTTTGAGAGCAGACAACTGGACCTGATGACCTCTTAAGGTCCCTTTCAGTTCTAGTATTCTATGATACCCATGAGCTCTCTGAAGTCTACCAGACAATTCAGCACATTTAGCCAGTCTTCTCTCTATTTTTTTCCATCCATGGGCAGAATGAATTTTGTTATGTACACCAAGGTATGTGCAGACATGCACCAACAATAAAGACACATGGTGCCCACGGTGGTTGGCTGTGGGTGCTCTGCTAATCAGCTGGGCAGCACCTGAATCTCTCTTCGGTGGCTGCCCAAACATGCAGCTTACAGGGACCACCACTGCATGTAGCATTTCCAGGCTCAAGGCCAAAAGCCATCCCCAATGCAGAGGAAAACCTCAAGGGAGGATGGTAGTTCCTGTATCTCCTGTGGTAGCACTATTTGAGTCACTTGAGTTCACAGGTAGATTCATTGGCCTAGGAACATGAAAACTGGTCAGCTTGTCCTTCAGAATTGTTCTTTTACTATAAAGTAAGTTTTCCCCTCAGCTATCAAAACTGCAATGGGTGAGATAAAAGTATATTGTATGGTTATTAGCAATGCAAAAAACTTTGCAGAGTGACACTCTGTGGGCTTGCAGTCATTTGACTCTTCTTTTGTGCTGTAACTTCTAAACACTAATTCCTACATTTCAGTGTGACTCAGAAATCTGTGAAGGATTGGCAGCTCCAGAAGACGTCAGATACCCACATGCACTGATCAGGTGTGTGTCCTTAGAAATTGCTTTATTTTTATTTTAATTTAATTTAGCATTTTTAACTTATGGAATCATTTAACACGTTGCGGATAACAAGAGCTGTTTCAAAATTGCTTGTCTGTCAACATGTCTTCTAAGCCTGGTAGAGAAACTAATACATGACAAAAATGCAAAGTTTTGTTTCATTTTAATCCTAAGGACCTCATTTTGATATGGCTTGTACCAGCTTCAAATCAAGCAAAGCTCCACTCAGGTGGCCAGAGGTCAAAGCTTGCTCAGCACAAGTGGAGTCCATCTGGAGCAGAGCTAACACCCTAGTGCCCCAGCAGAGAATTCACAAAAAGGAAATGTGAACAATCAAGTCTTTTTAAGGGAGGACTAGGAACTGTGTCATGAAAGGTCTGCTTCTCAAGTGTGATGAGGTGTCATCATAATGGTGAGGGCAACATTGCAGGCCTGATTAAAAAGTTCTAGTGGCAGACAGAGCCAAGGAGGGGCTTACCAAAGGGAAAAATTGGGCTTTAATGATGTGCAACACATGAGGAAGTTTGCCTTCAGTTCTGTTTGGATCCATCTGTACTGGGGACGCATTAGTATTTGCAATACTACCCTGGCACATGACAAGAACATAGGAAAAGCCATAGGGGGTAAGGCCAAAGATCTATCTAGCTCAGTATCCTGTTTCCCAACAGTGGCCAATGCCAGGTGTCCCAGAGGAATGAAGGGGGCATGAATGCAGCTTTACTTTACTTTAGAAAGCATAATGAGCCAAGCAGATCCAAGACATGGACCAGCTGAAGTCAAGAGAGTTACATGGATTTGGCCCATGATCTTTCAATTGTTAAATGCAACAGAGGTCACCAACTTTGCCGCAGATGCATGTAAAGACTGTTTCTATTGTCTGACATAAAAAAGGAAGCATGTCATCACTTGAGGACTGTGGTTATTCCACCCAAGTCCATCTCTTAGACACCATAGGTATGTTCTTCTTTTGCTATGTGCATCTGCATTTCTGATTTTCTTAGCAAGTCATACGCTTTCTGTAACATTCCAACTGAAAATGAATTTAATTAGAGGATTGAGCAAAATCTCTCTTGAGAAGATTCCTCCCACATATTATTGTAAAAGAACTCTCAGCTTGGGGAAAGAAATGCCATAGAGTGATATGAAAAGCACACCCTTCTTTGGACAGCAGAGTTTAGCTGGTGTATGTCTTTAGCCTCATATTTAGGATCAGAGAGAGGATAGCAGTAGATTTAGTTTTGTTTATAGCTTTAAATATATTGCAAATCTAAAAGAAAAGGGTAACATTATACAAGATGGTTAAAATATAGCCCTCTTTATTTTGGATCACTACATCTATTTTTTTCAGTGGGGTTACTCACAAAGGTAAAGCTGTATGTGTGCATAGATATTTTCAGGGTTGAGACTATCACTTGAGCAGGAAAGTCTGTATTATTCATAGTTGTATGCAAAGGCTTTATATAAAACAATTAAATAAGCTCTGTGTTTTTATTCCACCAAAACCAATCCGTTGACCAAATTACCAAGTAATAACAGAGAGGTAGCCATGTTAGTCTGTACTTCAACAAAACAAAGCAGCAGAAATGTAGCGCTTTAAACACTAACAAAATGATTTATTCAGTGATGAGCTTTCGTGGGACAGATCCAATATTACCTGTGAGTTTTACATACAGTAACAGTCTTTTAACTAAAATACTTGTATTTCAAATATTTTCTTTCAAGAATTATAATTTAAGTATCTTTAAGAACAATATACTGTTTTTGTACAAATGAATAATTTATTCTGTTCTATTTAAACTTTGTAAATAATATTAAATTACAAGACCCTCCTCTCTTAAGAGACCAATATCTCTACCTTCTTTCTGTGATAGATTTGGCTGTAATGTATTTTAAATAAGACAACCCATGCTTTCAATGGGAGTGGCAAATTGGAAATTTAATATCCTTCTCTTTCAGCTCATTCTGTTTATTAGACTTGCTCACAGGATCCCCAAATCTACAAAAACTACATATGGAGGGGGTTAACAGTCCCTCTGAAATATCTGGCACTGGCCACTGTTGTAATACAGGATAGTGGGCTAGAGGGGAATCTGGGGGGGGTCACATGCTCCCCCAGCTCTTCTCCTCCCCTGCATTCACTGTCAGCACCATGCCACTTCCATAGAGTATGGTTTGGTCCCTCAGTCTTGATCTATATTAGACCTTACAGTCGACTGCAGATACTCAAGTCTAGCTACAGCAATTGTATAGCTGGAATAAATGTATCTGCAGTCAACTGTAAGGTCTGTCCTCACAGAAGAAAGCTGATGGCAGTGTTTCTCCTCATGATAGGATGAATACAAGGGGTCGACTTCTGACCCAGGAGAGATCAATTTTGTGTGTCTTTACCAGACGCATGTAATTGAACTCCAGAAGATCAACACTGGACAGGTCAATCTCCCAGTAAGCGTAGACAAGCCCTCAGAATGTTGTGGCCATGGAGCAGCACAGCTCTAGAGCAGTGCATGGTACCCCCCACTCACCAGAAGCAGTGCAGTGCATTCAGAGGAAGAGGTAGGCGAGGGTGCAGCAGGGGCAGACGCACATGGCTGGTTCCACCCTGGAACTCTTCTCACCTGTCATCACTGGTGGAATAGATGGACCATTGGTCTGATCCAGCGTGGCCAGTCTTATGCCATTATGTAACTTTATTCAGGCAAGAAGCCCCGTATGTAGTTAGAAATGGGACTTCACTGGGACTACTTATGAGTGTGTTTGTAGGAAATAGGCCAATGATTATACTGCTTAGGCCTGTCTATCCCTAAAATTTAGGTTGACTTAGCTAAGTCACAGTCAGGGGTGTAAATTTTTCACACCCAAAACATGCAGTTAAGCTGACTTAGGCTATGTCTACACAACAGCCTTATATCAAAATAAGATGTTTTGAAATGGCTATTTCAAAATAAGACAACCACATACAAAATGCATTTCAAAATAGCATTTACAGACACATAGCACTATTTTAAAATAGTGCTGTTAGAGCCCATTATGGTTTATTTCAAGTAGTGCTATTCTGTGTCTTAATAAAGCCTATTTTAAAATAGTAATTTTGAAAAAGGCATTATTCCTCGTAGAATGAAGTTTCCTGGAATCGCAATAATGGACCCATTATTTCGATTTTATTTAGACACTGCCAATTTCATTTAGACGCTCCTGTATCTCGACTGATATTATATATGCCATCAAGTGCCAGCAATGTCCCTCTACGATGGACATTGGAGAAACCACGCAAACACTTGGCCAAAGAATAAATGGACAGAAAGAAGACATTACGAATCTCAATACACATAAGCCTGTCGGTGAGCATTTCGATGGAGTGGGGTATTCTGATAAAGACCTGAGAATATACATCCTGCAATAAAGAGATGTGAACAATAAACAGGTTATCAGAGAAGGTGTGAGGCCATTACTGGATGAGGGAGGTAACCTAGTGACAGATGATGCAGGAAAAGCTAAAGTATTCAATGATTTTTTTGCCTCAGTCTTCACGGACAAAGTCAACTTCCCCATGACGGTCCTAGATGATGCAGTATGGGAAGGTGGAGAGCAGCCATCTGTGGGGAAGGAACAAGTTCTCAGCTATCTAGAAAAACTAGATGTGCACAAGTCCATGGGTCTGGATTTAATGCACCCCAGGGTACTGAGGGAATTGGCAGGGGTCATTGCTGAACCTTTGGCCATTATCCTTGAAGACTCTTGGAGATCGGGGGAGATACCAGATGACTGGAAAAAGGCAAACGTAGCGCCCATCTTTGAAACAGGAAAGAAGGACAATCCAGGGAACTATAGACCTGTCAGCCTTACCTCAATGCCTGGGAAAATAATGGAGGGAATCCTCAAGGAATCCATTTTGAAGCACTTGGAAGAGGGGAAAGTGATCAAATGTAGCCAAGATGGATTCACCAGGGGCAAGTCCTGCCTGACCAATCTGATTAGTTTCTATGATGAGGTAACAAGCTCTGTGGACACGAGGAAGTCAGTGGATGTGATATACCTTGACTTCAGCAAGTCTTTTGATACGGTCTCCCACAACATTCTTGTCCATAAGTTAAGGAAATATGGATTGGATCCTTGGACTATAAAATGGATAGAAAGCTGGCTTGATGGTCGGGCCCAATGGGTAGTGGTCAATGGTTCAATATCTGGATGGTGGTCTGTTTCAAGCAGAGTGCCGCAAGGCTCGGTTCTGGGGCCAGTGTTATTCTACATCTTTATTAATGACCTGGATGAGGGACTGGGTTGCACCCTCAGCAAGTTTGTGGATGACACAAAACTAGGGGGAGAGGTAGATATGTTGGAGGGTAGAGAGAGAATCCAGAGGGACCTGGATAAATTGGAGGACCGGGCCAAAAGAAATCTGATGCAGTTCAATAAGGAGAAGTGTAGAGTCCTACACCTGGGGCAGAAGAATCCCAAACACTGTTACAGGCTGGGGACCGACTGGCTCAGCAGCAGTACAATGGAAAGGGACCTAGGGGTTATGGTGGATGAAAGGCTGGATATGAGTAAATAGTGTGCCCTTGTAGCCAAGAAAGCTAACGGCATTCTCGTGTGCATTAGGAGGAGCATTTCGAGCAGATCTAGAGAAGTAGTTATTCCTCTTTATTCGGCACTGGTGAGGCCACATCTGGAATATTGTGTCCAATTTTGGGGCCCCCAGTATAAAAAGGATGTGGATTTGCTAGAGCAGGTTCAGCGAAGGGCAACAAAAATGATTAAGGGTCTGGAGCACAAGACCTATGAGGATAGGCTGAGGGATTTGGGCTTGTTTAGTTTACAGAAGAGAAGACTTAGAGGTGATTTAATAGCAGCCTTCAACTTCCTGAAGGGGAGCTCTAAAAAGGAGGGTGAGAAACTGTTCTCAGGGGTGTCAGGTGGCAGAACAAGGAGTAATGGTCAGAAGTTGAAGAGGGAAAGGTGTAGGTTAGATATAAGGAAAAACTTCTTCACCAGGTGGATGGTGAAGCATTGGAATGTGTTGCCTAGAGAGGTGGTGGATTCTCCATCCCTTGAGGTTTTGGTCCCAGCTGGACAAGGTCCTGGCTGGGATGGCTTAGTAGGGGTTGATCCTGCTTGAAGCAGGGGGCTGGACTAGATGACCTCCTGAGGTCCCTTCCAGCCCTAAGATTCTGTGATTTTGTGACTTTAAAAGCAGATTACATAGGGAGATTTATGATCTGGGGTTTATACTCAAATATGACACATTAAAACTTGGTATGAACAAGGACAGCAATTATCTCACACATTACAAGGACTGCTTCCCTTCCTTGATATTTCCCCCGCTCCTCTTCCTCCTCCTCCTTCAGTTCTCTGTATTTGACTTGTTAGTTTTTACTGCAATTTTTTTTTGAACCTCTGTGCTATATAACTGAGTCTGGACTGGAAATTCTACGAATATGAAGAAGTGGGTCTGTCCCACGAAAACTCATCACCTAATAAGTAGTTTTGTTAGTCTTTAAAGTACAACATGACTGTTGTTCTGTTAGAATACAGACTACCACAGCTACCTCTCTGTTACCAAATAATACAGTAAAGTGAAAGAGAGTCTGTACATCTTCATATCTCAGCAAGATAAAATGGTTCGTTAAAATGGTACAAATCTCTAACATCCTGTTTGTTTTCCCCAGCAGTACAGAAATTTCTTGATGTTTGTATGTTCTTGGTGCCGGGGTCTAACTCTGTAGAGTCTAATATAAATTCTCTGCAGGAATAATTCTTAAGGGGATTCCATTCCTGACAGCACAAACTATCAGTTTGAAAAGAACCAGCATTGCAAATTTGGGTGTTCAAGTTGCAATGCATTTATTGTCAGAGGTAGTATTAATGAATTTACTGTGAAGCCAGATATATTAACCCTTTCATCTGTAACCATAATTCCTAACGACTTCTGTGCACAAGGTTTATCTAGCATGTTCAAAGCAACACGTAATTTCTTCCCCTCCTTCTTTCCCTTCCAATAAACATAAATTAAGACTTTTTACACCTTACCTTTTAAGCTACTATAAAATGTTCTTGGTTTTGAGCACAGCAGGACAAAAACAATGTGGTATGATTCAGTAGACATGGGAAATAATTCTTTATTTGGATGCAATTAAATGTAAACGGTTTGTTCTGCTTTTTATCAAAAGCATCTATGAAATATGTATAAAGGCAGCAATCTTTGACTAATTATTTATTCACTTGGAATAAACTATGTAGAATTAAACTGAACTTTACTTTACTCCTGCACCTGATAAGGTGGATAAATAGTGAGTTCTCAGGACGTTACATGCTCCAGCAGTCTGTATTTCCTTTATCTGCCTGAAGAGAAGAGGTCCTGGATACCAAATGGTTCTATTAACCGTACTTTAGGCTTATAAATATGTAACTTTGTGGGATACAGATTAAAGCCCGGCAGTACTGTCAGAGGACCAGTCCAGATGCTATGAAGTCAATGGGAATTTTGCTATTCAAGGAGAGTAGATGAGGGTCCAGAGTTTCTATTTGACCAGCATGCTGTGAGCTGATGCTGAGCTGGTAATCACAAGCTAATCTAAGATGTGAACATCCCTAGGAGCCCATGCCACCATCACTTTGCTGAAGTCATTCATTTGTGGAAAAAATAAGTTGCTCATGAAACGCATTTTTGATGCCTTTGTCAGCAAATCTGCCTTGGGCCTTCTCTTTGCATTTTCCCCATTAGACAAACGGAAATGCAGTGGAAAGCAAGAAGCAATCAACAGTAATACAGTGCTACTGGAAGTATTAAAAATGTACCTTAACTATTAAATCCATATTGCTGGAAGAAACATAAGGCTCCTTGAGCATACATCCTGGTGGGACATTACAATAATCATGGAACAATGTTACATCTATTTTTTGCCCATGCTCATGGAGACTGAACACACAAATCATGTTTGTATGTACACAAAGGTGATGAACACATTTTTCTTGGTGATGTTCAACATCCGTTGCTGAGCCCCTGTAAATCAGCTTTTTGTTCAGCAAGTCCTTGAAATCTTTCCTATAATAATATCCATTTCAGTGTCTGCACACAGTAAATACAAGTTGCAATTAAAATTTAACATCTTCCAAACTGTCATTTTTTGTTTGAATCTGTTTATTTAAACAGACATTTAAAAGAAGTGAAACAAAAGACAAAATCTCGCTCATAATTAGTTATAATGCTCTAAGGTAGTTTTTAGTGTAATTTATCCTTTGTGAAAGCAGTAATGTTCAACAACTCTTTTGTTCAAGCACCAAATAGACTGTGAGATGATTTTCATATTTTGGTACAATGCAAACAGCTCACATCTTGCAGGGGGGATCAATGGGCAGACACCATATTCTAAAGACTGTCAAGGTGCTGTTGTTTGTAGAGATGGTTGCTAGCGATCTCAGTGATTGTGAAGTTTACCAATATTCAATAAGCCAAGCGTATTGCCCTTCTCAAAATGGCATTTTTGGCTCTGTCTCAGTCTGCCACACTCATATATATAAAGTTATTTCTGCATACTTTCTTCTGACAGCAGATAGATGTTTAATTCTCATTAAACCTCACAAGGACAGCACTTGTGATATCAGGCACCAGATTTCCTACAAAATACAACTACAGCCTCACTTTTTACATGTTGGGTAGGTGCTGTTCCTGCATAACTATTTGAGGTGTCTTGTCCATTTCTTTTCCCCTTGCTTGCATTCAGGAAAGCAGTCTCAGTGGACGTAGAGATAAGAATTCAGCAGGCAGCTTTGATTGAATCATGCTGAACTATTTTCTGACTCTCGGAACAGACCATTTAATTAAATTGGAGGATGGTGGGAGGAGATCCAGGAGCTAACAAGATACAAAATGTGAATTAGGGTATAAATTTAAAGAAAATTGCAAAATGTGGCATAATGGCGCACCTCCTGCTGGTCACACCTTTTGGCTGATGTATGCCCCATAATCACTCTGCTCTCTCTTCACTCTGGTTTTGGATCCACATCATTCTCAGGTCCATAGCATCTGCAGGATGCTGCCCTCTAGCAATGCCCACTAGCCAGTCTCTCACACCCTTCTGGGGGTATCAACAGTCCTCAGTCTTGCTCTCTGCCACAGTGGCCAACTGCAGCCTCAGTCTAGCCCTCACCTCAGCAGCAAGCTGATGTCTGTCAAGCCCATATTGCAATGGTGGCTAGATGCTGTGCAGGAAGGGGGACCCAGGCCCACCCACTACTCTGGGTTCCAACCCAGAAACCCTCTGGTGGCAGTCTTTTCCTGTCCTCCTTCTCTGTCCTCTACTGCCTCTTATTCCCTGGACCACTTCCCAGTGATTCCTTGTACCTTCTTGTTCTTTGTATCAAGGCCACAGTTCAGGGGATACCAGAGCCAAGCCTACCTCTCTAGCTTCTCTTAGCCTACCCAGCACTGTTCTGTCTAAGGTTCTTATCTTACCCTGGGATTTGGTCCTGCACCCCCATTGGTCAGGGCCCAACTGTCTCTGCTCTTCTCTTTATATACAGGGCTGCCCCAACAAGCTATCTCCTGACTGGCTCCTTATAAGCCCTTTCCTGACTGGCTGAGGCTCTGAGCAGGTTCATATCAGCCTACATTATTCCCTTTGTTTATGTCTAGACTACAGTGATCCTTTGAAAGAAGTTCTTTCAGAAGATCTCTTCCAAAAAAATCTTCTTTCAAAAGCTCATGGTCACACACATAAAAGCAGATCGAAAAACTGATCCTTTCTTTTGATAGCAAACAGCCACACCCTGGCTGGTCTTTCAAAAGAACGGGCCACGAAATGCTGTGGATCAAAAAATCCAGTGCCATGGAGGACTGCTCTTTGGAAAAAAGGGCCCCCAGGGCATCTACACATTTTTTTTTCTGAAAGAATCTTTTGGGAAAAGGCACTCTTCCTCATCCAGGAGCAGAAGAGAGCTGCTGGGAAAAGTGCTGCATTCTTCACATTTAATATAGAAATAAATTATTTTGTGTGTAGACTCGCCACAGGATTTTTTGGAAGAACCCCAGCTTTTTCGAAAAAACTTACTAGTATAGATGTAACCTTCTAGCCAGAGTGGGGCAGGTAACATGTAGGCTTTTCCTGAGAAATATAGGATGTTTTGTTTGTGAGGTTCAGCAGCAATCCCTGCTCAGTGATCTTGTATGCAGAACCAGACTCATCTTTCAGCCTTTTGAGGTGAGTTAAGCAACTCAGAAGTGAGGGAGCTTAAGTCCCAGTTGGTGTGACAGAGAAGTGATTGGATCAAAAGAAGGGAGCATGCCCAGTGCTTAAGAGCCAAGCCTAGTACAAAATTTAGGAGACACAGGTTCAGTTCTCTGCTCCACCACTGACATATAACTTTGGGAAAATCACTTAGGCCATTTCTACACATGCCACTTTCTCCGAAAGTGGCATGCTACTTAACAGTCTGAAATATGCTAATGAGGCATGGATGTAAATTCCCCATGCCTCATTAGCATAAGGTCACATGATTTGGAGTCCAGAAGATGCTCTTCCAGACTCCAAAACAATGTGCAGAAGCGTGGCTTCCCGAAAATTTTTGGGAAGAAGGGGCCTCTGGAAGGAGGACTTCCTTCTGGAAGACACCCCGGAGGCTGCACTTCTACACATTGTTTTGGAGTCTGGAAGAACGTCTTCCAGACTCCAAATCATGTGACCTTATGCTAATGAGGCATCGGGAATTTGCATCTGTGCCTTATTAGCATATTTCAGGCCATTGATTAGCATGCATAGAAACAGCCTTAGTCTTTCTGAACTACTTTTCCCCCTGGGGAAAATAGCATAGTGGTATTGTGCAGAGAAATAGATGAAAGATTGCAAGATGCTCACATCATACAATAATGGGGACTTTTGGAAATACCTAAGAGAAGCAGATAATACTTTAAAAAACACTAGCTGGAGTGTGAAGGGAAGCTCACATTGAAAATCTACACCATAATCCTAAACCCCCGCATGTATATTTGAATTTAGCCTCTGTGTAAATTGCACCAGCTTAGACATATTTACTATCTCTGTTGGATGTTTCCAATAACCTTTTGCACAAACAAACTTCCACTTCCTTAGACTCCCTTTATACCACATGCTGATGTAATTTGTAGTGCAGTCACCCCTGGTAAAATACAGGCTACAACCTTCTTTCTGGGAGCTTGAAAGCTAAAGAGATTCAGCAGCTGTGTGTACCCAGTAACACAAATGAAGAACACTTTTATATCCACTGTACATTATTCCTGGCCCTTCTCTATAAGTGGGATGTAACCTGCTTATGAGCCTTTGCCTATAACCTCAGATTTTGGCATACTGAGAAGAGCAGTTCAAGCTGTATTTTAGATGTTAATGCTATGCCAGAAGCTAATGGGAAAGGGAGGTTTCCTTAGCAACAGTTGCCAAAAGAAACCCTCTCAGGTTGTTTTTTCTGATTATTGTAATTGTGTCTCTCCATCACCACCACCTTTCCCTAATGATTAATACAGGTGAATCAGATATAAATTTTTGATATGATCTTACATAATAAAAGCAGCAGAAATGCAGATGCATTAAGGCAGATTGCAAGCCATTATTTCTGAATATCGGGAATCTCTCTGGTGCAAATAACAACTTTATACAAACCAACTTTCATGAACCAAAACTAAGGATGACTTTAGAGAAGCAGCATTAAGAAAAATGCCAAGAAGTCCTAAGAAGGCTTGTTTCTGGTCATAATCCCTTGATAGAAATGAGCCTTGTTATTGTTATTTATTAATCTGTCACATAAACTTAATTAAACAGCTGGTTTATGAATCGTTAAACTAGTGTGTGTCGGCTGATGATACTGTAGGTTTAGCTGAAATTCATGCCCTGGTACATAATAATCTAATAATGAAGCATCAATTATCACAGATCTGAAAGGGTAGCATGGAAAATGTCAAAGTCTTGGTAGAGTCACCAGTAATGTTTTATTTTTTTCCTAATTACAGCTAGAAAGCAAGTCCGCCCAATATATCTGCATCAGAGAGTTGTAATTTATAGCTGGAGCTATAATAGATCATGGCACAAATCATTAATCAATAGATTTCCTGAAAAAGGTAGCTCTTCTGATCCTAAGCAAAAAATGAATATGATTCTTTTTCAGAGGGGGGCAAGATAATAAAATATCCTCTACTGATATTTAATGCAAAGATTTCCTTTTACCTGTGTACCTGCTATGATGGAATATCATTGAAATAGGCAGTTGTCATGAATAATGTTTTGAGCATCAGCAAATTAGCATTGTGGGGGCAAACATACCAGTTTATAAAAGAACCCCTTTCAAATAGGTGCCATTTCTGGAAAAAAAAAAGTACTTGGCATGAAAAGCTTTGGCTGAGAGACATGGCCCATTCTGGAGAAACTATTTCCCATCATGGAGAGTTATGACAGACTGAAAAAATGCCTAATAGACTTGGGTGAAAGGTGCACCCATGAAACAAAAGGAGCTAGCTTCTCCTTCAAAGATTTATTACTGCCAAGAACTCCGTGCCAGATTTGCTCCATTCTCCTCTTCAGAATATGTACAAAACCTTTCCATAGTAACAGACAGGGAACCGTGCTAGTCTATACACTATCAAAAGAAAAAGCAGTCAAGTAACACTTTAAAGACAAGCAAAATAGTTTATTAGGTGAGCTTTCATGAGACAGACTCACTTCTTCAGACCATAGCCAGACCAGAACAGACTCAATATTTAAGGCACAAAGAACCAAAAACAGTAATCAAGGAGGACAAATTATTAAAAAATGATCAAGGTGAGCAAATCAGAGAGTGGAGGGGTGGCAGGGGAAGGTCAAGAATTAGATTAAGCCAAGTATGCAGACGAGCCCCTACAGTGACTCAGGAAGTTCCCATCCCGGTTTAAACCACGTGTTAATGTGCTGAATTTGAATATAAAAGCCAGCTCAGCTGTTTCTCTTTGAAGAGCAGTGCGAAAGTCTTTTTTTCAGTAACACACATACCTTTAGGTCACTAATAGAATGCCCCATTCCATTAAAATGTTGACTTTCCACTGCAGTAAGTTATAATTTATTTTAACCCATAGGACAAGAAGCAATGAGCTTAAACCGTAGCAAGGAAGGTTTAGGTTGAACACTAGAAAAAACTTCCTGACTGTCAGGGTTGTTAAATATTGGAATAAATTGCCTGGGGAGGTTGTGAAATCTCCATCACTGGAGATATTTAAGAGCAGGTTAGATAATGCTTGTTGGGTTTAAATAGATCTCTGGACTGAGAACTGCTCTTTCAGGGGGAGTATCAGGTCTTTACGTAACTGGAGTACTTACATTCTGGAGAGTGTGTCTTTGTTGTGTTTAAGATTCACCATCTATGCTAACTAGGGTAGATTATTTTCTCCTGCATAAGTAGACAGTATAACTCTTGAATTAAACCTGTCCATGACACAAGAGGTTTCACCAAATGACCAGGTCTTTGTTTGCTGTTTACAATTGTCTCTTTGAAGCAGAATTGTCAAGAGGTACAAGTCGATTACAGATTCACTTTTTTCAAGTGCTTTGAATTGAGGTCTGAGAGTTTTGAAAAGTCAGTCATGATTATTGACTGCTTCATAATAGTACTAAAAGCTTTTTCATAGCAAAAGCACTTGATCACTGAACAATATTGATTCAGGCACCAGAAAATACCACTACATAGGGCATGAAGAAAATTGCATAAAGCGAGGTAAGTTAAGAAGTGGACAATTCATAAATGTTGTTTACAGTTGGCTGTAAAATGAAAAGATATCTAGGTATTACAAAATTGCTCTCTGCACAAACAACTGCTGCCTTCGGTTGGCTTTTTTAAAATATATATGGTTCCATTTTTCCCTCTGTGGGGTTTTCACTCTTTATGTGTTCCTACTCAAAGAGACTAATTCTTGACTTGTGGTATCAGTGTATTTTTTTTTCTGCTCGGACAATGATATCATAGACAATGTGCATGGGGGAGGGGGCATGACATGATCCCAAATGCCCTGGGCAGGAGACGTAAGGAGCTGGCCTGTAGCAAGGGGAGGGGTTCTGGTGCCCAAAGCAGGGTCCGACCAGTCTGCTCTTACTGGTAGCAGTGGGGGGAAGTGGCCCCAGGTTTTTGCACTCCTCTTGCTATGTCGCTCGGGGCCCTGCACTCACCAACAGGAAGTGAAATGACGGGCCATGGGAACAAAGCAAGCTGGGGCCTTGTTACTCCACTTTCTCTACCAGTGAGCGAGGGGGGCAGACTTTCATTGCTAGCATCAGCCTCAGGCAGAATCACTGTGTGGGGAGGCAAAGAAGTGGAGCAGGGGCAGAGCAAGGACAGGGAAGAGATGGGGAAAAATGGAGCAGGCGGGGGTGAGGCCTGGTGAGGAGGGGGATTGTCCTGACCCTTCCTCAGTTTGGGGAGTGGATCATGTGGCTGGTGCTCCCCTCCCATCTACCTCACTAGTTGCTTCTGCTTGCTACCCATCTCTAAACACTCCCCCCACCTCAGCTTTTATACCACACCCAGTGCTGGGCGCATGCTGGTAGAGTTTCAAATGGCATGCCTGCACTTCGCTGTTCAAGCATTTGCTTCTGAAGGAGGCTGTCATGTTTCTGTTGTGATATGTATTTTCTTTACTAAAAACAAAGCTAATGTTACTTAGGCTGAATGAATAATGGTTTGTGGAAGTGTATTGTTCCAAGTCAAAAAGGAGCTCTTGATAGAAGAAATGACAGAGGACTTGATGGCTCCACAAACCTCAGATAAACTACTGCCCTCAGATTTCCTCTTTGGCTGACAGAACTGAATTCTCTGCTTCAAGAAAGGGGCCATTTAAATCTAGTTTTGGGCAGCAGGACTGATAAACAATATGCCAAGCTATCCTACAAGCAGCAACATTCACAGTAATGATTGTTAACGTGTCGTAGAAGAAGCTTAATCCAAGATTATGAGATTACAATCTCTAACATTTGGAACATGGATTCAAGTACAGATATGCATCTAAAACCTTTGGTGGCATGCAGGGAACAATTTCAGATATGTATCCTTTGACTCATACCACTATCAGAGTGTGGATAATACTTATGCCTGTGACACGTTGTGTTTGCAGGGTTTTATCCTGCTGTTTCAAGAACAGTGATTGACTTCATACATTTTGTAAAAGAAACAAAGCCCAGGTTGACAATCTGGGAAAAAGAAATGCTCTGTAGCGTACATATTTTCCTATGCTTCTTTTAACAGACAGACGATTCCTTATTCCAGAGGGAAGGAAAATATGGGAAGATCCACTGAAGAAGGTTTGACATCTACCAGGCTTGAAGTTTATTTTTAATGACATTTTTTGCCACCACTTTGTGACCAAATAGAATCCACCTGAATTACATGTGCTTGGGATTCTGTGGCCATGTCTAAAAGAGAGACATCTGTCATTTGAAGCCTGGCCCTCTCTTGACAGAACAGCTGACTGGAAGCTCTGCAAACAGGACTGCCCAGTGAACTGGAAGCCCTGTCTGTCGATGAAAGGGGCCTTGGAACATCTATACAGTTCTTCTGTTGACAGAACACTGTTGAGAGAGGAGGTATATCAGAACAGGGAGAGGCATAATGCTGCTGGCGGATGTGGTGGGTTTTGTTGACAAACTGTTGACAAACAGCACCTGCCATAGAGACACTTGTCGTTTTTTTTTCCCAGTTTGGTGGGAAAAGCTGCTTGTGTAGATGTGGCCTATAAGTTTAGGGTGGACAAGGCTAAGAGAAGAAGAGAAAGTAGAGCTCTGTGGAGACATTTTATATAGCAGTTTCCCTTGGAAATCCCAAAGGAAATAGCATTAATTCCCATGAGTTCCCACTCAGCACTGCCTTCTTTATACCACAGCACAAAGCTGTACTGGCAGTGCCCCTCTACAGAGGGTAGGGCTGCTAGCAAGGACAACATGGCATCAGCATGGAAGAGCAGACTCTGATACAGGCTGAACTTTTCTAACCTGTGACTCTCTTGTCTAGTAACATCCATAATATGGCATGATTTTAGTTAGCCAGACAAGCACTTATCATGGGTGTGACCAAGTTTCCCATGGTCCCATAAACTTTGTTTACAGCCTCAACTTTTATAAATCTTCCAGTTGTCCTCGTCTCCTACCCATACTCTATGATCTATTGAATTACCCTGGGGAGGGAAGCCAGTAGAAGGGAAGGGATATTTTAGGGCTGGTGTAAAAGATAACCTAGGCCGTGTCTACACTAGCCAAAAACTTCGAAATGGCCATGCAAATGGCCATTTCGAAGTTTACCAATGAAGTGCTGAAATACATATTCAGCACCTCATTAGCATGCGGGTGGCCGTGGAGCTTCAAAATTGATGCAGCTCGCTGCTGCACGGCTCATCCAGACAGGGGTCCTTTTTGAAAGGACCCCGCCTACTTCCAAGTCCCCTTATTCCCATCTGCTCACTGGAATAAGGGGACTTCGAAGTAGGCAGGGTCCTTTCGAAAAGGAGCCCCGTCTGGATGAGCCATGCGTTGGCGAGCCGCATCAATTTCAAAGGGCTGTGGCCGCCCTCATGCTAATGAGATGCTGAATATGTATTTCAGCACTTCATTAGTAAACTTCGAAATGGCCATTTGCATGGCCATTGTGAAGTTTTTGGCTAGTGTAGATGGAGCCCAAGAGGAACAACAGAAGTTCATTGGATGAAGATCATCAGGTTAGGGGACAGAATGGAAAATCAGGAGGACCAGCGAGATTGTGAAGAGTAATGCTTCAGATGACCAGGGAAGAACATTCAGAGGACACTGAACTCCTGCAGGCAAATGGAAATGGTCAGATTCTGAAAAGATTGGCACGCTAGCCCCAAGTCACCCTGCAACATTTGTATGCCAACCTCAATATGAAACAAACATGGCAACCATGGACCCAGTCTGGAGACGTGTTCACCAACAGCTCCTAGGGAAATCAAAGGAAAGGAAGGAGCTTGTCTCTTCTCAAAATCATGCCTCATCTGAGTAAGATCTTTGAAAACCCCCCAAAACAACCTCTTCACACCATATTTAACACTCATGTGAGAGGCTGGACTGGCAGCTCCTGCAAAAAGAATCCTCTCATATCCACAGAACAGGAACAGCATAGGCAGCACTGAACACACTTGCAGTGGAGTAGCACTGCCCTACCAAAGTGCTTCAATCATGAGCACAAAGAAATGCCTTGAGGAGTAAGGTGTAGTTCAGCATCTCCGTCCATCTAAGTCTCTTCCTGGCTATGTCTACACTAGCATTCCTCTTTCGAAAGAGTCATACAAGTGAAGAAAATTGAAAATGCAAATGAGGCACAGATTTACATATCAAAAGAGCTTCTTTAGAAAGAAGAAAAGCAGTGCAGATGTCACTCTTTCAAAAGTAATCACCATCTTTGAAAGAACCCTTCTTCCTGAAAAAGAAAATAGGAAGAAGGGTTCTTTCCAAGATGGGGATTACTTTCGAAAAAGCCATGTCTACACTGCTTTTCTGCTTTCAAAAGAATATGCAAATGAGGTGCCCGATATGTAAATCTGTGCCTTATTTGCATTTTGACTCCCTTCATTTGCATGACTCTTTTGAAAGGGGAATGCTGGTGTTGATGTAGCTTCTGCCAGCAATCAACAAGGGCATTGGCCAGACTCAGTACTTGCACTTGGCTCTTTGATATGCCACTGGTGTAAGATGTTGTACATAGGATATTGGAGAATGATACTTGCCTCTATAGCTAGCAACCTAAAGATTCTGTACATAGTGCTGGGGAGAAGATTGTGAGAGCTCTCTGTTGGCCCATAACAGCCTCCCAGTATAAGGTATGAAGGTCAGAACAGCTACAGGTTGAATCTCTCTAGCCTGGTACACTCTGATTCAGCAACATCCATGATCTGACATGATTTTTGTTTGGCTGGATGTCCACTTATCATGGGAGTGGCCAAGTCTTCTGTGGCCGTATAAAGTTTGTTTCCAGCCACCAGTTCTGGTTCTCAGTTCTGTGCTGTTATTTCGCTCTAATTTACCCCTAAATGTCTTCTAAGAACCAACGGAGCAGTGGGTTTGGTAATGTTGCTAGACTATATTGACTTCCTGTGGTTCATCAAAGTCTCCAGTTCAGCATCAGTCAAGCTCCCAAGGTGCTGGACTAGAGAGGTTCAACCTGTACTTAATACAAAAGAAAAGAAAAGAAAAGAAAAACACTTTTAGTTTCATTGTGTTTGGATAAAGTTTTCCACAAACTCAATAATACATATAAACAATGTGCTTAATCAAGAAGTCAGCTGGCAAATTAGTGTAAATGCAGGTGTGGAAAGGCATTAAAGGCATATTGCTACCCATATGTCGATCAATGCCTGAAGAATAGATCGTCTGGCAGCTGTGTCTCTGATAAATAATTCTGTAATTCTTCTGTTTCTTCCGCATCCCCAGCGGTAAACAACAACAGGAAACAGTATTACAACCCTCTTTGTAAACTGTAAGATATGTTAAGAAATGTGAAGTTTGGCAAGGTTCACTCTGCACCTCGTATAACACTTTACCCTTCACTGAATTCCCCCTTTTTTTTTAATTAAATCCACTATCAGAAGCTGAGGATTCCAAATAGGAGTTCTTCCATATTGTCCTTGGTTTGTTTCATGCATGGTGATACTTGTGTGTCAACAGACTGTACTGTGCAATGAGGACCTAATGCCATGACCATGTGATGATTCACTGTCCCTTTTATTACTCATGGAGCTGAATATATGTTGGGGGGTGGGATTTTTCATAACTATTCATTTAAATCGACGAGTGAATTTTAGTTCAGCTATGTTTGTGCCAGCTTTCCACAAACATTTGTGAGCTAGTCTGGAGATCCCTGAGGGGCCTGATCTTTGCTTAGAAATTATGAGCATTATTAGCCCTCCCTGCAGTCAGTGGAAGTTGTGGATGGTCAGCACCCCACAGGAGATGTCTGGCAAGTCACAGCTACTAGTAGGTAAGTCCATCGTGTCTGATGATGACGTCCTGAGCTTTCACAGGCTCATCGGTTGTGGACTCGCATGTGGCTGAGGAGTCCAAGCTTTGGGCAGCATGGACATTCACAGTGGGGGCAAGGGAAATGTCCTGGCTCTGTTGGTGCAGCTGCAGGCCCAAAAAGAGAATGTAACAAAGAAAATTTCAAAATTTATACTTCATTTTAAAATATGTGGTCCATTCCTGATGTTGCATATAATGATTCCACTTTTAAAAATGCAACCAGTTGGACTAATTTCCAGTTCTATCAGCATGCCCCATTTAAATAAAATAATTCAAAATGGAATACAGTTACTGAAGTTAATTCAGGGAATTCTCTGGCCTGTGTTACAGAGAAGGCCTGGTTAAGTGTTCATTAAAATCCCTCCTGTCTTTATAATCTACTAGCAGATTTACCCAGTGTTGCTTGGGTCCTTTACTCAATTAAGTTTTATTTTTTAAATAAAAGAAAAATGCTTTATCTAAATGATTGTATTTTTCAAAAATACAGTTATTTTTATTAAGTTAATTTTATTTTAAATTTCGTTAAAAAAGAGATTGTTCAAATTTGTCCATTTAACTTTTTTTGTAAATTTTTTAAAATGGGAATTCTATCAAGTGTATTTTTTTCTCCATCCTAAAAAACTCATATCATTCACTATGTTTCAACAAAAAGGCCTCTAGTCAATTTGGTTTCCAATAAAATTTTCTTCTAGTTTTCAAACCTTAAGCATTATTTAACCGTGCTGAAAGAGAACTACTCCAAATTGCTCTGTTTAATCTCTTTCCTGTAAGGTTTATTGAGAAGTGATCCTATTCCAGGTTCATCCTGTTTTCTGGCTCATCTGGGTTCAGTCTCTTTCAACATTCACTCAATTATGTCAATTTTGAGGACTGTATTTGATACGGTGATTCTGTCTTTGTTCTGTTTGTTAATATAAGCAACCCCTGCCCTGAAACAACCAAATCCTTACGTTGCTTTAAGTTATGATAAGAGTAAGCTGTATCCTGAATTTGGTGGTTCTAGTTCTTACCATTTAGGAGTTCTTGATCAAACAGACAAATGCACTAAAATAAATAGTAGATGGAAGTCATCTCATGGTTGTTTCTCCTCTCTAATTAGGTTATTTTTTATGGCAAATGAAAGTGTGAACTACAGTATGAATTGCCAAATGAAAGTGCAAATTAAAGATTGCACTATCTTTGTAAAAACCATTATCAGTTGCAATATGAATTTTGTAATGAATGTTGGACCAAAATGTTCAAACTTCACAGCCCAAATTCTGCAGGTCAAGAGTTACTTGCCAAGAAATGTATGAACATTTGGAGTAAAAGGAATAAGGTCAAAAAGTCTACAAATAGACCCATCCCCACAAAAGGTTAATGTCTCTCAAAAATGCATTTTTGAGACTTCATGAAAACACACACCTGAGAAAGACACTGAGAATAAGAGTGAAAATGTGGGACTACTAAAATCCAGAACAAAACTCCCATTGATTTTATGAGGCCAGGCTTTCAACCACAGTTAGGCTGACTGACAGTGGTAGACAGAAAGTGCAACTGCCTTGGGGGTCTAGCTATTCAAAAGGACTTCACACTTCCAGTTGCCACTACTGTGGCAACAGTGGTGACACGAGCCCTGGGCTCTTTAAATTGCTGCTGGAGATCCAGGCAACACACTCCAGGCAGCTGTGAGGGATTGGTGGGGGGAGGCTAGCCTTAGCCCTGCCCCTTCTGCCTCAAGATCTGCCCCTTCCAAGAGCATGGAGCCGCATCTCCCCAACCTGGAGCCTATCAAGTTGGTAGGTCCCCTTGCCCACAGCAGCTAGTGAAACAGCAATGGTGGCAGCATCTAAATGGGTTTCTTCTCATTATTGAAAATGGAAGAGATCTCAGAGCTTTCCCTCAGACCATGTGCAAAGGTAGCTCAGGGACTGCTGGCTTCTGCAAAATTCATGTTTACATGGAATAATAAACATGATCCTTTAAAAAGTAAGATCATATATAAATACTATTTGTCATGCATTTATTAGGAAAAGATTAATCATCTGGAGCTTGCTTTTGAAAACAAATCTTGGGTTGCATACTGTTGTACTGAGCATATGTTTTCTGCTAGAGTAGACAGGTGGTTTACTGTTCTTTATTGACAATTATTCATATAAGGGTCAAAATGGTTGAATGGCTCGTTTTCCCCTTCCAGTTGTGAAAAACAATTAATTAAAAATGTTAGGCAAGTGCTTGCTCTTTCTATTTTACATATAGTTTAAAAACAGTGATTTAGTGGCATTGTACAGGACTATTCATGAATCATTTAGAAGAAGAATCTATAGAATATATACAATTTGATTGCTTTTTTGCATCTGATATGGAACACACCTGATGATTTTACTAGGGCTCATCTCTAGAATATTCGGAGACATTGAGTTTTCTGAAAAACATTGGCCCCATTTTAAGAGCTGTGAGCCTAAAACCTCAATTGGTCAATTTGTATATGGGAAGAAATGCTGTTTACCTGTCCCTTTATGAATTCAGGTAAATGGGGATATAATCCTACCTGCTAAATATATCCTCCAGCAAATATGGGGAACAGAAGTAATTATAATTTTTTTTAATCCATAAACACATAAGACTTAAAAATCAGATTTTCAGTTGGGTCCTAAATTTCTCAGGTACTTTTGAAAAATTTTCCCCTAAATTTTCAAATCAGCTCCTGGTTTGGGACACCTTGCCCTTTGAGTGACCAATCTGAGATACTTTAAATGGGCTTGCATCTCAAAAAAAGCTGAGTGCCCACTTCCTGAAAATCAAGTCCTTTTAAGATGTCTCAAGGTAGCCACTCAGGATAGCAGAACCCAAAATTATTAGTCACTTTTGAAAATTTGGTCACCTAACTGGCTTACGTGTTTTGAAATTTCCTGTTAGAACCTACATACCTCAAAAAATCTGGCTTTAGTGCTCATGTTTGCATGGATCAAAGAAAATAGCTATTGAATGAAAAACCCTTTTTCCAAATAAAAGGAAAACCTGGGTACTCAAAGCTATATTTATTTTCTCTGAGCTTGATTGTACCCCCCTTTTAGACAAAGTAGAACTTGCCTTTCTACGGTCAAACAGGATACTCATAAAAAGCTCGAAGTACAATTTTGTATCATGCTCTGATAAGCAAACAAACCCGTTTTGATAATGAGTAATAAAGAAAGCAATAAAAGAACATTACGGCTTGGGTTTGCGTTTACAAACTATTTTACATTTTTTTGGTTTAGAAAAACTTTAATGAAATGCAGAAAGTAACTAAGATGTCCACTTAATTACAGATTATCTTGTAACCTGAAACACTTTGGCTGGATCTATATGGAGAGGTATTGCCAGCAGCTTCATGCTAATAAGCAGTCTCACAATTGCAAATGGCTGCTCTTTAGCATAATCACACAACTAATTAGCATAGCCACACAAGATCTCACTGGCTGCGTCTACACGTGCACGCTACTTCGAAGTAGCGGCAGTAACTTCGAAATAGCGCCCGTCACGTCTACACGTGTTGGGCGCTATTTCGAAGTTGAAATCGACGTTAGGCGGCGAGACGTCGAAGTCGCTAACCCCATGAGCGGATGGGAATAGCGCCCTACTTCGACGTTCAACATCGAAGTAGGGACGTGTAGACGATCCGCGTCCCGCAACATTGAAATAGCGGGGTCCTCCATGGCGGCCATCAGCTGGGGGGTTGAGAGATACTCTCTCTCCAGCCCTTGCGGGGCTCTGTGGTCACCGTGGGCAGCAGCCCTTAGCCCAGGGCTTCTGGCTGCTGCTGCTGCAGCTGGGGGTCCGTGCTGCATATACAGGGTCTGCAACTAGTTGTTGGCTCTGTGTATCTTGCACTGTTTAATGAAAGTGTGTCTGGGAGGGGCCCTTTAAGGGAGCGACTTGCTGTTGAGTCCGCCCCGTGACCCTGTCTGCAGCTGTGCCTGGCTCCCTTATTTCGATGTGTGCTACTTTGGCGTGTAGACGTTCCCTCGCTGTGCCTATTTCGATGGGCTGAGCAACGTCGAAGTTGAACATCGACGTTGCCAGCCCTGGAGGACGTGTAGACGTTATTCATCGAAATAGCCTATTTCGATGTCGCAACATCGAAATAAGCTATTTCGAAGTTGGGTGCACGTGTAGACGTAGCCACTGTCAGCAGAAGCTCCTACCAGCAGTAAACAGGCCATGTAGATGTGCCTCTGCCAGCAAAAACCTCCTCTGTAGCCAGCATCTTAAGCCTGAATTTTTGCCAGGAGAGGCATATGGGTTTTTGCCGGCAGAGACATGTCTACATGGCCTGTTTACTGCTGGCAGCAGTCTCTGCTGGCCAGGAGACCTCGCATGGCTATGCTAATTAGCCATGTGACTATGCTAATGAGTGGCCAGTTGCAATTGCAAGATTGCTCATTATCATGAAGCTGCTGGCAATACCTTTCCATATAGACCCAGCCTTTGAGATATTTCACAGGCAGAACTCGAAACAGTATTGTAAGTATACTCAGATTTTTAGTGCAGACAGAAATGAGATTAATTTCCCAATCAAGTGAATGAACATTAGATTAACTCAAGACTATTTATTTATAAAAATCTGAAAAACCCATATTGCCTAACACAGAGAAGTCAATAAGATGAAATTGATCAAATGGATAAACTTTTAAAAGGAGCCGTTATAAAAGCATCCTGAATGGGATTATCATAATTTTAAACAGTGTGATAATTTATATGTTGGACAGCCTGAAGCAAGATTTAGGCTGATACTTTCATAAAATAAATTGTTAAAGGTGTCATAAACTAAACATCAATATAATATACAACATGATACCGATATTAAAGCAGTCACTGAAACAATTATTTCCATGCCTCTGTAGTTTTTCAATTGACTTCTTTAAAATTGTATTATTAGTGCCACCATGCTTAAGATTTATTTGCCATGATAAAGTGTAATTTGAGGGTTTTGTTTTAAGCTATTTAAAATGCAACATATAAATTGTCAATCCAGAAAGTAATTTTATTAAATTATAAAAATTACTTAAATTGTTCAATAATTTGAAGTTAGGCTTCAAAACCAACTCTATTTTCATTCAATTACATGTTTTTTTCTTTGCTAAACTTGGTAACTTATTTAATAAAAACATATACTTTTCAAAATAAAAAGGGTCCTGCTGTTAAAGGAGATTAAACCCATGGTTATTTAGCACATTTAAATGACTAGTATTTATCTTTGGCAACTATGTGCCAGAGGCTAGTGTGAACAAAACAAATCCTGAGAAGTCCTTGCTGGCTTTGACTCTGTGCAGATCTTCTACTGATTTCAGTTGATCTGGTGCTTTTAGTTCTGAGGATACCAGCAGCAGCTAAGCATACTCAGAATCTGGATTTAACACTATGTCTAAGGCTTACCAAGAGACACCCTTTCTCCTGGAGGTGTAGGGGGCACTAATTATTTTATCAGCAAATCAAGGAGTCTCTGCAACAGAGTCTTGCTCCCATGCAACAACAGTCCACACCCCATGACCTCCAGAGTATTTCTGTGTGTTTGCATCTACACTAGCAAGTTCTTTTCAGAAGAGTTTTTCAAAAGAAGGTGGCTCTTTTGAAAGAGCCTGTGGAACATCTACACGCAAGAAGTAAATTGAAAGTGTATCAGAAGAATGTGGTGCTCCTTTGGAATTACTCGTCCTTTCCTGTTTCGGGAAGAGCTCCCCCTTTCAAAAGCTTCATTTGAAACAAAATGTGTGTAGATGCTCTACAGGGCCTTTCTTTCAAAGGAACAGTCTTCATTTTTGACCCTTGGCCTGTTCTTTTGTAAGAGTTGGGGCTGTGTGGAGACATTCTTTCGAAAGAAGCTGTTTTGGAAAAGATCTTCCGGAAAAGTCTCTTTCAGAAGATCTCTCTAGTGTAGACATAGCCTGTGAGAGAGAGAAAACAAAGCCTAGCCATCATGGGAAGCAGGGCCAACCCACAGATTTTTGGCATCCTTTGCCCAAATTGTCTAACTGTTGAGGCTTCTTTCTTACTGTGAAGGGAAAACAAGATAGAATAAATACACAATCTTAATCTTACAAGTACTTGTGCATCTCCTTTTATGATCTTGTTAAAATCTCTGACCAAGGTACAACGCAATACAAATTCTTCTTGGGAACCACATCTTCAGGATCATAACTTATCACATAGCAGAACAATTACTGCAGGTTGCTGACCAGCCTTCACTAAGGAGTGAGCAACACTGACTCAGCTGTGTGACTGGCCAGCACTGGGGTAATGAGAATGGCTGATCAGCCAGAACCCCCAGGCAGCAAACCTAAGTGGTGCTCTTTTGAAGCTATGCTGTGGCCTGTATTCCATCTAATTTTTCCATCCATGGATAAAATATGTTTTGTTATGTGCACCAGAGAATGTGTTGATCCTTTAAATCAGCTTCTGTAGCTTAATGGGTAGCAGGTTTAAAACTGAAAAAAGGAAGTTTTTCTTCATGCAGTACATGGCAGACCTGTGGAACTCGTTGCCAGAGGATATTGTGGAAACCAAGACTTTAACATGGCTCAAAAAAAAAAAAAAAAAAAAACCTAGATAAATTCATGAAGGTTAGGTCCATGAATGGCTAGTTACAAAGATGAGTTAGACTAGTGTCCCTAGCCTCTGTTTGTCACAGGCTGGAAATGGATGACAGGAGAGGGATCGCTTGATGATTACCTGTTCTGTTCACTCCCTCTGGGGCATCTGGCATTGGCCTCTGTTGGAATATAGGATACTGGGCTAGATGGACCATTGGTATGACCCAGTAAGGCTGTTCTCATGTTCTTATGTGCACCACCAATAGAAATGCTTGCTGCTGGCTGTGGACAATGTGGATGTTCTTCTAATCATCTGAGTGACACCTGAATCTCTCCTGGACAGCTATCCAAGTGCTCAGCTTACATGGAACGCTGCTGTGGCCCATTAGCTGTCTTTTACATATACGGCCATGCTCAACAATGTATAATAAATACTAGGTCTCAACTTCTGACACATCAATGATGAACTAGTATATATTTGATACTTATAACATACATATATTTTCAAATAAAGAAAAAATTCACTTCCATTTAATTTGGTGCCTAGTTCGCTTATATGGCCAGGTTGGCCCTGACTGGGGCTGTGTTTACACTAGCCCCAAACTTCAAAATGGCCATGCAAATGGCCATTTTGAAGTTTACTAATGAAGCGCTGAAATGCATATTCAGCACCTCATTAGCATGCGGGCGGCCGCTGCACTTCAAAATTGACGCAGCTCGCCGCCGCGCGGCTCGTCCCAGTGGGGCTCTTTTTCAAAAGGACCCCGCCTACTTCAAAGTCCCTTCATTCCCATGAGCAGATGGGAATAAGGGGACTTCGAAGTAGGCAGGGTCCTTTCAAAAAGGAGCCCCGTTGGGACGAGCCGTGCGGCGGTGAGCTGCGTCAATTTCGAAGTGCCACAGCTGCCCGCATGCTAATGAGGTGCTGAATATGCATTTCAGCGCTCCATTAGTAAACTTCGAAATGGCCATTTGCTGCACTTCAAAATTGATGCAGCTCGCCGCTGCACGGCTCATCCCAACGGGGCTCTTTTTCAAAAAGACCCCGCCTACTTCAAAGTCCCCTTATTCCCATGAGCAGATGGGAATAAGGGGACTTCAAAATTGATGCGGCTCACCGCCGCATGGCTCTTCCCAACGGGGCTCCTTTTTGAAAGGACCCTGCCTACTTCGAAGTGCCACGGCCGCCTGCATGCTAATGAAGCTCTGAATATGCATTTCAGCGCTTCATTAGTAAACTTCGAAATGGCCATTTGCATGGCCATTTCGAAGTTTGGGGCTAGTGTAGGCATGGCTTGGGAGTAACATATATGCCGTTTTTATAACCAAGAAAGAAAAAGATCCTCCCCTCCCATTTGGAATCTAAAGCTCTGCAGGTGGATTGCAACTTTTTGCAATAGAGAATTTGTTAGGAGCTTGATTGAGGTTTCAGTTGAAGTTGTGAGTACTCAATAGTTCAAGAGACAGACTTACATGAACTGATGTTGTTTTCAGTCATTCCCTGCCCAAAGAAACTAACATATAATCATGTGGCTGGAAGTGTCTTTTCCCACAAGATGTTCACCAATGAATTAACCTGCTGCACAGGTTAATAAGATGAAAGGAGACAAACAGGGATGCTGACAAAATTGGTTGCACCATTTATTTTATTTATTATTTTTGACAAAAAATGAACATGCATCCTCTATTGGGATTTTTTTTTTTATTTTCTGCTTTGCAATTTCAGTGTAAATAATGAATGAACACAATAAAAAGTACAAACATCTTGCAGGTCTCATGTGACAAACTTGGTCCAAAGCCAGTTTTTTTCATTAGATGGCAAGATTATGATTACACTTCAGAAGGAAAAAAGCTTTCTATCATATTAAAATACCCTGCAAGATATTCAATACCAAGCACAGAACAGTAATGCATTGTGGTGCTTTTGAGCTTGTATTACTATAATGTGGCATTCTCAAGAGGAGCTCTTATTAGTCACTTAGTCCTGTACTTGAAAAATGTCTGATTCATTGCTTTCCAATGCCATAGTTATCTGCAAGTCCCAAGGAGTTTAAAACTGCTAATATGTTATTATTTAAGCAGGGATGTTCCAGCCTTGGACTTTCTGTGCATATCTCTGCATTGAAAGCTGCCAGAAAATGTTACTTGGATAGCAGACTACCCAGAAAAGTTATTTCAAAATAACAGCTGTTATTTTGAAATAACTATCCTAACATTTACACTATGGCCATTTCTACACAGGCCACTTCCTTTGGAAGTAGCATGCTAATACAGGGAGCGAAAGATGCTAATGAGGCATGGACGCAAACTCCTGGTACCTCATTAGCATAACGTCACGTGATTTGGAGTCTGGAAGACCTTTCTTCTGGACTCCAAATGCCGTGTAGAAGCTCAGCCCCTGGGGGGTGCTTCCGGAAGGAAGTCCTCCTTTCAGAGGCCCCTTCTTCCCAAAAATTTTTGGGAAGAAGAGGCCTTTGGAAGAAGCACATCCTTCTGGAAGCACCCCCGCCCCAGGGGCTGCACTTCTACACAGCATTTTGGAGTCCGGAAGAAAGGTCTTCTGGACTCTAAATCATGTGACATTATGCTAATAAGGCATGGGGAATTTGCATCCATGCCTCATTAGCATATTGTGCTCCCTGTATTAACATGCCACTTCCAAAGGAAGTGGCCTGTGTAGAAACGGCCTATGCAATTACTACTTCAAAATAATTTCAAAATAGAGGCTGGCTTATTTCAAAATAGGTAAACCTGATTGCCTGAGGAATAGCAATTTTGAAGTGGGAGCTATGTCAACAGGGAATAGAGCCTATTTCAAAATGAGCCATAGTGTGCCCAATAGCTCTATGTTGAAATAGGATCTGTAGTTACATCGACACTTGCCCCCTCCTTTTGGAAGGGGTATATTAATGAGGCAGTTTGGAAGATGCTAATGAGGAGCTGACATGAATATGCAGCACCTCATTAGCATAATGGCAGCTGTGCGCGATTTGAAAGTGCCGCTTTCAGAATGCACACCGCCAGTGTAGATGGGGGCCTTTCAAAAGGACCCCCCAGACTTCAAAAGCCCCTTCTTCCTAAAACCACTTGCTTTCTTCTGGAAGACTAGAGTTAGGGATCCAGAAGAAGTGGTGTTTTCTTTCAGATTCCTTCCGGAAAAGCACCTTAAACGTGTGGACACTCCCCACATCTTCCAGAAGAAGCCTGTGTTCTTCTGGAAAATCTGACATGTAGATACAGCCTATTTGTGTAGACACTGTATTCTGAAATGACTAAGTGCTATTTCAAAATGCATTTTGTGTGGCAGTGTTATTTCAAAATAAGCTATTCTAAATAACTCTTCCGGAATAGTTTATTTCAGATTAATGCTGCTGTGTAGACATACCCTAAAATATTTCAGGAAAAACATGTTCTTCCTTGAATGGGCCATGAATATTCAAATGAGCCAGAGAGCTGTTCGCTTTGAGATGCCTCCCACAAAATGGTGCTGTTTACTCTCTCTTGCTTGCTGACCTCATTTAGGCCAAATCTGAACAACAAAAGAAATTTGATACACCACTCCAGCTATGAGAATTTCGTCACTGGACTCAAGTATCAGAGGGGTAGCCGTGTTAGTCTGGATCTGTAGCAGCAACGAAGGGTCCTGTGGCACCTTATAGACTAACAGAAAAGTTTAGAGCATGAGCTTTCATGAGTTAACTCACTTCTTCAGATGCTGGTCATCTGAGGAAGTGAGTTAACTCACGAAAGCTCATGCTCTAAACTTTTTTGTTAGTCTATAAGGTGCCACAGGACCCTTCGTTGCTATCACTGGACTCAACGTACTTTAAGTCGAATTTCTAGTGCAGCCCCACTGTGGGAACTCAATGGGAGAAACTCTCCCATAGACTTCCTTAACTCCTCACATCTGTGAGGAATACCGGAATCGATGGGAACACCCCCAACATTCGATGTAGCATGTTCTGGGGAAATAGAATCCCAGAAGATCAACCTCTGGACCGTCATTCATCAAGTAAACATGGACATGCTTTCAGTTACAATATTTTGCTGGTGTTTTCAAATATGTGATGTGACAGTGAGGGATGGGCAAAAAAGAGTTTGCATGACATGGCCCAAGGACCAATTTTAGGAACAATAAAGGGATGACTGCATCAGCACGTGGCAAGTGAATATATATTATTTAGTGCCCTTTTTTGTAAAAGAAAAAAAGAGGAGCCAGTACTCAGCCAGCCTTCCACCCCATACCCACCATCCAGTCCCACGGCTGGGGCTGCTGAGGTGCCGGTGGGTACTGGCACAAAAGAGGGCTATATATGTATGTTGGCTCCACAGCCAGTTGACTTCTCTGGGGGAAAAGGTGACTCGCTAAGAAAGGCCCAAAAAGAGGAGTTCAAAGCTGCCTTAAAATGAATCTCAGAACATGCAGAAATCCTTTGATTTGAAGCTCCCTGCTTCCCACATTTCACCATTGGCTAGTCTGCGTCTGACTCTTATGTGCCTGGTGGGAGTGACACTTGGTTACCACAAAGTGAGGGGATGAGCTTTTCATTTGGAACCAAACTTAAAATAACATAGCCCCAAACCTCTTTGCCCACTAGCAGCTAAGCTAAAAAAATAAAAACTGAACCAATAGTAGCCCATGCTCCCATTACGTAACTGAAATCCTTCTTCCCTCCACCAGTATTAGACAAAGAAAGAATCTACATGGTGCAGCAATGACCAGCAACATCTTAGACTCAAATGAAGCAGGACTATGAGAGGCCAAAAGAAGAATGTTGGAAGTCCAATTGTATTATTTAACTGAAAAACAAAATAGATGATTATAAAAATAAAAAGAGAACATTAAAAATGCTCTGAGGCAAAAAACTTTTTATGCATTCACAGATTTTAAGGCTGAAAGGGATCATTAGCTCCCCTCTAATCTCCTGAATGTCACATGCCATAGACTTTTACCTGGTCACCCCTGTTCTGAGCCAAATAAGTCATGTTTGCCCATGGCTTCCAGAAAGGCATGCAGTCTCGAGATGAAGCCTTGAAGAATCCATTGTTCCTCCAGGTAGTGTGAGTCAGTGTTTCATCACCTTGCCTGTTACAAACATGTGCCTCATTTCTAATTTAAATTTGTCTGACTTGAATTTCCACCCATTGGTTCTAGTCATGATTTTCTTTCTCATTTCACTGCAGCTTTTTGTTACATGGAAGTGTTGAAATGGAAACAGTGCCATGGACCAGCTCATATTTCTAGTGAAACTAGTAAAAACATGCATATTGGACAACAAATGCTTGGTGCCATTGTCAACACTCACAAGAAAAGGGATAGCATGACAAGCTCTTGAATAAGATCACACCTGTTAGTCCACATGAAAACATGACAAATGTTCCTTTCAATCTATGCTTTAAAATGAAATACACCTCAGTAATCTCACAGGGTAAGTCAGCCAGTGGCAGTACAATTGTCAGCTCCACCCTATACACTTCAAAAACAACCGATGAGCCAGGCCAAAATGAAAGTGCACTGGACAGAACCACATGCACATGGATCCTGAGGCTCTTCTAACTAGAACAAATGGTTCAGGGACCCAGCTGCTAGTCCAGCCCATTGGCAGATGGAAATGGGGAGTGAGATTGGATGGAAGCCCCACACACTAGGTCTAGAGTCGGGGGAAATTGGCTGTGTCCTCCCAGTAACCCTGCACTGCCCACTATTATGAACCAGAAGATCCCTTTTCCACACTGTGAAAATTCTCATCTTCTTCAAGGCCATGCACTAAACTTACCCAGAGACCAGTTCCACTTTGCATGACAATGTCACCCTGCCCTGCCTGCCTCCTTTGAAAACCCTGACTAGACTGCATAGTGCTGCCAGTCTTGCAGAGAAAAGATGCCTGTTTTGCTCAATTGTGAATGAGCCTTTTTTCCTTCTTCTTCCCAATAAACTCTCTTCTGTTTCCAGGAGCTGCAGGTTCCAATTGCAAACAAAAAACTCAGAAAAAAAATCAAGTACTTATTCGAACACCTTACACAAAATGTGCTCTTTGGCCCAAGGGTACTGCAAATCAATACCTTGCTTCTGTGCTGAATATCAAGCATTCCCTGCAGGCTGTCACAACGTAAAGTTGTAAGAGGCGAGCGTGGGCTTTTTTGTCACCATTTATTAGGTTGATTGTGTATTTATTCCTCTGAGCAGGATTCTGCTGAATGTTCTGTGCTTTGAAAAGGGCCTGGCAGCTGGTGTAAATGAGTTATAGACCCATTTGCCACCAAATCAAAGCTCGGAGCCAGATCAAAGCCAGATTTTTAAAAAAATCATTTTTTCCTGTCAGACTGGATGGCTTCTTCCTGGCCCTGTAAATAAAATTGATATTATTTCATCCAACTCCTATTTTCTCCTGATCAAAATATGATTATGTCTAATACAAGCCTGTCCAGTGCACTGAAGCTGTAGGAGATATGAGAGCTTATTGATGTATTCAATTACTGGATCCTGCTCTATTGTCTGCTCACCAGAGAATCTCAGCTATCAGTTCTTTAGAGCTGTGCATTTCTGCCTAACAAAGTCATAACTCCTGCAATTACCTGCCTGATGGACGGAAAACAGAAATATCTCCCGAGTCCAATGCTATCAGCTCTTCTCCATCTCTGAAATTACTTCATATTAATGAGATTAGGGTGATGAGAAAGGTTACATAACATTTAAGTTAGTATATTTTTGTGCTATGCTTTGTACGCATGCCCATTTTTCTTGATCTGCTAAAGATTTTTTTCTGGGATTAAGACTCTTCTGAGATAAAGACTGTATGTGCAAATATACAATGACACTTCAGAGAACCATTCTAGCGACTTTCAAAGCTGCCTAGCCTGTCTATTTACCTTTCTATCATGTGCCTTTCTAACACACCACCAGTGAAGTCGTTCTACAGGAACAGTTCATATGTACCCTGTTTTCGAATATACTTTAGAACTATACCAAATTGTGTTGAAGCAGACATGCTTTACGTTCGTAAGAAAAAAATCTAAGCATTAATCTGCAGATGTCTATAGTATTTGTAAATATCTTGAGTGACAGTGATATATTCTATAACTCCCCAGTGACTATGACAACCTAGATGTGATAACGGTTCAGAGTAATGAGTTGCCATGGACAAAACTATGTACTCCAATTGACAATGCACTAGACTGTATTTCCTTCCCAGGAGTTCTCCCTGGGAGCTTTTTGACTATCAGTCTCTCATTTTCTCTTGCTTCCTGGAAAGAAGTGGCATCCCCTCCAATAACTTTTGTCACTGCATTTTTGCCTCAGTTAAAGAGACAGCAAATACTGGTTACAGGATAAGGAAACAGCTGGGGTAACTGATCCCACCACTGAGTGGCAACTTATGGTAAATATAGACATTTTAAAGGTGATCTTGTAATGCTGAAAGCAGGAAGAACCTGGGACCTCTAGAGCTTAGGGTGTGAGCCTTTACCACTTGAGCTAAAAGCCAGCTGCCACCAAGGCTATGGGGGAGACTCATTTTTTCCTCTCTGTGAGTACTCTAAATGCTCCTATATGGGACAGGGGACCATACCCAGTAGGTGTGTGGGTTACAACATGACTAAGCCACACAATGATGGAAATGCTGCATTGTGGAATGGTACCATTTTTGACGGGTGTATTTTTAAAATATCAAGGAAGTCTTGTGACCATATGAGCAGTGCCTCCTTGACCTTTGCTACATAAAACGAGTGTCACATTTACATGACCGATATTAACATAGTGGTAAAACTGCTGAAGAGGCATCAAATTTTCTGCACGGCATAAAAATCGTGTTAGGACTTAGCCTGTTAGTCACTGATGTGAACAGGCAAAATATTTAACCAACCAAAAGATTAAGTTTCCTCTTCCTGGCCATTGAAAATAGGCTAACTCAGCTTGGTTCAATGAATGTTATACTTTGAAGCTGAGGCTTCTTGGGCATGTTGGGGGTGATTCAATCATTTAGCAAGTGTGCTGGCACCATTTTCTATGTATCACATATTGTTGGTGACATTGAATTCATCATGCTTGATGCTCAGGTGGCAGAATTATGGGGCTCAGCAAAAGTCAATGACAGTCCCCAGTTTTCTTCCCCACTGACTACTTCATTGGGTTTCAGACTGGCTGCCTTTCAGCAGAAGGTGTTAAAGTGTCAGTTACATGCAGATGGTTTTCAGCTATGTTTCTCTGTCTCCTAATCATTCTAGAGCAGTCTGGCTGCTGTCAGACACCATTATTATACTGGATGACAGGAATCATTTTGTTCAGAGATGGCACAACCTACTTTATAAAACTGAGCATGGCAAAAGCTGAATTTATGATTGCAGCATTCAAAATGGGCATACCTACACTGGATACAATTCTGCATTCCCTTGTAGAAACTGAATGTCTTTATATTTATGTAACACCTCAGTCAGTGCAGTTTTAGTAACCCTTTGGTGAGAGTCTAAGCCAGGGCAGGAGCAGAGAGTAAACACATCTTTTGTAAGGATGTTGCAGAGCTTACTGAGTCTGAGTAAAATGTCTAGTGTATGGAAGAGGTTGTCCAAGAAATATCTTGCGTGCATGGTTCTGTGTTTTATTGGCTGGTAAACAGGGCCAGTTTTAGTGTGCCATGAGTGAGCATAATGTGTTGTCCTGCTCAACAAAGTAGCACATCTATCCAGGTGTTAATAACCCACAGCTGTTTTAGCATCTTTATGGAGTCCTTCAGTGCTATGGGACCTGACTAAGCAAGATGACAATTAGGGAGAGCCTGATGAATATAGTTCCATGTAAGTCATGCCAACAGAGAGCTGTAGGAAGAGGCACAAGAGACCATGAAATACATAAGAGCCATGAGATCTCTGCATGGGTTAAGTTCTATGAATCCAAAGGATCACCAGAATTGCCCATGGATTTTGGTTATCCTTCAGGGCCCAAGGGCCAAGACTCCAATTTCTTCATCGTGGGGGTTCTAGCTCCTCCCAAGAGAAGAATGTTGCTACAATTCCACAAGAACCACCTCACTTCATGAGGTTCTCTTCCTCCTTTGCCTCATTTTCCATTGGTTGACCTGATGGAAAATATGGGCCCCAATTTTTAAGGTCTGGCACCTTGCACTTGGTGCAGAACCAGGGAGGAAGTCCTAGTTTGGCCCCTGATCTGAGTTGGAGCAGGCTTGAGGTTACATGAATTTGCACTGACATTAACAAATCCATAGGGCTACCAAGTGGAGTAGGACAGAGCACATTCTAGCCATGCGCCAGTACCCTGCTCCACCCAGACAAAAGGGCATGCAAGGGCCAGTTATGCTGGTTGCATATCAGGAAATATTCCTGTGCCAAGGATTTTCCAGCTCCCATGTTAGAAGACCTTTCCAGTCCCTTTAAGGTGTTATAATGGCACAAAGGGATTGTATCAGCACCAAGAACTGGCTCCTAGACATGGTATTTCAATAATATTGTGCTTATAAAAATGGTCTTTTACAGCACAGGTTTTTTGAAGATATTTCTCTGTGGGCAAGAACTGCATTGTCATCAGCAGACTGAAGTTTCACAATGCATGTGGTGGACTGAGAAAGCGCAAAAATTCCAAAATCTCGCAGACATCCACCACACTCATGGTTTCTTCAGTTCCAGTAAAGTTGTCTATGGGCCAGCTTGTTGTGGCATGAATCCCCTTCACTCTAAGGCTGGAAAAATGAAGAACAATGAAGCCATCCTTTTTCATCAGAAAGAACGTTTTGAAGATCTTCTTAGCCATAATTCCATGGTTGCAGATGAAGTCCTTGAGCAAATCCCCCAACAACCTCCTAGGGATAAGCTTGAAGACCTTCCCAACTGCATGAGTTACACAATGACATTAAACAGATGAAGAACAACAAGGCAGCAGGTCCATGTAGGATCCCTGCTGAAATTTTTAAAGATGGTGGACCATAGCTAATTCGGCAGATTGAATGCTCTGATAATATATCATTGTCCAAAAGCGGTTTCATGTCCACATGAAAGTGACTGTTTTGGGTAGTATGGATTCCCAGAGCGAATCTTTCAAAGTACAAACAGGAGTCAAAAAGGGCTGCATCATCACCCCAGCAGAAGTCACTATCAGAAGGGACTTCCCAGCAAAACTTCTGTCAACAGAGTGCATCTACACATAAAAGCAGATCAAAAGGGCAATCCGCTCTGTCAACAGAGAGCAGTCAGACTGCCTGGGCCTCTCTCTTCAGAACAGCTGACTGGAAGCTCTGCAAACAGGGCTGTCTGGTGAACTGGAAACCATGTCTATCAACAAAAGGGTCCCGGAGCACCTACACAGCTGTTTTGTTGACAGAACACTGTCAAGACAAGTGTTATACCTGAACACAGAGAGGTATAACGCTGCCAGCAGATGTGCTGAGTTTTGTCAACAAACTGTCAACACAGTGCATTTATTTTGTATGTAGATGTTCCGTGGTTTTTCCCAACAAAAGGCCAGTTTTGCCTGGAAAAGCCAGACGTACTCCTATAAAATGAATGGACCACTGTTCAGACTTAGCTGACTGATAGCCAAGAGTAAGATTTCTACCACATCTATTGAAGTTTTTGTACACTCTGAGAAAGATCTTCAAACTATCCTGAACATACTTGCTGATGCTTACACAGGTCTTGGTCTCACACTTAACACCGAAATGATCGAAGTGCTCCATCAGCCCTCAAAAATGAGTTAGCACACACTCCATCTATTAAAATCAAGGGAGAGGTACTGGAGAAAGTCCATTTCCTCTACCTTGGAAGTCATCTCTCAAAGGCAGATATTTATGCAGAAATCCAACACCATCTGAGCTGTGCTAGTGCTGCCTTTGCTTGTTTACAGCACAGGGTTTTTAAAGATCCTGACATTCAAACAGACAGTAAGCTTCCTATTTATCAAAATATTCTTCTCCCAACATTGTTGTATAGATCTGAAACCTGAACAACCTAGAGGCATCACTTGAAAGTCCTTGAGTGGCATCACCAACACTGCCTCCGCAAGAACTTGAAGATCAAAGAGCTGGAAGATGCAAAGACCACTAATATCAAGGCAACAATCATCCATCAGCAACTCCACTGGACTGATCATGTTGTCCAGATGCCACACCATCGCTTCCTGTTCTCTCATAGGAGGCCAACAGAAGCATTAAAGAGACTTGCTGAAGGATAACTTAAAGCAGTGCAATATTGACATTAACACCTGGGAGATTCTTACTCAGGACTACTCAAAATGTGGAAAAGTAATACAAGAAGGGTTCTTGTATTTTGAACAATTTTGAACTCAGAGGACAAGAGGCACAGGAAGAAAGAGAGAGACTGGCTTTCAAATGTGGTCAACACCCTCCTGCCATACCTGGAAACATCTGTCCTCACTGTAATAGAACTGGGGTTCAGGGATAGGCCTTATCAGACACCTGAGGCACCACAACTTCCACGGAAGACATTCATACTTACACTTGGTAAAGACTGATCACCATCATCATGTTACAGAAGCATGCACAGGTAAAGTCACAAATTGGGAAATCTATTACCCTATTTTGTATTGTATTTGTCATGAGAGAGCCAAACAACAAAGCAAGCATTTTAAGCTCATCATAAATAAAGCATTGTAGGTAAATCCATGAAAAACAACTTTCAAGCCTCTACATCTGCATTTTTTAATTTTAATAATTAGCAATCTTCCTTGACTTATACTTATTTTCATTTCTCAAAAGCTGCTTTCCTTTTACTCAGGGATTTGTAATATTACACTTAAGAATTGGGAATCAAGACTGTTCATCAGTGTTTCTTTGGTAAGCGCGTACCAACATGTGAAGTGGAACAATTTGTGACATTTTCAGAAGTTAAGAATAATTATACATCATTAAAATTGTTGACTGCAATACTGCCTTGCCATGACATTTCAATCTATGGAACAAATAAATGCAAATCTCTCCCCTTGGGGGAAAAAAGCACTCCCAGATCATTGACATAAGACTGAAGATAAAATCTAGGCATCATTGAAGTCAACAACGAAACTTCAGTGCATCATAATTTCACTCACAGACCTTTAAGTCTGTCTCAACATCCAACTTCTCTCCTGGTCCCTTTTTCAGCTGTCATTTGGGAAAAGTGTTTTGAGGACATTATCCTTACTCTCTGACATAAGATATAGATTTAATGCCCATTGAGCAAAGAACATTTCAGTAGCAATAAACTCATTTTAAAAGAAGCTGGTTTAATGAAAATTCCAATTGAAGTGTAGTATGAAGAAGGAAGAAAATATGGCAATTAAAAAATAAGAGAAAGAGGCAAAGACTCTCACCCAGACACAAAGCATGAGAATAAATGGGAAAGTTTGTGTACGTAGGAGGACTAATATAAAAGCACAGAAAAGGTGAAGATGGCACATGCACACAGACATAAAAAGTCAGAAGAGTTGCTACTGCATTTGGGAAGCTCCACAAGACCTGGAAAGCTAAAGAAGTTTCAATAAGAACAAAAATCAGTTTTTATGAGATCTGTAATGCTGATCCCACCCTTCAGGTTGGAAGGCTGACTTATGAAGAAAGTTGATGAATGCAAAAAAATTAACTGCAGAAATGAAGAGACAGATGGCAATACTGAGAGTCTGAAAGATTTCAGAAAATGAGAAATGAGGACATAAGAAAATCACTAGGGCACGAAATAATGCTATTACAAAAGATTCAAGTAAGATTATATTGATGGGTCAGAGATACATCAGGAATGGATCCAGAAGGGATATCATCATCATCATCATCAACCATGGGTTCAGTGCCCATTGGTGTCTGATGCCTCTCTCACTATTTCCTTCCATCTTTCCCTGTCCAATGTGGAGTGGCTTAGTTTCTGTGGACTAGCTCCACACCAATCTACTATATCACCTATCCATTCTCTGTGGGGTCTGCCTCTCCTATTCAAACCATTCATTATGCTGAATACCAGGGTCTTGATTTTTCATTTGTCATTCACTCTGCAAATATGCCCGAATAGCTGTAACTTCCATTATAAACAGAGGGACTGTAAGCAGAGGATGTATTGGATAGACACAGTGAAAGAATGACACAAAATAAAATGAGAGTGACAAATGAATGAAGTTGTAAAGCTCGTACAAGACAGAAAGTGGTGGACAGGCAACATTTAGGCCCATCATGGCTCGAGTTCAGGAATCAAAGAATCAACCCCATTTTCAGAAGTGGAAAAAGTACCCCAAAGTTACTTGAGTAAAAGCACAACTGCTGCGGGGGGAGGGGTTGGAATGTACTTAATTACAAGTAACTGGTGTCCTTCTGGAAAACTACTTGAGTAACAGCACACACACAGGTCACATCTAGATTGTACTCACGTATCCAGAAGTGAAAGCGGCTGCATGTTTACTCAACTAACTTTTGGGGTACTTTTTCAACCTCTGCCCATTTTAGACAGATGAAGATAAACTGTATGTGTTTAATGAAGCAGTCACTTTTCATGCTAGTTTGTCAGAACATAGGAGAAAATTTGTTTTAAACAAGCTGCTAAATTATAGGTGTCTTCATTTTTCATTGCAAGTCATTTTGACTCTGGTACTTCATGGGAGGCCTAGAGAAGTAATTGGACAACATTCCATATACGACATGCTGCATAATAGCATGGGAAGACATGATGCTTGCAAAACTAAACTGGGTGTATATTAAGAGAGAACTTTACAGAAATGGTGAACTCCAGATGACATATTGGCCATGTGCATACAGGCCAATTTATGGGTTTCACTTCCAACTCTTCTTCCAAGTTACACAGTGATTATTACAGAGAATATGTAATAAAGGGCCTGATCCAGTTACCTGGATAAGTCTTTCAACTGGGTTCAGATTTCAAAGGCATATGCATTGGCCAAATTTCACTGGATTTTCCTGGGGACATCAAAAAACATTTTCTGACACAAAGAGCACACCCCTTTCCATGGGAGTGCTAGAACTTCCCAAAGAAATGGTTGCCAGAATTTAACATGGGCCAAATGTAATTTTACTACCCTAGTTCTTGGAAACAGCAGAACTGTTTGGGGTGAAATTTCCAAAAACATTTCAGCCTGAAGCAGATACCCACATTAAAAAAATTTTAGCCCAAATGGTTCAAATTTGACAAAGTTCTAAGCAACTGAAAATAGAGTCTTATAATGCAAAGTGTCAGGCAGTCATAATAAATAGTCTTTGCTGGGAAGTTGTTTCAGCATCTTGAGGACACATTATTTTTGAAAGACAGTAATGTAGTTAGGTGTATTTACTTCCTATCAGTAAGTAGGTGCTGTCTGTCACAATAGATTGAGATAAATGAAAGGTTGAAAAGAGCATATCTCAGAATAAAACATGTTAAAATAAAAGGTGTCACTTAGTTTTGCATACGTCATGTATTTTGGGCCTCATCCAAAGTCCACTGAAGTTAAGTATCATTCACTTCAGTGAGGTTTAGATCAAGCCTTTATTTGGGTTATTATATGTGAAAAGGACACTGTATTTACTTGGATAAATAACTTACAGGTAAGAACACAACCTCACATTGCAAACAGTGAATGGCAAGGTGAAGAGTTTGCAGTCTGGAATGTGTTTGCATTAAGTGTGCAGTGGATGCCTCTCCATAAATAATTAATTTACTGAAATCCAGGTCATGTCGCAAATGACTCATGGATAGAAAAACAGAGCCACATTTAGCAGTTAATTCATTTTCACGGAGTAATTTGACCAGCAGAAACCTATTTGTGCAGACAGTCAGTGTGTCTGAGTACATTTTGTTTGTGATTTCATCTTCAGACCATATAAAGCTCACAGCTACCAGAAAGGGGAATGTCAGCTTTCGTTAATAAAAAAAGAGAAAACTTGCTCTTTTCCCGCAGGAAGTCATCTTGAAAGCAACAGTGAAAGGTACAATCAGCTGAGCTCCACTTCATCCACAGGAAGCTGAGTGGTAGTAAAATCTATATAAACACACTCTTTCCATGTCAAAGGTATCAAGCCCTCCCCAAAACTCTTAGACTGGCTTTGTGCCTAGTGGTGTAATAACAGTAGACAAACAGTTGGGTATGTCTGGAAGCGGGCAGACCAACATTCCAGCAGGCTATTCTGATCACTGGCTTGTATTATGTGAATTCCTTTGGAATGTTGTCCAGGATGCTGTGGAGATGGTGGCATGTTATTCCAGAGGATATCTACCCCAAAGCCATCATCTATACTGTCCCCTGTAATTCGGCCATCTATAATTTACCCTCTAAGAAAACTGCTATTCAGAGCTGGCAATTTGTACTTTACATCTGTGGGCTTTTCTGATTTTTTAAAGAACAACAAGAAGTGGCGTAGATCTGACGAAGTGCGTCTTTGCACACGAACACTTATGCTCCAAAATATCTGTTAGTCTATAAGGTGCCACAGGATATCTTGTTGTTTTTGCAGATACAGACTAACTCGGCTACCCCTCCGATTCTGAATTTCTAGCAAATCACTCAAAAGCTTGGACATGAGTCGCTATGTGTGTCTGCGCATGGAGGTAGAGTCATCACAGGACAATTTATAAAAATCTGCCCTTTGACAGGTGTCCTGTTGGATAAGCTGCTAAAACAATTTCAAATCTGAACCAAAGAGTCCACTGTATAGTGAAGTCTGTGATTCTGGAAATGTTTAGCAGATAAGTCAGGGAAGAGCTGAGACCCAGTTTCTTTTTTATCTATTTCCAAATTGTTCGTGTGACTTGATAAGCTGACAGACTTGCAGCTCATTTCTACATGTGGTCAGTAATGAATGATAATCATACACAAGCAATATATTTGTGCTCAGATTAGAACGGTAGATTTGGGCAATTGTTTTTTATCCCTTTGTTCAAGGGGTAAAATATGAATGTATTTAACAGTTGTAGCCAGACAAAGTCTCCCCCTTACAAGCCAGCTTGCTCGCTGCCCCCCCCCCCCCCCTTCACTGAGAAGCACACAGGGCACGGAAACGGCTGCTGACAGCACAGTCTTTGATGTCCCTCATTGAGGCCCAGATGTGCTAGTTCATCGTGACCCTGAGAAGCAGAAAAGTACAGATAGAAGGCTAACAGGCCAAACTGTCAACAAGAGAGGCTGGGGGGGGACCTCAGGAAGTCACCCAAGCTGGCATTGATGAATTTGATGCACACACACATACCATCCCAGAAGAGGAAGTCCCCGCCCACACAAAAGAATGTCCTGTACTCCTAAATTGCTTATCTCCTGTCTTACAAGTGCAAATTAAGTAAGAAATGCCCTTGTAACAAACTGGCGTCACAAAAGACAGACCAGTATGATCTGGCACCTTAGATAAGAGAGAGAATATGTAACCTAAAGGGGTATAAAAGGTGGGCCCAGCAGAACTCTAACTTTGAGTGCATTCCACCAACTACCTGCTGGTCGGGTCAGGTGATTGCCTCCCGAGGTCCACAACTGGGGACGCCCACCTCGTATTCGTCTTTCCGCGGAATTGAGTGACCAATCCGGCTTGGCTACGCTGGTATCGAGAGACTCGGAGAGGGTAAGATATACCCACGCTAGGTCTCCTTTCTTTATGTGCACAGCTAAAGAATTAGAGCTCTGTAACTAGATGCCATTGTATCAAGATATCATTGTGTTAGATGGTAACAGATATCTTTGTATTGGATTGTAACGTAACTTGTTAACACCTGTACTTTGCTAGCATACAAGAAGTAGACAATAGCCTTTTGTAACCACATGCTTATCACTGTAGCTTAATAAACTTGTAACCAGTTAAGATCTGAGCCTGACTGCTGTTACCCTTTTGTCACTACAACACAGCCGGCACAACAAAAAGAACTTTAACCGTTTGGTTACCGCAGCCTGGCCGTAGGTGAGAGTGCTAGCAGCTCCCTGCTCTAACAGTAAAAAACTGGGTTGTTTAGGACCCAGGGGAATACCTCACCACACATTACCCGGCCACCGGCTAACAACAGTGCAGAGCAGTAAATGCATGGTACAGTAGGGTAAGCAACACTGGCCTGTTCTACAAGGGAGATATTGCCTTGAGTTATTAATTAAATACCTTTCCTGAAATCAGATGATTTTAGAAAATATTACTGATGTTAAATATGGATGGGATTAAGGAGACAGCAGTTCCTAACACACACTCAGTGAACACATTAGAAAGGCTAAGTAATAAGACATGACAGGAATTGCATTTGAGAGGCAATTACCTTGCATCTGGGGCATTTTGGAGGCCTGAAGTCATAAGTACAGTGCCTTCAGCTGAGAAGTGGTTGAAGTGCACGTTGATATTATAAAATGAAAATTATGTTGAAAACATAATTTGAGTAAGTGCAGGGAGGTGATGTATTAGCTTCCTGACAAGTCTGCTAATGTATCCTCAGCAGCAAATCTCCTGAGACTGTAACCCTAGCAAGGCCAGCAAAGAGCAAAAATTGTCCATGTTGCCATTTTTGTGGTAGAGGACCACATTTACTAAAGGCTAGTGTGAAACCTTTGTGCTCATTTTTATCTATGATGTAAGCAAAAGCAGAACTGAAAGCCTTGCCCTAGATGGAAAAAAAGCACCATAAGAGGTTCATATTTAACGTAAACACTGAAATTAAAAAAAAAGAGTATTAAGAAAACCCAAAAGCACCATAATGGCTAAACTAAGTAAAAGAAGTGGTTGGAGGTAAAAATTGGAAGTCAATGCCTACTGAGGGAAAAAGAGAGAAGCATAAACTCTAGCAAGTCAAATGTTAAAGTATAATAGGGTAGGACAAAGGAGTATTTGAAGAACAACTAGCAAAACACTCAGAAGGTAAGCATAAAAAAGTTTTTGTAAGTATATCAGAAGCAGAAAGGCTCCTGGACACCCAGTGGGGTCACTGGATGATTAAGGCACTACAAAAGTGGACAAAGTTGAGCCACTCAGAGACGATAAGGCCATTGCACAGAAGCCAAATTCTTTGCTTTAGTCTTCATTGTAGAGGACATGGGGGAAATTACCATGCCTGGGCCATTCTCTTTATGTGACAAATCTGAGGAACCATCACAGACTGACATCAATAGAGGTGGTTTTGGAACAAATTAAGAAATTAAACAGCATTAAGTTACCAGAATCAGATGGTATTCACCCAAGAGTCCTGAAGGAACTCAAATATAAAATTGCACAACTACTAACCTATTGGTTAAACCCACTTCTGTTCAAGATGACTAGAAGACAACTAATGTGACACCAATTTTTTAAAAAAGCTCCAGAGCTGAACCTGGCAATTACAGCCAGTAAGCCTAAATTCAGTGCCAGACAAATTGGTTGAAACAATTGTGAAGACCAGAATTATTGATACAAATGAACACTGTGTTGGGGAAGAGTCAATATGGATTTTGTAAAGGCCAATGTATTTGAATGCTATCAGGTGATCAGACAAGATACAGTGTGCTTGGAGATTCAGACAAACTTTTGACAAAGTCACATATCAAAGGCTCCTATGCAAACTAAGCAGTTGTGAGATAAGAGGGAAGGTCTTCTCATGAATCAAGAGCAAATGCTAGCAATATATAGTCAGTTTTAAGAAGGGAGAGAGGTAAATAGTCATGCACCTAGGGATATGCACTGGGACCAGTGCCATTCAACATGTTCATAAATGATCTGGGAAAATGGGTAGACAGGTAGCAAAGTTTGTAGAGGGCACAAAATTGCTCAAGATCATTAAGCCCAAAGCAAAACATGAAGAGCTTTGATGGGGTCTCATGAGACCAGGTAACAGGACAGCAAGATGGCAGACGAAATTCAGTGTTGATAAATGCAAAATAATACACATTGGAAAACACAATCCCAACTATGTAAAAAAAAAAAAACCATGAATGGATCTAAATTAGTTGTTACCACTCAAGAATGAGATCTTGGAATTACTGTGAATAGTTCTCTGAAGACACCCACAAAATGTGCAAGCAGCCATCAGAAAAGTTAGCAGAATGCTAGGAACCATTAAGAACAGGACAGGTAAGAAGAGACACACTGTAATAATGATTGTGTATATGTCCATGGTATGCCCACACCTTGAAACTACAGGAATTCTGGTCACTGCACCTCAAAAAATATACATTAGAATTGGAAAGGGACAACAAGAATGATCAAGTATCTGGAACATTTTCCATGGCAGAAGAGATGAATAAGACTGGGACTTTTCAGCTTGGAAAAGAGATGACTCAGAAGAGATATGATAGAGGTCTATAAAATTGTGAGTGATACGGTGAAAGTGAAAAAGAAAGTGTTTATCTTTTCATGTAACACGAGAACTTGGGGTCATCCAATGAAAGTGACAGGCAGCAGGTTTAAAACAAACAAAAGGGAGCACTTCTTCACAAACTATATGGTCAAGCTGGGGAACTTGTTAACAGGGGATGGTGTAAAGGCCAGAAATAGAACTGAATTAGATAATTTAATGGAGGTCAGGATGGTCCCAACTATGGGCATTAGCCAAGATGGCCAGGGATGTTCTAGATCTCTCTCGCCTGTGACTGTCGGATTCTGGGACTGGGAGATAGGGGATGGGTTTGATGATTGTCTGTTCTGTTCACTTCCTTTGAAGCAGTGGTGATGCACAGATGGAGCATTTGGGGCCAGTTTCCCTGCCCACTCCCCCAGTGACCTGCCAGGGCAGAGAAGGAGAACAATACAATTTTTCTCTCCCTGCGACTCTCTCCAACCTTCCCCCTGCCCACCAACACCACCCACTCCCTGCCCTGGGTCAGCTGCCTGCCAAGGACAGGGACAGAGCACTCTGTGGGAGGGAGGATCAGTTCCAGTTCATTCAGCCCCTGTTGCTGGTACCAGGGCCCAGATGGGAAAGGGAGGAGCTCACTGCTACAACAGCTGCCAGGCGTAGGGGGCAAGCAAGCCTGAAGCACATCAAAGGGGTGAAGGGATCCATCAGTTCAATTATACAATTGTATCTTTTAGTGTTTCTTCATCTATTTCCTTGTCTCTTTCTCTCTTTCCTTCTTCTGGATCTCTTGCTTAGTGTTTCTCATATCAATTACACAAAGATGTATTAAAGTAGCTGTTTTTTTAAATGGATTCTAGTAGAAATCTTAAAAACCCAGACGTGTTATAGATGTAAAGTGTCTTGATAGTGCATAAATGGCTGTAAAAGTTATTTCTTCATGTCAGGGCAGCTACTCCCTTTGCTTTTCATTTTCCATTGTCAGACACTTGCTCTCTACACTTGTTTCCAACAGAAACTGATTTAGAAGGAAGTGATTTGTGTTACATAATAAAGCACCTGCAGCGTCATGCTTGGTTTATACCTGAGGCTTAACACCTTTAAAGAGTTTTGTTACGAATCCTAATTAATTCCCTCCATGTTAGCACTCAAGCATGTGTGTCATATACCTAGTTTGGCCTCCATGTTTCTCACGGCAACTGGAACAAAAGCCTCTAGACCACTGAGGTGAATCTGATGAACACAAGACTTTGGATTCACTGAATGCAGATTGTGACAGGTTGGATCACAGTAATCCCCTTAGGGCTGTCACCAGCTCTGCTGGTCATGACACTGTGCTTGCCTCCCTAACCTCTGGGGCACACCACTATCCTCTCCTTCTGGGCCAGAAGATCTGGTCTCTCCCAGACAATGAACAGAGTTGGGGTAACACCTCTCCACCACAACAGAGACACTGAACCAGCTCAGCTGTAAAGCCAGTGACAGCACCCAGAAACATAGCCCCAAAAGAGGAGCCACATCCCAAATAAATCTGTCTAGCCCTATAAAAGTTTGTCACAGAGAAAGCTTATAAGGTCTGTCACCTTTCTCAATAAAACAGGTATGCATAGTAGTTGCTTCCCCACAGGTAACAATAAAAACACTTTTATTTACTATCAAGCCCTGTGTAAATAATTAAGTATAAAAAGTAGGAGTTAAGTCATTGTGAGTGAAAACAGACGACAGTAAGTTATTCAGTCAAAATAAACAAAACTTGCCAGCTAATGCTAATACACTGAGAAACTTATTACATGCAAATTCTTACCCTAACAATTATTCTAATCATCTCTTTCACAATTAGGCAGCCCCACCACTTAGGGCCCAATCCTTCCCACCATTCAGTCTTAGATTTTCCCAGCAGGCAGCAGATAGTAAGTAAAGGTCTCCGAACATCTGGCAACTACCTCTAATGTTTGGTTTCCCACCTTTATATTCTGTGTGTCCAAGATGGAATTTTTGTGTGTTTGGGTCAAACTTTTTTTTACCTCAAGTACAGATCCAAAATTTTATCTAGCATTGGGTAGTCTGTCTTTGCAGGACCAACCGCAGTTTGGGCTTACAGAAAAAACAAAAAACATTCATAGATGATTACTTTGAGCACTGGGTCACTAAATATGTAAGTACCGCTAATGGCTCTCACCATGAATTTTTGATTTATAACCAGGTTCACACTTCATATAGTAACTTTACATACAATGATATATGGACAGAGATAGAATGCACTTTCAAAAGACTAACTTTAAAAATGATGTGTTGCGTCAAACATTTTGCCTAATATGCCTGAGTTATGCATATTCATATTCATAAGCCAATTTTCATAAGGCTGAATGACACAGGTCTGATCTCACTGCAGTTAATGGAAATATTTTCTCTGACTTAAACCATAGGCCTTTCAGAGGCCACTTTTTGTTGTCTATCAGTATATTACCAGGTACAATGAGGCCCTTGTCAATGACTAGAACAACAAGAAGTCCTGTGGCACCTTACACACGAACAGATATTTTGGAGCATAAGCTTTCGTGAGCAAAGACCCGCTTCATCAGATGCATGAAAGCTTATGCTCCAAAATATCTGTTAATCTAAAAGGTGCCACAGGACTTCTTGTTGTTCTCGAGGATACAGACTAACACAGCTACCTTTTTGGTACTTGTCAAAGATTAGTGACCTTAGGTGCTATGGTACTACAAAAAATACAAAACTTTCCTGGACTTTGAATCTGGATCATAGAAGGAAATTCCATGGATGTTCAAAGGATTCAAGTTATAGGATTTTCTTTTCCTTGTTTCTTAACTGTCTGGATATTAACCTGCACAAAAGTAATCAGTGCAAGGGATCTGGGTAGGGGATGAGCTTCAAGAAGCTAGAAAAACTGCTTTTGCAGTAATATACAGGCATTTGGGGAGACACTCAACTTTGCTCCGAAAACAGCCTCCCAGATTAATGTGGCCATTACATAATACATGTAAATAAAGAGCTCATGCATGAAATGGGGGGTTTTGAAAGGAATTAACGCACACCAAAATATAGAGAAGCTTAGTGAAAAGTAGAATGGATGAATCGGTATATAAATTTAATTTACAATGTGGATAGTTCAAACATAATTACATATGAAATGCTGAAACATTTTAAATATGCATTAAGAAACACATAAACATCCTTTCCTATGCAAATAGCTTTAGTTTTACAGCACTTTCTTGGGCAGAGCCAGGTAAAGTTATTAGTTTTTATTACAATTCACTTCTTTGATGATCTAACTATTAAATAAAATTTCATGCAGTTAGTGTTTCAGATGGTTACTCTTCTGAGTTGGCATTATGTTGTAAACACAGAACTTAGAATACTGATGCAAAGCTAGCACAAGATCAATTATTGTAATTAATGAGATCAATAACAGTTTAACAATAAACTATATTTCCTCTTAGGATGTTAAACTGTGCTTGCTGCTTTCACATGGCCTTAATCACAAAGGGGAAGAGATCCGCAGCTGAACACAGCAATAATAACATGCTGCGATTCAAGGCATAACAGCAAAAAAGCAAGCAGAAGACCTTCTCTTCTGGTACCCAAACTGAAGTTCTCTCTCTGTCCCATAGTTTTTTATTATATTTAATTTTTGCCTTAATAAGATATTCATCAACATAAAAAGTTATTGGCCTGATTCTCAAGGGCCTGGCATATCAAGTCCCTATTTATACTCCTGCACATTGGATCTGAAGAGCTATAGTTCTGATTGGTATACAAGATAGAGGGAAATCTGGTTCCACGTGTATTCTTTAAAATGACTTTACCTGCATCATTAACATGTGATGGCCCAGCTCATCAGCTGGGAAACAGTGACACCACTCCCTTGAAGTCAGTGAGACCGCCCTGTGTATACACTTGAGCACAGTCTATAGTGCTTTGCTGGATCAGGGCCAGAATATTCAGTGTATTGAAGGACTGAGACATTATAGTATAAGGGCCCAGTCCAATTTCTAGAAAAGTCAAGTGGAGTGTAATAGGTGCCTATATAAGAGACAGCCCCCAAATATTGGGACTGTCCTCATAAAATTGGGCCATCTGCTTACCCTGGCTGTACTCACCCATGTAGATACATTCAGCTCCTTCACACTTACAGGTCTGAGTAATCAAGATTTGACCAAAGTAACTGCCCCCAGATTTATACGGGAAGCTGAGCAGTCAGTATCCATGTGCTCTTGTGTTAGGAGAGTCAAATACTCTATTTGGGAGATTTTGTTTTTGCTAGGGGCGGTTGAACTAATATGAAATTCTAAATGAATTTGTGGTGCTGGTGGTAATGCTGGAAATCAGCAGCAACATGTTCAGAGCAGACTGTCTGAGAATGCCAGGCCAGAGCGAACCCTGAAGAAATGTATCAGCATAAACAGGCTCTTCTAAACCCTACAGAATCTGGCACTAATTAACTTTCACTGTAGCTGGTTTGCAGCCAGTGGCTTGCAGGTCACCTCATGGGCAAGGGTGTTTAAAGGTAAAAGGAGGAAAAACATCACATGGAGAAATTTTCCCACCACGTCTCTGAGATGTCCTGCTTTAAAGAAATGTAACAGACTATTGTTCAGCTTCATATAAACCTGAAGCTGCAGGCTTTATGTTTTAAGCCTTAGCTACGCCACCACCAGCCATCAACTTAAGTTAAGCACCTTCAGCTACATGAATAATGTAGCTAAAGTTGACGCGTTTAGGTCTGCTTATTATGGTGTCTTCACTGTGGTATGTCAACAACAGACACTCTCCCCTCGACACCACTTCCTCTTCACATGCTGGTGGAGTACCAAAGTTGACAGGAGAGTGCTGGGTGGTGGATTGATCACATCTTTACTAGATGTGATCAATCAACCCCGTGCTGGCTTCATCCTTGCCTGTTGATCTCTGAGTGAAGACATGCCCTGAGTTCACAACCTTCACAGCTTAGGGTCTATTTCCATACAATTTCACTTTGTGTGACCTTGATGGTCAATCTGTTGCAGAGGCGCAGATCCTTGTATCAATGACACAGTGAGCAGCACTCCATTGCTTTCCTTCTAATTCCACAAAACCCCTTCAATGTATATATTGACACTCACTCCCCTAGTAATAGTTATCTAATAAGGGAGCATTCACCCCATCCCTATGCAGGTGGCCAAACCCAAAGTTTATACATCACTTAATCCCTCAAAATACTCCTCCCCTCCCACAGAGTAATCAAAGCCCTGGGGCAAGTCCCTGCTTTTCTGTTACCGCACCCCTGGAAAGTCAGTCAGGTACTTCATGCCAAATGAAGCAGCAGCAGGAAGTATTACAAAACAGCAAACCTCCACATCTATCTGGAGGTAGTATCTATGATAATATACCAGGAAGAAACCCACCATCTTGATCTTGATTCCCCAGTTCACTTTCTATCTGCAAAAGGAGCCTAAAATCTCTTTGCACTGCACTGATCAATGATTTCATTCCATATTGGGAGAGTTATTGTGGTTTAAAGATTTTGTGTTGCTAAACTCCAGGACCTTCTCAGCTTAGTGATTCCATGATCATGGTATGAGTTTCAGGTTTTGTCGAATATAGAGAGGCAAATCCGTCAGTCCTTCTTCCAGTTCTTACATGGTAAAACACCCTCCCGGGGACATCTGTGGGAGTTTCATCTTATCAAGAATAGACTTAGCCCAGAAGGCTTATTGTACATAGCTGACTGGTTTCATTCAGTTGAATGTGTATTGAAGCGGAGGGGATGGAGAGACTAGTAAAAAGGTTTATGAGTAAATCCCTTATACGCATCTCTGTGCCTAAACTTCAATGTAATGTAAAAACCTAAGGTTTACACACTAAAACAATGGAGCTGCTTATCACCTGGATAAGGGGTCAGCAACGTTTCCAAGGTGAAGTGACAAAATTTGACCTTTTGGCCTCTATGTATGGTCTGAGTGCCGGTGATAATTTTTAAAGTCACTAATAGTCCCATGTATAACAGCTTCATTAATAAATAAATGAAGATGCAGAGCTTTACCATTTAAGTGGTGGTTGGTAGCATTAGCTGGTCTTTTGTTAATCCACAGGCAGCCTTGCTTTGAGCAAGCTCTTGGCTGCATGGGGGAGAACAAAAGGGCCTGAGCTCCTGCCTTATGTTCTGATGAAAAAATGGCTTACCCCTGAGCTAGATATACTTGGGCACCTGTGCTGGGGATCACTTACCCCTGAGCTAGATATACCTGAGACTGCACTGAAGACAGGAATAATTTCCAAAACCTAGTGTCATTTGCAGATCATCGTATGTGCATGATGAATCTTCTTGCTCCTACCTTTTCATTTAGGCCAATACTTAACTCCCTAGGCCTCTTCAATTCTTCTAAAAGCCATAAACTCTCCACAGCTGAGTTAGGACTCATTTCAGAAAGGTATTTAACTGAGTAGTTCCGCTGACTTCAAACCCAACTATTCACATGTATAATAATTCCAGACAAATGAATTGGGGTCTTGGCTCTTTCCTTAGGTTTTATTTTAATACTGTGCAGCAGGCTGAAATATGGCATAATTCTTTCCCATCTCCTATGGTAGCTTCTCTATTGTTATAAGCCCAGACAAGCTGCTGTTTCTATTCAGGTATTCAGCTGCTGCATAGAATTCTCGTTGGGCATATCTGCATGCAAATGAAAGGCAGTGTGCAATAAGCATGCATATCCTTTTATAATATACACCATCCAAATCTGAGGATCATCTCATTTGAAGTAAACTCTTTCATATCCAACATTCAATCATCCAGAATTCTCACATAACCGGCATTTTAACCATAAGTAAATTTTACTTACTTTCACAATGCTGTACTTATGGCAAATGTAACTACAAATAAATACAGTAGTGCCTTGATTTACATGAGGATTATGCTCCCATGCACCCTTGTGTAACTCAAATTTTGCGTAAGTTGGGGGTGGCTTTTTTCCCTGGTGGAACGCGTGTTCTGCAACAGGAAAGCAGCAGGAGCACCTGCAGCTCCTTTCGAAAGGCAAGGCCTGGGGTTCAGGGGAGCAGCTGGGGAGGGTTAAACCTGGTGGTTGGTTGGGGCCATGGGAGGGAGGCAAGGGGGTCAAGCCTGAGGTGGGTTAGGGCTGCAAGGGGGCGGGGGGGGGGGCAGCTGAATGGGGGCAGGGGAGTTGAACTGGAGCCACGCATGGGGGTGATGAGCCAAAGCTGCACACAGGGCGGGGGAGGGTGAGCCAGAGCTGCGCGTGGGGGTGGTGAGCTGGGGCGGGGGATTGAACCAGGGCCAAGGGGGTTGAGCCGGAGCCAAAGCCAGGGGTGGGAGATAAGCCGGCGCCATGTACAGGTGATAAGTAGGGCTGAGGGGGTTTTCAACCAGGGCCATGAGGGTTAACCTGGGGCCAGGGGTAGCAGGATTTCAGTTGTGCTTAACTCCCATGAAATGCATTAAATGTGTTCACTGTATAGCAAATACAGCATAAACTCAGTGTACAATACTACTGTTGTTGATAAATAAGAAAAACAAAAATGCATGCAGAGTACTTTAATCTTGTTTTTCCTTCAGTGCTATGCATTACTAGGTATGCTTCTCTCTTATCCAGAATATTTGAATATCTGGTCCCAAGGCTGCCAGATATGAAAGAGTTTACTGTAGCTTTGTGTGAAGAGAGTGGATTTGTGAAGATTTAGTTGCAACATGAATTTACTTTGGCTGTGTGCTGTAAGAACTAAGTGTCCTGAGAGTCTGTTCTATTTGCTCTTCTTGGAAGCACCGACCTGGTTTGCCAACCACTTACTATTTAATGAACCTTTTTAAAAATCCACACACCCCAGATTCTTCTAACTCACTATTATAAAATGTAGTTACTCAGCAGTCTACAAAGAAACCTCAACCCACCTGCAAGTATTTTCCTCCAAGCCAACATAAATAGGTATGAGATTTTAAATCAAAGCTATTTACATGTGGCGCACAGTTGGATGCTGTCATCAGATACAGAAAAAAAGATACAACCTCCAGGTCCTTTTTTTTTTCCCCCCTTACACTAGAGGTGCTTTGGATACAGTATTCCTCTTTTCAAAGATTATTCAACCCACCCTCTTAGAATTATTCCACCTGATACATAAAATACAGAGAAGCTGATTCAAGCCTTTCTCTGGTAAATATTCCACCAAAAGCCTATGTTTCAGTGACCCAGTTGGCTTTTGGGTTCTGGTTATTCACAAGTGAATGAAGCTACACAGTATATTTTTAAGTCTCCTTTGAAAAAGGAGTAACCCAACTCAAGTTCTCTTGCACTGCTACATGGGGACTGTAGTCACATTTGCTATGACACATGAACATGTGCATCATATCCCAAACTGCAAACAGGAAGAGATCAAGGTCAGAAGTGCTACAGAAAAGACTAGGAAACTGCTCTGACCTGACCTGACCACATTCCTGGGTTTCTCTCTGCTATTTAAGAAAAAGGAAAAAAAATGTCATATTGCAACCATGTTGCTTGGCCACTCAGAGCTTCTTTATGCCCACAAGTCCTAAAATTCTGGAGGCATCATGATGACCTGAGAGATCCCCTACATGAAAGAATTTTTCAGCAAAATATTTTACCCCGCAGAAAATGCTCATTCATTAAAATAAACGTTTTGTGGGAAAAGGGTTGCTTTTGATAAAAGTGTCTTTCCCAAAGTTTATATTTTCAACTTTGAAACTTCTCTTTTTTTAACTTCTGGACATCTTTGAAAGAAAATATTCTAGCTTTCCAGTTCAAAAATGACTTTTCACTTACTTAACATGGTTAAAGCAGCGTGGTTCTTCTTCGAAGTTTCAAAGCTATATTAAAGCAATGAAGCTTAACATCAGCTTTTTCCAACATTGTGGTTGGACAGGGCCAAGCTAAGCTAATTATAACAAAATATTGGGGAAAATGATAAGTGATCCAAATAAAATGAAACATTCCCACAAAATGTTTTGTCCTGGACTTGGGACATTTTTTTCCATAGGAGAACAAAACCCATTTCCTACACAGCTCCGATGCTCAGAATTCTAAACCGCTGACTGCATACTGCTTTGTAATCACTCTGTGTGCACCTGCAGAGAATAGTAGCGCACAATAGGGTCAACAGCTTTGCCTGGACAAGGCCAACGGGGGGGGGGGGGACTTGCACCAGGCCCCCAAAAAGGGGATGGGGCCTCAAGCAGAAGCTGCCCCTGCCCTGCACTAAGTCCCCAGTACCACCCAGATAGCTGTGTGCACCTGCCTCTCAGCACAGCCCAGAGTGAGCCCAGTAAAACTTCGCCAGCAATCCAAAGGCCCTGAGGTTCTAGTTCTCTCTCTCCTGTAGCACAGGTCAGAAGCTCCAGGCCCTTTTGTCTTGCCGGGCTCCACAGCAACATTCCCCCCGCCCTACAGGGGCAAAGGGCCTGACAGCACAGGTGAGTATCTCCAGTCATATCCCACATACACCATACTCTAGCACAGGGGTACAATTATCTCATCATGTCACAGAAGTGGAAAGTTAGTGAAATATCAAGCAGACTCTGTCACATTAACAGCGTGTCTGTCTGTCTGTCTCTATGTGTACCCGCTTAACAGCTGGAGTATAAAACATGACCTAAATGGTTCCATTCTTTGGGCCAATTAGCAACTACTTCCACAAGCAAATAGTGTGCCTCTAAAACTACACTAACTGTGTGAATGACTCTACTGCTAATTAGAGACCCTAAAGTCACCTGAAGCAGATTTTGCCTTTCATCCAGTGACAAGTTAAATGACGTTATCTCAGGATCCACTCACTCCTAGGCCATGTCTACACTAGCCCCAAACTTCGAAATGGCCATGTAAGTGGCCATTTCGAAGTTTACTAATGAAGCGCTGAAATACATATTCAGCACCTCATTAGCATGAGGGCAGCCACCGCACTTCAAAATTGACACAGCTCACTGCTGCGCAGCTCGTCCCGACAGGGCTCCTTTTCGAAAGGACCCCGCCTACGTCGAAGTCCCCTTATTCCAGTGAGCAGATGGGAATAAGGGGACTTCCACGTAGGCGGGGTCCTTTTGAAAAGGAGCCCTGTCGGGACGAGCCGCGCAGCAGTGAGCCACGTCAATTTCGAAGTGCCACGGCTGCCCGCGTGCTAACGAGGTGCTGAATATGTATTTCAGCACTTCATTAGTAAACTTCAAAATGGCCATTTGCATGGCCATTTCAAAGTTTGGGGTAGTGTAGACATGGCCCTAGTGTGCTTCTTCCTGGCCACCTACTCTGGGTTCCAGCTCAGGGACCCCGAACAGCAGGCCTGGGCTATCCTATATACCCTTCTGCCTTTTCCACCTTTCTGGCTATCTCCTCTGCTCCAGCTTTCTAGCCACAGAACTCCCTTCTCCCAGGGAGCAAATGCAAGCTCCTTGCCTTTATAACCCCAACCAGACGGCCTTTCTGCCTGTCCCCAGGGAGCAGCTACACACAGAACCTCCTTAAAACCCTCTAGCTTGTCTCAGCTCCTAGGCTTTATACAGACTCCCCTAGTCTCCCTCCAGCTGAGCTTCATCTAATTAATACCTACTCCCTCTTCCAAGTGCATCCCATGCAGATAATTGGCCTACCTAGGCACCTTCAGCCCTTTAAGTCTTGTGCAGGTTAGCCACCCTATCACAGAACTCTGAAATAAACAAACCAAACCCCTGGAAATGCCATGCTTCATAAAATTTACAAAGATCACAACTTAAAGAGTCAGTCTGCTGCTATCCTGGTGACCAGAATGGAGAATCCTGGGCCAGAGTAATGCAATTACTCTCTGGAAACCACTTTCATCAAGTGAAGCACATCTGAGGTTTATTCAGGAGATCAAAGAGCACGTTACCAGAGTCAATTTTCACAGTACTAAAAGCAATGAACCACTTGAAGATGAGGAGCTGTGACAAAGGAACAGAGCCTAGGAGCGAAGAGACTGCTGGACACTGGGATATCTGCTTGTTCAAAGACAGAAACAGAGTCCAGCTTGACCCCCTGACTCTCTGCCACAGAGGAGGGACTTGCAATTTCATTAGAAGGATTCTGTCTTTTGAGGGGGTTCAGGAGGGAAGAGAGGAAGGAACTTTAAAAAAGAAACAATGTGGTGGCAGAAATTGCTGGGACTCCAAATTCTAAGGCCATGTGTGCGGGGGGGGCGGGGTGCAGAGGGGGTGACATGCATCTCCCAGTGTCACCCCCTGACACACACACACACACACACACACCCCCACACAGTGGCTGTGCCACACGGCTGCCAAAGCCATGGTGCAGCAGAGTGCAGCAGGCTGGGAGAGCACAGCAAGGTGAAGCAGGTTGCCTGGTCGCTCCAGCTGCCTCTGTGAGAGTGGGGGAGGGGACCTGACGCCTGCTGTCTCCCCGTTCCTGTCCCCCACGTAACATCCCAGCACATATTGCTTGGGAGAGGGGGCAGAGCAGGTGTGCAGCTTGGGGAAGAGGTGGAGTGGGGGTGGGACAGTGGTTGTAGCAGGGACAGGGCCTGTGTCTGGGGCACTGCAGGGGTTGGGGGTATGCCCCAGACCCCATGCTCCCTCAGGGGAGGGACCTGCTTCTACATCAGTTCATTTCCAGTGCTCCTCACTACGGACGATTCCCCTCACAACACAGACCTTACAACTCACCCATGCAAATTATTTTACTACCATTCAGCTGAGTTTTTAAATGAGCTTAACTTCCCAAGTTACAAGCACTTGCTTCTACTTTCACCTGTGAAAGTGTTAGTATATCAAGTAGGAGCCTGAGTCTGGAATCAGTGTGCTGGGACACACATAAGCACAGGTCTTTTCCTGCATCAGCGATCTCTCTTACCTCAACACCAAATGGATCACAAATAGAACAGGTCACAAAACAATCAATAAGCCACGTGTACACTAGCCCTAGTCTTCAAAATGGTCATGCAAATGGCCATTTCAAAGATTACTAATGAGGCACTGAAATACATATTCAGCGCCAAATTAGCATGTCGGTGGCAGCAACTCTTTGAAATTGCCGCGTCTTCCTGCCACGCGGCTTGTCCAGAGGGGGCTCCTTTTCAAAAGGATCCCGGGAACCTCAAAATGCCCTTATTCCTGTCAGCAGAAATGAATAGATTCCTATCTATCTATCAGATGATAGGAATAAGGGGATTTCAAAGTTCCCGGGGTCCTTTCGAAAAGGAGCCCCGTCTGGACGAGCTGCGCGGCAGCGAGATGCAGCTATTTCGAAGAGCCACGGCCACTGGCATACAACTGAGGTGCTGAATATGTATTTCAGCACCTCATTAGTAATCTTCAAAATGGACATTTGCAAGGCCATTTTGAAGATTTGGGCTAGTGTAGCAGTAGCCAAAACGTTATAACTTTCCTGGAGGTCAGAGGATTAAAACAGCGACGAAGAGTAGATGAGATTTTACTTATAAAAAAAAAAAAAATCTTGCAATGTCCTTCTAGATAGACATTTTTCTTGAGAGCAGATTTTCTCCTTCTTCTCAGAACAGCTGTATAAGTGCAAACATCAGAAGTCGAATTGCTTGTTTTCAAGAAGAGAACTACTAAATTCAGATAACTCTGTGCCCCATAAATTGACTTTCATGGCTATAACAAAACAAAACAGCAGAAATGTAGCACTTTAAAGATTAACAAAATGATTTATTCGGTGATGAGCTTTCATGGGACAGACCCACTTCTGTCCCATGAAAGCTCATCACTGAATAAATCACTTTGTTAAAGTCCTACATTTCTGCTGCTTAGTTTTGTTGGAGTACAGAATAACACGGCTACCTCTCTGTTACTATTTTATGGCTATAGTTAGAGTAGAATCAGGGCAGTAAGCATATCTTCAGCGTGTTATAAATAAAATGGTGTAGTCTTACATCCACATTGTTATAAAAAGTTGGGAAACAAGCATGAAGGCAAAGTCAAACTTGTCTTGTGGAGCCTGATCCAAAGCCCATAGAAGTCAATTAGAGACCAGTAGGCTTAATATCAAGTTTAGGAAGAATTTCACTTCGGGAACAGAAACAAACAAGCACACAAAAGATCAGCTACTCCCCGGAATTTGTTATTGCCATTGTTAGTTTGTTAATAAATTACAAACACCTTGACATCTGCTAACAATCCACTTATCTTCTTGCTCTCCTGGGCCCTATAACTACCCAGACAACTGGACTTTTGTGATGTACATTTATTAAAACCAAAAGCATGACGGCAAGTTCCAAAGAACCAGCCACACAACGTAGGTGATTCTCTAGTTCAGATCTTACCCCAAAATCCTACTAATGACCCATTACTTCAGCAAAATAAACTAAAGGTTTATTAAATTAAAAATGAAAAGAAAAGAAGAGTGTTATTAATTGGTTAAAGGGGACATCTACCTTATAACTGATTGCAAAATTTTTAGGTCAGAATAAACGCAGTGATGGCAATTCTGCTAGCATACAGCAAGATTTCCTGGATCACCCAAAAGGCCAAGGGTCATAATTCCTTTGTTCAAAGCTCCCCTTTCTTAGAAATTATAGTCCAGATGTAAAGGAGGACTAAAGTTCCAAGAATAGGCCTGCAACAGGAGCTGGGACAGGGGCCCATTGCATGGGTGCCTAATGTTTTCAAGCAGCCCAGAACCCCAGCTGCTGCCACTGCTATTTCAGCTGTGGTGGTGGCCTGAGCTCCAGGCCCCTTTGAACTGCCACTGCAGTGCTGCTCTCTGCACAGCTGGGCAGGGAGGGGCAGCACTGCAGTATGGGCAGCATTAAGGGGTGCCTGTCTAGGCCTCTCCTCTTCTGCCCTTGACCCCACCACTTCTGGGGACCCCTCCCACTGTGCCCTGGGGCCCATCTGACCAAGACTGACGTCACAGTCTGCAATTTATATCTCTTAGTCTAGCTGCATGGAAACTTACTGGCACAAACATTGAGTCTTGGATCACATATCCTTACATGCTACTACCGAGTCATCCGTTTTCTCCACACCTTCCTAAAAGTCCTCAGGAAGGGCTCACTGAGGAGTTGCTTCTTCTTAATGGCCCATCAGTCATGGCTGGCTGGCCTTTATGTAGATCAGCCTTTTGTGTGTAAGCCAGGAACACCTGTTTGAGACACAAGCCCGTAGCAAAGATTCATGGCTTCATACACAATGATAATATGCAAACAAAGAGGATAACCACATTCAACAGATTACAACTTTCTGGAAAAATACCTTGTAAGATATCATTTGCATAGGATTCATCACAGTTGTGCAACTGTGGGGACACACCTTTGATGAGACCTTGGTATAGGCATGGTCATCTGTCTCTTATGCATCATCATGACAAGGAAAAATATTAGAGGGTGAAGCCAATGGATCTAGTAATATGCAAATACTTTGTTCCTTTTACCCCGCCATCCATCCCAGTTGTGAATGGTGGGCAGAGGGTAGAGTGAGGGGAGAAAAGTCAGGACCACAAAACCTACTCCAGGCGTCAGATTAAACTATAAATTGAACCTCTCTAGTCTGGCACTCTCTCATCCAGCAACATCTGTTATCCAGCATGGTTTTAGACAACTGGACAACCACTTATCATGGGTGTGGCCAAGTTTCCCATGGTCCCATAAAGTTTGTTGACAGCCACAGGTGCTGGCTCTCAGTGTTCTGTGCTGTTATTAAGCTGTAATTTATCCCTAAATGTCTTCTAAGAGCCCAGTAAGCAGTGGAAGTGTTGGTGATGCTACAAGACAATATGGACATCTCCAACCGTCCAACAAATTCTCTCATTTGGCACTCCTCGGGTTCAGAGGGTGCCTGATTAGAGAAGTTCAACCTGTAGTGGCTATTGAGTGTCCCTACTTCCATGCAAAGGCAAATATTCCTCTCTCTACGGTGTCTGCAGGTCCAACATCCCTAGCTAGAAGTTTTGTCCTAAGACAGTATGAAGTAAGTTACCGTCACAACAACCCTGCAACGTGGGCATGGGCTATTATCCCCATCTTACAGATGGGGAACTGAGGCGCAGAGGACAGTCTCAGAGGGGTAGCGGTGTTAGTCTGTAGCTTTATAAAAAACAAGCAGTCCAGTAGTACCTTAAAGACTAACAATTGAATTAGACAATGGACTTTCATGGGTAAGACCCACTTCATCAAATCTGATGAAAGTGGGTATTGCCCATGAAAACTCATTACCTACAAAATAAATTGTTAGTCTTTAAGGTGTTACTGGACTGCTTGGTTTTAGTTTTTTGTTTGGGTTTTTGGCTTTGTTTGGTTGTTGTTTTTTAGTTGTGTGTGTGTGTGTGTGTGTGTGTGTGTGTGTGCACGCGCGTGCAGCACAGAGACAAATTCTTAGTAGTACTATAGCCCCCTGGCAGTGTTCCCTCTAATTTTTTCCATCCCGGGGGAGAATAAACTTCATTATGTGCACCCAGGCATGTGCAGATGTGCACCACCAATAGAAATACATGCTGCCCACTGTGGGTGGCTGTGGGCACTCCACTAATGAGTAGGGCAGCATCTGAATCTCCTAGATGGCTGCCCAAGTGCTTGGCTTATAGGAAATACTCCTCCCAAGGAACCTAGTCATAAACTAGGACCTCATTATGCCAGGCACTCTTCAAACAGAGAGAATGGACCATCTCTGCACCACAGGGCTTACCATCCAAATATAAGAAAAGGCAAAAGATAGATACAGATGGAGTAGAGGTAAAAAACGAGACAATATTGGTCAGCATTGTAGTCAGTGGTTTCCATCGTGGTCTCCTAAGAACCTTAAATGCTCAAAGCCAAGCAAACAAATGGGAATTGTACTTCACAGGCATCTTTGAAGATACCATTGTCAACGTTCTTTTTGAAAGGTATCATCTCTTTACAAGTATGTGCAATCTAATAACCTCTGCCTGGGAATTAAGAGGCTGAACTTCACCATGTAGACAGGTATACAAGCATGTCTTCTTTTCTGACCACTATTGATTCCTTTCCCATTCCCCAAAGACTTTCCAGCTTGAAGACTATTTCATTTCTGGCCTTCCATGGTGTTATTAGAATGGAAAGTGTTGAGACTGAGAAGCTCAGACCACAACTGTGTTGTATTACCTCCACTGATTGAAATATCTGGAAGCTGGTCAGATCACTCAGGTCAATTTATAAAACTGTTCAGTATTTTGCAAGTGTATTTATTCTAAATCATTAGGCAGATTTTCAACTTATTGCAGTTTGTCAAATAAGGATACACCCAGTACCATGGATGGTGTCTATTGAAATCCTGATCATCTTACTTAGAGTGTGATACAAAGTATAATCCATGTAAATCTTCTCCAGAACTACACTGAGCCTTTAGACTCAGCATCATACCAATAGACATATCCTTCTGAAGCACTCTGTGATGGCTCCCCCAGCTTTATGAAAAATGGGTTATATATTATATATATATATGCATAACTCAGAAATGCTTTGGACAAAATGTGGCTTGTGACCTATCATTTTTAACGTTATAACCTGCTGGATCTGTAAATCCTATTTTGTGCATATATCATCTTTGTAGTTGAAGTCATAAGTATAGTCTACATATTTGCATTCCAAACGTTTGTCTCTGTGAAGACCTCAACAGGAGGTGTGGCTACCCTATTGTGAGAGTTTGGCTTGTGAGGGGGTAGCAGTACTTGGCTAACTGAATGCCTAAGAAGGACGTGGACAATTATCTGTTCACGCAACTGTCTCCATCTTAGATTATACTGTTACACAAAGGCCACATCTAGACAGCCCATTAGCACAGTGCTGCTACTGGCAGCGCTATTCTAATGACAAGTCACAAAATTGCAAATGGAGGACCCTTTGCGTACTAGCATGGCTAAATAGCATAGCTGCCTGAGATTTTACTGTCAGTAGGGGGCGTGCTGGTAGTACAGATGTCATGTGGATGTGCCTCTGCCAGTTAAGCCCCCCTCTGTCACCAGTCCCTTATGCCTGAATTTCTTTCAGGCATAAGGGACTGGAGACAGAGGGGGATTTAGCTGGCAGAGGCATGTCTACATGGTCTCTTTCCTGCCGGCAGAATACGCTGCTCAGAGCAAAATCTCACGTGGCTATGGTAATTAGCCATATGAGTATGCAAACGGGAAGTTATTTGCAGTTTCCAGAAACTTGCTTAGCATGACTCTATCGGCAGCAGAGTTGATGACCCAGGCCGTGTAGACATGGGCAAAGAAAACAATGGAATTCCATCCATGGGGGAAAGTATAAAGAGGACCCTGGATTCCTCCATCTTTTGTCTTCAGCCTGCTCCAATTTTTGTCTTCAGCCTGCCTTGAAAATTGCCTGACACACCCTAACAGAGACAGAGAACTTTACTGGAGACCCAGATCAGGGTCAGATCATTTCTGAGATGAAGATTTCACCTGGTATATAAAGGCAGCTCTTTTGGGTGAGAGCTTTCAAGAACAGAACTAGAAATGTGTTTTCTCTTTTTATTATTTGGTAACTCACTTTGATCTACTTGTTCCTATCTACAGCAAATATAAATCCTACTGTTTTGCTTAGTAAACACTCTATAATTAAGCTCAGTGTAAATTGCTATTATCTTGGGAGGGCTACCACTGTACCTGTCTCTCTTTTATTGACAAAGGGGGCTTACCTAATGAGCCCTCCATGTGCAAATCTTTTGCACTGAGAGAAAATTATTTATTTGGGGTTTTGATCCCTTCTGGGGACTGATTTCCTGGTTGCTGCGCCCTAGAACTGCATCCACCCAGAGCTGTGGTTAAACAGCATCTGCATTGCACTGCAAGGGGACGGTAACTCCAAATCTGTGCCTTGACTGGGGGAGACCAGAGGATCTGGCTCAGCAGGATGGGGGCGGTGGGGGGAGCCCCAGAGATCAAGAAGGTGGGTATCAGTGTCATGATCAGCACTCCAGGGACCCTGTGTGACCACACTCTGTCACACACACCTCTTCCATAGCTAAGAGAAGGGAATATTTTGCACCAGCCCACGGTGAAATGACCAAGCTCCCCATTTTGCATGTAGCTAGCCCCAACCCTCTCTCTTCTCAGGAGGCTATAAGGAGAGCTATTGAGAGGATATCCATCATGGGCATTTGAAGCAGGGGTGTAGGGGGTGCTGCAGTATCCCCAGGTATTGGACATCCCAGCTCCACACCCCTGATGCCCCCCGTGGCCCACTCAGTCCCTTGCTCAAAAAAAAAAAAAAAAAAAAAGTGACTGTCTTCTGCTACTCCAAAAAATAAATAAATAAATAAATAAATAAATAAAATAAATAAATAAAAAACCAAACAAAAACCAAAACCTCATGCCTTGTGTTTGGATCTCTTCCAACATCCCCTCCAGGTTCTGCACATTAGGGCCATGCAGAGATTGCAAATTCCATAGGGGATGTTTGTAATCTCCTTGGCTCCCATGTTGTAGGCCGAACTGGCTTTCATCATCAAAAATAATTCAACCAAACACCAAACCAAGGCAAGAGGCACAAATCCTCACCAAGAGCAAAATTTTAAATTAAGTTTGGACTTTTCAGGCTAAGCTATTTTGGATTATAATGAGTCAAGCAACACTTACATTATGGAAATACTTAAGCAGTGAGATAATATTTTTAATTCTCCTAGTTTCCAAATACCTTGTCCAATTTACTTTAAAATTGGAAGAAACTATTCTCTCCTGACATAACATCGTGATTGCAACAAATACTTGTGGAAGAATGTCTCAAAATAAAATCTGCTGGTATTCAGTCAAATTAAAAATTTCACTCATTTTGCCCGAGTTTGTGCCTCTTGTCATACGCACAGCAATTAGCATGCTTAAATTCTTTGTAAATAAATAGAATAATGGCATATGGTGTATACACAGGTAGAGGCAAACCAACATTTTATTCAAATGAATATCTGTGAGCACTAATGAGAAGGGCAAGCAAATTGTTACCCATTTTGTGGAAGAGTTATGGTATTTATCCCTGGGATTCAATCAGCTGCAGTATTCCAGAGAATCATTTTCTCTATATATGAACAGCTGTGCAAAAAATTTTACCCAAGTCTCTCCTAGTGCTGTGCAGAATGGTGAACAATAGAACATTCAGGAGATTTCAGGTTAGAGTGTGGTTCTCTTCCTTGTGTTAGAGGTGGTACAAAAGCAGCAACAATTTGGAGGACTAGGAAAAGGTGGACAAAGTTCCACCTCTTAGAACAAGACTGACTGACCTTCTGCAATCAGACCTTTCGGGCTCCAATTAAAAAGGGAGCTGGAAGCATCTACAGGTTGAACGTCTCTAGTCCGGCACTCACTCATCCAGCCCCATCCCTTCTACTTAAGGCTTTAAGCCAAGACCCTCCTTCCCATATTGTTTAAGGCCTGGCAAAGTCTGTTGATAGCCCTGGTCTGTTGCCAGATGTCCTGTCAAATTTCCACAACAAGTCCCACATGGAGGACTCAGCACTTGTCATGGAAATTCCCCATCAGCCAGGGTTCCCGCAGCTGGGACTGCCAGTGTGGCTCAGTGCCCCAGCTGGCTCCCAGCCACGGGATGGCCAGGGACCCACCATCCTGTGTCTGGGGTTCCCATGGCTGGAGATGCCAGTGGGGCTTATGTCCCACATACAGATTCTGAAAATATGGCAACCCTAGTCTTAGAAGACGTTGGGACTCTTGTAAGGTAATAATTAATTTCTAAGTTTTAAAATGTATTAAAATTTTTTAAAACTAATGAATATGCTTCTTTTTAGAGTCTGTAAATTGTGTCCACAACAATTGGATATTCCAGTGGCATGTGTGACTGACTAGAGGTAAGGCGCCACAATGGGAACACAGAGACGAAAAGGGTGTTCCAGAGATATAGAACGTGATATATTACATGGATTATCCAGGAGATTAATCTTTCATGTCCTGGTAATAGTTTTAGAAGGTGTCAAGAAATTTTTTTAGTCTAAGAAATATGACAGGTGCTGAAAGGGAAAACGGGAAGCAAAATTACATGGGTTAACCTGACAATTTGTAGGGGCTCTCATGGCAGCATTGCCTCATTACCACTTTTCTTTCTAGCTAGTGTAGCCTTTTACAGTTCTACATCTGAAATGCAGATTTCCGCTACCATGCTTTCAAACGCCTTCATGTCTGGCATACACAGCAGCTGTGGAACCTATTTAGTTCAACCTTTGTTCACAAACATAAGGAAGATAGGAATAAACTACTCAACCCACTCCATAACCTGCAGGTCTTTCCAGGAACTAGTAAAAGTAGTTACAAGAAGGTGCCTCCAAGAAATCAACAAAATGTTGAGTTGAAGGTAGGGTTCTACAGGATTTCTGAGTGACTGCTGGAAGTACTGTCTCTTAAGAATGTACCCAATATGGCCAGTCTTTTCATGGCAGTATAATGGGTTGGTCTGAACTCTAGCAGACATGAAGCTGATAAATATACTAATAGAGTATGATTTCAAGGTGTCTTCTAATTTACAGCATGTGCACATTTCTCAAATAAAATCAGATGTTTGCTAATATGCTACGATAAGAGTTAATAAGATCAAATTATGTCTGATCAAAGTATATTAGTAAATGTCACATCAAATTAATCATTTTGCAATCATTATGAGGCACAGAAAGCAACCAAAATATTTTTTCTAGTACAAATAAGCAACGATAAAACTGGAAATTTTGGGTAACCTATCGAACCAATCCTCAAGATTCTGAGCCCAATGGCTAGATACAATTTCCTCCAAAACTGTTCATTTCCCTGTTATTTCTATCGGATGTGCTCCACATGTGAATAAAACAGATATAAAATGACTTGCTAAGGTCACACCAGGCCTGCAAGGTACATTTGGAGTAATCTCTTCTCTAAAATTATTTGTGAAAAATTTCTCACCAAATTATTTACACGTGGTAAAAGCAGAAGAGACCTCTGTGATCCTGTGATCACTGTGAGTGCACAACAATATTTTCACAAGGCACCGTATGAAAATTCACTAAGTTTTGTCTGTCAAAAATTCTGGAAGCACTGCAGCACAAAGGTGAACCTCCAAAAACATCACCTAATCTATGCAGGGCTTCTCCACCAGTGAGTTTTTTCTCTATTCTCTTTAATTAATTGCTTTTATTTTTAGCAGTTTTGCAGCTAGCCCCTCAGTATTGCTTCCATTAGGATGAGAAGTCAGTAATAGGAGTTGGATGCATTCTTTATGTCTTGTTTATTTACAAAAAAAGAGTTTGTAGAACTGTTTCTCCAAAACACAGTTAGCAGAAACAAGCAGCTTCGTTGCTCAGAAATCACGCCCACAAGCTCTGCCCAGTGCATTAAGAAAAGAGCCTGAGACATAAGCCCTTGTAGCAGAAGCCTGGTATGAAACAGAACCTGCCCACAGAAGCTGGCAAAAACAGAGCATATGTTGCAGAAATACACATTCTAAAGAATTAGTGGCACAGAGCACTCATGAAAACACATCCCAGTATCAGCTGGGAGTAGAACATCCTGATATCAAGGATGGTATAAAAACATTCCCCCAGGATGACAGGAATACGCTGACACCTCCTTGAAGATAAGGTCAAGATAACAATATGCAATACAGATGTTTTGATCAAACCAAAATGTACAAGGTGATGACAAGTGGCAGTAACTATGTCAGAAGTTTGTACTAACTTGTTTGTACCGGTGTCACAGGGTCCATGTATCTCCCAGGCCCCAGTCCTCTGCTCAGGTCACCGTCCCTTAGCACAGGGTCTGGGTGCCCTTGCTTGGGTCTGGGCTTTAGTCCCAAGATCCAAAGAGCAGCAGGTAAGAGCCCCCTGGTTTGATCAGGCTCTGTATCCAGTCACTGTGGCCTTTGGCTAAGCCCTCAGGTTACCTGCAGGAGCTGCTCACCACCTCTGCTGTCTGTAGAGTTAATATCAGATGTCTGCACCACTCTGTAACACCCTCCTTGTTTGTCTGTATCTCCTACCTTCTTCTACCCTCTCTGTCCTCCTGACAGACAGACTCAAGTAGCACCAGCTGGCCCTAATTGATTTAGGGAAGCCTCCTCCCCAGCTGTTCCCACTCTGCCTGACTGTGAGGGCTGTTTCAAGCTGCTTTTCCTCTTGTAAGTTGCTACCCTGGCCTCACCCTGTCACAGAGGGTGCAAAATGTATCTTTGTCCAGACAATGGAAGTATGGAAAGTCCCACCATTGATTCAACTGTCTTTATTTTCGTGAACATATGTGTCATGGTACCCTCACAGAGTCTGCCAGGTTCTATTACCATGCTTCGTCAACCTGGCCTGGTGCCATCATCCCTTAACTGATCTTGTGGTTGTTATTTCACTTAAGGTCTCCTGCGCCTGTGTAGGGCTGGAGTGGCACACGGCAGGATTACATGCACTAGGGTTGCCAGATGTCCCACAATGTGCGGAACAGTCTCAAATTGCCTTGACAAATCCCACTGGACATTTTTGTGTAAATGGGGCATGTGTGACTTGTCATGCAAATTCCATCTTGCAACTGGGTCTGCTGGCCAAAGCTCCACACCCCAGCTGGTTCCTGGCTGCCAGGTCCCTCCGCCCTGGCCCGGGATCAAGCAGCTGGGGCTTTCGGCAAGGGGTCCCCACCCCAGCTGGCTCGAAGCTGCAGTGCTGCGGAGCCCCCAGCTCCCAGGTTCCCTGCTCCAGGCTGGGGATCCCATGGGGTTGGGAGGTCCTCCATACCCCTGCCAGGGACTATGGTTCCCAGCTGCAGGCCTCTGGGGCCCAGCTGTGGTCCCCCTGCTCTTCCCCCTCTTTGGAAAACATGCAGGGCAGGCAGCCATGCTGGAGATCCCGCAGAGGGGGCTGCCTGTCCCACATAAGTTTTCCAAAACTCTGGCAACTCTAACACACACACGCATGTTGCCAAGCATCTACCAACATTTTACCACACCCAGGAATCCCAGTCCCTTCCTTCCTTCCTTTCTGCTTCCAACACATCGAACTGCAGCAGATTTCCTAGTTCCTTTTGCATCTGCAATCAGGAAAGAATTCCTCGTTCACACAGCTCCACTCTGATCTGCTGTGAAGCTGAGTGTCTCAGGAAGTAGCCCCACAACTTCCAGCACTTCTTATGACATAAAGGGGCTCGAATGCACCTTTTGTTGAGCCTGAAAAGAGTACTTGGCACACCTACCGGCTTTAATGAAGTCTGATTGTCTTTTGCACCAAGACTCGCTTTCTGCAGCATAACATCAGTCATTCTGGTTACTTTGAGTTCACCACTAATGAAAGGTTATCCAGGTATGCTAAAAAGGAGATCAGATGCCACTCTGCAAAAGATAGCAACCCATCGCCACTGACTTCAGCACTGCATAACTAATGTCCATAATCAAGTTTGTTGTATCTCACTATTGGCAACGACCCAATATCATTTCTACTGGCTGAAAAGTCCTATGATGCGTTTACTGAAAACAAAACAGACAAGGACAGCTAACCTATAGGAATCTCTCTTCGCAGCTTGTTGCGACAGATAGCCATAATTAGGCCAAAATACTGAATCAGTTGAAGTGCCATAGAAAATAGAGATTCCACTGCCTTTATTTCGTCTAATATACTGGGAGAGTGTACCTCACCTAATTAGCTTAATTAGATCCTCATATTCAAAGCTTATCTTTGGTAAAAGTCTCATTTCACCTCTGCAATTTCTAGTGTAGTTAAGAGAAAAGTCACTGATTCAGGTAAAAGAGAGAAAGAATTGGCATTCACCCACAATTTGATCCAGCTACCATTGCCATTAGGATCACAGAGATCTGGATCAGTTTCCTAGACCAAAATCTAATAACTTCTATTGTAAGAGAAAGAACTCCATAGAAATTCACCTATTGAAATATAGTCCATCTGTATTTTAGGTGGTATGTGAATTTTTGAATGGAAACAGTTTCTTCCAGAAAGATAAGAAGGCTCAGCAGAACACTGTGTCCAAGTCTGCATTGCACCATTAACCTACATGATTTGGACCTTCAGTCTGAGCATCTGGAGTAGTTTAGCCACTGCAAAACGCTATCCCACTTACTCTGTCCTCTCCATTTCTGCCCTTACCCATGCGCAACTGGGGTACTTTCTATCCTTCCTGTGTCAATAGGTTCAGGGATTCCTTCCCACTCAGTGGTACCAATTGGGTACCTTCAAGGGGGGCTGTGGAAAGCCCTGGAAAACTGCCAGCACCTGAGTGATTTTGCTGACATCCTCACTGCAAAGTGGGGCTTACCAGCTTGAGGGCTTGTCTCCACTACACAGTGGATTGGCACTGCAGTGATCGATCCACCAATGGTCAGTTTATCACATTGGCTTACACGTGATAAATCAACCTCTGAGCTCTCTCCTGTCAATGACAGTACTCCACCAGGACAAGGAGAGCAGGTGGAGTCAACAGGAGAGCATCCGCCATTGACTTTACTGTGTAGAAGACGCTGCAGTCAAGTAGGTCTCATTGTATTGACTTCAGCTATGCTAGTCACATCTCTGAAATTGCATATCTTAGGTTGCCAGAGTGCAAGAGGGCAGGTACAATACAGTCAAGGCCTGAATTTAAGTAGGCTCGAGATCTAATTCACACAACCTTCCAGCAGTGTTTGCTTTCAGTTGAGTGCTTGGGTGGCCACCCAGGAGAGATTCAGGTGCCACACAGCTGATTAGCAGAGTACCTGCACCTGCCCACAACTGGCAGCATGTGTTTTACTGGTTACTGGTGATGCACATCCACACATGCCTTGATGCACATAACAATATTTATTCAGTCAAGGGATGGAAAAAATCAGAGGGAACACTGTGTTTCAGGTAAGGTAGCCCAAAGCACCTCTAAAGCTAGCTCAGGTCTGGTTGTGTTGTCTGGGGGTGGTGATGCTAAGTTGAATAAGAGCCCTAATTAACCATATGGCATAAACATGCTATAATGGAAACAGTGGATCACATCTGGTAATGGATGATACTCAGTGATTTTTTTTCATGCCAGTACTTGCTGGTACTGAGTACCGGCACCTCAGGAGCCCCAGCCATGGAAGGATGGGAAAGGGGGAGCTGGCACCTCTTTTTTATAAAAAAAGACATTGATGATACCTAACTACTGTCTTAGAAGGTGGAACATGTGTTTATTATTACAATCTGCAGTCTTAAAAATATTAATCTTTTTTGAGTGTATACACACTGGCAAAAGCTTCAAAGAGTATTTTTTTCACAATGGCTTCTCCTGCCTCTGTTCATGACTTTGTTTATTTTGTCAGTATTTATTTTTAATTAATGCAGCCTGTATGGAATTTTAACTCAGTTCCAGGTGTTTATCCAAGGCAGTCTGTTCAGGGACAAAGCTGTTGATCTCCAGAGGAAACATTGCTCCTAATCTCTCTGTTCTTCATCAAATTAAATTTAAACCAAAACGGAAGTGGAAAAAGTATCCAAAAAGTTTCTAGAGTAAAAGTGTAGCTTCTTTCTGGGTAATTGAGTACGCTCAAGATGTGACATGGGTTTGTGCACTTTTACTCAAGTAGTTTTCCAGCAGGGGTGCCAGTGGAGTGTAGTTAAGTACACCCCCCAAAGCAGCTGTACTTTTACTCAAGTAGCTTTTGGGGTACTTTTTTCACCTCTGAACCAAAACTATCTTTGGAATAAACCCACTACTCTACAACCTGTGCAAGTGTTTTGGTTTAAATCAGGCGTGTCCAACCCATGGGCCGCATGCGGCCCTGGACAGCTAGTAATGCGGCCCCACAAGATCATAAACTTGTAACATTATTATGTGATTTATATACATTAACTATATTATATATTTTATATGCGCCCCAAGACAATTCCTCTTCACTCAATGCAGCCCAGGCAAGCCAAAAGGTTGGACACCCATGGTTTAAATGGAGTTGCAATAATACACAAGTCTTTTGGTATTAATAATGATGAATCCTTGTGCTGGATTTTGGTATCTCAGTGGCCCGGTAAGCTTTTGTTTCCTTTAGGCCAACGTCTACATTATTCTGCATTTTCTTCTTGTAATCTCACCCCTATCCTGAAGGACTGTGGAAACATTTACTGTCATTCAGTTATGGAACTTTTCCCCTGAGCATATAAATAAAACAGAGACACAGCCATAGTAATGTTAATTACCATGTGCAAGACAAAACTCTCGTACATGAAGGTGGTGGGAGAGAAGCATTGCACGGCAACTTATTTAACTCCTTGCTATATTAATTGCATGCAGGTTCTGGTTGCTAGGGCACACATGTGCCAGTGATTAGGGAGATGGCCCAAGGAGCTCTCTTCTGAGTCTTTTCCTGCAGATCTGCAGAGGATGCAGTCAGAGCTCAGCTGCTTTTTTCCTGTGAGGTGCAAGGAGAGTTACACACCACACTGCATGCTAAATACCCAGTTCCCTTCTGCACTAGCTACTTGTTCAAGGCCAGAACAAAGAGGCACGAATACCTTGCTCTTTCAGAGGATGAAGCACTTGGCCACTCTTGTGTGCACACCTCCCTCTCCATCATGGGCACGGCATGTTATTGCTCGATATTCTATATTGATATACAGCACATTGGACATGGCTACAAACAGCAAAGGAGAAAGCCGGGTGTAATTGATGTGGTCGCTTCACCTCAAAAAAGATATATGGGCATTGGAAAAGGTTCCAAAAGGGACAACAAAAATGATTAGAGGTTTGGAATGGATCCCATATGAAGAAAGATTAAAAAGACTGAAAGTTTTCGTCTTAGCAAAAAGGAGACTAAGTAGACGATATGACAGAGGTTTATAAAATCAAGACTGGTGTGGAAAAAGTGAATATGGAGAAGTTATTTACTGGTTCCCATAACACAAGAACTAGAGGTCACCAAATGAATTAATGGGTAGCAGGTTTAAATGTAACAAAAGGAAGTTTTTCTTCACACAGAGCACGGCAAGCCTGTGGAACTCTTTGCCAGAGGAGGTCGTGAAGACCAAGACTTTAAAAGAGTTCAAAAAAAGAACTAGATAAATTCGTGGAGGTTAGGCCCATCAATGGACATTAGCCAGGATCGTGGTGTCGCTAGCCTCACTTGGGCTGAGGTTGGAAATGGATGTCATGTGAAGGATTGTTTTCATGATGACCTGTTCTGTTCACTCCCTCTGAGGCATCAGGCATTGGCTTCTGTCAGAAGAGAGGATACTGGGCTAGATGGACCTTTGGTCTGACCCATTGTGCCTGTTCTTATGTAACTGGGTATCATATACTTATGTGCAATAGGGGAGGACTGGTGTAGAGACAGTAAATAAGCAAGTGTTACTGACACCTTGAAAAAAGAAGAGGGGTCACCAACTGAAACTAATAGGCAACAGGTTTAAAACAAAAATAAGTATTTTTTCACACAACACACAGTCAGCCTGCAGAACTCCTTGCCAGAGGAGGTTGTGAAAACCAAGACTGTAACAGCATTCAAAAAAGAGCTAGATCATGAAAGAAAGATCCATCAATGGATATTGGCCGTGATGGCAGGCAGGGTGTATCTAGCTTCTGTTTGCCAGAAACTGGGCATGAACAACTGGGAATGGACCTATTCTGCTCATTTCCTCTGGAGAACCTGACATTGTCTGCTCTCAGACAACAGGGTATTGGGCTAGATGGACTTTTGTTCTGACTCAGGATAGCTATTCTTACATTCTTAAGGACTGTTTCAACAAGTGTATGTAGCTCACACTTGACAGGAAGCCTGGACTCATGGCACATTGGCTCCCATCACATGACGCCCTGGCTGGTTTCATCAAGGTCTACATATTGTCAATAGCAGAAAAGCGTAACAGCTTATTCTACACCAACAAGGTACAGAGACCTGAATATCCTGGCATCGGTGAATTTCAGGTTTTTTTTACAGAAAGTGGTACTTTCCAAGTGAATCTCCCACAGCAGTTTTTCTGATCCAAGACTCCTACATTTCTATAGAGCCCCCCACGATTTCAAAAGGTTGCAGACTGGCTGCAGATGGGATGACGCAGCTTTCCACATATCACTGTTGGTTTACAGAGTGCTGCGAGTAAGCAACAAAGTAGCCTCAGGGCCCTAAGAGCACACCCGGGAAAGACAAGTCAAAGCTTTCTCCTGAGTTCTTCACATCCTGAGGAGTTGGTGAGGGAGTAATCCACTATTGATATTTATCAGCACTAGGTTATTTCACTGCTGTGTTGGTCAGAGGCTTTGGTAGGTGCCAGTGGGGTGGGGAGGCAGATCCAAAGTTCTTCCCATTTCCAGTTCCTTCACCAGAGTGGGAAAATATCAGATCATGGAGTTTTCTGGGAGCCAGAGGGTGAGGAGGATGGTCCTGTCAATCTTGTTGGGACAGAAGGAAGGTTAGACCTTGCCACAGGGCTGGAAAGAAGATGGTCTTTATCACATCCATTGTAACAAGATGTTTCATCTCCTTGGACCCTTGAGCAGCTCCAAATAGTGTTATTCAAGTGTACCTGAACATGATGGACAAGTGAACTGTCATATTAACCTCTGCTTCAAGGACCCAAGAGCCAGCCTTGTTACCTTCCTCCTCCTTTTTGTTTCAGATAGCACCGAGAAACTCAAAGCCAAAAATATTTCTCTTTGCAAATGGCTCAGTTCAGCTCTTTCCTGTACTGGTGTAAACAACAGAAGTAACTACAATAGAAGTAACTAATTAATCAGGTAATCGTGGAACATCACTGTGTAACTGCATGTATAATTTGCTGGATGAATACAAACCCACTTCAAAAAACAGAGTAACACCAGTACAGTATCGGAGGGGTAGCTGTGTTAGTCTGGATCTGTAACAGCATCGAAGGGTCCTGTGCCACCTTATAGACTAACAGAAAAGTTTTGAGCATGAGCTTTCGTGAGCACAGACTCACTTCATCAGATGCTGGTCTATTTCAGGACCAGACTCCAAAGAGAAATTTCTGAACTACAATTCATCTGGAAATTCGATGCCCTCAGCTCAGGCTTAAACAAAGTCGGCGAATGGCTGGCTGAGTACAGAAGCAGCTTCCCCTCCCCTGGTGTTCACACCTCCAGATCAGCTGCTGGTAGTAAGCCTCACCCTTGCTGACTGAGCTAACCTTGTTACCCCACCCTTGCTCTGGCTTATTTATACCTGGCCCTGCAGATTTCCTAGACCAGCATCTGATGCAGTGAGTCTGTGCTCACAAAAGCTCATGCTCAAAACTTTTCTGTTAGTCTATAAGGTGCCACAGGACACTTCGTTGCTGTACCAATACAGTAAGCAGCAAAGTGGAGTCAGGGCATGTATTTGACAGATAGAGGGTTGTGGACTGGCAACAGGTTTGCGTTTGTTTCAGGAATTGCTCCCTCACAGGTTTGACCCAATATCCACTGAAGTCATATCAAGTCTTTTCATGGACTTCAGAGGGTGGTTATTTCCTACCACTTATCACACCAGTGTACTTCAGGTCAGGAAATATGATCTCAGCAACTCAATCTAAATACTTTCTTGAAAGAGTAGCTGCAGCATGAAGTAAAACAAAGATTTTTGTCCATTACTCTATGGCCACAAGGCAAGGAAAATACCATTTGGGCCCTTGCCAGGTTCAAAGTGAAGCAAAATTGTCTTGGAAATTTGTTTCATTGACAGCTCTGCCAGATTACCTTCCAAAAAGAATATTTAAACACGGAAAATAATGGAAAGATGTTTTATATAAAACTGATTTAACAAGAAAACTAAGAATGCCAAAATCATCCAAATGTTTCTTAGAATATTCTTTCCTATAATGGTTACAAAAAGTAAAAATGGAGTTTTGAAGGTATTTCTATGAGTGTTTAAATGGGATTTGCAAACTGAACAAAGGGATTAGGATGGCCAATTCATGTTAATCTCTAACGGACAAGAGAAATACAAATCCTTGAAGTGACCTTGATAACTTCAGACTTTGGTAATTTAGAAATGGCATAAGTGATTTTTTTTTCTGAGTACCAAATAAGTCATGTTGGTAAAGAGAGAGTCAAATCCAGAGTTTATGCCATAAAACGCTAGATGGTTGTGTGTTTCCTTTCCAAAAGTACAAGTTGAACCTCTCTAATCTGGAACTCCCTCGTCTGGCAACATCCATAATCTGGCATGATTTTAGTTAGCTGTATGTCGACTTATCAGGGGTGTGGCCAATTTTCCCATGGTCCCATAAAGTTTGTGTACAGCCACCAGTCCTGGCTCTCAGTGTTCTGTGCTGTTACTTAGCTGTAATTTACCCCTAAATGTCTTCTAAGAGCCCAATAAGCAGGGAAATGTTGGTAATGCTGCTAGACAATATTGACTTCCTGTGCTCAAGCAAATTCTCTCATCTGGCCATGATCAAGTCCTGAGGATGTCGGATTGGAGAGGTTCAACCTGTAGTTCATTTTCTTCTACTTCAGGTCTGCACATATTAAGTGCTTGCCTTGATTTGTCCTACAGCCAATCTTTTCTTCTTTTGACACGGTACAACTCAGCATAAGTGAGATCTGTAGGCATATGGGAAAAGTCTGAAGTTCAATGAATGGCAGAAATTGTTCAGAAAGAAACTTCTCTTCAGTTTGCCAAGGTAATTCTTCAGAATTATCACAGCCATACTTATACTGGAGAACAAAGAACTTCCTAAGCAATCTGTATAAACCAGGACTCTGGTGACCTAGATGAATGAGAATGGTTTGCTTTTATTAGCCTCGTATTATTGGACAGTATTCCAGACTTGCCTGGTGACCTTTCATTACAAGTTTAATAAACTGTTAATCTTCATTTACTTATAAATGATCTTCAGCATCATCGTGTTTCTAGGGCGTGTGACCTACTACAGAGAGCCTTACACATATTAGAGTAACGCCTGTGCTCTAAGGGGATAGAACAAATTCTGTGTCAGTTGTACTTGTGCAACTCAGAACAGAATCCAAGCCCTTAGCTCTGTATCATAGTGATCTATTTATAACTTTAAAAAGTGTCTCTGTCAAGTCTGTTAATCCATTAAACAGCTTCTTGGATAAAGCAGGCTCTTTTCCATACCCTCTTCCAGCTTGAACTCTTGACCTGTTTTCTCTCTCCCTCTAATGAAGCACATCAAGTAAGCCAAAGTAAGTCTCACTGACAGGCACACCTGGGCTTTGGGGAAAGCAGTAAATAAAATAAAAGTTAAATCACAGTTTAATCTATTTGCCAAGTTCCTTATGTCTAATTTCAGATCTCACCTCAAAATAAGCAGTTTCTTGCAGACAAAATGTTCACTATACTCAAGAAGTTTCATGAATGTAAGTTCAGAACATGGCAAAGAAGAGTTATCCAAGCTGTATTTTCCTTCTTTGTGTAATAAGTACAAAACTCCAACCATTAGCACGAGCCAGTCTAACCCCTTGGGGCACAGCCCTTTTACAGGATACTGGAGAATCACTGAATTCCTGACAGCTGACCCATCCCTCCAACTCAGACAATCATCGTACTAAGAGAATGCAGCTGTAGTCTTTCCTTTGTGCAAGGAGGGAGTGTTAACCCTTTTCCTGCCAATTACTGGAGTGCGGGGAGGGGGGTTCTATAAACAGTGGCAATCAGAAGGTGAATTGGATTGAGGTATTTTAAAGTATATTTCTGCATATGAATACTATCTACATTACAGCTGAAACAGATTTCATTTCCCCCTGGCAAATATTGCCAAACATTGTTTTTGTCTGGTAAAGTGAACATTCCATTTTAGAATGTCGCTCTTACCCAGTAAAGTGAAAGCTCCATTTTAGAATGTCAGGCGGCAGGCCTGGCCAGCTCCTCTGTGTGTTTCAAACTTCCAAATGTATCTGAAATTTTGCATTTTCCAGCTGGCAATGACATAAAAATCCTTCATGTTCCTGACAGATATTGGGTCCAATGGAGTCACACTGGCGCTGAATACATGCAATGGGAGGAGCAGGGGGCTCACAAAGTGCCAGGCTGCATCTCTTGGGCCTGGTTGCCCCTTCACTTCTGCCCACAAGGGATGATTCACTGAACTCCATAATGTTATACACTTCCCTAATGAAGAGTGACTCTGTCCTAAAGCCCTAATTACAACCCTTGACTTGAAACTACAGGAGGGGCTGGCAGTGGTGCACAGAGGCGCAGTGGGCCCTGAGGCAAGGTGGGAAGGGTGTCTGGCTCTGCTCCCCAAAAGGGGTATGGCTAAGAGTGGAAGGAGCGGGGCCTAGGACATTTGGATTTCAGACCATGGTGCTGGGTCCCCCACCCAGTTGCATGTTTATGCACTGCTGCAGTAATTCAAAAATACCTGGAGCTCCAGCTGCTGCCACCGCTACTTAGACAGTAGCTGGAGCTCCAGGCCCCTTTGAAATGCTGGGCCCAGGGGCAATTGTCCCCTTTGCCTCCCAACCATTGGTGGGCTGGGGGGGGGCATACTCTGCTCTCAATATCAGTGTAAATCTAGAGCCATACTATTGCCTCGAGTACCATCACTCCACGATTACAGTGACAGCACAAGGAGCACCGAGGGGGTTTTAGAACAAAAGATCACTGGTGAAAACACAGGGCCTGATTCTAGGCTTTTTAACCAGGTAACTCAGAAATTCAAAGGAGTTAAGTGTGTGTAAGAAAGAGCAGCAGAGGAATCAGGTCTTGTAACTCAACTAAACTAGCACATAACATAGTACAGACCTGAACGGTGATGCTTTCCAAATGCAAGTTTGCACTGCACTCTCCTGAATGGAATTTGGTACAGCTGGAATTTGGCATGCAGTGCACGATAGACCTAAACCTGCCATGGAGTGGAGGCCTTCTCTTTAGGCTCAGAACCGTAAACTGGAACTGTGCAATACACATCTTTAGTGGGATATAGCCTTATTTCTACATCTGGATTTGCTAATGCAGGGACTTACGTTCTGTAAATATATTTTTAAACACCCAGGACTTGTAAACTCTGCAAGAAATGAATACTTTCTTCAAGTCATTAAGAAGAAATATGTCCTTTCATAAATGCAAACCAGCTGACCCCAGAAAATAAACAGAATAACAAATGACAAACCAGCTATGTGCAGCAAGCTGAAACAGCCACTTCATTGGGAGACACTGAGGCATATAATGCCATTAAATCCATACTGCAGACTGCCAAATGTTGACCACATTTATATACTTAAGAGACTGACAGTGACTATGAGTTATTGTAATTTCTATTTTTAAATATATAGCCCAGTTTTGCATAGAGATTCTTACTTCTTGCCAGCCACACAAGTAGATAGGTAGGTAGATATTTTATTAAATTGTGGGCTGGTTTAGAAGCACTCCTGATAAATATACATCATCAGCATTTGTGTGATATGAGTCCTACAAAGTGGGTTTGCTTTATTCAAAAAGTAGTCATTGTTATCTGATCGCATGCTGTTCGATCATATCATGTTGCTCCAAGTCTATGGATGAGAGAGATTTGGAGCAGAAGGAAGAAGAATAATGGACTGAGTACCAAGAAAGCATGCTGGGCCTAATTCTGGTTAAAAAAAAACACTAAAAGCTCAACTCCCTTTATCTTCATGGAGTCACAGTAGTGTGAAAACAGTATAGGTCAGAGCAAAGATTGGATAGTTTTATTTTGGGAAGAAGGGAAGAGAAAATGGAGCATGTGGATTAAGCCCTCAAAGAGCCCATTGGTAATATTTTTAATTGAAAGCTTGTTCTCACGGGGCAGAGGTCCAACAGACTTGCTGGGCCCCTGGACAAGGTTGGGGGCGGGTCCATATTCGTGGAGGAGGCAGGGCCATGGGCCAAAGGAGTAGGGCTGAGGAGCTGCCATCAGCACCACCTGGAGTGCACCTCACAGTTCTCTGGGGCACAAAGCACCACTGCATTAGCAGTGGCAATGGTGTCCAGAAGCCCTTTTCAATCACCAGCACTGGAGCAATTGACCCCTTCTGCCCCTGTATCCGTGGCCCTGCCTGGTCTTGAGAAATTTCTGATTCCATTTACAAATCTGAGATGTTTAAGTTCAGACAAAAAGAAGAAATGTTAGAGATCTGAAATGAACCTCTGTTATTACTGAACATCGAGCATCTCTAATGTGAAACATGCTTTCTTTGTATCCCAAGGACAATTAAATTGATGCCCCATTGAAAAACACCACATTTCTATTAGGGGGCACATAAGTCATAATAGGTGTTTGACATTTATTGTTCCCAATACTTTCCAAGTCAATATGACTGACGAGTGCGTCTTCTGGGCCAGTGTTTAAAAAAGTATATGTACGCATATTAAATGAAATAACACATGCAGCCTTGTGTGAAATGCACACCTGCATGGAATTCTGGTGTGGGCTCCTATAGTCACAGCATCTAACCAAGAGCTACTTTATTTCTTAGAGTAAAGGAATCTGTCATACAAAGATGCAGAGGCAGTAGACTGCAACCTAAGGCAGAGAGAGACAACTCAAGCCACCTTGCTCTAAATAGGGTCTGTTGCAGACTGGCTATCTGCCAATGATCCAGACACCATGCAGCCCTACAGAGCCCCCTAGTTTTCAAGCAGGACCAGGAAAACACTTACAAACTCACAGTGAGAACTTGTAATTTTAACACAGTCTTCAATACATTATAAAGGTGAAGTGCCTACACCGCCTAGTAGAAAAGTGTCCCATAATATAATGCTACAAGATCCTTGGACCAGAACTGACCTTCACTGCAGCATTGCATGGCTCAGGAGATGGTAAGTCCCATAGTATGATTGGCAGCCATTAGGAAACCCTAGAGAGAGGTCTGATTGGTGGAGGATAAATCAAAACATCACATACTTGCCATAGATTCTTCTACTAACTGGCTTGAAAAATGATGGGTCCCAGTTTGTGCACAAAATAAATTATTTTTCCTGTGGTGTGATGGTACTCTTCAGAAACTGGGATGTCGTGTTAGGCCCCGATCCTCCAAACATGTGTGCACATGCTTTCAACAGGACTACTCAACATGTATAAATTCAAGCACCTGGATGATGTTCACATGCCAATTGGGTGCAGTTTAAAAAGTGGTATTACCTCACTCTGAAAAGCCAGCATGTTGTAAAAACTGTTCCCATTTCCTAATTAAGTCTCTGGCATGACTCATCAGTTTTGTACTCATATGATTTTAGCAGGGGTCTGATGATAAAAGGACATGCTTGAGTAATATTTTAATTCTCAAAATGATATGTTTGCCAAAGAAAGATTTCACGTCTCTCCCATCCTACTTAATTCTACTTTTAGGTCACTATGCAAGCTCCATATATCTTCTTTTAAAGACAGCAGGCTGAAGGGGTAATCCCCATCCTCCTGCAAATAGGAATTTTCTTGTTTCCAGCAATAGAAATTACAGATTTTTTTTTCATGTGTGATGTGGCACAGTGGGATGATGCTCTTGCTTTCTGCCCCTCAAGCTTTTCTGTTTGTTCAAAGGCCTGCCCAGCTCACATGTGCAAATGAACTTGGCAGTTCCATTGGTTAATAGTCTCGATAATGATTTGCCTTTAACAGTCACTCTCTGTTGAAAAGAGGCTCTGGATTTCAGTAGCTCCTCTGCCATAGGCCGAGGCAGAGATGCATTGGGACCAAGCGGGGTGAGACGTTTCCACCGTGTCTGTCCACGTTACATTTGTCTCCAGTCAGAAGCCGGAATTTTTAAAGGGATCTTAGGAATTTAGGTGCCCAGCCAAGCAGATGGATAATTAATAGTAAGAACACCTATGGATGAGAGAGATTTGAACCAGAAGGAAGAAAAATAATGGTCTGAGTATGAAGAAAGCATACTGGGCCTAATTCTGGTCTGAAAAACATTAATAGCTAAACTCCCTTTATCTTCATGGAGTCACAGTGGTGTGAAAACATCTATTTAGTGCTTTCCACCTATAGGTATCAAAATTCCTCACAACAGCAGATCAGCTCCCCTTTGTTTCATGAGCACAGGGGAGCCAACAGCCTCACTGGGCCCCTAGGCAAGGTGGGGAGGAGGCAGCTTCAGGCTCCCTGACGGCATGTGGCCTTAGGCGGAAGAGGTGGGGCTGGGGCAGGTATCCCTCAGAGCCACCCAGCCCATGGTACACCTCCCTCCAGCTCTCAGCACTGCCTGGAGTGCGCTGCATGGCACTCCAGCCATGATTTAAAGGCTCCAGGCACTACCACTGCCACAGCAGCTGCTGCTGCCAGGAGCCCCGAGTCCTTTAAATCACTGGGGCCCCGGGGCAGTTGCCCCCTTTGTCCCTCCTCCCCCAGTCAGTGGGCCTGCATGAGCACCAAATTCACTTAAAATACAAAACAAGAAGATGGAAAAATCATGGAACCAGATTTATTTACTATGTGATACCCAAACTGCCCTCACCATAAGTGTTTTGCAAATGTGATGCCACCCACTGGCAAAACTCAGGGAATGCCAAGTGTTTGCTCGCATCACTGCCCAGGTACTTTGCTGGTGAAAATAGTTCCATGGACTCCATTCTTCACTACATGAGGAAATGGCCTCATGTTTTTAAACTAAATCTTTCCAAGAGTGGAAGAGTGTAATGGCATGAATTAAGCTTGGGGTGAATCCTTAGCCCAGTGTGTCCACACTAGTGGCTTATGTGTACCTGTAATGTAATTACAATTGGTTTATAATATGTACTGTTAAAATTTCATGGGCACGAGTGCAGGAGAAAGGTCCCAAGTGAGAGTCTTGGAAATAAAAGACCTAGTTATGCATAGAACAGGATAGAATCACTAAGAGCTTGACTTTGACCTAAATCAACCTTGACCGTAACAGATGCTCTTTAGGGTGGAGGGATAGCTCAGTGGTTAGTGCATTGACCTTGTAAAACCAGGGTTGTGAGCTCAGCACTTGGGGCGTCCTTCTAACAGCCTGCGTGAGATTAGATTTAAAAAAAAAAAACAGAGATGGTAATAGGTCCTGCTGTGAAGGTTGCAGGGGACTGGACTGAATGACCTCTCAAGGTCCCTTCTAGTTCTACAAAATGTGTATCTCTCCATGTTTCCTTTCCTCTCTGGAGGAGCCAATGGCATATGATCCAAGATGCCATCATACAGAGGACATTTTGCTAAGAATAATGCCACTTATTGCCAGCTGTAGTGACAAGAGATGATGACACCTGCCCCCTCAGAATTGGTGTATTTCACTGGCACTCGATTCTGTATTGTATAAATACTTACCAGTTATATGATACATGTGTATATTAAAAAAGACATCTCTGGGCTTGGCACTTTGTAGTATTTAGTGCCACACGTCTATAGCTTTCCGCCAAAATATCAAGTGTAATTAGGGACTCATTGGTTGTCATTTATGCAATCAAATAACTTTGATCTTTCTCAGTATAAAGAAAAATGGACCTCAAACTGATGAACTTTCTATTGCACTGAGACCTTATCAGCCTATTTTCAGCCTGGAGCAAATTTTTCTGGCTGAGTTTCTAAACTTTTCTATATAGGGGATTTATAATAGAAACTGCAATTCTGCCTGAACTATGACAGCACAAATGTGCAACAATGAGACATCCAGTTCTCTACTTGGCTAGTGAACATGCCCTCTGGCAGTGTGAAATGACCCATCTCCCATGTGACAGCTGAACCTCACAGCTTGGGAGAACTGTGCAGTATGTTGCTGTGGCTATGTTCTTAAAGGAGAATAATTAATCCCAGCCACTGACATTGTTTCACCTCCACCCCACTGTCATTGGCATCTTTTTTGACTGACATCATAGACCTCAAATTTTCTCTCTCTCTCTCTTGCTGGAGCTTCCCTTTCCCTTTCCATTAGAATAATAGTCATTATAATCTACTTGGTTGTATGGAGGCCAAGCCTCCCACAGTTTTTCCAGTTAACGTATTCTGTAACCGAGTGAATTGCTGAGGGGAAAGGGGAAGAGAAAAAAAATACAAACCTGTCCAAGATTCATGAATTCTGTGTATCTGAAATGATTTCCAAATTCCTTCATGTTTTGGAGGTTTAGCTCCGCAAACTGAAAGCATAAGGGTTCTGTTTGCTTTATTTCCCAATATTATATAAGGCTTATATATTTTGAGTCTTGTAGATTTGTGGCTGTTTTGCCATCATTACCTCCATGAGGAATTTGTGTAGAAACAAAGAAAAGAAACAGCATCCCTGATGTCAGACTCTGTGACTATGGAGCTGCCATCATAAGGTAGAGGCTATAGGTTCTTGTGGAGCACCCATCACTGTAGAATCGGCTCATCTCCCAGAATTATCAGCTGAAGACACTGCATCTCTCTCAGTGTCCTCCTCCCATCAACTTCCTGAGTCAGTTCTGCATAGTCATGAAAAAGCCAGTGTTTCTAGCAAGAGTAGCCATTCCAGTGATGAGGGTGTTAGCCATAGATGTGTAAGATATGGGCTCAGTTACCTGCTCCACCTCACATTTCCTCAGGGAAGTCACTTCATCTGTCTGTGCCTCAGTCCCTCATTTCTACAACATTGACAATAGTACTCCCCTACCCGTCCAGTGCGGGTATGTGCATTAAAGGTGCTCAGAGACAGAGCAGATAAGGGCCAGTGAGCACGAGCACCAGGTTTGTGTAATTTTTGGTGCTGCCCAGGACAGGTCCAAGCAAAGTTGTCCCATCCACAGTAGAGACTGAGAAAACCATCACGAGCCCCATGCTTTGGGGCTGATCAGCGTTGCCTCCAATTTTTCCCATCCGTGTGCACAACAATTTTTTATGTGAATGAAGGCATGTGCAGATGTGCTCCATCAATAGATACACATGCTGCTGGCTATAGGGACTCTGCTAACCAGCTGGGCAGCACCTGAATCTCTTCTAGGCGGATACCCAATCACTCTGTTTTCAGGGAACACTTGGGCTCAGTGTGGCCTGAGCATCAGTGAGTGACCTGTACCCAGCCTGCTCTGCTACTAGCCCCCCAGCTCCCTGCATCACTTGCGGGAGGATATAGATGCCATAACATAAGGGGGGGAGCTTAGGAAAAGGGGTGTGGAATCAAGGCAGGGTAAGGGCAAAGCAGGGGTGTAACAAGGCCTCCCCTAGGTCTTAGTGCTCAGCCTCTCCCATCTTCCTACCGCTATTCTGCCCATTCCTGTAGGGTCCCACAGAAGGCTGTTGCAGCCTATTAGCCTAACACTGAACCCGTGAAAGAGCCATTTAATAGCATGTACCCACCAGAAGGAATACATACTGCCAGTTTCTGAATTTACTGACAAAACAGTTGTGCGTTACTATATCTACAGGACCTTAGTTATCTTTAAATATTAAATATAGATATTAAATATAAATGTTAAATATCCCATTAGTTGTTGTTGAAGATTATAAAATCACAGCTCTAAAAAAATCCTGGCATACATTTTAGATACATTTTTTTAGATATGAGTATTCAGCTTTAGCCTTAAATACTTGATTCTTCAGACATACAGCTTCCAAAGAGCACCTTTACCTAAAATACAAATGTTAATTTTAATGACTATCATACAAAAAGTTGCTTCCAAAGTCTTTCATGCCATCCCTGTTCTCATTTCACTCCCTGTTAAAGAGCTCCCTTTAAGGAACAACAATTCTTTTCTTCCAGAGAGGTAGGCCAGTAAGTTTCCCTTACTTTACTTCTGTCTATTTGATGAAGTAGTTTTGAGAGAACCCTCCAGCAAAATCAGTACCTTACTAAGGCTATATCTATACTAGACATAGCAGTTGACCACTGATAACGCAATTTTAGCTACTGCAACAGTGTAGTTAAGACCAACTTACCAGCGGTTGACTATAATGGCTGTCTACATGAAAGAAGGTCGACAGGAGCATTACTCACTACAATCTTCTTTGATCCTGGCCGCTCGCAAGGAGTTCCTGGGTCAACTTTGACCCCAGAAAGCACCATTTCATGCATGCACATAACAAAACCATGGAAACCCATGAGCAGGTTGTGCTTCCATGGCAATGTAGACCTAGCCTAAGATATAAATTCCTTTGTTATACCTAAAATCTTTAGAAACATATTTTTAACACAAACATTTTGTGAAATTTCATAAACTTGTCTATTGTTATGAAGATCACACTAAATATGTTAGTGATCCCTTTTTCTAAAAGTAATGAACTTTGGTATGAACACCCGAAACAGCTCTAACTGAGTAATTTAAAATAGTGTCTTTGTTTCAGTGCATTAGGCAGGTAGCCATCGGGAATGATTACATTATGAAGGTTTAAGAGTATATTTAAAATATAAAATCAGCTTAGAAATACTGTTTGAGAAAATGTAAAATAGAGAATGGCTGCATCATGTATTCTGTAATATTTAATGTATTCAGCAGGACAGCTGACTTGCCCTTACTATAAAGTTTTTGCAAATAAAACTCTGACAAACTACAGGGTATATAAAGAAACCCTCAGACTGGCATTTTTATTCATAAATTTAGGCTATGTCTACACTAGCCCAAAACTTCGAAATAGCCATTTGCATGGCCATTTCAAAGTTTACTAATAAAGTACTGAAATACATATTCAGCACCTCATTAGAATGCCGGCGGCCGCAGCATTTCAAAATTGGTGCGGCTCATTGCCGCGCAGCTCATCCAGACGGGGCTCCTTTTCGAAAGGACCCCACCAACATCGAAATGCCCTTATTCCTGTCTGCTGTTAGGAATAAGGGGATTTCGATGTTGGTGGGGTCCTTTCAAAAAGGAGCCCCATCTGGACGAGCCGCACCAATTTCGAAGTGCTGTGGCCACCAGCATTCTAATGAGGCGCTGAATATGTATTTCGGTGCTTCATTAGTAAACTTCGAAATGGCCATTTCGAAATTTTGGGCTAGTGTAGACGTAGCCTTAAGCTACGTCTACACTAGCACACTGCTTCGAAGTAGCCTGTTTCGACGTAAGAACATCGAAATAGGCTACTTCAACGCGTATTGTCTACATGTCCTCCAGGGCTGTTGACATCGACGTTCAACGTCAAAGTAGCGATGGAGAACATCAAAAGGAGCTGCTCTGGAAGGAAATGTGGAGCGTCCATACACACAAGCGCTCCCCGTTGAAATAAGGGCCCAGCAAAGCCGCAAGCCGCTCCCTTAAAGGGTCCCTCCCAGACACACTCAGCCTGCACAGCACGAGATCCACAGAGCCAACATCCGGTTGCAGACCCCGTGCACGTAGCATGGACCCCCAGCTGCAGCAGCAGCCGTCAGAAACCCTGGGCTAAGGGCTGCTTCACGCGGCGACCATAGAGTCCCGCAGGGGCTGAACAGAGCGTCTCTCAACCCCTTAGCTGATGGCCACCATGGAGGACTCCGCTATTTCAATGTAGCAAGACATAGATTGTCTACACACACCCTACTTTGACGTTGAACGTCAAAGTAGGGCGCTATTCCCATCTTCAGATAGGAATAGTGATTTCAACATCTCGCCAGCTACCATCGATTTCATTGTCGAAATAGCACACGGTGTGTGTAGACGTGACACATACTATTTCAACGTTGTGCCAACTACTTCGAAGTAGCCAGCTAGTGTAGATGCACCCTTAGTGTTTTTAATTAAGTGTCTTGTGTATGGTCCATTCTTCCCAACATGGCATGCTGTGGGAAACATGATCCTTTCTCTTTAGAAAAAAGTTTTTGAAGAGTGTTTTTTTTTTTGAATGTCATTTGCTACATTTGGGTTCAGGTATTTGGCTGGAAGGGCTGAGCAGAGAGGGGAAGGGATGAGAAGAAGGTGACAGTAGCCGTGTCTACACGTGCACGCTACTTCGAAGTAACGGCACTAACTTCGAAATAGCGCCCGTCATGGCTACACATGTTGGGTGCTATTTCGACGTTAACATCGATGTTAGGCAGCAAGATGTCGAAGCCGCTAACCCCATGAGGAGATGGGAATAGCGCCCTACTTCGACGTTCAACGTCGAAGTAGGGACCGTGTAGTCGTTGCGCATCCTGCAATTTCGAAATAGCGGGGTCCGCCATGGCGGCCATCAGCTGAGGGGTTGAGAGATGCTCTCTCTCCAGCCCCACAGGGCTCTATGGTCACCGTGGGCAGCAGCCCTTGGCCCAGGGCTTCTGGCTACTGCTGCTGCAGCTGGGGATCCATGCTGCATGCACAGGGTCTGCAACCAGTTGTCAGCTCTGTGGATCTTGTGTTGTTTAGTGCAACTGTGTCTGGGAGGGGCCCTTTAAGGGAGCGGCTTGCTGTTGAGTCCGCCCTGTGACCCTGTCTGCAGCTGTGCCTGGCACCCTTATTTCAATGTGTGCTACTTTGGCATGTAGACGTTCCCTCGCAGCGCCTATTTCGATGTGGTGCTGCACAACGTCGATGTTGAACATCGACATTGCCAGCCCTGGAGGACGTGTAGACGTTATTCATCGAAATAGCCTATTTCGATGTCGCCACATCAAAATAGGCTACTTCGATGTAGGCTTCACGTGTAGACGTAGCCAGTGGGAACAGGGAGGGCCTGGGCAGAGCAAGGGTGGTCTATGGGTGAGCCAATGACTGGGGAGCTTGTCTTCCCAAGTTGCAGCTTAACTCACCATCCATGACTGCAGGGCCTCATCCAGAATAAGTCATTATTTAAATTCTGCCTTACATTTTCTGCAACACCTAAAGTACTGCGTTCATAGATGGATGCTTTAAAATAAAAACACATGGTTATCCCTGGGATTATTTTGGATTTACAGTAAAATAAATGAGATCAAAATCTGGACCTGTGTATCTGACGCAACCTCAACAGGAACTTAGTTCTATGGTCTGATATTTAGCATGCATAACTATACAAAATGTTAATACTCTTTTTTTGACTGTCTCTTCCAGAGGTGATTGGTCCCCACATAGGAGGTGGCGCGTGAAGGGAGGGCCACACAGAGGAACAGGGAGTTTACCCTGCAAACAGGGACCTATATATTCTGGGGCTAATATGCTACAACTACTCTCCTGTTGCCCTCTGGCCTAACTCTGTCACACAAGCTACATTATGTCATTCTATATTCATGTGTAAATGAGAATAAAGCCCAGCAAATTTTAATTTATTAGTATTAGTATTATTAGTATTAGCAACAATATATTGCTTAATTATAGATCCATCCTGATGATGGAGATGGAGGAATTCAAAAGGGATCCAATTCTTCTCTGTATTACACTAGTGACGATCTGGAGTATTTTCCTTAAAGCCAGCAGAATTCCTCTCGAACAGAGAGTGCAGCACACAGAGCTTATCTTCACTACAGACTGGATTGACAAGTTATTGATCCACTCGTGTTTGATTTATTTTGTCTAGTATAGACATGATAAATTGACCACCAAGCACTCTCCCATCACTTCTGGTACTCTACCGAAGGCAGATCTAAGTATATCAACTTCAGCTACATTAGGTCTGTGACAGGCTGGATTACCTGTCACAAAGTTGACAGCACATGATAATGTTGACAAAGCCTTTGCATATAGCCAGACAAAGTGAATATGTTGTAAAACACTAACTCCTTTGAAGTCAATAAGAATTCTGCCATCAGCTTCAATGGGGCTGAGATTTCAACTTTTATTGGGCCAGGGTGGAGCCTTCATCAGCTGAAAAGTATAAACTTAATTCTCACCCACAGCTTCACAGGAAAATCTAGTCCCACACCTTCCCAAAGAAGAAAATTAAAATATCACACATTTAATTTTCAATTAAGTTGATTTTATGAGGTTATGAAAAGTCTATATTGAAGCTAATCAATGTTGGAACTGGGTATGCAAGTTCAATTCTATGTATCAGCTTGTGCTACACTATGTTTTCTGCCAGTCTTTGCAAAAGTAAATTGACTCCCCACAAGCCTAGTATATATGGCACAGTGAGTTTTGGATAGCCTTCATGATGGGTATCATTTTATGAAATTTGCTTTCTGATTCTTGGTGACCTCATTAAAGCTGCAGTTGTCACAAGCACATTTAGGCTGCATTTACACTACACAGATCTTTCAAAAGAAGCCCTTCTGGAAGATCTCTTGTGAAAGAACTTCTTCCGAATAAGTGCATCCACTCACAAAAAAGTGGAACAAAAGAACAAGCCAGGGATTGAAAAATCAGGTGCCATAAGGACTGCTCTTTTGAAAGAAGGACCCTATGGAGTGTCTACACATGTTTTCTTTTGAAAGAAGCTATCGAAAGGGGGCACTCTTCCTGAAATAGGAAAGAAAGAGTGATTTCGAAAGGAGCACCACATTCTTTCTATTTACTTTCAAAAGAATGCTTTTTATGTGTAGGCACTCCACGAGGTCTTTCAAAACAGCTCCTTCTTTCAAAAAAATCTTTTGAAAGAACTTGACAGTGTAGATGCAGCCTTAATGTGTCAATTTATAGCCAGAACACAAATTCTGGAGTTAGCCAATCCACAGAAATCCTATTGCACTTGATTGGTCACTGTTTCCATCATGTAGGTTATCATTTCCATGAGAAAAAATAAACCAGGGTTTTCCCTTTTATTTTAGTTCTTGCTTCTTATATATAGTTTATTTTTGGAAATAACAAAAAAATACCAAATCTGACAATTGATGTGATTTTGAACGAACAGAATATTTAAACTAATAGAACTACAATGCATAGAGGTTCTTAAAAGCATACTGTGTGTGCATGCAATTGTACAGAATGTAAAAGAACAGTAATTTCCTGTTTGTACTTTTACCCTTCTTGCTGTTTGGTAGAGGTATTTTTGGCTCTTCACCATTCGCATTTGTTGCACTGTATATGGAAGTGGACTGTTCCTTTCTCTCCATTAAGTGTGTTTGCCTGTTAGCCAGATATGCAGTTTGGCTTGGTGAGTGGTTGTTGTCTCTCTGAAGTAAAACAAACTTTGACATCATAGGCTGGACTCTGTGTTGCCTACTCAGCAAACCATACCCCATGCACCAGTCCAATGGTACCGTACTGGAGCCCTTTTTAAAAAAAAAGAAAAAAAAGATAAGAAAAACAGATCTTCTAGAAACATTTTTTGGCAAAAAAATGAAATGGCTATCAGAGTAACTCAGGTAGGAGAGTTTTCATTTATCTGAAGTATCCCTTGAAAAAGTCATCTCTGTTTTTTTACGTCTCATCAGCAATCTGTGTCCACCTAACATTCAGAAGGCATGTCAGCCTTCTCATTTAAGTCTTCACCAGACTGGATGTGGGTAGTTGTGCCTAGGGAAGTTTAGCAGGAAAATTAAAGCATAATCCGAGAACAGTGCTGAAGTTCAAAACCCAATAGCAGATGGGAAAGTTGTGACATTCACTTTATTATTTACTGGCCATAAGTTTAACAAATTATTTTGTGTTCAGTCAGAAAACATGACATCCTTTCCACAGGCCTTTCTTACTCTTCAGTGGAGAGCCTCCAAAGAGTCAGAGGTTTGGTTCTGAAAACTCGGCTGTTTCTACAATATGCATCTGAACCCACTTTCATGTGGAGAAGAGCTGACGAAAAATGAAACTGTTGGTGCTACAGGAAATTCCTACATTTCAAAATTTTGTGGGCATGTGATTTCCACAACATAATAGCACTTCAAGCAGAGGAGAGACCTTGGGAGACATAGCCCAGGCAAGGAGCTGGGCTTACAGAAGAGAAGGGGGTACGAAGCACCTGAATGCCAACTACCAGGAGATGTTGTGGCAGCTCATGTGGATAAAGATTAATATCACACTGACATGGAATGAAACAGAACACATTGCTTCAGTTTTCCTGATGGTAAATTGAAAATTTTCATCAGTCAATTTCCCACACACACACGCACTTGCTCTCCAGACCCCTTTTCCATTAAAAAGCTCCCTTTGATAGACAATTCTCTACATGCTCTAATTTGGAGGACCTTTTGCAAGATCAGAACTGGATTCTGAGAACTCCAGAACTTCCTTAGTTTAGGCTTGGCCCCCACTGTGCAAGCAGCTCCATGGGAGCAGACTCCTTCTCTTGCCAGAGCCCCCACTGACTTCACTGGGGATCCCCGAGTGCTGAGCTCATCGCAAGACCGGGTCTAGACTGCTGATTTGAAAGTTACACATTTGGCCCCGATTGAGAAGAGACCTTATGCATATGCAGAACTTTGAACATCTGAACAGACCCACAGGTACATGCTTTGATGAACTGGGGACCATAACTAACATAAGGAAAGGGAAACGTGAAAGGGAGGCAAAAGAGGGCAACAACATTTAGGATGGGAAAGGAAACAACTTTAACTTTTTTTTTAAAAAAAAAAGCCTCCTCTTAAAATATATTTATTCTAAACTAGGAGCAAACTATTCCATTGATTCTTTGGATTAAGAGCTCTAAAAAGCCTGGTTCTGCCTTCTTCATTGCTGCTGACAACTCCATCACACATGGCCTCCTTCAGTACTTGCTCCAGATTCTCAGCTAATAGGGTGCATTGGTAGATTTGCTTTTTTACAGGATGTTGTATTGCTTCACTGGACTTTTGCCACAGGCATGCAAGCCAAGAAGCGGAGAATCAGTCCAGCTGTGTATTTAATATCAGACAATACTGGAAACATTTCAGATTGAAAATACACTCCTCACTTAGTTCTGGACACAGATCATCTGTAAGATCTGTGGTGGGAGGATCAACACTTTATATAGGACACTAGAGTCTGGAAAAAGATTCCTAAATCTCCAACCATAGACAAAATTGCAACTGAAACTACACTCCAACTCTTACTCTAATTAACCCCTCAGAGTCATCAAAAGTCAATGGGACCATTTTCCAAAACCTGTCAGTTTAGGATTGCTACGTTCTTTCATATCCCGCAGAGCATCTCCTTTGTTATTGTTTGCCGTGTTAACAACTTTCTCAATTGTAAAGTGAGACGAGTTTCACAAAGTTTCTCAATAACCAGGTAGAAGACAGTTCTGACTATCCTCTTGTGATCCTTTAACTACGTGCCCACCATAGATAGCACAAACAGATACCAGATATTCAATCCAAATGTATGACAGTCTGTAGGAGGAAAGCAAATGCTTAGGTATTTGTGATAACTAGGAATTGGCAGTGGCAGAAATCTTGGCTTTCTGGCCTAAACAACTGTCAGCTACTTCCCCTCCTTTTAAATGTTTAACCAGGTTCCATTGTGACTGAATGCACTGTACTAGCATTAGGCTTATGCAACGATATTGGCATTATTATCCTACAAGAAAATGAATAGCAAATGCTGGTATGTTATTCATCAAGTAAAAACCCCCACAGGGATAATTTGCCAATCGATTGGACACCAACTTCCATTTTTAAATGCTACACTGCTTTCTGGTTTGGGGGTCGGGGGGAATAACACTTTAAAGAAATAAAATATGTTACATAGCTGAAAACTAGTGAGGTTTTAGAAGTCTACAGTTTTCCCACAGACATGACAGGCAGAGCCAAAATTGTAATGTGCACCCCACATTCCCACACTCAGGGTAGCATCCAGAGTGCTGCAGAAAGCTAAGCCAGGTTCATTTGATGCAAGAAGAGAAGCATCCTCAGCTACTGAGAGGACAAATAGGAGTCGAGCGCTGCTGTTCCCTCTAATCTTTTCCAACCATGTTCAGAATAAATTTTATGTGCACTGAGGCATGTGCAAATAAGCACCAGCAGTAGAAACAAAAAAGCTATCTGTGGGCACTCTGCTAATTAGTTGGGAAGCATTTGATTGTCTTTGGAGTAACTGCACAAGAGCATAGCTTGCAGGGAACACTGCTCAGCACCTCACTGAATCAGCCTTTAGATTAGTTTGCATGGACGTGGATTTGACTGAAGTATCAGGGCCTATCTTAGTGCTGAATACTAGTATTACTTCACCATTTCTCAAAGGACTCTTCCACAACCCATGGCAGCCTCATAGCTGTCTGCCTGTGGGTTGCAGAGGTAAACTGACTTATTTGACTCCACTCTCGTACTCTGAGTGGAGCACAGGTCATCTAAAAGTCTCCTCCATTTCACTCTGTCTCAGGACAAAATGCCTAGCTTTATCCCAGGAGTATCCCAGTTGTTGTTCTTCAGTCTCAGTAGATCTTCTCCGCATTGTCCGAAGTCTTCCTCTTTTGTGTTTTCCTTGCAGGTTCCATTTGAAAGTGTAACGGACTATGCTGGATGATGGTTTTCTGAGTGTGGCCTAGCCATCCCCACTTTCCTCTCTTGATTTGAACATCACGTGGTTCTTGTCCGGCTCTGCTCCGAAGCTCCTCATTTGTGACCAAGTGTTGTTATTTGGTGCAAAGGATGTACTTCAGGCATCTGTTTATGAATTCAGTGGATACTTTTCAAACAGCTAGAGGCCATTGATTTTGCTGGCAATGTTGCTGTCCCTTCACACTGACATGAAAGCATGGCAGAAAAGGTCACAACCAAGATAAAACTGCCTCAATGACTGGCCTGAGAATTAAGAAACAAGCGGTGAATTACTTGTTCCCAAATACCCTGTATGTTCTCTGTTCATGTAGAGAAGGCTTTAATGCCACATTCACAAATTTAATCTGCCCTGCTTATTTCCATTACAAATTCCATCTGTGTTCTATGTGTGGAAAACCCTTGAGGTCAACGGGAAGCGTGAACATTGATCAAGGGCAAATTATGAAAGAGTGGGCCTTTGCAATGCAAACTGTCCAATTGCCATTGATTTGAACAGAGCTACTTTCATTTACACCAGATATGGTTCTGGCTGACAGGCAACAGCACAAATAAGAAAGGAGGAAGTTTTGCATTTGGTTTTCTCTTTGTACAGTGAAGGAGCTGTTACTTGTCCTTTCCATGCTGGGTTTTACTGCAGCTTTATTAATGCATGGATGAATCATTAGCATGATTGAAAAAGTCCAATTCTCAAGGCAAGACTATAATTAGCTTGACAGATTCACCTTGGTTCTCAGTTATTAGGTGAAGGCAGAAAACATTCATAAACATAAAGGATCTTGACACTGCAATCTGAAAATTGCCATGATGACAAATTAATGGGGGGGCAGTATATAATTTCTCATTACAGGTTTTTGCCCTTGTTATTCCCAGGAATTTTAATTTTTTAAATATTCCTTTACTTGGCCATTTTAGCAGAAACTTTTATGTGGCTTAGGAGCCTATTTGGAAACACTTCTTTTTCCAGACATTTCAAACTTTGATCTTTAATTGAAAATGAGAGTGGTCCTTTTTTATCATCCTCTCCAAGACTCCACAGTGTGTTACTGCTTGATTCAGATGTTCATGAAGATATTCTAATTAAAAATCCCAGTGTATTGTTTCCTAAGGAAAATGGTATTTACATGATTATGCTGTATGTCTCAGACAGAAACTCCAAGGCTACATCTACACTAGCAAGTTCTTTCGGAAAACCATACCCTTTTTCGAAAGAACACACGGAGCATCCACACACAAAGGCCATTTCTACACATGCCACTTTCTCCGAAAGTGTCATGCTAATAAATAGTCTGAAATATGCTAATGAGGCATGGATGCAAATCACCTGTGCCTCATTAGCATAAGGTCACATGATTTGGAGTCTGGAAGATGCTCTTCTGGACTCCAAAACAATGTGTAGAAGCGCGGCCCCCACGGGCTCTTCTGGAAGGGAGTCCTCCTTCCAGAGGCCCCTTCTTCCTGAAAATTTTCGGGAAGAAGGGACCTCCGGAAGGAGGACTTCCTTCCGAAAGACCCCCTGGGGGGCCGTACTTTTACACATTGTTTTGGAGTCCGGAAGAGCGTCTTCCAGACCCCAAATCATGTGACCTTATGCTAATGAGGCACCGAGAATTTACATACAAGCCTCATTAGCGTATTTCAGGCTGTTTATTAGCATGCCATTTTCAGAGAAAGTGGCATGTGTAGAAACAGCCAAAATGTGCTCTCTCAATCCAAAATTGAAAGAATGCAGCTTTTCTTCCAAAAGCCCTCTTCTGCTCCTGCATCAGAAAGAGCACCTCCTTTTGAAAACTTTCTTTGAAAAAAAAAGCATGTGCAGATGCTCCATGGGCCCTTTTCTCAAAAGAACAGTCCTCATGGCACCAGATTTTTTAGTCCCTGGCCTGTTCTTTTCATAGAACATAGACTCTGTGGATGCTCTCCATTGAAAGAGCGGATCAATCTTTCAGTCCACTTTTTTGTGCGTGGACGTGCTCTTTTGAAAGAAGATCTGGAAGAGATCTTCCAGAAGATCACCCTTCAAAAGATCACTGTAGTATAGACATGGCCCAAGAACATGCTGGAAAGAAAGAGAAAAACAGAAAACATTTATACTGAGGGAAGCATTACATATTAAGACAACAGTTAGAACCCTAGGGTCAGAATTCACTCACCAAGACTACTGCTGTCTAAACTCTTTCATTTGTCATAGAGCTGGAGTACCATTATTGACAAATTGGTGTTTAATTTAGCTGATCCAATGAGAAATCTAGCCCCATTTTTGCCATACAATTGGCCCAGTTCTTCACTTCTCTCCCAGGCAGGCCTGCCAGGGGAGCAGGGGGCAAAAGGGGCAGTTGCCCCTGGGCCTGGTGTTTGGCAGCTCCAAACCCCTTTAAAACACCATGGTAGCGCTGCTCTGGCTACGCACAGCTGTGAAGGTGTTGCGTCCCAGCGCCGTGGTCTGGGTAATGCTGAGGGCTGACTGCCCTTGGTCCCACCCTGTCTGTTGATTTTGGCCTCGCCCCTTCTGTGGTGCAGAACCAGACCCACCTTCTCACCTTGCCCTGGACCCTGTGGTGGCTCTCAGAACCGCTGCTCTCAGGCAAAAGTTCCAACCATGTGAGAGAAATTTCACCGGTTTGTTTCAGTAAGAACTCCAGGATTGGAGCCAAAGCAGAGACCAGCGCAAGAATATGGTATCATCTGTATCATAGATATCAAACTACTCTCATAAATTTAACCTTGACATGTGTTCTCATGTCATTTAAACGTCTTGAGACAAATTCTGCTGAATCTTACTGAACTTTCAGTAAGGTTACCCCAACATAACTGAAAGCAGAATGTGGTTAATGTTTTTCTGACTGTCTCCTATCCTTTTTAATACCAAGTACATATTTAGGAGGGGATAATTTTATAGACTTCATTTGGGCTTGCTATAAATATTTACATTTTCTGCTATTAACGTTTCTTCATTTAAATTACATTTATCTCTAGTAAAATGTAGGTCACACAATTTAGCTGCTTGTAAAGCTGTGCAAGGATTTCCACTCGCAAGATGAAAGGGATAAAATGTTTCTCTTATTGGGTTTCAAGAACAAAAATTAAAAAAAAATTACTTTGAGATGTGGTTTTTGAGAACTTTACTGGGACGAAATCTGCTATTTTGCTCCAGGCACATTAAAAAGTTTGCACCACTGAGAACATAGGCAATGTGTCAGGGTGCACAGGGGGTTGCACACACACCCTAGTGTTGGGCCTCCCCACACTCACCGTCAGCACCATGCTGCTTCCAGTGGGTGCAAGGGCAGTCCCATCCCTCCCCGAAAAGTGTTGCAGCTGGAGAACAGAGCAGGCTTCCTAGCTCACGCTAATCCCAGGCCACTCCCCTCCAGCACTGGGGGGATGGGGGCGTGGTTTGCCTCTCACTCACCAGAATCACTATGGTACTTCTGCAGGAAGAGGCAGGCAGGGGTGGAGCAGTGGCAGAGAACAGGTTGGACATGGGAGAGAAATGGGGAAGGGCAGGGAGAGGCTGAAGCATCACTGGTCACCTCTGACTGAGAAAGTGTCAATGTGAAAGCCCCAGATCCTCCACTGTTCCTGATCAGCCAAGCTCCATTGACTTGATAGAACTATGCCAATTTATATAACCCAAGCTTCCTGCCTGCCGTGTGTGATGCAATTTAAGCTTTCCAGATCAATCTGTGAAATCACTGTTCACCTTAAAGGAAGCACAGGACAAACATTCACCTTCCCCAAAAACAACATTGTTGCACAACTAAAAATTTGATACACAAAAGGGCAGCCCAGCTTGGGAATTCTCCATGCTCAGTGAGAGAAAGGCTTCCAAAATATACCATCAATGGCAATAGTGACACATTCCATTGAAACATTATCCTAGCTAACCCAAATTTCACTGTAGGATCTTAGGATAATAATCCTCAGTGAGGGTTAGTTTTATGCCAGCAAAGAGGTTTCTATATCAAGCCATTTCAGCACAAGAGCTGTTCAAAAACATTGCAAAATTGTTTCCATCTAATCAGTCTATCATGGGGAAAGCATTTGTTTTTCCATATTTCAAATTCCTAAAAGCAGCTGAGCTAGTTTTCTTCAACCTTTCCAGAAATATTCTCTTCTGGGCAGAGACTAAGCCTAGAAAAATTAACCCTGGCAGATGAAAGTTTCAGAGCTATGGGTTTGCAGACAGTTGTCAGCAAGTTAGGAGTGATGCCAACAAGAAGTTGACATGAAGACTGCCATGAAGTCTTAGCTATACATGATACCCCCGCATTTCCACTATGATTAGTCAGTGATCTGTATTTAGTTGGAATTTCTGTACCTATATCTTGTTTCTTCTGGTTGTTGTCTTAGGCTACGTCTACACGTGAAGCCAACATCGAAATAGCTTATTTCGATGTATCAACATCGAAATAGGCTATTTCGATGAATAACGTCTACACGTCCTCCAGGGCTGGCAACGTCGATGTTCAACTTCGACGTTGCGCAGCACCACATCAAAATAGGCGCTGCGAGGGTACGTCTACACACCAAAGTAGCACACATCGAAATAAGGGTGCCAGGCACAGCTGCAGACAGGGTCACAGGGCAGACTCAACAGCAAGCCGCTCCCTTAAAGGGCCCCTCCCAGACACAGTTGCACTAAACAACACAAGATACACAGAGCTGACAACTGGTTGCAGACCCTGTGCCTGCAGCATGGATCCCCAGCTGCCGCAGCAGCAGCCAGAAGCCCTGGGTTAAGGGCTGCTGCCCACGGTGACCATAGAGCCCCGCAGGGGCTGGAGAGAGAGCATCTCTCAACCCCCCAGCTGATGGCCGCCATGGAGGACCCGGCAATTTCGACGTTGCGGGACGCGGATCGTCTACACGGTCCCTACTTCGACGTTGAACGTCGAAGTAGGGCGCTATTCCGATCCCCTCATGAGGTTAGCGACTTCGACGTCTCGCTGCCTAACGTCGAAGTTAACTTCGAAATAGCGCCCGACGCGTGTAGCCGCGACGGGCGCTATTTCGAAGTTAGTGCCGCTACTTCGAAGTAGCGTGCACGTGTAGACACAGCTTTAATGTTGCAAATTCAGTTGGGAAAAGCGATTGAAAAACAAACTTGGTGATCTGTTCTAGGTGGATAATTCATTGTTCAGAGATTCCAGTCATGGCTTTCATCTCAGGTAACACTAAATTGATTTCTCACTCTTCAACATGTATACCTGATATTAGAGGTGAATTCACTACCACTGCCACTTAGTGGGGATGCAATGCAAAGAGCTTTAAAAAGTCATAATACAATACAGCTCATTGAGCTAAAATGTAAGCTAAGCTTACCATGTCGTGTAGATCTCAGTCCTATGCTCTGGACAAAATCTGAGTAGATGGGTGTTGCAGTGCAGTTCCTTCACCAGTCATCCTGGGGACAGAATTTTATACCTTCAGGCTGCAGGGCTAGCAGATATGTTTCTCAGCCACTGCCTGACCAACTGACTGGACTGAGTCATCAATTGACAGATCTCATCTTCTAGGACACCATCAGTGAGCAACTAGACAGTCCTTGGTCTGCAAATCCAATCTCAGATCTCACATAAAAATCCACCATCTGTGAGGGCCATGCCCTCTTTTCAAACCCTAAACTTTTCTTGTAATGAGGAATATGTTGACTCTCGAAGCATTTGAGAGCTTGTGCAATAGTTTGCCACAAACTCAATCTGCTCTGAGACATTGTTTTTAAATCACTGGGAGATCTGCCACAGGACTTCATGTTGGCTTTTACGATATCTTTATAATGCTTATGTTGACTGCCAATAGAATGTTTTCCACAAACAAGCTGGCAAATAAAACACCCATCTTCAGTATCTGCATGTCATCCATCTTCATAACATGACAAATCCAGCAAAACTGTTTGTTCGTATGCATTGCTTCGCTGCCCATGATGTCACACAGTTTAAGGACCTCCATATTTGGAGTTCTGTCCCACCAATTCACAGGAGTGCATATGGAAGTGACCAAGTTTCAAAACATAGTAGTGATACCAGGTCCATGACTCCAGAGCATACAGCAGAATAGTCATGACAACTGTCTAATAATCTGCTACCTTCATATGAAGTTTAATATCATGGTCATTCCATTAGCATTCCCCAGCCGCTATTCCAACATGAGTAACTCCCACAGCTGGTGCAATCTTCCATCACCTAGTGACGCTCAGGAATCTTGTCAGTAAATCGGTTTAGCTATGGAACCACAAGCCATGTGTTCTGTGCCTTCCAGAGCCAACCACAAAAATTCTTCACCAGCCTGGAGCATAAGCACAAGCAAACATGGATCACTGTCTCTCTGCTGTGTTCTGGGGGTGCAGTCCCTCTTCACAAGCTCTTTTCAGCCTTCCTCACTCCGACTGCACCACACAACTGCACTGGTTGCAATTCCATCAGTACTTTCTGTGATCCAGAACGATACCTCTCTTGGACAGCCATGCAGTCTAGTACTAATTGCCTGTTATCATGGATGGACTCGCAGATCATCCCCACACTTGGCCCGTATGGTCCCTGGGGGGGAAACCCCTTCATTGTGACTGTCCTTTTGTGGGGTTCACTATCTCTCAGAGGTTAAGTCTCTCCACCTCCTGGAACTGCACTTTTCTGAGCCTTCAGCATGCTTGTCTCTCGCCATGGGCCCCCTCAGGGAGTTCACTCAGTCTAGATCCCCAAGGCCTCTGTTCCCAGAGGGAATAGACCAGCCTGGTTCTCTGGACTGGATCAACTCTCAGACAAGTAAAACAGGAAGGTTTATTGAGCATAACAATACACTGTGGGAACTCTCATGGCCTGTAGGCTTGGCCTCCCTCAGGGCAGCATGTGCAAGTCTCCCCTGCATCCATTCGGGCTGCTCTCTCTGCCCAGTGCAGAAGCCCCCTCCTTCCAGCTGAGCCTCTGAGATCCTTTCCCAGCAGCTCCTCCCCTGTCCTTCCTCCACATAAACTGAGTTACTTGGGCCCCTCTCTGCTCTGCCTTTCCTCTCATCCATCCATTTGTGATGCTGACAGACCTGGGTTGCTAGCCCCAGGGATAGAACCTGTGAGCATAAGGCCTAAAGCCCTACACTCTACCATGTGAGCTAAAGGCCAGCTGGCTCTCAGCTGAGGCTGTAGATCAGAGACTTCACTCACCCCAGATGAGGTCTCAATGCCTCTGGGTACTACACATTGTTCCCCCTGGCTGGAACTAGCTGGTCAGATCACTGAGATCCTTTGCCCAAAGCCTGTTGTTCTTCCACTCACCAGAACCAGCTATGCTGCCTGAGCAGGGTCTCCCAGTCACTAAGTCACCAGTTGCTGGGGTCTCCATCCTCCAGGCTGCTAGCTGCAGTCACAAGTTCTGCACTGGTCCCTGTAATAACACATTTCCTTTCCCCTTACTTCAAAGGGGTAACACCCAGGGATACGAAGCCCTACCCGTGCTGCATTGCAACCCTTCGCAAAATCCAACAAAACCCCCACTTCAACACACCTGTGTAATGACTAATAAACACCGCCATCTGATTTTTAAAAGAGACATGATTTAAATGTCAGTAGAAGCCAGAAGTTTGCCTTTGTTTGCACAAAGCATCCAGCGTTCCTAAGCAGATGTAAAAATGCTTTAAAAACTAACACTGAAAACTTATTTTTGAACAACTCAGTATATCCATAGAGAGCTTGTTACACTTTTGTAGCTTACTTTCCAATGTCATACAGGCATGGGTTTTCTTTCAAATATGCATCCTGACATTCACACACATATGCTGTTGGGTCACATTCTTTCCATGCTAGTTGTATATAGTACTGTGTATTAGAGCATCATGGAAAAATTAAGTTTCCAAATGAGGAAATAATGAATACTTAAGAGCGTGCTACAGGTTGAACCTCTCCAAGCCGGCACTCTGTGATCTGTGATTCAGCAACATCTGTGATCTATCATGATTTTAGTCAGCAGGATGTCCACTTATCAGGGGTTTGGCCAAGTATCCTGTAGTCCCATAAAGTTTGTTTACAGACACCAGTCCTGGTTCTCAGTGGTCTGTCCTGCTATTTAGCTGTATTTTACCCCTAAATGTCTGCTAGAGCCCAGTAAAGAGCAGAAGTGTTGGTAATGCTGCTAGACAATATTGATCTTCTATGGCTCAGCAAATTCTCTGGTTCAGCACTGGTCAGGCCCAAGGGTCCTGGATCAGAGGTTCAATCTGTACACACAGCATGTAGAAATCAAGCACAGTTGCCATAATAGCTCCTTTTCTACTGATAAAATTAAGCACATGATTGCTTGTGTCATATTTATACTGTCCCTGAAGTCATTACTACAGGTATGTACAGATGTGAGCTACTGAGGAACCATGCTGCCACGCTGCTCTCATTTTTCAAGGAACAAACTAGAACAGGACAAGCGGGAGGGGAAGAAACACCACAAAAACAGCAAAACTTCTAGTAATTAAATACCAGGAAACAAATAACAGCTTATATAGCACCATGACACTTTGGGAGAAGTCAAGGCCTTCATACAACTTAAGCCCCAACTAGTGGAGTCACAAACAGCGAAGGTTTTCATGGTCAGCCTTGCATAGGTTGGGTTGCAGGAGGTGTACTGAAGAAGTGCTCACTGACTCCATGCATGCTCAGATCTAGTAACTGCCACATACTGTGCACAAGGTGTGGCAGGACTGCACCCCTTACTCCAGATCATAAGCTAGAGTAGCAGGCGCAGAGGGCTGCACTGGAGACCTGAGCTCTGGCTCTTCAGGCCCAGCCTTAGGGCAAAACAAGCAAGGTGGTTGCCTTGGGTCTTGCACCTTCAGTTCCCCATGCTCCAGTTGAATACACCATTCACTGCCCACTGGCCAGGCCCCACTGTCAGTGTGCCACCTTGAGCCCTGCCCACTAGTTGGGCCCTGCCTGGGCCGGCTCTGGGTAGTCTATTCCATCTTACACATAGCACATTTAAAACACATAGCATCCAAGTATTTGGGCTTTATTCAAGCAATATGAATGTTGCCCGTAGTAAATAATTGCATAGTTTCATAGAGGTGAAAGCCAGAAGTGACTGAAAGATATCTAGTCTTCCTGTGTATCTCAGATCACTAATTTTCATCCAAATACTCAAAGATATTACCTAAAGCAAAGCATTTGAGTCCTCAGGAGACTAAAGTGTGCGTGAGACTAAAGAGGGTGAATGGGAAAGACCAACATACCAGTAATGACAGAGGACACTGCAGTTGGAAAGAATTGATTAGATGAGACATGCCTAGATGATTCCAGCAAGTGAACTGTACCCACTGCTGCAGAAGAAAACCCTGAAGGTATCAGCAAACCTGACCTGAGCAAAACTGTGTGGAAAATATTTGTTTCACACGGTATATGGGCGAGTCAGAGGAAAAAATGTAATAATATAGTAAATATAAGTAAGGGCTTCCCATTCACAATTTCCAAAGTATTGTACAAGCTAATTCAAAATGACCTATGGAAGATATTAACTCACAATGACCTACACTCATGGAAGATTGTTCCAGTTAAAAGAATGCTGAGATAGGATACTATTAAAATATTGAGCTATTTGTTCTTAATTTTTTTATGCAGTGGCATTGTAGCTATATCAGTCCCAGACTGCTAGGCTATGTCTACACTGGGACAAAACTTCCAAGTGGCCATGCAAATGGCCGTTTTGAAGATTACTAATGAGATGCTGAAATCCCCTTATTCCTATCATCTGAACCGCAGCTGGTGGCATGCTAATAAGGCACTGAATATGTATTTCAGCACCTCATTAGTCATCTTTGAAATGGCCATTTGCACGGCCATTTCAAAGTTTTGTGCCAGTGTAGACATGACCCTAGAGAGACAAGGTGAGTGGGTCCTTTATTGGACCAATTATGGTGAGTGAGAGAGAAAAGTTTTTGAGCTTACATAGAAGGAAACCTTCACAAGATGATCCTGGAAGCCTAAATTAATAACTTTGCTAGATACTAAAAATAATGGATGCAATAGACATATTAGATTTATGACATATTACAACAATGTGTAACTGACTAACACCCCCGCTCAGGACTCTCACTACTTCCCAGTGGCTGATAGGTATTGAACGTGGTCCTTTGGACTAATCATTAACTACATATGCTGAACAATCAGTTCCACTTCCTAATTAGCTGAGTACGACTCCTAGACCTAAGAAGAGATCTGTGCAAGCTTGGAAGCTTATCATTCTCACCTACAGAAATTGGTCCAATGACAGATGTTACATTCAAGGAATAGGTGTGAGGTGTATCTGGGGAATCTAATTCAAGTCAGCATATTGCCTTGGACTATAAGATTCATAGAATCATAGAATCCCAGGGCTAGAAGGGACCTCAGGAGGTCATCAAGTCCAGCTCCCTCATCGAGTCCATCCCCAAATGCAGGAGAAATCAGGTGCAGCTGTGTTTAACTCACTTTTGTAGGCGTAAAGCAGCACTGTCTTACCCAAGTAACTGCACAAATATGGGTTTTTATCATTCACACAACTTAATTTGGATTTCAAATAAATGTTTGTGCACCAAATGTGGGTATTTCTAAGCAAAGTACTATATTCATTAGATTTTTCAGTTTAGGCATAATGCATATAATATGATGGTTTGCCCAAGCCACTAGTCCTTAATAGGGGAAGCCACCCCTACTTACTATGGGCAGGTCTACTCTAGACCTTAAAGTCAATCCTAGACACAGAATTCAAGCTACGGCAATTGTGTAGCTGGAATCAGCTTATCTACCATCGACATATCTGGCTGTCCTCAGAAACTCTCCCGTCAACCTCTCTTACTCCTCATGAGGATGAGTTCAAGTGTTGACTATCAACCTCTGATAGTTCAATTTTGTGCACCCCCCCAGGCATGCAAAATTGAACCCCACATGATCATCCCTGCTCTCCCAGTATGTGTAGATGCACCCTAAGTAGACAAACTTTAACAGAGATTTCCCTACAAAAACAGTGGGAAACTGCAAAGACTGAGAAACACTCCTGAAGGAAAGACCCTGACATCAGGAGAGTTTGGGAGTCTGGAAAAAGATAATGATCTATGCCTCAGCTCTGGGAAGGAGAGCTGAGGACTCCCTACCAAAGGGTAGAGAGATACTGATCTGGAGATGGGAGTAGGCCAACAAGTACCAGGACTAAATACATTGGACCTTACAGAGTCTGTCCCTAGCTCAGCTCTCAGTTTTAGTGTGTAACTGAGGGCAGGAATCGCCCCCTGTGAATTAACAGGAGCAACTAGAAGCAAAAATCAGGCCTCACAATATTTTTACTGCATAGTAAATTAACACATCTCTCCCTGTCACTTCTGTAGGTAAAGGCAAGAAAGCCCATGAAACAGACTTTTTTTTGCTAATGAACTAAAATATCAAATCACACTTAGGAGACTACACTTAAAGTTGCATCCATAGCAAAGCCCTGGCAGCCTGGACTGGCATGAGGTTGTGCCACAAAATGTCATCTGATAGTATCAACTCCTGTTGAGTCTGGAGCTTTCCTAGGGAACTATGCCAAAGAAAATTATAGCACTTGAGACTCCGAGTGGCACCTTGCCTGGGATCCCATGAGCAGCCAGTGGCATTACATAAAAATTCTGGAAGCCTGCTAAAAAAGGACTAGTGAGCACTCATAAAGCAAGAAGAAGGGGATTGTGGGAAGCAAACATGACAAGTTTTTTGCAACATGTACAATCCTAAAAGGACAATGTGCTTTATTCACCTCTCAGTTGCAACGGGTCAGTAAGGATCTGATCCAGCTCTACTAAAGTCAGTGGAGGTCTTTCCATTGCCTGCAGAAGGCTTTGGATTAGGCCCTGGAACAGTGGTGATGACCTGTGGCCCACGGGCTGCATGAAGCCCATCAGGATTCTACATTTGGCCTGTTCAGTCCCCTCTACCTCAATCTTCTGTGCCTTTCATGCATTGAAAACCCTGCACTTACCTATACCTCCCCCTCCATCCAAGTACCTCTGGAATGCTGTGAATCAGCTGATTCACGGCATTCAATCTCTGGGACAGCAGAGAATGAAAAGGCGTCAGGACACAAATCAGCCAATTCATGGACCTCTGGAATTGCTGGGAGGGAGGGGGCAAAGAAAGGACAAGGGTGCTTGGGGGAAGGAGGCAGGGAAGGGGTTGCGTGAGGGTTTGGGGAAGGGGAGGGGAGGAGTGGAAATGGGGCATTGAGCAGAAGGGAGGGTTGAGTTGCCCTTGGCAAAACAAGAAATTCTATGCATTTAAAGCAAGGGTGCATGTGAGGTGCATGCTGATGAAATGCAACATGGTGAGAGCTGTGTGCCCCTCTACATCTCTATGTTACTTTTGCCGGCAGCTTGATTTGCCCCTCAGAACGGATCGCTTTGTGTTGAAAAAGCCTGATAAAGAAGGAGAATCAAATGCAACACATTTCATCTTATTCTTGGGGGCATGCCTGATTTCATCTTGTGGCCCACTGAGATGAAGGAAGGCCACTCATGGGGCCCACACACTAGACTTGGTTGCCCATTGATGCCCTAGAAGCAGAAAATACACCATGTCAGACTGATAAATGGCAGTAACTATATGTTTTATAATAGAGTTGTTATCAACCTCTGCCCCACCCAGAGAACATCTAAAGATCAAGTCAGGGAAAATACTGTTGTCTGTATTATCATCGCTCTTTAGTTTGTAGTCTCCTGAAATAGGTACTGCTGCGCCTCATGTTAATGAAGAGTGCTTCTGTACGGAATTGTGACTACCTAACTGGGTAGGGTGACCACAGATTATATGAAGAATCAAGACCCTTTTTCGGGGGGGAGAGCAGAGGTTTAGTTACATATTTAAAATAAAGCTCTTAATATCAAGATAACTGGTCCCTGCAACTTTGGGATAAATCCCAGAAAAATAAGATGAGTGACATATGTAACAAAAATCATTGTAACAAATAAGACATGATCGATATAACTTTACATTATGTGGACAAATTTATGAGAATTTGAACACTGGCTATTGGAAAATCAAGGGCAGAAGTGTTTGTAGCAGTCTTTAATAGCAGTTTGCAACATACTTCTGCAGCCTAGATTTGGATATGTACTAGCAAGTTTAAAATAGACACACAAAATCCAAACACAGTACTGTAGAAGTAGCAGCACCTGATCATCCAATGCAAGTTAAAATCAATGACAGGCTGGATCATGGGATCCTTTGCTTAAACACTTGAACAGGGGTTAGTAACCCCCAGCGCATGTACCAAGAGAGGCACATGAGCCAATTTTCATCGGCATGTGAGGTAGGAAATCAGCCCAGCCCCTCCTCCCCCATGCAGCCAGGGGCTTGCTCAAAGCATGTGGATTAACTAAAGACCAACTAATGCTACCAACCACCACCAAAATGGCAACTCTCTGCAGCTCAATTTATTTATTAATGAAACTGTTGTAAGTAGGACTATTAGTGACTTTAAAAAGTATCACCAGCAATTGGACCATGCTTACATAGAGGGCAAAAGGTCAAATTTCGAAACTCCTTCTGGGAAAGGTTGCTGACCCTGCACTAGAATATTTCTCAAAGCTGGAAATGAATGACTTCATATAAAAATGTGCATTAGGGGAAGATGTTGGGGTTGGGAGTATTGCTAGTACAATGAAGGTTAATCCTGCCAATAAATTAGAGCAGTGAACACAAACTGGCTTTACTTCTCTCTTTCAGCACCCTACTAAATTATTTGGCCTGGAGACAGGGGAGATAATTTTGGCTTGGGGGAAATCTATTCCCATGGGCCCACATCACACACCTCAATCACACATTCCTTGCTTGTTCCCCTTTCCGTAGCTGGGTGGGCTTTCGGGCATGGAAAGTTTCAGGCAAGCTTCACAAGCAGTAAAGATCTATGCTGTAGATAGAAGTTCCAGAGTGCAAGTTAGAGAAATTTGGCTCTTACATTCTGTCCAACCACAAAAATGTCTTCTGAAGTCTGGCCTTACGTGTGCTCTTTCTTTGTGATCTTACTTCTCTTTTAATCTGTTGTACTAAAAGAATGAGTGGGGATGAGTTATGTGCTGATCAATGAACAGTTTTAAGTAAGACAGTAATGGCTAGAGGTACTTGCTGCAGTTTCCTCATGAATACTCACAACTGTACACTACATATATATTTCCTTGTCACTGTATCTTATTTAAAATATACTCAACATACAAGATACTGATTATTTCTCTGCTTTGCTTAGCAGAGATACATCTTAGGAAAACATAATGCATCCGCATGGAAAGTATATCCACTTTTCCATTGCAAACCGAATTAAGAGCCCAGCTTAGAAAAGACTTATGGCTGGGCTAAGGCTGTTGCTAGTACTAGTTACACAGAAAAATCACTCCACATGCATCTTCACTGCAACCCCCATCAGACTGACATCCCTCTGCAGGCATATGCTAATCCACAAGTGGAATACTCAGGAAATACTTGGAATAGTCAGGTGTGCGACACTAACGTTGGCCTCCAGTTACTTATATGAGAGATACAAGGGACTTGGTGGCTCATTGACATCAGCAGAATTTCAGGATACTATAAAAGGGAGATGATTTTCCAGGGACAAGTGTTGCTAATCTCTTGCACACATATCTTCTCCTGAAGCTGCAAGTGTAATGCTTCTCCCCCCATCTCATGTTGTGCATAGTGTAAGTCAACAGTGGCCAACAGGTGGCTCTCAAGCCGCATGTGGTTCTTTGATCTGCCACATGTGGCTCTCTCAAAGCCACAAAAGAAAAAAAAAATCCCTCTGTAAATTCCCACTCCCTTACAGGAGGAAGGAAAAATTGAGAGGAGAAGTGCAAACAGGAAATGATGTCATCACGCACAGGATAGGCTCGCGGCATGTATCAGCCCCCAACCCCATCCTCCAATGGAGCTGGGCTCCCAGACCCTTCTCCTGGGGAGCTAGGCTCCCCATGAGCATTGACCCCAAATGTGGTCACTTCTCACCCTTACCAAGGCTTCCCTCTGCCCCCTGCCACTCCGTCCTTGCCCCAGCACAGTGTCCCCAGCCTTCTCTGGCCCCAGAGCTCTATTTAAAATAAATACTTATATGTGTTTTAGTTTGTACCGGTGGTGCACATAAGAAATTTCAACCTGCCCAAAACAAAATTCAATCTACTCAAGAATAGATATTAGAGGGAACGCTGCCCCCAGCCTTCACTGCCCCTCCATCACACCTGCTGTGCTGTGTCTGCTGGGCCTCTTTCTTGCTGGCTGTGTGTGTGGAAGAGGTTTGAGTATGGCCGCTGTGTGTGGGGGGGGAGGTGGGAGTGTGTTCACATGGAGGATGTGTGTGGGGACCTGAGGATGTTTCCTCATGCGCCCACATGGAGTTGGTGTGTGTGGACCCTGGGGGTTTGCATGTGTGGTGTTTGTACGTGTGTGAACTACTGGCTTGTCTGAGCCTAGGATGCATGTGGGATCTGAGTGTGTATGTATGTTTGTGTGTGACAGCTGATAATGTGACTGGTGTGCGTCCAAGCTGAGAGTGTGTCCATGGTGTGAGTGTGAGAGGGAGCTGGGGTTTCCCATCTTGGGTGCGGGGAGTGTGCCAACTGTGTGTGTTGGTGGGAAGGACAGGTGTATGGCTAGAGAGTGTATACAAGAGGGGTGTAGGCGTGGGGGGTGGGAGTGGAAGTGCACCCCCAGTGTGTGAATGTGTACTGGCAGAGTGTGCCCCCAGTGTCTGCGTGCCTGCAGCCTGGGGAGGAGAGGTGGTGACATGTTCCTGCAGTGTGTGAGTGTAGAGGAGAGTGTGCCTGTTGTGTATATGTGCCATATACGCTCCCATTATAGAGAGACTACGGTCGCCAATGCCCCGTCTCTGCCCTGGTGACAAGACTCTTAGCAATGTCTGACTTTTTTTTAAATGAATGCTGGCTTCCCTAAAAAGGAAGAAAAATGTAAATGCAAGTCCAAAGATGGGGAAGAAAACACAGTTTTTTGAATCAGAGTGGAAGAGTCAATATTTTTTTGTTGAGCACAATGATAGACCAGTGTGTTTGACATGTTCCACTTCACTGAGACACTTCAAATCTTCCAATCTACAGCACTGTTTCACCACGCATCACGCTAACATTGACTCGAAATTTCCAAGAGGTACTGAACTCCACACACACAAACTCAAAACATTGAAAAGCCAAATAGAAAAACAGGGTCTTTCTTTCTGCCCCACTTCCTCTACGAACTTAATACAATTCTGTGGCAACCTCAAAGCCTTCTTTAGCCATCTCCATCTAAAGGAATTCTTCCAACATCAGTTTGACTCGCTTGACCCCCCCTACCAACACCAAAAGAAGAATTCTGTATGGACTCGCCCGGACAGCCATAGTGAAAGTCTGGATTTCTACATTCAATGCTTCCACAACAGTGCACAGATTGACATTATATGCAAACAACACCAAATGAGACGCAATCTCATATCTGATGAAGTGGGTCTTTGCCCACAAAAGCTTTTTCTCCAATATGTTAGTGCCACAGGACTTGTTGTTTTTGAAGATGCAGACTAACTTGGCTACCTGTCTGATACTATGCTGTTCAGAGTCTCAAAAATAACCCAGACATTATAATCAAACCAGCTGACAAAGGGGGTGCTGTTGTCATCATGAATAAGTCAGACTATGAACAGGAGGCTGCCAGACAACTCTCCAACACCATATTTTACAGACCTCTCTCCTCTGATCCCACTTTGAAATTTCAAAAGAAACTACATTATCTACTTAAGGAACTACCTGCTTCTACTCAGGACCTTATTCCCTCAGACACACAATCTGAGTCCCGCCCTGGATTATTCTATTTACCTCCCAAAATCCACAAACCTGGAAACCCCAGATGCCCTATCATTTCAGGTATTGGCACACTTACTACTGGACTATCCAGTTGTGTAGACTCCCCCCTCAAACCCTACATCACCAACACTCTCAGCTATCTCCGAGATACCACTGACTTGCTGAGGAAATTACAAAACATCAAAAAGCTTTCTGACAACACCATTCTTGCCACCATGGATGTAGAGGCTCTCTACACTAATATTCCACATGAAGATGAACTACAAAAAATCAGGAATACCATCCCTGAGGTTATCACAGCTAATCTGGTGTCTGACCTCTGTAACTTTGTTCGCACCCAATTATTTCTGATTTGGGAACAATTTATACCTCCAAATTAGTGGTGCTGCTATAGGCACCTGCATGGCCCCACAGTATGCTAATATATTTATAGCTGACTTGAAATGATTCCTCAGATCTTGTCCCCTATTACCCTTCTTTTACTTATGACACATCGATGATATCTTTATCATTTGGACCCATGGTAAAGAGACTCTAGAAGAATTCCACAGAGACTCTAACAATCTGCAACCCACCATCAACTTATGCCTTTACCACTCCACACAAGAGATACATTTCCAGGACACTACAGTACAAATCATTGATGGCCTGATCAATACCACTCTCTACAGAAAAACCACTGACTGCTACACTTACTTAGATGCTTCTAGCTTCCATCCTGCACACATGACACGATCCATTGTTTACAGTCTAGCCCTGAGGTGCAATTGCATCTACTCTGATCCTACTGACAGAGACCAAAAACTACAAGATCTCTACCAAACATTCATAAACCTGAATTACTTACCAGGAGAAGTAAAAAAAAACAAATTGACAGGGCTAGACGAATACCCAGAAACCAACTACTTCAAGATAGGCCCAAAAAACCCAATAATGGAACACCTCTTGTCATTACCTACAGCCCCCAACTCAAACCACTGCAACACATCATTAAAAACCTGCAACCTATCCTAAATTATGATGCCACACTCCAGAAGGCCCTAGGTGACAGTCCTGTTCTTTCTTATAGACAATATCCCAACCTGATGAGGATTCTCACTAGCAACCACAGGCTATACCCCACTAATACTACTCCTGGAACTTTTCCTTGCAACAAACCCCATTGCCAACTTTATCCACATGTCTATTCTGGAGATACCATCGCTGTACCTAGCCACGTTAATTACAGAATCACTGGCACATTCTCCTGTTCGTCAACTAACATCGTATATGCCATTATGTGCCAACAGTGCCCACACACCATGTATATAGGACAAACTACAAACACTCTTCAACAAAGAATGAGTGGACATATAACAGATATAAAAAAACTCCAAATACACAAACCTGTCAGCCAGCACTTTAACGGAGTGGGCCATCCTGTTAAAGATCAGAAAGTTTGTGTTTTACTGAAACGGGACTTTAACAACCATCTACAGACGGAATACTCAGAACTAACATTCATATTCAAATTCGACACATTAACACGTGGTTTGAACAGGGACAGCAATTACCTGACCCATTATAAGGACTCTTTTACATACTTTGATGTTTCGTCTAACTCTTAACATCCCCACCCCACACACCCCCACCTGCCATCCCTCTGCTCTTCTGATTTGCCAACCTTGATAACAATTTTTGGACCTCTGTGCTTTATATATTGAGTCTGTTCTGGTTGGGCTATGATCTGAAGAAGTGGGTCTGTCCTATGAAAGCTCATTACCTAATAAATTATTTTGTTAGTCTTTAAAGTGCTACACGACTGTTTTTTTGTTTCAATCTCAAACTGTCTCACTGGCCTCCCATCAAGTGTCTTGGAACATAGCGCATGCTAAAAAATCATAATGCAAGGGCAAATTTGCTAAGAAATAACTCGCAGAAATTATTTCCATCCTGTTGCCAGATGATGAAAAAGTGAAAAGAAAAATTTCAGCCCTTCTAATCTCACACCACAGAGTTGAACGCAGAGTTTCTGGCATAAACGAAGCTACTGAATCACAGATATAGTCGGAGCCCCAGAAATGCGATTACCTCTGCATTGTGCTGGATGAGTTGTGTGATGTACAGTACAAACCACAGTTAGCAATATCCATACGGACTGGCTCATCTGCTTGTGTAGTAAAAGATGAACTCCTGGATATTGTTCCATCAAAAGACAGAACCCATGGCATCAATGTGAAAGAAGCACTGGTGGCAGTTGTTGCAAAAACAGATCTGTCTTTACAGAAACTGACCCCTATTGCAACAAATGGGGCTAGATCTATGCTCAGATCTGTCAATGGATTTGTGGGGCTATGGAAGACTGACAACACTTCCCTGAATTCTGGACATTTCACTGGTGTAGAAAAAGCTGAACTTAGGCCACCTCATGAAATCTATGCTCGAAATTGTTGAGTGCATCTCAGACAGGCTCTTAACCATAGATAATTCAAGATTCTTATTGCTGAGACTGAGGTTGACTTTCCTGGGGACCTACGGCTTCATTGTACTGTGAGATGGCTCTCAAGTTAGGTCATATTTCTTGAGCTGTTGGATGCCGTGAATTGTTCATGGGGGAGAAGTACAAGGATTATCCTGAGCTTTCAAGCCCCCAGTGGGTTTTGGATGGGGCATTTCTCGTGGACATGCTGTGTCATGCAGACAAACTGAACCTGGATTTACAAAGTAAATTAAAGTTGCTGCCTGACCTTGTGAAAAGTCTGTGTTCGTAAACAAACTCATGCTGTTCTGAACACACCTTCAAAGTGGGGAACTAGCACATTCTCCTTTAGGGGTACAAACAAGTGCACAAGAAGCAGAGGCCTTGAAAAGGAGCACATCATGACATGTATCACTGCTTGAAAAACTTGAGGAAGCTTTTGAGGAAAGACTTTGTGATCTACAGCTGAAAAGGCCTCAGATTAAATTCTTTGTTGACCCTTTCACTGGTCTGGGTGTTTGAAGACCCCACTGGTTACAGAGGAAGCAGCCATGGAGCTTGAGATAGGTGAACTCTCTGAGGATGACAGACTGAAGTCTTTTCTAAAAGAGGGCACCCATGAGTTCTGGAAAACTGTACCAATGAATAAATATCCCAATGTCAAATGTGTTGCAGTCCAACTGCTATCGATGTTCAGTTCAACATATATTTGTGAGTCATTTTTTTCTGTGCTGAAACGTGAAATTAAGGCATCGATCTAATTGACACACAGGGGAAGGAATTGCTTTGAGTGCCCTCAACTGACTACAAGCCAGATCTGAAGAGGATTGTTGACAAGGTTTGCCAGAAGTCCCACTGAGATAAAAAGTGCATCTTACAAGGTAAAGAAAAAACATTTTTGTCCCACTTATATCTTTTGAATAGTTATTATTGTGAAGTTTGAAGTATTAATTGTTGTATAAAGTCCAGAACAATGCAGATATAAATTCTGCAAATTTCAGTCATTACTGGTTCCAAGTCCTGTAACTTTCTGTAAGTTTTGCAACAATCATTGCCTGTATAACCGTTAAGCTTTGTAACAGTAGCTTTGTTTTATAGATTTAGCTTTGATCTATATAGTTAGATTTCATTCATAAGTTTTGTTTTGTAGCAGCTGCAAGGTCTATATTAAGTGTTATAAGTTAGTAAGAAATTGTTTATAGATATCTATATCTAGTCTATACACTATCAAAACAAAAAGCAAATTAAAGTGCTGCTTGACTGCTTTTTGTTTTGATAGTGTATAGACTAGCACAGCTTCCTCTCTGTTACTATTCAACATGCAAGGCACTACATTTAGCCATTTGAAATGGAGATCCATCAACTACATGAAAAAACTCACCCAGATCCAGACAGACATCATCTTTCTCGCCAAATGCAAGAAAATGGACATTGTACCCAAGGGACTGACAGTGAAAAACCCATTACAATCAACATACTACACTGACTACAGTGAACATCTATGCAACACGCTTTCTAAGAAACTGAGGAACCACTTGATCAAAATCCTTTACAATAAATAAAAGATGATGAAAAATGAACTCTCTGAACTTGAAATTATCATCAATGAAATAAAGTGCTACTTGACTGCTTTTTGTTTTTATAGATACCGCGAGCCTGTAAGAAATACTGGTTGCTCCTTTGTAAAAGAAATGGCTTTCTCTGAAGTGAGCTTCCCTTTGCGTGAGGGATGACAGTATGAATGTGGGTGTGCGTGTAATGGAATCAGTCCCTGAAGCCAGCCTGTCTGGACCACCAGCTGCCAGCCACAGCTTGATGGCCGGAGAATAATAAGAACTGAGCCCTGCAAAAGACCCCCACAAGAAAGAGGCTGTATCAAGAGAAGACCAAAGGCCCATCTTCTGTCTGCTGATGATCCATGGTCATACAGCATCCTGGGGCACTGGGACAAGAGCTATTGAAGTGAAGCATATAAAAAGATGGAAGAAAAAGCTGTAAGGGAGTTCTTCTTGCCATACCCCTCTGCAGGAATTAGTCTCTGCAGGCTGGGGAGGAAAAAGGGGTCCCTGGCCCTGGGATTCTCCCCCTCTCCCCAGGAGGGATGGTACTGACTGCTCCCTGAGCATTACACAGACAAGACGGCAAGCTGACAAGGGGGTCATACAATCAGCTCACAGATTCATGACTACAGCCAGACACACTGGCCCTGCTATGCCTTGGCTTCCTCTGCTATGCCTGTGCAACTCTTCACTTGCATGAGTTTGCCTGTGCAAGGGTACAACTGTGTGGATGTATGCTTGAAAGCTCATTCCCCTTTTTCTTTAATCCAAGAGTGGCACTTAATAAAATATATGTGTGTGTGTAACCCTGGGGTGGTCTCTAGTGAAAGTATGGGAACATTAATAGCCATTAAAATTGTATAATATTACAAAATATTATAAAATACATGCCTTTAAGGTTGTATAATAAATATTATTGTGTACACTGAGCTCTTTGCAGCACTCATGGGTACTTTTTGGCTTTTGATCTCTTAGAGGTTGACCGCCCCTTACTGTAAGTCATAGGAGCAGATCCTTTCGTCCAACATGGCTAAGTACCTAGAAAGCTGGAATACCCAGCTATTTTACTTGGGTATTTGCTGGCATGGAGAAATCATCATGGTATACCTCGCTCAGGTTATCTCCAGAAGACAACATGGTTCCTTGCCTCGCTCCAGTTCTGAAGGGTGACACAAAGCCCCATAACCTTGCCCCTGTGTTGAGCACACCCTATGCACTGCAGCACACCTGAGTCCTTGTTGACATTTTGTCTACTGGACATAAACTTGGGTTAGCCCTTGCCTCGTCCAGCTCCACACCAGGCTCCATGTTTTGGAAAAGTTTAAAGATGGGATGAGTTATCCACAACCCTGGCTCCATGCAACTTTGACTGACATATTTGTATCTTCATCCAGACCAGACATGTACTTCCTATATTGGGCTGAATTAAGGGCCATGATACTAACATCTGGCATTATGGGTCTGAACTGCCTGTTTCATGCTTGTGATTTAAGCAGAGCCCTTCATACACCATCTTGCTGAGGGAGATTTCAAAAGGATATAGAATCCCCTTTTCAACTGATTTTCAGTGGCATTTGGGCATCCACCTGCCTCATCCTTCTGAGTTAGTCGCTGCCATTGATTTCTAATTTAATCTAGCATTCTTTAGATAGATAGGAACTTACATAATTGCATATGGCTATAAAATAACATTAAAGCAAACACATATAAGGTTGTCATTGAGCCCAGACCCCAAAAAATTATCAAACATTTTAAAGGAAGGCTATCGTTTGCACATATTCCAGACCAAAGAACATTTTTAATTGCTATCACAGAATTTCATCTGCATGGTTTTAATTTTATTTTTTAAAGAGAGCACAAAAACTGGCTGCCAATTTTCGTCATGTTTCACATTGAAAATGCTGAATACTAACTCAAAAGCTCTAAAATATATTAATCATTTTAAGCAAACTGTTTTTATATTTTGTGCCTTGCTGTCTCACTCAATGCGTTCCCAGATTTGCACTGCAATTATATTTTCCGTAGCACATAGGAAAAAAACAATAAAAACTTGTAGCCAAATTCATAAAGATTAACACAAAATAGAAACTGTAAAAATATGCTTCAATTTTAGTGTTGTAAACAGGTTTGTATTTTAAGAGGCCAGCCAGGTACATATTCTGTACTGGACAGCTGCCTTTACAACCACATAAGTAATCACCATATGTAGATTAACCCTGTAATAATTAGGCTATTATAACTTGTCTGTCCCTCCCTGCTATGCAGCAAAATTTACCTAAAGAGAAGCATGTGTCTTCTCCTTTTCTCTAGCAAAAATCAGATATATTAACCAATCTGCACCTCTGTGCATATTTTTATTTATTAATAGACATCTCAGTAACTGAAGCTGATCAATTTTTTTCAGAATTTTGACAAACCTATTTTAATTTTGAGTGTCTCTGAACCCCAAAAACTAAGGGACGAAGGGATAACATGACAGTGTGCTTGTAAAGGGATCTTCTCTGCCTGCTGCTAGGGAGAGGATCAGTGTCTGACGCTCCCTTCCCAAGGAAAATCCATTCGGACCAGGCAATTAATAAGACAATCCTGCAGAGGCCTAGAATGACCAGGAGGAAATACTGACCAATTAAAAACAAGCAGACCAGTTAAGAAGCCTTGCCTGCTTTTGCTCAGGGGCACAGCTGGGTGAGGCAGGGACAGAACAGAAGCTCCTTAGGGTTAACCTAGAAGCCAGGCCAGGGTCTTGTCTTAAGCACTTGGTTCTGAAGGAGGAACTGCTGAGCAACCCTGCTTCCCATAATGCTGTATTGCTGGAGCAAAAAGAGGTATAAATTCAAGAGTGGATGGGATTATGCAATCTTGTGGTAAATCTCCATGGGTGATGATTCAAGTTGGAATCAAAGATTCAGCATTATGTCGAGCTGGACAGATTATAGATAATTTCAAGGATCATAGAAGACAGCTGAAGAAAAGTCCAGCTAGAATTCTCAGAGTTCCTGCTAATCCCAAATAAGAGAAGAGAGAAAGCAGAAAATACTAGGGTGAACTATTGCCGATGTGACTGGTTTGGAGCTGAAGGTTTAGGTTTTCTGGAACACTGGACCACATTCCAGTAGGAGAGGGGGCTGAATGAATGGGACGGCCTATGTCTCACTGATAGGATGGCCAATATTCTCCATTACAGACTGGCTGAAGCAGCCAGCAAGATATCAAATATGATACAAAGGCAAATGTGATGTGAACTCAAGTTTACAACTGTCATAAACAAACTGAGCTAGTGTGACAAAGAATGTGACATGGGGAGATTTTTCACCTTCATTTACCAGTATAGGGCATTCAAGTAATAACCGAGAGAAACTAGAAATTCTCATTGACAGGAAGAAACTTGTTGCAAATGGCACTACTGAAACAGGCATGGCACTATTGAAATCACTAGTTATCACCGGTTCAGGAAGGGTACAATGGGTAAAGGGTGGCACTCTACATTAAAGACCACCATTTCCTTTTAATGGTTGTTGATAACCCAAAAGAGCAGGATCCTGAATGCATATGGATTAATGCACAAATAAGAAAGGCCATAGAAATGTATTGGTAGTGATCTGTTAGCCCAACAGAGAGAAAATTCTGGATACTAAAGGGTTCTTTCATTTAGTGGAGAAAGGTATAACAACCACCACCAATACCTGGAAGCTGAAGCTCGACAAACTGAAATCTGAGATAATTTGAGCAGTCAAGATGATTAACCATTGGAATAAACTACCAAGGGAAGGCTGCATTCACCATGTCTTGATGTCTTCGTATCAAGGCTGGTTGCCTTTCTGGAAGATCTTGTGCAAAACATAGGTTCAACACAGGGAACACTAGGTAAAAGTCTACATTTTGTGGCATATATAAGATCCAACTAAATTATCTAGCCTTAAATTCTCTGGCAACATCTACACAAGCAAATTTTTTCAAAAGCGCCAGGGTACTTTGGAAAAATCCCTCAGAGTGTCTACACACAAAATGCATTCTAATGATATTAAATTGGAAGAACTCAGCACTTTTTCCAGTGCCCAGCCCAGATGAAGAATAGAGCCTTTTTCCAAAAAATTATTTTGGGAAAAAAACATGTGTGGGTGCCCCAGAGGCCCTTGTTTTCAAAAGAGCAATCCTTATGGCACCAGATTTTTCAATCTCTGGCCCATTTTTTCAAAAGAATGGATGCTGTGTGGCTACTCTCTGTCGAAAGAGTGGATAAATTTTTTTGATCCTCTGTTTTGTGTCCGGACATGCTCTTTTGAAAGATTTCTCAGAAGAGATCTTCCAGAAGAATTTCTTTCAAAGGATTGCTGTAATATAGATGTGGCCTTTGAGTGGATGAAAAAAGAAGAGAACATTTTTGTAATTGTGCTCATGAACTTTACTTTCTGTTCTTCAATTGGTTGTGAATCTGGTCAAAGTTGTTCAACTTTTGTTATTTTTTCCTTTTTTTTTTCAAGCTGATCTGTATTTTAGCATTTAGAGCAGTTTAGTAACACTATTGACAAATAAAGTTATATAACTCAGCACCACATGACAGAAATGTAAAGAAGCCACGCCCTTTTATTATTCTTCTGGGTAACAGGGTCAAAATTGTGTGTTCTGTAGTACTGCCAAATACACTGGATTGTTTCACTAGAAACTTCTGGTTCCAGAAAACCCAGGATAAAGTTTCTATTAAACACACACATACACTTTGCTGCTATCCACTGGTCACAGCTGGTATTCTTATGTTAACAAGTACTTTTTTGTAGACAAACACATTTTGAGCCTGATTCTCCTCTCAGTTTTAAATGGACCACAGTGGAATTATTCCTGATATATAAGGCAAGTGAAAGGAAAACCAAGCCCAAGATGTGATTTACATCTGCTCCCAAATTCAGTCCTCATTCTGGCTTCTAATTGTATATCTCCCATTTCAAAGAAGACTGGGATGAGACTAAATAATGGGTCATTTACTCAGCTGGTGTAAATGGGCTCCATTAACGTCACTGATATATTCCAGCTGATCATCTGGTCCTATGTCTTATGTATAAACACCTAAACAAATGAACCACTCAAGTTCTGTTTGCTGCTGTGTGTGTGGTCGCAGTATTTAGTCACCTATGAATGACCTCACAGCCACTGGGATTTGTGGACAGTTATGTTTGAGAATCATGAAATTGCTACAAATTTGTACTAGAAACACGTTTGTTATCAGGTTGAGTTCAAGAGTTCACAGGGTTAGGGAAGAGGCACAGACATACGTGCCACACCTCACAGCCTTACTGCTCAATTCCCCTCCATTATGGCCCTGGTCCCTTGTCCCTGAAGGCGTCCTGTCCTCTGGGCTTTCGGCATCTCTTCTTCTTCCTCTGCTGACAATCTAACCCTTGACTTTCCGTAATGCCATTATCCATACTGAAAAGTACCTTAATCCAAGGCCATAGGACTACTGGTGAGGTTAGATGCTATTCAAGTGAGTAAAAGTATCAGAATCCAGCCCTGAGGGACCATTCACCTCTAAACACAAGTGAAATTTGTGAGTCCTTTCTAAGGATTACTCTGGCAGTGGAAACTAAGACTATCACAGAGGACCATTTGTGAGCAATAGCATCTATGTTTTTCAAGGATAAATGCCTGTTTTCATGCACAGATGTTGATTTCTTAGCGTCCTGGATATTGTGAGCCTGTGGAAATTAGGCTCTTTCTGAGTGAAATCTTTGGGACGTGGTAGATAGGACAGTGAGACCTAACTCAAGAACTTCTTCCAGGTCCAGAAGATAAACTGTGCTTTTTTAATCCTCTTTTTCCTACAATCCCAAATAGAAAGGAACTTTAATTGCTTCCAGACACACATTGTTATGAAGCTGGGAGGATGGAGAGGAAGGGAGTCTGACCTTGAACCATAATCACACTGACAGTATTAAATTACTGAAATGTGTACATTTCAGTTTATTATCATGACTCACCATGATAAGATTAGATATAATCATGTAACAATTTTCATACTTCTAGGCAGGGCTATTTTTTGTTTGTAGTTCTGACAGTCATGCCTCAAGAGAATGATGAAAGTGCTGATTAAGGCTTTATTTACATTTTCTTTGCATATCAGTGGCATTGTATCATGGAAGATCATTTTAACCACCTCTCAAGTGCTCTGCTCAATAGATAATGTGCTGTTCTTCTGGAAAACCTCAGAAAAAGCCTAATTTCCACAGGCTCACAATATCCAGGACGCTAAGAAATCAACATCTGTGCATGAAAACAGGCATTTATCCTTGAAAAACATAGATGCTATTGCTCACAAATGGTCCTCCGTGATAGTCTTAGTTTCCACTGCCAGAGTAATCCTTAGAAAGGACTCACAAATTTCACTTGTGTTTAGAGGTGAATGGTCCCTCAGGGCTGGATTCTGATACTTTTACTCACTTGAATTATTTATTTAACCAAGCATGGGACTGGGGGCATGGGGCACATCTGGTGTTCTTGTTACAGTCAGTGCAAATATTCTAATGGACTTCAGTGGGCTTTGAGCCTGGCTCCTTAGGTTTGGATAAGCACCTTCTACTGTGTCAGCAATCATGGTGGCGAAATGGAGCCCATGCAGTTCCATCTTATAATCAGTGTCTACACTGCATGAGTGTTTATTACATTTCCATTTCTAGAGCCAGTTTGCATAAGTAAAGGGGGTAAGCCAACCACCCTTAAAAACAGGCGTTTATTCTGACAATTATATAATGATCACAACAGCCAGTTCTTTAGCAGCAGATCACAAAGTATCACAAGCCCTATTTTATCAATCGGTGCACCAAATTCCTGAGAGTCCAGCCACACAAAGATTGTAATTCCTGCCTCTAAGTGGAGAGAGAAGAATGAAAGCCTGGGAACAAACAAGGTTATTCAGCAGCAGCTTCAATCCTATCTTTATTTTAATTTAAAAAAAAAAAAAAGAAAACAAGAAATAAGATATAAAAAGACCTGTTAAGTCACTCCAGCAGTCAATGCAGGAATCCACTCTGCAGTGCATTCCTTTGTCCAGACTAAATTTAAATGATTAAAGTAATGGAGATTCTACAGTTCATCAGACCTCACTGTTAGGAACATATACTGACAGCCAGTTTAAATTGCCTTTTGTTCGCTTTCATGACATAGCTCCTGGCTGTGCCTCCTCAGACTGACTCAAGCAATTCCTCTTGCACTTTCACTCTACATTCTCCATTCTGGCCAAGCAAAGGCCTGGGCATGTGGGGAGAGGCTGCCAAAGAGGTCCTAAGCCCTCAATTGTGACTCACACATCCTCTGGTCAACTGCTTGCTGAGGTAAAATTGAAGAGTCTCAGGAGTGCTCTGTTCCATGCTGGCTGCCTGTAATCCATCATGGCAGCTGGGAATTGCTAGGGTATGGACACATGTCTTGACAATGGCCAAGACAGTAATGATATGTGAGTTGCTGCAATCGTCCTTCCTATACACTAGGAGATGCTGCCATGCTGATGAATTCAGCGGTGCTGGAACTAAGGGGACTAGAGGTGAGGAAGTATCCTTCAGTTGAAGTGATTTCCATGACTGTAACAGGGCCGCACTCATCTCCTGTAAGTGACCCCATCTGGGTGCATGAATGTGCCTATGGTTGCTCAGTCTGTCTGGCTTTTTGGCTACTTAGCCCTCCAACTGAGTCACACACCACGTCAAATGATCCCTTTGCAGGATATACACTTAAACAGAGGCCCATCTTGTTACCCTCTGTAGAGTACCTCTGTTTCTACTGCTCAGTCTATTCTCCCTTGGACAGGGAGTAGTGGCTCCAAGGCTTCCCCTGCTGGAGATAGTGTCTTGCCCCGAGCTCAGGGCTTTACCTCAGTTCATCAGTCCCCCTAGTCAGTCCCCTACTCTGAACCAGTGGTGCCTCCAGGGCTTCCCCTCCTGCAGAGAGTATCTGGGTCATCTCAAGGCCCGTTTAGTTTCAGCCCTCTCACTGGATCATTAGCATCCCAATTCCTTCCCCAACCAACACCCTGGGATGCCATGAACAAGGTAATATCCTTCCAGTAGCTAATGAGGCCTTGGGGGAAGTTGGTAGGGAGAAGCCCAGTCCTTCCTATGACTCTGGGACCCAGTTCAAGTGACTCTGGATCACTTCGTCATAGGCCTGCAGCGTCTTTGCCCTTACCTCAGGGCTCTATCGCAGTTCTTCAGTAGCTATTGACAGTGCTAGGTGTCTCACCAGATCACCACTTGACACTCTCCATGGTGCCGCTGCTCCCTAAGGCAGCCAGCCACCCTTGTTCTTCACTCCTGGAGATCTCCTGCAGCACTAGTAGCAACTCTGGTCCTGCAGCTCCTTTTATAGTCTTTCCTAGATCCTGATTGGCCGATTCCTCCTGAAGACTTTCTGGCCTTCCTGGAGGACCTCTCTATGTCTTACTCCTCTGGGCTGAGTTGTGGCAAGGCTGCAAGCCTCCAGCAGGGGGCTTCAGGGCCTTGTCCACCCCATCGCAATCATATACAGGGTTTACAGTTTTGTTCAATGGCTTTCAGCACCCCTAATATACAAATTGTTCCGATGCCTTTAGAGGAGCTTACCACTGAGCAGTTAACTTGGCTTTAAAGCAGCTTTGCACCCCAGGGCAATGAAGCAATGACCTTAATGGACCAGATTGCCTGGCCTCTCCTGTGGTTTCCATTTTATCATTGGCAAACTGATCATCAGATTTCTCCCTAGGTCTTTTTTTTTCAGGCAGCATATATTTCTTTTAATCTTCCTTCATAAATAAATCCCTGCTTGAAGTCACAGCTTTCCAATTTCTCTTTCCCCCTCCCCCCCACACTCCACACACACATTCTTTGTTTAGGTTGCCCCACTCAATATTCATTCAAGAGAAGCAAGTGCCTCTTTCAATAGGTAAAATGCCTTCCAGTTATATTCCTACGGTAAAGCTAGAGCATTAGTTTCACTTAATTTGGATTAATAGTTCAGTTTATATTCAAACAGCCATTAACAGAAAATCAACATAGGAATTTTATACAAATTTTCATATCATTAACTCATTTTAAAGAGTATATGCAGTTCGCACTTCAACTTCACTTAATTTTGGACTTAATAATATTAAAATGTGGGGGTTTTGGACTTCTCTGAAGTAATCAATTTGTATCATGTACCCCTGTCTTTTTCTGACTTTGTGCAGAAGTCAATCCCTCAGATCATGATCAGTGTCAATATTTTATTTCATTGTAGCAGCAGAGGTGTCCATACTGGAGCCTGGTGTCTAGCATGAGTCATTTTTATAGAGCACTACCCCTTTGTTTTTTAATCTGGGCCTGCACTTTTTAATGTAACCGTTTTGTTTTAGGGATAAATGAACCCTTCAGCTTTATACAATATAAAATAGACCCCATTGCTCTAATTGGATTCATGCCTGCATGGCTGCAAAGAGGGTCGCAGGCCCACCAATGGGCTAGGGTCAAAGGGGTAACTGTGCTGGGGCCCAGTGATTCAAAGGGCTTGGGCTCCAGAGGCTGCTGCCACTGTTGAAAAAGCAAGGCAAATAACTAGAAGAACCCAAAGAGCTCTGGTTATGTGTACTCCTGGTTGAAAACCACTGCTTTAGAGTTCCCAGTATTTGGACTCATGAAACATTCTTAAAACAACTGCAACAGAGACACTGAAATCATTAGCTTATATTCCATTCAAGTTTATACAAAACATTTACAGGGGTCTGCAACCAAAACAGTGAGAAGAGCCATCTATCCAGATTCTGTCACAAAAATCAATACTTCAAGATCCACAGTCCATATGAATACAAAACAGTCCTCTCCTCATGTCACCACATCCTCATGCACAACTGCCCCACCCCCACGAAGCAACCCCAAGCTCACAGTCACAGCTGCCTGCCGTGCTATTGCCCTGTGTAGTATGCTCCAGAAGGCATGGAAGGGCTGGCAGGGAGGAGGCTAATCTTAGCCCTGCCCCTTCCATGTAAACACCCACCCCATCCAAGAGCGTGGAACTGGCCCCTGCCCTCCTACACACACACTTGGGGCACAGCAATTCTATCACCCACTCCCATCCCCCAGAAGGTTGGGACCTCCCCAGCTTCACCCTCCAGCTCACCAAAGCTGATATTTATCTCTGCTGACTTCAGAAGGGGCCTGTAGATTTGGCTTCCTTCTCCTTCCTCTGACAACCCTCCCTAAGATTCATTAGTGGATATCAGGTGGTCTCACCGATATCAGGTTCTCCAGGAGAATCCAAGGGGAATCTCCATCTCTTTTCCTCTTGGTTAGAGCCTGCTGGTGCAAGAAATGCCTGCTTTTCCTCCCAGACCTCTATTAGTGCAGAGGGAAAAGAGAAACACTCCCTGTTCAGCAGTTACAGTTTCTAATGAGTTGACTGCAGCTATTAGCACATAGATAGACAGACCAATAGATAGATAGATGGATTATCTATCTCTAGCATACTTGGTGTGCACATGCATGACATTTCTAAATGCTACATACAGAAATAATGGTTGCATCAAAACTTTCTATAAAGAAGTCTGCTTTCTTCCATACATTATCACCATCCATTTCATCACACTCCCTCTTCTTCCTTCTTCCTTTCCTTGTCTTCTATTCATGGGTAATGATACCCTTTATTCAAGGCCTGTTATTGGGAAAGAGCAACTGACAAGCTGAGAGACTTGTGTCTTACTTTGGAAATGGCCAGGTTCAGACTCTTTCTGATTCCATCTGCAATTTGTGACAATCAGGGGCATTCCACTGACCATGATTCCACACCTCCCCCTGCTCCTTACCCCCAGTTGTTCATGAGCAACCTGAAGGTCCTGCTGCAAGGACACAGGGAGGAGAACAGAAGTATTACAAAGCTATTGGGAAACATATGAATCACTGGCACAGAGGGACCTGCTTTTACAGCGTCTCCATGCTCAGATCTCCAAGGCTGCAGTTTACAAACATGGCCTGATTCTGTAAGTCGCTCAGGTGACGTCAAAGGTAGATGATGGTGTTCAACAGCACCGCAGGATCAGGACACTCTGGGTTTCCATTGTAGACAATGGCAATATTCCTATTGATTTCAGCAGAAGTCTACAGGACCTGCTCCTGAGAACACGTTAGCACCCAGCAACATATTTACAATACAATACAATACAATACAATACAATGTATCCACAAGTCTATTCCAAGCAGAAAGCCTGATGCCTAGGAGTTCTCTGAGGACACTCGTTTGCAAAACAGATTGGAGTTGGCATGAGACTTGTCTACGTTGGAACTGCTACATCAACACAGCTGCACTGCCACAACTCATCTGGTGAAAATGTTCTATGCCTCTGGAATAGGCACTACATACATGGGTGCTTAGGACTTTGTAATTTACGTCATTTAGAGAAATGATTTATGCACACCCCAGAGCAACGTAAATTACCCTGAAGTAAGTGGCAGCGTAGACACAGCCTAAGTGCCAGACCCTTCCAGATCTCAGGGCAAATCAGAAGTCACTTCACTGGGATTGAGGAAGGTGTACAGGTGTACCTGACACAGGAATCGGACCCAAAACATGTACACTGTTACATTCTAGTCAAACTGATGGGCAGCCTGTGACCAACCCTAGCCTCAATTTTGGAAATATATTAAAAAGAAACAATATTGCTATCTTCCAAAAATACTTATGGTTTTTTCCCCATTTCTGACCCTTTCCACCACCACCAGTAGTTCAGCCATCCTATCCTTTCACAGTGAGATGAGAAGTATTACTGTCTTATGCTTGTCATTAAAATCATTGGTATGACATGATCAATATTGGACATGGCTGTGCACCCACTTCTTGACTTGGCTGATTATTGTTCTTTGTGTATCCCCTATTTTCCCCACCATGATTCTAGACTTATTTATGGCTGTAAAATGGTCTTTCCTGTTTACTGTCTACTGAGGCTAATACTGCTTATTTTATGCAGTGGTTGTGTAATTCTGTTTTTACTATGCCCAGGCAGTAAAAACAACAGGGAAGAAGTTATAAATGCAGCCTTGAAATTCCTAGAGGTATTTCACAGATATTAGCCAAAATCTCCCCTAAATTTGCCACAGATTTTCTGAGACTCTATATTTAGAAAATGCAAATGTTATACCTGAATGAAAGCTTTTGTAAACGCAGGTTCCTAAATTCTGGCTTCACTCATAAAAGCAGAATAACTCTTCCAAAGCAGATAAAAGCAAGAAGCCTGAATTTTCTTGAACCTTGGTCCAATGAGGGGAGTCTCTTGCTAAACTGTTGGAAGGAGACCAAATAATTAAGTACTGATTCTCCCAGCCCACACATACAGTGGTTATTTCAGCTATACCTTGCTAGTGGAAGGAGTAGTTTATATGGGATGGGGGAAGCCTGGGGATATACTGGGGGCATACTCTGTAAAACATAGGCAGTGCCCCTGGCTTTTAAACTCCAGGTCAGAGCGGTCCCTCTGAAAGTTTCTGAGATGCATATAATGTGCATTCCAAGCCAGAATTCAGACCAAATATAGTAGCAGTTGCTGGATTTACATATGGAACAAACCCAGTAAGGTTACATTGTATAAAAGAGGGGGGGACAACACAGAGGGCACAACCCCTGCCTGACCCCGTCTGAAATCTGAGACACCAATGTGGATCTCTTGTGCTGAAGCAGGAACACATTACACACACAAAGAGCCATTTTGACTATAGGCCAGAATAATCTCCATGGAGAGGTTGAGCAGCCGTTCTTCCACAGCATGACTGGCAGAATTCCTGCTTTCTCTATACCATGCAGCTCTTCAGCACCCATGTTAGCAATGTGGGATGGGTGCTTACAGGAGATTTTGTCTATACATGCTTCAAAATCACTGTAGCCTTGCAGCAGGACTTCAGTGCTTGCTATTTATATGGGGAAGTCTCCTCCATTTCTCACTGCATATTATATATGAGTTAATTTATATACCCTTGGAGCACCCACCCTGCCTTTGGAGATTCATGTCACATTTCCTGTTGGCCCCTCCTTATCCTTATGACTACCTACTAAAATGACAGCCATCATCTCTAAAATAAATCACGGTATTATTAAACCTTGAGCAATGTGATTAAATATTTTTGATGTCTCACTGAACTCTGCTCTTAGCCATACGGGGGGAAAAAATGTTTTAAGGGCCACTTTCAGGGCCCAGAATTTAACCCTTACAAAAATGACATTTAAACAAACAAAAGTGACCAGGTACAAGACTGTCTTGGGACCGTCCCCTGCAAGAGACAGAGCATCCTGAGTGGGCATAAGATGTGGATGGGGCCCTCCCACATCTTGAGCAGCTTCCTCACATTGATGACTACGTGTTCCAGTCTTATGGGTTGCGTGGGACAGGGAGCAGCCCAAGAATGTTTTTCTAGACTCCAAAATCTGGTCCTGTTGAAGCCAACTGGCAGAACATCAATGGGATCAAGATTAAGAATCTAATTTTAGACATCAGCATCAGGAGAAGATCCCTTTCGGAGCAATCTGTATCTGCAGTTCTGAAAACACATGACACAATTTGTCATTATCTCTGTAAATTATGCAAATGTAGCCATATTTACCCTGGTTGTATTTGCATGTGGCAAGAATTACAGAAAAGGACCTTACAGTAAAGTCTGTTTTGTCTTTTAAATCTGTCTTGCTTCCTCAGGAGCAAAATAAATATTGTCTTGGCTATGATGCTTCTATTACTGTATTTGTTTGAATAAGTTAATCCTAATTATATCTTTCTCATTTACATTTTTAAAATAAACAAAAAAAGAGAAAAATGAGGGGAAATGTTTGTGCAGAAAACAAAAATTAGTTCTCCATCTAGCCTATGTGCATCCTAGAGACATACTGAAACATCACATTTGTTCCATCCCCAAATCTTTTGGATGTCATTACATTAACCTATAAACCATAGGCTGCTTCTAGACTACAAGCTGCTGCTGGCAGCTTGATGCAAATAAGGGCTCACAAAATTACAAATGGCAATATTCACATGACTAATTTGCATGTTTGCACAAGATAGCCTTTCCAACAAAGGCTGCTGTCGGCAGGAAACAAGCAGTGTAGACATGGTTCTGCTGGTGAAATCCCCCCTTGCTGGCAACCCCTTTTGCCTGGAAAAAATCAGGGATAAGGGTTTGCTAGCAGAACCATGTCTACACTGCTTGTTTCCTGCTGGCAGGGCTATCTCGTGTGACTATGCAAATTAACTCTGTGGATATGCAAATGGGAGTCATTTTGTGAGCCCTCATTTGCATCAAACTGCCAGCAGCAGCTTGTAGCCTAGACACAGCCATAGACTTTAAAGTGAGAAAAGACCACCATGCATCTAATCTAACCTCCTGCACATGGGAGGCCACGGAATCTGACACACCCACTCCTGTAATGGACCCATAACCTTGTGTCGAGCTTCTGAAATCATCAAATCATGGTTTAAAGATTTTAAATCCAACATTCAACATTTAAATCCAACATTTCTGTAATTTTGGCCTTTTGCAATGACTGCCTTCCCCCTCCCAGAAAGCCAACGCTCTCTAAACTTCCAATCAAGGAGCACAGATCTGTTTCTAGTTCTGAATATATAAATCTTACATACTTATATGACCCCATTATCATAGCAGGATCTGAGCACCTTGCAATCTTGATGTATTTATCCTCCCAACACCCTGCCATTAGGCAGGCCAATCTTATTGTCCTCATTTTATAAATTAGTTACTGGGGCACAGAGAAACAAAGTAACTTGCTCATTGTCACACAGGAAGTCGATGGCAAAGTATGGACTTGAACCTAGGGTTGCTAGAGATATGATCTGAACAGTCACCACCAGAATGTTGCTGTTCATGCCCTAAAGCACTGAGAACTGGGAATTACTATCTGTGTCTACACTACAGTGATCCTTTGAAAGAAGGTCACTCAGAAGAGATATTCCAAAAAAATTTCTTTCAAAAGATTGCGCCCGCACACAAGAAAGTGGATGGAAAGATCCATCCACTCTTTCAGTAGAGAGCATCCATACAGCCTCTGCTCTTTCAAAAGAATAGGCCAGGGATCAAAAAATCCAGTGGCATGAGGAATGGGCTTTTGAAAGAAGGGCCCACAGAGCATCTACACATGCTGCTTTTCTAAAGAATCTTTTGGGAAAAGATGCTCGTCCTCATCTGGGAGAGAAAGAGGGCCGGTGGAAAAAGGGCCACGTTCTTTTGATTTCAGATCAGAAGAGCGCACTTTGTGGGTAAACGCTCTGTGGGGTTTTTGTTTAAAGAGAGGCCTGGCTTTTCCAAAAAATCTTGCTAGTGTAGATGTAGCCACACTGTACAGTTGATCTTTACAGTGGAAAAGATGTCTCTCTCCCATCTTGCTCTCAGTGTTGCATAAGAGCCAGTGGCATTCAGGAAGTATATTCCCTGTAAAATCTCACGCCAGTGCTATATGCAGCTGGTGGTACAAATAGACTTTTTTATCTGGATTACACTATTAACCATCATCTGAGATCCATGCAAAGAAGCTAGATGCTAGATGAGTAAGTCGATTGGGCTTCACTCTGCCCTTTTGTTTAAAGTAGGGCATACACAATGCCACTGCAACACCACTTTGTCATAAGCTCCCTTTGCAAGCCCTCCCCCACTCCACTTTCTTCTTTTGCCTTCTCTACATAAACACAACGCTTTCTATTGCCAAGTGGAATGGAGCATCTGAGTGAGTCAATGTGTGGAGCTAAAATAAGAGTTATGCTGGAATGTGAGTGGGATTCTGAGAACATGAACATGGATTTCAAACCTGGGGTTGTTTATTCTAACATGAAAGTGATAAGTCTATGAGAGGAGTCTGGAGCAGACACAGTACATGTTGACTCTTTTTGGAGCAAAGCAGGAACACCAGCTGCTCGCAAGAAGGTACATATGGCTTGCCAAAGTTATTACATCAGCTCTGTTTATGCAATGGGGTTTCACAGTGGGAATGGGCTACCTGGGTTTTATGCAATATGTCAGTGTTGTATTGCTGTTCATTTGGGATTTTGTAATGGGCTGCCATATATTAATTATGTCTCTTCCTTTCCTTGGAGTCATGGAGAGTTCTTCTGCCTTGTCTCTTATTGGCAAGTTTTCTAGTGAGTCTGATTATTTGAGGGAGCAAGTTAATTTTACTTCCTTGCTTTTGTGCAGCAAACTGGTAAAAAATAGTTATCTTCAAAACCCACAGTCTCAAGCTGAAATCTTACAAGAATTGTTCTTGTTCCTGTGAGCTTTCAGCTGCATCCTGGAACCTGAATATAGGTCTTGTCTGATTTTGGCTCTGACTAGAACAAATGTCACATTATGGGATCAGATTCAGAAATCTCAATCTGACTGCTCAGGAAATTCAAAAGCAAAAGCAGTTCCGGTTTTCACCCAGTTCTGAACTGTGGTTGACACTAGCTCAGTAATTACCCTTGTGGTGCTTCTTATGGCATGAAAATGAAGGAACAGGTGCAAAGCTCTGATGATGTAATTCAGAAGTCAAAGAAGTGATGCTGATTGATATCAGCTGAGCTGTATGGGAGCAGAGACAGGACAAGAGACAATGTTTCCTGGAAAAAGAAAAGATATACCATGGGTTAAAGTTAAGAGAATGGTGTGTAACACAGCATCCAATCCCCTTTGCTGTCATAATGCACTCTCCCTCCTATCTCAGTCTGCTTCAAGGACTAATGGGGACCTATAGGCCTCACATGGACATGGCACATCTCAGGAATCCACTGTATCAGCCTTGCTTTTGGAATGATTCTTCTGAATAACATCAGCTAGAAAGACACTCTGGGACAGACCCTCAGCTGGTGCAAATCTGCACACTTTCCTGAAAGTCATTGGAGCTCTATTGATTTACAGTAGCTGAAAATTTGACCCATTGCTTTTTTAAAAAAAATGATCTGGACCTTTAAAAGATGCTCTGGGGTTAAAGGGAGCGGAAGGGAGTGGAAGGGACAGAGTCATGTTTCCCAAACCCCAAAGAAAAACCGGGCTCACCGCAAAAACTTTAAGAGCTTCATAAAACATCATCCTCTCCTACTGACACTATTGCCCAGGCCCACTGATGATGGGGGGCGAAAGGGAGAAACTGTCCCAGGGCTCAGAGATTTTAAAGGGTCAGGGCCCTTTAAATATCTACCAGCGTGCTGGCTAGAGCTGAGGGCTGCAGAGGGCAGTGCACTGCAGTATAGGCGCTGCTGAGATCTGGCTGCCCCAGCCCCACCCCTTCTGCCTGGAGCCCCGCCCCTTCCAGGAGCACAGATTCAGCTTCCCCTTCCCCATACCCCCAACCTTGCCCAGGGGGCCAGCTAGGGAATCAGCTCCCAGGCTTTTGCTACGCAGACAGTCTAGCATACATAGAAGTAATTGCACCACATGTTTACATAACAGAAGAGAAAGGTGACTAATTCCAGATGGTGAATAAGTATTTAGAGCCAACACAGGCAAAGAAATTAAAAAAGCTGTTGGACCCGTTCAGAGCCAGGAATAAACAACAATCAGACACAGAAGCATTATGTTCCCTGAGCTCAGAAAAGAAAGGTGTCTCTCAAAATGTTTGTGTAGAAAGCAAGGAACCATTATTAGTTTTAGAAAATGTTCATTAGAACAGGCAGAGTAAAAGAAAAACAAGTCAATGTCCCAGTGAAAGGACATTCATTCCATTTTAATTGCACCAAGTTCAGTTCAATTACATGTACTTTTAAATCAGTACCATTGAGACAGGGTAAGGTCCACATTTATGAGTCAAAATGCATTTGATTCCTCGACTCTCTCTGAAAACAACTTTCTTATCTTTACATTGCCTGGCAAATAAAAGGGGCCTTCAAGTGAACATAAAATTCACACCATGTAAATCGTCCTATACGCACAAGCATGTGTGACAGAATCGACAGAACTCCTGGGCCCTTAGGTAAGAGGGATGCAGCTCTATGCGCCGAGCAGGGGTGGACCCTCAGGCAGAAGGGGTGGGGCCTCTGCTGGAGGAGGGCAGGACTGGGGCTGGCCTCCCCAGCCAGTTGTTCAGCACCACTCAAGACTCCTGCAGCAATTTAAATTGCCGGGGGCTCCAGCTGCTGCCACTGCCACAGTAGCAGTGGCAGCAGCCAGGAGTACTGGGCCTTTTTGAATCACCAGGCTGTAGGGCAGATGCACCTTGTCATAACTCCGGTTGGCAGAGCCTTGTGTAGCACAGGAGGGATAGCTCAGTGGTTAGAGCATTGGCCTTGTAAACACAGGGTTGTGCATTTAATCCTTGCGGGGACTTTTCAAGGGTCTGGAGAATGTTCCAATAAAAAATATAGCCTGCCAGCGCTGGGGAAGGGCCCCGCTGTAAGGGCAGGGCACTGGCATTGGATGATCTCTTAAGGTCCCTTCCAACTCTATGAGATACATATATCTCCATGTTTCAAGCTAAAGCAGTGTAAACCCCTGGGTGAGGGAGATGGCTAGCAGAAGGACCCTCCAGAACTGAGAGAGGAGACAGAAAAACTTGTGACATCTGGTGGATGGCTTAACTATGGGACTGTGCATTTAAAAATATCTGGTCACTCTATATATAACTACACCTAGAGGAGGGTTTCCTGCTGGTAAAAAAAATTGTCATAAAGTCACACATCCCAATCTGAGTTTACTAGTTCCTTGTGTATACCTGATCTTAGAGAATGAACTATACCAGTACACGGCACCTTTACTCATGTCAGTGCCTCCACACCAGATAGGGTGACCATGCATCCTGTTTCTCCCAGGACAGTCCCTTCTTTATGCTCTCTCACAAGTGTCTTGTTTTTTTTAAGAAAATAGGCTAATTATCCCAGTTTTTGTGAGGTTTCTGCTCCCTCGCACACAGTGTCTCAAGGCGGCAGCCTCCGCTGCCAAAGAACTACTCCGCTGGGTGACTGTCCCATTCCCTGGCACCCTGCGCAGGCAGCCCCCACTGCTGGTGAGCTCTGCCATGGGGAAGCCTCTTCATTCACTGGTGCCCCCACCCCAGGGTGAGGTGTGGAGCTCCCATCCTCCACTCCCCCTCATCAGCAGGCCACGGCACCCCCATCCCTGATGCCTCACTGTGGGTCAGCTGCCCCATCGCTGAAGACCCCTGATGTGGAACAGCAGCTCCCCATCCCTGGAGGCAAGTGTCCAGTATTTGCCATAGGGCAACATGGTCACGACTGCAGAAGGTTATACAATGCAAGTTACAGCTATTCGGGCATATTTGCAGAATGAATGACGAATGAAACATAAAGACCCTGATATTCAGCATAATGGCCGGCTCAAATAGGAGAGGCAGACCCCACAGAGAAAGGGTAGATGGTATAGTAGATTGGTGCGGAGCTAGGCTACAGAAACTAAGCCGCTCTGCACTGGACAGGGAAAGATGGAAGGAAATAGTGAGAGAGGCATCAGACACCAACAGGCGCTGAGCCCATGGTTGCTGATGACGATGATGATGATTGTAGTCACCCTAACACTAGAGGTGGTACCAGAATAAATATGAAGGCTTAACTTCTGTAAACCAGACTTCTCTAGTTTAGCAACAGCCCTGGTCCAGTAACATACATGACCCTGTGGGTACTTACGTGGGGGCTCCAGCGCTCACAGGGAAAAGCTGGAGAGCTGAGGCCAGGACCAAGACTGGACTGGGGAGGAATGGAGCCATTGAACCCCAGCACCCTGCAGGCCAGAGCAGTGGACCCCCAGTGTCCTCAGGGTCAGAGCAGCAGAGTCCTGGAGGCCAGTGACTGGGAGTGTTGCCAGTCATCAGCAGGGAGCTGAGGGGCAGGCGTTGACCTCTCCTGGTCCAGGACTAAAGATATAGAACCTGTGATTCTTAGGCAGTCTCCCATCCAAGAGCTAGCTAGCTCCAGAACAGTTTAGCTTCTGAGACCACACAAGACTGGGTACATTCTTTCAGGTCCTGAGTGAACTGTATTAGGGAGACTCAATCTGTACTGGTAAAATGTTACACCCTAACCAAACTAATTTAAATAGCACATAAATTGTGCATACATTAGGCAAATGAGAATCAGCTCCCCTGTATCCCTATATCCTCTACTAACAGATTCACCTGGTGTTCCCTGGTCCTTAACTCGATTAAGTTTTTTTTTTCTTTTAAACAAAAGGAAAATGTAGATTCTTTATTTAAATTATTGCATTTTTCAAAAATGCAATGTAATTTTTATTAAGTTAATTTTTATTTTGGAATTCTTAAAAAAGGGGATTGTTAAAATTTGCCCGTTTGATGTTTTTGTAACTTTTAAAAAATGGGAATCCCATCAAATGTAGTTTATTCCTTCACCCCTATGAACTTTTACCATTCTTTATGTTTTAACAAAAAAGGGCTATAGTCAATTTGGTTTCCAATAATATTTTCTTCTAGTTTTCAAAAGTTAAGTATTGATTTAGCTGTGCCAAAACAAAGAACTACTCCAAGGCTGTGGCCACACTAGAGAGTGATTTCGAAATGGCTTACCCCATCCATATTTCGAAATAAGCCATTTCGAAATAAGTGGCCTGGAAACGACTACACACAAAATGCAGATCGACATTGCGATCTGCAACATCAAAATGACTCCCAGTCATTTCGAAATGGAGCGGCTACACTGCCACAGCTTCATTTCGAAATAACAGGGCAGGAAATGGTGAGGACAGGGTCAAATGGCTGACAAGCCCTTCCTGGAGCATGGGCGAGCCAACCCCTTTAAGGGCTCCTCCCAAACATATCCCCTGTTCACATGCTGAGGACCCTGGCTGCTTGCAGCACACGACCTCCAGCACAGCACTCAGCAGAGCCTTGGCTAGCCACCACACCACTGCCTGCCATGGACCCACAGCACTTCACTGACGTGGACACCTTGGACATCGTGGCCAGCCTGATGGCCATCCTGACAGCATGCCATATGAAGCTACATACTGCCTGACACGTGGCCAACTTCCTGCAGGCTCCCCCCACGTTGCATCCGGAGCACCCCCTGTTCCAGCCCCGCCATCGCCTCTGGCGGTACCCCACCAGTGGGGAATGGTGCGATGACATCGTCCTAGGAGAGTGGGACAATGACCAGTGGGTCTGCAACTTCCAGCTGACTCGGGCCACCTTCATGGAGCTGTGCCATTGGCTGGCACCAGCACTTCGCCACCAGGACACCCGCATGTGGCCCGCGCTCCCCCTGGAGAAATGAGTGACCATCGCTCTGTGGAAGCTGGCCACCCCAGACAGCAACCACTCAGTTGGCCACCAATTCGGGGTGGGGAAGGCCACCATTGGGGTCATCCTCCTTGAGGTAAGGCACCCAGGGCCACACACCCACTTTGGGTTCCTGGCAAGAGGAGCTCCAAGGTGTGGGGCCCCAGTGAGTGGGGTCCCTGGGAGGGGGGTCCCACAGAGGGGGTTCCCAGGGAGCAGGGCCCCGGGGAGTGGGATCCTGGGGAGTGGGCCCCCATATGCTACCACACACTCACGGGCGCCAGTGCCCTCTACCCTACAGGTTATTGCTGCCATCAACAGGATCCTCCTGAGCTGCCTAATCTGCCTTGGGGACGTGGACGCTGCCATGGCCGGCTTCCAACAGCTGGGATTCCCCAACTGCATCAGTGCATTGCCAGCACCCACGTCGCCATACAGGCCCCACCACACAGCCGGGGATGGTACATCAACTGCAAGGGCTACCACTCCGTCATCCTCCAGGCCCTTGTGGATACCCAAGGATGTTTCACCAACATCTGTGTGGGCTGGCCGGGCAGGGCCCACGATGCCCACGTCCTGCGGAACTCATGGCTCGGTCGCAGGATGGCAGAGGGCTCCTACATCCCCCCACGGGAGCTGCCAGTGGGGGACATGACCATGCCCCCGTGCATCATCGCGGATGCTGCCTACCCACTCCAGCCCTGGCTAATGCACCCCCTACAAGGGACACACCAATGAGAGCCGGGACCTCTTCAATGCGTGCCTCAATCACGCCAGGAACACTGTAGAGCAGGCATTTGGCCGTCTGACGGTACGTTTCAGGTGCCTCCCGATGCACCTGGAAGTAGGCCTGCCCAGCGTGCCCGCGGTCGTGGGTGCCTGCTGTGCACTGCACAACCTCTTGGAGACCAAGCAGGAGCTCTTTATGGCACACTGGGCAGCCAAGGCCGTGCCGCACTATGAGCAGCCATGTGCAGTCCCGTGTTGCCAGGTGAACCGGGACGGGGTGTGTGTGTGGGAGGCCCTCCGGAAGACCTTTGCCCCAGGGCCCCCATGACCTGGCCCGGTTCTCACACCTGCCCCACCAGCACCACCCTTGCCATCCCCACCCAAGGCAGGACACATACACCGGTAAACAAATTCAAGTGCTCTGTTTGGAACAGAAAGAACGTGTGACTATTTATGGGGCGGGGGAACTATTTACATGGGGGATGGGGGTGAACTATATACCTGGAGAGGTGGGGGGCCTCAATCCTTCATCGGAGTGGCTGGTCAGGAGCCAGGACGACCCCTGGAGCCACAACCACCCCGGGTCCAGGGACCACGGCGGTGCCGGGATGGGGCAGGTGGAACAGGGAGGTAGGGCTGGACTGGGGTATCTAGGGGCTCGGACTCATGGGGAGGAGGTGGGAGAGCCACAGACGGGCAGAGCTCACCTGGCCACAGCCAGCGCGCCAGCTCCTGCCACTTGGCCGGGGTCATGTTGGCTGGGAGCAGAGCTGAAAGGGCCGGGGGTGGGGGCAGAAGGGGCATGCGGGGGGCTGGGGAACAGGGAGGAACTGAGGAAGAGGGGGGTGGTGGGGAAGAGAGAGAGGCTGGGGCGGAGGGGGCAGGGAAGAGGGGGAGGCTTGGGCAGAGGGAGGTGGTGGGGAGGAGGACGGTACTGGGGAGAAAGGTGGGACTGGGGCACAGGGGGGTGCTGTGGGACAGGCCATCCATGGGGCGGGCGCCTGGGCCAGGCGGTTGGTGACGGCCTGGGTCAGGGTGTCGAGATACCCGGCCACCCGGTCCCAGGCTGCCCGCTCCATGGAGAGCCATTCCTGCAGGTAGTGGTTCTGCTCCCACCATGCAGCCATGTGGGCTGCTGCCAGATCATCTGCCTAGCTGCAGCGGTGGCTCCCCCCACCATGGCGCCCGGTCAGGGGAGGTGTTGCCCTTTCATCCTTCTCTGCTGCTGTAGGGTTCCCAGGCACTTCCAAGGGGCTGGGGTGGCTGGCATATGCCGAGGCTGTGAAGACATAAGGTGAGAAGGTGGTGCCCCATCATTCATGAGTCCGGGTACCATGGGCCAGCAGCCTTGTCCCCACCGCCATCCCAACCTGCTTGTGGTGAGGGGCTCTGGGGTGGCCTATCTTCTGTGGGGTCTATCAACACGGGGCCATTAGAGTGGTTGCCCCAGCCCTCCCAGGCTTCTGACCCTCATGGCAGCCCATGGCCCCATGGCAGCCCCACCCAGAAGTGATGAGGGCCATCCCTGGGTCCCTGGCCCGTGGCCATGTGCCCAGGCCTGTACTGGCTGCATCAGGGACCGTCCCCCTCCCCCGCATGACCAGTGCACCCCACACTCAGTCCTACCTGAGGATTCCTCAGGTGGTTCAGGGGAGGCCCGGGTGGAGGTAGTCTGGCTAGGGCCCTCAGAGGGCTTGGCCATGCACAGTGGTCCCTCGCTCCCACTGTCGCTATCCTCGGTGCCAGCAGGTTTTGGGGTCTGCAGTGGGGGGGGGCAATCAAGGGTCCTGGCTGGGGCTCCTCTCCCTGCCCTTCCGGCTCCGCCGTGTCCAGGGTCTCTTTGAGTGGTGCAGCCTCCCTGGGTCCCAGCAGCTGGTGGAGCTCCCTGAAGTAGGGGCAGGTGGCTGGTGCTGCCCCTGACTGTCTGGCTGAGTCCCTTGTTCAGGCATAGCCCTGCCACAGCTCCTTCACTTTGGAGTGGATCTGGTCAGGGGTCCGGAAGGAGTGGCCCCTTGTGGCAAGGTTGCTGGTGAGGCGGGCAAAGGCGTCCGCATTTCGCTTCCGCCCCTCCATCTTGAGCAGGATGTCCTCCTCCCCTCAGACAGCCAGCAGGTTCCGGACTTCAGCTTCCAGCCAGAGGGCCCCCCTCCTCTTTGGGGGCTGCCCAGAGCACTGGGAGCCCCGCCGCCCGGACCCCTTGGCTCCACAAGGATCCTGAGGGTTCTGCCTGCTGACCATCAGTCCGGCAACACTGGGGTGTTGCTTTCTGGGGGTGCTAGTGAGCGTCGTCTGGCCACCTTGTGCTCCTATGGCTGCCAGCACACTCTCAGCTTCCTGCATGGGGTTTCTGTGTCCCTGCAGCTTTAAGGCACCCGCAGCTGACAGCCATAGAGCTCTGGCTGCTGGTGGGAGGGTCTGGCTCTGTGGAGGACTTTTCATTTGGAAATGGCAGCCAGGGAGCGGTCACACATATTTAATTTCAAAATTAACATCAAAATGAGGTGTTATTCCCAAAATGGGAGTGGAATAACCATTTCAAAATGAACGCCTTTTAATTTTGAAATTAATTTCGAAATGAGCAATTGCTGTGTAGTCGCTCTCCTGCTCATTTCGAAATTGCCCCTCATTTCAAAAATTATTTCGAAATAAGCTGTAAGTGTGGCCACAGCCCAAATTTCTCCATTTTATCTCTTTTCTGGAAGGTTTATTGAGAAGCAATCTTATTCCAAGTGCATCCTGTTTTTTTCTGGCTCATCTTGGTTCAGTCTCTTTCAACATTTGCTCAGTTATATCAGTTTTGAGGACTACTTGATGTGATTCTCTCTCTTTTCTGTTTCATTTTATGAGAAACAACCCCATTCCAGGCACATCCCATTTTCCTGGCACAACTGAACATTGCTTAAAGTTAGGGTAAGAGGAAGCTGTGTACTGAATTTGATTACCCTAGCTCTGATCGTTTAGAAGTTTTCAGTCACAAGGGCATACAGACCAGCTCTCTAAATATATAATAGATATATCAGGAAGACATTGGACTGAGCATATGTTTGATTCTACTATGGAGAAGTAAGATCAAGATATGTGTTTGATCACAGTGTTTAGAAGGAAGTACATCAAATCCAAACAATCTTTCTCTTCAAAGAAAAATACATAAATATTTAGTGGTTATCAAATCGATTTTGAATCATTGAACACTGCCAATTTAATGATGGTGGTAAGATTCATAATAAAAGTTGTACCCAACAAAATTTTACTCAGGCAAGAAATAAAGAAATCTAATAAATATTAAATTACATTTCCTTACAGACATGCTTCATTGCGTATACATTTTAATATAGATAGTGGCCACAGGCTCAGGCAACATAAATAGATATCTAAGATAATATTCTAATTTCTAAATATGAAAAATGTATTACATGAAACATTAGGCATAAATACAGGCAATATTGGGGTGTTTTTAATTCTAAGAGCATTTTAGCTAGAGTTTTACTATGGCCTCGAATGAACTCATATAGGAAAATGATAAAACATAAGAAACACCCTATCTGTCTGTATGGGACCAATCAGTCTTCCTCCTCAAAGGAAATCTGCACAACACTTTGAAAAGACCAGCCTGGAGCTTAAATTCATTACTCTGCTTGACACAAAAATCATTGACTGAATAGACCCACTGGATTTATGGCTTATTAAAATAATCTGTAACCCACTAACAACCATCCCACCTCCCAGCTGCTTTCTCCCACAACAAGTTTCCTACCTATGAGTGGAGGGATGCAGAGTAACCAAGTCTCTATTGGCATGTTACATATGGAAAAGATTGGATTTATTGGAGTATGTGGAACTGTGTTAATATGAACTGCAGTATCTATGTTGATGAGGCGGTGGACTGAGATACAAACTACCTGAATGGTGATAACTGAGGTAATTAACTGACAAAAAGTAAAGATATTATGTTGTGAGGGAAGGGGATAATGGACCACTCCCTCTGGCTACGTCTACACGTGCACGCTACATCGAAATAGCTTATTTCGATGCAGCGACATCGAAATAGTCTATTTCGATGAATAACGTCTGCACATCCTCCAGGGCTGGCAATGTCGACGTTCAACTTCAATGTTGGGCAGCACCACATCGAAATAGGCGCTGCAAGGGAACGTCTACATGCCAAAGTAGCACACATCGAAATAAGGGTGCCAGGAACAGCTGCAGACAGGGTCACAGGGCGGACTCAACAGCAAGCCGCTCCCTTAAAGGGCCCCTCCCAGACACAGTTGCACTATACAACACAAGATCCACAGAGCCGACAACTGGTTGCAGACCCTGTGCATGCAGCATGGATCCCCAGCTGCCGCAGCAGCAGCCAGAAGCCCTGGGCTAAGGGCTGCTGCACACAGTGACCATAGAGCCCCGCAGGGGCTGGAGAGAGAGCGTCTCTCAACCCCTCAGCTGATGGCCGCCATGGCGGACCCCACTATTTCGATGTTGCGGGACGCGGATCGTCTACACGTGCCCTACTTCGACGTTGAACGTCGAAGTAGGGCGCTATTCCCATCCCCTCATGGGGTTAGCGGCTTCGATGTCTCGCCGCCTAACGTCGATTTCAACTTCGAAATAGCGCTTGCCATGTGTAGCCGTGACGGGCACTATTTCGAAGTTAGTGCCGCTACTTCGAAGTAGCGTGCACGTGTAGACACGGCTTCTGTGACCCAAATGTCTAGAAGATGGAGTCTTCAAAGAAGAAAAGCATACCTTAAAACATGTTTTTGAATAATCCTAACATCTTCAGGCACTGCCAGTGAGACAGCTGCAAGAACTAGGTTGTGTTGAAGAAGTAAAGCAGATTGAGTAGGATGAAAAGTCTTCTTGTACCTGGTATAATGAAGTTTTGTCCCAAGACAGAGTGAAGTGGAGGCATCTTGTAGATGACCTATGCTCCACTCGGAGTACAAGAGTTTAAGTCAGGTAAGTCATCATACAAATATGCAAGAAATCATCAGTCACATAAAATTGGAATCCATCAGGCAAAGTTAGTGAGCTGTGTTATGATTCTCATCCATGTTAAATCTGGCTGTGGGCTTTAACCAAACAACACAACAATCTGAAGCTTCTGAAGGGGAGACATAAACTCTAGGAGTCTCTGCCCTGCTTCAAAGAAAAGCTCTACACTTGTAGTCAGCAGTTCACCCCTCTTGGGGCCTGCTTTTATTTTCAGAAAGGTAATCATGTAGTAACAGAACATGACCCTCAGTGTAAATCCTTCCCTATAATCTTGGCGGCTCCTCAGGTTCCTTTTCTAGCCTGTGATTTCTGCTGGCATAGCTGTTGCATGATTCCCTTATTCTCCTGGGGCTTATCTGTCCCTGACCATAGCTACATTTGCCAGAAGAGTACTTCATCTTCCTTTACAGTCAGGAGAAAGCAAAATGCCATAGGTGGTCAGTTATATAGGCCCATGGTGCCTCAGCACCAGGAATATTCCTGGCTTGGGGCTGGGCTCCACCAAAGCTCACCACCTGCTGTCCTCTGCATTCCCTGCCCCACCGTACATCCCCCAGCTCCATGGGCATCCCCCAGATGTGCCTGCTACCCCGGGTGACTTAAAATGCCCTGGGGGCCCCAGCCACCGCTGACCGCATTGGTGGAACCAGAGCAGCTTCCTAATCCTATGGCAAGTGCATAGCGAGAATCAACTTATCTGCAGTCAACTCATCTAGCTGTCCTCACAGAGGGAGGTTGACAGCAGAAACTCTCCAGATGACCTCCCTTATTCCTCGTGAGATTGAGGAGTACAGGGGTCGACTGCAAACCCCAGATAGTTCAATTTTATGCAGCTCTACCTAACCAGATCAATTTTCCACATAGTACAGACATACTCTATATCTATGATACCAACATAATGCATTTTTATTCCAAAATAACTGCATCTATAAAACAACTTGTATAGCTAATGGAATAAAAAATCACACCCTAACTGAAATAATTACATCAATACAATTCTGCAGGTAGATCAGGCCACTTTCCCGGCTACTTTTATTTTCCTTTGCAAGAAATAGAGTTAAAACACTGACTTGAGTCTTTTTTATTACATCGAAATTATGAAACAAAGCCATTTTCTTTCAATAAGTTCCTAGAGATCCCATGACATGAGCAGCAGAGCATGGTGGAAGTGCATAATAAATCTGCCCCAACTCTAGCTGTGTCTAAAAGGTTTACAGAAAGCACTATATCCTTTTCACACTCCAAAGTCTGAATTATAATTAATTTTAGGAATCAACCAACTTACCCTTACTTTCAAAATGTCAAGCTGAGAAGCGTATTATATGAGATTACAATTACAGTTCATCAGAAGTACAGGCACACATTCATTCACATCTTTCCACTTAAATCCTTTGGCCAAAAAATATTACAGCACTGACAGATACTAAATGATGGTTTCAAATAATACTCATTGGTGATAATGCTGCAGTCTGCAGCCTAGTGCTAATAAATAGCATTTCCGCAGCAAATAGCATCATTTGGCAACTCCCGTGTTAATTCTTCTAACATCCCACCTGCTGTTTGCCTTGCCGTCTTTCTTTCTCTGACTCTTTCTCTTTTGGAAAGAACTTCAGGGATGCGAGAGCATAGCCTGTTAACCATAACAATATTATCAACATTCATTAAATATAAAAGATAATTCTTCCTTGGGGCCACACTCTTAGTCTCTCTGTCTTTGAAAGATAAAATGAGTCAGCCAGTAACTGCAGCTCTCTCATGCTCTGATGGAATCTTGGAGTCATAAAATATCCCCCTGATGTCTGTGGGCTCTGTCCATGTGGGTTTCATTGCAGGGCTGGTGACTTAGCTTATGTTGGCCCTAATAAGGAATGCATTATAACACTGCCAGATGGGAACTCACCATGCATTGGTGTTTTGTTTTGTTTTGTTTTAAATGTAAAAGGATAATGCTCTCAGTCACCAAGAGGAGAGTGAGGGGTCTCCTTTGAGTTGCACTTGAGAAGTTTAGGAATGGATTCTGAAGTGCAAAATTAAATATTTGTAATCAACTTGCTCTTAACATTTTTAACAACAAGGAAGGAAAGTTCAAGTTCTCCCTGGGACATGGGAAAATTCTTTTCCCACTACAGACTTCCTGTGTGATCTTGGACAAGTCACCTAGTCTCTTCATGTCTCAGTTCCCCATTTACAAAGTGGACAAAAAGCCCCACCCAACCTCTCTGGGATATTATGAGGGTGAATGCATAAATAATAGTGAGGCACTCAGATATTGTGGTAATGGGGGTATTTTAAGTACCTAAATGCCTTAACAGAAGAGTATATGAATTAATACTTAAGTTTTGTTGGACCCTAATATTGACAGTAACACCCTGTTGTTCTGTAAATACTTTCAGGGTGTTCATCCAAATTTGTGACTGGAATACAGGCTGCTAAGCTGCCATCATAAGAAAATCCTTCAAGGTTAAGACATAAAATATAGGGCTCAACTGTGTCTCTTAGGAAGCAGCGCTCCCATTATGGGGGGTCAATACAAGGGGAGGATGAGCTTGGAGGGAACATCTGGGGAGGGATAGCTCCCCATCATGGAAAGAGATGAAGGTACTTCTTCACCCCATGAGATGGTGCAACATCTGGTGTCTCTCCTGGTGTTATTCCCAGATCAGATAGACTTACATATATCACCTCTTCTCCAGTTATGCTGTGTCTACACTACAGCATAAAGCTGACTTTAAGGTACTTAGCTGGATTTTATAATGTGACTGTCTATACTGCAAATACCATTAGGTAAGTTTTAAGGGGCAGTAAGGTCGACTTTCTCTCCTTGACCCTCCAATGTGGCATAATGCCAAGTTTGAATTTAAAAGGTCAAATTAATGTCAGTGTGGAAACAGCGTTACTTTAAATAGACTTTATCAGCCTCCAGAGGTATCCCACAATCCCCAGAATGTTTCTGTTATGGCCGCTTTCACCTCCACTGCTCTCCAGGTGAGCAAGAAGTAGGAAACAGGAAGCCCGGCAATTTAAATTCATTTTCTTTCTGGCCAGCATGGCAGCTGCACCTTGCCATAAAAGAGAGGCCCAGCATGGCAACATCAGGAGAGCCAGGATCTCATTTCAGCTGGCAGGCTAGCATCCACCACACCCCACCTGACCCGACCCCACCCCACCCCACCACCTGGCAGCTGGGCTGTAGGGACCAGACAGTGGCACAGCACACAGCATGTCCTGCCCTGTGTGGGGTGAAGGCTCCTTCCCCGCACAGGAGTTAGCAGGAAAGTCTGAGAAAGTTCTTTTCTGCACTTCACATTTGTACAGGGTAACCCTCCTTCGCCACCAGCGCCATGAGGTTGGTAGGATAGCCCCCGCCCCACCGCACCACATTCCGGCAGTGTGGATCATGCTTCCAGACAGCAGCATGTCCTGCACTTCATGTCCTGCACTTCTTCCCTGTGAGAATCTAGTTTTCTCTGCTTCACATTTTCTGGGTGGGGCTCACCAAGCACCAGGGGGCTGGTCCCCAATGGAAAATTTTTTCAGGGACCAGCCCCTGAGAGGCACCACATGCCAGGGGGTTGGTCCCTGGCAGCAAATATTTTCAGGGGCTGGCCCCTCAGGGGGCAGCAGATATTTTCAGGCCTGGCCCTTCAGAAGACAGAAGATATTTTTGGGGTTGGCCCCAAGCCAAGGCACACGATTGATTGAACCTTGTCAAAAGGTTACTTAGCTGGCTCCTGGCAGCTGAGTTTTTTGGGAGCTGGCCTCTCAGAGGCAGCATGTGCCAGGGGGCTGCCCCCTGGTATCTGATATTTTTGGGGGCTGACCCCTCAGATGCAACATGCACCAGTAATCTCCCTTCCCAAAGCCTGTGACTTGAGGGAGCCACAGTCCCAGCAGTGACCTGTTAGGTGTGTTTTCACCAGGGAAAAAGTAGCTGAGCCACCTGTTGACATGGCACAGTCAGCTGGGTGATCCTGAAGTTCATTTGGGTGCTTCACCTTCTGAAGTCCACCTGTTTGCTGTATTTTCTCCTGGGATTCCCCACTGTGCCTTCATTGCTTGAGAATACTATGAAGTCTTTTCTTGTCACATGGATCCAGTTTGTTCTATTTGGGCATCATGGGCTTCAGCTTCTGAAGTAATTGAGCAACATGTTGACATGGTACAGTCGGGTTATTTTTAAAAGTCACTGTTCTTTAAAAAGGGACAGAATGAAGAAAAGTGCCAGCAATAGACATTTAGAAATGGCTGGGGGCAGGAAGGTATGAAGTGGGTGAATCAAACAATTTCTCTCATCAAGGAAAGAAACGTCAGAAGAATGGCTGTTTCTTTTCAAGAAAAGGGGAATGAGAGCATTGCATTTGGGAAGATGACACCACACACCAGCAACTACTTGCAGGGTATTTTTTCCCATAATGCACCAGGAAGAAAACCCAAAATGCCACAGGGCTGAGGGAACTATGGAATTGGTTCCTACAATACACTGCAGCAACAGTTGAACTTTGGCGATTTAGGAGTGACTCACTAAATTGACTTTTGAGGTAGGTGCAGAAACTCAGCTTCGACTTTAGAAAACCCAGTGTTGCAAGTCGATGTTAACAAATTTGACTTTATTTCATAGAGTAGATGTAGCCATAGTGTGCTAGAAATAGCAGTGCAGCCACATTATTAGCTTGGGCTGAATACAGTTCCACCCAAGGATCGAGGTATGTACTCGGGCAGCTAGCCCAACACAGCACCTATGCTGCTATGGCCACATCACTATTCTTACATCCCCAACTCAGGCAGAGCCAGCATGTGTACACTCATCAAAGGTCGGAACTACACCCCCTAGCTGCCATGTAGATGTATCCTTGCGGGCTGCTCAGCTCTGCTAGTGGGTAAGGGACCATAATTCCTATCAATGGTTAATGGAAGTAAAACAGGAGAACTCTCACCACATCATCCAATTAAGAGGGACCAAGCCAGGGAGGAGGGGAGCTCTGTTGCTTCCCACTCTTCCTTATTTTAAGTCCTAGTCTCCACCACTAATCAGGCCTCTAACCTATGATGGCTGTATGCTTAAGGATGGTAATTATCACTGGCCCCTAAGTGGGAAGGCACATTTGATCCTCAATGTGGTATTGGGACATGTGCCTTTAGGGTCAGAACTTCCCAGAAGCAGAAGTGGGGCACTCAGGAGCTTATGCATGGGACAAAACAGCAGCCAAAACAAGCCTTGCAAGCAAAGCTCTTTAAGCCCTGTGTGATCTCTGAAGACCCTGTTTTCCACCCCAACAATTAACCCAATGGTCGGGCAAACTCTGGCCCTTCAGAAGGCACAGTAGCTAGAACTGTCATTTTGCTACAATGTTGTCAGTGGGGCAAAAAAGAACAACTGCTTCCTAATTTAATTTGAAGTTCAAACGAACGAGCCTGTTCCTCTTCCATTTATCTATACAGGGAGCTATTTTTATCCAGGACACGGGGATAAATTGTTAACTTTCTGATGTGGCTCACCTATTTCCAATAAGAAGGCCTCTTTTTAACCACGTTGCATTGCCCACACCTGCAAACTGAAATAAGCAGACAAGAGAAATGTATAATACTCATCCACCAAGAATCACATTCTTCTCTCATCAATTATTAGAAACTCTATTGTTTCTTTCAGCTCCTCTTAATAGAGCTGATCACTGCTGAACATGCAACTGCTCTGTATGAAGCGCCAAGATTTACACTATTTTATTATCCACATTTTCTTCTTGGAGTATTCATGGACCCCTATATAAGTGATTGCCTAATGGCTAACATACATTATCAGGAAGCAGGAACCCAGAATTCTATGTTCATCTGTGCCACTGAGATCTTATGTGATCTCGGTCAAGTCATTTAACCCCCCCATTACTCCCTGCTTATAAAAAGGGGATAAAAATATATACTATTTGAGAAGAATTAATTTTGTTTTATTCGTGACTGCCTTCATGATATTTTGATATCCTCAGTGCAGAAACAGAAACCATTGTTTGATTTTTAATACTTTACATATCATTCACAAGCACAGGCAATCTGAAAAAAGCAGAGAAGACATTATAAACTGGAGGGGAGGCAAAATGGTTTAGCATCTGCGTGGAAAGACAATACCATCTGATAAGGAGGAGCTCCTGGGGCAACAAGAATTTCATAGTGCCTGACTCTGCCTGGAAAGCTCAGCCCTTAAAGGCACAGACCTGCTACACCAGAGACAGATTCTAGCCAGTGGCAGCAACATGAAGTGCTGTGAGAGGAAGGGAGGGACTGGCAGTGTCCAGTTTCTTCCATACAGCAGCCCCTTAGAGTGCAGGAAGGTTATGGACAGGGAAGTTAAATGTCTAATGCCTAAGAAAGTTCCTTCTACCACTCTTGGAAGGCTGTAGGTGTACCCACATTCCCACAAGTGCGAAGGTTCTGACAGAATAAAAAAACTACCTTGTCTTCAGCCTGCTCAAGTACTCAGATTTGAAATTCCCCGAGCCTTCGCTTCTACCCACAGTTTACTTGACCTGTCTTTGGAGATCAGCAATCAATAAGATGAAGTAAGGCAGACAGTGGGAAGGCCTGACAGTATCAGAAGGGCTTTCTTTATACAAAACCAACCTACACAGTTTATCTAATAGGAAAATCTTCAAAATCTTGAAGAAAAGATGTCTCCCAACACACTGGGCTGAATTTGTCCTCTATCTTCATTGGAGTTAAATTCAGTAGCACTAAGTCCCAGGAGAATGTAAATTGCTGAAGAGCAGCACGACACATCATATCCTTCCCACAGTTTTTATGATAACCAGCAACAGAGAAAGCTAAAGGTATGTCTATACTTAAGGGAGGTTCAATGCTACATGACTGGTCTTCCAGAGATTGATTTTGCCACGTCACTGAAGACAAGGTAAAATTGAGCTCCCTGGGCTCGGCTGTTGAACCTGATCCTCCATACTACCATGTGGAAGAAGGAACATCAGCGCAAGCACAAAGAGCCCTGATCTACACCAGGGAACAAAGCCGATCCTGATACATTGATTCTAGTGACGCAAATGGTGTGGCTAGAATTTCATATCTGGAATAGACTTTGATCCCTAGTGTAGACCAGGCCTGAGAAACGTTATGAGTGGAGAATAGGTACTTCTGAAAAACAATCTGTCTCCTGTGCTTGCCACGGTCATCCATCAAGCAGCCAGGAAGGTTGACTTTCACTGCCAGCATCAAAGAAGGAAAGGCTCCGAAAGCAATTCACTGACATCAGCTGGAAGAGCCAGTGCTAAATGATCATGGCACTCACAAGCTGGAGAGTTTTGCTGCCATGCTGGTGTGTGTAAACATCTAATAAAAATGGGATTTAGTACCTGGAAGCAGTGAAATCTCTACCATTGTTGTTGAATGTCATTTTGGAAGGAAGAACAACAGACCAGAGCAAGACAAATTTTGGCGTCATTTATGTTGTACATGAGTGTACAGCTACAAATGAAAACCAGCTACTATCACCACAAATATAAGTAATCTTATAAAGAGATTGGCTTATATTCAGTCTACTAATAAAATTCAATAAGTATTTGCATATGCTGGCATCATCAGGTCTTTATTCTGGTTGCATTCATTTTGGTGTCTGTAGTGAGTCAGTATGGCCTCCTGCAGACCCGGAGGCAGGGGAGGCTATGCAGAGGCCCTGGTGGGCGGGGCCGGAGTCAGGAGACCAGAGGCCCGCCCCTCAGAGGGCGGGGCCAAGGGCTACAAGAGCCAAAGGCGGGACTCAGGACCCATTCGGGCCTGGGCTTCCGGGCAGGGAGGACGTGCCTGCACGAGCTCCTCGGAACCAAAGGGAGAGGGCCTGCGGCCGCCCGGCCAGGCCGGAGGAGCAGGCCCCCAGAGGCTCCAAGCAATCCCGGGTCCATATGCCCCAAGGAGACTACCCAGACTTCCCAGACATACCAGGACCTTCCCGCCGGCGGAGACCCCCCGCCTTGGAAGAGGCCCCGGGAGCGGGCTGCCCCAGAGTCCCGGCGGATCCTTACAGCACTCAGACCCAGGACCGCCTTGCGTCTCCTGTATTGCCGCCGCCTGACTACCCTAACGACATTGTTATGGACGATTGGCCGGAGCCCCCGAAGGTGGATGACCCGGAGGAGACCGACCTAGGGGGCCCCCTCAACCAGATGGACTGGGACCTTCCGCCAGCAGAGGGTGAGGTAGGAAGTGGCCCGGGGAACGATGCTCACGAACCAATGGCAGTGTGTTGAGGTCTGGATCCCCACTGCCGGGGTTGCGTGTGAGCGACCCCCAGGGCCCCGGGCCGGGTCGCAGTGGAGTGGGAGGGCCTGCAACCCCCTACCCCGCCTCCTTGACAGGGCCAGCCTGTGCTGGGCCTGCACTTAAACCCTTGGGTTGCTGCCCCGCCCCAAACTGAAGGCTGGGCTTGTGTTTAAACCCTTGTGTTGTTGCCCTGCCCCAAACGGAGGGCTGGGCCTGCACTTTAAACCCTTGGGTTGCTGCCCCACCCCAAACTGAGGGCTGGGCTTTGTGGTTAAACCTTGTGTTGCTACCCTGCCCTGGACTGAGGGCTGGGCCCAGAACTGTGCTAGTACTTGGGACTGCTGCCCTACCCTGAACTGAGGGCTGGGCCTAGAACTGTATTATTACCTGTGAACTGCTGCCCTGCCCTGGACTGAGGGTTGGGCCCAGAACTATACTACTCTTGTGAACTGCGGCCCTGCCCTAGGTTGAGGGCTGGGGCCTGTATGGTGTTGTAGCGGTGAGCCACTGACCACCCGAACTGAGTACGGGCTGGTGCTCTAACCCCCTTTTTGCTACCGCCCGCCCTAGGCCAAGGGGCTGGGCTTTTCTGGACTTGTTACAGTGTCCAACAGTGTTCTCTGATGTTATTTTGAGGGTCTTCTTTTTGAAATGTGGCTCCACAGTTGTAATTTTAATTGTCCTGTGATGGATTTTTACAGTCAGCATGCTCAAAGTGCAGCAGCTGTCAAAAAGCTATTGGGTGTTAGAAATCATTAGGAAAGGGCATGGACGGTGTATAGAAGAAGCTGGGGGATGTGTGTGTGGTGGTGGTGAGGGAAGATAAGCCTCCCCAGAATGGCTTTTTATGAAAGAGGGCAAATGCCAGTGTGGTTCACATCCCTTTGGAGATACAACAATGTGTCATCTTTGGAGCACTGGAAGCGAACTCCCCTGGAAGTGGGGGACCACAGGCACAAATGTTCCACCCTGAGGCCCTGCCCACACTTGGCCTCTGTCTCCAAAGCCCCACTCTTGATCTTCCTTTTCCCTGGAGTCCTCCCCACCTCTGACAGAGAGGGGTGGTTGGCAGGTATGCAGGGATGGGGGCCTTGGGAGAAGGAGGCAGAGAGGAGCTCGAGTGAAAATCCCAAGCTCTAATGAGAATGCAGCCCTTATCCAGAATAAAACGAAGTTGTTTTGAATACACCTGTACTTTGATTTAGGAGATGGATGAAAATTAGACAGGGTCATTCCAAAGGCTAATGAACTCGAGGTCGTCACTGGGCAAACCATAAAAAGCTCAGCAGCTTTTTAAAAAGATCTGCATCGAAGATAAAATTTAATTTAAACAGTTTCAACTCATTATCCAGAAGTTCTTACTTGCACTAAGACAGCTCAATATCACACAGAAACGTTAGCGGATAATACTTTGAGTGTTAGGTTTATTAAGAGGGCTTGCAAGGTAAAGATGTTATCACTCATTCATCTGTTTTTGTAGAGTAAGTCACACATCCTTAACACAATCCACCTTTAACTGTCAACTTAGTACTTTTCCTTTACTTCCTGACAAAGGGGAACAGCCAGGAATGTTCCTGTATAAATGTGGGGGGCAGGAGGGGGTTGTCTTGGTTTCTCGTAGGTAGGTAGGTGATTAACTAGGTGTCTAAGGAGGAGCTAGGTCTTAAGACCTCAAGCTTTGCTGAAGGCAGGAGGTTACACAGACTCTCAGAGCCACTGGGTAAGGTGGCGGAAGGTGGCACCATGCTCCCTTAAGGGGTGGGCCCGAGGCAGAAGAGGCAGGGTTGAGGCAGCCAGCCCTCAGCGCTGCCCAAGCATGACTCAAAGCCAGCCTGCCCTGGAAGCCTCCTGGAGCAAACCATGCAGTGCTCCAGCAGTGATTTAAAGGGCCTGGGGCTCTGAATGCTGGCACCCCTACAGTAGCGGTGGAAACAGCCACGAGCACCAGGCCTTTGTGAACCTCCAGGCCTCAGGGCAACTGTCCCCTTTGCACCCTCCTACCCTCATTGGTGGGCCTGGTCGAAAGTCTTTTTCTGATAAAATTATGAGTAAAACTACAAGAGGAAAGTCCTTATTTTTTGATTTTTAGAATGCCAAAAATGTCTGGCAGAAATAAAAATCACCTGTAGTTCATCGTTAAGCAGATCAGGTTCCTATTTCTGAGGGAGGATTTTCAGTGGAGAAATGTTAAAATCTAAATTTTAAATCATTTAAGAACATAAGAATGACCATCTGGAGTCAGACTATAGGTCCATCTAGCCCAGTATCCTGTCTTCTGACAGTGGCCAATGCCTAGTGTCTCAGAGGAATGAAGAGAACAGGTAAACATCAAGTGATCTGTTCCCTGTCATCAAGTTCCAGCCCTGACAGGCTAGGGATGTGAGCTCTACTCATTCTGGCTACTTGCCATTGATGGATCTATGAATTTATCTAGGTCTTTTTTTTAATCCATTTAAATTCTTGGTCTTCACAACATATCCTGTCAAGGAGTTCAACAGGTATATGAAGAACTGTGCATTGTGTGAAAATTTTCTTAATCCTCTCCTCGCTACACTGCTTCTATTTAACAACTAATTGAAAAACAGGTCAGCGGGGGGGAAAGCATTTTGTTTTGTGTCACCAAGTGGACGCATCTACACGGCCCCTTTTGGAAGGGATAGGTAAATGAAGCAGATCAAAAATGCTAATATTCTTAATTTTTTACAGGAAGAAGGATGCTTTCAAAAGTGGGGTTCCTTTTTGAAGGAACCCCATCTACACAGCTAGTTTGCATTTTGAAAACAGCACTTTCAACATGACGAGTGGCTGCTATTATGCAAATGAGGTGCAGATATTCATATCAGCACCTCATTAGCATTTCCAATCTGCTGCATTTACATGCACATTCTGAAAGGGAGGGGAAGCGTAGACACAGTCACAGAGGGTGCGTCTACACTAGCCAGCTACTTTGAAGTAGCTGGGCACAATACTGAAATAGCATGAAGCTGTGCGCTATTTCGACGTTGAAATCGACATTAGGTGGAGGGACGTCAAATCGCTATTCCTATCCAAAGATGGGAATAGCACCCTACTTCAACATTCAACATCGAAGTAGGGCGTGTGTAGAAGATCCGTGTCCCACTACATCGAAAGAGCGGGGTCCTCCATGGCAGCCATCAGCTGAGGGGTTGAGAGACACTCTGACCAGCCCCTGCAGGGCTCTATAGTTGCCACATGCAGCAGCCCTTAGCCCAGGGCTTCTGGCTGCTGCTGCTGCTTCAGCTGGGGGTCCATGCTGTGTGCACAGGGTCTGCAACCAGTTGTCGGCTCTGTGCACCTTGTGGTGTGCAGGCCAAGTGTTTCTGGGAGGGGCCCTTTAAGGGAGGGGTTGCTCTTGCCCCAGAAGGGCTAGTCCAGCCTGTGACCCTGTCCGCAGGCTTTGCTGGCCCCTTACTTCGACGGAGAGTGCTTGTGTGTGTGGACGGTCCGCATTTCCTTCTGGGGCGGCTCCTTTCGACATTCCTCTTTGCTACTTCGACGTTGAACATGGACGGCACCAGCCCTGGAGGACGTGTAGACGATACGCATTGAAGTAGCCTATTTCGATTTTCTTACTTTGAAATAGGCTACTTCGACGTAGTGTGCTAGTGTAGACATAGCCAGAGTTGGTAAAAAAATGCAGAAACAGTTTTGCATAATTTTTTTAAAGTTGTTCCTGTGTCACAGAATTCAACATGGAATACTTGGTCTTTTTTTCCTAATTTTCCACAAAAAAAAGTTTGGAAAAGTTTACATAGTTAAAACATCAAAATTTTGAATACTGATTTTCTCCATTTGCTTTCTTTCTTTCTTTCTTCCTTTTTTCTTTCTTTCCTTCACTGACTGCAAAACAGTTATGTTTTTCCCCCCATCCCCCACCTCCACACTGCAACTTTTCAAATCTTTGCAAAACTTTGCTAAAGTAATAATTAAACTTTGCAGTTCTGCTTCCTCCTAATTTTTTCTAAAACTGGGAGGATTGTAGGGCGTGGAGGGAAAATACAGAGTGGAAAGAAAACAAGGAAATCAAAGTATGGAGACAATTCATTTTATTGTAGGCGATGGGGAAAAAAGATGGGGGGGAAAGGAAAGATTAAATTACCCTTATTACTTATCGTTAATATGATTGTCATTATTAATGATGAAGGAAGCAGCTGCTTTTATGTATTTGACTGCGGCACAACAGTCACAACGAGCGTGTTTCATTCTAAATGTGTCAGGCACTATAACGTATCATTACTCAGACCATGAACTGTTCAGACTGTTGACAAACTGTGACAGCTGCACCAAACCTCCTGAGAGAGTGTAAGTATAACTAGCTGGCTATCCCTGTGAGTTTGAACTGTTGACACAGAGGTGCTATCAAAACTGCAACAAAGGTCAGTCCATGTATCATGAAAGCTGTGCTTCTAGAACAGGTAGCAGTACACACACACACACACACACACACACATGCACAATGTGTGTGTTAATATAAACAGATTCTATGTGCTGAGATTCCAAAATGTGGTTTGATCCCCACTTGGGTTGAAAAATCAAAGTCTGTATTTTTCACAAAATGAAATATTCCAAAAAGATTTTGTTTCAAACTTAATTGAAATATTCAACCTTATTGTTTTAATATCGCAATACAATATTAAAGATGAATAAATGGAAATGAGGCATTCTGAAACTAAGTGCCTGCAATTTTTTGATGAAATCCCTGTTCCTGTGAAATATTTCTATTTAGTTGAGTCAGCATTTTCTAACAGAAACCTTTTCAGAGAATTTTCCACCAGCTCTAAATATGAGTAATGGGCTCAGAAATCTGGCTAATTAGTTTTAATTATATTTGCTGCATACATAATTTTTGGATTTGTAACCTGGTCTTCCTCATTTGCTCTGAAATGACCCTGGGCTTAGAAAAAAATCCCAGGACATAGTTTTCTTAGAGGCAAGCTTTCCAGCTGCCCCACATTTTCCTTACACGTCCTCTCTGCTGTTGTAATGGGGCTTTCAGCCTACAAGCTGTAGAAATCTGGACATACATCTACCCACAGAGCCCACCAACACATTGCCTTCAGCCTCAACAATAGTGTGTTGTGTGTTTTTATAAGTTAGAAAAACTGTGGGACTGGAGAAAGAAGATTAGGTTTCAGGAGGAACCAAATTTGGTTTGGCACAAGGAGATCAGGAATGCAAGCTGGTGTCCAGGTGGCCTATTCTGCCTGCCTGGTCACTTATTGCTGACAAAAAGAAGGCCTCTCAGTAGTTACAGTTTATTGTTTAGATGAAATCTAAATTCAGCAACATGTGCAGGTCTTTAGCCTGTAAGCAGAGTCATCATATGGATAGGCTAGGTATTCAGGGACAGGCCAAACAAATCCATCTACCTTGCATTTTTAATCTATGTTCCTTCCTTGTACCCTGCATGCATCCTAGGTAGAGTTGACTGTAAAATATTCCACAGGCAATTATGACATTTCAAATTTTGGTTTTGGGTTGAATTGGAGCAAGAAGTCCAACTTGTTCATAATCTGAAATTCCAAACATTTTTGATTGCAAACAACAAAACATTTCATTTCCTGAACAGTGAAATGTTATCTTTGTATATAAAACAACAAGAAGTCCTGTGGCACCTTATAGACTAACAGATATTTCAGAGCATAAGCTTTTGTGGGCAAAGACCCGCTTCATCAGATGCATCTGGTGAAGCGAGTCTTTGCCCATGAACGCTTATGCTCCAAAATACCTGTATCTGATAGTCTATAAGGTACCACAGGGCTTCTTGTTGTTTTTGAAGATACAGACTAACTCTTCTACCTCTCTGATATTTGTATGTAAAATATCACGCAAAACAAAATGAATCAAAATGATAACGTCAGAATGAAACATTTTTTACCACAGGTGCCAGCTACCTCTGGGCCTCCAGGAATGCTCAGCCATCCCACCCTACCCTTGGCCTTGTTCCTACCAACTTCTTTTCAAGCCCCACCCTACTCTGCCTCTTCCTACTGCTGCTTCTCACCAGACTCCACCTCTACACTACCCCTTCTCCCAAGCCTTCACCTTGGCCAGCCTCTGCCTGCCCCTTCCCCCACCACCGCACCTCTTCCCAACCACTTCCACCTTCTCCCTTGAACAAACCCTGTCCCCATACCTCTTTCTCTTCTCTGGTGCTTCCTGCATGCCGCTGAACAGCTGATCACGGTGGGCAGGAGACACTGGGAAGAGTTAATCAGAAGGCTGCTAGCTGGCAGAAGGTGATGGGGGGACAGAGGTGGGAGCTAGCTGCTGGTGGTTGCTAAGCATCCACTATTTTTTTTCCTGTGGGTGTTCCATCCATGAAGTCAGCACCTACAGTTTTTTACTTGATCCTAACGAAATGTTTGAACACTATCAAAATAAAGTGTTTTGATGTTATAAAAATAAGACAAAGTCAAAGCAATTTGTTTCAATTTTCCTGCCAAAAATTACATTGAAATTGACATGTTTCCATAGAATATTTTGATTTTGACGCAGCTGCATTTTCCAAGTCGAAACGATTCAATTAAAAAGAAAAATGAATTGACCGGCTGTAGCGTTAGATGGGTGAACGAGAGCACAGTGGGGATGGAATTATGGCAGCGTGGAGAGCATGTTGGTCTCATTCCAAGCCAGAGCGGTATGACCTGTCTGAAAAACACAGACTGGGAGTTACCACCAGAAATTCTGGGTAAGTCAATTCTGTATCGCACGAGCTATTCTATTCTATTTTCACTAGGAGGGTGGTAAAGTGTTACCTAGCTAGGTGATGGAATCTCCATCCCTGGAGGTTTTTAAGTCTTGGCTTGACAGAGTCCTGAAAGGGATGATTTAGATAGGGTTGATCCTACTTTAGGCAGGGAGTGAGAGTTGATGACCTCCTGAGGTCCCTTTCAGCCCTAGAATTCTACAATGCTATGAGCTGAGCCTCTGTGTACAGCCTAACCTTCCCAATTGTGATTGTCTAGCCCTAAATGAAAGTGCCTTTGGATACTTGAAAAAAAAATGTAAAATAGACCATGTTACAAAAATTGTGCAGAGGTAGTAACTTTATATGGCTCAACAATACCATTAGGGTTCTGACCGCATGGCTCAAATGCATTAACCACTTTGAAGTGATACATTTGCCTCACTCCCAAGGAGCATTCTCTTATTATGCAGTGTCAGCAATCTCCATGTTTAAGGATTCCAAAGCTTCATAGTGGCATCCAGCCATAACTTGTGTCAGAGTTATTGTTATGGATCAATGGGTCATCTTCCCTCTGAGCTAAGCACTTTTTCTATGGAGGATTTATGGTTTTCATTTTTATATGCATCTTCTAGATGCATTTATTGCAAATTACAAACAAAGACTAAAACGTGATATGGAGCACATGGGGTGCTAAGCAAAACTGCAATGACTACTAAAGATGCAGTAAAGTGAGGAGTACTCTCTGACTGCTATCCAGCAAAGCTCTTTATCACTTGCTTACTTCTGGCTGAAACTAACAGAACCATTAGCATCCAAGTGCACTGGCTCGATTACTACTTCTACTACTTAACCCTTGTACTCTGCATGGAGCATAGGTCATCTACAAGTCTCCTCCACTTCACTCTGTCTTGGGACAAAACTTCTAGGTGGCTCCAAGATTACCCCAGTTGTTGTCGTTCAATCTCAGTAGACCATCTCCACATTGTCTGAGGTCTTCCTCTTTTGAGTTTTCCTTGTGGGTTCCAAGTGAGAGCTTGACAGGCTATGCTGGATGATGGTTTTCTGGGAGTGTGGCCGAGCCATCCCCACTTTCTTCTCTTGATTTCAATGTCAATTGGTTCTTGTCCTGCTCTGTTCCAAAGCTCCCATTTGTGACAAAGTCTTGCCATTTGATGAGAAGGACGTACCTGAGGCATCTGTTTATGATTGTCTGTAGCTTGTGATCTGAAGACTTTTTAGTACTGCAGGAGCCTCACAATGTCAAATGTAGCCTCAGTGTTTCCTGTACTTACAGAGAATTTACTTCTGCAATTCTGCAATTAAGAATTGAGCTAATCTTCACAACATATGTAAATGATGTTAATGCTTAAGGCACAAGCCTTATCTCACTAACAAACAGATCAGTTTTAGGATAAGCCCTGTATGAACAATAGAAACCATGTGCAAACATAATTTAACAATACTTCCTGCTGATCTCTGGCTCCCACCCTCCCACTGCCCTGTTCTGGGCTCTTTTGTTTCTGCCCCAGCAGGAATAGTGGTATCTCTGCCTTCTATTGCTCAGGAACCAGTTCTCAACACCTTGCAAAATCCCATCCGCCCCTCAGCATATAAGGGCCCCATCTGTAGCCAGACAAAGTCTCCCCCTTACAAGCCAGCTTGCTCACTGCCCCCCTCCCCCGAGAAGCACACAGGGCACGGAAACGGCTGCTGACAGCACAGTCTTTGATGCCCTCATTGAGGCCCAGATGTGCTAGCTCATCATGACCCTGAGAAGCAGAAAGTACAGACAGAGGGCTAACAGGCCAAACTGTCAACATGAGAGGGGGGGAACCCTCAAGAAATCACCCAAGCTGGCATTGATGGATATGATGACCACACAACCATCCCAGAAGGGGAAGTGCCCCGCCCACACAAAAAGAATGTCCTGTACTCCTAAATTGCTTATCTCCTGTCTTACAAGTGCAAATTAAGTAAGAAATGCCCTTGTAACAAACTGGTGTCACAAAGACAAACCAGTATGATCTGGCACCATAGATAAGAAAGAGAATACGTAACCCAAAGGGGTATAAAAGGTGGGTCCAGCAGAACTCTAACTTTGAGTGCATTCCACCAAATACCTGCTGGTCGGGTTAGGTGATTGCCTCCCGAGGTCCACAACTGGGGACGCCCAACCTCGTATTCGTCTTTCCGCGGAATTGAGTGACCGATCTGGCTTGGCTACGCTGGTATCGAGAGACGCAGAGAGGGTAAGATACACCCATGCTAGGTATTTGACGTGAACTGGCCCAGTACAAGTAATGCAGTATTTAGATTGCTCTTCCATCCATTAGGCAACAAGTGTAATTACAGTGAGCGTGACAATCACCCACCATTATTTCCCTTTTTATGGCCCTTTTAAGAACTTACAACATTTCCAGTCACTTTCTCTGCCCAAAATGCATTAGTTCGGTCTTTATCAGGCTGGCCACTGAGTTGTCAAAACCAGAATTCCAGGGTCTGAAAGAGACACAGTCTTTCATTAGTTCCAACTCCACACAGTCTATGAGGCTCCCCTAGCTTCCTGCCGGCCAGGGTGCCCTCTTATTATTTTCCCTCCATCGGTGAAATAAATTTTGTTATGTGCACCAAGACATATATGGATGTGCACCGCTGTTAGAAACACATGTTGCTGGCGGTGGGCACAATGGGTGCTTTGCTAATCAGCTGGATGGCATTTGAATCTCTCCTAGGTGGCTGTGCAAGTGCTCATCTTTCAGGGAACACTGCTGCCAACCCTGCCTCTGCAGCCACAGCTGCTTCTCTCAAACATACATCTTCCCATTGCTCCCCGCAGCTTCTGGCCACCTTTTAATACTGGAATCCCTGACTCCTCTCGGGTAAGTCTCCTCTTGTAGGGGGTATGGCTTAAAGCTACAGGTTCTCCAGCCCCAGGGCAAACCATCCTGTTCAGTAGCTCTAGGTTTGGATAATCTTTCCTGACCCAGCCCACCCAACTGCACCTAGATCCCTTCTCAAGCCCTCCTGTTTAAGATTCCAATTAAGCTTTAGCTGCAGTCAAAACAACTAATAAAAACTTTTAAAAAATGGAATCACCAAGATGAATATACGCTAGCCTCCCACGTGCCTCTGTTTTCACTTTGTCCTCTCTGTCATCTCACCCTTCCTTAGCCATTACACCAATGTTTCTTAAACTATGTTCATGGAATTCTGGTGTTCTGTGAACAACTCGCAGGCGAACCGTGATGGCGTAACAACTAGCAACAACGTGCAGCACATGTATATATTTTCTGCTCTTAAAACCAGATACAATGTTACTTCTTTGCTATGATACCTAATTAAATTCCTTCATTGTGTTTTTGCTGTATATATTGCTGTTTGTTTGCTTGCTTGCTTGTTTGTGTCTGTCTGACAATTTTTTTGAAGAAAATGTTTATAGGTGTTCTGCATAAAAATATTATTTTTTGATATGCTTTGATCTCAGAAAGTTTCAGAAACAGTCTCTACACTATCGTTATCTTATTCTGCTATGCTAACATCTGGATTGTTGACTCTTGGAAAGGGAAATTGTTTTTGTGTTCGCTTTGCGGCACCATACATGTCTTTGGAGTTATACAAAAACTAATAAGGGAAAAGCCTTATTCCTGCCTCCATATATAAACACTAGAGATTATGTTAGGGTCAGAATTTCATCTTCATTATCTCCCTGACCTGAGGAGCAATACTCTGGATATATTGAACTTTTGACTCAACCTCTGAGCAAAGGGAGAGCGCTGACACAGGATAACAGAGCCATTATCGAGATAATGTTGCATGTCAGCATTAGCTGCTGCAATCACATCACCAAGTGTTCCTAAAATACAATCCATTTCAAGATGTTGACAGCAATCGACACACGTTGACACATCTCAGAGTGAATGTGAAATTAACAAGCCTCCATTGTATATTTCTGAAACTGTGGCTTTGGAACGTACAAACACAGCACTCCTCTGGGAATGTGTCAGACATTTCAGATTGGTGAATTGAGTTTGTAGAACAAGTAGTGGCCTTTCAAGGTTCGCAAGTAACATAAATGGATTGTAGGAACAGCTGGACTAAAAGTGTCCCATTCAGCATGTGCATAAAAATTACTCAACTTAGTAAATATTTTGTCCCAAATGGACCAAGTGATACTCATGCATGTAGTGCAAAAGTGTTAGCTGAACTGGGCTCTAAGCCACATCAGGGTATAGTATTTTCCTCATTAAAAAAGAGAAATAGGGTGATAGAATCACTGGATGGAAAAAACAAAAAGGGATATTTCTGGAAATGCAGAGCATACATAACACGGTGCATCTTATACGACAATGTTACATATGGCTGTTACCACAAATAGTCAACATTCATCAACAGATGCTGCACAAAACTGGAATTTAAGAAGCGACTGTTTTTTTCTTACTACAGTAAAGGAGGCTCCTACGATAGCCATGTAGTTAATGGTGATTTTTAATGGCAATTTTTCTGAAGTGGTTCCCCTGAAAACCTTATCAAGTATGCCTTACAACAATGTCAGATGTAGCCTCAGTGTTTCGTTTACTTATAGTGAATTTACTTCTGCAATTCTGCGGTTAAGAATTGAGCTTATCTTCACTATATATGTAAACAATGCATTTGCTTAAGGCACAACCTTGAGTAATCATCTTTGCTAATGGCTATAGGTAACTCAATAAACTTTATCCATGTTTGTAGTATATAGAGTTTTTATGCCATGCCCAGAAATCATCATGATAGGCACAAAACAAACCAGCAGTCATGCAGCACTTTAAAGACTCGCACAGTGTAAGAAGTAAATATTGCAGACATGGAGACATGGTTATTTTGTTTTCCAAGACAATTAGCAAAATAAGACTTCATACTAACAACTGCAGAATTCCAGAAGTAAAAAAAAATTGGTAGAATATTGGAGTCACTACGTACTCAAAACTTCCCTGTAATTAATAGGTGTTTTGACTGAGAAAGCCATTCAGGAAATAGTTCCATATGCTGCAAACGGATGAAGGAGCTGTCATTCGTGGGCCATTATTTTTAGGGTTAGAAAAAGTCATCACCAAGGAATCAGCTTTTTTATTTTTGTTCTAACCCTTATTTGGGGACAGGAATCCAAATATATAAAACTACCACATTTGGGATTGTTTTGAGGGAGAGGAGGGGGAAATAAAAGGAAGATGTACATGCTTTATTTAAATGATAGTATTTTGCAGAAATACAGGCTTTTTCCACATTAGTCAATTTTTATTTGAGATTTCTTTTAAAAATGGGATTGAGGAATCAGGGTTGGAGTATGAAGAGAGGCTCAGGGCAGGGGGCTGTGGATGTAGGAGTGCAGGACTCAGGGTCGTGATGTGAGTAGGAGCTCAGGGCTATAATCTTTTTGGTTAATAATGATGTGCCACTTGTTAAACTTGTTTCTTGCAAATTATCCTCAATTACTATTGGTGGCCAAATAATTTATTTTTTATATTTTACCTCTTTTTCTATATTGTCTAGAAAGAAACTACAAGATTTTAAAAATCCTTTAAAGACTTATCACAAATGTTTTGCACATATAATTACTGTTCCGCAGGTAGCTCACAATGCAAACATATATTAATAAATATTCAATCTTTGCATTGTTACACAAATCAAATGGAATTCTGTTCCATCCCATATGTAGTTTCAAAGCCATATCAGTTTTGGTTATGTACATAAGTCATGTGGTATTGTTTCTGTCACCTGCCCAAATAATTTATTTAATTAACCAACAATAATATGAATTTTATTAATCTGAATCAATATGAATTTGAAATGAGATCTTTGAGTATAAAATTCACAGTTTGCAATTTGCAGTGCAGTTAACTGTCTGATTTAAGACACATTTTTATGGCTTGCTCCTGCCAAAGGAAATCAATGGGTTACTCTTGGGCTCAAATTTAAGCATATTTTTAAACACCTTGCTGGACTGTATGCTCAGTTAATAAATGAGTTTGTTTCATGTATTCACCTACGTTAGGCTTCTTTTCTAGAATAACGGGTGGAATGCAAATATACAGGTACACAACTATCCAAACGTAATTCACTGAAAAATTCAAATGCATATGGGAAGAAATGGTCTTGTAGCACTTACTCAGATCTGTCAAATTAATTTTTTGTTACTTTGCTGTGGTCCAGCTACCAGTTTACTATAAGGCAGTATCTATGCAAAGACAGCTTTGCTCATGAAGTTTTAGTCATAATATGTTTTTGAATCATGTTTATTCTAAATACTGTGTCTGTGATGCAATACACAGCTTTTCTGCAGGGCACATGTTCTTTGAAAAGGGAGAAGGAAAGAGAATAGACAGGAAAAGGGTTAGACCGCTGCAGCCTTGGTTTTGCAGTGCGTGGTAATTACACTAAAGAATGCATGACTCACTTTGTTTCATTACCATGTGTTGCTAAAGTAGAGGTTTAACATACTAGACAAATGATGAAAGATATAATATGGGTTTCTCCAACATGGCCCATCACTGCACATTTGTGGTATTTCAAAGGTCTTTTTTTAGCACTCTACCCTAAGGAAAAGTGTGGTGTTTTTGTAATTTTTTAAGCCAGAGTAACCTACTGAATCAAAATATACTGTATTGAAGTTACAGCATACAGCTAAACACACTTCTCTAGAAACAGCAATTTGGATTATTTGGTAAAAACCCAGTTTCCTAAGAACTGTTTGTAAATCTGTGCATAATATTCTTAAATGAAAACAAGGTCATATTAACAATGTGTTGAACGCTAATGCAGAAATGTGACATGCAAAGTCAAGCACTCCCATTGTATTATGAGATGGGCAAGATGAGAAATTTTTCTTATTGCAACATCTTACAAATGCCAACTCTCAGGGTGACTTACATAAAAGATACACAATGGCTGCACAGAGGGTAAATGCACTGGAGGATGTACAATTTTGGATAACACATTAATTAATCTCTGAGGGCCAAATCCTTGCTCGGTTGCACTGCTTTAAATCTAGTTATGTAGCAGAAAAGAGTTGCTCTGAAGTTATTCTGGTGTTAAGTGAGAATAGAGTTTGGTCCTTAATGTATTCTGAACTGCTGTATTTCAGTGGGTTATAAATGGAAATAGTGTAAACTAGGTATTAAAGTGGGGAATTAGCAATCAGGAGTTTGAATTTGCTGCTAAAATTGTAAAATTCTGACTATGGCTATGTCTTCCCTTCCAGAATAGCGATTCTGTTCCAGTTGATTTTCTGAAGTTCGATATAGTGTGCCTGGTAGGGATATGCTAAATTAAACTCATAGCGCACCCACGCCAGCACCAGTACTCCTGCCCCTCATTAGAAGTAAGGGAAGGTAAGTTCTCTCTCATCCACCTCCTGCTGCGGAGATGGTGTGGAAGTCCAAATTAAAGTGCATTGACTCCAGTTGTGTAATTACATTGCTGGAGTTGTGTACCTTCATTTGACCTTCCATTTTAGTATAGACCTGCCCCAACTGACTTAATTTCTTTGTATCTCACTTTGCCCATTCATAAATTAGGTATTGATAGGCTTGGTGTGAGAACTAATAGTGTTACACACTTTTTCAGATTCACAAAAGACACTATGAAAGTGGCTATAAAAGGGAAGTTTACAGATCACTCACTGCACTAAGAGTGACTGAACCTGAAAAGGGTACATAGAGCATTCTGGGAATTTCTGACTGTGAATCTTAACTGTTCAGTTCACTGCTCCACTAAAGAAGCCTGGTGAATTTCCAGCAACAGTGGGCACATTTTAGTCTTCATATGGTAACCAACAATTACTTTGTATCTGCAGTTTACTCTGTTCAATGGCTAGCATAGTGCTTGCAAACAGTTATTTTAAACTCTTTTCTGCATGCAGTGCAGCTGTTATGTTTCTGATTTCCAGGCAAAAGCAGACTAGTCAGTTATTTACTAGTTTGGCTATTACCCAAACTTGTACATGAAGCACATAGACTAAGCACAGAGTAACACTGCACTTTGTATATGAACACACACATTAGTGTAGATAAGAGGATATGCCATTAAATATTCAATTTAAAAACATCCAACGGCATTTGAAGTGTCAAAATATTACTAATTTATTTATTTGGATTTATAAACACTAATAGCAAGGCTGTGAAACCCTACCCTACACTGAAGAGCAGATACTCAAACAACAAGTCCTCTGGCTTCACTGATTTGAATCAGAGTTTCTTAATCTGGTTCTAAAAAGATAAACATATCCATATACTTTAGGGATGCTGGACATAGCTTTGAAAGTACACCAGGAAAACACTGACTTAAATGAACTACACAACTATCAGGACAATATGGTTTTTATTTCTATAATTTATTCTCTCAGATTGGAGATATATTGCCTTTATTCAGCAGTGGTGAGGCCACATCTAGAGTATTGCATCCAGTTCTGAGACCCCCTTTACAGAAAGGATATGGATGCAGTGGAGAGTGCAGTGGAGGGTGACAAAAATAATTAGGGTGCTGGAGCACATGACTTACGAGGAGAAGCCGAGGGATTTGGGCTTATTTAGTCCACAGAAGAGAAAAGTGAGGAGGAATTTGATAGCAGCCTTCTGCTACCTGAAGGGGGGCTCTAAAGAAGATGGAGAGAGGCTATTCTCAGTTGTGACAGATGACAGAATGAGAAGGAATGGTCTCAAATTGTGATGCAGGAGGTGTAGGTTGTATACTATTTCCCTAGGGGAATGGTGAAGTTCTGGAATGAGTTACCTAGGGAGGTAGTAGAATCTCCTTCCACAGTGGTCATTATGTCCTGGCTTGACAAAGTCCTGACTGGGATAATTGAGTTGGGATTGCTCTTAATTTCAGCAGTGAGTTGAACTTGGTGACCACCTGAGGTCTTTTCCAGCCCCATGATTCTATGATGTACTGCATATTGTGTTAATTTTACAGACAGATAAAATGAAGCACAAAAAATTAAGTGACTTTGATAAGGTCACACAGGCAGGGCCAAGCTGGAATTGAACCTAAAAATTCCAGATTATTAGTCCAAGAATTTGGCTGCTGACACATCCTCTTTCCCATATTTCACTGCAAATATATGTATTCAACATATAGGGCAAATTTTCTGAAGTCTAGCATTACTGCATTTCAATGGAGTTGCAGCATCTGGAGAATTATAGCAGTTGGAATAACTACCTGCCCCTCAAATGTTAGGATGTGTTAGGATCTGACAAGAAAAGAAGCAGATAAAACTATTAATTAGAACGAAGAACACTGCTGTCCCTTCTGCTTTTCTAAGCCTCCATCCTTTCTCCTCTCTTACACCTTTTTCCTTTTATCAGTCTACTTATCAGGTTCCAGCCAGAAAAGGACTATATTATTTTAGAAAGTGCCTACTCTTTGGTACTAGCAGAAATATGGCAACAATTCTAGCCAGCTTCTCACTGTTGCTACCAATGAGGAGGGGACAAAATGCTGCTGCAAATAAGCATGATCTCAATAAATTTCACACAGGAAAAGAAGTCGCAAGCTGAACCTCTATAGTACAGCACTGTCTGGTCTGGCAACATCAATGGTCCAGAGTAATTTTAGTTAGCTGTATGTCCACTTATCATGGATGTGGCCAAGTTTCCCATGGTCCCATAAAGTTTGTTTACAGCCATCAGTCCTGGCTCTTCGTGTCCTGTGCTGTGACTTAGCTCTAATTTACTCTTAAATGTATTCTAAGAGCCCAGTCAGCAGTGGCAGCGTTGGTAATGCTGCTGGACAATACTGATCTCTCATGGTTCAGCAAAGTCTCTGGTTTGACACTAGTCAGGTCCTCAGAGTGCCTGACTAGAGAAGCTCAGCCTGTACCACAAAGTGCCAGTAATTTGTCTTTGGTTGTAGCCATTTGTACTTCAGAGCCTTATAATGCTCTTTCTCCTCACAGCTTTTTTATGAAGAGCTCTACTCTGGGAATAAACCAAAATATTTGGTCATGCACAGAGGGTCTTTGGCTCTTTTTCTTACAGTTCTTTCAGAGAAAAGGATTCTCAATCTGGCAGGACTCAGAAGACCTGTCGACTGCTTCATTCCCATTTTGTCACACAGAGGAGCCTACATGGCATGATACGGGAACCCAAGGCACCTGGGAGCTGTAGATCCTTGACCATCTCCCTGACTAGACAGCTGGCCCTGGAGCAAGGTAGGGACAACATTCCCATCATGCTCTTGGCTGCTAGCAACAGGAAAGGGAGTGGGACAAGTAGTATGTTTTAGTATGTTATAGCAAAATCATTTTGCCTTTCACTGTGTCCACACAAATTTTTTATTAACCTCTCTTATGCACACTCATTGCATGACTATTTTGAACTGCTTTTAAAAAAATTGCAGTCCACATTTACAAAAAAAGTACCCCCCCACCTCCCAGAAACTCCTGCATATGGGCCTGACTACAGACCATCAAAGTTACACAACTGCATCTATATGAATAATATAGCTGACATTGATGTGCTTAGATTTACTTACCGTGGTGCCTTCACTGCAGTGAGTCAGTGGCACTCTCCTGTTGAGTCCACCTACACTTATTCTGGTGGAGTGTACTGGAATGGTCAGGAGAGCACACGACAGTCAATTTATCCTATCTATACTAGTGTGGACATGCCCTTGAAGCAACCTAGAAGCTAGCTAAGATCCCAGAAGCACCTTTAATTCTTTCAAGTATCAGAGGGGTAGCCGTGTTAGTCTGGATCTGTAGCAGCAACGAAGGGTCCTGTGGCACCTTATAGACTAACAGAAAAGTTTAGAGCATGAGCTTTCATGAGTTAACTCACTTCTTCAGATGCTGAAGAAGTGAGTTAACTCACGAAAGCTCATGCTCTAAACTTTTCTGTTAGTCTTTAATTCTTTCCTTCTATCTAAGGAATCACAAGCAGTGTGAAAAAATAGAATAGGAAGTACAAAGCCTCTGCAGTGGCCCATGTGCACTTATGAAAAAGATACTCAAAGCTGGGATTGGATATTCTTCATTCTTCTCTTGTGCCATTAATTTATCATGATCTTTTTTTCCTTTCTTTTTAATAAAATGTTTTATACTTTTATTTCTCTCCATGTCCTTTTGTTCCTTCTTTGATGTTTGTCCTTTCAATCCTTCTTTCCAAATGCTTTCTTTTTAACCTTCCCAGTTGTGATTTGCTGTCTTTGAAGTATTTGAGGATTTGCTATTCCTTTCCTTCATATGTTATTATTTTTACTGATGAGATAACAATCAGGTCCCTGTGATTTAGTACACACCTATTACAAAAGAGTGTATTTTTAAAATTATGGTAATTTCCACTTCATTTTCTACAGTACTTGTTTTATTCACAAGAGTGTTTCTTTATGATGACTGGAATGTAACAAGACTCCTTAAGGGTTCAAATCAATAGATAGTATTTGTGACCTCATATAGTGCAAAGGTCCCAGAAGCACTGAAGAACATTACTTTTAAGGTGCACTTCTGCAAGCAACTGAGGCCTTGGATGAAGAGTGGAACAAGCTCAACTCCCATAACCTAAAATGGGGATGAGACCAACCAGCAATCTCAGTTATGCTCCGCACCTTGCAATATCAATCCCAGCAAGCAAAGGATCGTTATTATTAGTTATTATGACTGGTGAATTGTGCATAGAAACTCAGGACATGAACCAGGCCCCATTGCAGTTGGTGCTGTACAAGCGCTGAACAAAAGACACTTCCTGCCCCAGAGAACTTACAATACAAGTGTAAGAGAAGAGACAACAGATGGATACAGAAAGTTTAATAACAGTGAGAGAAACACTGGGGCAATATCGGTCAGCATGACAGGCACTGGCTTCAGCGTACCATTCAGCGTCACATTTTTGGAGGCATCACTTCAAAGGGTAGGTTAAGGAGGGATTTACAGTTCAGAGCATCTCATTATCTTCAATGAGCTTTGGATCAGACCCTTAACATATGTCCAGTCAGCAGAAACCACTTTTCTTCCACACAATCATGGGCCATTGCAGGGCTAGAATATGTTGAAAAATAGACAGAAAACTTCTATGACTAAATTGCCAAAACCATTTGGAACTTAATGCTCCAGCTTGTAATTGGTTTAATGGAGCATTGGTAGGTACCTTGAATTTTCTTAACCAAGCCATTTATTTCTGCTTAATAATACAAGGTTTTTAGAGGAGCAAAATTAAACAACAATACACCTAGCAGGTGACTTTTACCTCTTTAAAACTTATATGCCCCTGGCTGTTAAGACTGATTGTTTGGGGGGTAGCTTCGTTAAAATATCGAATTGTTCAGCCTTAATCCTTTTAGTGATATTTTATGCTAAGTGTCAGTCAAAGAAAATTATGTGCTGCCAAACCAGAGGTGAAAGTGACCAGCTGTGCCCTGGTGTGCAGCTCCAGAAAGAGCTGCCTGAACGGCAGCAAAAGCCAGGAGGGAGCTATTTAAAGAGCTGATAGGGACCCAGGTACAATTGGACAGAACCTGTAAGAGATTTTAGGTTACTTTCATCCCTGAGCATGGTTCTCATTTACCTCTGCCTGCCAGTCCTTGTGGAAACAAGGCAAATAATCGCATGGGCAGCTCTCGTTCTTGAGTCAAATTAGCCTGTTTGTCAGGCCATTACTGAGGCTGTGGCTACGCTATGGAGCTTACAGCAGTCTAGCTGTGCCCACTGTAGCACTGCTAGCGCAGAAGCTTTAAGCCAGTGGGAGACAGCTCTCCTGTTGACTTACTTATCTCAGCCCCACTGCGCTGCAGGAGCTATGCTGGTGGGAGGGCTGAATAACACTGGCACTTTGGTCAATCTAACTTATGTCCCTCAGGGGCTGGCTTGTTCATATACCGATGTACAGAGCAGTCCTATCCATAAGATAAGGTGCGGCAGTGGCCCCAGGCCATACACTTTTGGGGGTCCTGTGGCAGCCGACCCAGCCATCTTACAGACAGAAAGGGGAAGAATTACCTGGGGCCAGGTGTGGCAGCATGTGACAGCAGCAGCAGGGGATTGTGGGCCAGGAGGGTGTGGTGTGGCAGAGCAAGCTACCACCCGCACTGCCTGTGGGGTAAGTGCAGCGGGGGGGAAGGGGGGTGACCGCCTGCTGCTGCCACTGCCCACTGCCACTGCTGCACCCTGCCCCAGGTAAACCCTGACTCTGCTGATCAGGGAGTGTGAAAGGGAACAAGGTAGGGGAGGAGTGGGCGACCTGGAGGGCCTACACTGGGATGGGGGGAGTTGCCCCAGGCCCAGCCCCCCCCACCGCCCTTTGGGACAATCCTGGCAACATAAGCTGTAGCATGTACATAGTCACCTCAGCACACTGGGAAACTACCTAAGACTGCTGAACATGCTCATCCCCTGTCCCTGGCAGAAGTGAGTCTGTCCCACCAAAGCTCATCACCTGATAAATCATTTTGTTAGTCTTTAAAGAGCTACATGACTGTTGGTTTGTTTCCTCATGGGCACAGAAAGCGTTATGGCTGGGTGGAGTCCCAGGTCCCTGCTTTATCAGGGGCCCAAAAGGGATAGGGTTAGTCTCCAAAGAGGTGTCTGAATATTCAACCAAATGGGGAAGAGAAGCAGGGCATTAGAAAAACAAAACTGCTGGCTTGTTGAATAGTAAGAGAGAGGAAGCCCTGCTAGTCTATACACTATCAAAACAAAAAGCAAAAAGAACTTGATGATTGTTACAGAAGCTCTCTGTGTATATGTCAACAGTGAACAAATAAGCTGTGAATAGGTGGTATTCAAGAACCTGGGTTTTGCAGGACCAGTAAAACTTCTTATTACGTAATGCAAATGGTTTCCTCTAAGAAGCAATTTACACCAGTGCTTAACACTGGTTGGTAAAAGGGCAATGGGGTGTGAACCTGGTTCTTCCTTCTTCTGAAGGGATCCACTGCTAAGTGAAAAGAAGGCTCCTGCAGAAAAAGATCAATCCCACACACAGGGCTTGTCCACACTTGTGGTTTTCGTTTAAAAAAAAAACAAACACCACCCTTTTTTCAAAAACCAAAACAAAATTTAGAGCATTCACATTGCCATGAGTGAAAAGTTGATATAAGAGGGCTCTTCCCTTGAAATGACACCCACTCTACGAACGATTGTCATTCACCCCTACTGCCTTTGAAAGTCAAAAATAAATGTGTGTGAACAAAGCACAGATATTTATCCGCTCAGGTGAACATGCCCTCTGCAATGTTGTGGCCGTGAACTGTGGCTGAAAATGAGAACTTTCCATTATGCAATGCTGTGGCTGTGTGAATACGATTTTTTGGCTTTACTTATTTTACGTTATTTTTACTTACTTTTATTTACTTGGGACGATGCAGTGTAGACATAGCCATACAGTACTAGAATCTGCTTGTCTTTGCTCAGGTGTCCAGTGGGTGGGGAGGAACGAAGGAATATCTATCTACACCATGCTGTTTAAATACAAGAGCCAGACAGACTTCTCACCGCGGTGCTCTACTCAACTCACTTACCAGCCATCAGAGCAGACCAAGCATTCAGGGAAAAGCATAGTGCACCCCATTAAGGTGGATAGCAGTAGGTGTATTTCTACTACACAATGGAGAGGTGAAGGTGCATTTTCTGTGGGCAGTGCGACTCTACATTTTTCCCCACTACAAGGCTACATGCACAACCTGTTATGTGAAGAGAAAAAGGAAAGGTGACAGGAGAGACACACACATCCATCTGTAGGACAAATATTTATCTGGCTCAATACTGCATTATTACTACTGCACAACAGTAAGCCTATTGTGCCCAGGAAATGCATTAGTAGCAAAAGAAACAGTGTGTGTTTATGATTATTGCAACCAGGCCCTAAATATACCAGCTGAAATCAGGGTTGCATCATGGTAGGCACATATATAACTAATTTTACTTGAGCTACCTAAATATTTTCAAACACTTGAGCTGAACTGGTCTGTGCCTGTTCTACATGATTTCCAGTGAGAAAGGACAGAAATCAGAAGAGACAGCTATATACAGAGCATTATTTCAAATGATAATAGGAAACACTTTACATAGAGAGAGAATTCAATTAATCTTAATAACAAGAAAGTCCATATTTCTCCCGACAGCACCTCAAATGGATAATACTCGACTCCTGTGGGCTTGGCTTCCTTCTACAAAGGCTGCGACATCTTGTTAGGAAATGAAAAGTACAAAGGAACTGAGGGTGACAGGTCACTAAGTACTTAGAAGCATTACACAGAAATATTTCTACCCTATCCCTGAGCCCCTGACTCACAATATTACGGTAAAATCAGTGAATCATTTCAATGATTGCAGTCTTTGTGAGGGGAAAAACATGCTTTTTTTTCGGTCAAAGGTCACCCACCAACAGTTTATTTACCCTGGAGCATTCATTACACATGGAGGACCCAGAACAAAGCACAGTTGATGTTATCTTCTTTGGTTTCATAATACCCATGGAAACCCTTTTTTAAAAAGTTACTTAGATCATCAAAGACCTGGGAAGGGGAAAAAAGCATGTTCTTGAAATAATTTTCACTTCGCATTTTCTAAGGTTCATGTTTGGTGCCTACCTCAGTATTATATCTTTGCATATTTCTTAGCAGCCTCCCAATATTTTTAATTTGTGATAGAAAAAGGAAGGGAACAGCTGTTTTTCCTGTGGACCCAAAGAACTCAAAGGCTATAGGTAGGATGTATTTCTTCTTCTTCTTCTTATAGCAAGTGCCAAGAAAGACCAATTTCAACCCATTTTGCTAGGCATTGAACAAACATCTTACAGTTTCAAGAGACATGGGAGACTACAGAAGTATTATCTTCATTTTATAAACAGGCTGTGGAGAGATTAGGTGACTTGACCAGGATCCTACAAAAGTCTGTGGCAGAACCAGGGATTGAAGCAGATCTTCCAAATTCTAATCTCATGATTTAACCATCCTTTACTACATCTGTTCTACAATGAAAACCATATACAGAGTTGCCTTGTAACAAACCGTACACTGTGTACAGATGTAACTGGGAAAATATGCACAGACTTTATGCAGAAAGGCTCACGTGGAACACAATAATAACTCAAGATATAAAATAGTATTGGGATCTGGAATGTGATGACTCTCCCACTCCCTCCAAAAAATTCCACAGTGAAAGCCTGGGTGCATTGACAATAAAATGAACATTTCTAAACATAAACATTTTCTAAAACTCAAATCCCATTCACAGGAAGGCAAAGCCTAAGATATGGGCCTTGAACTTACTCCTGTTAAAATGCAGCAGCAACACATGCACTGAATGAATAAAAGCAGGGCCAGGCCACCTATAGGCGCATCTTAACACTGGCCATAATGGTTTAATATAGAGATCAAAGGAGAACACTTCTTACAAAATACCATGGACGCATAGGTTAGAATTCATGCCAGTAACAACTGTGTCTGGCTTAGAGTGGTATGAGGCTCTATCTGTTGGAACAATAGAAAGGAGAGGCTGAAGCAAAAGGCAGGAGGGAATACATCAGTAAGGAAACTGAAACTGAGTTAATTATTTTATGTGGGTTTGTTTTTTGCTCTTGTTTTGAGGCAGTTGAAGGGTGGGCATTGTGAATTGTTGCATTGCATTTAAAACAGTGTTTTTACTGGCATTCCTTTTTAGAGTAATGAGTGGGGGAAGGCAGGGATCATTTTGCTAACCTTCATTGCAGGTAGCTGGCTTCAAAATCCATTTTTCCAGATGGCTAGTGTGGACCACTGGTGGGCATTCAGGCTACATCTACACGACAGCCCTATTTTGAAATGGAATATTTATTTCTAAATGGATATTTCAAAATATCTCATTTTGAAATAACACAACCAAACACAAAATGCATTTCGAAAGAGCACGTAGTGCTAATTCAAAATAGTGCCGTTGGAGCCCATAATGGCATATTTTGAAATAGGTGGTATTCCTCAGGGAATGAGGTTCACTGCAATCGAAATAAAGCACCCATTATTTCAAACTTATTTCAATATAGCATGTGTGTCATTTAGACAATGGCAAAGCTATTTGGAAATAACTGCTGTTACTTTGAGATAACATGGCCACGTAGACATACTCCCAGGGGCCCATCAGGATAATCTCTGTTCCTGGCCAAGGGGAGCTGCCAGGACAGTGACTGAAAGTGTAGGAGCAACAGGGATGTGTTGGCTTATGATTCCCAAAGCTCCCCGTTGGTCGGGGATGGCAAACCACAGCCACTGGGAGCTGCAGGGTAGGGTGGGGGAGAAAGGGGGTCCCTGCAGATGGTCAACATCAGTAAAATGTCTTAGTGAGATTACCCTGACAGGGCCTGCAGCCTGCAGGCAAAAAGTTACACATGACTGGTATGGACTCAATGGAACTGACTACCCAGGGAGCTGATCAGAGAACAGAAAATACTAAACTATATAAAAAAATGTTGTTCTCGATATTTTGTTCTGATTAAAATTGCTTACCCAGTTCTACCAGTCAGTAACAACAGCTCTCCAACAGGAGGGGTGCTGTAGGACGCAACTCAGCAAAGCTGTGAAACATTAAGAGCACAGCTTCATTATTTTCCTTAATCTGTATCCATACATTCACTTTAAGACCCCAATCTTTCAAATGTAAGTGAACATAAGTAGTCTCACTTAATTTATTTGGACTACCACTCTGGTTAAAACAATATCAACACATGATACTAGTGTGATTGGGGATAAAGATAGAAGGACTGTGCCATTCCTTTTTGTGTTCTTGGCTGTGGCGCTCAGTATGACATTGTGGGTTCCTTTCAACGCAATAAAATATTTTTTACTGCTTCAGATTTTGCAGGTTGACTGAAAATTCAGTCAACAAGATGATGACTGGATATCAAAAGTCAAAACATCCATGATGAACAAAAACTGCCAAGCAACAAAAGGGGAAATATACTTGTGGAAATATAGAGATTACTCAATTAACAAATAAACTCCCCTTCAATTAATTTTGTGTGTATATGTCTATATACTCTTATTTAACATAAGGGCACATTCTGGCCATATATAAATGAATGTAGCTCCATTGACAATGTATGATTTAATTTGTCATTTATTGATCTACATTTTGTAATTTATATACATGTACACATATACTATTGCTTGAGTTTTGAATGTTAGCAGGAAGTCCACAAGGAATGCAATAGATATGATCTCACACCTTCTTATAGGAATCCATTTTAATATAGCAGCATGTAATTCTGATCATTCAAATTGTGTACACTATTATATCAGGCATGTCAGATAATTTGTTTTGACTGTTTAAAATAATCCTTTTTAAATAATAACATTTTTCATAACAATCTTCTGTGTGACAGCCTATTACTTAAGACGTGAAGTTTACAGACTTACTACTTTATCGCAATATACAAGATTACTGCTACAATAGAATGAATGGAGGAAATGTGTATAGCTGAGTAGTCCAAATTGCTTTAGAAACAACAATAACAGTTCTTGTTCATATAGGGTCAGCCAGTGCTTTGTTTTGCTCAAGACAAGAATAAAACACTTTGGGCCACATCCTCAGCTGGTGTAATTAGACCATTTAAATCTCTGCAATTGTGACAGCTGTCATGTAAAAAACAAACAGCCAAAACAGTTCTGTTTCATTGACCCAGCCGAGCAAGTGGATTTTGGGGGTCCCATTTTCCATATTTGCACATATAGTCCAGGGTTGTACCAAACATTTGCACACATACGTACATTTGAAATCAAACTATGCCACTGTTTGGTGATTTGGGCCCCTTGAAATCAATCAAAGTCAGTGATGTGTTCCCATGATGGGCTAAACTTTGCCTGGTATTGTGACATCCAGGCAGGGCAGCCTTGCTTCACTTGTAACAATGAAAGCCTATCATATGTCACTCCTTTCATTACTATTTAGTTCAGGCTACCAGTTCAATGCACCTGCAATCAACCTTAGCAAAACCATTAGAGGGAAGGGATGACTAGCCAGGCATTGTATTTGATATTCTGGGAGATTTCGACATGATGGCAGAAAACAGAAAGCATCTAATAAGATCCTATGCTAAAAGGCAACGAAAGCAACGTAATGTGTATTTTTGCTTTACTGACATTTGAAATCAGATTTGAAGAAGTGGGTCTTCCCTCAAAAGCTCATTGCCTAATAAATAAATGTGTTAGTCTTAAGGTGCTGCAGGACTGCTTGTTTTCTGTGAAGCTACAGACTAACATGGCTACCCCACTGAAAGCTTAAACATGTTTAAGTTTTAGAGTAGCACCCCAACGTGCAAGCCCCATTTTATGCCTGTTACCTGATGTTGTGTGTGTTAATAAGAATAGCCACAGGAATGTACCTTCGGAGCCCAAAGGAAGAACTGGGTGAGCAGCCTGGTCTTTGGAAGAGGAAGCATCTGTTCATAGTATCATAACATACTAGAACTGGAAGGGACCTTGAGAGGTCATCAAGATCAGTCCCCTGTCCTCACAGCAGGACCAAGCACCATCTAGATCAGGAGTGAGCAACCTTTCCAGGGCGGAATCGAAACTTGACCTTTTGACCTCTATGTACGGTGCAAGCGCCAGTAATACTATTTAAAGTCATTGGAGGTATCCTGAAATAGCTACTCCATGTCTTTGACACACACACGTCATTTCAAAATGGTTTTCTAAATACAGGGCAAGCTATTTTGGCATCCCTGTACTCCACATGGCAGGAATAAGGGATGTTTTGAAATAGTGCTTTATTTCAAAATTTGGCACTGCTTAGGCAGCACCAAATGCCGAAATAACCTATTTTGAAATAAACTGGAAATAAGCTGCACAATTTGCAGAGAACGAATTGCACAGCTTACTTCAAGTTTAGGTTGCCGTGCAGATGTAGCCTAATAGTCCTGCTTACCACAGCTTCATTAATAAATAAACTAAGATGCAGAGCTTTAGATGGTGATTGGTAGCATTAGCTGGTCTTTTGTTAATCCACAGGTGGCATGGCTTTGAGCAAGCTCCCGGCTGCATGGGGGACGAGGGCTGGGCTGAGTTCCCACCTTTCGTGCTGATGAAAATAGGCTCAGTTCTGGGACGTGTGCCGGGGGTTGCTGACCTTGATCTAGATCATCGCTGGTAGATGTTTATCTAACCTGCTCTTAACTAGGTTCAATGGGGATGGGTGACCAAAGCCCACAGGTTAGTAAAAAACCTGGAGACCTGGGAGTTGGGTTGGAAATGGGAGGGAGCATGGGCTATAAGAGCAGAGAAAAAAGAGGGACTAGGCAGAACTGGGGGGCAAAGCAAATCAATATCTTAGATGCCTATATACAAATGGAAGAAGTGTGGGTAATACGCAGGAAGAACTTGAATTCCTCATAAACAAACACAACTGTGGTATAATTGGTATCACAGAAACATGGTGGGATAATATGCGTGATTGGGATATTAGTATAGAAGGGTACAACTTTACTCAGGAAGGATAGGCATGGTAAACAGGGAGGAGGTGTTGCCTTGTATACCAAAAATGTGCACACCTGTACTGAGGTGGAGATAGATGCAGGCAACAGACATGTTGAGAGTCTCTGGGTTAAAAGTGGTTAAAAAACAAAGGTGATGTCATGAAAGAGATCTACTACAGACCACCTAGCCAAGTAGAAGAGGTGGCTGAGACTTTCTCTAAACAATTAACAAAATCTTCTAGAACACAGGACTTGGTGGTGATGGGGGACTTCAACTATCCAGATTTATGTTGGGAAATTAACACAGCGAGGCACAGACTATCCAGAAAGTTCTTGGACTGCATGGATGACAATTTTTTATTTCAGAAGGTGGAAAAAGCTACTAGGGTAAGCAGTTCTAGTATTTGATTTTAACAAATAAGGAAGAACTCACTGAGAATTTGAAAGTGAAAGGTAGTTTGGGAGAAAGTGACCATGACATCATAGAGTTCATGATTCCAAGCAATAGTGAAAGGGAGAACAGCAAAACAGAGAAAATGGGTTTTAGGGAAGCAAATTTTGGTAAACTCAGAGAACTGGTAGGTAAGGTCCCATGGTAAGCAAGATTAAGAGAAAAAAGAACGGAGGAGAGTTGGCTGTTTTTCAAAGGGACATTATTAAGGGCCCAAAAGCAAACTATACCGCTGCATAGGAAAGCTAGAAAGTATGGTAGAAGACCGCTTTGGCTTAGCCAGGAGATCTTGCATGATCTCCAAATCAAAAAGTAGTTGTATAAAAAGTGGAAAGTAGGAGAAATTACAAAAGATGAATATAAGCAAAAAATGTGTGTATGCAGCAGCAAGATTAGAAAGGGCAAGGTACAGAATGAGCTGAAGTTAGCGAGAGACACAAAAGGTAACAAGAATTCATTCTATAAATATATTACAAGCAAGAGGAAGACCAGGGACAGGGTAGGCCCACTACTCAGTGAGGAAGGAGAAACAACACCAGGAAACTTGGAAATGGCAAAGGTGCTTAATGACTTCTTTGTTCCAGTCTTCACCTAGAAGGCTGATGCAGAAACACCTAACATAATGCATGCTAGTGGGAAGAGTGTAGGTTTACAGGGTAAAATACATAAAGAACAAGTTTAAAATGACTTAGAAAAATTAGATGTCTTCAAGTCACCAGGGCCTGATGAATGCATCCTAGAATACTTAAGGAGCTGATAAAGGAGGTTTCTGAACCTTTAGCTGTCATCTTTGAAATGTCCTGGAAGTCAAGAGAGATTCCAGAAGACTGGAAAGGGGCCAACATAGTGCCCATCTATAAAAAGAGAAAAAAGAACAACCCAGGAAACTACAGACCAATCAGTTTAACTTCTGTGCCGGGAAAGATAATGGAGCAAATAATGGAGGAATTCATCTGCAAATATTTGGATGAAAATAAGGTGATAGGTAACAGCCAGCATGGATTTGTAAAGAACAAATCATGCCAGACCAATCTGATAGCTTTTTTTTGACAGGATAACAAATATCGTGGATAAGGGAGAGGCGGTGGATGTGGTACACCTAGACTTTGGAGAGGCATTTGACACACTCTCACATGATCTTCTTATCAATAAACTAATCAAATACAACTTCGATGTGGCCACTATAGGGTGGGTGCATAACTGGCTGAATAGCCATTCTCAGAGAGTAGTTATTAATGGTTTGCCGTCACACTGGAAGGGAATAACAAGTGGAGTTCCACAGGGATCTGTTTTGGGAACAGTTCTATTCAGTATCTTCATCAACAATTTAGATATTGGCATAGAGAGTACGCTTATTATGTTTGCAGATGATACCAAGCTCAGAGGGGTTGCAATTGCTTTGAAGGATAGGCTCATAATTCAGAATGATCTGGACAAACTGGAGAAATGGTCTGAGGTAAACAGGATGAAGTTTAAAAAGGAGAAATGCAAAGTATTCCACTTAGGAAAAAACAATCAGCTTCATACATATAGAATGGGAAGAGGTCTAGGAAGGAGTACTGCAGAAAGGATCTTAGGGGTCATAGTGGACAACAAGCTAAATATGAGTCAATAGTGTGATGCTGTTGCCAAAAAATGAGATATGATTCTGAGATTTATTAACAGGAGTGTTGTGAACAAGAAGACACAAGAGGTCATTCTTCTGCTCTACTCAGTGCACATTAGGCCTCAATTGGAGTATTGTGTCCAGTTCTGGGCACCACATTTCAAGAAAGATGTGGAGAAATTGGAAAAGGTCCAAAGAAGAGCACCAAGAATGATTAAAAGTCAAGAGAACATGAGCTATGAGGGGAGACTGAAAGAACTGGTCTTGTTTAGCTTAGAAAAGAGAAGACTTAGAGGGGACATGATAGTGGTTTTCAGGTACCTCAAAGAGGGTTACAAGGAGGAGGGAGAAAAATTGTTCTCGTTGGCCTCTGAGGATAAGACCAGGAGCAATGGGCTTAAACTGCTGCAAGGGAGGTTTAGATTAGACATTAGGAAACATTTCTTAATTATCAGGGTGGTTAAATACTGGAATAAGTTATCTATAGAGGTTGTGGAATCTGTACTGCTGGAGATATTTAAGAGCAGGTTAGAACAGAAACCTATTGGAGATGATCTAGATGGTGTTAGGTCCCGCCAAGAGGGTAGGGAACTGGACTCGATGACCTCTTGAGGTCCCTTCCAGTTCTAGTGTTCTATGATTCCATGACTAAATATCTCCAATGACGAAGATTCCGCGGCCTCCCTAGAAAATTTAATCCAGTATTTAACCACTCTGACTGTTAGGAATTTTTTTCCTTGTGTCCAACCTAAACCTCCCTTGCTGCAATGTAAGGCTATTGCTTCTTGTCCTACCATCAGAGGTCAAGGAGAACATTTTATTTCCCTCCTCCTTGCAATACCCTTTAAGAGACTTAAAAACTGCTATTGTGTCCCCTCTTAGTCTTCTTTTTTTCCAAACTAAACAAACCCAATTCCTTCAGTCTTCCCCATAGGTCATGTTTTCTTAGACCTTTAATCATTTTTGTTGCTCCAGTTTCTCCACTTCTTTCTTGAAATGTAGTGCCCAGAACGGGACACAATACTCCAACTGAACAAGCAGCATTGGATCAGCAGAACTTTCAGCATCAGAAGGTACTTCCTTGCAACAAGTTTATTTTCCAGTTTGCAAAAAAAAAAAAAAAAAAAATCCTGGATGGAAATTTTTCAATCAACCGTCATTGACAATCTGTTCTACTGTGTTTGGGTTTTACATAGCAGTCTTTTAAAGAAGCCAGCAGAAAACAAAACAGGTTTGCTCCTCAAAGGTATTCATGCACCTAACTCCTGTTTAAACCAAAGGGAATTAGGAGCCTGAATAACTTTGAGGGTCTGAACCTTAGTGACTCAGTACATGTTACTCTCAAAAAAGCCTGTGCTTAATTAACTTACCAAAGTAAACAATCATATATTGCAGCCATTCTCATTGCTTGGTAATGCAAGCAGTTAAGTGGGATAGATCAAGATACTCCTTAGACTTTATCAGCAACTCAGAACAAAAAAAAAGAGGACAAAATGCCCTGACTTGTGTAGATGATGCCCCCTGAATTTCAGTGTGCTTCCATGGTAGAGTAAAACCAAAGACAGAGTATTTTAAGTAAAAGATGCTCAGTGTTACACATCTCATAGAACTGGAAGGGACCTTGGAAGGCCATCAAGTCCAGTGCCCTGCCCTCTTGGCAGGACCAAGCATTCATGGCATGTGATACAAAACATATCCTATGCAAATCAATTGCATATTGTGATGACAGCAATTTTGGGTGACATTTCAATAAAGCCAAACAATACTTCAGCAAAGACAGAGGACTTGCATTATTGCAATAGCTCTGGGGTGAGCAAAGTATTTTTTATGTTGGGCCCCACTTTTCATCCCTGCAATTAGCAGGGGCCCCCCAACCTGTCTAACATAAGCCAAAGTGATGAAAACTTCAGTTAGGTTCATATAAAAAAAGAAAACCCTTTTGGCAAATGTAAGAAAAAAAAAGTGTAGAATGTAAAAACTTTATTAATTGGTATATAAATGTGGATAAAACCAGTAACATATTTCAACATTTTTAATTAACTGGATGAAACCCAGCAGTCAATCATGCTGTGCCCCCCTTACGAAATTTCATGCCCTCCCCCAAGTCCTGCCCACCACTTTGTGCATCCTCACATTAGCCAATAAAGAAAGAAATAAGTCAAATGAAGATAATGGAAGGATGGAAAGGGACTTCAGTTAATTGAAATTATCTTCATGCAATAATGTGTTAATGTCACAATATTCCATTAACTGCTCGTTATTTCCTTGTTTACATAAGGCTAGGAATTATCCGGGGTAATGTTCCTCCAACAAGCAGCACAGCAGAAATGAAGAGCTTCTGGCCCTGTACTAAAGTTCCAGCTGCAGTCTCAGAGTTTAGCTAAAGGGAAACATTTACATTTTTTTACTGCGCTCTACTCTTTAAAAAAAAAAAGAATCAAGCAACCCCACAGCAAACTATCCTAACAATTTTTTTATCTAAGCTGGGTAGCATTAGACTTGCCCCTATAGTGACTCAGAAAGTTCCCATCATGATTTGATAGACTAGCACGGCTTCCTCTCTGTTACGATTTAAACCATGTGTTAATGTGCCGAATTTGAATATAAAAGCCGGGGCTTGTCTGCATACTTGGCTCAGTCTAATTCTTGACCTTCCTCCCCACCCCTCCACTCTCTGATTTGCTCACCTTGATTATCTTTTTCTGATTTGTCCTCCTTGCTTACTGTTTTTGGTTCTCTGTGCCTTAAATATTGAGTCTGTTCTGGTCTGGCTATGGTCTGAAGAAGTGGGTCTGTCCCACGAAAGCTCACCTAATAAACTATTTTGCTAGTCTTCAAAGTGCTACTTGACTGCTTTTTGTTTTGATATCATTAACAGACTTTGAGTATTAGTATCTAACACTGTACTGACAAAAGAGACGGGGACAGAACCATAATTCAGAGAGTCATAACTCCCCACTTGGTCTGCTCCTGAGGAAACACAACTAAGGGCTGTCCCTTACTCAGACCAAAAGCCATGATTTAACATTTGCTAAATAATCCATTGGCTGATCCAGCTCCTCATCAGCTGTTTATTTAGTAGATAACCATTTTGGTTACCTACTAAATTATCAATCAACAGCAGCCATCCACCTTGAAAGATGTAGGTGTAAGCACCAAAGGAGTTCAGCGATAGTGTGCCATGCTGCAGTATCCTGAGTGGCTAAAACATCAATTCCCAAACAACAGACCTTACCACAGATACTATGGGCATAAGGCACAGAGCCATAGGATGCAGCCAGCTCATGACAAATGTATGAGACCTGCAGTGCCTTCCTCTTTGCTTTTCTCCCTCTCAACTGCCTCTCTTCAGCTGTTTCACTCCCTAGTGCAACATAGCCTTTCAGTGTGGCCTATTGGTAGATGCGCCTTCCCAGATTATGATAACCAGTTTTTTAAGTACTTATTGCAAATGTTCTTGAACTGGAGCCTAGCTTGGCTTATTGACCTTGGAACGTCCTGATGTTCTCTGCATAAGAAATCCTTTGGAAGGCATCCACCATCTATCCAGAGCAGTGACTCAGCCAATGGAGAGGCCAGTGTTTATGAATAGTGGTTAAAGGTGGCAATTTTGCTTTCTCTAACACGTTGGTTTCAGGAGCTTTGGTTGCCCATATGATATTTAGAATATGGTGAAGGAAGAGGGTCTGGAAGGTGCTTAGACTTCTCTTGTGCATGTCATAAGTTGCCCAAGTCTTGCCATCATAGTACAGCTTGCTCAGAATACATGTGTGGCAGACCTGTAGCTTTGTGTTCAGTGTTAGTTTCCTGTCATTCCACATCTTTGGTCAGCGATACAAATATGGAAGGCTGCCTTTCCCATCCAAGAATGAAGTTCAGCATCCTAGAGGCAAGTTATATGAAATAAATTATCACAGCATGATTGGCAAGAAGTTCTCTTAGCATCAGGGGCTTAACTTTGCTTTTTTGCTTTTAGATGTACAGTATTTAAGAGTTTTCCAACTGTTCTTATATGGAGAAGTGCACCCTTGACACTAGGGCCGTGTCTACACTAGCCAAAAACTTCGAAATGGCCATGCAAATGGCCATTTCGAAGTTTACTAATGAAGCGCTGAAATACACATTCAGTGCCTCATTAGCATGTGGGCGGCCGCGGCACTTCGAAATTGACACGGCTCGCCGCTGCACAGCTCGTCCAGATGGGGCTCCTTTTTGAAAGGACCCCGCCTACTTCAAAGTCCCCTTATTCCCATCTGCTCACAGGAATAAGGGGACTTCAAAGTAGGCAGGGTCCTTTCGAAAAGGAGCCCCATCTGGACGAGCTGCGCGGCGGCAAGTCACGTCAATTTCAAAGTGCCACGGCCGCCTGCATGCTAATGAGGCACTGAATGTGTATTTCAGCGCTTCATTAGTAAACTTCAAAATGGCCATTTGCATGGCCATTTCGAAGTTTTTGGCTAGTGTAGACATAGCCTAGATGAATAGCATGATAAACTAGGAGAGAGAACAATATCCCAAAGACCATTGGTGGCAAAATAGATAACTGATGGATAACGCTGTGTATTTCAAAGCTGTCGCATTGCTCACCATCGTCCTGGATGAGAGGTCTGCAACCTATGGCTCTGGAGCCACATCTGACTTTTTAAAGACTTCTTTGTAGCTTCCAACCATATAACTGCAAAGTTTTTTTTAAAAAAGAAAAAAGCCTGATAATTTTCAATAAATGGTGAACGTCCAAAAACCAAAAACGAATAACTCATATCTAAATAGCAAACAATACGTGATCTCAAAATGTTGGACAACTCCCCCTTTAATATGTGCAGTGTACTGTGGGATATAATACTGTATGTGTGTTTTGATCATGTGGCTAATAAAGTCTTATTCACATGCATTGCAGCTCTTGAATCATTGAGTTCTGTATCGAGTTTGAAGAAAATGGCTCTTCTTGCTATTTTGGCTGACGACCTCTGTCCTGGACTGTCAGCTTCATGTCCCCATGGAAGGACTGAATCAGACTGAGAAGGAATTGGGGTCAACTCTCTAGCAATTGCGAGAAGCCATTTCTGTTGACCGGGGGCGGGGAGGGGGTGTCTGATTTATAAAAGCCATGTAGAGGGGGTTTATTTGTTCTTGACACTTTTCTGGCAGTTGCCTTAATGCTGTTCGAGTAGTTGATCCACCAGCACAGATGCCACACTGCTGTCCTTTGAGAATGCCATGGGCAAATGACTTGTGAGTACCAAAAGGGTTCCTCTCTGGATATACAAGGTTGTAAATACCAAAGCTTGTAAACAGAGAGAAATTCCTTGACTTTTTGTACATTTTATTATCTGGAATAAAGATACCAATTAACGATCTCTTTTGGACAGCACTGCCTCATCACCCCAAATACTGAAGGACCTGACCATGAGAGGCACAATGGGAAAATGCATGCACAAAATGAAGGTGAGGGACAGCATAAGACTATACAAAATGAAGGTGAAGGACAGCAAGAGGGAGTAGTCTATTCCCTAAATGTCAGATGAGGCTCGGAAGGGTATGATGTCAGGGAATGTGGATATCCATCTTCTCACATAAGAATAGACCAGGACATACAGGCTACGTCTACACGTGACGCCTACATCGAAGTAGCTTATTTCGATGTAGCAACATCAAAATAGGCTATTTCGATGAATAACATCTACACGTCCTCCAGGGCTGGCAACGTCGATGTTCAACTTCAACGTTGAGCAGCACCACATCGAAATAGGCGCTGCGAGGGAACGTCTACATGCCAAAGTAGCACACATCGAAATAAGGGTGCCAGGCACAGCTGCAGACAGGGTCACAGGGCGGACTCAACAGCAAGCCGCTCCCTTAAAGGGCCCCTCCCAGACACAGTTGCACTAAACAACACAAGATCCACAGAGCCGACAACTGGTTGCAGACCCTGTGCATGCAGCATGGATCCCCAGCTGCAGCAGCAGCAGCCAGAAGCCCTGGGCTAAGGGCTGCTGCCCACAGTGACCATAGAGCCCCGCAGGGGCTGGAGAGAGAGCGTCTCTCAACCCCTCAGCTGATGGCCGCCATGGCGGACCCCACTATTTCGAAGTTGCGGGACGCACAATGACTACACGGTCCCTACTTCGACGTTGAACGTCGAAGTAGGGCGCTATCCCCATCTCCTGATGAGGATAGCGACTTCGACGTCTCGCTGCCTAACATCGAAGTTAACTTCGAAATAGCACCCAACGCGTGTAGCCGTGACGGGCGCTATTTCGAAGTTAGTGCCGCTACTTCGAAGTAGCGTGCACGTGTAGACACAGCTACAGAAGTGAGTGAGATAAACAGCAGCAATTAGCATTTCCTTGTTCCAGAGAGCAGGATACCCTGTTGTCCTTTACCCTACATCAGCACTAGCAGTAGAAGAGGATAAGGTACAACCATAAGGGAAGTGATGAACAGAGTTGAAGAATCCCACATCTCTGTTCTTATTAAAGGCACACATTTTTAATGAGGAGTCTATGATGAAGAGACTGTTGTCCATTATGGGAAACCTCTGACAGCAATGAGCAATGGACTTAATAAGCTACAACTCTGTTACAAGTTGCAACAAAAGCTTCAAAGTAGAGATTGCTTAGGTAGGTGACGATATTGGATCTAATCCAACACACGTGGGTGTAATGTCAAGCATGTGGAATCTCACATAAATCATTCTAGAAATGGGGCCTGTAAGTGAAAGGTGATGAAAGAATTAAAACAACTTTAGTTTATTAATGACTCCAGGGAACTTTGGGCCTGTCAAGATTCAACTGAAATCAAAGAACTGCTGGAGACCTCTGTGTTCATTTTTTTTAAATGAGTTCTAGCCCTTTTCCCTGCAGCTCAAACCTGAAAATGGCAATGGACTGCTTGGAAATCTTGTCCACTAAAGAGCAAAACAACCATGAGGGCGGATGATGAGCCACCTAAGGCTAATGCAAAAGTGGAGCCCAACGGGAAGTCTATACGTAGCATACTGGGGCCTTGATGAGCATTCATACACCTATGGACGGCAGCAGATAAAGACATCAGAGCACTGAAGGGTCTATTGCAATTTGTGGTGGTGGATGAGAGGTGATCTTTGTGGTCAGTTCATCAGCCTTGTAAACCCAGTGTGGTGAGTTCAATACTTCAGGGGGCTTGTCTAGGGCAGATTAAAAAACACATTATTAAAAAATCTGGAATAAATTGCTTAGGGAGGTTGTAGAATCTCCATCACTGGAGATATTTAAGAGCACATTAGAAAGACATCTATTAGGGATGGCCTAGATGGTGCTTGGTCCTGGTGTGGGGGCACAGAACTGGACTCAATGGCTGTGTCTGCACTACCTCCCTACTTCAAAGGGAGGATGGTAAGTTGGGTGTTAGGAGTTTATTAATGAAGTGATGCGGTGCATATGCAGCACTTCATTAAACAAATCCCTGTCCCCCCCCCATGGCAACTCTAAAGGGTTAAACTTCGAAGTGATGGCTCATGTGTAGCCACAGCTCACCCACCGGTACTTTGAAGTGCCTGAGCAACTTTGAAGTCCTTTTACGCCTCAAAATTTTGAGAAGTAAGGGACTTTGAAGTACCCCAGGCACTTCGAAGTACCCCAGGCACTTTGAAGTACCGGCGGGTGAGCCACATCTACATGCGAGCTGGCATTTTGGAGTTGCTGCGGGGGGGAATTTGCTTAATGAAGTGCTGCATATGCACCACGGCATGTCATTAATAAACTCCCCAAACCCTACCTACCATCCTCCCTTCGAAGTAGGGAGGCACTGTAGACAAGTCCAATGACCTCTTGAGGTCCCTACCAGTTCTAGTGTTCTATGACTCTATGAAGGGAGGAGAGAGATCTTCGCTCCCCACAACTGTCTGCATGGTGGCACTCACAAGAAACCCAAATCTTTCAGGAGTCCTGTGGCACCTTAAAAACTTAACATGTTTATTAGGACATAAGTTTCTGTGGGTTGCAGCTTATGCCCTAATAAATCTGTTAGTCTTTAAGGCGCCATAACATTCCTGCTTGGTTTTTGCTGAAACCGACTAACATGGCTACCCCTGTTTAAAAGTCTGGCCATTCATATTCAGATGGTGAGATAGCTCAGTTACTCTAACTCTCCTGCCATCTTTCCCTTGCCCCTCCCAACCCTTTAGTTATACCATGGGCTACAGATGACCCGATATCCATTTCAGAACATGGTTTGCCACTACAGTAAACCCCTGAGATATGCACAACTGAATTGCATGTCTCTTGGGTTAACGCGACTCCCACCCCTGAAAAGGGAGGCTTCCCTACTCCTGTCAGGGGCGGCAAATGAGAGTCAGGCTCTTAGCTGCTGCCACCGACAGTAGCAGGGAAACTGATAAGGGCCCCAGCTCTGATCAGTTTCCCAGCTCTGCAAACCTAGGGGAGTGGGAAGCCAGGCTGCTGCTGGGTCCCCAGCTCCCCTCCACTCACTCGAGCCAAAAAACTGACCAGGGCTGGTGCCCTCATCAGTTTCCTGGCTCCCTGGAGTTGCACGGGAAATTTGATTTATGCGGGGGTTGCGAGAACACAACTCCCGCATAAATCCAGGGTCTACTGTATGGTCTGAGATGCCACAGACATGTTTAAGATTTTCATTGAGATAACGTTAGCCAGCTGTGCTTGAAGAGGACAACCTATGAGGATGGAGTGGGGAGCAAGGCAAGTGGAATTATGACTAAGCAGATGTAAAAGAAAGTCCCTGCGGACATAAACTGGACTCAGTTAGTTAAACTCAATTACATCTCTGTAGCTGTGTCTACACGTGCACGCTACTTCAAAGTAGCGGCACTAACTTCGAAATAGCGCCCGCCGTGGCTACACGTGTCGGGCGCTATTTCGAAGTTAACTTCGACGTTAGGCGGCGAGACGTTGAAGTCGCTAACCTCATGAGGGGATCGGAATAAAGCCCTACTTCGACGTTCAACGTCGAAGTAGGGACCGTGAAGACGATCCGCGTCCCGCAACGTCGAAATTGCCGGGTCCTCCATGGCGGCCATCAGCTGAGGGGTTGAGAGATGCTCTCTCTCCAGCCCCTGCCGGGCTCTATGGTCACCGTGGGCAGCAGCCCTTAGCCCAGGGCTTCTGGCTGCTGCTGCGGCAGCTGGGGATCCATGCTGCAGGCACAGGGTCTGCAACCAGTTGTCGGCTCTGTGTATCTTGTGTTGTTTAGTGCAACTGTGTCTGGGAGGGGCCCTTTAAGGGAGCGGCTTGCTGTTGAGTCCGCCCTGTGACCCTGTCTGCAGCTGTGCCTGGCACCCTTATTTCGATGTGTGCTACTTTGGCGTGTAGATGTACCCTCACAGCGCCTATTTCGATGTGGTGCCGCGCAACGTCGAAGTTGAACATCGACGTTGCCAGCCCTGAGGACGTGTAGACGTTATTCATCGAAATAGCCTATTTCGATGTTGCTACATCGAAATAAGCTATTTCGATGTTGGCTTCACGTGTAGACGTAGCCTGTGAGGAAGATATGTACTATTTCTTCCCATTTGATGGATGGCTAAATGCAGCATGTAGAGAGCTCAGTGCTTTGCCCAACATCTCTAACGGATCAGTGGCAAGAGGTCACGAAGTCCAATTCTCAATGGGACTTTTAGGAACAGCAGGATGTACCCCAGAATGTATATCCTGTTCATATTCTACTTGCTGCATCAACACATACACACACAGAGTATGGCTTTATGTATTTGTCTTTGCAAACTGATAAAGCCTAGTTTGCAACATGAGTTCAATTCACTTTACTTCAATGAGATTGACTGGAAGATCTGTCTACTTTTGCCCACATTTTATACATATATAGTGCATTGTCCACCAAAGATGATGCTTCCCACTCAACACACAGAGAATTTGTCGGGGTACAGATTGCCATATTGGCAGCAGAGCACTAAAAACATTCTGTGCGAACGACGATTCCAATTCTGCAAAATGGTCCATGAGGACCACACCAAAGGCGTTGCAGCAGCAAATCTATATTGAACGTCTTGCAGGATCAGGGCCTACATACCCTTGAACTTTTCAGGGACATTTATGATCTTTGAAACAAAGGTTTCCATCGTGGTGGTATTGTAAAACCAGAGGTATAAATTGAATGCAAGTACAAAATGTAATACTATGTGAGAGATTAACAGTCTCAAAATGAGGGTTCATCGTGTGATGCATTGCAGCACATGTAGTTTGTCAAAATAGGTACTGCTTTTATGAGTTCCTCTGTAAAGAAAGAAAAGGGCGGATGTATTATAGTTTATTATTCATGTTCATTACTTTTCAGTATCACAAGGAGTCTTCAGCCCATACCCAGGCCCTGTTCCACAATGCCTATTAAAAAACAGACCCTGCCCCCAAGACAAGGGGAAGATGATTACCCCCATTTTACAGATGGAGAATTGAGGTAAGGAGGGATTAAAGATGCAGATCCTCCAACACCTTTAAACTAATTCCTAATTTCAGTGGGATCCAGGAGCCTAAATGGCTTGGGGGATCTGTGCCAAAGTGCCCTGGGACATTCCTGAATCTGTGGCAGAACCACTATCTTTCCCCTCTAATTTATCTGATGAACAACTCCTGGTCAGTTTTCAGACTCTCTCCTGGATGGAGGAGAAGGCTGGCTTTTTTCATTAGGCTACAGCTGTAAGCATGTGGTGCTAATGTAACTAGAGGGATGAATTATTACACTGAAGTCCCTTTAAAGCCTATTATAGCCCACAGGATCCAGATTCAAAATTTAGATTATTCAGCTGTTTCTTAGGAGAGGCAAAAACAGAGCTTTAATGTTCTGACCTTGTTATGCCCGGGTGAGGTGGGGCAGGGAAGGGGGAAAAAAGGAGATTTGCTTTAGAAAATGCTCTCTCCCCTCCAGACAATGACATAGCAGAATTCATGTCCCTGAGCCTAGACAGCCAGACTGTACTAATACTTTTCCATGCTATTAGCATAGATTCCCCTCCCCCCGTCCTTTCCCCAAACCTTTGAGAAACAGACGCCCTCTCCTTGCCCCAGTTGGAGCTGCAG